>NC_134148.1:43692500-44942500 GCF_033958435.1 Carettochelys insculpta | reverse complement strand
GATAGAGAAAATAGTGCTTTTCATACAGGAATCCCAAAATGCTTTGTTCAAATCTCAATATGCCTCTGAAGGAAGGAAGTATTGTTATCTCTTCATCCCATTTCACATACAAGAAAACTGAGGCAGAAAGAGATAAAATGACTTGTCCATGGGCACCCAATTTGGCTGTAGCAAATAAAAGAAACAGAACCCAGGTCTTTTGACTCCCAGTCCTGGGTCGGTCTGTGCAATATCACTAATCTTCCCCTCACAAACTATCACTTTAGTCACTTAAAATTGGAGTCTCCTTATTTACCAATAATGTTGAAAGAAATAGCAGTAGTGAGACTTGCATTAATAAGGTTATAGTATTCTGAAGACTACTCTACAGTATGTTGACTTGTTTATTATGGAGTAGTCTATAAAACAACAACGAAAAAATAAATGAACAAGGTACAAATAATTATTCAGCAGAGCTGGAATTATTTTATTTATTCACTTATTCATTCATTTGGAAGGCAAATTACAAACAACTGAATGTTGCAGTTATCAGTGCAAATGGTGGCAGGGAAGATTCTGTTACATACACACAAAAAATATTTAAAAAACCAGAGCTGACAGGTATTCAGAAGGGTCTCTAGATGGAATATTTTTGGTACAGCCAAAATCTTGGTTTCATTTCCTAATATCTCAGTGTGAAAGCTCAGCCATACAAATGAATAATCAGGACACTTCACTTGCGGTCCGGTGCACACAACAGTAGCTAGAAATGAGTCTAACCCATTACAGAATATAGTCTCATTTTCCACATCACAACATCACTGAACCGTGATTTGCCACATGACTTGAGTATGTCTACCGCATGGACTAATCTTCCAGACTACCCCAGGTCACCGTGCACCCTATTTGTAATCAACAGAAAAGAACGTATTCCATTTATGTCCTTTGTAGCACTTTTAATCTTCATTCTGCAACTGCAGACTGCACTTCATGAATTCCTCTGGCAAAAAATCTTGTGTCCTTTCCAGCCCTTCTGCATCCAGAATCCTTATAAAAATGGATCTGTTCACTGATTCAGGTGGCATTTCAGTGAAGTAATATTTCCTGTGCAGTGTGATCAAAATACAGTTTTCACCATCACAGGATTTATACCATTCCTCTAAAAAATACCCAATAAGAACACTGGAATGATAATTTTCATCAAATATTTTGGAAATGTTTCAGAAAAGTGCTGTACACTTCAGGCATGCCAAAATCCTTAACTGGTTGCAGAATTAACGGTATGCCATCAGAGAGAGAGGCATACATGTAATTAGTTTTTTTTTTCTGGGAAAAAACAGTGCTGGAACTCAAGCCGCAAACTGCCACCCGCCTCATTCCCAGGCATAACACCTCCCACAGCCCCAAACTGCCCCCAGCCTAACCTCACACACTCCCAGCAGGTCCAACCCCCACACCCACCTCACCTGTGGTAAAGTAGCCAGTTCAGATTGCAATTTGCCCCTCAGAGAGGAGGCTAGATGACAAATAGCAGTGGATCACTGAGGCAATTGGTGGCTTTTGAGTAACAGGGTTTCCCCAGAGGGAAGGAGCCCAGAACATGGGCATTGTTATAGGGCAGTACCCAGGGGAAGGTGCACCATGCTCTGAGAGGGATGTGGGCTTGACACAAAGTGGTGGAGAACCAGAAGACAGATAATAGTGGGCAAGACACTTGCTGAAAGAGTGTGCTCCAGATATGGAACAGCTAATTCCCAAGACTGGCCAGCACGAGGCACTGTGGTGGTGAGCGAACCTCTCACATGGAGCTAAAAGCTCTCTCTCTCTCACCACATTATTATTGTTTTGGCCATTTAAAACCTAGCCTTTGTTCAAACACTTGGGGAGGGTGTTGTTGGTTCAGCAAATATGCCAACAGAGGAAGCTTTCAAACACAATTGCAAAGAAGGGAATTCTACATCTAATATGCTCAACAGGTCAGAAAAATTCACAAACTACATGTACTACCCAGAGTAGTGCATCCACCACAAGGCAGACAACATTATTCCATGAATAGCCTGAACATATGACAGAGAGCCACCAAACCCAGAGTTCTTGCCCTGATTGCAATGACTCCCTCTACAGGCAGGCTAAATTTGTTTCACCTCTTTCTATTTGCCTGGCTATAAAGCGGGGGACAATACAATCAAAAAAAATTTTTTTATCTAGCTATTTATTTAAATAGATTTTTCAAATACATAAAATAAACTAACAGCAGAGATTGTACAATGAATAACAACCGTGCATTCTGAGTGCCCTATACATTTTTTCTTCTTTTTATGCTTGAGAATTTTCTTCAAAATCTTAAAGTAGTAAATGTCACAGATTTTTAAAAAACTCAGGCATAAAAAGAGGGAAAAAATATATGGGGTACTCAGAATGCACAAAAATCAAGCAAAGAAGTCCATAAATGATAGAGGATTAACTGGCTAGTGTGTGTGAAGCACTTTAGAAGGATGAAAGACGGCAGGTTTAAACATGACACAGATTTTCATTAATTGTCATCATCCAGCTATTGATATCCTGCTTATTATCTATCAAAAGTACCATATAAAAATAGGAAGTAGACTGATATGTAAATTCGCTAAGCAGAATTTGAGCTTTTAAAACAGTTTCATCAGGTATTGCAGATGTTTATTTTTAAGCTTTTTATCAATTTAAATTTAAGTTATAGGAAATCACGGGGGAGGGAATCAGACAATTATTTAATGAGAGTGTATGCTGTGATTCAAAAAGTTAAAGCGCACAATTGTTAAAAATACAAGCTGTCAGCATCAGATGCAAAAAATACAAAGTAATGATTCCTTAATTTTAATAAGCTCTCAAGAGGCATCATTCTTACTTTGCCTATCTGTAATTTACAGGTAACTACAAAAACATTTTGTCAATTAGTGCACATGTTGAAATCAACCTTTACCAACATCTTCAGATAGAAATCTCAACCCTCAACCTTACCTGCAAAGAATAATTTCCATTCATCTCTTTCACTGTCCTGCAAGGGACTCTACTAGCCAACTCTATGGTTACAGATACTTGTTTTACTTTGTACATGTACTTCAACTACCCATCTACCTTCTCTATGTAGCTTACACATGGGGAGACCTGATTGCATACAGTTTGACAAAAACAGCTTCCACAGTTGGCTACTGCAAACTGATATGTGGGTGGAGTTTGGCAAACCCCACATTTAAACCTCAGGCTTAGACTGTGACCTTTCTGGGGCAAGGACTGTCTGTGCACGATTTATATGTACGGTAGATATGTACCCAAGTATAGAGGCCCTAGGCACTACTGCAATATACATATCATGGCAAGGCATGATAATTCTTTTCATTACACCATTTGACACAAAGGAACAAAAATTGATCTAAATGCCACTATAGCCTTTTACACTGTATTTAAAAATTAAGATCTGGGTTTTGATCCTGTCCCACTGAAGTTAGTGGCAATTTTGCCACTGATGTTCAGTGAGAGCAGCATCAGGCACCCAGGATATAAGCAGCAGTAGGTTTCACAGGCCGTGTCTACACTAGCCCCAAACTTTGAAATGGCCATGCAAATGGCCATTTCGAAGTTTACTAATGAAGCACTGAAATGCATATTCATCGCTTCATTAGCACGCGGGCGGCCGTGGCACTTCAAAATTGACGCGCCTCGCCGCCGCGCGGCTCATCCTGATGGGAATAAGGGGACTTCGAAGTAGGCGGGATCCTTTCGAAAAGGAGCCCCGTGGGGACGAGCCACGCGGCGGCGAGGTGCGTCAATTTCGAAGTGCCGCGGCCGCCCTCATGCTAATGAAGCGCTGAATATGCATTTCAGCGCTTCATTAGTAAACTTCGAAATGGCCATTTGCGTGGCCATTTCGAAGTTTGGGGCTAGTGTAGACGTAGCCACAGAGGAGCAAAATTCAGCACAATCTCCTTATGCTGGTCCTCTTTGAGCAGCTACTGTCATTGTCACCACTGCAGCAGAGTCACAAGAGTCAAACATAGGGACACATTCTGCATCTTTTCCTGTAGACATGGGGGAAAGCAGTTGGTAAGCCAAAAAGACAAAAGTAACTGAGTCATGCAGCAAGACCCTAAATGCCCCCCGTTGTTCTATGGAGCGGGTTTTGTTTTCTAGAGGAAGGTTATGTAAGATGCAGACACTATGGTATGTCCCAGACCTAAAATACCATCAGAATGATTTTGGAGAACTCCAACATCAATGGAGAGGGAGAATTTCCTTGCACTGTTTGTGGTAGAAAGAAAATAGCTGGAACAAGTGGATGAGCATACTTACAGATGAAAAGCGCCTCTGTGCTTCAGACATTGGGAGCACTGTTCACTAACCAGGCACCCTTGCATAAGGATGGCCCTTGTAATGTTGCCAAGGTTAATGTCAGCTTGGCCCATCAGTGGCATAAGAGCTGAGAGCTGCTGTTGCACAACTGATCTCTTGGGAGTTTCTCTTCTGCAACGCTTATAAATTGTGTTCAGCCTAAATCAAGAGCCTCCCATTGTAATTCCTCTTCTTTCTTCCTACAGTACAATCATGAAGAGACAGTGGCTGACAGATAACAGGACCACATTTATTACTATGGGGTATTGGCGCACTTGCTCCAAAGAGCTGAGATGAGCAAATTACTGATTTTTTAAAATTAGCCAGAAGAGAGGATGTGGACAGGGCCCCATTTTATCCGAAATCTTTAAATCTGGGAAGAAGGGGCACACAAGTCCATATGTGTTTCACCTTTATACCAAGGCACTAGTGACTCAAGAGCAGGGCTGGAATTCTAATCTCAGCTGCACTGGTGTAAATCAGATCACAATCCAGTCCACAGTATATAAGTAGCCAGATGGGAAAAAATGTAATTCAGATTACTGACACATTAATAGCTATATTCGGCAATCCTGTCCCTAGGAGATTAAACATCCAGTAAAATACACTGTCTTCTTTCCCATTCTGCTATGCCTCTGACAAAATTTAAAGCGAAAACTGTCATTCACTAGATTGCATAGTTTTGCATTATCACACAGTATTTGTTTGTAGTTACTAAACTATTTCTTCTCTGTCGGATTGCGTATCATGCAGTATTCTAAAGAATTCCCCTTAAGAAAAGTGATTTCTAGGACATGTTGGGAAATAAGTTTTCTCTATATGACTAGACACCTGGTACACTAGTGCCCCTGAACTTCTTTGAAACTGAGAGTGGCACTAATTTTCGGAGTGGTGGCTTCTCTGAGATATTCTCCCATCCAACTCCCAGGCTGCAATCATCTGCAGAGTTACTCAGTACTTGCTCTCACTGTACTATTTGCAATAGCCCTGCATGTCAGTTTTCTCTTCATGTGAAGCAAGGAATTCATTGTGCAAGTAATTTCTGTGATGCCTAGGGCTCACAGGTGGATCGAGAGACAAAATGTGAAAGAATAGCAGAGGTGAAAGTGAAAAGAATGTCAGTTTCACTAATAGTAGGCTCCCTGGTCTGACTGAGTCTAGCTATGGGCTGACAAGGGGGGGGGGCGGTACAAAGGGGGTGGCACAGAGGGGTATCAATGCGGGGGGGGGGGGGGGGAGGGGAGGGAACGGGAAGAGCTGACAGCCAACAGGAGACATAAGCAATGCAGCATGGACACAGATGCTGTCACCCTAAAGGCACTGACCCAAGTGCTACACCTCTCAAAGAAGTGGCATTATTAGGTCAGCAAAAGGGAGAGGGACAGCTCAGTGGTTTGAGCATTGGCCTGTTAAACCCAGGGTTGTGAGTTCAATCCCTGAGGAGGCCATTTAGGGACTGGGGCAAACAGATGTCAGGGATGGTGCTTGGCCCTGGTAATAGACTGGACTAGATGATCTCCTGCAGTCCCTTCCAGCCCTAAGAGATGTGATGTGATGGACAACTTACATAGGCAGAAGCAATGTTGTAGCATAGATGCTTACAAAGTAAGGTCAACATAAGCTGCCCTTATGTTGGCCTAACTCTGTAATGTAGACCAGGGCTTTTTGTTACCTGCACAAAAATAGGACAACTTCCCCTTCAGTTAAGCAGCTTTCCTAGGTCAGCACCAGCCCTTAATTCACTTCTATACAGGAACAAAACTACTCCATGTCCCAGGCTGGCAAAGCCATTCACTTAAACAGTACAGAGCAGTTTGATGAAGCAGGTCTTTGCCCATGAAAGCTTATGCTCCAAAATATCTGTTAGTCTATAAGGTGCCACTCGTTTTTGAAGGTACAAACTAACTTGGCTACACCTCCAATACAGAGCAGTTTGGTTTTCTGCAGCACTCTTCAGAGGCAGATCATCAGACTGCTGAAGAAGAAGAAGAAGAGAATCACAAACGAACAGGAAGGGAAGATGCTGAGCTCCAGCTTGCAAGTTCCTCACCTCCTAGTGACTCCAGAGGGAGGTGCGGATCCTTCCACAATCCAGCCCTCAACAAAGAGGGGTGAGCTAACGTTGCAGAAGGTGTCAAGGAGATCTGGCCTGGTGAAAGGCCAGCCCAAGAAGCAGAGTATGAAAAACAGGAAATGGAGGCGCATCCCCTGCGTGCTGCAGCAATGGCTCATTGTTGCTGTTCTTGTGGAAACTGTTCTCTGAAGAAGTGGGTCTGTCCCACGAAAGCTCACCTAATAAATTATTTTGCTAGTCTTTACAGTGCTACTTGACTGCTTTTAGTTCTCTGAGAGTTTTACTATTAAACCTACATAGTCAGTCTTGGCTCAGTCATTTCTGGCCAGAATTCTCACTGCAAGAGTCCTGCCACTGTCTGCACCTCAGTGTACAACAGTCTTAAGAGCAGCATGAGTGGTATGTGAACTGAAGAGATCCATATGGGCAAGGAAAAGTACTATTTTCCCATTTCAGAATCCATCTATGATTTAGCTAGTTGCTTCCAGAACTCTACGCAGTTGCTACTAGTTCCTGTGCATGTGTTTTCATGAAATGCTATTCAGTTGTTGAACCAGCTTTCAGCAAGTGTTTTTAAGTTCCCATGTGGATCATAGGAACATTTTTCAGATTAGTCTCCATTTCTAAATTCAGAATAAATTATAACATTTGGTCAAGATGGGAACATAAGGGGTCACATTCCCCTAAGACATGCAGAGATGAAGGAGGTGCAAAGGATCACATCTCCCTCTCCAGCAGCCTCTGATCACGTTGGCAAGGAGAGAGAGAGACAGACACAGCACTGTTTGAGACAGCTCCCAAGGGCACCATTGGGGTGGGGGGCAGGGGAGAAGCTAGAGAGGTTTGCATTCCCTCCTAACATTTGAACCCCTGCTTTTAATACTTGAGGCCTGCTTAAAGTGCATGCCCTTGCTCCAGGGGCAGATCTTAACTGCAACAGAGTTTATGCTGCTGCCAGGTTTGCCTGGGGACACAGTTTGTTTATAATTGGAGTGAGGCAGGGTGATTAAGATAACAAAAGGCTTGCCATTCAAGAAACTGAAAGACTGTTAGATGATCATGAAAATATTTCCAGACACTCCACTTAAAACGGGAAAAGAAGAATAGGAATACATAGTGGTTTGCCCCAGGGCATCTATGTTTGGACTACTGCTATTCAACTGATCCAAAAATGTTTTTGAGAAAGGAGTAAGCAGTGAAGTGGCAAAATTTGCAGATGCTACAAAATAACTCAAAATAGTTAAGTTCAAAGATGACTGCAAAGAGTTACACAGGGATCTCACAAAACTGGCTGACTGGGCAACACAAGGGCAGATGGAATTCAGGGTTGATAAATGCAAAGTAATGGACATGAAAAAATATAATCCTACCTGTGTATATAAAAAGGATGGGGTCTAAAATAGCTGCTCCTACTCAAGAAATATCTTGGAATCACTGTGGATAGCTCTTGAAAACGTCTGCTCAATGTGCAGTGGCATTCTAAAAACATAACAGACTATTGGGAATCATTAGGAAAGGAATAGATAACTCAGAAAATATCATATTGCCTCTATATAAAGTCATGGTATGCTTGAATCTTGAATACTGCCTGCAGATCTGGTCACCTCATCTTAAAAAAATCCTATTGGGTTTGGAAAAGGTACAGAAAGGGCAACAGAAATGATCAGAGGTAAGGAACAGCTGCTATATGAGGAGATATTAAAAAGACTGGGATTTTTCAGCTTGGAAAAGAAATGACTGACAGGTAGGGGGATACATCAGAGGTCTGGAAGTAGTGAATGGTATGGAAAAGTAGAATGCAGGTAGTCCATCGTGTCCGACAATGACATCTTGAGCTTGCACAGGCTCATAGGTTGTGGACTCACATGTGGCTGAGGACACCAAGCTTTGAATGGCATGGGCGTTCACAGTGGAGGCAAGGTTATTGTCCAGAATAAGGAAATGTTATTTTCACCTTCACTAACAAAACACTAGAAGGTCACCCAATGAAATTTATAGACAGCAACTTTAAAACAAACAAAAGAAATTATTTCTTCACAGTTAACCTGTGCAACCCTGCCAGGGGTTGATCAAAAGACCCAAACTATACCAGGGTTTTAATAAGAACAAAATAAGTTCAAGGAGGAGAGGTCAATCACTCTCTCTCTTCACACAATTAGTAACAAAGTAAGAACCCTTATTAAAATGTTAAGGCTAACCAGTGTCCCTTAAGTGACTTGCCACCAGATATCAGAACGTGTTAGTATTGGAGCTGAGTGGGTCTAATATTTATCTTTCTTTTATACAGAAATTAGATCGATGAAGTGCTCCTGTCAGCTAATAGCTATGTTATCTGCCAAACAGGTAGTTTTCAAGTGCCGTAGCAGCTCCTGAAAGAGATCATGTGGGAGAGGGACAGATGGGGTCAATACCCTCGCCACATCACCCCACCCCTCCTATTTGCTGCTTGACACGTACTGAGCATGTTCAGTAACACTGCTGAAGCCACTATTCTCAGACTGCCCCTTCCCCCATGCTCCTCAGGGTCAGTGTGTGTGTCAGAGAGGCAGCAGGAGCAAAGGCACCAACACTGGAGTTCCCTAAAGCTGGCTTCAAGTGCAGCAGCAAGGCGTCCGGCAGCAGTGGGTTAGGGCCAACTTGTACTGCTTCCCCCCACTGCTGCCGGTGAATGCAGGTGCTGGGGCCAACCCCTGCTGCCAGCAGCAGGCCCCCTGCAAGCCACCCATGCCATATCACTTAGGTCCTTGCCACATGCCACAGAGAATGCAGGAGTCAGACAATCCCATGCTGGGCCACTGAACACTGTCAGGCCTTATTCCATGCACCCACTCACCCACCTCACTATGGATGAGCCCAGGACAGAAGACCAAACTCTGTCTCCTGACCTTCATGATACTTCCCCATATTGGGGAGGGAGAGTCTGGGATGTGAATACCAATTAGCTTGATCTTTGCTGCAACAAAATCAACAACTCTCTCTTACTTCCAAGATCATAATGTCAGTATGTGATGTGAATGGAAAATATAATGCAAGGGTGCACTGCGAGGACCCCACATGACAGAAACCATGGACTTCAGAAGGGAAAGAAGTTCTTTGACCTGGTGCTTTTTGTTGCTTATTCAACAGAAAAGAGACCATTCAAAAGCCCCCACGGCATTGTGCACACATACAGCATGGACCTGTCCTTGTCAGACAGAAGTAATATCAGGTTTGCATAATTGCTTATTATCCCTGAGCCAGAAACACAGGCCACTACTAAACTTTGGAACATTGTGGCCTTTTCCCAGCCTATCTAAGAGTAATTCATGCTTGACTGGGATGGCTTCACTTTTATTTTTTTAAGAATATTACGGGAAGTCACAGCCACGAGTTACATTTCATAGATGCATAGAGCTGGAAGAAACCTTGAAAGGCCATGAATGTCCGACCTGTACTGTAAGCCTTCATGGGAACTCACCTCATTCAACCCGAAATCCGTCAGTGCCTGCGTTATTCAGCTGGTGGCTTTGGGATATATTACCACTACCAGTAACCATGATTCAGACTAGCAGTTCCCTGAAATCCAGTTCTTTAAAGTCCTGATCTAACACATTTTGGCCACCTAATAGCCCACAATCCCTAAACACAGTTATACATTGCTGTCATTTCACAGAGGAGAATTTAAATGGCCAACACAAGGAGTCCCCCAGTTTACACAGCCAAGTAACTGGGACTTAATAAATCCTCTCCAGCCCTTCCATCTCTCCTTCCCTCCCCCATCTGTTTAATTGGCTTATTTAAAGGTATTTCTAGGGCACTCATCAGCTTCTCTAACAGCAATGAATTGACACCACATTTCCTAGAAATGTTTACTGACTTTGAGTACTCACTTTGAGACTCCTGGAGCCAATTGTTAAGAAGCTCTGAGCACTTTCAGCTCCTGAGTTGAGCTGGAGATATGAGCACTCTGCACCTCTGAACAATCAAAGGTTGTAGGTTTTCCAAGCTGGATACCCAAGAATAAAAGTCCTTTCAGAAAAATTTAGTCACAGCCTCACAAAGGGTCTCATCATTATCCCACACCATTTTACAAATACAGGGACTGAGGTGCAGTGAGGTCCAGGCATCTGCCCAAGCTCCCCAGGAAATCTGGGAGAGATCAGTGACTAGACCCCAGTCACATCCCCTTATCCACAAGATCACTTTTCCCCTGCACAATTACTGGTGCCAACTAGAGCCCAACTTCACCTTTTCACAGGAAACCACTAAGCAAAACCCATGTTGATGCTGATAATAGTTTTAGAAATTACATAGCAGTTTTAAACACTTTCCTTCTGTTCACATGCAAAGCAGGTGGGGGACAGCCATGCTAGATTTGATTCTGACTAACTGAGAGGAGGAATTGGAGCAAATCTGAAATTTGAAAAGTGGTCATAAAATCATAATTTCTTGCATTTCAGGGAAGGAAGAAGTGAAAGCAGCTAAATGACAACCATGGACTTCAAAAGAGTATATTTTACCAAACTCACAGAACTGGTAGGTCAGTTCTGGGAAAAAAATGTGAGGAAACAAGGAGCTCAAGAAATCTGACAGTTTCCCAACAAAGCAATATTAAAGATGCAACCACAACATAACCCAAAATGAAGGAAAAAGAAAAGAATACCAAGAGGCAAACATGGCTCCAGGAGGAGTTCTTTAATTATTTGAAAATTAAAAAGGAATTCTACAAAAAGTGAAAGCAGACAAATTGCTAAAGATGGGTATAGAAGAATACAACAAGCATGTGGAGACAAAAATCAGAAAGGCCAAAGCACAAAATATGTTAAATCTAGTAAGAGATATAAAGGGCAATCAGAAGAGCTTCTCAAAGTACATAAAGAGCAAAAGATAAAGAAAAATGTGGGTCCTCTACTCAACAGAAAGCACAGTTCATAACAAATGGCATCAAGAACATTGAGGTATTTTGCCTACTTCAATGCAGTCTTCACTAAAAAGTTACTCATAGAATCACAGAACTAGAAGGAACCTCGAGAGATCAAGTGCAGTTCCCTGCACTCATGGCAAGACCAAGACCATGTTTTTCTCAACCGGGGCATGTGTATCTTTGGGGGCACTCCAAAGCTTTCCAGGGGGTAAACTCATCAATTCATCTAGAGATTTGCTTACTTTTACAATGGGTTACATAAAAACACTAGTAAAGTCAGGACTACCGAAAAGTTCATTCAGCAATGACTTGTTTCTACTGCTTCATATGACTTCCACTGAAATGTAACATCAAAACAAAAAAAAGCAGTCCAGTAGCACTTTAAAGACTAACAAAATAATTTATTAGGTGATGAGCTTTTGTGGGACAGACCCACTTCTTCAGATCAAAACTGGGTCTGTCCCACAAAAGCTCATCACCTAATAAATTATTTTGTTAGTCTTTAAAGTGCTACTGGACTGCTTTTTTCTGATAGTATATAGAGCAGCAACAGCTATCTCTCTGTTACTAAAATTTAAGTATACTATTTCTATTCCAATTCATTTATTTAATAATAAGATAGAAAGTCAGCATGTTTTCAGTTGTTTTCTGTGATATTTTTGCATCTTTCTGTAGGTAAGTAAGTAGCTTTTAAGTGAGGTGAAACTTGGTGGTACGCAAAACAAAGCTGACACCTTAAAAGCGTACGGTAATTTGGAAAGGATGAATGGCACATGTTTCAAGACCTCAGATTACCTTAGGACCATATTTCTCAACTGGTGTTATGCATACATACCCTTAGTGGTACACAAGAGAAGTCTGGGGGGTACTTATTTTTTTTAAGGGATAGTTTATAAAACAAGGTTGAGAAACACTGATTTGGACCAAGGATAAGCAACCTTTCCAAGGTGGAGTGCCGAAATTTGAATAATAGAGAGAAGAGTATGCTGATAAAGTCTGATGATGTTACCAACATGGGACAAGTTGCAAACCCTTTGGAGGACAGGATTAGAATTCAAAATGACTTTGACAAGTTAGGGAATTGGTCAAAATTCAACAGGATGCAATTCAAAACAAGTGGAAAGTATTATACTTCAGAACAAAAAAAATGAAATGTATAAGCACTAAATGGGAAATTCACTGGTTAGGTGATAGAACTGCTGGCAAAGATCTGAGGGCATAGTATATTGCAAATTGAATGAGTCAGCTATGTGATTTTCCCAGACTCCCACCAATGCTTTATGAAAATTGGCATATGACTATGCATAACTCAAAGAAGCTTTATGCAAAACAGGTTACATAACATATCATTTTAAAAGCTGTAATCTGATGAATGGGTATATTCTATGTGCGTGCATGTATTTTTCTTGTACGGGAAGTTAGAAATATTAAGTTGGAACCTGTGCTATTAGTCCAGGTACTCTAGTAAAAGCCATTAGAGATACTTTAAGAACTTAATGGCTCAGTGGTCAAGTCATTGACTTGTACACGGCTTTGGTTTTTCCTGTACGTGCAAACTGGTGTTGGTCATACAAAGACATGTGACCAGGCCACCTGATGCTGGAACCCATTTTGGAGCTGGTAACTTGCCACTCAAGATGAGAAAAATTTGAACTAAGCACAAAGAATTCCGGACTGTCAAAAAGGATATAAGGGTGCGGTGGTGGTGGGGGGGGGGGGGGGGAACTGAACCAAACAATACTGGAGATGGTAGATGACAGGAGACCCCCAAAGATGCTTGCTGGGAACACCTAAGACAAAACAGGGGACATGACTGAGCCCAAGCTAAACTGTTTAGAGTAAGAATTTGCATGTAACAAGTTTCACAGTGAAGTAGGATTAGCTGGTGCGTTTTGTTTATTTTGGTTTAGCAACTTACTTTGAACTGGCTGTTTCCACTTGCATTCAGTTAAATCCTATGTTTTATACTTAATACAAACACTTGTTTATTATTAAACCCAGTGTAAGTAATTGTTACCAGGGAGGGAGCAACCATTGTGCATCTCTCTCTTTCATTGATAAAGAAGGCTAAGCTTACAAGCTTTCTCTGTGTAAAACATTTATACAAAATAATATGGATTTATTGGGGTTTTACTCCCTTTTGAGGGTTGCGTTCCTGGGGGCTGTCCACAGCCCTGTAGCTGAGCTCTCCCAGAGCTGAGCTGGTTCAGTGTCTCTGTTGCTCTGCAAGGGAGCAATTCTGTGTCTTGGCTGGGGCAGACCAGAGCTTCTAGTCTAGAAGGATAAAGTGATGGGGAGCACCAAAGGGCAGGAAGATGGGCATTAGGGGCTTGATCAGTACACCAGGTGACAATCCCAAGGGGACCCATGTGATTCAACCCATCACAGTGATACACTTGGGAAAAAAACTAGCATCATTCAGGGAATTAATGGGAATTTGTATGTTAGACACAGGAGATAACTGTCCTGGTCGTCTCAACACTGGGGAGACCTCAAGCGGAGTAGTGTGTCCAATCAGGGCACCATACAACAGGAAAGTTGTAGACAAAAGGGACAGACTGAAGAGAAGAGCAACAGAAATGATAAAGAGGTTAGAAAACCTGACCTGTGAGGAAAGGTTAAAAACTGGGCAGGTCTAGTCTTAAGAAAACTGAGGGGAAACCTGAGAACAGTCTTCAATCAAATATGTTATAAAGAGAACAATGATCAATTATTGTCCTGCCTTCAGGATATGGAGGAGTAATCAGCTCAGTCCTCAGTAGGGGAGATTTAGGTTACACAGGAGAAAAATCTGTCCAGTTATAAAGAGCATCAAGCATTGGAATATCCTTCCAAAAAGGATTGTGGAATCCCCATTACTGAAGCTTTTTAAGAACAGGTTAGACAAACGCCTTCCAGGGTGGTCAGGGTTCACAACCTCTCAAGGGCCTTCCAATCATATAATTCTATGATTTTTATGACAGCACCAATGGAAGCTCTAGGCAAGGTTCCAACATTAACACCACATGGAATAATTAGTAAAATTCCCAAATGGAGAGGTGGCCATAACATCTCCATATCTGCTTCCTGTCCTTGTACGGTCCTGAGTGAGCTTAAAGAGTAACAAACTTCATCATAAAAACCTCACATAAAGGTTCAAGCTAATAATTATGATTAAAAATAGGACTGAGTCTCTGGCTTGCATAACAAGCAGCAATAAGCAAAAACAGCAATCCCTGATATCAAGCCTTGAGGCGGCTCAGGTTATTTTAAACTGTTCTTTACAGCTCCAGCATGGTTAGTATTTTGTTTTGCTCTTGGAGCTGTGACCTCAGCTAAGCTGGCATTTGATCCCGCAAAGGGTTAAAAAAAAAGAGAGGCACCACTGTACAAAAAGTTGCAGATGGCCTGAAGCAGAAAAATGCTGGAGCAATGAGCTTCTCATGGTTCAAATTCAACTGCACAAATTGTACACTTGATTAACTATGCTGTAAACAGTGGATGTCATTGGACTCAAAAGGAAAAACTGCAAAAGGTGCCAGGGTAGAAAGCCAAGAGTGGCTATGCAAAAAGGGACAAACCAACACGCTAACGAAAATTCCAGAGAGGGAACTGGTTCATCTGAAAGAGGCAGGAACAAGGGTAAGTCCAAGTGCTATATACCAAGTATGGCACAGTTAAATGAGCAAGCAAAGAGAGACACAGAGTTTGTGTATGCCTTTTGCAAGATATATGGTGCCCAGAGACTATGGTGATGAGCAGGGTATAAAAACTTAATCAGATGGGACAGACAGAAAGCAGCTTTATGTATACATATCTTGAAACCTGCAAGTGCAGTAGTTCTAAGCCTAAAGTTATTCGGAGGGGATTGTGTTAACTAGCAACTGGCAAGCTAAAAGGCCTACCAAATGTCTTGCCATCGGTTTTTCAGCAAAAGGAACTAAGACTTACTAATCCACTTCATCCACTTACCAATACTAAAGCTAATTTACAGATGACAGGCCAGATCCTCATGTGGTATAAATGAGTATAGCTTTACTGAAGCCCTTAGAGCTCTGCAAGGGACCCGATGAGCCAAAGACAGTGAAATCCCAGGCCCAGAATCTAATCTTATTCCACTATCAGTGAGGAGTAGCTCATCTGACTTCCAGGGATTTTCTTCAGGTTTGCATGAACATAACCGGGAGTAAGTTTTAGCCTCAACAGCATTCTATGCTAAATTAATCAGAGCCCTGTTACCAGAAAGATACTGACAAATAGCAGGAGCTCAAAGAGCAATGCCAGTAATGAATGGACTGGAGGGCCTGAGTTATGATGAACAATTAAATGAGCTAAATACAAACAGCTTGGGCAAGTGGTGACTTGTGGGATGTGAAAAGTGCACTACACATGAGAATGGTGTTAACACCAACCATTAAAAAAAAAAGTTGTGTGTGCTACTTGGTGGTGAGTGGAGTCAAGGAAATTAAATTAAGGTAAGGGAAATGTAGGTTGAATATCATGGGAAAAAAAAAAACTTTTCTTGTGTGAGACAGTCAGCCTGTGTGCAACATCTCCTCTACACGTGGTGCATGCCACCTCAGACTGGCTACTACGGAGAAAGGGGAGTCCTAGGGAACAATGGTACAGTGGGAGATGGTTGCACTAGTAGGTCTGCACCAGTCCTTTGTTTCTATAAAGGTGCAACTAATCTCTGCAAATAAAAGTAACTGCCTATCACCTGTTCTAAGGCAGGGGTGGCCAACCTGTAACTCTGTAGCTGCATGTGGCTCTTCAAAAGTAAGTATGGGGCCCCTTGCATAGCTGCCAACTCTGGGACTGGAGCTATGTGCTAGGGATGCTTGATGCTCAACCCACAGCCCTGCCCCTGGTCCCACCCCGATCTACCCTTAAGAGAAGAAATGGACAGGATGGCAATCAAGAAAGGTGAAGACACCTTTATAAACAAATCAGTCAAAAGCTAGGGGGCACAGCAGCTATGCAGGAGACCCATGTTCAGGAAGTACCTTTTCGTCCTTTTTTGGGCTCCTTGTAGAAAAAGAGGTTAATTTATTTTGAGCATCAAGTCAGTGAACAGATTCTCTACCTAACTACAGTGTTCCAACCAAGCCAAGATGTGACATTAACATCAGTTTCAGAAAAGCCTAATCAGACATTACCATCTTTAATGGAGGAACATAACTACTGAGGCCATAGCTAAAGGAGGAACGCAAGAGGCTTTTGGAAGAAAAGCCATGACTGAATAGACCTTGTCAGGTCTGGCCCTCCCCTTACTAAGACCCCCTCTTTAAAGTCCACTCTGAACCCCACATCCCTGCATCTGACGAAGCAGGTCTTTGCCCACGAAAGCTTATGCTCCAAATATCTGTTAGTCTATCAAGTGCCACAGGACTTCTTGTTGGTTTTGGAAGAAAAAGACACTCCAGAGTAATAAAGGTGAATTCTTATAATACATGAGATGAACTAACTGCCACATGAAGATTTCACTCAATAGAGGCTCTGATGACTCCACTAAACAAAACGTTATTTTTTAATGAGCTGGTGTCATCAAGAAATAAAATGGAAAAGCTGGATTATAGACGTGATCTTGACACTTTCACAGGAATTAACAAAACAAATGGAATGGTTTCATTTATACCATGTTTGTTTTAGCTTTTTGCTGTAGACAAGAGCTTGCAACAACTCCATGCTGATGTCTTTGCTGATATACGATCCAACTAAAATGTCTTTGCCAGGAGCTTTATACACATGCTGGGAGCCAACAACTGATTTTTAGCAACAGCAAATTGTTACTAGTAGATGGATGGGGAACGAGTGATGCAGCAATGGTCCTGTTTTCCTGACAAACCATTTTTCCCTTTTGCTAACTGACGGATGAAACTGAAGCTGCTAAGGCAGACAAGACCAGCAGACTGTGGTTTCCTTAATTTTAGGCAATGATTAGTATAATTTTTTAATCCTCAAACACAGACTGAGCACCACTTCTGCAAGAATACACTCTGTCTGAACACTTAGTCTGTGTCTACACTTGCATTCCTCTTTGGAAAGAGGTATGTAAATGAGGTAAATTGAAAATGCAAATGAGGTGCAGATTTGCATGTCTGACAATTCATTTGCATATTCTTATTTCAAAATAGCTTATTTCCAAAGAAGAAAGCCAGTGTAGACACTGCTCTTTCGAAAGTAAACCGCAATTTTGAAAGAATCCTTCTTCCCTTTTTTTATGGGAAGAAAGATTCTTTTGAAGATGGGGTTTACTTTCAAAAGAACAGTGTCTACACTGGTTTTCTTCTTTCAAAAGGAGCTATTTCAAAATAAGAATATGCAAATGAGGTGTCAGATATTCAAATGTGTGCCTCATCTGCATTTTTCAAGTTACCTCATTTGCATGCCTCTTTCAAAAGAAGAATGCAAGTGTAGACACAGACTTAAAGAAACCTGTAAAAAGCAGTTCACTTTGCAAAAGTCAAATTAGATGGGAAAAGGTAGCAGGATAGCTAGTCCCAAGAGCATGC
This sequence comes from Carettochelys insculpta, assembly GCF_033958435.1. Lineage (NCBI taxonomy): Eukaryota > Metazoa > Chordata > Testudines > Carettochelyidae > Carettochelys > Carettochelys insculpta. The sequence goes on along the minus strand of NC_134148.1, from coordinate 44,924,688 downwards.
TAGACTACAGAACAAACAGCACAAATTGTTTAAAGCAAGTCACTATTTCAAATGTCCTCCAAGGGACAGGTTAGCAGACTGACAGCGTGGAGTGAAAACAACAGAGGAAAACTCAGAATTTGCCCTTTTCCATTTGAAAAGCAGAAACTCTCTAGAAAGCCATTTATAAACCTTCACAGCTGAGACACAGATCTCCACTCCAGGAGATCTTTTGGGTGCCAGCTCCAGAATATCATTTATGAGAAGAACAGAGTATTTACACTCGCAACTGGTAGCAGAGGCTTGATGCTGTCCAACCTAAGTACTGCACTGAAAGCCCTTTTCATTTAACTATAAAATGCCCAACATTATACAAGGCGTACTTCTTCCCCATGGTGAGAACTGTCCCCTTCAGATCTTTAAAAGAGAAGGTTCCCTTCCCTCTCTCTGGAATTTGTCACTGAAAGAAGGGGGAGCACTTTCCCCATAAGGCCCATTTGCTTCTGTGTCTTCGCCATAATAACTCTACTATCTCCAAACCTAACTGTTCAAAAATCATGAGTTAAATTTAAAAGAAACATGATATTTAAAAGGGCTGTCAACTGATTTAAATAGTAATTGCAATTAACTGCACTATTAAACAATAGAATTTCATTTATTTAAATATTTATATGTTTCTACATGTTCAAATATATTGATTTCAATTAGAGCACAGAATACAAAGTGGATAGTGTTTTCTCTTCATGTTTGTTTTGATTACAAAAACAAACAATATAGTATTTTTCAATTCATCTCATATAAGTACTGTAGTCTCTTTATGATGAAGGCTGAACTTACAAATGTAGAACTATGTACAAAAATAACTATTTCTTGTTCAGTCAATTGCTAAGACAAATATGTTTGTTTACATGTATGGGAGATAATGCTGCCTGCTTCTTATATGCAATGTCACCTGAAAGTGAGAACAGGTGTTTGCATGGCACTGTTATAGCTGGCATTTCAAAGTATTTGTGCATCAGGTACTCTAAACATTTCTCAAACTGTGGCTCAGGACCTCAAAGTGGGTCGAACCTCATTTGAATGGGATCACAGGTGCTGGCTCCAACCTGCTGGGACTCAGAGATAAAATATCAGCCCCACTGTCCAGGGCCAATGCCAAAGCCCAAGAGCTCCAGCCCTGAATGGGTAGAGCTTAGGCTACAGACTCCCTAATTGCTGTTACAGATCCAGACTAACACGGCTACCCCTCCGATACCTAATAGGGGCTGAAGCCCTTGTGATGTTACTGATTTTTAAATTAAATATGGAAGCTATTTATGTTACTGTTGTATAAAGTGGCACCAAATCTCATGCCAGGTAGGCCAAGTGTGGTGTCTAATGAAAGCTGGTAATGCCTTCAATCTATTTGTTACTTGTATGTCTGTGCCATTTGCATGTGAAGTTATAGATATTGGCTCTAGAGCTGTATTAAAAACGATTTAGTGCTGAGCTTCCCAATAAGAGGTGTGATCACCTCCCCCCAGCCAGAATGAAGAACTAAAAGACTCAGACATCAGATACACATCTCAGGAATGTGGAACTTGTTGTCTGCAATGCAGCTAATGGCAAAGTGACAGAGCAGCCCACCTGAGCAATGGGATTGAAATCAGATATCCAGACATCCATTCCACATACTGTGTAAATGGACTGGGATGTGCTAGCAAAACCAGCAACCAATGGCAGTTTGCCACAACAGCTCACCTGGTTCAGGTGATCCTGATCCTCAGAGACCTGTGGGAAGAAGAAAGGACTTTTTTCCCTCCACATGGAAGACTGTAAGATGGCCCTGGCAATGATCACTTCAATCCCAGGAGTCAGTGTTCCAGAGTTCCAGTCTTCATGAACTAAGCCAACATAACCTGAGGTCACACCCTTTATGGGGTGTGTTTTCAGAGACTTTCTAGGAATCACACAGAATATTGCTGGCCTTCATCAATAACTGCAGTTGATATAATGTACCAGTTGGCAATTTTTCTCCCTCACCCTATTCTTTCTTTCTTTGTTAAGAAACCTTTAGAAGTTAGATTCTAAAGGATTGGCAAAGTGTATGGTATACTTCCGTGGCTGGTTTGATTGTCTTAGTGAGAAAGAAATCACAGCTTAGGCTGTAAGTGGCCTGGATTTTTACCCTGAATTGATTTTCTTAGCTGTGCCCAGAACACCCTCGTCATATTACAGCTCTTCATCTTTGGTCCCCCTGCCAGCAGCAGTGGGGCTCAGTTTTGACTCCCCAGCTTAAGGCAGAGGGGCTCAGGGAGGCTCAGGTTCCAGTCCTCACTTGAGGCCATAGAGTAATTTTTGCTGTCAAAAATGTGCAATGAAGTCTGAGAACCACTTTTCTAAAGTTTTACATTGTTTTGCTTTTGAGTGGAGTTATGAAAAAAAAATCTACATTTGTAAATTGAACTTTCACAATAAAGAGATTGTATGCAATGCTTTCCTGAGCTGAACTGAAATATTATATTTTTATCATTTTAGTGTGAATATTTGTTATCAAAAATAATAGAAAGTGAGCACTGTACTCTGACTTGTAATTGAAATCAATGTATTTGAAAACGTAGAAAAACAAAAATACTTAATAAATTTTAATTGGTGTTCTGTTGTTCAATGGTGAGCTTTAAACTGTGATTAGTTACGATCAATTTTTAAAATGAAATTAATGTTTTTGAATTAATTGTGATTGACTACCCTGATATCAAAAATACATTAGTTACTTTTGATGTGCCTTCATGTTCTGGAGCATTTAGAATTCACCATTTCAGGTATTTTCTCTGTAGCCACTAGGGCCAGAAACTTATTTTTTAATCAATGGCTGAGATTCTCAGGTGGGAACATGACTCCGGGAGTTGGGCCTCTTGACAAAATACCAGTACAGTGAGACACGTGAGAAAAGCCATGAAGAGCTGGCCACACTGGGATCCTCTCAACATGGAAATACTGCCACAGAAGCAGTCTGTCAAGAAGCTGTCTGTTCCCACAGAGCCAGCACCCTGGAGGCAGAATCTCACTCTCTGTTCTGATGGAGCAAATTAAATTCAGTGTTTGTGTAATGCTGTACATGACTGTCTTCATGGTACAGCACATTTAGAGCATCCACCACATTATGAAATATTTAAGTCTCGTTAAACATTTAAATTGAGGTTGACCAGATGCCACCACAATTGAATATCTCAGGGCCAAAACCATTCACTGTCAGCAACAAAACAATGAGCTACAAAACCAAGTGGCCTAAAGGGCCTTCGTTAACTAGATGCTTTTGTTTTCATTTTGGCTGATTGGCTCTCACTGGAATTCCTATATGGGATGCAGGAACTCAGTGACCTAAGTCTTTTCAGTCTCTGGCTGTGATCTCTAAGAAGTTTTCAGTCCTCTCAAGATCAGTAATTTCATCTGTATCATGTAGCTCTGATGACTCCTCTTTATTTTGTAGAATTTGCCTCCCTTATTGGAGTAGTGCCTTACTCACTGAAATCAACAGGACTACTTGAGTATAATTTGCTACTCAACTTGGGTGACAGTGGCAGACTCCAGTCATAATGCACATTTGCAGTTACTGATCATCCACCATGTCTCGAGTTTCAACTATCCTATATACAGCTGAAGACTGGTTCTGGGTCTTTATCCTTGGTAACCTTACCATTGTTGATTATTACTTCATAGTTGATTTGAAGGTTTGTGATCAAGTGGCCGTTACCCTTTGATTTCTGCTTTGCTCCAGTTTGGAGCATTATTCCTTATAACAGTAGACAGAGTAGTATCAGAGAGATAGCCGTGCTAGTCTGTATCTTCAACAACAAGAAGTCCTGTGGCACCTTATAGAAGTGGGTCTTTACCCATGAAAGCTTATGCTCCAAAATATCTGTTAGTCTATAAGATGCCACAGGACTTCTTGTTATTCTATTAGACAGAGCAGTCACTGATTTGCAGAACCCATGGACTTTGTGGTCTCATTTCTAATTTGCCACTAGCCCATTTCAAAAGGCTGCAAGACAAGCATCCATATGAAAATCCGAACAAGAGCACTGATAGGGCATACTCAAATCCCAAACTGGATTTTGATGATATGTTTGTGAATAATATTTCCCATCTGGCTCTCTGGCTAGCTGCCTTCTTTCTCCTCCTGCAACGCTTTCCTTAAATCCCACTTTTTCCCTGAATCCTTCCTAAATTATTCTCACCAGTAATCTCTCTGCAGGCCTTCCCTGCATGATCTGTTTGCCAATCTGCCTTAGTTCTCAAGCTCCTCAAGGCACAGGATAGGTCTTATTCTATATTTGCAACATGCTGTATTTATGGCACTACGGAACTATCACATCATCGTAATACAGTAATGAAGAATGATGTGTAAATTCTAGGTGTTGCCATTATGTTGGAGACTCTTTCAAACACAGTTCAATCTCCAGTGCTCTCTAGGACTCTTCTGTATGTGTTTAAAACATCCGCTGCTTCTCCTACACTAAGCATCAAAGCTCAAGAGCCTTGTAACCTTTCAAAAGCTTTCTGCATACCCAAACCAGCCTTCCCATCTCCGTGAAAATCACTTTATATATTACTGGTTAGTCACAGTGACAAGTCTTTGAATTATACTCTATTAAAGCAAACATCATTACCTTAGCATTACTAAATGAATATACTGCAATTATTCTATGGTAAATACCACAAAGCACTCTGCCAAACCTTATAATTAAAGCCACATTTTAGTCTCAGATATTTTTAGTAAAAGTCACAGAAAGAGCCGTGCTAGTCTATACACTATCAAAACAAAAAGCAGTCAAGTAGCACTTTAAAGACTAGCAAAATAATTTATTAGGTGAGCTTTTGTGGGACAGACCCACTTCTTCAGACCATAGACAGACCAGAACAGACTCAATATTCAATAATTGAATTGCTAGTCTTTAAAGTGCTACTTGACTGCTTTTTGTTTTGTTAGTAAGTCGTGGATATGTCACATGTAGTAAACAAAAATTCACAGCACTGGACCTGTCTGTTACTAATACTATACACCCCCAACCAGCATTCCCTGTAGGCCGAGTGCTTGGGTAGCCACCCAAAAGGGATTCAAATGCTGCCCAGATGATTAGCAGAGCACCCATGGTTGGCAGCATGTGTTTCTACTGGTGGTGCACATCTGCTCATGCTCTGGTGCACATAACATTTATTCTGCACATGGATAGACAAAATCAGAGAATTTAAATAATTAGAGGAAATTAAAAAATTAGATGGAACACTGCCCCTGACTAAATCTTGAGCCCCTGAGGGTAGAGGCCAGTGTGAGGGTCCCAGGGTGCTCAGGGAGGTGAGGGTAAGCGGCAGTATGCAGCCCTGGACCTCTGTTTCTGCTGGGAGAATGTGGGGAAGGCAATGGAAGATGGACCCCAGCCACCATTGGTGGGGATGGGCATGGTGGTCTGAAATTGCCCCAGCACTGGCCAATGTGGCTGACCCCAGGGCTGCCTGAGCTGCTCAGGGAGCCCCAGGCCACCTGCCAAGGTCCCAGAAAGTCATGGAATCCATAACCTCCATGACAGACTCATAGCCTTACTTAAAAGCAAAACGGCAGTGACTTTACACCAGCAAAGAGCTATGCAGCCTTAAATAAGCTGTAATGTTTTATGTTTGTTTCATATCCTGTTGATTCATAAGATGAGAAGAAAAGTAAGATAGGGATTCATGCCATAGCTTCAGTTTTTAATTCCCCTTACGTCTTATCAGCAGGAATGCAGGCACCTGAGGAAGAATCTACTCCCATTCAACCTGCACTGTTTGTCACAGACACTTAAGAAAACCATTAAATCACCTACAGAAAAACACTGTCACAGCAATCTATGCAATGATCCTATTGGACATCCTGCCATAATTTATGACTCAGATACTAAGTGCAAAGATCAGAACCCATGTGCCCTGTTCACCAACAACTGCAGATTAGAGGATTAATCCATGAGTAGCTCTAGCAGAGCCCAGAAATCTGCAGTCTGATCATAATCCAGTCTTAATAGGCAAACCAAGAAAGTGAGGGAGCACAAATAGCCTGGTTTTTATAAGAGTCTCAACTCAGCTTCCTGTTTTGTGCCTGCAATGTTGCACAAGCTGATAACTGCTCCTATGGCTAATTGTGGACACAAACTATGCGACACAGATGGTGGTGCAATCAGATTTCTACACATTATTTGCACCACTAATTGCAGTTACAGAACAAAATAAGAAGCCAGCTTTAAAACTCAGGTCTAAAGAGTCCTCTGAGCCTGTATGGAGACCCACGTGTCCCCAGTACAAAACACAAAGAAAACTATCAATGTTAGCTTCTCACTTGATATGTATACGGTCAAGTTTGGGAAGGGGACAAGGTGGGCAGAGGACCACTGAAGGGCAGAGGTGTGGAAGGGTTAGGGCAGAGCCTGAGCTGGGCACAGAAGAGCTGGGTGGGAGGAATGGCTAGGCTGAGGGGACAGAGAGGGCAGGGGGTTGAGCTCGGTACAGGAACACGGGGCAGGGGCAAAGATGTGTAGGGATTTACTGGAGGACAGCAGAGAGGGAAGAAGCTTTGCTGAGCACAAAAGATCTAGAAGGCAGAGCTGGTCTGGGGGCTGCTGGGTGACAGAGAAGGGAAGGAGCTGATTTGGGCACAGGACTTCTGGGGGGGCACAGAGCAAGGCAGAGCAGTGGCAGAGAGTGAAAGGAGGGTGGGAGTGGCACCTTCACGCAGGTGGGGGACAGGCCTGCAACTGACCAGGAGTCCTCTGATTGAGGGATGGCAGTCAGGATTTCCATAGGCAGAGGGTGGCTTGCCACTCAAGGGCTACGTCTACACGTGCAGCCAACATCGAAATAGATTATTTCGATGTTGCGACATCGAAATAGTCTATTTCGATGAATAACGTCTACACGTCCTCCAGGGCCAGCAACGTCGATGTTCAACTTCGACGTTGCTCAGCCCAACATCGAAATAGGCGCAGCGAGGGAACGTCTACACGTCAAAGTAGCACACATCGAAATAGGGATGCCAGGCACAGCTGCAGACAGGGTCACAGGGCGGACTCAACAGCAAGCCGCTCCCTTAAAGGGCCCCTCCCAGACACAGTTGCACTAAACAACACAAGATACACAGAGCTGACAACTGGTTGCAGACCCTGTGCCTGCAGCATAGATCCCCAGCTGCCACAGAAGCAGCCAGAAGCCCTGGGCTAAGGGCTGCTGCCCACGGTGACCATAGAGCCCCGCAGGGGCTGGAGAGAGAGCATCTCTCAACCCCCCAGCTGATGGCCGCCATGGAGGACCCAGCAATTTCGACGTTGCGGGACGCGGATCGTCTGCACGGTCCCTACTTCGACGTTGAACGTCGAAGTAGGGCGCTATTCCTATCTCCTCATGAGGTTAGCGACTTCGACGTCTCGCCGCCTAACGTCGAAGTTAACTTCGAAATAGCGCCTGACGCGTGTAGACGCGACGGGCGCTATTTCGAAGTTGGTGCCGCTACTTCGAAGTAGCGTGCACGTGTAGACACAGCTAAGGAGAGGGACAGGGGGCCCATCAATTGTGCTATCCCAGGGGCCAGAACTCCTGTGAGTGGGCCTGAGTAAAACAGAATCTGTGCTGTAATAAACCACAATAACTGTGCCAAGAAGCTATCCAACTCGAACACCCCCTCATTCAGAATTACATCTGGAGCTAACATTGATTGTCTTTCTACAGAGCTCTGAACGATGGTTTTATTTCCCTAGGCAGAGAACCAAAGCCTTCTACTATATAAATATCATCTTGAAAATACAACAGTGGTGTGTAAGCATGATTTATTTTGTAAAGTGCATGGCATTTTCAACCTTCCCTACATAAATTCACTGATGTCTTCAAGGTGCACAAAAATTCTAAAGCCTGTCATCACACATTAGATGGAAAAAAATTGCATTATATCCAGCATATTTCTTTAGCTAGCTTGTTTCAGTGGAAGTTTAAATGTTACTGTTTTCACCTTTCCATGCAGTCAGTGCACTGAACCATCACTGTTTGATTAAAGCCTAATTCATTTAAAAAAAATCCATCCATAATAAAGATATAACTGTGTGAGAAATACACCCAGAGAAACTGAAAGGCTATTGATCTGACATTCCATATGCCAAGAGAAATACTTCATTTTAAACTTGCACATACACAAACTTCAGTTGAAATCTTCTCTTTTCCCATATACAAAAACTGACGCCAGAGGGATTTGCAGGTACTCTCTTCCTCCGTAGATCTACATCTTTCATCAACATGGAGTGTTAAAACAACAAATACCTTTAAAGGGATACTTAATTTCTTAAGGTCCAAATTATACAGTGTTTTTAAACAGGTGTTTATAAACCCCAAAGGAAACTGTATTAGTTACATAATTACCTTTTAATTAAATGAAAACAGCTGTAATAAGAAAGAATTCTACTACTAGGTTTCGTGGGCAAAGACCTGCTTCATAATATGCACAAATGGGGGGTTCCATAGGAGGGTTTAAAGAGAGTGTCTCAGTCAAGGGGAAGGCCAGAGGTGACAAGGTCTGTTCAGTCACGGAGGATATGGACCATTATCAGCAGTTAATGTGGAGCTGTGAACATCAAGACAGGAAAAATCATTGATGTTCACAACTCCACATTAACTGCTGATAATGGGGCACATCCTCCATGACTGAACAGACCTTTTCAACTCTGACCCTACCCTTGACTAGTCTCCCTCTTTAAATCCTCCTCTGAAACCCTACCCTTGACTAGTCTCCCTCTTTAAATCCTCCTCTGAAACCCCGTCCCCCAACACACACACACACACACACACACACACACTCATACATTTGATGAAGTAGGTCTTTGCCCACAAAAGCTTATGCTCCAAAATATCTGTTAGTCTATAAGGTACCACAGGACTTCTTTCTTTTGAAGATACAGACTAACTTGGCTACCCATTATACGGCTAAGTTATAAATTCTCATACAGTATCACACAGTACAGGAGAATTCAAAAGTGTCTTCCTACTTCCTATTCCACACTGACTGCCAGGATATTGGAGTAACTAGCTCAGAGCCTCAATGCAGGCAAAACAGGAAAGGCAAATGTCATCCATAATGAACTGTGAACCAGATTATAAACTTATCATGTGTTTAGTAAGCAAAAGGACTTTAGGTAACCAGGGCAGCAAGGGCAGGTTTTACTACATAACTCCTATTTTGAGGGCATCCCTTCTAAATGTAAGAAGGAAAAAAGAATGACAATAAACCTACAAATCTGTGGGAGACCTACAGAGGGTATTTCACAGTTGCTGAAGGGAGTTAGGTACACACTGATGGCAGTTAGACACCATGCCTTTGAAAATACTATCCTATCCAATACAGTCTGACTGAATTCAGGTTAACAGCGCCCAGCATGCTGCAGGCTGAGCTCATAGCTACCATGGAAATGCAGGACACTTTGTTCCCTTACATAAACCATCATAAGAGCAAATTCTCAGACTCATGTCTCTAATTCTGGACAATTACTGAGAAGACACAAGAAACTGGCCCATAAAGCACAGAAATTTAATGTCAGTACCTTCTCTCTGAACTTCAGCACTCGTGTGTTCATTTTATGCCCATCAGGAAAGCTCATGCCATTTCCTGCTACCCTGTTGATCAATATACCCCCTAATAATTTCCATCCACGTGCAGAATAAATTTTTATGTTCATTGAGGCAGGTGCGAATGAGCATCACCAGCAGAAACAAAATAACCTCGCTGTGGGTGCTCTGCTAATAAGCTGGGCAGCATTTGAAACTCTCCTATGTAGCTGCACAAGTGGACAGCTTATGGGGAACACTGCTGTCAACCATAATTTTATGGTCTTACAGCAGGGATGGGAAACCTAGAGCCCATGAGCCAGACCCAGTCAATGGCACATCTGCATGCCACAAGCAGGCAGCCCCAAGTTTTAGTGCCTCCCAAAGGGCTGAACACCAAGTTAAATGTGAGTGAGGATTTGTGCTTTATTGCTGGTCTTCCTTTGTGCTCCCCACCTTGGGAGCAGGTGAGGAGTGAGGATTTTTGGGTTTTTTTGTAGCGGGGAGGTGGCTTGTGTGTGGCGTTCAACTGATTTTTCTGAGGGTTGGTGGCTCTAGAACAAGATCCACACCAGTGCACTCTGCAATCTATGCGCTTGGGCAGCCATCCAGAAGAGACCCAAATGCTGCACCACTGATTGGCTGAGCACCTACAGCCACTAAGATGTGTTTCTGCTTGTGGTGCACATCTGCATGTCCTCTGGTGCATAACAAAAATTATTTCACACACAAATGGAAACAATTAGAGGGAACACTGTCATCCTCCCGCAGTGTTAGACCAATGGTTTCCCCCTTGGGTGTGGGTCAACGAGGCAGGCAATTCCAACTGCATGTGACCTACTGACACCACTGGATATGCAGCACAGATGGGAAAAGAACCAAAACAAATAGACAAGAGGCACTGTGATGATGCAAGATCTTAGAAAAAAAGTCTAGTTGGAGCATCCAAGCCCCAGCCAAATCCTAAGGGTGGGCAGTTCGTAACATCTTTTCACTTATAAACCAAGCACAGAAATTGCGAGGTACCAAATAATATAAATCCCAACACTGACTACTTTTTTAGAATAGATCCTATTATTAGGAACAATCACAAACTCACTGTACAAGCAGTGTTCCTTGTAAACTGGGCGCTTTGGCAGCCACACAGGAGAGAGTCAGGTGCCACACAGATGATTAGCAGATTGCCCACAGACGCCCACATCCAGCAGCATGTGTTTCTACTGGTGGTGCAAATTAAAATTATTCTGCACATGGATGGAAAAATTAGAGGGAACATTGTACACAAGCATGCCCATCATTTCCAATCTGATCCCAGGGTTCAGATCCCAATCAGCCGCTGAATAGGGGAAACAGAAGCATTCTGGGCAGCAGCATGCAAATGAGCACATTCTACTTTGCATTAAGAGCTAAACTGTGACACACCTCACACAAAGAATCCTAGGACAGTTTTAAACATGGGCATTTCACCACCTGGGAGGCAGGTGTACCAACAGTGATCATAGGCTGACGTGTGTTTGTGAAAGATATCACTACCCGCAACAACTAAAGGCTGTAACAAGGAAACAGAAGGAAAGCCCTTTCCCCATCCCCCATGTATAATATACATTGTTAAAAGAGTGTTAAAAAGGGGTGGAGTAATCTGAGGAGGCAAAACATCACAAGACCAATGAAGGGTGTAAAGCATGGTTTCCCAAACTGGGGTGTGTCCACCCCGGGAGAGCAGGAAGAAATTCTGGGGGGGGCGGCAGGGAGTGTGAGGCGACCCAGTTCTCCCCACACTTCATTCCTACTCCAAGAAAGAGCCAACCTTTGCTCCCAGCTCTCAGTCCCTGCTATTTTAGGTAGGTGACCCTGCGCAGCTGCTATAAAAAGCAGGCTGCCGACAAACACCCACATGGAGCTAGCTGCCTCCTACAAAGGAGTGTGAGTTGGGGGAGAGGGAGGAGGAGGATGGGGTTAGATTGGGGGCTGGGGGAGCCTGGCTTGGGGGAGGGGAGGGAGATAGGGTAAGAGCAGGGGGATGGTGGTGCCTGGCTTTGCCGGAGGGGAAGGGCTCGGGTGAGCGGCTTGTGGGGCTCGAGCAGCTGGCCCTGACTTGGGCTGGTGGGTGGGCAGCTGGCCCCAGCAACGTGTGGCTCAGGCAGCTGACCCACCGTTTGGATGGGCAGCCAGGCAGCTGGTGGGTGGGTGGCTGGCCCTGCCAACTGGCGGGTGAGCAGGCAGCTGGCCCCAGCAGCTGATGGGTGGGCAGGCAGCTCTAGCAGTGCAGGGATCAGGTGGGTGGGTGGCTGGTGTGGGCAGCTTTGGTGGCTGGCACAGGACTCAAGCAGCTGACCAGCTGGGGCTGCACCAGGCATCTGAAAGTTGGGGGCTGTGCCGTTAGCCTGGCCAGTCCATAGGCGGTCTCCGACCTGAGATGGGGCCAACACAGTGTCCGGCACCCCAGTCAGGTCTTCAGCTGGTCTCTGCAAGGCCCGGGCTGCGCCTGCAGCTCTGAAGCCATGCCAGCCACTCATTTGGGGTGGAGCTCGTGCCCATGGGGCCCAGGCAATGTACAGCATGCGGCTGGAACCAGTCAGCACAGCAGGGGTCAAGGTCCAGCAGGAGGTAATGGAGCCCTGGGGCTCGGGTGGGGGGTACAATAAGGCTTCGGCAGTTGACGTGCGGCTCGGAGAGGGGCTGCACAGCTCCACTGACTCTGCTATCCGCTATGTTCCAGACAACTTTTCTGGGAACTCCATTCATAAATTAGTAAGCAATCTCATTCAATGTTGATGTCAATACATTGCCAGAAGTACTGCAAGAACAAGCACTTGAAATAAAACATGAATCAAGTACAAAAGAATTTTGAAAAAACACAAGTTTGGAGGAATTTTGGATAAAATATTTCCCAATGTACTTGAAAGTTGGGAAAGAAGTGCTATGTATTATTCTTCCATTTTTGAAAATACACGCCTGTGAAAAAAGCTTTTCAAGTTTACTCAGATTACAAATGAAACAAAGAAATCAACTGGATGTCAAAAATGATTTGCACTGCACACTTTCATCTTTCAAACCTAGGATTTCCCAACTTGTGAGAAATTGCAGCATCATCCTTCACATTAAATTAATTTTGTTAATGCTGCTTCTGATGTTAAAATTACATTTTTATTAAATTTTTGGGACAAGAAAAACTATTTGTGCTTATTTTTAATTTTAAATAACTATTTTATATCAAGTTTTTGTGTTTATTTTAAATTATGAATTGAATTTTTGGTTAAAATGGGGGTTGGATGATAGTAAAGATGTGGGGGGGCGGGTGAAGGTCTCCCAGAAAAACAAAAGGAAGGGGCACGATGCTGAAAAGTTTGGGAACCACTGGTGTAGAGACACAGGACATGTAGGTAAAAACAATTTTTAGCATTTTTAGAACACTTTTCATTCATAGACCTATGTGCTTTACTGAATGGTCAGTACCATTATCCTTAGTCCACAGATGCAGAAACTGGGGCACAGAGCAGTTTCAGGGGATGACTTTGTAGGTTACGGACAGACTGCCACATTCACCCTCCCCTCCCTCACTCACATGGGCCTGAGCTTGTTCAAGCAGCCCAGCTCATCCCTGCTCGCAGAGTTTCATGCTAGTGACCTTTTCGCCATAGGAAAGAGAACTAGAACGAATCCTCATGGCCACATATTGCTCAGACATTCATCACATCCCAATGCCCCCAGAAAAGATTTTTTCAAAGCAAGGTCAGATTTAAACATACGGCTTCTGGGCACAGTCCCATGGGCTCTATCAATTGCAGCACGCTTTTCCCTTTTCTGTTTTACTGTTTATTCAGGCTGACAGTCTCTTACCCATTAGAAGCTCCTGCAAACACTTTGCCCAGAGCCCTTAAACCTTAAAGACACCACTGAGACAGCATGAACAAATGTTACCAAGACCCATGGGTTGCCTAGCATCAGTTCTGCTGGGAACAGGAAGGGTAACTTATAGAACGGAGGAAACCTTTCATTGTTTTTGCCGGTATTGTTTGTGTCTGTCAAAGGCAACAGTTCCATAAACTAGCCTGCAAACAAGGGGACTCAGAATGAGGATTTCCTTGGGCAAATAACCACTGTGACCCCCAAAAGATGCAGGAGTATAAGTATTTAGCTAGTTAAGCAGAGCAAACAACATGCTATTAGAGTGAATGAACCCAGGCTCTGGCAGCCTCCAAGTTTGAAGACACAAATTTAGAGACCGGGTTAAGGCTCATTTGTAAGTAAAAAGTTCTCCTCTCTCCCCTTACCTCACCCCATTATAATTAGAGTGAATTTTTAGGACCAACTTTTTCTTTCATTAAAGGTATTACCCCCATTACCACAGCATCTATTTTACTCCAGAATTCAAAAAAGTGAGGGTTTCATAGGATGGAGAGTCATTGGGTCACGTTTCGTCCCATAAACTTTATCCTCAACCATGTTTACTAGTCATGAAAGTAGCAGATCTAATGGAAGAGGACCTGTTAATCCATGCCCTTTCGGACTGACAAATCCCACTATAATTGGCCCCAGGCAACCTTCCTAGGCTACTGCTAGCCAAATGTGGCCTTTGGAGTGCCCATAATTAAGCATCCAGTACTAATATTAAAGATTTGCATCACTTATTTCTTAATAGTTCCTATACAAAGATGTAGCCTAAATACTTAGATAGTTAACCACTAAAATCTTCCTCCCAGAGTTCTCTGGTATCCTATACCAGTTTGTGATTATCTGATTGTGTCTCAGAAGGAAATGCAAAATACTACCTGAGCTTATCGCTTTAGGTCTCTCTCATTTTGGCTACTCTTCAGTCATTAATATAACTGCTCCCACAAAGCCTTAACCCAATCTAACAGGCCTTTCCGTACAGCAAACTTAATAACCACCCATTTATTTATGTTCACTTATTTCCCTCCCATGCCTGTTTCAAGCTAATAAAGAAGATACCCGGCAATCTTATACTCCTATGAATACCACTTTACCTCCAACAAGCATAAAATCATCTTTGAGACATGGCATTCGGTCACGTGTCAAACCAGGTCAGGGCCTAACACCTGTCTTGGACTCTGCTCTCCAAGTATCTGACACAGCCTGACTCCCAGCTCCCTCTCCAGCCACTAGCTCAGACTACCCATGTCCCAGTCATGACACAGCACCAACAAAGGTCAATTTGTGTAATTAATGAGCTTGAATGTATCCTCATAAATCTAACCAATCCATGCTTTACTAAAGTAATTGGTACTATTGCTGATGCATGAAGAAATCCAGCAGGAGAGGGATAGCTCAGTGGTTTGAGCATTGTCCTGTTAAACACAAGGCTGTAAATTCAATCCTTGATGGGGCCATTTAGTGATCTGGGGAAAAAAGCCTATGAAGGATGATGATAGGCCCTGCCATAAGGGCAGGGAACTGGACTTGGTGACCTTTGAAAGTCCCTTCCAGCTCTGTGAAACAACAGGGAGAGGGAACATTGTTACTCAACATTTTTTAAATTCCACAAAAAAAGAATTTTTTTAAATGGATGCAAAGCAGAAATTTCAGTAACTGGCTCCGAACTGGTTTGACTCTTACAAGCAACATTGAAAAACAAAAAGCTGCTCAGCTGCATTACTTGAGGTGTAAAATAATGTGCCCTGAGCAGCATATAATTCCAGGGTAAGTTGCCTATTTGAGATGACATTTATCTCTGGCCGTGTTCACAGATAGACTCTTCTATTCATGTTTCATGTACAAAGAGTTCTACCTGTCTGTTCCAGTTACTCATGATGGACCATGTTTTCATATATAATTAGAGCATTTTTCTACCACAGGAATGCTATGTCAAGTGAAACCTGCAAGAAGAATATTTAGAACAGCTCCATACACCATTCAAATAGTCTGCAGAGGTCACCACAAGTTATACTAATTTTAGCATCAAGAAAAAACATCATATGAAATAATGCAGAAAATAATAATTCCTTGCATTCTACAGAACCTTCTAACCAAGGATCTCAAAGGACTATCCAGTATATAAATTTCTTGATGAAATAAGCCTCTATCATTCACTTAAGGTAGGTAAAGTGTTCTCCTCCCTCCATTTTACAAATAGGAAAGCTGATGCACATTGGTTAAGTGACCTACTTAATGTTACACAGAAGGTCAATGAAAGAATTCACATTACAGAACCCCGTTCCACATGCCCCATCAGAGAATCATGAAGACTAAGGTTAGAAGAGACCTCAGAAGGCCATCTAGTCCAGCTCCTTGCTCAAAGCAGGAGCAACCCCAACTAAATCAGTCCACTCAGGGCTTTGGCAAGCCCGAACTTAAAAACCTCTAAGGACAGAGATTCTACCACCTCCCTAGGGAACCCATTCCAGGGCTTCACCACTCTCCTAGTGAAACAGTTTTTTCCTAATATCCAACCTAGACCTCCCATTGCAACCTGAGACCACTGCTCCTTGTTTTGTCACCTACTTCCATGAACAGCCTGGCTCTATCCTCTTTAAACCACCCATCCTTCAGGTAGTTGAAGGCTGCTATCAAATCCCCCCTCCCTCTTCTCTTCTGCAGACTAAACAAGCCCAGTTCCCTCAGCCTCTCCTCATAAGTCATGTGCCCCCAGCTCCCTAAGCATTTTCATTGCCCTCCTCTGAACTCTCTCTAATGTATTCACATCATTTCTGTAGTAGGGAGACCAGAAATGGACACAGGACTCCAGTTGTTTCCTCACCAGTGCCAAACAGAGGGGAATAATCACTTCTCTTAATCTGCCGGAAATGCTTCTACAGATAAGGGAACACTGTTGACTCATATCCACTTCCCATCTACTATAATCCCCTTGTCCTTTTCTGCAGAACTGCAACTTAACCAGTCAGTCCCCAGCCTGTAGCACTGTATGGAATTCTTCTGTCCTACATGTAAGACTCTGCACTTGTCCTTGTTGAACCTCATCAGATTTCCTTTGGCTCAATCCTCCAGTACATCAAGGTCACCCTGGACCAGTGGTGGGCAATCTGTGGCCCACAGCCCATATATAGCCCCTTGTGCACCCTCTCTCTGCCCCATTTCCCCATGCATCTTGCATACTGGGACATGAGAACCCCACGCTTACTCCTCCCCCTCACTCCCAGCACTTTCAGAGTGCTTTCAATTGACTGATTTGTGGCATTCAAGCTCTAGGACAGAGAGGGAGGAGCATGAATCAGCTGACTCATGGCACTCTGAAACACATCTTTTGGTGGATGGACATCTCAGCATTTGCAGAAGTTCATAAAAGCAAGTGGATAAGCTTCCTGTCAACTGTTCAGAATATTTTTTTTTTATTATGGAGTAGTTGTACAAGAGTCAGTCTGTTTGTGATATATCCTAGGTCTTACATTATATTGAAAGCTGAGACACTTTAGGGAGGTAGGTACCTAGGCCCACTGATTGGCAGGGGAAGGAGCAGTTGCCCTGGGGCTTGACGATTCAAAGGGGTCTCAGGCGCTCGCCTCTGCTGCCAGAACCCCTAGCCCTTTAAATTAGTCTTGTAGCCACACACTCCTGGAAGTATTAAGGCCAGAGGGGTGATGGGACACACTGCACTCCAGGAAGCACAGAGGGCCACAGCCCCATCCCTTCAAACCTCATCCCCCGCAACACACACCTCGTCCAGGGGCCCATGGAGGCTGTTGGCACTCTTGAAGATGCTCAGGACTGTTACTAGTTGATGGGGAGCTTCAGATATGGAAGTCTGATTTCTCCTAACTGATAAGAAATGTCTGAAGATTTGTCACAGCCTGTGACAACAACTTCTATTTTTCAAAAAAAGTCCCAGCAGAGATCAATGTGCTTGGCAGGATATTTACTGCCTGAAACCAGCTACTCCATCTTGTGTTTACTGCTTCAGCGGGGCCCTTCATGGTGTGCACATCTTTGGATTTCAGTAAAGCACCTATCCTTGCTTTCTGGCAGGCTTTTTGAAGAGGCCAGATTTGATTTAAGTAAATAAAGATGCCACATTGCTAACAAAGTGAAAATGCTGCCATGTCTCACCAACAGGATTATGTGACAGACTGATTATGTAACAGAGACATGCCACAAGTGGGCAGGACACATTTAAATGGTTCTCTGTATGCCTGGATGCAGCATGCTGCCCGAGTTACTACCCAAACATCACTGAGGTTGAGCTGGCCCCTGTACACTGACTCCAGAACACTGCGTCAATATAGAGTGGCTGCAGCTCTCCATGCATATGACATCAGTCAAAAATACTGATCTTCATCATCTGAAAAAGTATATATATTCTGTTGCCCTCATTCTTCTACTTGTTTGTTACTGGAGGATTTCATTAAACAAACTTAAAATTCTGTCCTGAAAAAAAAACCAACTTTCAAACCAGTAAAGTATGACTTAGGCTATGTCTACACTAGCTCCCCCCTTTTCAAAAGTGGGATGCTAATGAGACACTTCGGGATATGCTAATGATGTGCTGCAATGAATATGCAGTCCCTCATTAGCATAACGGCAGCCACAGCACTTCAAAAGTGCCACTTTTGATCGCGTGAGGCTAATATACGCAGGGTCCTTTTTGAAAGGACCCCGCACACTTTGAAATCCCCTTATTCCTATAACCGAATAGCAAACCTTAGTCCTGGATCACCCTCTCAAGTGGATGGGGGCACAGAGTTCCTCTGTCCTCAGGTCTGCAATGACAAGATTTTTTTTATAGCACTGGATTTTTTTTTTTTTAAAACAGCTCTGGTTTCTATGTTATGATTTTGATTTCGTTATTCCCTCAATGTATTCATTAACAATAGGGTCCTAGACACAGAGCCTCTCGCTTATTTCAGAGTTATTCCACAGACTTGAATAGCATTGAATTGGCACAATGACAAGACAATCAAGGTCATGCAGGTATTTGAATGTCTGATTCCTTTTCATACTTCTGCTGATCACAATTCTCTAACAGAAAGGAGGACAAGTTAAGGAAAGCAATCCAAGTATAACTTACAACATACCTTTTTCCCCAGAACAAGCTGACAACTTTGCATGGACTCTTACAGAGTTAAACAGATGCAAATATGTTTAACTAATATTCAATATACATTAAGAGTAGAGAAGGGGTCTGGAGTAAATTTCAGCCCACTTGAACTAACGACCTAGTCATGGAACGAATTGCCTAGAGTGGTTATGGAAACTCCATCACTGAAGATCTTTAAGAACAGGTTGGATAAATATCTAACAGGGATGATCTAAATGGTGCTTGGTCCAGCCATGAGGGCAGGGGACTGGACTTGATGACCTCTTGAGGTCCCTTCCAGTTCTAGTATTCTATCATTCTATGAATGGAGCAACCCCTGTTCCTTTAAAAGCAACACCTAATGCTCCTCTGTAAAAGCACCAGAAATGTCACTTCCTTACATAGTGTCTCAAACTCAGGTCCTACAGGTAGATGCTAGATTCAGTCATTCAAGGATGCCAGTCAGCTATATTCCTTAACAATGTGTTTTAAATACCCTCCTTGGGTAGGTCTACACATAGTTATTTTGAAATAGCTATGCTAGCATCTACATACTGCAACCGCTATTTCGAAATAAATTCAAAATAGCAGTTGAATTACTTCAAAATTGGTAACCCTCATTCTACAAGGAATATTCCTTATTTTGAAACAGCTATTCTGAAATGAGCACTATTTCCTGTCTTAATAGCGCCGATTTTGAGATAGGCATTATGTGTGAAGACTGTGCATTCTGAAATAGCTAAAGGCTGTTTCGAAATACATTTTTGTGTGCAGCAGCCCTATTCCACAATAGCTTATTTCAAAACAGGACTGCTGTGTAGACATACCCTTTGCCTCTTCAAGGCCACATCTGCACTACCCCTCCCTTTCGTAAGGGGTATGTAAATGCCGCAGATCAAAAGTGCTAATTTTCATATCAGTGCCCCATTTGCATAATGGCAGCCAACCAGAGTTTCAAAAGTTCTCCCTTCAAATTGCAAAGTAACCATGTAGATGGGGTTCCTTTGAAAAGAAACCCCAATTTTGAAAGCATACTTCTTCCCCCCAAAAAACTGGGAAGAAGGGTGCTTTTGAAATTGTGGCTTCCTTTTGAAGGAACCTCATCTAACAGGGATAGCTTTCAATTCAAAAGTAGCACTTTTGATGCTCTGGTTGGCTGCCATTATGCAAATGAGAAGCTGAATATTCATATCAGTGCCTCATTAGCATCTATATACCCCTTCCAAAAGGAAGGGGTGGTGTAGATGTGGCCCAAGAGTCAGGATCCTCTTCTTAAGCAGGTAATCTTGAACTTGTGTTGAAGGGCTACAGCTTCCCCCATACAAAGCCAGCACTTCTAACAACAGAGCACTGATCACCATTACTGACAGCCTGCCATTGTCATTTTCATATGTAACCATAGCACTAACCACCCTCTCTTCAGAAGTCTATCAGCAATTCATATCACTGTATTCAAAAACCTCTCTCAAACTACCCTTCAAACACTCAGTTAATGAGTGTCAGAATGGTAGCTGTGTTAGTCTGTAGTTTCGGAGAAAAAAGAGAAGAGGAAAAAAAATACAAGCAGTCCTGGAGACCTTAAAGACTAACATTATTATTTATTAGGTCATGAGCTTTGGTGGGTAAGACCCTCCCATAAAAGCTCATTACTTTATAAATTGTTAGTCTTTAAAGGTACTACAGGACACCTTGTTTTTGTTTTGTTTTGTTTGACTTAGTCAAAAAGACAGGGGAAGATCATCACTAAACAGTCCTCAGCCCAGCTCCCTGGGGGGCCTAGAGCAGTTCAATTTCCTAATAAAAAATGAGGGCGGGAAAGCAGCTGCTGGGCTTGGGGCCCAGTCATTCCCCTTGCGTGTTTCTGGAGAGCAGTATTTCTCAACCGGTGTGCCACAAAACGGCATTTAGTGTGCCCACCACCTCGCACTGGGAGTGCTGTCTGCCACTCTGCACATGCACCCCAACACTTGGTGGGAAAAGTGTGGTGGGGGTAGCAGTGGCTCTGGTGAGTTGCCGGCACAGAGTTAGATTGGGGGTGGGTGCCTGGGAGCACCTGGTTCCGGAGGAGGGGAGGGGGATTCAGTTAGAGAGGGGGGCTGGAGGCACCAGGTTCTGGAGGAGGGGAAGGGGATTGGGTTGGAGAGGGGTCATAAGAACATAAGAATGGCCATATTGGGTCAGACCAAAGGTCCATCCAGCCCAGTATGCTGTCTGCCGACAGTGGCCAATGCCAGGTGCCCCAGAGAAGGAGAACAGAAGACAATGATCAAGTGATTTATCTCCTGCCATCCATCTCCTGCCCTTGTACTGAAGGCTAGGGCACCATACTTTACCCCTGGCTAATAGCCATTTATGGACCTAACCTGCAAAAATTTATCGAGCTCTTTTTTAAACCCTAATAGAGTCCTGGCCTTCACAGCCTTCTCTGGCAAGGAGTTCCACAGGTTGACTGTGCGCTGTGTGAAGAAAAATTTCCTTTTATTAGTTTTGAACCTACTACCCATCAATTTCATTTGGTGTCCCCTAGTTCTTGTATTATGGGAAAAGGTCAATAATTTTTATATTCACTTTCTCCACACCATTCATGATTTTATATACCTCTATCATATCGCCCCTCAATCGCCTCTTTTCCAGACTGAAAAGTCCCAGTCTCTCTAGCCTCTCCCCAGATGGGACCCGTTCCAAACCCCTAATCATCTTAATCGCCCTTTTCTGAACCTTTTCTAATGCCAATATATCTTTTTTGAGGTGAGGAGACCACATCTGCATGCAGTACTCAAGATGTGGACGTACCGTAGTTTTATATAGGGGAAGTATGATATCTTTTGTCTTATTATCTATCCCTTTTTTAATAATTCCTAACATCCTATTTGCTTTACTAACTGCCGCTGCACACTGCGTGGATGTCTTCAGAGAACTATCCGCTATAACTCCAAGATCCCTTTCCTGATCTGTCGTAGCTAAATTTGACCCCATCATGTTGTACGTGTAATTTGGGTTATTTTTTCCAATGTGCATTACCTTACTCTTACCCACATTAAATTTCATTTGCCATTTTGTTGCCCAATCACTCAGTTTGCTGAGATCTTTTTGTAGTTCTTCACAATCTGTTTTGGTTTTGACTGTCCTGAATAACTTGGTGTTATCTGCAAACTTTGCCACCTCACTGCTTACCTCATTTTCTAGATCATTGATGAACAAGTTGAACAGGATCGGTCCCAGGACTGACCCCTGCGGAACACCACTAGTTACCCTCCTCCATTGTGAAAATTTACCATTTATTCCCACCCTTTGTTTTCTGTCTTTTAACCAATTCCCGATCCATGAAAGGATCTTTCCTCCTATCCCATGACCACCTAATTTACATAAAAGCCTTTGGTGTGGGACCGTGTCAAAGGCTTTCTGGAAATCTAGGCATATTATGTCCACTGGGTGCCCCTTGTCCGCATGTTTATTAACCCCTTCAAAGAATTCTAATAGATTAGTTAGACACGACTTCCCTCTGCAGAAACCATGCTGACTTTCGCCCCACAATTCGTGCTCTTCTACATGCCTTGCAATTTTATTCTTTACTATTGTTTCTACTAATTTGCCTGGTACTGATGTTAGACTTATCGGTCTATAATTGCCAGGGTCTCCTCTGGAGCCTTTTTTAAATATTGGCGTTATATTGGCCGTCTTCCAGTCATTGGGTACTGAAGAGGATTTAAAGGATAGGCTACAAACCACTGTTAATAACTCCGCAATTTCACATTTGAGTTCTTTCAGAACCCTTGGGTGAACACCGTCTGGTCCTGGAGACTTGTTACTATTCAGCTTATCAATTAACTCCAAAACCTCCTGTAATGTCACTTCAATGCTCCTCTAATGTCACTTCTGTCTGGGGATACCTGGCTCTGGGGAACAGGGAGGGGATTAGGTTATATGTATTGGATGTGAAATTATACCAATTACTGAAGTGTGTCATGAGGTGACAACAGTTGCTGAGCACAGGTGCAGAGGTCTGACCTGAAAAGGATTCCAAGAAGTGACCCCCTAACACCAGACAATGAGAGCCCAGTTCTGTAGCCCTTCCTCTGGCAAGACTCCAAGGGTATATCGACAATGGCATGAAAGCACTGTGGCTGGCCTGTGCTCACTGACTGGCTCGCAGGGTTCTAAAACTACACTGCAGATGTTCCAGCTTGGGCTGGAGTTTGGACTCAACAACCTTGTGAGGGTCTTGCTAGGGCAAGAGCAGCAGGAAAGAGAACTTTAAATTACTTCCTGGACACTGCTGTTCTAGTGCCACATTTATTAATGTGTGTAAAATATAACTAGTGCTAATAGATGTCATTTGCACTCGAAAGCCTAAATCTGACACACTGCCCATGCTGCCAGACGTGAGCTGCTAATTTAGTTTCATTACAGTTGAAATTATAAGCAGCTACTGAGCACAGAGTTTGGAGGACTTTTTTTGTTTGTTTTTGGGGGGGTTTTATGTCTTTACTCATCCTTCTCTCAAAACAAAACAGCAGTCATGCAACACTTTAAAGACTAACAAAATGATTTACGAGGTAATGAGCTCTCGTGGGACAGACCCGCTTCTTAGAATTTCCAGTCCAGACTCAGTTATATAACATAGGTCCAAAAAATTGTAATAAAAACTGACAAATCAAATACAAAGCACTGAAGGAGGGGGGTGAAGGGCGCAGCATGTTAAGTGTCTTGCCTTAGATAATTATGAACATCAAAAGGAACGGAAGCACTCCTTTTAATGCGCGAGATAATTGCTGTCTTTGTTCATACCAAGTGTTAATATGCTGAATTTGAGCATGAACCCCAGTTCACAAATCTCCCTGTGTAATCTGCTTTTAAAGTCTCTTTGTTGTAGGACGCATATTCTCAGTCTTTAACAGAATGGTCCAGTCCATTGAAATGCTCACTGACAAGCTTATGTGTATTGAGATTCCTAATGTCTGCTCTGTGTTCATTCATTCTTTGGCAAAGTGTTTGCCTGCTTTGTCCAACGTATATTGTAGAGGGGCACTGCTGGCACATGATGGTATATATAATATTGATCAAGATACAGAAGAACGAGCCCCTGATCTTGTAATTAATATGGTTAGATACTCTGATGGTATCCTCAAAATAAATGTGGACAAAGTTGGCAACAGGGTTCGTTGCAAGGAAAATTTCAAGAATTAGTGCTACTGTGGTATAGCCTGTGATTGCGAGTGAGAATCTCTCTTAGGTTAGGAGGTTGTCTCTAGGAGAGAACAGGCCTGTGCCTAGGGCCTTCCAGAGTGTAGCATCATGATCTAGAATAGGTTGTAGTTTTTAATTATGTGTTGCAGCGGCTTAAGCTGGGGGCTACAGATAATCACAAGTGGTGGTCTATTATTGACCTTCTTGGGCCTATCTTGAAGTAGCTGGTTTCTGGGTATTCATCTGGCTCCGTCAATCTGTGTTTTCACTTCTCCCAGTGGGTAATTAAGTTTAATGAATGCTTGGTAGAGATCTTGAAATTTTAAGTCTCTGTCAGTAGGATCAAAGCAGATGCAATTGTATCTAAGGGCCTTATGGATCATGTGGTGTGTGCTGCATGGAAGCTGGAGACATGCAGGCAAGCGTAGCTGTTTTGTTTTGTTAGAATACAGACTAACAGGGCTACCTCTCTGTTATCATTCTTCAGTAGATCTCAATTTATTGTAAGTCCTTTCCAGGCAGCAAAACATCCTTTTTATTTTACTACACCTAAGATCTTAGGCAAACAGCTCAGGAATGTTTCTGATACATCCTAAAAATACCCATTCCACTTTCAGCAGCTGCTTTTCTCAAAGCACCACAAAGGGTAAAAAGTTTCCAAATGGACCATTTTGTGACTTCAGAAAAGGAGCAGATTGTGTGTGACTCATATTGCGCTGAGCACAGACTTCACATACTGACCTTTCAAAAACAAGCCTCAAGGACTTTTCAAATTATGCCAGTCATTTGCCCTCTTAGACAAGGGATTCATATTTCACTTAACTATGTTGGGTTTCTTTCCTGGTCTCAGGTTTTATTCCTATAACACAAACAAGCCTCTTTGTGCAATGGGTGATGAAAACCTTCTTGACTGAGCTATTAATTAAACTAGATTTGTAGTGGCTTGCTTCAGGATTTAGTTTCACCTATCCCTGTCAGGAAGTATTAACTCAGATCAACTACTCCAAGAGAGTTTTAACTACCGTCCCTTCTCAGCTGTCCAGTGAACACAGCAGAACAAGCTAGTTCCTACTGGGAGTCCACTGACTTTAAGAGATGAATCCTTGCAGGAGGAATATGACAATAAATTTCAGTTGAAACAGGAGATTAATTGAATACCACATTTTCTAACATAGTGGGGACAGGTAAGCAGAACAGAGGTGTTTGCTGTACAGCTGTTTATACATGTTTCAGTGAGTCCAGGGGGAGGAGAAGAAATAAGAATTTGCTGATTTCAGCCCTAAGCACTTGGACCAGTGCAATCATTTTCTAGTATCTTATTTCTCCAGTTTAGCATCATCATTATTGGTTCCACTCCATGAATCATCCTACAGAAAGAAATAGCAAGACAACACGTCCTTTTCTCTTGTCTCCTCACATGTACTCTGCTTAAATCAAAAGCCAGAGAATGTGGTCACCAAGAACTGTCATAAACCTAAGATGTCTCAGATATAAAACAGAGAGTGACGGTGTATGTGGGCAGCAGGGTAAGCAGCCTCCCTCTCTGTCCCCACCTCACTGCTGCAGAGACCAAGAACTTTGGCTTTATGCAGGTGGTACGAACTCCATACTCACTGATCAGAAGGCAACAGTAGCCATGTGCAACTGTGAGCATAAGTCTGTTCCCACATGCAGTGAAGAGGGAGAGAATATGGTCCTGAACAGAAATAAAAGGTCAGAACATAGTTAAGTGCTTATGTAAAAGCTCTTCTGAGCTAATAGCTCTGCCTAAGTTTAATTAGGGTCCCTACTCTTAAGAGACAAATCAATGAATGACTCTGCTGTTTTTAGCTTTGGTCACTTTCATGTTGCAAGATGGTCAATGCTGGCTGCAACTAAAAAAAGAGAGACCAGACCTCATGGACTCTGATCTCCAGCGTTATAAAGTCTGGGCTCACCTTGCTTCCTGGAAATCACAGGCATGTCCTTTTCTATGAGCCCAATACAAAACTACAATTTCCAGGATACAATATTTGTTCTGTTGCTCAACATTCCTGAAGTTTCAAAAATGAAACAGACACATCAGATTATCTGAGACTTAACTGAGAGCCTACATGAAAGTGAGTCTATCCAAACCATTTTCAGAAACATACCTGGATTTTAGAATGATGCAGTGGCAGAATATTTCAGCACGCAAACAGCCACTGGTATCTGTCGACTAAATGACTGACGACAACCCATCCTTCTCAGCACACACACCAGTAATACTATATAACAGGGCAAAGAACTGTCCACAAAAACAGGAAGAGATGAGCCCACA
Organism: Carettochelys insculpta; assembly: GCF_033958435.1. Lineage (NCBI taxonomy): Eukaryota > Metazoa > Chordata > Testudines > Carettochelyidae > Carettochelys > Carettochelys insculpta. Next base: position 44,898,646 of record NC_134148.1, on the reverse strand, counting down.
AATAAACAGAAGCAAGCCTATCCCCTGCAGTTCAAAATCTTGTGCATACAGATGACTTTTGTGCCATGTTCCAAAGATGAACAGAAGACTCAGGGGCTGTTGGGCCAAACAGGAGAGGTTAACAAGTGTCTCCAAAGCACTGAAAATGGCCTGCAGTTAAAATCTAGTGATTGTTCATCCAGCTGCAAAAGCTCACCCCGTTGCCACAGCCAAGAGCAGAGGGAAAGGTGATTCTTAGATGGTTTGCACCCTAACCACCACTGGTTTTAAATGTTAACACTGGGATCTGTTCTTCCATGCGCTCACCTCCCAGTGTATCACTTGTGTGAGCTCCCAGTTCACTTGGCCTCCGCCTGTCAGCACTGCCACACAAAATGTTTCTTCCTACAGCCTGCTTCTAGAGACAATTTTCATTTTAAATCATCTAAATTACTGAGCACGTTTTCACAAAGTAAGGACCTGGTTTATGCAGCAAAAACCAAGTAGGAAGTCAAAGCATGGCTGTGACCTGGAAAACAGAACAGCTTAAGCAGCACACAGGCAAGCAAAGGAAGCACACAATACTGTGAACTGTACACAGGTCCATCCCAAGGTGAGGGGTGAGGCCCAGGGCAACCCCTTCTCCCAGGGCTCCAGGCACAGGGCCCCAGACAACCTCTCCATACTGCTGTCCGCCTCTTCCCCAACCCCACCTTACCCCCTCACCAACCAGCCTGGCCTGGATTACCTGGGATAGGATGTGGGCAGCAGCAGCAGCAGGGGTCTTGTGCCCCCTCTCACTCCAGCATTCTTCCCCACCCCATACTCACCACCGATGTGAGCAGCAGCTTCCTCTGCTCCACCATCCCTGCCCTGCCTGCTGAGCGCCACTTCTCCAAGAGCAGTCGGGAGCGGAAGTCACTTCCCGCTGCTGCAGAGAAGCAGGGCCAAGAGGCTGCAGCAGAGCAGTGTAGCTTGCTGATGACACTGTGCTGTTAGGCAGCAGGAAGGGTCGAGACAAGGTGATCCCCCAGTGCTTCCACCATCCACATCCTGCTCCAGGGTAATAATCCTCCCCATCGCATCCACAGGACAGCGGGGTTGTTCACCGCGGGGCTCCCAAAAGCACATGGCCTAGGATGGCCAGCCCACCTTATCCTATGGCGGGGGACAGCTCTGACTGAGCACAAAACATGGGGCCCAGGTGGCTGCTTGCCTTCAGTGACCTGTGGATTCATACTGAAGAATCAGCAGACCTACTGAAAACCTCTTTAGAAAAAGCATCACAAGAATTAGGGAACAACGCAGACTGGACCTAGCTGCAACTTGCAAACCCCTTTCCTGGGCCCTACCCAAGGAAGGTACTTCAATGGCTGTTGTTGAGCATGAAAGAAGCCTCTGAGGTTAGCCCTATCACCTGGCAAAAGAAGACAGAGAACCAGGAAAGAGCTGGGAGACAGTGAATGTGATTGTATTCCTCCCCTGTGCCCTCCCCCCTAGATAGCACCTGAAGGGCTTTCAAGAGAGACTCAGGATTCAATTTTCCTTGGGCACAAAGCAGACAAAATAGCTATCCAGTGTGTTGTAATAACTGGGAGACTAAATTTTACTCCACTTATATACTTTATTTTATATATATAAAATATACTCCTGGACCAGCATCTGATGAAGTGAGTCTGTGCTCACGAAAGCTCATGCTCAAAACTTTTCTGTTAGTCCATAAGGTGCTACAGGACCCTTCGTTGCTGTTACAGATCCAGACTAACACGACTACCCCTCTGATACTACACTCCACGTGTGAGCTCAACCAGAAGGAGTATGCAAAAGTTCACAAGATCTTACAATAATCTATTCCAAGCACTGAGGAGGAAAGGCGTGAAAAGGGGAGATAGACGAAACTAGTCGAATCAAAAAGGCCTTCTGACATCATTCAAGGTCTGACATTTTACTATGCTTGATAAAAAGTGAAGATCTGGCAATTTGTGAATTGGATTTGGTGTGTCTGACATAAGGCCTTAGTAGCAGGCATCCTTCAGTCTGCGTAGACTATGGATCGCGCCCTTTATAGTTTCAATTGAGGACTTTATTTACAGCGTCAACTGTGACTATGAAGACCCACAAGAGAGTGACAGTCCTTGCTGCATCTCTTGCAGATGTGGTGGGTGTCTGGCAAGTCCTTAGTGCGCTTTCTGTGCGCTCGCTTCTCCTCTGCTAGCTGTCTGATCTTCATCTCGCTCTTCTGAAGGCCCTTGTGTAACCTCTGCCTCCATCTGCTGCGGTCATCTGCTAGTTCTTCCCAGTTGTCCAGCTCGATGTCTACCTCTCTGAGGTCACTCTTGCAGACATCTTTGTAGCGCAACTGGGGGCGTCCGGGAGGTGTTTTGCCAGAGGCTAGCTCACCATACAGGATGTCTTTTGGAATCCTTCCATCATTCATCCTGTGGACGTGGCCAAGCCAGCGGAGCCGACGCTGCCTGAGGAGGGTGTGCATGGTTGGGATTCCAGCTTCCTCGAGGACGGCGGTGTTGGTCACTCTGTCCTTCCATGATATTCCAAGGATGCGCCTGAGGCAGCGCAAGTGGAAGACGTTCAGCCTCTTTTCCTGATGGGCATACAGGGTCCAAGTCTCACTGCCATAAAGCAGGCCTAAATGATGGACAAAATACTGAAGGGATGAACTAATGAACTATGTCAGTCACTTCCTCCTCCCATCTGTTCTCTCTCTCTCTCAAATTCTCATCAAATCCTGAAATCAATGGCACAGCAAGAGGAGAGGGGCCCAGTCCTGCCCTGACTGAAGAGAAAGGACACAACCAGAAGTTCTTGATGGAATGTGCGAACCTGAAGCCACACAACAGATGCTGTGATTGTCCTGCCAGCGTAAAGCACATATTGGTAACTGACCAGCTGCCCAATGGTCTCAGATCATCCATACAGGCTGCACTTCCCAAACACTGGCTCTGCCTCTTAAAAATAGAGGTAAACACCCTGCATGTAGTAGTGAAAAGAAAAATTAAGCATTTCCTTTCCATCAAAGAAAAGTTACTAAAGAACATGAGACTGATATTTTCCTCTAACGGGAGACAACTGTGAAGAGGTTTTGACTAAGTATGTTTTGTAGAATTCTCAGTTTCTTATTAAAATTGCTTAAATGTTGCGAGCAGAAAGGGGCAGGGTTCTGAATAAAGACTGTTGAGTGTTCACCAAAAAATGAGTAAACCAGGGTCTTGGTAGGGGGAATACCCCCAAACCATTCTTTTAATGTTGGACTGTGAAAGGATTTAACACCTTTACTCTTTTTGGTCTTTGCGATTACACAGCAGGTACCTGTGGAATTGTGAGATGAGATTTGGGGGCCAGAAGGTTCCATGGCAGTTTGGACAGAGAATAGGACAGGTCCATGGAGGGAGGGAGTTAAGAACTTTCCACATCGAGTTACAATCCTTTAAATCCTGTATGCTACTCTCCCAAGCCAAACCCTGTTTACTAGAACTTCCGGGTGCTTGGCTTAAGGTATTGTTCCCCATAATGCAAGTCTCAGGCAGATGGCAGTAAAGGCTGTTGAAGGTTTCGCTGCCACCTGGTGGAAACCTCTCCAGCAAGCACATCCCCATCAATGCATTAGCTGAAGAAGGTAAACACAGTAAGTGCTGCTGTGAAAGCCAGCACACATGCCATTTTCCCACTGAGATAGTGGGGAACAGGTATTGAGAGTCCTGATTTGTTTTCTTCACTTCACAATAACAATTTAAAGAAAACCCCAGTACAGAGGTTTAAAATCATATGGCAGCATGCTCCAGACAGCCTACCTATTAGTGTGGAAAGGATCCTGCTTCAGCCAAGTTGGTCAAAATAGATATCAGGAACAGAGAGCTAGCCTGTTAGTCTGTATCTTCACTAAACAAAAAAGCAGTCCTGTAGCACTTTAAAGGCTAACAAAATAATTTACTAGGTCTGATCCACAAAAGCTTATTACCTAATAAATTATTGTTAGTCTTTAAAGTGTTACTAGATATTAGCAAGTTAAAACAAGATTTCCTGCTTTGACTCATAACCAAAAGGTACTGCGAGAGGTTCGCACCTGGGACCGGGTGGCCTAGTGGCTAGGCCCCCTGGCCAGGGCCTGTTGGGTGGGTCCGCAGCCCCCACCCACGGGTCTCTGAGTTGAGTTTGGGGGCATGGCCCAGAGAATCTAGTTCCCCCTTTTGGCGGAGGAGGGGGTCCCCGGGGAGGGGCTCCCCGCTACCTTCAGTACCTGGGGGAGGGTCCTGGGCTGCGCCCTCCAGCAGCTAACCGGGTGGCAGCTCTGGCCTGGGGCCTCCTGCCTCAGAGCCAGCTCCCGCTTCTTCGCTGGTCAACCCCCAAACTGAGCTAGCCTCCCTCACTTTATACCCCTCCAGGCCTGACACTGGCTGCAGGTGAACTAGGGTGGGGCTGATTGGGCTATCAGGCCTTGCCTAACCCATGCCTTGCCTGGTCTCCCTCTCACACTCCTACAGGTACTTCCCATAGTAGTAGTAGTAGGCATCCTTCAGTCTACGTAAACTATGGATCGCGCCCTTCATAGTTCCATTTGGGATCATCATTTGCGGCGTCGACTGTGACTGTGAAGACCCACACGAGAGCAACAGTCCTTGCTGCATCTGTTGCGTGTGTAGTGGGTGTCTGGCAGGTCCTTCCTGTGGGCTCGCTTCTCTTCTGCTAGATGTCTAATCCTCATCTCACCCTTTTGAAGGCCCTTGTGTAGTTCCTGCCTCCATCTGCTGCGATCGTCTGCCAGCCCGCTCACAGCTGTCCGGCTCGATGTCTGCCTCCCTGAAGTCCCTCTTGCAAACATCTTTGTAGCGCAATTGGGGGCATCCAGGAGGTCTTTTGCCAGAGGCTAGGTCGCCATACAGGATGTCTTTTGGGATCCTTCCCTCATTCATCCTGTGGATGTGGACAAGCCAGCAGAGCCATCGCTGCCTGAGGAGGGTGTGCATGGTTGGGATTCCAGCTTGCTCAAGGACGGTGGTGTTGGGCACTCTCTCCTTCCACGATATTCCAAGGATGCGCCTGAGGCAGCGTAAGCGGAAGACGTTCAGCCTCTTTTCCTGGCGGGCATACAGGGTCCAAGACTTGCTGCCGTAAAGGAGGGTGCTGAGGATGCAGGCTCTGCAGACTTGCATTTTCATGTGGGTGTACAACTTGATGTTATTCCACACTCTCTTGCTGAGTCTAGACAGAGTTGTGGCTGCTTTACTGATCCTCCTATTTAGCTCAGTCTCCAATGACAGGGTGTCAGTGATGGTGGACCCGAGGTAAACGAACTTGTGGATGACCTCTAATGAATAGTTGTCAATGCTGATTGATGGAGGTTCAACAACCTCCTGACCAAGTACGTTTGTCTTCTTTAGGCTGATGGAAAGCCCGAAGTCCTTGCATGCTTTGGAGAACTGATCCAGCAGTTTCTGAAGCTGGTCTTCTGTGTGTGACACGACAGCAGCGTCATCTGCGAACAGCATGTCTCTGATGAGGACTTCCTGCACCTTAGACTTAGCTTTCAGCCTTGCAAGATTAAACAGTTTCCCATCAGATCTTGAGTGCAAAAACATGCCCTCTGTTGAATATCCAAAGGCATGCTTCAGGAGGAGTGTGAAGAAGATCCTGAACAATGGCAGAGCAAGGATGCATCCTTGTTTGACGCCGCTCCTGATGCTGAAAACATCCAATAATGTGCCGTCATATTGGATGGCTCCTCTCATGTCTTCATGGAAAGACTGGATCATCTTGAGTAACCGTGGTGGAAAGCCTATCTTGTGGAGCAGTTTGAACAGTCCATCCCTGCTGAACAAGTTGAAGGCCTTGGTCAGGTCGATGAAGGCAATACAGAGTGGCTTCTTCTGCTCCCTGCATTTCTCCTGCAGCTGCCTCAGAGAGACCACCATGTCAACGGTAGCTCTCTCTGCGCGGAATCCGCACTGTGATTCGGGATACACCCTCTCAGCAATCTTTTGGAGTCTGCCAAGGATGACGCGAGCAAACAGTTTACCAGTGATGCTTAGAAGGGAGATTCCACGGTAATTGTTGCAGTCACTTCTGTCTCCTTTGCTCTTATACAAGGTTACAATGTTAGCGTTCCGCATATCCTGTGGAACCTCTCCCTCTCTCCAGCACAGGCACAGTAGCTCATGTAGGGGTTCCAGGAAGGTGTCCGTGGCACACTTGATCACCTCTGGTGGTATGCCATCCTGGCCTGAGGCCTTTCCTACTGCAATGCTGTCGATGGCTTTCTTCAGTTTGTCCACAGTTGGTTCCTGATCCAGTTCATCCATTACTGATAGGAGCTTGAAGGCATTGAGGGCTGTATCAACCACAATGTTCTCGCATGAGTACAGCTCAGAGTAGTACTTGACCCAGCACTCCATCTCTTTGGCTTTGTCAATGATGACTTCACCAGATTTGGATCTCAGAGGTGTCATCTTGTTCTGGGTGGGTCCTAATGCCTTCTTTCCATATTTTGAAATAAATACATTATTACCATATACAGCAGCTAGCAGCATAACTATTACCACAACAATTTCTTCATTTTGATATCATCACTCATGTGGCAAGCAACAGAGAGATGCCTATGTTTTTATTAAAATAATACAGTATTTCTGTTCCTAAGCAGCTACACTAATTGCACAAAAAACATTTTGATCTTTCTCCTCATATCTCCTGGCCTGACATTTATTCCTCTCCATGTTGCACTTCAGCTCTAGGAAGCACAGCATGTCTGGAAAGACCCTGTCTAAGTGCATTTCCTTCTCCTTGGTTTGGATTTGGGAGCCTGAATTCACAATTGAGAATCTGACCCCATACAACAACCCTGCTGATGCTCTGAGACACCAGTTTGTTGAAAGCAGTAGATAAGCTTCAGCAAGCACCTTTAACCTATTTTCCAAAGTTCTGTTGAAAGAGTTTCAACCAACCCCAGACAATTTTTCTGCTCTTCAGCTTTCTTGTCAGTCTCATAATTCCCATCATTTTGATGATTACATCAAAAATGCCTTCAGAGAACAATGAAAAAAAGGTTTAGCTATTTTTTCCCCTTTGCAACCGTTACGTAATCCACATGCTGTCATCCCTGCAGTGCTGAAGCCAACAAAGACGTGCAGGACAAAGTTCACTTGTTTTCCTTTGACAGGTTGCTCCTGAAGAAGGTTTTGTAATCAAAATGTGGCAACTAAATTGGCTATTTTAGGCCTTTATTTTAATGGCAGTTTGTGAAATATTCTGCATTCACAGCAAACAGGTTCCCAAACAATTGCTCTTTTGTTAGATTTGTGCAGAATGAGAAGTGATTGTATCTGAGGGTTGGTCAGGGATATTAAGAAGGGAGGGAAGAAGTGAGAGTAAGAGGCTGTGCTATGGCAAAAGTCAAAACCTTGAGCTGTGTCTTAGCGGCAGCCAGTGGAAAGCACTGTTAGGCCCAACCTTCCACATGTCTGGCTACAACACTCTTTAAAAAACACTTTGTGGGGTTCTTGTAGCTCCCTGTGTACCATTTTCATGGCAAACAGCAGCAAACAGTTTGTTGTGGATGCAGAATATTTCACACAACTTCAGTCCACTTGAGACTATTAAAGAGTTCTCTGGCCTTGAGGAATTACAGCCCAGTATTCCTGTGTATGAAAGAAACAAGAAAACCATAGATGTAAACTTGAATAAGTGTTAAAATATATTAAAGAAGTCACACGTTTGCAAAGGATTGAAAATGCACCACAGTGCAAGACTGACACCTCTGCTTTATAAAAGGAAACTTGCATCAAAATATATTGTATTGTTTACATTTTAATACATTATCAATGTGCTTATAATGGCAAATCGGGGCAAACAATTTACTTGCATTTCAGACTAGCATTAGATATTGTATATGACAAAATTGATTTGCATAGTGGAAATGCAAACTGGTCTTGGGAAAACTACAGCAATGGATGAAACATTGGCTGAGCATTGGGACTCATTCAGGGTCAGGAAAATCTGATGCACAAAGAGGTGCAGAAGAACTTAATAAGAAAGGAAAAGTCTAACGCCAATGAAATGTTAGAGATAACTAGCAACCATCTCCTGAGAAAAGAAGAGATCAGAGGTCTAGGAAGAGGTGAGCAAGGAAGGTGTTCTAAAGATTGTGACTGCACAGTGTACAACTGGAATACAGAACAAGAACTAGCTTTAGCAGTTGGAATGAGCGGAGAACAATACAGACAGTCAGGAGGGAGAAAGAAAGGTTACTCACCGTAGTAACGGTGGTTCTTCGAGATGTGTCCCCGTGGGTGCTCCACATTAGGTGTCGGGCTCGCCCGGCGCCGCAGATTGGATCTTCCAAGCAGTTTCTGCCGGACCGCGCATGCGCCGGTGCGCGCCACTCCCCCGCGCGCTCCCGGCCACGTACGCGATCCGGTCCCCGCCAGTTCCTTGACCAACCGCCTTGGATGCTCCTGCAAAACACTAAACAGAGATCCGAAGCGGGGAGGATGGGCGGGTAGCGGAGCACCCACGGGGACACATCTCGAAGAACCACCGTTACTACGGTGAGTAATCTCTCTTTCTTCTTCGAGTGTCCCCGTGGGTGCTCCACATTAGGTGACTACCCAGCAGTAACCCAAGATAGGAGGTGGGTAATCGGAGTATGTGCAGCTTGTCCCCGAGAGGACCGCTGTCGAGAGACGGGTATCCTCTTGGAATACCCTGTGAAGGGCGTAATGTTTGGTGAAGGTGTCACAGGATGACCAGGTCGCCACTCTGCAAATGTCTTTTAGCGCAACGCCCTTGAAAAAGGGCTGTTGATGCTGCCACCGCCCTAGTGGAATGAGTTCTGGGCATGGCCAGGAAAGGAGTCTTTTTGAGTTTGTAGCACTTTTTAATGCAAGATACGATGTGCTTCGAGATTCTCTGCGAAGAGAGACATTCTCCTTTTGATTTGGGAGCGACAGAGACTAGGAGTCTATCCATTCTCTGGAAGGACTTGGCCCTGTCTATATAGAAAGCTAGCGCCTCCTCACGTCCAGGAGGCATAGGCGCGCCTCTTTGTCAGAGTTATGAGGCTTTGGATAAAACGAGGGTAAACAATAGGTTCGTTAGTATGAAGCTCAGAAGAAACTTTAGGAACAAAGGCTGGATGCAGCCGTATGGTTACCGCCTCCTTGGAAAAAACAGCGCAGGGTGGCGTTGCCATAACTGCCGCAAGCTTGCTCACCCTGCGAGCTGACGTGATTGCAAGAAGAGAGGTCGTCTTTATCATAAGGAGGCAGAGGGAAACCGTGGCCAAAGGCTCGAATGGTGGTCCCCTTTTCGCATTAAGCACCAGGTCCAAGTTCCACGAAGGTGGAAGCGGTTTCCGAGGGGGGGGTATAGGTTTACCAGCCCTTTAAGGAACCTGGTAACCATGGGATGGGCGAACACCGTGTGCCCTGTCTCTCCGTGTGTGAATGCCAAAAAGGCGGCAAGGTGGACCTTAAACGAGGATAGCGAGAGTCCTCCTCTCTTGAGGTCCAGTAAATACTCTAATATCACAGCCATAGGCACCGAAAGGGGGGCTAGCTGTTTGGTAGAACACCATGCCGTAAAGCGAGTCCATTTCTGCTTGTAGGTCTTCCTGGTGGAAGTCCTCCTGCTACTTTCTAGGACTTGCTGCACTTCCTCCGTACATGTGCTCTCTAGGGAGCTGAGCCATGGATTAACCACGTTTGTAGTCGCAGGCCTTGGGGGTGCGGATGCACTATGGACCCCTGGGCTTGCGTGAGCAGATCCGGCGCCACCGGAAGGGGCATCGGTGGCCGGTCCGACATGCGCAGGAGTAGGGGGAACCATTGCTGTCGATCCCACGTTGGGACTATCGGGATCATTCAGGCTCCTTCCCTCCTGACTTTCTGCAACACCTTGTGGATGAGCACTGTGGGAAGGAAAGCGTAAAGCAGGGGGCCCCTCCACGAGATCGCGAAGGCGTCCCTCAGGGACCCCCGTCCCAGTCCTGCCCTGGAGCAGAATCGTGGGCACTTCTTGTTGTGCTGAGTAGCAAACAGGTCTATCTGGGGAAAAACCCCATGCGTGAAAAATCGGTTGCAGCAGATCGGGACGGATCTGCCACTCGTGCGTGAGTGCGAAACGCCTGCTCAGCTGGTCTGCCTGCACATTGTGAGCGCCTGGGAAGTACGAGGCTTCCAGGGTTATATTGTTGGCGATGCAGCAGTTTCACGACCGGACTGCTTCTGCACATAAGGCACGGGACCGAGCTCCTCCTTGACGATTCATATAAAACATGGTGGAGGTATTGTCTGTACTGATCCCGACGACTTTGCCTTGTATATGGTCTCAAAAGTGTCTGCAGGCGTTGAACACTGCTCTGAGCTCCAGTGTATCTATGTGCAGTGACTGTTCCGTGGAGGACCACAGCCCTTGCGTCACCTCTTCGCCCATGTGTGCTCCCCACCCTATGAGGGAAGCATCTGCAGTAAGAAAAACCGATATGTGTGGTTGGTGGAAGGGTACCCCTGTTAGCAGGTTCTTGGGGTTTACCCACCATTGCAGGTATTTGCACACCTCTGTTGTGGGTGACGCCACCCTGTGAACAGTGTGTGCTGGCGGTTTGTATACGCTCGCCAGCCAGTGCTGCATGCTGCGCATGTGTAACCTGGCGTTCTGTACTACGAACGTCGCTGCTGCCATGTGGCCCAGCAGCTGTAAGCACGACAGAACCGGCACCGTAGGGCTGAAGGTGATGACTTGCACGAGGGAGCCGATGGCCCAAAAGCAAGTCTCTGGTAGATACACTCTCGCTGTAATAGAATTTATGCGTGCCCCTATGAACTCTATGTCCTGTGTGGGGTCTATCTTTGATTTTGTCAGATTGATAACCAGGCCGAGCGAAGAGAACGTGCCTGCTGTGACGCGTATCATGCGTAGTACCTCCTCCTTCGAGGCCCCTTGAGTAGGCAGTCGTCCAGATATGGGAATATAAATACCCCCTGTCTGTGCAGGTAGGCTGACACCACTGCCAAGGTCTTGGTGAAGACTCTGGGGGCTGAGGAGAGGCCAAACGGTAGGACCTTGTATTGAAAATGTTCTTTGCCTACCATGAAACCGGAGGAATCGTTGGTGAGCCGGATGGATAGTTATGTGAAAATATGCGTCTTGTAAGTCGAGGGCTGCGAACCAATCTCCATCGTCCAGTGCCGTAAGGATGGAGGCGATTGTGATCATCCGAAAGCGTTGCTTGCGCAGGTACCGGTTGAGGCCTCGAAGATCTAAGATGGGCCTCCAGCCTCCTGTCTTTTTCTCCATGAGGAAGCACCTCGAGTAGAACCCTCTCCCTTGCAGTTGCTCCGGCACTCTTTCCACTGCCCCTATGAGCATGAGATGGTCTACCTCCTGCTTGAGCCTCGCTACGTGGGAGGCCTCCTGGAGGTGGGGCCTGGGTGGAGGTCGTGGCGGTGGGAGCGACTGGAAGGGGATGGCGTACCCCGTGGCTATGATCTCCAGCACCCATTTGTCTGTGGTGATCCTTTGCCACTGGTCGTAGAATGGTCAGAGGCGATGGTGGAATAACCGCTTCGGATGACCTTGTGCGATGGTAGTGATGGCGCAGCCCTGGATCTGTGTGTCAAACTTGTGGCCTTTGGCCCTGCCCCGAGGACGCACGGCTCTGTTGTGAACGTCGCCTGGGAGTTCTGTACTGCTGGTGCTGTTGATGTCGCCCTTGCTCGTAACCCCTGTGATACTGGGGACGCTGTTGCTGGTACTGGTACCGTCTTTGTTGAGGGTAGTACTTTTTCTTTCTGTATGGAGGGATGTAAATCCCCAGGGTCCTAAGTGTGGCTCTTGAATCTTTACTGCAATGAAGGACCGAGTCAGTTGATTCGGCAAACAGCTTCTGCGAGTCGAAGGGAAGATCGACTACCTTTGTCTGCAGGTCCCTCGGTATACCCGAAGTCTGGAGCCAGGACTCCCTTCGCATCACCACTGCCGTAGCTGTGGAGCGTGCTGCTGTGTCCGCAACCTCCAGGGCGATCTGAACTCCCGTCCTCGAGGCCACGTAGCCTTCTTGCACGATGGCCTTGAGCACCGGTTTCTTGCCCTCTGGAAGCGAGTCCATGAGGGAGGTTAACCTAGTGTGGTTGTCAAAATTATGGTTCGCTAGATGCGCTGCGTAACTTGCCATTCGCAACAGTAGAGTGCAGGAGGAGTAGACCTTTCTGCCGCACAGCTCTAGCTTCTTGGCATCTTTGTCTGTTCCCCCGTGTTGCGATGACTCCACCACCAAGGAATTTGGTTGTGGGTGGCTGAACAGGAACTCCATGCCCTTCGCCAGCACGAAGTATTTTTTTTTTTTTAATCCGTTCTCTTGTGGACAGGCAGAATAGTCGCAGGGGTCTGCCATATCATAGTGGCGGACTCCAAGATTGCGTCATCAAGCGGTATTGCTGTTTTGGAGGAGGCCGGAGGTCTCAGATTTTTGAAGAGCTTATGGTGTTTCTCTTGCACCTTTGCTGTCTGGATGCCTTGCGTGAAGGCCACCTTCTTAAAACAGCTCTTGGAACTGTTTGAGATTGTCCGGAGGATGGACATCCCCCGGGGCCGTAGCCTCGTCCAGGGAGGAGAGCGAGGAACCACTAGGGTACGCCTCTCTGGACCCTTCCGGTTCCTGTTGGTGATGGTACATCCGCTCGCTGGAAGCTTGCAAGGGAAAAATCTCAGGGTTCCATAACCAGTTCCCCCTGAGATACTTGAGTCTCTGTCCCTGTTCGCGATTGCCCTCAGGGATACGGGACCATCTGTGGGGATCTTTCCCTGGTAGACTGCCGGTGGTGTCTATGCCCCGCATGATAGGGGCGACCATGGCAGCATAGGCACTGCTCTTGGGAAGGTGACCTAGACCACTCCCTTGGTGCATACCCTCTGCGTCCAGGGGAGCGAGATCGTCGAGAGACCTGGGACACTGGAGAGAGCGATTTGTGATAGTACTCCAGCGGTTCAAACCCCAGGAAGGGTGAAGGTGGTCCCAGCAAGGTCGAGGCTGGTTGTAAAAATGGAGACGGGGGCTCCAGGTAGGCTAGGTGGGACCCCTGCCTCCTAGTTGGAGTCTGCAGCATGAGCGGAGGGCTGAGAGAAAGCAACTCTGCAGCCCTGTCTGGAGAGGGGCTGCGGTGCCTTGTTTCGTGTGCAGCCTTTCCCCTCCCTTGAGGGGGTAGCTCCGCCCCCTGACGTGTAGGGGATCTCGGCCCTGTCCGCACCGTGCTTGGCACGCTTATGGGCGGTGCCGCACGGGCGGTGTCCTCCGGTGCCTGTAGGCTGCATGCCTGCCCGCTCTGCACCGCCGGTTCCCCAGGGTCGGTGCCGCTGGTACCGGCGCTTGTTTAGCCACCGCCCTGCCCACGGTGCGGGGCGGCTGTTTGATTATCGGAGGCTGAGCCGCTTCCACATGGCTCTCCGTGCCGCCACCGATCAGCTGTTGCTGCGGCTGGGGGCTCTGCGCTCCTCCCGTCCCGCTCGCTGTTGCTGCCGGCAGGGATCGGGCTGGGGAGACTTTCCTCCGTTTTTGCGCTGATGGGGTCAGGGAGGCGGCTTTCCTTTTATGGGCCCCGGAGGGTCCCTCCTGCTGCGGCCGCTCCGGCACGTCTGGCTGGAGGCCCTTGTCGAAGAGCAGCATTTCAAGCCACATCTCCCTGTCCTTCCTTGCTCTAGCTGTTAATTTTGCACAGAAGGAGCATTTCTGCGTGACATGGGACTTCCCCAGGCACCTTATGCAGTGACTGTGCCCATCAGATGCTGGCATTGCCTCTCGGCAAGACTCAAGTTCCTTGAATCCTGAATAGGACATTGTTGGTGAGTCTTTCAGTTGTTAATGGGGTATTTAGCACCTTCTCTGTGCTGTTTTCCCCCTCTCCAATAGCCTGCCACGGCAGGAGGGCTAATGGCCCTAGGCTCCTGGCCTCCGGTGCTCCATTTGTTACTAGGACTGGACTGAATGCCATCCCGCTTGTTTGTTTTTTTTGTTTTTGTTTTTTTTTTGAAAATAACAACTGGCTAACTTAACAGTAGCCTAAGAACTTGAAAACTTTCAAGAAAAACAGTTAAAACCATTGAATACGCTAACTTGGCCGTAGCCTAGTCGGATTCCGTCTGCAGCCGACGGTGGTTAAGAGGAACTGGCGGGGACCGGATCGCGCACGTGGCCAGGAGCGCGCAAGGGAGCCGTGCGCACCGGCGCATGTGCGGTCCAGCAGAAACTGCTTGGAAGATCCGATCTGCGGCGCCGGGCGAGCCCGACACCTAATGTGGAGCACCCACGGGGACACTCGAAGAAGAACAAAAGTTATTAGGGGACTGAGACACATGACTTGTGAAGAGAAGCTAACTGAACGGGGCATAGTTAGTCTGCAAAAGAGAAAAGAGTGAGGAGGAATTTGACAGCAGCCTTCAACTATATGAAGGGGGATTCCACAGAGGATGGAGCCAAGCTATTCTCAGTGGTGTAAGATGAGAGAACAAGGAGCAGTAGTCTCAGGTAGCAGCAGGAGGTCCAAGTTGGATATTAGGAAAAAACTGTTTCACTAGGAGAGTGGTGAAGCCCTGGAACAGGTTCCCTCAGGAGGTGGTGAAATCTCTGTCCTTAGAGGTTTTAAAGGTCAGGCTTGCCAAACCCCAGCTGGAATGATTTAAGTTAAGGTTAGTCTTGCTTCGAGTAGGAGGTTGGACTAGATGACTTCCTGAGGTCTCTTCCGACCCTAATCTTTAAGCTTAACGTTAACTATGCAAGGGCAAAAGCATTATGATGATATGAAATGAAACTGAGGCCACTGTAGCACCAATATATTTGGTTCTTTGTAAAAGTAATTCAGAATGGACCATGGCCAACAGCAGAGATTTGCATTACTGCCTTCCTATCCACTCCTCCTCCCATGCAAGTCTATTTTCACATCCATGTCACTCAGGAGACCTGCCTTGTGTAAGGTTAGGTCTACACTGCACATTCAAGCATGGTGGTAGCACGCTTTAATCCAGCTAGCCCAGGTAACAGTAGTGGTGTAATCATGGCCTGAGTGTGGGCCGGCCAGCCACCAAGTATCTCACCTGGGTATTCACTCAGATTGCCATTCCATATTTGGATCCATGCCACAGGCTGTTCTCTGGTATTGTTTTGCTAAATTAAAGCTAACATGGGTATGCCTAGCTGAAATACAATTTTTTCTTCATCTGTAATGTAGATGTATTTCTAATATCAATGCAGAATTGATCAAATCACTTGAAAATCTTTTTAGAAAGCTAAACACCTATTTCAGCTCTTAACACCAAAAGATAATTTAGCTTAAGAGCTCTTACAATATGGATACTGGATGTGCAATTATGGAAATCATGCGTTATGTTTAGTATAAGAGTGTGAAAGGTGCTAGATTGACAAGTTATCCCTCAACAAAACTGACTTATTTTTCTATGAAAAACTTAAGTGTTATGAGTTCTGCAGCCTTCAGAGAGGCTAATGCATGCACACTGATATGCAACAGCAACAGGGACCCTAATACCAGGTGAATTACTATGCGTTAAATGTCTCCTCCACAAACACAAGCTGTCATTTCAAGAGCATTGACTCAGGCTGTGGAAAGGAAGAAGACCCCTTTTTTTCCCCATGCACCTAAGACACAGTTGGAGGCACTGAGTAACCTGAGCAGAATTTGGTCCTCACACATACTAATTTCAGTGGCGTGGCTATTTGTAAAGCAAGGTGTTACTCAAAGTGAGCTACAGAACAGGAAATTGTTCAAATAATTTGCATGAGAAGAGAAGGGATTCCATTAAGTGTTGTGGAACAGCCAACTTAACCTCTTTGCACACTGGCTCTCTGAGCACAGAGTACATTACATAATATTTTTTATCCACACCCCACAGCATGAGAAGCACTGTCCATGCAAATGGTGGGACACAAACCATACTGCTGAAAGCTTCAACTGACAGACAACTGAACATCCGGAAAGCCATGAAGGGTAACAACAGGGTATTTACGACGGTTGCTAGCTAAGAACTATTGTAACACAACTGGAAAACATGGCTAACTAATATGGTTTCAGCCAGATGTGCTCAGTTACATTTTAACAGGGCTTTTCTAGTGTGTTAAACTAATCCAACAAATAAACAATATTGTTAGTCTTCAAGGTGCTACAGGACTGCTTTCTTTGTTTAACCCAGCCAAGTTACACACTACCAGTACAACCTTTCTGCCCCTGAAGACAGACCCAGGGGATCTGGAATGGGATGGGGAAAGATAGAAAACAACTGTACACACAAAGGTTGTTTATTATATATTTTAAAAATACACACACACACAGAGAACTATATCTAGGCCATTATTAGCTGGCTAATGTCTTGGTGGCATCGTAGCAGAAGTGGGTACCAAGGGGCAATATGCAACTGGACTGGGTACTCTCCTTCAGAAGTAGTTCAGTAAACTTGGTCCAGGCATACATGGGGCGAAAAGGGAAAAATAAGACCATTACAGAGTAGAAGACAAAATGCGGAAGAAAGTGGGGAAAGGGATATCAAAGTACATTAGGTCTATCCATATGATGATTTAGTGAAGGCCAACAGTTCCTGCAATAACAACATTTTATTTTATGGAGTAGGACAAATATTAAATGAGCATATAAATGACCTTGGACACCTCACTGTAGCATACAAACCAGTAAAACGTGCAGTCCAGGTTCTTCCACTAGCCACTTCAGTCTCCACAGGTGAATTTCCAAAGAGTTACCACTAGATGGGGCCCTAAAAAAATTGGGCAGGCAGCTGTTCCCCTTTTCTTTTAAGCTTATTGTGCACGTGTGTGCGCATGTGCACACTCTCTCTCTCTCAGCACAGGCTATTCCATACCAATGCATCCAAACAGGACTGCCTGCCCTGTTGCTTTGGAGGCATTTTACAGACTCCAGGAGGAATATTGCAATCCAGGATACAAAAGCTTGATGTTTATGTTTAGCTGAGCAGCACAGAAAAAAAAAATCACGCACTAAGTAATATGCTATTTTACTTACCTGACAGTATAAGTGGCACAAGTGAAGGGGCAATCTGCCCAATTCAGGTGGGTTTCATAAGTTCTGAGCAACCAAAAAACCTCTCAGCAATGCTAAAAAATATGCAACCTTTTCAAATCATACCCTTCTGATCTGACAGCATATGAAAGCCTAGTAAGCTGGTGCTTAAATACCTCAGGGACAAATAACTAATAAAACACTTGGGCACATTTTTCATTGGCACCAAACAAAAGCATGGGAGCTTCCTTAAAAACATGGTTATCCACCAGCAGCCTTGAGTCATTGATGAAAAAGTACAAAACTACCTTTCTGTCCTCAGGCTGCTTCTCTTCCCTGAGGGTGAGAGAGGGAACTATGAGACAGGCTAAGCTAGCTTATTCATTGGTACAAGGAGAGGGTAGCAGTCCCATAGCCACAAAACTAATGTATGGTAAGTGTTGTACAACCAATGCTGAGAAAAGAAACACAAGTACCCTACAGTCCAGTCCTGTGTGCCAAAATCACCTTGCCAAAGTTACTAGCACAAAACAACCTGGTGCTATCTATGAAGCTCTCCTTAGAGCCAAGCTAAGTTAATGGTTCATTTTTTTAAAAAAGAGGTTTTGGAAATACACATTCAGTACAATTTCACCACAACCCAGAGGTAGCTAATGGCATTAGAACATAAGAACAGCCATACTGGGTCAGAACAAAAGTCCATCTAGCCCAGTACCCTGTCTGCCAACAGAGGCTAATGCCTGATGCCCCAGAGGGAGTGAACAGAATAGAGAATCATCAAGTTATCCCTCTCCTGACATCCATTTCCAGCTTCTGACAAACAGAGGCTAGGATACCATTCCTAGCCATGCATTAAATAAATTCCTCCCTGAAAGCCTGTTTAAATGACAGGCAGTAAGGGCAGATATGAGAGTTGTGCAAAACAACAGTGGCTCATATAACGTGCACTTAAAATGTGTATCGATTACAGTGAACCTGTCACTAGCCTCACATAAAATCTTTCCATCCCACTGCCCTACACACTGTGTTTTACCCTGTACTATATCTGATCCATGATTTTTACTTCAAAGCCACTGAAGTGTACTGTGGAACCATCCTGGCATGTAACTAAAGCTCTGAACACCTGGATCAGAAAGAATCAACTGATCAGAGGATCAAACATATTTACAAGAGTCTCCATTTAGTTTTATTTAAACAAGTATTTTCATCACTGAAATGTTTGTCATTCAGGGATGCGAAACACACACCACACACACACACGAAGAACAAAAGTTTTAGAAATGAAAAAGTGCCAATGTGGACAGTGCTCCATCAATGAAGCTACCACCCCTTGCTAAGAGTGGTTTCCTTCTATCACCAGGAGAGCATGCTCCTGGAAATAAACAGCAGCTCCACTGCACACCTTACAACACGGCTGCAGCAAAAAAGTTGTGCTATTGTAAGGGTCATAGCATAGACACAGCTTTAGCTACTGCAGTTACTGAAAATCAGACGATTTTGTTTTTTCCATTAACACTTGAGAAATTAACACACACATTGGCAGTGGTGAACTACAGCATTCACTCTTCAAACAGATTCCTTTGTGGCCCATTTGTATGTCAAGTTCATGCTCTATTTACACTGCCACTTTAAGCACTAAAACTTTAGTCTTTCAGGAGTGTAAAAAGATACATGCACCCTGAACAGTAGCTGTCTGAATGCTGAAAGTGCCAGTAAAGACAACCCTTAACTGCCAGCAGCTGCACTCCCAACCATAAAGCTACCAGTACTTGCTTAGGGTGGGGTGTTTTAATTAGCAGGAGAGTTCTCCCCCAGCCCTAAAGAGTGAATGTATTGCCCGCAATGCAGCACTGCCACATGACATGGACTGTGTAGACACATCCAATCATAACACCAGCTTACTCTCTTTTGAAGAAAGCTATAAACTGGTAATATAATTTCTCTGAAAAACAGATAAGGAACAAAGTTTGTAATTTACTTCAGTGGCCCTTCTTTGCTGCTAGCATGCCAACATTAGCAACACAGAGCCACAGTTTTTCCTTGAGAATAAATAAGAATAATGATAACACAGAGCTATACCTATCTCACAGAAACAACCTTTTGAGATCATTGAGTCCAGTGCCCTACACTCACAGCACCTATCACCATCCGTACACAGATTTTTGTTTAATGTATTTGCCCCAGATCCCTAAATGGCCCCCTCAAGGAAGGAGCTTACAACCCTGGAATTAGCACGCCAATATGCAAGTCACTGAGCTATCCCTCCCTGACAACAAAAATTTGAAGAGGGGCAGAGATATATTTGAATCTGTGACCTAGCAGCGTGACACTTCCTAACCCACAACCAATCCTCTAAACAACTGAGCTGCACTAGGCTTGTCATGTGTATTGATAACTTGTATGACAAAAAGATTTTCAATTCTTAAGTGCATGTCCTGCATAATATTTAAGTTGATTTCAATCTGATTTTCAAATTGGATGCAGGAAGTAGGAAATGGGCAACAATTCACATTTTTTTTTCTGTTTTGTCACTAACTTTTTAGTAAAGAAACAGAATTGTTGATTACTAGGACTATTTTCTTTTGAAGTTTACAAAAAAGAAAGAAAGAAAAACCATATCAACCACACCATCAGGGGCTCTTTCACCTGCCCATCTACTAATGTAATACATGCTGTCATGTGCCAGCAATCATAGAATCATAGAACACTAGGACCGGAAGGGGCCTCAAGAGGCCATCGAGTCCAGTCCCCTGCCCCGACAGCAGGACCGACCACTATCTACACCATCCCTGATAGACATCTATCTAATCTGTTCTTAAATATCTCCAGCGAGGGAGATTCCACAACCTCCCTTGGCAACTTATTCCAGTACTTGACCACCCTGACAGTTAGGAACTTTTTCCTAATGTCCAACCTAAACTTCCCTTGCTGCAGCTTAAGTCCATTGCCTCTTGTTCTCTCTTCAGAGGCCAACAAGAACAAGTTTTGTCCCTCCTCCTTATGACACCCTTTAAGATATCTGAAAACCGCTATCATGTCCCCCCTCAATCTTCTTTTTCCAAGCTAAACAAGCCCAATTCTTTCAGCCTTTCTTCATAAGTCATGTTCTCCAGACCTTTTATCATTCTAGCCGCTCTTCTCTGGACCTTCTCTAATTTCTCCACATCTTTCTTGAATTGGGGTGCCCAGAACTGGACACAATATTCCAGCTGAGGCCTAACCAGTGCAGAGTAGAGCGGAAGAATGATTTCTCCTGTCTTGTTCACAACACACCTGCTAATGCATCCCAGAATCATGTTTGCTTCTTTTGCAACAGCATCACACTGTTGACTCATATTTAACTTGTGATCTACTATAACCCCTAGATCCCTTTCTGCTGTACTCATTCCTAGACAGTCTTTTCCCATTCTGTATGTGTGAAACAGATTATTCCTTCCTAAGTGCAGCACCTTACATTTATCTTTATTAAACTTCATCCTGTTTACTTCAGCCCATTTCTCCAATTTATCTAGATCATTCTGAATTATGACCCTATCCTCCAAGGTAGTTGCAACCCCTCCCAGCTTGGTATCATCTGCAAACTTAATAAGCGTACTTTCTATGCCAATATCCAAATCATTAATGAAGATATTGAACAGAACTGGTCCCAAAACAGACCCCTGCGGAACCCCACTTGTTATGCTTTTCCAGCAGGATTGAGCACCATTAACAACTATTCTCTGGGTACGTTTTTCCCTGTCTATCTTTCCTGACCAGGCTGTAGCCTTCAATACCAACATTCCAATCGTGTATTATCCCACCAAGTTTCTGTGATGCCAATGATATCATAGTTGTATTTTTTTATTAGCACTTCCAGTTCTTCCTGCTTATTACCCATACTTCTTGCATTGGTATATAGGCATCTTAGATATTGATTTGAGCTTTCCCCCCAGTTTTTTCCTGGCCCTCTTTTTACTCTGACATTGTTGCCCATGCTCCCTCCTACTTCCGACCCATCTCCCAGGTTTCCATGTTCTCCACTTACTTGCGGGCTTTGCTCCCCTGTCCCCGGCAAACCTAGTTTAAAGCCCTCCTCACCAGGTTAGCAAGTCTGTGTCCGAATACGGTCTTTCCCCTCCTCGAAAGGTGAACGCCATGTCTGCCTAGCAGTCCTTCCTGAAATAGCATCCCGTGGTCGAAAAAACCGAAGCCTTCCCGGCGACACCATCCACTCAGCCAGGCATTCACCTCTAGGATGCACCTGTCTCTGCCTGGGCCCCTACCCGCAACAGGAAGGATTGAAGAGAATACCACCTGCACCCCAAACCCCTTCACCTGTGCCCCCAGAGCCCTGTAGTCACTCTTGACCTACTCAGCATTACACCTCACAGTATCATTAGTGCCCACATGGATGAGAAGCATGGGATAGTAGTCTGAGGGCCGGACAATCCTCGACAATGCCTCTGTAACATCTCGGATACAGGTCCCAGGCAGGCAGCATACCTCCCGAGACGAAATGTCAGGGCGACAGATGGGTGCCTCCGTCCCCCTCAAAAGAGAGTCTCCGACCACCACTACTCTGCGTTTCCTTCTTGCAGTGGTGGTAGGAGACTTCTCAGCCTCGGGGGTACGAGGCTTCTCCTCTTCTGTACTGGGCCACTCATCTCCTGTAGCAAGTACAGCATAACGGTTTTCCAGTACCACAGTGGGAGGGTTCTGTGCAGGGGTGGAACACTGCTCGCTGCCAGAAGTAACCAGCTGCCAGTGCCCACCCTGGTCTACCTCTTTCTCCACCAGTGGTTTATCAGCCTTCCTGTACACCGGGACAGTCACCTCAGCAGACCCCAGATGAATATTATCTAGGAACTGCTCATGGATTCGGATACTCCTCAACCTGGACACCTCCTCCTGTAACTCTCCCACCTGCTGCCTGAGAGATTCCACTAGCAGGCACCTATCACACTGAATGGTCCCCCCAGCCTGGATATCAGTAACTGGGACTTGCAAGGCACAGTCCTTGCAAGGCCACACCAGGGTCTGGGTAGAGGCATCCTTGGTAAGGCAGTCTGTCTGGCTACAGGCACAGGTGGAGGAGACAGCAGTAGTGGTGGCACAGGTGTGGCAGGTCTTCCTGACCATCATAGGCCTCCCTTCTGCCAAACTCCCTCTGTCAAACTCCCTCTTAAAACTCCCCTGCCAGCAGCTCCCTGTCCAATTCGCTCCCCTGGTCGCTCCTGCCTCTGGCTTTTAAGCCTGCTGGCCTCTCTCAGGCCCTCCCCCTATGAGTCACACAGGGGAAGGCTGATCAAGGAAGCAAAAGGTCAGGCAGGCAGTCCCACTGAAATTTACATTGGCCAAATTGGACAGTCTCTACGTAAAAGAATAAATGAACATAAATCAGAGATCAGGAACAGTAACATACAAAAACCTGTAGGAGAACACTTCAGTCTTCCTGGGCATTCTAACACATTTAAACGTAGCAGTCCTACAATAAAAAAAACTTCAAAAATACACTCCAAAGAGAAACTGCAGAGCTGCAATTCTTTTGCAAATTTGACACCCTCAACCAAGGACTGAACAGAGACTGGGAGTGGTTGGCCAATTACAAAACCAGTTTCTCACACCGCCCTGACTGAATTGACCTGATTTCTCCTCTCTTGATGTTCACAGCTCCACATTAACTGCTTATAATGAGCTACATCCTCCATGACTGAACAGACCTTGTCATCTCTGGCCCTTCGCTTGACTGGGGCTCAGTCCCTCTTTAAACCCTCCTCTGGAACACCGCCCCCCGCACACACACATGCATCTGATGAAGCAGGTCTTTGCCCACAAAAGCTTATGCTCCGAAATATCTGTTAGTCTGTAAGGTGTCACAGGACTTGTTGTTTTTGACAAAAAAGAAAGTGACCAATATAAAGACAGAAGATGATTTAGTGGCTAGGCTGCTGGTTTGTGACTCAGGAGATTCATGTGCCTCTATGCCTCATCTGTAAGACAGAAATAATATATTGTTGGGGTGATGTGAGATAACATATATTTAAATATGACAGGTGCTCAGATACTATGTTAATGGGAGTCATATAAGGACATTACCGAGATAAACAATTAGGAATATCATAGTGTTGTGGCAACATAGATTTATTATTGCAACCTAATTATTCCAATAGCATTTTTTTTAAATTCTTCATTCACTTGTTACTTAAAGGCAGCACATTGTATATTGTCTAATTTGTCTTATATTTTATTGTAGCTGCTACATTTCCATGGATGGTAATTTTTAGAAACCTCATAGTGATGTTCACACCCATGTAGGGCACAACCAAGGCCCTTAAATCTTAACTCCCATTTAAGTCTTCAAAATAGAGCTTAAGTGGGACTTGAATGCTGAATAAATCTTAGGCATATTCTCTATCCAGTTAGGTGAATTTCATTCACAGTGATGAATGCATTGCTAGCTTGAGACACAAGATGCTGAATAGCGGTCCTCTCTCGTTTCAGCCTATAAGAACACCTTCGTAACACCACCACAATACCTGGAATTGATTGGGATCTATAACCATGAAATAAATTATAATTTCCTAATACTAGACCAAAGCTTCTTATTTAAAAAGTGCTTTAAAAAACCCTAGCCATGCCAGGATAACAAAGTTTCAGTAACATCTAAAGTAATATCTAATCCACTCGAAGAACAAAGATCATCTTGTTCATGATTCAATTTTCCTAGCGTTGATGAAAGGGATGCCTGCATAAGATCACTTACTTGAAGTAGGTGGTGACCTACCAAGCCCAGGCCAGAGCCCTGAAGGACAAAAAGGACCTAACTCACCAAACCTTATGCTTAACTTTAAGCAGATGAGTAAGGGCTTTGCTAAATTGGGACTAGCTCTACAAACAAACAACTCATGGTACCAGAGACCCTTCCTGATTTTGAAAAAACTTCTCACCTTGAGCAGAAATAGGAGGTATTTCACAGGCTTCATGCTTCTCCCCACCCCAATTAGGGAAAAGAGCATTAAACCTACTTCACAGAAGAATGAAATGAGATACAAATAGCTGAGAAGTGAGCCTATGAACATTGGGTCTCAGTCTCCTACCGTAATCACTAAGCAACACCAAAGCTGCGTCTACACGTGCACGCTACTTTGAAGTAGTGGCACCAACTTCGACGTTAGGCGGCGAGACATCGAAGTCGCTAACCTCATGAGGAGATAGGAATAGCACCCTACTTCGACGTTCAACATCAAAGTAGGGACCGTGTAGACGATCCGCGTCCCGCAACGTCGAAATTGCTGGGTCCTCCATGGCGGCCATCAGCTGGGGGGTTGAGAGATGCTCTCTCTCCAGCCCCTGCGGGGCTCTATGGTCACCGTGGGCAGCAGCCCTTAGCCCAGGGCTTCTGGCTGCTTCTGCGGCAGCTGGGGATCTATGCTGCAGGCACAGGGTCTGCAACCAGTTGTCAGCTCTGTGTATCTTGTGTTGTTTAGTGCAACTGTGTCTGGGAGGGGCCCTTTAAGGGAGCAGCTGGCTGTTGAGTCCGCCCTGTGACCCTGTCTGCAGCTGTGCCTGGCATCCCTATTTCGATGTGTGCTACTTTGACGTGTAGACGTTCCCTCGCTGCGCCTATTTCGATGTTGGGCTGAGCAACGTCGAAGTTGAACATCAACGTTGCCGGCCCTGGAGGACGTGTAGACGTTATTCATCGAAATAGACTATTTTGATGTTGGCTGCACGTGTAGACGTAGCCCAAGTGTGCAAAGCTATCTATCCAGGGTGAGATTTTTATCAGAAACAAGTAGCACTTGGGCAGTCATCTGGCACTGTACCACAGAAGATCTCCCAACCCAGCTTTCTTGACATGCAAGGACTGGCAGTGACATAGCCTTCCAACAGATAATATTGTTTTCATCTAAAATAATTTTCTTATGACTAGCTTTGTTCTTAATGTGTATAAAGGTGAAGTTCTCTTTTCTGAAATATTCCTTGCCCCCCAGTAAAAGAAATTGTAAATATTCTGTTGCATGCCAATAAGTATCCTAAGTGCCTAGATTCATATCCAGCAGCACTGGAAATGGGAGATTGCCAGATATTGAAATATTCTGGATAATAGAAGAGTATAGCTAGCAATGCATAACACTAAAAGACAAAAATAATGTATGCAGAGTACTTTATTTAGCAACAACAGTAGTATTGTACACTGTAAACTTATGCTGTATTTATTTATTTGTATTTACTTTCATTATACTGTACTTATGGAAAACCTAACTAAAATTTACTTATGGTTAAAAAAGTCCCAGTTATTTGAGAGTTCTGGACAACACAATGCCAGATAGAGTTTACTGTACATGGAATTGCTATAATTAGGTGCATTTTTTACCTTTACTCCTGTTCTCTGAAATAGCAATCATAAAGAGAAGTTACTGACCGTAGTAATGATGGTTCTTCGAGATGTCTCCCCGTGGGTGCTCCACGATAGGTGTCGGGCTCGCCCTGGCGCTGCAGGTCAGATCTTTTCAGCAGTTTCTGCCAGGCCGCGCATGCGCTGGCGCGCGCCGCTCCCTTGCACACTCCCGGCCGCGTGCACGATCCGGCCCCCGCCAGTTCCTTGACCAACCGCCTCGGATACTCCTGAAAAATACTAAACAGAGATCCGAAGCGGGGAGGATGGGCGGGTGGTGGAGCACCCATGGGGACACATCTCGAAGAACCATCGTTACTATGGTGAGTAACTTCTCTTTCTTCCTCGAGTGTCCCCGTGGGTGCTCCACGATAGGTGACTACCCAGCAGTAACCCAAGATAGGAGGTGGGTAATCGGTTTATGTGCAGCTTCTCCCCGAGAGGACCGCTGTCGAGAGACAGGTATCCTCTTGGAATACCCTGTGAAGGGCATAATGCTTGGCGAAGGTGTCATAGGTGGACCAGGTCGCCGCTCTGCAAATGTTTTTTAGCGCAATGCCCTTGAAAAAAAGGCTGTTGATGCTGCCACCACCCTAGTGGAGTGAGCCCTGGGCGGGGCCAGTAAAGGAGTCTTTCTAAGTTCGTAGCACATATTTATGCAGGATACGATGTGCTTCGAGATTCTCTGCGAAGAGAGACCTTCTCCTTTTGATTTGGGAGTGAGAGAGACTAGGAGTCTATCCGTTTTACGGAAGGACTTTGTCCTGTCTATATAGAAAGCCAGCGCCCTCCTCACGTCCAGGAGGTGTAGGCGCGCCTCTTTGTTGGAGTTATGAGGCTTTGGATAAACGAGGGTAAAACTATAGGTTCGTTAGTATGAAACTCTGAAGAAACTTTGGGAACAAAGGCTGGATGCAGCCGTAAGGTTACCGCCCCCTTGGAAATTACTGTGCAGGGTGGCGTTGCCATAACTGCTGCAAGCTCGCTCACTCTGCGAGCTGACATGATTGCAAGAAGGAAGGTCGTCTTTATTGTAAGGAGACGGAGGGAAACTGTGGTTAAGGGTTCAAACGGTGGTCCTGTTAGCGCATTAAGCACCAGGTCCAAGCTCCACGAAAGTGGAAGCGGTTTCCGAGGGGGGTATAGGTTTACCATCCCTTTGAGGAACCTGGTAGCCACGGGATGGGCAAACACCGTGTGCCCTTCCTCTTCATGTCTGAAAGCCAATATAGCAGCAAGGTGGACCTTCAACGAGGATAGGGAGAGTCCACCTCTCTTGAGGTCCAGTAAATACTCTAGTATTACAGGTATATGCGCAGCAAGGGGGGCTAATTGCTTGGTAGAACACCATGCAGTGAATCGAGTCCATTTTTGCCTATAGGGCTTCCTGGTGGAAGTCCTCCTGCTACTTTCTAGGACTTGTTGCACTCCCTCCGTACACGTGCTCTCTAGGGAGCTGAGCCATGGATTAACCATGCTTGCAGTCGCAGGTCTCGGGGGTGTGGATGCACTGTGGACCCCTGGGCTTGGGTGAGCAGATCAGGCGCCACCGGGAGGGGCATCGGTGGACGGTCCGACATGCGCAGGAGTAAGGGGAACCATTGCTGTCGATCCCATGTTGGGACTATCAGGATCATTCGGGCTCTCTCTCTCCTGGCTTTCTGCAAGACTTTGTAGATAAGCACTGTGGGAGTAAAGGCGTAGAGCAGGGGGCCCCTCCACGAGATCGCGAATGCGTCCCCCAGGGACCCCCATCCCAGTCCTGCTCTGGAGCAGTATTGTGGGCACTTCTTGTTGTGTTGAGCGGCAAACAGGTCTACCTGGGGAAATCCTCATGCGTGAAAAATCGGTCGTAGCAGATCGGAATGGATCTGCCATTCGTGTGTGAGTGCGAAGCGCCTGCTCAGCTGGTCTGCCTTTACATTGTGAGCGCCTGGAAAATACGAGGCTTTCAAGGTTATATTGTTGGCGATGCACCAGTTCCACAATCGGACTGCTTCCGCAGATAAGGCACGGGACCGAGCTCCTCCTTGCCAATTTATATAAAACATGGTGGAGTTATTGTCTGTACTGATCCCGACTACTTGCCTTGTATATGGTCTCGAAAGTGTTTGCAGGCATTGAACACTGCTCTGAGCTCCAGTATATTTGTGCAGTGACTGTTCCGTGGAGGACCACAGTCTTTGCGTCACCTTTTCGCCCATGTGTGCTCCCCACCCTATGTGGGAGGCGTCGGTAGTGAGAAAAACAGATATTTGTGGTTGGTGAAAGGGCACCCCTGTTAGCATGTTCTTGGGGTTCACCCACCATTGCAGGGATCTGCGCACCTCTGTCGTGGGCGACACCACCCTGTGGACGGTGTGTGCTGCCGGTTTGTAGATGCTCGCCAGCCAGTGCTGCATGCTGGGCCTATGCAATCGGGCATTCTGTACCACAAACGTTGCTGCTGCCATGTGGCCCAGCAGCTGTAAGCACGTCAGAACCGGCACCGTAGGGCTGAAGGTGATGACTTGCACGAGGGAACCAATGGCGCGAAAGTGGGCATCTGATAGAGAAACCCTTGCTGTGATGGAATTTGTGTGTGCCCCTATGAACTCTATGTCCTGTGTGGGGTCTATCTTTGATTTTGCCAAATTGATGACCAGGCCCAGCGAAGAGAACTTGTCTGCTGTGACGCGTATCATGCGAAGTACCTCCTCCTTCGAGGCCTCTTTCAGTAGGCAGTCTTTTTTTTTTTTTTTTTTTTCCAGATATGGGAATATAAACACCCCCTGTCTGTGCAGGTAGGCTGACACCACTGCCAAGGTCTTGGTGAAGATTCTGTGGGCCGAGAAGAGGCCAAACGGCAGAACCTTGTACTGAAAATGTTCTTTGCCTACCATAACCCGGAGAAAACGCCTGTGAGCCGGGTGAATAGTTATGTGGGAATACGCGTCTTGTAAGTCGAGGGCTGTGAACCAATCTCCATCGTCCAGTGCCGTAAGTATAGAGGTGACTGTGATCATCTGAAAGCGTTCCTTGCGCAAGTACCGGTTGAGGCCTCGAAGATCTAGGATGGGCCTCCAGCTTCCTGTCTTTTTCTCTGTGAGGAAGTATCTTGAGTAGAACCCTTTCCCTCGGAGTTGCTCCGGCACTCTTTCCACTGCCCCTATAAGCATAAGATGGCCTACCTCCCGCCTGAGTCTCGCTTCGTGGGAGGCGTCCTTTAGGTGGGGTCTGGGTGGAGGTCGTGGCGGTGGGAGCAACTGGAAGGGAATCGCGTAACCCGTGGCTATGATCTCCAGTACCCATTTGTCTGTGGTGATCTTTTGCCACTGGTCGTAGAATGGTCGGAGGCGATGGTGGAACAGTAGCTTCGGATGACACTGTGCAATGGTAGTGATAGTGCAGCCCTCAATCTGTGTGTCAAACTTGTGGCCTTTGGCCCTGCCCCGAGGACGCACGGCTCTGTTGAGAACGTCGCCTGGGAGTTCTGTACTGTTGGTGCTGTTGATGTCGCCCTTCCTTGTAGCCCCTGTGGTACTGGGGACGCTGTGGTTGATGCTGCAAACAGCTTCTGCGTGTCAAAGGGGAGATCAACGATCTTCGCCTGCAGATCCCTCGGGATACCCGATGTCTGGAGCCAGGACTCCCTGCTCATGACCACTGCTGTAGCTGTTGAGCGTGCTGCCGTATCCACTATGACTAGGGCGATCTGAACTCCTGTCCTCGAGGCTGCGTAGCCTTCCTGCACGATGGCCTTGAGCACCGGCTTCGTGTCCTCTGGAAGCGAGTCCATGAGGGAAGGCAGCCTGGAGTAGTTGTCAAAAATATGGTTCACTAGATGAGCTGCGTAATTCACCATTCTCAACAGTAGGGTAGAGGAGGAGTAGACCTTTCTGCCGAACAACTTTAGTTTCTTGGCATCTTGTCCGTTCCCCCTGTCTTGTACTGAGAAGTTTTCGACCTCTGTTGAGACGATTCCACCACCAGAGAATTTGGTTGCAGGTGGCTGAACAGGAACTCCATGCCCTTCGTCGGGACGAAGTACTTCTTATCCGCTCTCTTGTTTATAGGCGGAGGGGACGCAGGGGTCTGCCATATTGTGGTGGCGGACTCCATGATTGCTTCATCAGCGGAATAGCTATTTTGGAAGAGGCCGGAGGTCTCAGGTTTTTAAGGAGCTTATGGTGTTTCTCCTGCACTTCTGCTGTTTGAATGCCTTGCGTGAAGGCCACCCTTTAAAACAGCTCTTGGAACTGTTTGAGATCGTCCGGAGGATGGACGTCCCCTGGGGCCGTGGCCTCGTCAGGGCAAGATAGCGAGGAACCACTAGGGGAAGCCTCTCTGGACCCCTCTGGGTCCTGTTGACAGTGATACATCCTCTCGCTAGATACTTGCGAGGGAAAATCTCGGGGTTCCAGAATCAACTCCTCCTGAGATATCTGCGTTTCCGTCCCCGTCTGCGATTGCCCTCAGGGATACTGAAACGTCTGGGGGGATCTGTCCCTGGGAGTATGCCTATGGTGTCTATGCCCCGCGTGATAGGGGCGACCATGGCAACACGGGCACTGTTCCGGAGATGGAGACCTGGACCACTCTGGAGGTGCATACCCCCTGCGTCTGGGGGAGCGAGATCGTCTGGGTGATTGAGATAATGGAGAGACTGATTTGTGGCAGTACTCCAGGGGTTCAAAGCCCAGGAAGGGCGATGGTGGTCCGAGCCATGATGATGTTGGCTGTAGGAACGGTGATGGGGGCTCAGGGTATACTGGAGGTGACCCCTGCCGCCTCGGAGTCTGCAGCATAAGTGGAGGGCTTAGAGCGAGTAGCCCTGCAGCCCTGTCTGGAGAAGGGCTGCGGTGCCGGGTTTTCTGTGCTGCCTTTCCCCTCCCCTGTGGGGCTGGCTCCGCCCCCTTTCCGTGTCAGGGATCTCGGCCCCGCTGTCTGCGCCGCGCTCGGCACGCTCCGCTGCGGTGCCGTGCAGGTGGTCTCCCCCGGTGCCTGCAGGCCGCGTGCCTGCGAGCTCTGCACCGCCGGTTCCCCGGGAGTCAGTGCCGCTAGCTGTGGTGCTGCCGGTTCCGGCGCTTGCCTGGCCCGCCGCCCTGCCCACGGTGCGGGGCGGCTGTTTGATTATCGGAGGCTCAGTCTCTGCCACGTGCATCTCCACGCCACCGCCGCTCAGCTGTGACTGCGGCTGGGGGCTATGCGCTCCACCCGTCCTGCTCGCTGTGGCTGCCGGCAGGGATCGGGTTGGTGAAAACTTCCTCCGTTTTTGCGCTGATGGGGTTAGGGAAGCAGCTTTCCTTTTATGGGCCCCTGCGGGTCCCTCCTGCTGAGGCCGCTCCGGCACGTCTGGCTGGAGGGTCTTGTCAAAGAGCAGCATTTTCAGCCGCATCTCTCTGTCCTTCCTTGCTCTGGCTGTGAGCTTTGCGCAGAAGGAGCATTTCTGTGCCCATCGGAGGCCGGCATCGCTTTGCGGCATGACTCACACTTTGAATCCTGAAGAGGACATTGTGGTGAGTCTTTCAGTTGTTAATAGGGTACTTAGCACCTTCTCTGTGCCTGCTTCCCTCTTGGACTCAGCCTGCCGCGGCAGGAGGCCTAATGGCCTTACGTCCCTGGGCCTCCGCTGCTCCACTCGCTACTAAGGCTGTAAAACTTTACTTTTTACTCTCTTTTCTTTTTTTTTTTTTTTTGTTTTGAAAACAATAATAAGCTAAGTTAAGCTGAAGACTGAAAAAGAAGCTCTAAACGCTTTAAAAACATTAAATACGCTAACTCTGGCCGTAGCCTGAGCGGATTCCATCTGCAGCCAATGGCAGTTAAAGAGGAACTGGCGGGGGCCGGATCGCGCACGCGGCCTGGAGCGTGCAAGGGAGCGGTGCGCGCCAGCGCATGCGCGGCCCAGCAGAAACTGCTGAAAAGATCCAACTTGCGGCGCCGGGGGCAAGCCCGACACCTATCGTGGAGCACCCACGGGGACACTCGAGGAAGAATCATGCTTTAATCTTACCCACTGGGCAAAAAGAGGTCTACCAAGAGCTAGCATAGCATTTTCAAGGTCATCAATATTCTATAGATCATGTCCAAGATTTTGTTAATAAGTGGTGCTACCCCATACAATATCAGAACACGCACAGAACTTTATGAAACGCATGTAGGGCAGTGGATATGGGAAGCCTTTTGGTACAGTATTAAAGTCCCTAATCCTCTCCAATACTAGGAGAAATAGCAGTAGCAAAGATTGCACACTCACCCTTCTTATTCAAAAGTCCAGGTTAGAATGAGCTTGCTTAGCTTAGAGGGGTACATTTATCCTATGTATTTTGGTATTCTTCCCTATGCTTCTCACATGACACACACAAGGGCTAATCCTGATTTTTGTTACATTGGTGCAACCCTTGCAAAACTTTTTAGGATTCCACTGAAGTAACAGAGAAGAATTAGACAGCAGGAATGCAAAATATGGTGGAGAGAGAAAATAAAAATCAAGATTCCAATTCAATGAGAGCCAGACACACATCCTAATTAGCAAGCTATTTTTTCATGTTATTCCTTTTGATAAAAGAAATTCCTCTTTAACCCTACACAAGCAAGATACAGTTTTGCCCTCACGCTTTGTGCAGTTAATTTCAAAAACAGGATTTCAAAGATTTTTGTTTTTCTTTACAACTGTAAATCCATCTGCATACTTTTAATTCAGATTGGCTGGGCATGAAGGAGGGAAATGATGAGTTTTATCCTTTAAAATGTTCACCATGCACGCTCCCAGGTAACTATTGACCTAGGTGCTTTTATCTATTGTGTTATGCATCCCGAAGATTCTGGGCAACTGATATCTTACAAATATTTGTTACTAGGTAAGGGCATGAACCTTTGCCTGAGTACAGACATCCACAATCACTATAAAAAAAAAAAGATCAGACAGCAGGGTTTTGAGTATCTTGAGCAGCTAAGGTGACATGATTTTGGCTATTCTAACTGTGCTGCATTCCCCAAAGCTTACTTCTGCCACTTTCTCTCTTGTGCACTCTCATCATTCTGATTGGGATTCTCCTCCTTCCCCCATAGTGACCCTTGATGCCTGAGTCCTACTCCTTCTCTCCCCAGACACTCCATTTCTGCCACAGGAGGCTACAGCTACCTGTGGGAACATTCATTTCTTGACAAAACTCAAAGCCACTGTTTGATATTTCTACAATACCCATATTAGAGGGTTTCCTGCAGCTCAGCATGATTAATGGCAGTTTTGGATGACGCTATGTCTGGAGGGGAAAAAAGCCTAGGAGAGGTTAAGGTGTCTCCTAGTTACTTTTAGTGGTGGAAACTAAAGTTTTTGACTGGACATTTTAGCACAACGTCCCATAATGTGAGCAGCGCGACAGCTTTGGTGGCAAGCGTCTCCTAGGCAATGGCAGCATTCATCAGCCATTGACAGTTGTATTCTCTCAGTTCCCATGGCAATCACAGGCCCCACTAGCTGCCTTAGAACGTTGACTTTTTTTTTTTTTCCTGGAGGTCCATGGAACAGAACAAAGCAAAACAATTAAGCACTGTCTGCAGGGTCAAACTACAGTCATTCCTTTCAAACAGATTTAAAAGTTTCCAAGTTCCATTTCAAAGCCAACCTGAAAGTTGCTACTTTTTACTTTTATCTCTATAGAATGAATGTTTTACGTGGCGCAAAAACAACAGCTCAGTTTAGCTGCTCCTAGTCATGTCATTTCACTCACAGTTACTGTGCAAGCCACCATTTTCAAAGATTTTCAAAGATTAACTCTGCTAAGCAGTCCTTATTTGTGCTGGGGTCTAAGACCATAAGAACAACTCTACTTGGTCAGACCAAAGGTCCATCTAGCCAAGTATGCTTTGTCTCCTGACAGTGGCCAGTGCCAGATGCCTGAGAAGGAGTGAACAGAACAGGTAGTCATTGAGTGATCCCATTTCCAGCCTCTGATAAACAGAGGCTAAAGATACCATGCCTGCCATAGGGTACAACCACTATCCAGGTGTAAGGAATAATAATTGATATGCAAGACAAAAACCAAGGGAAAGGGGATCTTTCTTAGTGCATAAGACACCAAACTTCAGCACCAAGAACATCAGCACTTTTGCCTTTTGGACAGCTTCCTAGTAACTGCACTCCCAGGTTGAGAAAACCAGTCAGCATTCTTATCCCAGGGTGCATGCACATTCCGCTGTATTCAGAGGTTTGACCATCCTGAGTTCACTGAAAAAAATGATGAACTAGCAACACAAAAATTGTTACAAAACTAAAACCAATTATACTTCAAGAATATAAAGTAATGTCTCTTCCTTGAGCGTGTAAGAGACTCAGAGAGGTAGCATGTTAGTCTGGAGCTTCACAAATAACAAGCAGTCCTGTAGCACCTTAAAGACTAATGCATTTATCTATGAGGTAATGAGCTCTTATGGGTAAGAGCTAAGGAGTGGGTGTTGCCCACGAAAGCTCATTATCTAATAAATAATTTGTTAGTCTTTAAAGTGCTATGGTACTGCTTATGTGTTGGGTGCATAAGGTTTACCTGAGATATGTAATCCCATCAGTTGCTAATGCACTGAAATGGAGAAATCCTCTTATTCACTTTAGTCAATAAAACAGTAATTTTTATTGGGTTGCAGTGTTAAAATAGTAAGAATTCCAGAAAGCTTTCAATGAGAAAACCCTTCTCCCTGTCCTTCATTTGTCTTCTGTTTCATTCCATACTGGCCTTGGTTATGGCAGCATGCCTCAATGGTGACCTCATAACCTGCAAGCTCACCAAGCTGGCATAGCAAAAACAATGTCAGATGGCCTGTTGGGGAGGACACTAGCCTAGGACTTGAACTCTGAGTTAAATTCCCTGTTATTCCATAGACTTCCGATGTTATTTTGGGCAAGTCACTTAGCCTCTTGGAGCCTCAATTTCCTATCTGTAAAATGGGCACTTCCCTACCTCACAGAGGTTGTGTGTGGATAACTGTTAAAGACAGAAAGGGGCTCATGTATAGTGGTGCTGGGGACTGTCTGGATAGAGTCTTGCCTTTTGGGATTGGTGAATGCAATGATTGGACCTGTAATTGCAGGTAGTACCGATCACTATTATTAATTCAGTTCCATTAGGGAAAATTGGGTTTGTTACTTTTGAAATGCAGGATTACACAGGAAGCTAAACTACTTCAGGTGATAGGCATGTAGTTGTCCATTAAGGAATGCAATGTTTTATGTGCAGCAGCAGAGGATGTTGCACATTTCCCCATGAACAGGCAGACGTGTCCAACAGCAAACATCGATGGTACGATAGCTGCAGGAGCATCTCTTGTAGCTAACAAACTTATTTGTACATTCTCAGAAATACCTTCTCTGATTGGCAGTGAATGATGTAAATTTGAGGGAAATACCATCCATTTTTGATGTATAACTGAAAGGTTCAATCTCTGCTTGAAGAAGGAAGACTCACTTCCACCTTATATATGGAGTTTTGTCTAGGTCCTTGATAATAACCAGCTACTTGACACTGATATTTACGTGACAAAATTTTAGTCCGCAAGACATACAGCGCAATGATGAGAATTAAACTGATTCAAGAAAAGTACCTGCTCAGGACATTCGTTTGCTGTTTTTCAAACATAAGTACATTCACAGTGTTTATTCACATCTCAAAATGCAGTTTATCCTGGGTTAACTGTACATGCAACATGACAACAACCACCTCAAACTACCAGCAATATCCATCTTTAAAGCATCTCTCTTGCTATATAATAGTTTAACTGATTTTGATTTTTTTTAAACAAAAGAAAATTTCCTCAGGATAGCTAGATAGGGTCAGTTCTTACGTGCCAAGTGTAAGACAAACGTGATTTGAAGCAGCCAAGCTACAAACCCTCTGCAAGATGGAAAACTCTGAGACATGACTAATATGGCACTATAATTCAAGTCTTTGGTAATTGACACTGCACAGCCAAAATTCTTCTATTTCAAGGTACAGCATTGATCGAATTTTGACATGCAAGATTAACCGGAAGGATCTCTTTAGTCGGATGAGAACAGTAAGCCACAAAGCTTGTGTCAATTTTCCTTAATTCATCTACATTATGCGTTTGACAAGATACATGCATCTAGCAAGTACTAACCTAAGTATTTTATTTGCAATGACACTGAGCAAGCAAATTCCCCTCCCTTAATATCTCAGACAATCATGAGATGTTTTGCTATGCTCAAGAGCCCAATGATCATATTCTTGCAGACAAGAAAGTTTATAATACACATCAACCTTGAGCCTCCGAGGAAAAGTTCAGTCACTGCAGAAAACTGGCTTCTTCAGGAAGAAAAATATTTTTAAAAATGACACACTGTTCTGAAGAGAACCTAATCAGTCAGCAGTGGAGGTGGTATGGGCCAATAACAAAAAATCCTTCTGTACTCCCACCTCAGAAATAAAAACTAAATACTTTAAAATTAAGCAAATTCATCCTCCTACCTACTTATCTGGCAATTTCAATTCACTTGTGTATGTTCCAGGATCCTGCCAAGATGTGAGCCAGTTACATGGGTTTGTTAGATAATATATGTTTAAAATTTTTTCCTTATAATATGTTCTTGTCTTTGGAAGTATTTTCCAATATCCAAATTAGCACCTCCTCCCACCCCTTGCATATTTGCATCATATTGGAAGCTACATAAAGGTTCTCACATCACTGAAATATCTGAACCTATTCTACATACACAATCAAATAAAGATGTGCATTCCAAAGAGATGGTCAAGTCACCACTACTAGTGCAGCTGAACTGAAACATCCCTTTGTCACTACCCACTTCAGCACCACATTCCCTGTAAACCGACAGCCACTCCGTCCAGAAGCATCTTATTCTCTGCCCAAAGCTGCCAGTCTCAAGGGAAGGGAAGCAAATTCCATAGATGGAAACCCCATTGTTGAGTACACCCTGGTGCCTACCTTCAAAGCATTCTATCCAAGAACCAAGAGCTGATGGGACTAGATGAACTTAGTTGCCATGAAGGGAGATGGCAGGAAGTTTGATTTCTGATAGACAATTTGTTACAATATACTTATGAGGACCTGCTAGGTGCAAAGTGAAAGGTTTGATTTGCCTTACTGCAATAAATTCTATGAGATACAAGGTTGGAAAATACTGCTTCTTCACATGCTAAGACATTTGTTAGATGGACAGGGTGTACGTAGTACAATACTGTGTAAGTACAAGCTATTTTTTCCACATTCCCTAATAAGGGCAAAGGAGATTCGACAATGCAGTACACTAAACTCTTCCTACTTCAAAAAGCAGAATGGACATGCCCACAGAAAAATAGAGGATTTGCCCAGTTAAGCTAATCGAACATGCTATGATTTGATGGTGGATTTACTCTGAGAAGTATCTCTGCTGCTTCTGTGTATTCACTCATGGCTGTTGATGTGACTGGCTAGAATAGGATACTGTTTTATTTCTTTTAGCTCTGCAGAGACAACACAGTTAAGAAAGTGAGTATGCAACATCAGCAGACTGGTTACTCAAATCCAACGCATCTAGTTGCATCTTTGCAAACGTTCTGTGGGCAGTGGGGCTGCAAGTGAAGATGTAGTTGGGGCAATGGGATTCCACAAATGTAATTAAAGGCAACATGGCGTGCAGAATTTTCATTACTGGTTGTGATGAGGAAGAAGCGGAGAACCTACCTTGATTCTCCCCAGTTGGATTTATATCACTGGCAGTTAGAAAATTCATCTCTTGACTTGGAAAAATGAATGATCATACTATGGGAGCAACTGAAAAACAATAGCCATGGAACCTCATTTTTGAGCATCACTTTTCGGAGCACAACCACACTTTCAACACTACACTTTAATGGAGAGTTAAATTTCCCTCTTCACCAAAACTGAGCAACTATTCTTCAGATGCACTGTAGGATATACTTCACACACTGTCTCCAAAATATCAGACATTGGGTCATCTTGTAAACAAGCATCTCCCAGAACATATCACACAACAAAATGGTTGAAAACCACTGCATAAGGAAAGGTGGGAGACTCTGCGCATAAAAAAGGAAAGAATAAAACCTCATGTGCAGTAAACCCTCAATTTAATGGACTAATGGGGGGAAGAGCTGTTCATTAATGCCGAAAGTCCATTATATCTGAATGGTGGTGCTGTATGATGATGCATTGACCTTCCCAGCCCATCATGCACTCCTGTCCTCTGCCCCCTGCTTCCCTTCTCTCTGCTGCCCCAGTCTTCCCCTCACACCTCCATCTCCCAATTACCAGGGGAGGAGCTGATTGCCAGCCTGGCTCCTTCCACCTCCTGCAGCTCTCAGCACTGCAGCTCCTCCAGCCCCTGGCTCTGAGACACCTACACAAAGGTAGAGTGTGACTGCCCCCAGCCTACCAGTGGGTAGCGGCCTCCAACACCATGGGAAAGCTCATCACTTAATAAGTGTGGCAATCCTTGAGTTACTATTGGACTCCACTGATCTAATCTGTAACCATGTTTTCATGTCACTCTACAAACTTTGGTTTAATTGGCGGGTTATCTCCTAAAGAAAATCATGACTTTGAACTGCATGTTTACAAGATGTCCTTGTGTTTTCATATCAGCCCAAAGGACCATAACAAACCAAATCCTGGAGTCCTTACTTAGGCAAAATCTTGTGCAGAAGTTGTCTGCCACCACTCTCAACATTTACCGTCGGTATTGCCAAACCTCCTTTCTAAATGAGGTCTAGTGGGCAGTGTTCCCTGTAAGCTGAGCACTTAGGTGGGCACCCTGGAGAGATTCAGGTTCTGCTCAGCTGGTCAGCAGAGCACCCACAGCTTCCCACACACACAGCAGGCAGCACGCGTTTCTATTATCAGTGCATATCCACATACACCTTGGTGCACGTAACAAAACTTATTCCATGCATGGACAGAAAAAATTAGAGGCAACACTGTTAGTGGATGGAGCCAGTGCTCCTGTTTTTCAGTCCCAGTTCTGCCAATAACTTTGAGACCCCCAGATACCTGTACCTCAGTTTGATCACCTTTAAAGGAAAAAGACTATAATCAAAATGGACTGTACTAACCTGACAAGAGATTGTAACAGAGAGATCCTTTTGCGTCACTGGCAGAAGATACAGGGCTACACAATGGTGTACTGGGATCTCCTTGTCAGATATGTCTACAATGGTCCACTGAAGGATGCCATGTGATGTCTCTGCTGATAACAATTAGTCAACTGGTGGTTGTCATCCTTGTGACACATATGTATGTATGTGTGTATGAACATACCAAAGGCATGTTATTCAGGTATCGGAGTTAAAGCAGATCACCTGGAAGTGACATCCCTTGGAAATACTACTTTCAGACAGGTGGTAACAGACACCTATCTCCTGGTCTAGCCATTTGTGTATTGTATACCTAGTTGCATACTGAGACCATATGCCAATTAAGAGATTGCAAAAGCTATAAGACAGGAAATCTACAGGATAAAACAAAGTGCATGTGAGTATCCTGTTTATGAATAAAAGAAAAGGACTGCTCAGGTATATCAGAGTGCAAGGGAACAAACATGCTAGCTGTGTCTACACGGGCACATATCTTCGAAATAGCCATATTTTGAAGATTACTAATGAGGCGCTCAAATGAATATTCAGCAGTTCATTAGCATTAGGACGCTTCCGGCCGCGGCGCTTCGAAAGCGTGTGGCTTGGCACAGCTACATGGGGGTCCTTTTCGAAAGGACCCCGCACCTTTCGAAATCCCCTTATCCCGATCACTGATCGGAATAAGGCGATTTCGAAAGGGGCAGGTCCTTTCATAAAGGACCCCCCGTGTAGCCGCACTGAGCCGCGCACTTTCAAAAGCAGGCCTTTTGAAGCACCGCGGCCGGAAGCATCCCAATGCTAATGAGGCGCTGAATATTCAGTTCAGTGCCTCATTAGTAATCTTCGAAATATGGCTATTTCGAAGATTTGTGCCCGTGTAGACACAGCCGCTGAGTCCGGGACATAGAAGACAAACTGACAGTGCTTTTATTTCATGAAAGGCAGGTCATAGCCTGGTTGTAAATCACTCCAACAACTTAGGCTGAGCAAGACTAGGTATCTTGTTAAGTAAGCCCAGGATCTAGAACAGTGTTAGTTTCTTTTATGTGTAGCCATTTTCCCTAACAATTCTACTTGCTACTACTTGAATCTCTTTGCTCTGTTAAATCAACTGAGATACATTTATAGTAAAAACAAGTGCTGCATGTTGAGCTGACTGGTGATCTCAGTTGGAGCGAGGAAAATGTAGCTGTCATGTTTCTTTGGAAGAAGCAAATCTGTGATTGCAGTGAGTGTTTAAGGAACCAAGGGCTGGATGCTCCAGGGCTGAAGTGTGGCTATCATTAACCCGGAGTGACAGTGGGTCCTTCAAGGCTGAAAGGAGAGCACTTGTGTTGCCCTTGATCAGTGGGGTGAGGAGCTGACCCACTGCAGACACACGCACGGCTTCCTCAGGCTAAGGACAGGTGGTAGCAAGGTACCTCTTGAAGCCAACACTTTTAACGTTTGTAAAGGCCGTGGATGTTTGGATGAAAGATGCTATATATATTCTATGTATTACCTGAGTATAATGAATTAAGGCAGTGATTTTGCTGTTTTGCCTTTTTCTCTATCTATCACAAACAATTGCCAGAGCTGTGCTGACACAATGAGAGTACACAAGCAAAGATGTCCCTTGGGATTATAGATGTTACAAACAGTCAAACAGCCATGTCAGCTTCTGCTGCATTCCAAAGATAGGAGAGAAAAAACACACCTGTTAGTCTATAAGGTGCCACAGGAATTCTTGTTTTTGAACATACTAGCATTATCAGATGGAAAAAAATCCTTAATGTATTTTGTTTTGCAAATCTGGATCTACAAAGGGGTGCAGTGCCTGAGTCTGGCACCTGGCTTGCCCATTTAATGAATGGGAGAGCTAGGACCAGAAACCCAATCCACAAAAGCCAGCAAACAAGGCAGGAAGCCACCTGAGCTAAGCAATTAGAGATGCAGGGAAGGATAGCTCAGTGGTTTGAGCATTGGCCTGCTAAACACAGGGCAGCGAGCTCAATCCCCTAGGGGGCCATTTAGGAATCTGGGGCAAATCTATTTAAAAAAAAAAAAAAAAAAAAGGTGGGGGGAATGGTGCTTGGCCCTGCCAAGAGGGAAGGAGACTGGACTCAATGACCTCCTAAGGTCCCTTCCAGCTCTATCACATGTGTATCTCCATATATTATATTATGGAGATGGCAAGTGTGCGTGCTAAGCTTCCATCCCAGGTCACAGAAATAGCCACCTCCTGGCAGCTCAGAAGAGTTCCCTATTTCCGCTACAACAACCACAAGTCTTGTGGTACCTTATAGACTAAAAGATATTTTGGAGCATAAGCTTTCATAGACAAAGACCCGCTTCATCAGATGCGCGAGTGGGAGGGGTGGTTTCAGAGGGGTATTTAAAGAGTGGGATCCCAGTAAGAGGGAGGGCCAGAGCTGACAAGGTCTATTCAGCAAGGTGGAAATGGCCCAGTATCAACAGTACTTATCAAAAGAGGAAAAAACAAGTTCGATCAGACAGGGGGATGAGAGCCTTTGTCAGAGTCTAATGGGGAGATATTACCACCCAGAGCAGAGAAACTGCCTTTGTAAGCTGAGAGCCACTCCCAGTCACACTGACACTATTTCTGCTAGTGATCCAGAGCCCCTCTCTTGGAGCCAGGTGGCTTAGACACAATGTGCTTTCTTGTGAAAATAAGTTAGATCCCCACATCACTCCACTCAAAACAGATAGACCAGAAGGCAGTTTAGTTAGGCAGCTGCCTTATAACTTTTACTCACATACTTAGAACACTCATCTGCGATGTGGAAGACCCAAGTTCAATTTCGTCCTCTGCGCAAGGGAAAAAAGGAATTATGAACAGATGCCTCTACCTCTCAGGCCAGTGCTCTGACACCAGAGCTATGGTATAATGTAGGCCCCACTCAATCTCTCCTCTTGAAGTAGTTCTACTGTGTGCAAAGAAAGAGTCACTGGGACAGCAAGAAAATGACTCTAAGGTGCAATAGTGAGGGCACGCTGCTGGGAGGCTCATGCCCAGTCCGTCTACTCCAGCAACTCCACAAGTACCTCCACTTGCCCTTAAAAGACCTGTGCCATAAAAAAAACTTTCCCCAGTCAGCTGACCTCAGATGCACTTAGCTGTAAAACTAAAGTCTCGAGCTTCAACCTCAGGCTAGAGCCCAGGCTCTCGTAGTCTCCAACCTTGCAGAACTTCAGAGCCTAGATTCCAGCCAAGCTTGAATACCTGCACTGCAGTTTCATAGCTCTGTGAGGCCAAGTGAGATGACCTGGGCCTGGCACAGGTCTTCCGTTGCCATGTAGACATGCCCAAAGAGATTATACGTTGTGGGGCAATTTCAACTGCAAAGACTGTGGGAGCCCAACCTTTGACTATCCCATAGCTCAATGGTTAGAGCAGTGGCTCTCAACCTTTTCAGGGTCCTGTACCCTTTCAAAAGTCTGATTTGTCTGGAGTACCCCCAAGCTTCCACTCACTTAAAACTTATAAAATCAGACAAAAATTGAAAAAGTGTCACAACACACTTACTGTAAAATTGCTCAATTTCATGTTTACCATATAATTATAAAATAAATCAAATGAAATATAAATACTGTACCTCCAGCTCAGTGTACAGTGCACAGAGCAGTATAAACAAGCCATGGTCTAAATGAAATTGTAGTTTGTATTGACTTCCCTAGTGGTTTTTATGTAGCCTATTGTAAAGCTAGGCCAATATCTACACTCTAGAAGAGCTCTGTGTACCC
The DNA here is from genome assembly GCF_033958435.1 of Carettochelys insculpta. NCBI lineage: Eukaryota > Metazoa > Chordata > Testudines > Carettochelyidae > Carettochelys > Carettochelys insculpta. The sequence continues at coordinate 44,856,422 of NC_134148.1, read as the reverse complement.
TAGTTGAAAACCACTAGATTAGAGCATTCTCCTGAGAGGTGGCTGTTCAAACCCTCTCCCTTTCAGGGAGGGAAGGAAATTGAACCTGGCTCTCTCATGTCCAGGTGAATGCACTTACCACTAGGCTAGGAGAGGAAGGTGACCTGCACAACTACCATCTCCTCTTTCAGCATCCAGATTCCAAATATGAGACAATCAGATGGGTGGCTTTTAAGTACACCTGCCAGATCATCAGAACCAAGAAGCAACAAGGGAGATGAACACCTATCCTCAATGGAACTTGAATTGCACTTGGGCTTTGACAGGAAATCTGTGCTCAGAAATTTAAGTGGAGGCATCAGTATGGGCCCAGAGGCAGAAACACAGCCCATTGGTATTTAGGTGCTGAGTTTAGGAGCAGCCAGCCAGGAGTTTTGTATATCACACTGAAACCTAAAACTGGGATTTGGGCACCTAAATCTGGGCTGTGAAGTACCTTTGTGGATCTGTGTCACAAGATTATTACAAACAATCAAGGAAAAACCCAGGAGTTAACAGCATTCTTTCAATCATCACCTCAATTATGCAAGACATTCATTTTATATATGTGCATATATAAGGATCTAATCTTACCAGATTAGAACTATTTCAGATTTCCTTGTTTGCATTTCCAAGGCCGTGAATAAAGTATGTGCAACTATACTCCCTCCAGATTCATCAGACTCACAGCCAACTCTAGAATCATCAATATGAAACTGGTTTTCAAACGGATGTGATAATTTACTCTAGAAGAAGTTTAGCAAAGAAGGTTATGATACAAAACCTCCTCACTGCAAAAACAACGCCAAACCATTCTGTAAATACATCTTTTGACCACAGTCAAACAGTTGCAGACAGAATAGGTCAATTTCTGTAACAGCACCACCTTCTGACCAACATATTGATGAGCTATTGCCTATACTTGAAAAAACTGATCATAAACACTTCTTTCCCCCACCTCCACCCATGCTGGTTCCCTAAACTCTTTTAGTAATGTGCTTACAATATAACAAGTGACACTTGCGCCACATTTCTTTACCAGGCTCAACATTTTCTAATAGCAGATTTCAAAGTCTTTTCCACTACCATACTTTAATTTCCTCTTCTGAGGAGACAGCTACACTGGGTAAACCAAATGGGACCACCCTCATATGAAGGAGGTCACACACAATATCAGCTCTACTTTTTGAATAAAGATCTAATTTTGCCCAGTACAACTGTAGCATAGTGTTGCACTATTCATTATCTGAAAATCTGACCACATGCATAGTAGAAAAAGCTAAGTGTTGCACTGTGGAAGTAAGAGAACTTACTTGCCATTAGGGTTTAGTTCTCACATTAACAGACTATGCTGTTTGGCAGATGAATGCCAAGGCAAGATTCTGACCTCAGCTGTACTTGTGCAATCCCACTTGCTCCATGGGTACTGAAGAGGTGTGACTCAGAACAGAATTCAAGCCCTTATTATTTTGTGAATTATAAGATATAGATAAGACACTAATTTCTTTTGGAGAGCTACAACTTCTGCTTTTCAGTTCATTTTGGCACCTTGTCCTCCCAGCCACACACCACTTTTATCCATTTGTTGCATCCTGCTTCACATGGAGACTGTGGTTTGCAGCACTGCGGTAGCCATGTCATTCCGGGATATCACAGACACCAAGTGGGTGAGGTAATGTCTTTTTATTGAACCAACTCCTGTTGATGAGCTTACAAGCTTAAACTGAGATAGAGAGATATCCGTGTTAGTTGGTATTCTATCAAAACAAAAAAGCAGTCAAGTAGCACTTTAAAGACTAACAAAATAATTTATTAGGTGATGGGCTTTCATGGGACAGACCCACTTCAGATCATAGCGTTACCAGAACAGACTCAATATATAAAACATAGAGGTCCAAAAGTAGCAATAAAAAGTTGTTTTGATAACTTTTGGACCTCTGTGCTTTACATATTGAGTCTGTTCCACGAAAGCTCATCACTTCAAATGATTTTGTTAGTTTTTAAAGTGCTACTTGACTGCTTTTTTGTTTTTGTTTTTGTTTTTTTTTTAAGCTTAAACAGAGCCATTCTCAGACATGGGAAAGGTACTCAGGAGGGTCCGGGTTTCGTGCATAGCAGAGCAGCTACCTCGCTGCGATCTATTGATAGCTAATCACGTGAGCTGCATCTACACTAGGCAATTCTTTCAAAAGAGCAGGCCCCTTTTCGAAGGAGCATGCGGTGCGTCTACACATGCTGTGTGCTCTTTCAAAAACTAAATTGACAGTAGGCGCTGCAGGAATCGAAATCACTCTTCCTAACAGGAAATAGGAAGAGGCCCCGCTTTTGACATCTTTTTTCAAACAAGGATGTGTGTAGACACTCCGTGTCCCGCTCTTTCGAAAGAGCGGAGCTGCCATGGTGGCGATCAGCTGTTAGGCGGAGACGTGCTGCCTAGCCCCTGTAGGACTCTATGGTCCATGCGTGCAGCAGCTCTTAAAGCCACACAGACCCAGAAATCTCATTGCAGGAAACAGTATGCAGGCAGCAGCCACTGCACGTGGTGCCCCTGCACACCTCAACAAGAGCCCCAGAAGCTACTGGAGCTGCATGGCCACCAGCAGCCACAGGAGAAGCCCCAGGACCCACCTCTGAGCACAACCAGGGCCCCCAGGGGCCCAGAGAGCAGGGGAGGGAAGCATGCTACCTCCTGGACAGAGCACAAGCCCCAGGACCTGCTGGGGCTCTGGCAGGAGGAGAAGGTGCTCCAGGTCATGGGCACGAAGTGGAGGAATGCAGCTGCTTTCGCCCACCCGGCCAAGGGCCTGAGTACCCAGGGTCACCCTGACCCCACTCCTGACCAAGTCAGGAGTAATGTCAAGGAGCTGCGGCAGGGTTACGCCCAGACTCAGGACTCAGCCAGCTGGTCAGGGGCTGCCCCCCACTTCGTGCCCGTATTACCAGGAGGTCTGGAGCTTCGTGTGCCGCCGTGACTGCTCCACCCTGCCTGCCACCCAGGACACCTTGGCTGAAGAGCCATTCTGGGGACACTGAGGAACCGGGACTGTCAGCTAGCCCGTAGCACCTGAGCGAGAGCCAGCCTCAGCCAAGGACTGGTCGAGTGACGATGGGGACTTAGTCATCAACCTCCCCTCCTGTACCTCCAGCCAGGCATCAGCCAGCCAGGCATCCCCTGACCTCGGCAGTGGACCCTCGGGCACTCACCTGACAAGGCACGCACCCCAGACCATAGGGTGGGAGCAACACACACAACTGGGGGCCCCCCACACCCCTGGCAGACCTGGGCCCACCAGGGCCACAGCCCTCAGGACAGCAGCACAGCTGCCAGTGCCCCTTGCCCCCACTCCCACAGACAGCACCGCCCCCTGCCCCTGGGGGGTGGGAAGGCCAGACCGCACAAGGGGGCTGCCCAGAGGGCCATCACACCCACAGACAGGGGGCGGGGGGTCACCACCCACGGGGGCGGGGGGGGGACAGGGTGCATGGACCACGTGGCAGGGGTCAGTACACACAGCCTGTTCCTCTCTTCCCTCCTGTTTCCACAGTTACACCATCCAAGGGCCGGGAGAGCATTATTCCATCGGTCATCATGGACAGCCCCCCGGAGGCAAGGGGCGGCAACCGGCCAGAGTCCCACCAGCACCAAGACATCCCCAGTCACACCTGGCTGCCTCCATCTGGTGGCAGACAGAGCTAGCCCAGCAGCACCTCCATTTTGAGGAGGGGCAGGCTGCTTGGCATCAGGCAGCCCAGAGGGGAGTTTATAGGCACCTTCTGGGAGGTGGCGGCCACCTACTGGGAGCTGCTGGCCCGGCTGCCCCTTCCCGCCCCACCCCCCCATTACCTCCTCTGCTTCCCCCGCCACAGCTCCACCCACCAGCCCCACAGGAGAGAGCCCTGCTGGCCCAATCCCTGGCCCTACCTCCCCGTCCTCCCCACCCTCTCACTGCCCCGCCAGGGACCCTGGACAAAGGGGAGGCACAGGTCCCAAGGCCAGCACAGGTCACGGCCCTCCACCCCTGCCCTAGAGTGATGGCCCACCAGGCTGGCCACATAGGTCCCCCTCCTCCTGTAAATAGTTAGCTCCCACTGTAAACAGTTAGTCATAATGTTATTCATAGCACGCATTAATCACACATTTTTCTAGTGCACAATATAACTGTTTATTTTTCCAACAACCCTGCATGCGGTGTGCTTGTTGGGTGGGGGGGGGGCAGTGTGCAGGAGGTGGCAACATGGAACGCGCAGGGTGGGGGGATTGTGCGGGAGACCCACTGGGAGTGGCTGGGGTGGCGCTCACTGGAGTCCTTGGTCGAAGTATTGGCGCAGGGCCTCCTAGAAGTGAATCCCATCCTGGTGGGCCTGGCAGCTAGGGGCAGCGGCCAGCTGGGGGTAGCCTGTGCCAGCCTCGGCCGCCCATCCCTGTACAGAGGCCTCTCCCTTGCTCTCCACAATATAGTGGAGCGTGCAGCAGGCACCCACCACCTGGGGGACATTGAGGATGCCCAGCTCCAGGCATGCCAGGAGGCAGCGCCATCGGCCCTTGAAATGGCCGAAGGTTTGCTCAGCCAGTTGGCAGGCGAGGTTGACCTGGATGTTAAAGCACTCCTGGCTGGGGATGGGGTGGCCCACATAGGGGCACATGACCCAGGTCTGGAGTGGATATGCCACATTGGCCACCAGGCAGAAGGTCATGGTGGTGTCCCGCAGCGGGATCTCCCTCTTGGGAGATGTAGGTCTCTGCCTCCAGACAGTGGCACAGGCCCGAATTGTGGAAAACCCGCACATCATGGGTGCAGCCGGGCCAGCTCACATAGATGTCCTGCAACTGGCCACAGCTGTCCACCATGTCTTTTAGCTCATGCAGTAAAGCAGCTGCCTTTAGCGTCTAAGGATGCAGGCTCATCCCTCCTGCTGATGGCCTGGGTCTGTTAGCCTTACACAAGGATGGAAACACTGCCAGCCTCAAGTATCTCCAAAATAACGTACAATGCTCTGATACTACCTTGAATGTGTTCCCAAATTTGCCCCCCTCATCCTCTCGCATAGCAATTTTACATTCAACACTTGCTTTGTCCAAACCATGGAAGGAGCCACAGCTACTAGAATTGCTCCTCAAAGTGCCAGCCTCTTCACAGACTACTTGGGGGAAGAATTTCTGGACAAATACACCATAAACCCAAAGATATACCAGATGCACACTGAAGATATTTTCATCCTCTGGACAGATGGCCTAAACTCTCTCATAAGATATCCACCACAATTTCATCATCCATCTGTAAACTCTCTTCAGAACACTCCCACTGCCTGCATCAACTTTCTGGACAACACGACCAGCTTCAACGATGGAACCCTACAGATAACTATAAACAAGAAGCCCACAGTTCACCTCCTTTACCTTCAGATTCAACAACCACTCAAACATACCAAGAAATCTCTAATCTGCAGCCACATTCTCAGATCCCACACTACATGAAAATCCAAAACACCTCCCTTAACACTCTTAAAACTGTTTCATTAAACAAGGTGAAGTCAGCAGAAGTAGAGCAGTTAATAGAATGGGTCACCGAAACATCCCAGAGACTCTGCTTCAATACAAGAAAAAAAGTCTTCCATTCACACACACGGAGTTGTTACTTATTACTCTACCCTGGAGCCCATCCAGAGTATAACTAAATAATTATAATTCATAAGAAATCCTTCTCAAACCCCCTCTTCTGACTTTGAAACATAGGGCTGGGAAGGGACCTCAAGAGGTCATCTAGTCCATCCCCCTGCTTCAAGCAGGATCAACCACAACTAAGTCATCCCAGCCAGGACCTTGTCAAGCCGGGACTTAAAAACCTCTAGGGATGGAGCATCCACTACCTCCCTAGGCAACAAATTCCAACCCTCCAACCCCTCCCAGCTCACCACCAAAAGAAAGCTCCCCAAAACTAGGACACACCAACTCAAAACAGACCTCATAACAAATGCCTCTCCACTGTTGCGATGACCAATATCCTCCACAACACAAAAACGAGAAGTCCAGTGGCACCTTATAAACTACTAGATATTTTGGAGCCTAAACTTTTGTGGGCAGAGGAATCTCTACCACATTGCAACTGACAAAGAGGGCCTTTGCCCACCAAATCTTATGCTCCAAAATATGTTATTCTATTAAGTGCCACTGGACTTCTTGTTGTTTTGGGGGATACAAACTAACATGGCTACCCCTTTGATACTCTCCAAAGCACACTTCAAGATCCACTAGTTCCACACAGGCTCTTTGCAACATCTGGTGTACCTTACCCAATGCTCATCATCTAATAAATTTTGTTAGTCTTTAAAATGTTACAGGACTTTTTTTTCTTGGGAAGATACAGACTAACACAGCTACCTCCATGTAACCCATTAGCTCTCCTTTGTCCTACAACTATAAAAGTGTTTACTGCTCACTCATCTGCAGTGGTGTTAACTACTTATCTGTTCCACCTGGTATGTAGTTGTGACACTGGGAGTATGTTTCTCAGACCTGAAGAAGAGCTCTGTCCAAGCTTGGCAGCTTCTCTTTTTCACCAACAGTAGTTGGTCCACCTAAAGATAATTGCCTCATCCACCTTTTCTCAGTTGATTGCAAGCATTCTGGGTCAAGTACTGTTTTTCACATTATCACAACAGAACCTCAATGGAGGTCCTTGAAAATAAGACAATAATTCTGTGACTCAGTACCATTTTTATGTAAACAAATCTCCCATTAACTACAGTGGAAAATGTGCCACTGTGTGGAGAGTCAAAAGGCTTGAATAGGACCAGTTATCATAGTTGTACTTCTGTAACACATAATCTTGCTTATGTCAATTGTAGAAAGGAAGCCACATAATGGCACCAGCAATTTTGTCTTTTGTTGATAACTAAATACTCAAAAACTACAGCACACACACACACACACACACACACACACACACACACACACAGACCTTGCCATGATGCGCTATGAACTCCAGTGTCAAATCCCAGCTATATTTAGGGCTAGCAGAAGCGTTCCTGTGCACTTAACATGGATTTCACCCCCATTCTTCATACAAAACTGTCCAACATTCACCTGAGAGACTCCCCCTCAGAGAAGCCTGTACTAGAGGGTAAGTTGGAAAGTATATTGTAAATAGACTCATGAGCACCTCTTCTTCCATTCCATATGATCACTTTGCCCTCTGATGAGAGTATTTAAAAGGACTTGGAATATACAAGACTCCTTAAGTATGTAGGGTGTATCAGATGCCCTAGAAACCAACAATTGTGGTAGCTAATTTTACATGCTAAAATCAGAAACTCTCTGTTCTGTTATGGTATGATCAGTCAATAATATACACTTCTAAAAATGGAATTTAAATAATTCCTCAGTACCCCAGGGGCAGGGAGAGGGGATGGATGTAATCAAAACATTCACCTTGGAAACCTGGCTACTGAACAAGAGGATAGGAGACAGTTTTATCTGTGTTTTTATCTGTGTTACATCGCCAGGTCCTGAGCACATTAATAGGGTGGGAGCTCTTCAACAAGCAGTACACTAGCAGCAGAAAGAACAGTCTCAGCAGATAGCCATGACATTTCCACTCACACTAGCTTCCATTAAACGAAACTAACGATGGCATTATTTGTTATAGTGGGAGTGTCTGCTTTAACACATTTTCAACTGCTGTCTTTTACATTCTTCCCATTTAAGGCAGACACTTGGAAACTAAACATTTCTACAAGGATAAAACCAAGGCGATTCTGAGTTAAGGTTACCACTTTGTCTCTTAACACCCACATATTGTGTATCTCAGCACATACACACAGTTTTGCTATTGGTAGCTTCATAACATGCAGTAAACTCACATACCATATGCACCTACATGGCTAGGTACTGAATTAAGCTTGCTGTATATAGCTCTACGGTGATCTAGTTGGCACAAATTACAGCACTCATTTACTCAAAAATAAAACTCTATTAGTAATTTGCATTAGTGGTCAATAGATTTTACAGAAAATTGCTGTAAAAATCCTCTCAATACTATTTTTACCTCTATTAAAATTATATGTATATGATATATATTAGTATAGGACATGTGGTAAAATTCTAGATCCACTGTTATCAAAAAACTCCTGCTGACTTTAATGGGGCCAGGATTTCCCCTAGAGTCACTATATTCCGGGTGATGCATTTACATTACTTTAATCTTACTGGCAGCTTGTTATAAAAGTGTGTAAAAAATCCAGCGCTCTACCCACAATATAGACACAACATTGTCAGTGTGTGTATATTCCTCAAATTCATTCTTACTCAGTGTTTCTGAAGAGAGGTCTCTTGTTAGCAATACTCCTTCTTTATTGCCTGCAGTTAGTTTTCAGGCCAAGGAGAAATTAATGTTTCTCTCTTCAAACAGGAAGGCACTAGGAACAGTTAGAAACTTTATAACCTGAAGCCTCCTGGCTTCTTTAGTTGATAGCAGCAGGCTGAAAGCTATACTCCTTAAATGCAGAACACATCACCTTTGCTTGGGATTTTAAGAAAACTAATTCCATTCTGTAACTAGCAGTTCACTAGCAACTTTCCCAGAAAAAGCAATTGGAAACTATCAGAAGACAAAAACAAAGTAAACAACCTGGGATGCTGAGACAGTTTTCATACATTCTTATGGGTGCTGTCAGCCACTGAACTATAAACCCTCTATATTGTCTGTATCGTGTATTCTACACACCTTTTTTATTTGCAGACTCCTAAAAATTTTGAATGGAGGTGCAGAGCCTTTGGAAATCTTAGTCATAGTCTGCAAACAGACCACAAGTTGAAAATCACTACTCTGTGTGATGAAAGTCATGCATTCTGTTACTTTTACTTTTCGTCTGGGGATAATGCCATATCTTCAGCACTCCTCTGTACAAGTAGCCTTCTCTCCGCTACAGCTGCAAGAAACAGGAGTGCCTAGTCTATTGTGTAGAAAGGTGATTTTTATCCAAGGGAGCAAAAGACTATTAAAACTAGGACAGTTTTAAAGTTATGTGACAAGATGCTGCATCTCAAATCCATACCTTATAGCTTCACGTTTCTCTCCCATGCTTTCATTATCTGTTTTTTTGGCAAGAAAATACTGTCTTTTCAGAAAAGTACTTGGTGCCCTTATGCAAGAAATCATTTTTCAGGTTCTTTATACTAGCAATGATACTGACATCAGAGTGAAAATATTAAAAAGTTTCCAGTGACATGTAATACAGTAAAAGCCATAAGGCAAAATACATTTTCTCCAAAGCACATTTTCTTTAAAGTTTCATTAGCATGCTTTCCTGATAATTTGTTTCTCTGGGGGATCAGACATGATAAACTAATGGCTACTCTAGAGTCAAAACTGAAGAGATGACTGAAAGAACATGATGCTACACTCCAAAAGGCTCTGGCCGAGAGGCCTGTTCTGTCCTACAGGCAAACACCTAACCTCAGGAAAACTCTCACTTTCAACCACAGGCCATACTTCAGAAATACTAGTCCTGGAACTTTTCCTTGCAACAAACCCCGTTGCTAACTTTGTCCACATATTTACTCTAGAGACACAATCACTGGCTCTACCCACGTCATTTACACAATCGGAGTTCATATTCCTGCACTTCCATTAGTAGTATGTATGTCATCATGTGCCAGCAATGCTGCTCTGCTATGTATATTGGAGAGACTGGACAATCACTTCACAAAGAATGAATGGACACAAATCAGACATTAGGAATTTGAATACACATAAACCTGCCAGTGAGCATTTCAGTGGAGTAGGCCATAGCATTAAAGTCCAGAGGACCTGTGTCCTAAAACAAAGAGACAAACACCAGATTACAAAGGAAGACATCTGAACTGGAATTTACTCTGAAATTCGACACTTTGCAGCTTGGTCTTGATCGAGATAATCACCACATGCATTACAAAGACACCTTCCCCATCTTTGATATTCATAGTGTTCTCAGGCAAGTCACTTACATTAACAGACACTTGCAGTAAGTAATTTTCTGCCCCACTCTTTGCCCCTGGCTTCTGTCCTATTTAGCTAACTTCTCAGTTTTCATTTCATTTCCCCCCCATCTCTCTGTTATATATTCATTGTGCCAGTTCTCTTCCAGCACTATTTCCAGATCTGAAGAAGTGGGTCTGCCTCAAGAAATCTCATCACCTAATAAATTATTTTTTTAGTCTTTAAAGTGCTACATGACTGCTTTTTTGTTTTGTTAAGATACTGTGTAGACTAACACAGCTACCTCTCTGTGAAAATATTTAAGGTTTCTCAGGTGCTCCAGGTGATGTGTCCCTAACTGAGATTTTTAGGAATGTCCAGGATTCAGAGCTTGGCTTCAGTAGCAAATTGTTTGTAATGTTCATCAAACTTGTATCCATAATAAAGCACAACTCCACCTTGACTATTTCCAACACATTAACATTTCCAACTCATCATCAGTTTTAGAAGCAAGGATGATGACTTAGCTGCTTTTCATACAGACTCTAAAACCACATAATACTATTAAACCAAAAGCTTTTCCATTACATGAATATATACACATGCTTGTTGGTTGTTTATGCTTTTCTAAACATATAAAATCATTCAAATAACTACAGCTCCCTTATAAATTATTGAAATCAGTGATCCTGCTTGAATTCAGACACTGAGATTAATGTACACATTATATCAAGGACTGTGGCAAAGATAACCCTCTAATGTCAGACTTGAATAAGAAGTAAACAAAAATGTTCATACAGAGCCTGATCCACAGCCCATTGACTTCAAGGTACAAAGACTTCCATTGGTTGTGGTGGGGCTTTGGATCAGGCCCATAGTTATTTGGCTTGGGAAGGACCTGGATGGAGGCAATTAATCTATTCAGACTGCATGTTCTAGAACAGAAATTAAAACCAAAATAGACAAAGGATTCATCAGAGCATAGATGCTGCCACAATCGTTTAGTGAAGGAACATTAATAAGAGATTTTTTTAATAAAGTTCATAAAGACTGACTTGAGGAAAGGAATATTCAAAGTAATCATCTACAAAACATGTCATGAGATGTTCTTTATCAAGTACAGCCACAGGTTAAATTTGATTAATGGGTTCAATCCAGTTTTCTTATTTCTATTAAAAGCAGAACAATTTCTGAGCTGTTCCTCTTTTTCAAGCAAGAGAAAACCCGGATGACATATGAGACATTTAACGTTCAGAAACATATATGCACCATTGACATAAACTGCTACTCAGTCTCTATAGCAAAGTTGGGAATGGTGACATAAACAATTAGAAAATTACAAACTTCTGCAGAACATCCTCACTAACCCTTTCATATTCTGTGTACCATATTTAACGGTTCTACACATTGAATTTATAACCTCTGAGTTGTATATTGTCTCTATATTCAACAACAAAACAGAAGCAACAAACCAAAATGAAAAGATATGTATACACAGGTTGGACAAAGAAATGCCACAGATCTGTTGGAGACAGGAAAGATCTGCATTTATAAGGGAATGACCTTCAAAACTCATTCACTCTTCTCTCGCCTGCAAATTGGCAGTGATTTTCTCATTCAAGGGACATTATACATTTCTACTGTGTATCCTTTAATACATCTTAGAATATAAATACTTTTTCTTAAAAACCAGCTTAAAAGCAACAGAGAAAGAATGTATTTGTGGTAACCTTGATTGTGAGGGCATTATGTACTGACTCTTTTTTACATTAAACCACACATACAACATAACAATATGTTATTGTTCCCAAAAAATTGCATAAACCGGTGAAATATAGTATCATATTTTCTGACAAAATTATATACAGTTTAAGGATACTCTATTTTAATTCTGTTCCCAAGTGACTCAAAGACAGACAATCCAGATTACTTCCAAACAGTATTGCCTTATTTAAACTACATTTTTATCCAATTAATTTATATTAAAAGCAATCTCTCAAAATAATTATTTTTGTATAAGCACAACAAAACTGACTGGCATTACAGCCATTTATTAAGTCAAACTTAAGATTAGGGAGAGGCAAGCAAGTGAAGAAAATCTGTGACTAACATTCCTGAGATGTCATTTACACAAACAGATTTTTAAAAATACACTTATTTATTTTCCTTTGTTTAAGCAAAAGTGAAGCCTGCCACAGCCTGTGGTATTTATTTGTAACCAGTTCTTTAACCCTGCATGTATTTTAAAAAGATTTTCTACTTGCCTTAGAGCTACAATAGAATCAGAATCAGCAACACCCAAATAAACCTGTGGAGAGGTAGATTATTCGTTGCATCACAATTATCCAAAAACCTGGCCTGAATTTTCTATTGCTTACAAGTTGGAAGAGTGCAAGTTGATACTGGAAGGAAACAGTACCAATGAGGAAGACTACAAATCTGCGGGGGTGGGGTGGGGAGGTGGATTCTATGACTCTACAAGACCTCCAAAACTTCTTGAAAATTCAGATAATTCATCCCTGGGCAGCATGAATCAGGCTTCAGCCCTGGTGGCAGGGCTTGGGCTTCAGCACTGATATAGTGAAAACAGCATTGACACACAATATCTGAATGCTTACCTGGCTAAGAACACTTTGAAAAGTGATCTAAACAATTTTAAAAATTTTTATTAGAGCAGGGTTGAGGCAGTACAGGCAATACCTAAAATCAAGCAGTGCTCTGATATATATCCTGGTATTTGTGTTTAGCTTTAACGGTATTTACTGCACATACTTTAATTTGCACCAGAATCACCCTTAAAAGCACTTACTATACTTATTGCACTCAGAGAGTTACTAGTAGAACGGTGTAAGTCCAAAAGCATCAATTTTACTCAGCAAGGGGTATAAATTAAGCTCTTCTTCCATCATTCAAGAATGTTTTCTTGATTTTATTATACCCTACCAAAAGAAAAGCAGCAGCACCAAAACTATTTTATAATCATACCTGCACCAGGGAAGGTTAGTGAAAGTTGCAAGGTATGATTCTGAACACAAAAAAGGATGATTTCAGTAAAAATCACAGCAATTTTCCATGTGCTGATTTATTTTAAAAAACTGCATTTGGCTAATATATTAGTTCTATAACATAATAAAGATGCTTATTTTAGGTGTATCCGTTAATAGTGATATTTTAGGAAGAGGTGGAGGGCAAGGGGACACAAGTTTAACCCACCGTAATTCATTATATTCCATTACATTCTTGTGGTTTGTGTGTTTGAGAAAGACAGAGAGAGCGAGAGAGAGTGTATTAAGAATGGTATGCTGCTTGCTAAAAGCTAGAGTCTGTCCCTGTTTCAGAGGACCACTTGGCCTGCGTGGAGCTATTCTTTTGTGAATGCTGAGAATTCTGACGCGCATAAGTGATGATCAAAATTAATGACGTGAGCCATTAAATTTCCTGTTGGAATCAAAAAGCTTGTGCGTGACTAAACTCTCTCCCCTGAGCCACATCCCAGCCAAGCTGATCAGGCTTTTCTTTCTCAGAGATGAAAAACTGGATGCAGCAATTTGTCCAGCTGAGAAAGAGAGATGTAATGCAAACCTAAAGGGTTCTCTGAACGAAGCGGGGATTCATTTTGCTTCCTTCCCTCCCCATCATGTGTAATGTTTCTAGCTGTTACCATCGAGAGTGGCTGCAATTCACTTCTGAGCTTCGAATTTACATACACACATCCAGCCGGGAAAAGCCACAGGTTTGTCTTTGTTCCCATAAGAAGATGAAACCACCCAGAGAACTGCAGCATCCTCGCTAAGCCTCAAACTTTACAACAACAAGCCCAGATGCTTTAATGCTCAGAACAACCAGGACCCATGTGCCAGTCGCTCGCAGGGGTGTGTGTGTCCCACCAAAAGAACAAAACGTGCCCGAGAGCGGTGGAAGGAGAAGCCGGCGGCCAGCGCTGCTTTTGTCTGCTGCCCGCTGACTCCATTTGGCAGCCCGGCGCGGAGGAGCTAAGACTGCCGTGCATTTGGTCGGGCGGTGTGGGGCTAGGGCGCTCACTCACGGATTCTTCGCCAAGGTCTATGTTCTCTCCCAGACAGACCAGCCGCCCGTCACGCGAAGGTCTCGCCGGCAGATGCTCGGGCGAGCCAGGCCGCTCAGGCAGCCGAACTGCCGGGTTTGTAGGGGTACGCGCACCGGCGAGCCCCTGCCTGCAGCCCGCCCCCTTCCACAACAAAAGTGCCGGGACTCCCGCTGGCTGGGGCGCACTGCTGCGCCCAGCCCGGCCGTCCCGTCCCCCCCGGCTCTCCGGCCGAGCGCAAATTTGCACAGACCACCCCCCCACGCCCGGAAAGTCACGCTTGGCATACTTCCTCCCCCTGCATCTGCCGCTGGCACAGAGCAGCTCCCCGCAGGGAGCGAGCGCTGCCCTCCGCAACGCCGCGGAGGTCGCTGGCTCACTCAGTCCCAGCTGCTTCCCCCAGACGTGCCTGGGCTGCCCAGACCCAGCGCCCAGGGGGAGCCACTGCTTGTCTGCGCCTTCCTTTTGTTCCTTCACAGCGGCACCTCGAAGCAGAGCGGCTCGGGCGGCAGACCCCCGCCTCCCCGCCACAACAGCCCAAAGTGGGAAGTTCCTGCCGGCGGCGGCGAGCCTGCGGTACTCCGCTCCGTGTGCGAGCCCGGGCAGCGCCGCGGGGCAGTGGCACGCGTATGCACACGCCCGCCCGGTACATACACACACACACAGGCGCGCGCGCGCGCGCGCCCCGTGCCCACCCCCGTTGCCAGCGCCCCGCCGCAGCCCGGCTGACCTGGATGGTGCAGGTGTACTCGCTGTCATCCAGCAGCCTGACAGTGCAGCTGTATTCCCGCTCCAGGCTCCTGCTGCTGCCGCTCATCCAACGGCTCAGCATCTTCCCCAGCCCAGCAGGCGGAGGCGGGCGCCGACGGGCTCGGCGCGGCCGGAGGCGGGCGCGGGCCGCTCACAGGGGCCGGGCGACTGGGCTGACGCGCTCGCTAGCTGCCCGGCTCCGCGGCATCCCAGCGCTAGCCGCCCCGCCGCGCGTCGCCAACTCCGGCCTGAGCCCAGCGCAAGTCCCCGCGCCGCCGCTCGCGCTGCCCGGCGCCGGGCGGGGAGGGCGGAGCCGGCTGAGCGACAGGCGGGCTGGCCAATGCCGGCGCGGAGCCGCCGCAGGCCCGGCAGAGGCTGAGGGGCGGGAGCTGGGCCCTGCGGGGGCGGCCGGCGCTGCGGAGCCGTTTGGCCGGGGAGGCAGGCCAGCAGCTGCGGGGCCAGGGTCCGCCTGTCCCCACCCCCCCGGGGAGTCCTGCCGGGGACACGCGTCCCCCGCGAGCCAGGGTAGGAATTCAGGGAGAAGAGCAGCATTGGCCGTTCGGTGCCCCCGTGGCCCTGCCCGGGAGCAGATGCCGCATGTGCAGAGCCCCCAGGCACTGCTGCCCTTACCCCATCCTCTGCTGCAGAGCGGGGCTGGGCTGGGGAAACAGGCCTCGCACGGAGGGGGCAAGAGCAGCACTCGGGGCAATTGCGTGTGTTCAGAAGGGTTGTAGAACACCCATGGTACTCAGGCTCCCAGCCGCTCTAGCTAGATGTGTGGAGGATCATCTCTCTACAGCGACCAAGGTAAGCGGGGGAGAAGTCCACGGAGGAACCTTGCAGTGTCCTTTCTAGAAATGCAGGCGTTAGGGATACAGTCCATAAAGCACGTTTTTATGCATTGTTTTCTCCCCTCTCACAGGGCGTTGGACCAGGTAGGCAGCAGTTACCCCTCTTGCTCTGCACTTCAGCTCTGCAGCTGGAAGATACCGTGTCCATCTCCTGCAACCATGAAAGAAAATTCTCTTTAGCATCCAGATTACTTGAGAAAAGAGGGCCAACATTTCTTACCCCTCCCCTGGAAGAAAACAGGCAGGGAGGGGCAGTAGAATGAGCCCTTACTAACCAGCCCTCTCGGTCTCAATGTGGAGAAAAAAGTAAAATATTAGGTTAATATTCCCGTTTAGAGGTCCAGCAGCATATCATCCAAATACTGAGATAATCCCAGCAGCACGGGGGCCCTGTCTACTTCATTTGACTAACAGCAGTGTTTTATTTTAAATTTAATTAATAAATGACTTTTTTTTTGGTGTATTTTCAGCATTTTGCCACAGGCTGCAGTACAACTGATTTCATCACAGTTGCAGCAGTATGGGAGCAGAACATGCAATGGTCTTATCTGACATGGGTTAGAGTTTGCATTGCCACAGAGCTAGACCAGAATTCTGCCCATTCTCTGCCTCATTTTCACTGACCCCATGTGTGGTGGCAGTGGGAAGATAGAAGAAAGAGGCTCCTACTTGGGAGTTCACTACAGTTCCACCACATTTTTCTCCCAAACTCTGCAAAACAAATATCCAAAACAGACAGCTGCCAGGTCAATGGCAAAGGTACAGCTCACAGTCACAAAGACCCCTTATGTAACCCTGACAACATTAGGTGCAATTCTAACACTGCCACTTCTGCATGCTTTCTCAGAGGCCCCATTATCTTTCTTCGGAGTTCCTAAAAGTCAGGACGTCTTCCCCTCCCCAAAGTCAGTCAACAAGTTAGGAATTTGCAGGAGACCACCCCTATAATATGGCAGCCTCAGGGCCTGTGTCCAGTTGACTCTGCATTCCAAAAAGGGACCATGTTGGTACCCTTCATAAACAATGAGACAAAATGAGGCACAAAACACTGGTTGTTAGGAATGATTTGCACACTGAAGTGTTAACTATAGGAGGCCATTCTCAGCAAGGAGTGCAAAGCTCTCTGCATTGCTGAAAACAGGTGCTAGAAGTAGGTCAGAAGCTTACCCTGTGGACTTATAGGGGCCAGCTTAGATAGTACATTACTCAAAAACTAATTGGGAAAAATAATGGCAAACCAACAGCATTCATGTATGTGGGGCATCTATTGGTACAATTTGAACCCCATGAAGCCATAGAGGACGTATTTCCCTTTTGCCCAATATGTTGTTATAGGATTATTGAGTACTAGAGAGTCTAGTTAAAATGTAAATAATCTTTTTTCTGTTGAAATATAACTATTGTCCTATTATTAACGATTAAAGCCAGTTGAATATAACCTCCAGCTATTGCTCAACATTGTTAGAAAAGAAATATAAAAACAGCCTATTCCAACAGAATTTGGTCAATTAAAGTTATTAGTTCACCCATCTTGTTTTTTTCGTGTCCTGGGAATGACATAGTTACAACTAGATTGCAAAACATGTATTAATTCCACATGGTGTAGACAGTAGTGCATCATAGAACGTGAACCATAGAAGAACACTTCCCAGCCACTTATATCTTACACTGTGGAAGTTAACTTGGTGTTTAGGAGATAACTGGGGCCAAGGCTGAGAAAAAATAAACGAGGGTATGGAGAGTAGGAAATAAGTTCAGTCATGAACCAGAGAGAAAAAGTGGCACTGAAGAGAGTCAGAGGGCAGCCAAGTTAGGTACCTATGGAAGTTGTACCATTCCTGGGGCAGTGGGGAAGAGAGAGAGTGGAGATAACTCTTACCTGAGTGGCATAGGCCAATGATTTTCAATCTTTCCCTTTTAGGAGGCTGATTTGTCTTGTGTACCTCACATTTGCCCTCACTTAAAAAATACTTACAACATTAAACAAAAATTCAAAAATCTAAGAGGGCATTATGGCTGAAACATTGCTCACTTTCATTTTATCACATAATTCTAAAATAAGTCAATTGGAATGCACGTATTGGACCCATTTCAGTATAATGTAGACTAGAACAGTATAAATGAGTAATTGTTTGCATGAAATTTGAGTTTCTACTGACTTTGCTAGTGCCTGTTATGTTGTCTATTGTAAAGCTTAAGCCAATATCTAGATGAGTTGATGTACCCCCGGCAGACCTCTGCGTACCTGCAGAGATATATGCACCCCTGACTGAGAACCACTGGCAGAGGCTATGAGTGCAGAACAGAAAGAGGTGAAGTTGGACAGATGGGGAGATGAGCTGGAGCTCATGGAGACAGTCTAACAGAAACTGGTAGATAAGTGAAAACGACCTCTTTGAAAAAGCTCAGAGTGGGGGTTTTGAGATGAAATTCACACTTTCCAGTACCTCCCATGCTGATTGTTTCCTTTCTAATCAGGGAATTATGGAGAAGTTTTGCACCTGTTACCCCAAAGGTTTATGTAGCAAACACAAATTATAGATGCCGCGCGCTACGCCCTTATCAGAAGCACAGGATTGTGCCTGTCCCCACCCCACATCCAGCTCCACCATCAGTAAATTAATCTGAGCTGGATTCCTTTTCCCTTCCTCCACCCCTTCAATATAAGTGTAAGTAAAATAAAGAGGAGGCAGTGTTCAGGTGCAACGAAAGCAAGGTACCAAGCTACACGGGGGATAAACTAGGGAAGATAACCAATGCAGATACTAGAAACATAAAACAAACTGGTGATAATGACAGAAAGTACAGAGGAGGGCATAAAGCCCAGATCTGGTAAACCTAACTCAGTGGCTTGGTGAGAATTGGAAGGTAACGCTCTGTAATTACCATGACCTTTGCTTCCTTGGATGATGGTTGAGGTGCCCAGGACCGTCAGCTCTTAGGCTGGTTTGGGGCCCTTGAGGAGGACCACTGGGGAGTCCTGTGCTGTCTCTCCTAGGGCTGGTGATGGGAGAGGAACAGCAGGCTGACGATGTCGCAGCTGGTAAGTGTTGATGAGGATGGGAGTCTTCTCCTTCCTCCATAGCAGGCGCCCCTAGGACTGTCCCTCTGTCAGGCAGCAGACCGGACGGGTCCGTGCACTGCTGTCGCTGTGGTGGGCAGCACCGAGGCTGAGGCGACACAATCCTTATAAAACTCCCAAGGAGGGAAAGGTCTGTGGGGAATGGAACCCTCGTGACCTCTAAGGAGGGAAAATCCAGTTCAGACCGGTTTGGTCTGGTCAGTGTCTGAGGGGAATCTGGCCTGGCTCCTTGGGTTAAAGGTCACAGACTCAATGCTGACTGCCCACTCAAGCACTATTATAACCTTCAGAACAGTGAAATCACACGTAAGAAACCCTTAACACAATGGCAGGCCTTTGCTGCATGCATGTGATGACACAGCCCACCACTAGTGTGGCTTGCACCCAGGAATGTCACACCCAGTCGTTTTTTTCCCCAAAGATACTTTTATATGAGGAATATGTTGGGTGTGATGTTTCACTGCCTTGCGCCTGTCTTCCCCTCTTTCCAAAGCTTCATAAATATATTGAAATGTACATTAGTTACTCAGGTAGTGAGCACAGAGATGATTATATCTTATCTCTTTACCTCACACTCTCGGAGGTCTCACAAACTTGAATCTCCTGCTGCCCTGTCAGGCTCTTTCATTTGGGCTCCTTTAAGAGTGCTGGGTAGACTGGCTGCAGTAGCTGTCTTGATAACCTTATGCCTGCAACCCTCACACTTGCACTTTGATTTCCAAAGCGTGTGTTATCTGACTTGACCAGCTTGGACACGTGCATTGGTCAAAATATCCCAAATTCCTTGTTGGACACATCTTGATGGCCCTATAAAGGGCACAGACCATGCTTTCTTTGGTGGCTCTACAATAAATACAACACTGTAAACTGTAAAAACAACTATATGGATCTCTAAGTCAAGGTTGGGTGTCTCTTTATAAAGCTTTTCTCTAGCTCTATCAGAAGTGTTGCATTGGATGTAGGAATAACTGGCTGACATTCTCTGATCATTATTATGTAGGAGGTACGTTAGATTATCAGAATGCTCCACTCTGGCCTTCAAATTTATGATTCTCTTAAACTGAAAACAGTAATTGTACAAAATAACAAGCTGTGCATGAGTTAAGGTGGGTCTGTACATTTAAAAAAAAGTACCTACCACAAACTTTGAACTGTACGGCTATGTCTACACGTGAAGCCAACATCGAAATAGGCTATTTCGATGAAAAACGTCTACACGTCCTCCAGGGCTGGCAACGTCGATGTTCAACTTCGACGTTGCGCAGCACCACATCGAAATAGGCGCTGCGAGGGTACGTCTACACGCCAAAGTAGCACACATCGAAATAAGGGTGCCAGGCACAGCTGCAGACAGGGTCACAGGGCGGACTCAACAGCAAGCCGCTCCCTTAAAGGGCCCCTCCCAGACACAGTTGCACTAAACAACACAAGATACACAGAGCTGACAACTGGTTGCAGACCCTGTGCCTGCAGCATGGATCCCCAGCTGCCGCAGCAGCAGCCAGAAGCCCTGGGCTAACGGCTGCTGCCCACGGTGACCATAGAGCCCCGCAGGGGCTGGAGAGAGAGCATCTCTCAACCCCCCAGCTGATGGCCGCCATGGAGGACCCGGCAATTTCGACGTTGCGGGACGCGGATCGTCTACACGGTCCCTACTTCGACGTTGAACGTCGAAGTAGGGCGCTATTCCGATCCCCTCATGAGGTTAGCGACTTCGACGTCTCGCCGCCTAACGTCGAAGTTAACTTCGAAATAGCGCCCGACACGTGTAGCCGCGACGGGCGCTATTTCGAAGTTAGTGCTGCTACTTCGAAGTAGCGTGCACGTGTAGACACAGCTTACGTGAGTTAAGGTGGGTCACTACGTAACACATCTACCACAAACACCAAGCTGTGTGTGAGTTAAGGTGGGTCTCTGCATAAAACATACCTACCACAAATACTGAGCTGTGCATGAGTCAAGGAGGGTTGCTACGTAACACACTACCACAAAAGGAAAGACCTCTAATATGCATTCCCTCTAGACATTGACACATACCTCACAACTACAGAAACTACTATACCACATCCACTGGGGTTCTGAAACTATGGTACACATACTCCTGGTGTATGCAAGACATCTCTGGGGCATATGCAGGAGAAATTATGTGATGGTGGATATTATTTATTTCATTTTTTAATAACAGGCTGCCCAGACAAAGCTTTAAAACTCTGTGGGAATTTGTTATATAAAATATGGTAGATACTTTATTTCAAGACGTACCAATGAGCACACAGTTATACAGCAATGCTGACATATAGACCCATCCCTCCATTTATTGTACAACGCCGGTTCAGTTGCCCAGCAACCATCCAGTCTTACTGAGCTCAAAACTTATGGGTTTTATTTGGTTGTACACATCATACCACAACGGTGTCTATATGTAACAGTGAAATATGGACATATGGCTAGACACAGACAGACAATGTTAAGAAAAATGCACTGTGTCAGTGATGAGAGAAGGGTGGGCAGGGATGAAACAAAGCACTGGGATTTACCCCCTGAACCAGCCACAGTGTCCTTAACAAGCAGGGGCAGCTCTTGGCCTCCAGAAGGGGTGGAGTCTTTGGCAGAAGGGGTGAGGCAGGAGGAAGACCCCTCTACCACGACCACTCCTTCATGGCTGGCAGCCCCAACAGTGCAGCAGTAGAAAGCTGGGAGACTAGGGGCTCCACTGGCAATTTGAAAGACCCAGGCTGCTGGCTGCTGCCACACCTGCTGGGAGCCCCAGGCCCTTTTATACTGCCAGGTCTCAGTGCAGTTGCCCCATTCGCTCCCCCCCTTCAGTGGGCCTGCTGGTAAAGTCCATCAGCACTGGCACAACCACACGTTAAAGTCACTGCCCCTTTTGCCCCCAGGTAAATGGGCAGTGAAGCACTGCCACACTTTACTGGCAGGACCACTAACAGGAGAGAACAAAAAGTCATCTGTGTGTGGGCCAGTTTGGCAGCTGGTTCTTACTGATGCCCTCCACTGTCCCACACCAGCCCACTTTCACTTGAGGGCAGGGTACATGGGCAGCTGGTAGATCTGGAAGGGGGTATACAACAAGAAAAGTTTGTGAATTCCTGGCATATATAGCACACCACAATTTTAATTCTGCCCAGCAGCCCTTCAAGACAGGGACCATCTTTGTTATATGTTTGTACTTGTACAGTGTTAGCACAATGGGGTCTTGAAGTATAGAAGCTCCCATAATCACAATAAAATCATCATAAATAATTAATGCCAGCATTTGAATACCCTTTCTGCAAACTCACCATAGCCACAAAAAGATCAGATTTCCTTCCCACATTCTCTTTTCTGCACCGTTCTAGAGAATCGCATTGTGGGGAGGGGGTCCTGGTACCTCTCACTGGGGCAGAATTAATGGGTATGGTGATGTGTGCTGATTGTTCTACAAGTGATGCATCTGACAAAGTGGGTTTTTGTCCACAAAACCCTATGCTCCAATAAATCTGTTAGTCTATGCCACAGGACTTCTTGTTGTTTTTGTGGATACAGACTGACATAGCTACCCCTCTGATAAGTGAGAGCTGGGTATCTCTGGTTGGAGGAGTAGATGTACTGTTAGATGCCTTCGCTTTTCATTACTTTGCATTTCCTTTCCTTTCTTTTTGTGTTAGGTACACTACATATAGAACAACCTTAACTCACTTAGAATCTAGTAATTACCCAGGTTCTTTTAGATTCATAAAGAATATCCAATACCATAGTGGCCATTTTCACGAAGAATAGGATCTTTGTGAAAGTGACCTTTTGTGAGAAGGGAGTTCTTGAGTCAGCTGGGTGATTTCACAAATATCCTATTTGTAAACAGCAATAGCTGCTGCTTTGTCAAAGGTCTTCCTCTACAAATGCAATAGAAATGCTCTGGAATAGTAAAACTCTGTTCCTTTCCAATATGTTGGGGCCCAGTTTTGCACGGAGGGCGCACAATTTGGGGAAAATGCTAAGAGGCAACGTTGTATGTGTTTTCTAAGTCGTTTCAAGGCAAAGGTGGCCAGCTTTTTATTTTAAAAGGATAATGTATGCTTTCTTCAGCAAAAATGAAACTTCATGTTTTGCGTTAGTTTAACAATTTAACTACAAGGGCTGATGCTAATAAATTAAGAAAGGTTCTTTGACACAGGAGTGGTTCCTTTCACAAAGACCAGGACCTGCCTCTGAACTCACTGGGTACTTTCAGGAAGATTCTAATATTTGTGAAAGTTGCCACTACTTTTCGAAGATCATGTCCTTCATAAACTATTAATCTACCTGAAAACTCCCCTTCTGAAATACTCATGAATAAGAGGGTCATCGGTGTTAGTGAAGTGTTGCTTTCATGAAGACTAGGAGCTATTGAGCCAGTTGAACAGTTTAACGAAAAACAATTCAGGATGGAGCAGTCATTGCTTTGACAAAGATCCTGGTCTTTTTGCTGCTCTTCAGACACTAATTAGGTTTGCTCTGGAACCAACTGAACAGTTTCATCCAAAACCTGATCTTGGGCAAATAGATTTCTTATTTTTGACTAGTGCACACTTACCCCTGACTAGTCAAACTCATTCCTCATTCCTGTGCCAGCCCAATTTTTTGGATGCAGGGAACTTTATGGGGTTGGGATACACATCAAAAATCAGATTTCTTTTCGCATCCAAAACTGTTTAAAAAGGCATTCTTGGTTTCAGAGAACAAAACTAGCCAAAGGAAATTTTCTCCACGGTTTGATTGTGGCCGACAAAATTTCAGTTCAGATTAATAATGCAATTTTTTTCCTTTTTATCATTACTGAAGACAGCCTGCAACCTCCCCCTAAAACTACATTTTTACTCTACAGTTTGTAGTTTACATTGCAGAAAAAATACGACTCAGAATGTGAATTTTTGGAGCCATTTATTAATTAGTTAGAACTCAACTCAGAAATCAATTTGCTTGGAAAAAAAAACCCTCTGGAAATTCAAGCTTTGTTTAGAGATTTTGTGCTGAAAATTTTGAGTGGATACCAGAGCAGGCAAAAGACTTTGCCAGACCCTAGGCAAGGTGGTAGGTGGCTTGGCTCTGGGCCTCTGGAAGGGCAGGGCCTTGGGCAGAAAGGGCAGAACATGGGGCAGCCAGTACTCAGTGCTGCCTGGACTGTGCCGTCCCTCCTCAGCTAGCCCTTAGTGCCGCCATGCAAGGCTCCAGCTGTGATTTCAAGGGCTGGGGCTCCAGCCCATTGCTGCCGTATTTGCAGCAGCGGCAGCCCACAACCCTGGACTTTACATTGCCAGGCCCCAGAGCAACGGCTCCTTTTGCCTCCTTCCCCCTCACCCCTTCCTCCCTTGTTCAGCAACCCTGGCAGATACATTGTCATCTTCTGTTTTTTTCCCAATCTAGGATGAAAAATTGATAGAACTCCCTCTGAGTGCAAAATGGAATCCAACCTAAACTATGGCATAACCACAGCTTCTTCATAACAACCTTCCCAGGGCTACTAAGCTTCAGTGAAATGAAAGAAAGATTTTCCAAAGCTATATATTAGGGAAAATTTGTCCAAATGCAGTCAGAAACTTCATTTCTGTCCATTTTTACTGTATGCAAAATGATATAGGCTAATTTTGAATAATTGATTGGAAGGTGAAAGGTTTTCTGTATCCCGTTACCAGGCTCATGAAGCAATTAATGCTACTGATTGAACAATTGTCATCATCCCAATCAATAGTTTATAAGCAGGATTTTGCAGTATGCCTCAGGCTCTGAGTTAACCATACCCTTGTATCCATTATATGTACGTCAACTCTCTTCCCTTTTTGATATATCTTATAATGTGAATAGTATAGCAGCCAATTATTTATATTTCTTGTCATTTGTTCAGCGACAATCATATATATCAGCATCCAATGAAAATTAACATGATCCAGTCTGAAAAGTTTTTCTGATACTTAGAAAGTGCTCCAGCTGTTTTGCCAGCTGTCTAATCTGACATTGCTAAAATCAATTAATCAGTTACCATCTTAAATCTATAAAGGAGCAATTTATTACATGCTTTCTGGTGAGGATATAGCTATGGGAATTATTATACTATCTTATTTTTATGGTACATAATAAACTTTAACCTTAGTAAAGGAAGTGGGCATGATTGCAAACAAGGCTAAGAGAACAGAGAATCTTCAGTGTCCTAAGAATGAACCTAAGAATGAATGAGGTTTCTGCTAGTTGGCCCTAAGATTTTCTTCTCTGGAGGATTCATCTGTTCATATAGGATTCTGCATTTATTCAGTAATAATAATATTGAATAGCTGGTTTGATACATTTTATGGGGTAACTTTTTTTTTCAATTCTCTTCATGCTTGTTGCTTATAACATCTTTATATTAGTTCTGAATACATATAATTTCCAGCATTAACACTATGTTTACTTTTAGATTTCACTCTCCCATATCCTGGCTACAACACCACAGCAAACAATCTTGATATTTGCTTTATTAATTATTATCAGACTTCTGAATTGACACCACACTGAGGTGAACTGGAGTAAGTCACATGTCTCTGCCTGGAAGAACAACCCAATCTGCAGACACAAGGAGATAACCTTTTTTTGGTTGATGCCTTCCTGGATTAAGTATTTTTTCTGTAAATTTAAGTCCAAATACGCTGTTGATCCTTAATTTTTTTGAAGCTGGCCTATAATTTATTTATTAAATTAGACACTGTGGAGGACATGACTGCAGCCTCTGGGAAGAAGTAGCTACTCACCAAGATGCCATAAGCCAGCCAAATTATACTTCTAACTTCAGCTCATTTTCACTTAGTCTTGGTCTAAACCATGGTTTCCCAAACTGGGGAACATGAAGAAATTTCTAAGGGTTAAGGGGGACAGGCAAGGCAACCCAGCCCCCCACATCATTCCCCCCACAAGAAAGAGCTAGCCTTTGTTTCCAGCTCTCATCCCCTGCCATTTCACATGGGTGACCAGGCGCAGACACTATAAAAAGCAGGTAGCTGGAGAAAACCCACATGGAGCTAGCTGCCTCCTGCAAAGGTGAGTGAGTGTGGTTTGTTGGGGGGAAGGCAAGGAGAAGTAGGATGGGGTTAGATGTGGGGGCTAAGGGTGCCTGGCTCAGGGGAGGGGGATGGGATAAGAGAGGGGGGCTGGTGGTGCCTGGCTTTGGGGGAGGGAAGGGTCTCAAGCAGGCAGCTAGTGAAGCTCAAGTGGGCAGCTTGTGGGGCTTAGGCAGCTGGCCCTGGCATTGCAGAGCTCAGGTGGCTGGCCCCGGCATTGCGGGGCTCGGGCAGCTGGCAGGCAGGTGGGTAGCTGGCCCCGGCAGCTGGTAGGTGAGCAGGCAGCTGGCCCCGCTGCCACGGGGCTCGTACAGCTAGCCCTGACAGCACTAGGCATAGGTGGCTGGGGCTGGCAGGTGGGTGGGTGGCCCTGGCAGTGTGGGTGTCAGGCAGGCGGGTTGGGCAGCTGGCCCATGCCTTGGGTGGGTGGGTGGGTAGACAGCTGACCCTGGCAGTGTGTGGCTTGGGCAGCTGGTGGGCGGGCAGCTGGCCCTGGCATTGCGGGGATTGGGCAGGTGGTGGGCAGCTAGCCTTGGTGGCTGGTGGGTGGGTGTGCAACTGGCCTTGGTGGCTGGCGAGCAGCTGGCTGGCCCCATCAGCAAGGGACTCAGTCAGCTCAGGCGGACAGCTCTGGCAGCACAGGGCTCGGGCAGGCAGGCAGCTGACATGGGGCTTAGGAGGCTCAGGCAGCTGGTCAGCTGGGGCTACACCAGGCACCTGCAAGGGACCCAAGAAAAACTATTTGTGCTTATTTTTAATTTTAAATAACATCCTTATATCAAGTTTTTTAGTTCATTTTAAATTATAAATTGAATATTTTGTTAAAAGGGTGGTTGGATGATGGTAAAAAAGAGGTGTGGGGATGTGAGGGTTTCTCAAAATTTAAAAAAGGTATGCATGATGCCAAAAAGTTTGGGAACCACTGGTCTAAACAAATGCTTTTATGTTCTTCATCACAGTTTATTCAATTTTTCCTAGAGTAATGAATAATTATAACTGTTATAGTAATCAGAAGTGAGCTGTCACTAGGTTGTTAACCAATTTGAAATTGTATATGGGTTACAGAGGCAGTTTCTTTTTTTCCAGTGGTTTTAAGTGAGGGAGTGTGTGTTCTACCATCCAGATAATCTCTGTAGAATGTAGAAGCCCTTTAGTTATCATGTGCACATCCTTCATCCTCAGTTGAACATTAATTCCCTAGTGGAATATTTGCCTCATCAACTGTGTTACCACCTCCAGCAAAATTCCATCAGGTCAGAAAGTTCCACTCATTTAGAATTAGACTGTGCCTTTAAGGCCTAGCACATCACACCTGGAGACACTCGCTCTCCAGAAAGGCCCACAGGGGCTTAGTTCTTCCCAGGGGTTCTCCTGTGACAAATTTTTCCTCTCTCCCTCCCAGCTCCCATAACATCACTATGTAGGAGCTATATATTTGTCCCATATAAACAGTTCGCTCTGCTGAGCAGTATATAGGGAAGAAGAACCATGGTTTCACCTTTTCTACTGATCCTACTGGAACACAGGACATATTTAGAACACAAGTATCAGAGTGGTAGCCATGTTAATCTGCAGTTTCGAGAACAACAAGAAGTTTTGTGGCATCTTATAGACTAACAGATATTTTGGAGCAACTGGTGTGTATGGGGGTGGGGGAACTCCACACCCATGGAACAGGTGGAGCCTCAGGCAGGAGGGGTGGGGACAAACAGCAGTCAGCCTTTAGTGCCACCCAGAGCACAGCACTGGGCCCCCCGACCCCTGCCCTCAGAACCCATGTGGAATGATGCTCTCGATGCAGTTCAAAGGGGATAGAGCTCCTGGCCACTGTTGCTGTGGCGGTGGTGGCAGCCAGGAGCTCCAGGCCCCTTTGAAACAGCGGGCCCCTGCACAGCTGTCCCCCTAACCCCGCATGGTCAGCAGGCTTGTGAACCATGTGGTATGGTGGATACCCTTCCCTGCCTTCTCACTTGTTTCACACACAAGATTGTTTTCCAAAGAGATACAAACTGTCTCCTATACATCATGCTACATGAGAACAGTGTCTCCTATCAGGGTCTCATGAGCCTAAGTTTGATTGTGATTTTTGTAACTGATAACTCACAGCAAACAGATTTGATGTATTTAGACTTTGTTCCAGATTCTGGTCACAACTTCTAAGCACGTCCAAATATCTCCAAACTTCTTACTGGAGTGAGTGAATAGCCTAAACCAGAGCTCTGCAGCTCCATTGTGATTGGCTAGATCAAGCATATTTCCCCCACCCCCATTTCCTGAATGGAACTTTATCAACCAGAACAAATTCTTGAGCTGGTGTAAATCATTCAGCCAATTGAAGTCATACTGGCAGTTTGAGCCTAACTGTTCTCTGGCAAGGCAGGCCCGTCCATAGATAACTGATCAACTGAAGGGACAGTGCAATATAAAAACAAAGCAATTTCACTGGAGTGTTAGTGTTTTAACATCTTTACAGAAACAAAACGTTGGGACCATAATCCACCAAGGTGCCAAAATCTGTCATTTATTTCATCATTCCCCTTTGGCTGCCTCTCCTGCAGTATCTGATTAGACTTGTTGCCCTCACTAGACTTTCAGGGGCTGCTAATTTTGGCTTCCCCTTCATTGCACAGAAGTTCTGCTACACCACAACTCTTTCAAGGTCTTCTCAAGTTGCAATGACACATGACAGCATTGCCGTGATTTTAATCATATCTTGCAATACAGCACTTGGTGTTTTTCCCCCCCTTCCCTTAAAGGAGTCAAGTTTGGGACCCTCCTGTTTGTCCAGAGACAACCTTGCCCAGGCCTCTGCTCAGTCTGCATGGGACCCACACTAGCACCAGCCTACTAACATGCAATGTATGTTTGTCATGTCTGAATCTGTTCCTTTGCTGGCCACCCTTAGAACCAGTATGCCTGAAGAGCCATGGGTCTGAGCCTATCTGCCAAACCC
This sequence comes from Carettochelys insculpta, assembly GCF_033958435.1. Taxonomy (NCBI): domain Eukaryota; kingdom Metazoa; phylum Chordata; order Testudines; family Carettochelyidae; genus Carettochelys; species Carettochelys insculpta. The sequence goes on along the minus strand of NC_134148.1, from coordinate 44,827,685 downwards.
ATATTTTCCCCTCAAACCAACAATACTAAAATTTCCTTAATGAAAGTCTATAGCATACAGGACTCTGAACTCTGGGACAAGCAGGCACCTCTGTAGTAAAAAACTGAGGCAACTCACTGTTAAACCATATCATTGCTTGAACTCTATATCATCCAGAACTACACGGGAGGTGTCAGTGCTGCAGGGTCTTTCAGCCAAAAGTCTGAGCAGAGCCAGGCCTAAAGCTGTATCTCTCTTCTGGCAAACCCTGCAGAAGAGCAATGGATCATTCCCCACTGTCCCCTCATCCTGGAAAAGGGGTGCAGGCATCAGCTGTGACAGAATTAGAGCTTTCAGGCAATCCTCCTAAAAATGTCTTTTCCCTGAGGCTTGGAAAAGGGAGAGCTGCCCTTAGTTAGAATAAAAAAGTCTATTCACCAGCTGCCTGAGCCCACTATTAGCGAATAGCCCAGCACTCTGTTTCAGCTACGTGTGGTGATAGCACAAGGTTTGTCAAGCACTGGATTTAATCTAAACTACTTATGGCATCTCTGCTTTGAACTCTGCATGATTCTTCCAGTGACTGAGCTAGAAGAAGCAGGCGGAGCACATGTCATTTCAGCTCATATACTCTCCATATGCAGAAATCCTACAGTGTTTTTCAGATTGTCTGGGTTTACTGTGATGCGGACAGTCTACTCAGGGAGCAGGTGTAGAGGTTATAGCGGAAGACAGTAACAGGAAGCCTGGACTGTATGTTTGTCTGTGCCATGTGACCTTGGGCAAGAGCATTACTGTGTCTGTTTCTTCATCTGTATAATGGCTAGGACAATTTTTACCCACTTTTGTAAAGTGTCATCAGATCCTCGGATGGCAACTGCTGGCGAATCATCTCTTCCTTGCACACAGCTAGAGGTGGGCACAGCTCTTCACAGAAAATGTAGAATGCTGAGCTTTGAACCTGGAGGGCTTACATCTTCAGCATCTGAGTGTGCCATCCTTAAGTCATGTTGAAAAGCATTATACAGTAAAAGCTGTTATCTGGTGCTCAGTTAACCAAAAAGTTCAACTAACTGGCACTTCTGAGATCTTCCAACACAAATCTCAAATCTAGTAACCAGGACTAATACACTGCCCAGCATGTTATGGAACTGCATATTCTGCTCTCTACCTTTGTGCAAAAAGAGGCAGAAGACAAGTAAGCAAACAAGCTGAAATCAGTGACTGGACCTGAAGACCTCATGAGTCATTCCAGTCCTATGATTTATTCAAAAAAAAAGCAGCTTCCAGGATGTGTCATAGGGTCATTTCAGAATCAGCCGGATTGCCTAAACCTTCTGTATCTACAATGATAATTGATGATGATAATAAACCTGAGGCACTGCAAGACCCTGAAGTGCTTTTTGAATCAGAGATTAAATTCTGTTCAGTATAGTTTTAGATGGACCTTTGGTCTGACTCAGTGTGGCCATTCTTATGTAGTATTAAGTGTACCTTTAGTTACCTGCATGTATGCTCTGTGCTGCCCCAATGAGATGTAGTGTCATAAGAAAACCCATAAGTATAGAAAACTTTACCTGCATATTCCCAAGTGATTCAAGAAATCAATACTGCAGTACTACTGCTGGATTGGTGAGGATCTGTATAACATTTTGTATTTCATGTTAGGGTATTTATTGGTATGTGTAACTCGTAATTAACCCAAATATTTGATTAATTGCCCCACTCATTCCCATGACATTCTGCATAACAGAATATTTAAAAAAAGCCCAGTAGCACAATGAGGATTCCTGTGGCACCTTAAAGACTAAACAGATTTATTTGGGTACAAGGTTTTGTGGGTAAAACCCATTTAATCAGATGCATTGTATTTCCACTCCATGCACTTGATGAAATGGGTTTATCAGAGCTGAGTAGAGTGGAAGGGTTTTCTTGTGTGTTGATTACAACAAACACGGCAGAATATTTGCTTTTTTGCAACAGTGTTGTATGCACTGAAAATTTAGTTTGTGATCCACTATAACACCAGATCCTTTTCTGCACTATTCCTTCCTAGAGAGTCATTTCCCATTGCATGTGTGTGCAATAGATTGATCCTCCCTAAGTGGAGTACTTTGCCTTTATTTTTGTTCAGTCTCGTTCTCTTTACTTCAGACAATTTCTCCAGTTTGGAGGACAGGATTAGAACTTAAAAATGATCTCAACAAAGGGTTTGCAACCCCTATATGTTTAGTATCATCCACAAGCTAAGTGTACTGTCACTGTCCAAGTTATTTATAAAGATATTGAATAGAACTGAACCTAAGAAAAATTCATAAAGTTATCAGTTTATTTTCTTCTTGGTACTTATGGCTTGATTTGCTCCATAATCTTTCATGACACTGACATTAAGATGACTGATTTATGATTCCCTGGATTACCTTTCCCCCTTGTGATAGGTATGTACTATATTTGCCATTTTTAACCTCTTATGAATTTAATACTCTGCAGCCCTATGTTTTCTCTATTACATATTTGAGTCTGTCTTTGTTTAAGAACTCCTCTTCAATGATCAGAGATAAGATCACCAAATTTGATATACAGCTTTCTCTTCTCATAAGAGAAAGCAAGGTCAGGATTTTGTTGTGCTGGCCAGGGCTGAAGCTCTCCTACCCCCAGATTCATTGCTTGCTGTTCCGCTTCCTCACTGGTCAGGGAAGGAGTGAAAGTGCACAGTTTGTTGAATTTTTCACTCTGCCTGCACAAGGCAGAGGACAGGCAAGCTGTGCACTTTGGTCTCACTCCCTGACAGGGACAGGAGATAAAACAGCAAATGGTTGGGGGTCAGGAGGGGCTCCAGGCAGAGTGCAGAGGTGTGTGGGGAGGGGAGCAGGAGACACGACTGGGGTCTGGCTGTTTGGGGATGTCAGGACAAGGGGGTTGGAAGTACAGATTTTAAAAGATACCAGCATAAATAAAGGATGTATATTTTCCTTTTAATTTTCAAAAACAACAATACATTATTGACTTAAGGACCTGAGCAATGAGAGGTAAATTTGCTAGTTATATACACTAACAAGCTAAAATGTGGTATTTCTTCACAATCTCATAGCTACTACTAGGGTTGTGATGTGATTAAACCTCCAGGAATATGTCCTAAATTGCTAACTCTCCCCTGCGCAAAGTGATCCCAGCCTTAAGAAAGATCAGTGCAATAATACCTACTTGTTATTCAGGGTATGGCATTTTCTTTATAATGCTGAATTAAGAATACACATTATCAAGGTGAATCAATTTTTAAGTGAAGAGGTCTCATGTGTTTCAAATAGGGATTATATCAGATGGCATATATGTGCATTTTGCAATGTCTGTCTTAAACCTTCAGTAAGTAGCCCTGTAATGGTCCTGCACTAAATGACAAGGTAAGGCTGTTGCAAATCTGCTATACTGAAGTCTCTTGTTCTACTTTGTATAAAATTATCACCTTTTCTTCATGTCAGTACTCTAGTCCCTCGTCCTGCCAACTTTTAAACTGAGTGTGGTTTGCATTCCAACCAGAAATTGTGCCAAATCCCAGACTAGGGGGAGGGGAAAAAAAAAAAGCTTAGTTTACTGCAAAGGCAGGTATGTTTACACAAACAAAAACGAGTCACCTAAAGGAAAATGCCCCTGGGTAATTGTATTTAAAAAAGCAGTTTTCAGCTAATTATGTTCTTCACTTCACAAAATGTGAGCAAGCAGTTTATCCTCCCATTAAAGCCCAAGGGACCTGACTGGGTCGCTCCTTCCCACCTGAAGTCATCTGCTAGAACACAGGCTCCATTTCTGGATCAGAGTAATACCTTCCCCCACGTCACCATATATTACCGATGACTAGAACATCAAATGGTATGGGGAGAAGTAGATTTCTTCAGTTGGATAAACTGCAGTTAAATAATTCTTCATTTTTCCCAAAGATTTAGATGGCATTGCCTTTCGTTTGTAAGTGATCAGTCTATAAAAGGACCCTACGTGAAATCCTAACCTACAGCTTCATATGGAAACAACCCTAATACCCTCATTCCAACTGCCATGGAGAGAGCGTGCATTTCCCCTGTCAGCAATGGTTGCTTTGATGGTCCTAGTAGATAATCTGGACAATGAGGGCCAAATCATGGATATGCTCAGGAGATGACACATTAAAAGTGCAGGACCAGAGCATGGACTCCCCAGTCCAATACACACCCAACATCCAGTAACAATTTTGGAAGTCATTATGATGGGTTTAATGGAACTGATCACTGTTCGGGAAGTGGGTGGTTACCTAAAGGATCTGTAATCTTGACCTCATTATATTCAGTTTATTGGGAAGACAAAATTAAACAGAAAAATGTGACTAAAAATGGAGCATTCTATAGAAAAGTTTGACGGGACCAAAAAAGTCTTACTTCCTTAATCAAGGAAAAGGACCAACCTAGTCAAGAGGAACTAGATAGCAACTGACAAGTTAGAAGTGTAGAAAATTGACAAGGGAAATGAAAGACAAAAATCCAGGGATAAGGCTAAGGAAAATGAGATTTTTATTTATATATAGTAGGAACAAAAGAAATCCTAGCAATGGTGTACGCCCATGACTAGAAGTAGATAGTGAAATAGATTATAACAATACAAACAGAAGGGGACATGTTCAGATATTTCTGGTCTTTATTTGGAAAGAATCAAGAGGCTGTACTCATATCACATGAGGATGATGAAATACTTTCCAAGTCATTAGTAACCAAACAGGCCTGGAAAATTTCCACCCTAGAATTGTTGGCTAAGGAGACCTTTGAACTGCTCACATTAATTGTTAGTTGATACCCATATCAGCTTTTTTATTATGTTGCCCAGGATTAATGTCAGTCCCACTGGCCCATACTTACCCTGGTCATCCAACTGCCCTTTTTTTCAATATAGGCAAAACATGAGCACAAACTCCAGACGTCTGGGATTTCACAAGCTTTCTACAATTTATTAAACAGTTATAAATCCATCAACATGTCATAGAAAACAGAATCCTAGCATAACAGAACTAAAAAGGGTCTTCAAGAGGTCAAGTCCAGTCCCTTGCCCTCATGTCAGGGCCAAGCACCATCTAATCATCCATTAGATATTTATCCAACATCATCTTAATATCCCCAATGATTGAGATTCTAAAACCATCCTAGGCAATGTATTCCAGTACTTAACCACCCTGACAGGAATTTTTTTGTAATGTCCAACCTAAACTTCCCTTGCTGCAATTTAAGTCTATTGCTTCTTGACGTGGTTGTGACAGGTTGGGTCACAAACATCCCTGGGAGACTTTCATTTGATGGACTGATCATACCACTGTGACGGTTTACCTGACCTCTGGGGCATCACGGCACTCTGACCTGTTGATTGAGAACTGCTGGTTTCCCCCCAGCACACAAGGTACAGGACTGGGGTCACAGGTACATCAGAGCAACAGACACTGAGAGTGGCTCAACTCCAGAAAGACTCAGTCAGATTTGACACAGCACCCAGGTACACAGCTCCAATGGGATTAAAACCCTACATAAGTCTTATCGTGCGTAAAAGTTGTTTGCTCCCTTTATAAATGAGATATGCACAGCTGTTATTCTCAGGAAACAACTATTTACACTGGGTTTAACAAAAAAATAAGAGTAGGATTTAAATGGTTGCAAGTGATAACAGATCAAAGTAAGTTAGTTACTAAGCTAAATAAAACAAAATATGCCAGCTAAGCTTAATAGTCAAAAAAACTGATTACATGCACATTCTTACCCCAAGAGTAGTTTTAATAGTAGTTTAATACCTAGTTTGGGATCGATCCTTCCCCATGTTCAGTCTTCAACATTTCCAGTGGTTCTCAGTGATAAGCAAGAGGTATCTTGCTATATGGCAATGACCAACACCCCATTTTTTTGGTTCTTTTCCTACAACTAGGTTGTGCCCACGGCAGGAATCCTTGGTGTTCAGTTTCAACCCTTTCACCCTCTCCCACATCCAAAATGGGTTTCACTGTCAGATGACCTGGCCCCATGTCTTGGCAGTACTAAACATAGACCAGGCTTTCAGGAGAAAACAAGACTACTCACAAATCATTGTCATGACTACTGGGCCATTAACTTCCATGAGCACTATTAATGGCCCTTCCTAGCACATCTGGATATATAAACAGGTTTATACCTTGTATTTCTAACTTTGACTCCAGCAGGAATACATGCACACAAACAGAACATGCACATTCAGGGATTACAAGATCATCAATGGCAGGTTGTGTGCAACATTTTGCATAAAGTATGTTTAAGTTAGGCATATTTCCATAAAAATAAAAGGACACAATGGTATCCTCTCACTGAGGATCTCTCTGGGTCAGGAAACACCTGTTATTGGAAGAGATAGGTATTAGTACAGTGGGATTTTATCATTAGCAAACCCAGCTGTCTATGTTTCTATGACCGGGAGAAACTTATGGGGACTTCCGTACAGCAAAAATCACAGATCTTGACACATCTAGATAGACTTATATGCAGTTCTTGGAGGGAGCTGGGGGTACACGTAGGTACCAATGATATAGGGAAGGATAGGACAGAGGTCTTGGAGCACAAATTTAGGCACCTAGGTGAGACTGAAGTCCATATCCTCCATGGTAGCATTCTCTGAGATGCTTCCAGTTCCATGCATAGGGACAGACAGACAGGAAAAGCTGTCAGGTGTCAATGCATGGATGAGACAAGTGGTGTATGGAGGAGGGATTTAGATTTATTAGGAACTGAAAATCTCTTGGAAAAGGGGACGCCTATACAGGAAGATGGACTTCACCTGAAACCAAAACGGAATCACGTTGCTGGCACTTAACATTAAAAATATTGCAGAGCTGTTATAATATAATTGGAGATACACATCTCCTAGAACTGGATGGGATCTCATCTAGTCCAGTCCCCTGCCCTCTTGGCAGGAGCAAGCACCATCCCTGACATCTATTTGCCCCAATCTCTAAATGGCCTCCTCAAGGACTGAATTCACAACCCCAGGTTTAACAGGCCAGTGCTGAAACCACTGAGCTAACCCTCCCTTAGTTTTTAAGTTAGGAGCCAGGGGAAAGCCAACAGGTAAAGAAGACCAGGAAGTTTGGACAGCAACATCCCAAAAGGGAAGATTCTCTATGTGCTACAAGAGAAGACAGGGTGGGAAAGAAAACAACAACATGTGTAAGATCTGATCAGAAACAGGCAAATAAAAAGTCCCATTCACAGCAGGTAATGGCAGACAGCTAAACAGTGGCAAATTTTTAAAGTGCTTACATAACAATGCTAGGAGTCTAAACAATAAGGCTGCGGCTACACTACATTCCCCTTTCACAAGGGGAATACAAATGCAGCTGATTGGAAACACAAATAAAATGCAGATTTGTAAATCTTGCATTTCATTTCCATACTCATGCAGGATCTCGCTTCCTGAAGAGCTGTTTTCTAAACTCAAACCAGCCATGTAGACTGCGTTCAAGATGAAAATGTGCTTTTGAAAGCACTCGTCTTCCTCTAACGGAAGCATGGATCATTTTGGGGTGGCTTATGTCAAGAATATTCAGCTCTATCTAGATGTGCAATCTGTCAGTTGTTACCCTTCACCAGCGCAACTTGTGCTAACTAGGTTCTCGAATTATTCAGTGACAAAAACGAAATGCAGAAATCAACTGAATGCCATGCCAAATATGTGAATTCAATTGTCCAGTATTAAACCAAACATATAATGAATTTGCCAAGAAAAGAAAAAAAAACAACACTGTTCGCATTGAAAACTGCTAATATAATGCATCTTAGTTTGAGCTTTTGTACAAATTGAACACGGTTTTTAAAATATTTGCAGTTAAACTATATGTTGATCTTATGACTTTATTTAGCATTTGCTTATTAGTATCCTTACTTGTTTGTACTCTACTTTTTCAGCTCCATATATAAGACTATTTCTAGGGGTTCAGCAAAATTCTTTTTAGTTTAAAAGGGTTCCACAGCCAAATAAATTTGGGAAACACTGCTTTAAATGACTGCTTCTTGAAGCAGCTAGTCCTGGGGCCCACAAGAGGCAATTCTTGATTTAGTCCTAAGTGGAGTGCACAATCTAGTCCGAGAGCTAAATATAACTGGACTGCTTGGTAGTATTAACCATAATATAACATCCCTTGGGCAGGAAAAACACTACAGCAAGCAGAACAATGTAGCATTTAATTTCAGAATCCAGACCAACACAGAAGTGAAGAAGTTAAACAAATTAAAAAGGTACAGTGCCAAAAGTGAAATCACAGCAAACCGCATGGAAGCTGTTTAAAGACACTTTAATAGAGGCTCAACTTAAACATACATCTCCAAATTTAAAAAGAGAGAACCAAAACAAGGGCCACCATGGCTAAACAAAGAAAAAAAAATTAGAGGCAAAAAGGCATGGTTTAGAAAATGGAAGTTAAATCCTAGTGAAGAAAATAGAAAGAAGCATAAACTCTGGCAAATGAAGTATAAGCATAGAATTGGGAAAGCTAAAAAGAGTTTGAACAGCTATCCAAGAACTCAAAAAGTAATGGCAATTTTAAGTGGATCAGAAGCAGAAAGCCTACTTAAAAAGGAAAAATAAAATCAGTGGCTCCACTGGACAACTGAAATGCTAAAGGAGCATTTAAAACTAAAGGCCATTGGGAAAAACTAAATCAATTATTTGCATTGGTCTGCATGGCTGAGGACGTGAGGGATATTCCCAAACCTGAGCCGCTGTGTTTAGGTGACAAATCTGAGCAACTGTCCCAGATTGAGGTACCATTACAGGGGGTTTTGCAACTATTAAGTATGACTTAAATGTCAGCAAACCGGTGAGAGAACTGAAGCCATGAGTTGGCATGTTTCAGTTGGAGCTTTTCCATACTGACTCAGTGGCTTGAGCTACAGACACTAACAGGAGGGCACAAATGCCCTGCTGGGGACTGTAATCTCTGCCCTCCCATTTCCTGACTCTAACGAAGGAGCCACACAGCCTGATCAGAAGGGGCAGGTTTACTGACTCAGGCCCTTGGGCCACACAACCTTGTGAGCCAAAGTAAGTTTAGTGACTGGCCATTGGGCCACAGTCCTGCAAACTGGGATGAGGTCACTGACTCTGGTCATGGGACCATACAGCCCTCTGGCTAAGGACAGATTTACTTTTGGTCTTTAGACCATACCACCTCATCACTAAAGGCAAATGTATAGACGGGTTGGGAAGGACATAGTTGGGAGATGCACACACGCTCTACTATGTCCTTAGGGGGACAAGTGCACTCACCCAACTCTGGGCATAGTCTTCCCCAACTACATCACAGGATGGATCATTTGAGAATTATCTGTTCTATTCACTCCCTCTGGGGCACCTGGCACTGGTCACTGTTGACAGATAGGCTAGATGAACTTTTCGTCTATTATCCTGACCTAGTGTGGCCGTTCTAATGTTGGCTGATAAAGGTAATTATGTAGGAAACTGTAAGTTATGTTTAACTTCAGTACAATACAACAGCAAGCCACGCGTTAAGTGGAATAGGAATTGGCTCACTTAGAGCTCAAAAAGTAACTGCCAATGCGGAATCATCACTCAATGGAGGTATTTCTTGTGGGTTCTACAGAGATTGGCACTAGGCCCTATTCAATATTTTTATCAATATTTGGAAGCAAGCATATATAAAAAAAAACCACTGCTGATAACATCCGCAAGTGACACAAGATTTGGTGGAATGGTAAATGGCAATAAAGACAGGGCAGTCATACAGAGATCTGGATTGCTTAATAACCTGAACTCATTGTTTTTGAAAACAGCCAAATGCAAGGAACCAATAATATAGACCATAGCTGCACATTGGGGATTGTATCCTGGAAGGCAGCAACTCAGAAAAGGATTTAGGGTCCATTGTGGACAAACAATTGAACACAAACTCTCAATGTGATGCTGTCAGGACTCTGTCCCCACTCTGGCACTCTGAGTGCAGAAAGTGGGGGCCCACAAAAACTTAACATGTTCCCTATCCCAGGAACACATGTAGGACATCTTCCTGTGGGGTACCCCGAGCTCTTCACCCTCCCTCAGGAAAAAGCTTAGAAATAAAGAACTGTAATTTAGTACCTGATCTTTTAGTTTAAGGCATGAACATACATAGACGCTTTGTAGGACACAGATGTCAGATCAATTGCTTAAAAAAACAAGTCATTTATTCATCAAATGAAGAGAAAATAAATCATGGGTTGCATGTAGAGAAAAATATTTCCTTGGGATTCAGCTTAAAAGTTGCAGGGGGAAAAACCATCAAGTCAAAACAAAAAAGAAACAGAACAGCAAACAAGGGAACAAGCAAACAGCAATAGCCAGTCCAACCAAATTCAAATAACCATAACTTGATCTCATCTAACTATAGATTCACCTTTTGCTTACAGCTCTATGGCTGATCTTGAGAGGGTGAGGATATTTATGGGATTCATTTCAATTGCCTGGGAGACATCCTTCTCCCTCTGTCTTTTCTCTCCTTCCCCAGTAGACAAGAGACCCCTAAACTGCAATTGTTCTCAGTTCAAGTCACTCCACTCCCATTGGCTCACCTGGGAGGAAGTTACCTCAGGAACATTCATTACAGATGCTGTGGCAGAAAGGGCCATTTCAGCTCCTGGATGTACAAACAAGGGAACAGTGTGCAGGAGCAGAGGTGATTTTACCTTTGCATACAGCATTGCTGTGCCAGAAACTGGAATGGTTCATGTGCTTGTGATGGCAGCACTTTAAAGAGAACACTGAAAAATCGGAGAGGAGGAAGAAAGGAGTCACCAAAATTAGAGGGCACTGACTACAGTGGGAACAGATCCTGGTTCAGTGGGGCTGAGATGGCATCAGCCAGATGGAATGTAATGGTGTGGTCTGGCGCACAAGCAAGTGGCACAGCTGTACACACAAGATATTGACCATACCTCTGTTACAACCCTTCATTTTTGTTCTCCTTGTCTCTGAATCCAAGTGTAGTTTGGAGCCATAAGTGATGAAGTTCTAAAGTGATGAAGTTCTTTGTGCAAAAGAAAGGAAACACGAAAGCAGAAAGATGTAAGAATGAAAGGACTTCAAAGTTAACACAAATTAACCTTCATATTTTGAAGATCTGTTTTCACAGAGCACAGCCCAACCACTTCCTGAATGGGGGCGGCGATGTGAGTCCGTGCTTCAGCACAAGTCATCTTCACACAGCACAGGAAAGCTGCATTTCAGCAGGGAACATGACATTTTAAACAGCTTGTTTTCACATGCTCAGCCCTGTACTAGTTATTTTAGAATACACATGCTCAGGTGTTTCGTGTCACTTTAGTACCTCTGCAAGATGCTACAAGTTTTCAGTGGGAATACGTACAGGACCCCACTAATAGTTTTGTGAGAAAGAGCATGTGCAAGAAATGTTCATTCTCTGGGCTTATTCAATATTTGGCCTCTCAGTGACCAGTGCCAATTGGGATGGAAGCACGTGTCTGCTAACAGCTAGCCTGAACCCATCCAATTGCATGCTGCAATATTTCTGAAGTGGGTATACAATGGCTGTGGTTTAAGGAGCCCTTGCATTCTAATGCGAAAAAGTGAGAGTGAGATCAATGGACTGCAACCATGGTGGTCTGCAGTATTCCTCCTTCCTGGCACACAACTGTAAGAGGGGTGAGTCTAGTGACTATTGTATGTGGCTTTGGGACATGTGTGCGCACACTGGCCTGCCTTGATTTCAAGAGAGCTGCAGTCAGACAGACTGATGTTTGACCTGTGTCAGGGAAGGTCTGAACAGCCACAGGCACCCTGTTATGCTGTAACTAATGGATTTTCGACCCCAAAACACCAGGAGAGTGTGAGCAGCAGACTCCCTTGCTTTATTCTGTACTTCCCTCTGATGCAGGATCTCTCCCCTGAAGAGGTTAGCACTTCCCAGCTATTTGATCTCTGGAAATCTCTGCTGCAGAACAGGAGCAATTTCATTATGCAATGCTGTATGATATTAGTCAGCTGAAATGGTTATACCGTTGCATAATAAAATCTTTACTGTACCACTGCAGAAAACCCACACACCAACACAGCACACTGGAAGTGCTTCAGTGGGGAAATATGGAACAGTGTGAAAAGCCAGAAGTGATATCTATGACAAATTAAAACAGGATCTTTGGGGAACCAGGATCAAGGCCCCTCGTGTCAAAGGAAGCCTCTCATTTGGATGCATGCATCAGGTGATCCATATGATCTGAGCACTGAGCAAAGACCCAGGGCTGTTTTGAAGACCCTAGTCCTTTTCTCACCCCCATATAGGCTTTGGGGGAGTGCAGGTGGGACACACAGGAAGAGAGACAGGAACTGTTGGGCCCAAGTATAAACAGGTGGAAACCAGCAGCAGGAGCTGCTCAAACTACCACTATGTAAACCCTCAGTCATCCTCTAAGAGCGAAAGTAGGCAGCAAGCGCCCAGCCCTGGGGCTGGGGAACAGGAGGACAGTATTCGCTTCCAGCCGCAGTGCTGCAGTAATAGCCCACCTTGCCTTTGAGCAGCCAGTTGGGATAAAAAGTAAGCCAGCCGCAGCAGTTCAGGGAGAGATTATTGGGCGATGGCTACAGTGTTGTGTCAATGGTCCTTTTAGTATTAACTCCCCCTTAGAAAGCAGGAGCAAGTCAGACTGTGCTTTGCATCATTCTGAGGATGTCCATGGCCCAGTGACAGCAGTGTGAGATCTCAGGTGCCAGAACTGAGGGGACCCTTTCCTTCAGTGTGACCTCTCCTGGGACACAGGGATTTTTCTTGGATTGCTGGGGCTGAGCCCCAACACACTTCTAACAGCTGTGCCAGAGCCAGCTCAGCAGTAGGTGACCAGCTAGCTGCAGTAGGATCTTTCCACGTGCAGGAGTGGCTAGCAAACTGTAAAACTTAGCACTGGGAAGGATACAGAATCAGATTCCACTATCTGTACTCACACTGAATAGCGCCTTATCCTGGGAGCAGGACCACAGTGGGAAACATGTGGCCCACACATCTCATTTCTCCCCCACCCTCCCCGCCCTTTGTACACTGGGGCACTGGAGCCCTGTACTTCCTACTCTTCCCCCTCCCTCCCAGCACTTTTGGAGCACCATGAATGGCTGATTCATGTTCCACCCCCATTTGTCCCCCTCCTTCTCTGAACTTAAACCCTGCAAATGAGCTGTTCAAGCTCTAGGAGGCAGAGGGAGGGGCAGCGATGGAGCACAAATGAGCAGATTCATGGTATGCCAAAAGTGCTGGGAGGGAAGAGGAGAGGAGTAGGATGTGTTGGCCTCCAGTGCTTGAGGTGTGTGGGGGAGGGAGGCAGACAGGTGGTGCATGGGCTGCAGGTTGAACCCCTTGGACCATGGTCCACAGGTTATCCACCACTGGCATGCAGTCCACTGACATGAAGGAAGGCCACTCATGCAGTCCATTCACTAGTCTTCATTGCCCCTCACTGAGCTAGGGTGATATGATGTGGCATGTAGAAAGCACTCACTCAGACAAAGAACTTTAAGTGGGAAGCCTCAACACACTCCAAAAATTAGTAGTCAAACTGCCTAACAAATCAAAAAACACATTGGCAAGAAAACAGGCCTGTGTATGGAACAAGGTCAAAAAGTAGTACGATTTCTTAAAATAGAAGAAAAAATAGGTAGCTCAGGAGACTCCATTTAATATATGGCTGTTTGCGGAGCCTGGCAATTAAAATGCAAACGTTTCATTACCATTCGAAATAACATCATCAGTGCACAATCTGATTCAATAAAGTCCTCCGCAACTAGTCCTTTATATAGTTCTTCTTTGAATGAACCTGACCAATAGTCGGTCTTGATTGATTGTCTACCTTTACCAATCATTGTTAACCACAGTTTCCTTACAAGATCTTTTCCTATTACCTCTTAATCTCATGGGCTCAAACACCAGATCCAATCAATATGCCGGATGATTGAATCGTTACCTGAAAACCATGCTTCTAAAAACTCCCTTCTTTGTCTAAGGTCTGATTGTCCTATAACTTCCACATTGTTAAAATCGAATTTGTGGCCCATGTTATCTTCGTGCCATGTGATCAAGGATAAAGGGTCATGTCGTTTAACAGCTGTTTGATGTTCATGTATATGTGTGCCCAATTTCCTTCCCGTTTGTCCAACATAATGTTTACAGCAGCTTGAACACTCTATTTTATAAATCACATTTGTTTTACATGTACTTTCAACTGGGTCCTTTGGCTTAAATAAAATATTTCTCAATGCATTTGTTGGTTTGTGTGCCACTTTAATTCCATGCGGTTTCACTAATCTTGATATTATCTCAGAAACATTTCTAACACAAGCTAATCCTATTCTCTTAACCAAAGGTTCAGTACTTATTGATTTTGGACCCTTATGTAAGAATCTTCGGATGATGTTCTTTGGATAGCCATTTAATTTAAAAATATGATTAAGATGTTTCTCTTTGGCGTTGCGTGAAAAGTCTGTGCTGCAATGTGTCCCTGCTCTATTAAAGAGAGTTCTTATACAACTCCTTTTGTGGCTAGCTGGATGATTACTAAAAAAGCTCAGAATCTGGTCTGTGTTTTGTCTTTTCTGTATACTGATGTTCCCAAATGCCCATTTTCACTACACTTTACTAAAATATTGAGAAACGGTAACTCTTGATTACATTCTTTTTCAATGGTAAACATAATACCATTGATTGTTCTATTTAAAATGTCATAAGCGCGTTCTATATTGCTGCACTTAATGATCACAAAGGAGTTGTATAAGAACTCTCTTTAATAGAGCAGGGACACATTGCAGCACAGACTTAGCACACAAAGCCAAAGAGAAACATCTTAATCTTATTTTTAAATTAAATGGCTATCCAAAGAACTTCATCCGAAGATGCTTACATAAGAGTCCAAAATCAATAAGTACTGAACCTTTGGTTAAGAGAATAGGATTACCTGGTGTTAGAAATATTTCTGAGATAACATGAAGATTAGTGAAACCGCATGGAATTGAGGTGGCACAAAAACCAACAAATGCATTGAGAAATATTTTATTTAAGCCAAAGGACCCAATTGAAAGTACATGTAAAACAAATGTGATTTATAAAATAGAGTGTTCAAGCTGCTCTAAACATTACGTTGGACAAACGGGAAGGAAACTGGGCACACGTATACATGAACATCAAACAGCAGTTAAATGACATGACCCTTTATCCTTGATCGCATGGTACGAAGATAACACGGGCCACAAATTCGATTTTAACAACATGGAAGTTATAGGACAATCAGACCTTAGACAAGGAAGGAAATTTTTAGAAGCATGGTTTTCGGGTAATGATCTAATCAACGGGTATGTTGATTTGGATCTGGTGTTTGAGCCCATGAGATTAAGAGATAATAGGAAAAGATCTTGTAAGGAAACCGTGGTTAACAATGATTGGTCAAAGGTAAACAATCAATCAAGACTGACTATTGGTCAGGTTCACTCAAAGGAGGACTATATAAAGGACTAGCTGCGGAGGACTTTATTGAATCAGATTGTGCACTGATGATGTTACCTCAACTGGTAACAAAACACTTGCATTTTAATTGCCAAGCTCAGCGAACAGCCGTATATTAAAAGCATGATTTCTTCATTTGAACTATAATCCTATGTTCTGGTGAGGAAGAACTCTCTCCAAAGTCAAAGGGAGCTCTGCCTGTGTACATTCTGGAAGATCAGATACTGCTCCCGCTCAAGCTGCATGACCACAGCATTGTCTCAGTTCACCTGTGGTGGGATCCTGATCTCAAGCCTCCCTTGCCCTGTTCACACAAAGCCAAAATTCCTTACTCAGCACACCCCAGCACCCGCATCCCTGAAATCTATGTGCTACAAAGATCATATCACAGTCACAATGGACCACCAGATCATCTAATCAGACTTCCTAGATACCCAATCCAGGAACCAACCTCAGACCCAAATATTACAACCCTCACTGTCTTGCTGTACAGAAGTACTTCAGCTATCTTCCATGCCTGTACATCAGCGAGGTGCTCCTCACACTCCAAAAGTTACTGGTTTGTGCAATACCAGCAGTGTCTTTGAATACAAAGGGAAGCAAGAGTATTCATAAGTGAAGAATGAAAATCTGTTTAGTGAATTGAAATATCAAATCCAAACAATGGAATATCCGTCATGATGCTCACTGTTCTAGTAACAGTCAGGGGCTCATGCCTTCAGTTGACATGCAACATCACTCTGACATGATCTACTTTTTTTTTTAAGTATCTTTCAGTATTTGCAACTACACTGTTTATCCTTTTTCTGGCATTAAACCCAAAGGCTTACTTCATGCCTGCTGAATTACATTAAGGACTATGAAGTATCACATTGGGTTAAGTCCTGCAAGGTGGTGAACATAGCAATTCATCATCTCAAACTGTGGTCATTTAATATTTTATAATATCAGTAATGACCATTATGGTCAATGGGTCTGAAATGGGCTGAACTCACCTTTCATGAGCCCCTCCTTAGCCATGTGCACACACCTGCACTCTCTCCTCATAGAATCAATCTTTAGTGACTCAAGCCTCCAGCGCAATCACACATGCTGCCTGTATGTCAAAGTAAACAAAACCCTTTTAGGGTGCATGTCTAACAGGGGCCCATCTCAGTGCCCTCTAGAGTGTCCCTCCATGTCTGTTCCCACTCTGGAAAAGAGTGGTGCCCCCAAAGCTTCCCTTCCTAGAGGTAGTGCATTTGCTGTTACCTCAGGGCTTTACCTTGATGTTCCATCACAGCCCAATCTCTCTGCAGTGAGCTGTCCATGGTACTATGACTGTCAACCAGTCTGCACACCATAAACACCCAAAAAGAACTGGTGCTCTGATCTGCAGCTCCTTCTACATGACCCTCTCGGCCCCTGATTGGCTGCTTCCCTTGCAGCCACTCCAGCATTCTTGGAGGACTTCTCCATTGACTCTTCCGGCATGGGGTGTGGCTGTACTAAAAGGCTTCCAGCATAGGACCTCGGGGCCCAATCCACCCCATCATAGGATATATTCTTGTTTCCTTGTAAGGCAGGGGAGCTTTACCATTGGATTTAATGGGAGCAGGCATTTTGTCTTGTAAGAATGGGATATTCTTTGAATTGGAGGGACAAGTCCACCCTGAACTTGGGTACTCAGAATGTGTTCCTGCAATATACATAGGGCCTGCTCCTGCACTGTTCTACTGAGGTCAGTGGGAATTGCATAAAGAGAGCAGAACCAGGCTCACAATTCTTTGTAATCAGCTTCTGATCCATTTCTCATCTGCCTCTGCTGAACTTTCTTCTGCAAGTTAAAAGCCATTTGACTTAGATTGTGTCCTTAGCTATGCACAATGAGGATAGCTGATAAAAGTAATGCCTTGTGATGGGGTAGGTGACTTCAAGTTCACAATGTTGTGAGAACTTGACAGTCAATGCTTGTTGTTAACCAAGAAGCCAGTAATAATAGAGTGATGGCACGAAAACCCACAGCTACTCCAATCCCAGTATCTCTACAGAGGATTTGCTGCTGGCAACAGCTAAGGTGAGGTTCCCATGGGAACTGAGAGTGCTGACATCTCTAAACTAAAAAAGGAAAGAAGGAAAGTATCTGGTCTGCAAAACCACATGGACATGAATATATAGAATCTGTTTCCCTTTCCTCAGTAAGGAGATTTTCTGTTCTTGAAGGTAAGATGCTTTTAAAATAATCTCGGTGTAAAGATATTTCCATTTATCATCTCAAGGACAGGATGTGTGCAAAGTCCTGGCCTAAGTGCATTTTATACCATGGTCCTTTAGAAACTGGGTTTCTTTGCCATTAGGTTGGGAGTGGGAGGCAGTAAGTACATGTAATCACTAGTTTTACACATGGACAAACTGAGTCTGGGAGGTTAGAGAGCTGACCTGCTTCACAACACAGGTTAGGGTCACAGGTGAGATTACAGCTCCCAGGATTCAACCACATTTCTCTCTAGTCCTAGGATGAAATCTTGACCCACTAAAGTCCAGGGAAATTTTGCTATTCACTTTAATGAGACCAGAATTTCACCCAAGGTGACTCACCATTTCCTACCTCTAGATGGGGGAGGGAATTACTGGCTGCAAATGTGCAGGTCTTACTCTCTCATGTTATTGTGTGCACCTGTGTGTGCACTACTTGTCCATTTTAAAATATTTGTTCTCTGCATTGTTTTGAAACCATTTTAATTGCTTGTTTCCCTCGCCTGTGTGTGGCTTTTCAAAAAAAGCAGTGTATTCCCCCATGCTGCCTTTCTGGGAGGAAGAAGTACTATATTAAAAAAATGGATGCCCAGGGAATGGTTTCACAAGCAACACTCACCAGGCAAATAGTGTGAGTGAAGTCTCCAGCTGGTGGACTGTTTTCACAGGTCATATGGGGAGCAGGTACTCCTGCAAGAGCTGTAGTGCTCCAGGATGGCTGAGCCTGTACAATCAAATGACTCAGCCAGCTCACAGACTACAGGGGGAATTTGACAACTTACTTTTGTCACTTTGGTCAGCAGACCCCTAATTATAAACAGAGCTACTTAAAATAAGTATACATCATTGAGCTCAAAGGAGACAGTAATTTTCATAAATGTCTGTTCCTAAGTACAGCAGAGCTTATTTTCCAAATCAGTGTATATACAGTGCTACCAGCCTCCTGCTGCTCTCCTCCTGCTTTGCATCACATCATTACTACTGAGTGGTGGATGGGGCTTTACTGGTGTGCTGTTGAGCTATACCTACAAATAAGCTTTCTTGATGGGTATTTTCAACTTACCACAGGACATATGCAAAAGGACTCTTCCTACAGGTAGGTGCACATCAGTACTATAAGATCAGTGTTAATGTGTACAGATTACTTCTGTAGGGCAGTGATGGAGCTAGGGACTGCTGGAGGCTCTTACAGATTGTGGGGAGTACTGCACACATGTGCAGACCAGCAAAACAGGCAAAAGGGCACTAAACAAGAACCCATGTCACTGTACCTTCCAAATGGGACACACATTTCACGGCACACTCAGACATTGCTCGGTGTCCATGCCATCTCCTCAAAAATGTAAGAAACTAAGGGGAGGCTGTATCCGCTACATGCTTTTCACAGCCAAGTGTGCAAAAACACTCACAGCAAAGGGTACAGAGTCTTCGCAAACTGCACTAGACCTGTTCCAGGACTGATTTTATTATCATAAATTATTAGCAGTCTTATTAAGGTCTGACAAAATTCTGTTCATCACTGTGTGTCTTCCCCACCGGGGAAAAATGGCTGGTACTGTCATTTCAAACCTACAATGTTCCCTGTAAGTTGAGCACTTGGGCAGCTACCCTGGAGAGATTCAAAGGCTGCCCTGGTGATTTTCAGTGTTCACAGCACCCAGAGCCAGCAGCATTTGTTTCTATATGTGGTGCACATCCACACATACCTCGGTGCACATAAAATTTATTCCACACATGGATGGGGGAAAAAATGGGGGGAGGGGGAACCATTGCCTGAGACCTTCACCTCCTAGCTACTATGCAAGGCCTTGATCCAACAAACAACTGCTACAGGCAAAGTTCATCTCAGATGTCAACAGAACTCCTGATGGCAGAGAACATTGGAATCGGTAGAGTGAGTCAGACCTGCTGCTACAATATCTTACAAGTGCTGTATTTCCCCAAAGGCACAACAAAGGCAGTCCCTGTGGTATTCACAGTGTGTAGCTGTTGCCAACATCTAACTACTGGATGATGAAATACAGCTCTGAAATACGTCAGTTTTTCAGCATGAACAATTTTGGGGTTGAGCAGGTCAGGGTTTCCCCGCCCATATTCTCATGCCTTCTGTTAGGCACACTACTTGGCAACCCAGCTGTCTGGCACCTCACGTTCAAAGTGCTTGACATGATGCTGCTCAGGCTCCGAGGATGAGAAGGCACAGAACAAAAGTGTCCAATGGAAAACATTGCTAAAAACAGCCTGTCTGCAGAGATTTCTTTGGCTGCTTAATGTATCCCTCCCTTTTTTATAAGCTTAAGCATCATTTGGGCTAGGCTGTACATAATCCTCTTACTTTTAAAAAGAAGAGTAACAGAGAGAAAGCCTTGCTAGTCTATATACTATCACAACAAAAAAGCAGTAAAGTAGCAGTAAAGTAGCACTTTAAAGACTAACAAAATAATTTATTAGGTGAGCTTTCGTGAGACAGACCCACTTCTTCAGACCATAGCCAGACCACAACAGACTCAATATTTAAAGTACAGAGAACCAAAAAATAGTAATCAAGGTTGACAAATCAGAAAGAAAATGATCAAGGTGAGCAAACTAGTCAGTCAACATTTTAAGGGAGTGGGCCATTCTGTTAATGACTTAAAAGTCTGCATTTTACTGAAGAGGAATTTTCACAACAGTCTTGACAGAGAGGCTGCTGAACTCTCTTTTATACTCAAATTCGACACATTAACACGTGGTTGGAATGGGGATGTGAATTTGCAGGGTCATTATAGGGGCTCTTTTGCATACTTGGCTTAATCTAATTCTTGACCCCCCTCCAGCCCCTCTACTCTCCGATTTTCTCACCTTGATAATTTTTCTGATTTGTCAACCTTGATTACTATTTTTGGTTCTCTGTGCCTTAAATACTGAGTCTGTTCTGGTATGGCTATGGGCTGAAGAAGTGGGTCTGTCCCACGAAAGCTCACCTAATAAATTATTTTGTTAGTCTTTAAAGTGCTACTTTACTGCTTTTTTGTTTTAAAAAGAAGAGAGCATGCTGCTCACTGCAGTGGGGCCTTGTGTTAATGACTGGCCTTGGCTTCCCAGGACCCAGAAAATGCAGCAACATGTTCTGCAGGAAACAAGATAGGTTGAGGGAACATAGCCCATTCGTTGCATGAATTGCTCTCAAGCTGACTGGATTACAAGGGCCGCCTCGCACCTGCAGGACAGACTACATGCTTGCAGTTTGTTAGTGCTCATTCTGCGACTGCTTGTTCTTTGACAGCTCTTGCTTGAAGAAATTGTGGGGAGACTATGATGCAATAAAATATTTCTTTTTTTTATAAATGCCTGATAGCCAAATTCTGAGAAGATGCTGAAGTTCCAAGAGTGAACCTGGTGTAATAAATATCAGAACCAAGGCTCACAAGGTGACAGCAGGTCCCTCCCTTTCTGCTCATCACTTACCCCAGGGAAGAAAAGGACAGTGATCATTCAGCTCCATGCAGCTATACCAGGATCTGCATTATCTGTAAAATAACATTGCTAACTCTTGGTCATAAAACACAATTCCATTCTCCACCTTTCCCGTAACATGATTCCCCCAGTAATGCTGAATACATGAAAATGAGATTCACTGTCTGTACCAAGATGACAGGTTTCTGTAGTACATGCTTACAGATGCAGTGA
The DNA here is from genome assembly GCF_033958435.1 of Carettochelys insculpta. Lineage (NCBI taxonomy): Eukaryota > Metazoa > Chordata > Testudines > Carettochelyidae > Carettochelys > Carettochelys insculpta. Next base: position 44,806,285 of record NC_134148.1, on the reverse strand, counting down.
GAATTTGACAATTCAGGGTAAATATCAGAACAAACTCCTGACACAGAATCAAATTATGGAACAGACTTCCCAAGAAAGTGATGCAAGTCTCAGTGCTTGGAATATTTTCAACTTGATTAGAAAAACACTGGAGAGTATAGGGGAGTATAATGCCTGTCTATGTGGGTGTGACCTGACCCAAAAATGCTAGATCTGAGCACCCCAAACCTTTGGGGAAGTTGGAGTGTAGATTCAAATTTCATGGAGTGGCCTTATCTCTCATATGCCAACCTGCCAAATCAGGTCATGACTAGTATCTTTGCTTGCAGAAATAGGATTTTAAAAAATCTACACAACAGACACAGTCCATCTCTTGCCAGGCTTACTGTCTAGGTCAGGAACTCACCACTAGAACTAACAGTAAGCACATTAAATCATCTGATAGTCTGACTCCAGAAAGTCTACCCAAAGCCCAGCTAAAACAAAGACTTGGCTAAGGGACTAACAAAGGTATTCTTTCCATGCATCTTGCATCGGTTTTTTTCTCTGAGGATGCAGGGCCTGCATTTTAGCCTACCCTGAAAGGGAACCTCCCTTTTGGCACCTGAAATTGTCTAGGTATAAATAACTTGCCAAGCAGATACAGAGAACTGGTTATTCAAAGTGTGCTGATGTTCCACATCAGCAAAGGCTTGCTGGTCTCCAAGTGCCAACTAATGCTGCTTATCCCTGAGAAAAGTCAGAACCACAAAGGATAAGTAGCTTTTCCTCATCTCTGTTTCGCTGTACTTCACCCAGTGGACTGGTATTTTTCCTGCTGAAGTCTGAATTCCAGAAGGAATGTATTAATGGGTTTAAAAAACAAAATTAAACTCCAGATTGCTCACATGCAATAGAAGGTCCCTGTTCCTGACTCAATACAGACAGGCACTGCTGGGATAAGTCACAATTGTAGTATGGATTGCTGTCCCCACTCAGACTCAACCGGATAAAGAGGGAAGGAAAAGCGACAACTGAGCCTGCAGAAACACTTGACTTTCTTCCTAGGATTTACATTTTTAAGCATTCCACTCTCTTGATTAATATGCATTTTTGAAATGTGTTAAATGCAGATTTATGATGGGCCATGCAGCCATGAAGGATGAATGGCTGGAACTGGCTTCCTAAACCCCTTTCTTCCTAAAAGACATACTCTCCATGAAAATGTGTTCATATTATCACTTTCTCTCTCTCTCTTGCTTCCAAGCACCTGTCTCATGCACCTATTGCATCTTATTAATCATGAATGCAAGCTCTTAGGGGCAGGAACTGTGTGTTTACTAAAGTGCTGTACTGAAAACTAAAATATCAAAGTTCTTAGTGGTTTTCCTGGCAGTGGGCTCAGTAGAGAAGCATGCCATCTATATCAGTAAGCAGGCAGACAGCCTAGACCAAAGTGGGTGAATTTTGATTTTCTCTACTAGGAAGCAACCTGCTCTCTCTCTCTTTCTGCTTTTGGTTACTATGGTCTCATTCTGAAGTATAAGGCCAGGTCTACACTAGGCGATTAAATAGAATTTAAGGGTCTTAGGTCAATTTTATAAACCTACAGTTTTCAACACAGCACTCAATAGGTCAATTTTAACAGGTTCTAAGGTCAACTTATATTTGGCTGAATTCACTGGAAGAAACTCCTAAAAATCGATTTTGCAATGTCGATCTATACAAGTGCAGATGGCGTTATTAAAATTGATTTTATTAGCCTCTAAAACTTTCCCACAATGCCCCTGGATGTGTCCTTCTCGTCATTGCTTCACCTCCGCTGCCCTCCACGTGAGCAGGAAGTAGGTAACAGGAAACAAGAGTCATCAGCCCAAGAATTCTGAATTAATTTCCTTTTCTCTCTAGCCAGCATGGACAGCAGACATCAGGAGCACATCTCTGCAGCACATGTAGAAGCCATGAATTCCAAGGTTGCAAAAGAGACCCAGCATGGAGCCATCAGGAGATCCTGTACCTCATCACTGTGTTGGGGGAAAAAGATATCTTTGTGGAGTTCAAAACCAGCAAAAGAAATGCCAGTATTTACGTGAAAATATCACAAAGCATAATTCAGAAGAGGTACACCTGGGGCACTCGGCAGTGCCATGTTAAAATCAAGGAGCTGAGGCAAAATTACCAAAAGAACAAAGAAACTAATGGTCGGTCTGGGGCATCTCCTCAGAAATGCTGCTGTTATAAGCTGTGTCTACACGTGCACGCTACTTCGAAGTAGCGGCACTAACTTCGAAATAGCACCCGTCGCGGCTACACGCGTCGGGCTCTATTTCGAAGTTAACTTTGACGTTAGGCGGCGAGACGTCGAAGTCGCTAACCTCATGAGGGGATCGGAATAGCGCCCTACTTCGACGTTCAACGTCGAAGTAGGGACTGTGTAGACGATCCGCATCCCGCAACGTCGAAATTGCCGGGTCCTCCATGGCGGCCATCAGCTGGGGGGTTGAGAGATGCTCTCTCTCCAGCCCCTGCGGGGCTCTATGGTCACCGTGGGCAGCAGCCGTTAGCCCAGGGCTTCTGGCTGCTGCTGCGGCAGCTGGGGATCCATGCTGCAGGCACAGGGTCTGCAACCAGTTGTCGGCTCTGTGTATCTTGTGTTGTTTAGTGCAACTGTGTCTGGGAGGGGCCCTTTAAGGGAGCGGCTGGCTGTTGAGTCCGCCCTGTGACCTTGTCCGCAGCTGTGCCTGGCACCCTTATTTCGATGTGTGCTACTTTGGTGTGTAGACGTACCCTCGCAGCGCCTATTTCGATGTGGTGCCACACAACGTCGAAGTTGAACATCGACGTTGCCAGCCCTGGAGGACGTGTAGATGTTATTCATCGAAATAGCCTATTTCGATGTCGCTACATCGAAATAAGCTATTTCGATGTTGGCTTCACGTGTAGACGTAGCCATGATGAGCTTCATGCTATTCTGGGGACAAATGCAATCTCTTCCCCAAAAGCACACGGACTCCTCAGTAAGTGTTGCTCAGCAGGATGATGAAGCAGGGTCTGAGTTGTTGGATGAGGAAGAAGGGGATGACAGCAGGGCGCAGTCAAGTGTAGAAGCTGATCCTGTAAACCAGGACCTGTTTCTCAACTTGGAGCCCATCCCCTTAACTCAGGAGGAGGCTTCACAGGCAAACTGATTGCTGGAGAGGACACTTCTGGTTGAGTATACTTTTTTTTTTTTCCTACTGATAATACTATGGTGTGATCATGGCAGGGAGGGTCTATGCTTGTTTCCCTTAGAACAGCTTGTTAATATTTCTGGTGATAGAGCACTGATCCTGTTTGGACACCTCTCTGAACGCCTTAGACTGACACTTTTGGATTCTCCTCACGAGATTTTTGGGGAGACCCGACTTGTTCCTGTTTCAATGGTAAGACACCTTATTGTGACAAGCCATGACTAAGTCATCTAGAACCATGGCCCCACAGAGCATTCTTGCAAATTTTCCAGCATTGTACCCAGGCAGAACGAGTAATCTTTTCTTATCCCTTTTTCTTATTCTGAGGAGACTGATGTCTCCTTTGGCAACCTAGCATGCATAGGAAGTTTCATGAGTCACTAATGATTTTTTCCTGTGACCCACCCAGAGCAGAGCAAAACTCATGCAGCCTTACTGGCTTTTAAATCATGGTGCAGCAAGCCCCCACACCTTCCCCTGGGACAGCTGGCGATCAGACCCTGCCCTGTTTCATGTGTATATCTGCAGTGACTTTTAATAATGTTTGAACTCCTGGCACAGCCTGCGTTAAAACCCCCACCACTCAGTGGCATGCCCCATCTAAAGAGTGGAAGGGGCGCTTCCACATTATTTTTTCCCATGAACTGATGATAGCTTACCATTGCAACATTTTTTAATGCAGTAAATGACCTTGGAAACAGGAGTCAGAGGAGCAGAGGCCTCAGGCTCCCTGAATTGTGGTTGCCACAAATGCGAAGGAGGAAGACAACACTTCAGGAAATGATGGAAGATTATTTTGAAGTGGCAGGAAAGGAAAAAGAGGAGCTGAGAGAGTGGAAGTGAACCACAGTAGACAATCAGACTAAAATGCATGTTCAGTTCTGTCACTAATAAACAGGCAGATGGAGATCATGGAAGTAATGCTTAAAGAAAGCAAACTCTACACCCTTGTGCAGTACATGCCACGTTACATGCCACCCCTTCCACATTCACTCTCTTCCCCTGGTCAGGGCTCTGTATCCCCCACCCCCAAGCCATTCCAGGCACACCTATTTCAGATCTCCCTCCACACAATCAGTCCCCTCCTCTGCCTGGGGCTCAGCATGCCCTATCCAATCTATGTCCCTCCTTGCATACCTCCTCCTCCCTCCACACATTCCACTCCCACCCCTCACTAGGGCCCCACAGCAAGGCGGGGAAGGTCACGGACATCCTTGCACTCTACGCCCTGGGAATCACCCACCAGCAAAAGGCTAACATTCCCACATTATTATTTTGCTTTTGTTTTCCCAATAACTACCACTCTGCCATTAGGGCCCACTAAATTAATACATTGTAGGTTGGAAAAAGGACGTTTTGTTTCGTAGCTAACATGCTTTGAGATTGGGTATTCTGGTGAGGGCTGTCACACAGTTGGAGGATATTTCATAAAGGGCAAGGAAACAGCACTGGAGTGTGTGTTGGGGGGTAATGCTAGTTAATGGCGCAAGATTCAGAACCCTTCACACTCATTCATAAACTTGGTTTTCAAGGCATCCCTGATTTTCATTGCCTCTTTCTATGATTTCCTGTTTGCACTCTTTTCTGGTTGTTGATAATTACTGGCCAGGAGATCTGCCTTTGCTCTCCACACTGGCATGAAATTCTCCCCCTTTGCCTCATACATGATATGAAGAATACAGCAGGCCCCAAGGACAAGGGTAATGTTTTCTTCATTGAGGTCTAAGTGGATCAGAAGGTACCTGAACCTGGCTTTTAAATGGCCAAAGGTACATTCTACCACCATTCTGCACCTGCTCAGCCTGTAGCTGAAGAGCTCCTTACTGGGGTACAGGGTGTCTCTGTATGGTTTCATGAGCCCAGGGAACAAGGGGTAAGCAGTGTCATCAAGAATCAATACGGGCATTTCTATGCCCCGAGAGTTCATTTTCTGGTCTGGGAAGAAAGTACCACTCTGGAGGCTTTTAAACAGGCCAGAATTCCTAAAGATTCGCATGTCATGCATCCTCCCCAACCACCCCACGTCAATGTCAGTGAAATGACCTTTGTGATCCATGAATGCCAGCAACACAATAGAGAAGTACCCCTTGTTGTTAATGTACATTGACCCTGGTGGTCTGGTGCCAGGATGGGGTGTACATTTCATCTATGGCCCCACCGCAGTTAAGGAACCCTATGGCAGCAAAGCCATCCACTATGTCCTACACATTCCCCAATGTCACTGTCTTTCACAGAAGAAGCTTAGCAATTGCCTTGGCCACATGGATGACAGCAAACCCCACTGTAGATTTGCCCACTTCAAATTGATTTCCCATTGACCAGTAGCTGTCTGGCATTGCAAACTTTCACAGAGCAATGGCCACATGCTTGTGAACTGTCAAAGCAGGTATCATTTTGGTGTCACAGTGCTTCAGGGTGGGAGATAGCCCCTCACAAAGTTCTATGAAAGTGGCCTCATACATGTGGAAGTTTTTCAGCCACTGCTGATTGTCCCATGACTACAAATCAATGCAGTCCCTCCAGTCTGAGCTGGTTTCATGGGACCAGAATCTGTGCTCCATGGTGTACGGTAACTCCAGTGCTTCAAACAACTCCATGTTCCTGCTCCCCAGATCTTGACATGCATCAGTGCACCCCAGATCAATCAACTGATTCTCCAGGGACATTTAGTTCAGCATATACTGCATTGCAGTGTGGGAAGTGCTCACAAAACACTGCACCAAACACTGAATTATCTCAGGATCCATGTTATTCTTTGTAATGGCACGTGGAAGGCAATGTGAAAGTGGCATGAAAATTCCCTTGTCTGTTTCTTTGCAGCGGGAAATGCAGTCTAGGATGATGACATCAGCAATCCAGAACCACTGGCGGAGACTTCTTTTCCCACAAGACATTGGCACATAATCCCAAAATGCAACGGGCCTGCAAGAACTGTGGGATAAGTGCCCAAAATGCACGGCTGCCACAGTCAAACTTAGGCAATCTGCTGGGGACAGGAAGATGAGTGGTGGGAGAGTAAAGGTGATGAAGTCCAATACTACACTGACACCAAGAACTCCAGGATGTTCTTCAGTGCTATCAAAGCTACATATGGACCTTCAAAGCCAAGTACTACACCTCCCCTGCCTGCAGATAGCATGACCCTTCTGAGGGAGAAGAACAGCATCACAATAGGTGGAGAGAGCACTTCAGCAACCTGCTCAACAGACCCTCCATTGTCAACCCTGTGGCCCTAGACCAGATCCCTCAGAAACTCACAATAGATAGTCTTGATCTGTCCCCTACAATGGATGAGATCAAAAAGGCAATCAGTCAGACCAGCTCTTGCAAAGCCCCTGGGATGGATGGTATCCCCGCTGAAATTTTCAAAGCAGCAGGACCAGTGTCACTTGAAGCCTTTCACAACATCCTGATCACCATCTGGGAAGAAGACAACACGCCCAAAGACTTAAAGGATGCCACAATCATCTCACTTTTCAAGAAAGGGCAACAAAGCTGTCTGTGGAAATTATCAGGGCATCTCCCTTCTCTGTACTGCTGGTAAGATCTTAGCTTGAGTCATCCTCAACCATCTGATCACCAGCATCTCAGAGGAGAACCTATCAGAGACACAGTGTGGTTTTCACCCAGGCCACAGCACCATTGACATGATCTTTGCTGTTCGTCAGGTCCAGGAACAGCGTGTAGAGCAGAACTTGGATCTGTACACTGTCTTTATAGACCTGAACAAGGTGTCTGACACCATCAACAGAAAAGCCCTGTGGATTATCCTTTCAAAACTTGGCTGCCTGAGAAGATTCGTTAACCTCATATGTCTGTTCCATGATGACATGACTGGCTTTGTTCTTTCAAATGGCAAGTCCTCAGATCCATTTGAGATATCCAATGGTGTGAACTAAGGGTGCACGCTGGCCTCAGTGTTATTCAACCTCTTTTTCACGTGGGTCCTCAGCCACGCAATTAGGGACCTGGACCATGGAGTCTACATAAAATACAGACTTGATGGGTCACTTTTCGACCTTTGTCATCTGAATGCTAAAATCAAGATGCTTGAGAGGCTCATCCTTGAAGCCCTTTTAGCTGATGACTGTGCACTTATGGCACACAAGGAATCTGATCTCCAGCTTATCGTCAACAAGTTTGTTGAGGCCGCTCGTCTCTTTGGTTTGACCATCAGCCTAGGAAAGACCAAGGTACTGTTTCAACCTGCTCCAGGATCTGCTGCTTTCCCCACTTCAATCTTTATTGAAGAAACAGAGTTAAAAACAGTAGAGGAGCTCAACTACGTTGGCAGTGTGACAGCCAATGACGGCTCCCTTGACAAAGAACTCAATGCCAGAATCTGCCAGGCCAGCCGGCCACTAGGACGTCTGAGAGCGCGAGTGTTGAATCAGCACAAAATCCGACAGTCCACTAAACTGAAAGTGTACAAGGCTGTAGTCCTGACCAGTCTCCTGTATGGCTGTGAAACCTGGACCTTGTACAGAAAACATAAAACTGCTGGAGCATTTCCACACATGCAGCCTGAGGTCAATACTGCACATTTGATGGCAGGACAGAGTTATGAACCTGGAAGTCCTGGACAGAGCAGGAACCACAAGCATCGAAGCTATGATTCTGGAAGCCCAGCTTTGCAGGACAGGGCACGTCATACAAATGGAGGAGTTGAGAATCCCTAAGCAACTCTTCTACGGTGAACTCTCCCAGGGCAAAAGGCATCAAGGTAAGGCCTCGTAAGAGATATAAAGACTGTGTGAAGGCCAACATTGCTCATGCTGGTTTAAAACCAGATCAGCTAGAGCAGTATGCAAAAGACCGAACAGGCTGGCGTGCTCTCGTACAACATGCGTATGACAACTTTGAAGAGCAGTGACGCATATGCCTCATTGATGCTCGTGAGAGGAAGAAAGCAACAGCAGCAGCCACACCAACAGAGCCAGGACATTTCCCTTGCCCCCACTGTGAACGCCCAGGCCGTTCAAAGCTTGGACTCCTCAGCCACATGCGAGTCCACAACCGATGAGCCTGTGCAAGCTCAAGACGTCATCGTCGGACACGATGGACTACCTACTACAACATAATACAATAAATGCGAGTGGAGAAATAGCATGTTTGGGTGTGAGAAGGCAACCCACCCTGGTCAGCTTTAAAACATGTATGCTCCTAGGTCCTGATCTTGTAAAACCACCTCTATTAGTTGCCTCCAACAGTACAGCTTTAATTATTTCTGTGAGCTGACCATTCAAGGTAGAAAAGACACATTAGATCCTCCATTCTTTCTCTAGTCAGGGAATTCTTTCTCTAGTCAGGGGTAGTCACCTGATTGCACACAGGGAGCATTGTTTTTCAAGATTTTCTTTTTAAAGCTGGCTGAGTTAATTCCTACAGTGAGAATACCTCAATTAAAACAAGCTTTACAATTTAAAACCTAGTATAAACTGTCAGTTATGGAATAAGACACTACCAAACGCTGGTGTTTCACATTCTGATCATGTGTCACACATTTGGACTGTGAGTATCACGCACTCTCAGGATTAAAGACTGAGGTGGAAGGTGCTTTCACTCTCCCATGCGGCTTTTCTATAAAGAGAAAACATGTTGGCTCTGAAGGATTTAAAACCTTTTTTGCACATTTTAAAAGACTTACATGTTTACAGTCAAGTAGAAAAAAATGAGAAGACATTCTTGCTCTCTCATCTCAAGGACTTGACCTTGTCTGGTCAAGGGAGAATCCACATTTCTGCATGTCATGAGCCTACACAAAATAGCTGACATTACAAGGTAGACAGGAATTGCACCTGCACAACTGAGGACAAGCCTGTGTCCTTAGACCTTTAATAAACACACTTATACAATATAAAGAGATAATGAACAACACAGCCTTTCATTTGAGAAACAAAACACTTTCAGGGCCTGACTCTCATTTATTTTAATTACTCTTTATACCACTTTGACAGCATGAAAGAGCCTTTAAATGGGTGTAAAAGTTCATTGTACTCACTTTGGGTACATCTACAAAGCAAACTTATTTCAAAATAACACGTTACTTCAAAATAACTTTGGAAGCATCTACACTAGGTACATGCTATTCTGAAATAAATTTGAAATAGCAGGCGCACTATTTTGAATTTTGTATATCTCACTGCAGGAGAAAGAATGCCTATTTTGAAATAGCTATTTTGAAACACATGCTGCTAAGACACGGAATAGCCCTATTTCGAAATAAACCATAATGGCCTCCAATAGCATTATTTTGAAATAGGCACTAGAGCTGCATCTACACTCGCCCGACTCCCCCAGAAGGGGCATGGTAATGAGAGGAGCAGAAGATGCTAATAAGGCATGAGTTAAAATATCTTGTGCCTCATCAGCATATCTGCATGAGATCTCGCTTCCAAGAGATCCCCTTCCAGAAGCAAAACTGCCATGTAGACAGGGCTCCTTCTGAAGAATATGGGGTCCTTTCAAAGGAAATCCCACTTCTGGAAGACCCTTTTTCTATTTTAATCTGTGCCTCATTAGCATCTTCTGCTCTGCTCATTACCATGCCCTTTCCAGAAGGGCGGTGGGGGGGCAAGTGTAGACATTGCCTATACATCCAGACATGCTATTTCGAAACAGCTGTGTGCTATTTGGAAATGCATTCTTGTTTGTAGCTGTGTTATTTCAAAATAAGCTATTTTGGAACAGCTATTGTGGAATGGATTATTTCAAAATAACGCTGCTGTACGGACATAGCCATTGTGGCTTTTTTTCCACTAAGTGCCGTTCTCAGACAGCCTCCTGTCTTTTGTCCCTAGAGGTTTTGGAATCCCCAGTCTGTTGTTGCAGGTTCTTCTGTAATGAAGTAGTCCTGGGGAGAAATTCCTGTCTTCTGCTGTGCTCCAGAGAGCCACCAGAATGTTCTGGATGTGCTCCTTCAAAGGAGGAAGAGAACACTGATGTCCCGGGGCAGAGGAATAATACATCTCCACAGCTATCAACAGCACTAGCTCTCAGAGGACAGGTCCACTGGCTGACGCTACACGGCTAAAAACAGCAGTGCAGATGTTCTCCCGTGGGTTGGTGCATATATTCTGCTCTTTGTAGCCCCGCTGCTTTGGCCCAATTCAGTCAGCCCAGGCTCTGTGATTTCCTGCAGTGGGGTTTGGTTTTGCTGTGCAGACAAACCCAAAAGATTCCACAGTAGCAGTTTTGGGTGAGGGGCAGTTGGAGGAAAATGCAGGCAGATGGAGTACACCAAGGGTACACAAATTAAGGCAGAGTTAAGGAAGAGACTGGAGGAAATAAAGGCTAGAAAAGAGGCCAGAAAACACTTGTAGGAATGTAATATGGCATGTCATGTTGCCATGCAACCCCTTGTGATCTGGTGTGGTTCTGCAGAAGCCTTTTTCTGTTTCACCTTCTCTCAGGGATCCTTAAGAGAAACCTCGTACCATCCTGCCAAGGGCTGGCTTAACAACAGACTGTTTAAAATAATCCTCAAGGTCCCAAAATAAAACTCCCTGGGCTGAGCAAAGATCAGTGGATAGCCATCCTCCCTGCTGGTGTGTCCTCCCTTTTGTAAGGCTCACGTGCCAGTTCTTAAGTCCTCTGGGACAGCAAGTAATGAATCAAGAGGCCTGTTCACTCTTAAAGGGGGCAGCCACCATGTGACTAGGAGCACAGGCATCACTGCAGAGCTTATTCAAGTCTGACACAGCAGACAGCCCCAGGTTTGTTGACCAATGATGTCTTGCAACACTGGGCTTCTGAGCTGCATCAGCAGGCTAGTTTCAAATCATATTTGATTTAATGTGGGTAAGTGTAAGGTAATGCATGTTGGAAAAAATAACCCAAATTACACGTACTACATGATGGGGTCAAATTTAGCTACGACAGATCAGGAAAGGGATCTTGGAGTTATAGTGGATAGTTCTCTGAAGACATCCACGCAGTGTGCAGCGGCAGTTAGTAAGGCAAATAGGATGTTAGGAATTATTAAAAAAGGGATCGATAATAAGACAAGATATCATACTTCCCCTATATAAAACTATGGTACGCCCACATCTCGAGTACTGCGTGCAGATGTGGTCTCCTCACCTCAAAAAAGATATATTGGCATTAGAAAAGGTTCAGAAAAAGGCGACTAAGATGATTAGGGGCTTGGAAAGGGTCCCATATGGGGAGAGGCTAGAGAGACTGGGACTTTTCAGTTTGGAAAAAAGGCGATTGAGGGGCGATATGATAGAGGTATATAAATTCATGAATGGTGTGGAGAAAGTGAATATAGAAAAATTATTTACCTTTTCCCATAATACAAGAACTAGGGGACACCAAATGAAATTGATGGGTAGTAGGTTCAAAACTAATAAAAGGAAATTTTTCTTCACACAGCGCACAGTCAACCTGTGGAACTCCTTGCCCGAGGAGGCTGTGAAGGCCAGGACTCTATTAGGGTTTAAAAAAGAGCTTGATAAATTTTTGCAGGTTAGGTCCATAAATGGCTATTAGCCAGGGATAAAGTATGGTGCCCTAGCCTTCATAACAAGGGCAGGAGATGGATGGCAGGAGATAAATCACTTGATCATTGTCTTCTGTTCTCCTTCTCTGGGGCACCTGGCATTGGCCACCGTTGGCAGATGGGATGCTGGGCTGGATGGACCTTTGGTCTGACCCAGTATGGCCATTCTTATGTTCTTATGTTCATAGGGGTGGAAGAGACTTCAGGAGGTCATAGAGTGCAACCACCCCACTGAAAGCAGGACCAATCCCAACTAAATCAGTCCAGCCAGGGCTTTGTTGAGCCAGGACCCCTATGGAAGGAGATTCTACCATCTCTCTAGGTAACCCATTTCAGAGCTTCACCACTCTCCTGTTGAAATATTTTTTCCTAATATCCAATCTAGACCTTCACCATCACAACTTGTAACCATTGCTTTTGCCTTCCTGATTACACCTCTGTAATCATCATTGCTCACCCGGCACAACGTAACAGAGATAAATAAAATGCTCCCTCTGCACAAAGTTACAGAGAGGAAGTCAGGAATGAATGGAATATAGCACTGAAATCTGAGTAAATACAGCTGTTTAGCTAGAAGTCAGTTTGGCATTAGACTGAATTTTATTGGACTGTAAGTTTAAGTGAAGTGTCTATATGGAACAGTTTAAACAATACTTAGCTACAAAGTTTCTGAAAAATACAAATCTCAAATTGAATTTTAGTAAGTAGCAATTAGCATTCAAGTTAGAAACCAGCTCTTGAAGCCAAGATAATAAAACATATAGGCCGTGTCTACACGTGCACGCTACTTCGAAGTAGCGGCGCCAACTTGAAAATAGCGCCCGTCACAGCTACACGTGTTGGGCACTATTTCAAAGTTGAAATCGACGTTAGGCAGCGAGATGTCGAAGTCGCTAACCCCATGAGGGGATGGGAATAGCGCCCTACTTCGAAGTTGAACGTCGAAGTAGGGCACATGTAGATGATCTGCGTCCCGCAACATCGAAATAGCGGGGTCCGCCATGGCGGCCATCAGCTGAGGGGTTGAGAGATGCTCTCTCTCCAGCCCCTGCGGGGCTCTATGGTCATCGTGTGCAGCAGCCCTTAGCCCAGGGCTTTTGGCTGCTGCTGCGGCAGCTGGGGATCCATGCTGCATGCACAGGGTCTGCCACCAGTTGTCGGCTCTGTGGATCTTGTGTTGTTTAGTGCAACTGTGTCTGGGAGGGGCCCTTTAAGGGAGCAGCTTGCTGTTGAGTCCGCCCTGTGACTCTGTCTGCAGCTGTTCCTGGCACCCTTATTTCGATGTGTGCTACTTTGGCGTGTAGACGTTCCCTCGCAGCGCCTATTTCGATGTGGTGCTGCCCAACGTCGAAGTTGAACGTCGACGTTGCCAGCCCTGGAAGACGTGTAGACATTATTCATCGAAATAGACTATTTCGATGTCGCTACATTGAAATAAGCTATTTCGATGTAGCGTGCACGTGTAGACGTAGCCATAGGCTGGCTAAATCAGGGATAAAGGACTTGTGATAGAAGTGGACAGGGAGCTGCAGACAGGGGAGTTTAAGAGGGAGGAGAGCAAGTGATCCTGCCGCTGAAGAAGCTACCAGGTGAGAGTGCTGATCTCCGGGTGAGTGAGCATGTGCTTTAAAGGCTGGCATTTGAACTACCATTTTGATTCCAGGTGGGGGGAGTTTCAGTTTCAGTGGCAGCTGGGACTGCCTGCCTGACCTTTTGCTCCCTTGATCAGCCTTCCCCTGTGTGACTCATAGGGGGAGGGCCTGAGAGTGGCCAGCAGGCTTAAAAGCCAGAGGCAGGAGTGACCTGGGGAGCTGCAGACAGGGGAGTTTAAGAGGGAGTGTGACAGAGAGGACTATAATGGTTAGGAAGACCCGCAACACCTGTGCCAGCACTACTGCTGTCTCCTCCACTCGTGCCTGTAGCCAGACAGACTGCCTGACCATGGATGTTTCTACCCAGATCCTGCTGTGGTTCTGCAAGGACTGTGACTTGCCGTTCCCACTTACTGATACCCAGGCTGAGGGGAATATTCAGTGTGGAAGGTGCCTGCTGGTGGAATCTCTCAGGCGGCAGGTGGGGGAGCTACAGGAGGAGGTGGCCAGGTTGAGGAGTATCCGAGTCCATGAGCAGTTCCTGGATAGTATTCAGGTGGAGACTGCGGAGGTGACTGTCCCAGTGCACAGGACGGCTGATAAACCACTGGAGGAGGTAGACCAGGGTGGACACTGGCAGCTGGTTACTTCTCGCAGTGGGCAGTGTCCCTCCCCTGCTCAGAACCCTCCCACCGTGGTACTGGAAAACCGTTATGCTGTACTCGATACAGGAGACCAAGAATTACCCCGTACAGAAGAGGAGAAGCCTCGTACCCCCGAGGCTGGGAAGTCTACTGCCACCCCTGCAAGAAGGAAACGTAGAGTAGTGATGGTTGGAGACTCTCTTCTGAGGGGGATGGAGGCGCCCATCTGTTGCCCTGACATTTCATCTCGAGAGGTCTGCTGCCTGCCAGGGGCCCGTATCCGAGACGTTACACAGGCACTGTTGAGGATTATCTGGCCCTCTGACTATTATCCCATGCTTCTCATCCATGTGGGCACTAATGATACTGTGAGGTGTGATTCTGAGCAGGTCAAGAGTGACTTCAGGGCTCTGGGGGCACGGGTCAGGGAGTATGGGGCACAGGCGGTATTCTCTTCAATCCTGCCTGTCAGATGTAGAGGCCCAGGCAGAGACAGGTGTATCCTGGAGGTGAATGCTTGGTTGCGTAGATGGTGTCGCCAGGAAGGCTTTAGTTTCTTTGACCACGGGATCCTTTTCTGGGACGGACTGCTAGGCAGAGATGGCGTTCAACTTTCGATGAGGGGTAAGACCATATTCAGACACAGGCTGGCTAACCTAGTGAGGAGGGCTTTAAACTAGGTTAGACAGGGGCAGGGGAGCAAAGCCTGCAGGTAAGTGGAGAGCATGGATACCTGGGAGATGAACTTGAAATGGGAGGGAGTATGGGCTACACTGGGAGAGTAAAAAGAGGGCCAGGGCAAAACTGGGAGGCAAGACCAAATCAATGTCTGAGATGCCTATATACAAATGCAAGAAGTATGGGAAATAAACAAGAAGAATTGGAAGTACTAATAAATGAATACAACTATGATAGTGTTGGCATCACAGAAACTTGGTGGGATAATATTCATGATTGGAATGTTGGTATTGAAGGGTACAGCCTGCTTATGAAGGACAGACAGGGAAAGAAGGGAGGAGGTGTTGCCTTGTATATTAAAAATGTACACACTTGGACTGAGGTGGAGATGGACGTAGGAGATGGACGGGTTGAAAGTCTCTGGGTTAGACTCAGAGGAGTAAAAAACAAGGATGAGGTCCTACTAGGCATCTACTACAGACCCCCTAGCCAGGTGGAAGAGGTGGATGAGGCTTTCTTTAAACAGCTAACAAAATCATCCAGGGCCCAGAATTTGGTGGTGATGGGGGACTTCAACTATCCAGGTATATGTTGGGAAACTAATACAGCAGGGGACAGACTGTCCAATAAATTCTTGGATTGCATTGCAGACAACTTTTTATTCCAAAAGGTTGAAAAAGCTACCGGGGGGAAGCTGTTCTAGATTCAATTTTAACAAATAGGGAGGAAATTATTGAGAATTTGAAAGTGGAAGGATGCTTGGGTGAAAGTGATCGTGAAAGTATAGAGGTCACAATTCTAAAGAAGGGAAGAAGGGAAAACAGTACAATAGAGAGAATGGATTTCAGGAAAGCAGATTTTGGTAAACTCAGACAGCTGGTAGGTAAGGTCCCATGGGAAGCTAAACTGAGGGGAAAAACGGCTGAGGAGAGTTGGCAGTTTTTCAAAGGGACATTATTAAGGGCCCAAAAGCAAGCTATCCTGCTGCGTAGGAAAGATAGGAAACATGGCAAAAGACTGCCTTGGCTTAACCAGGAGATCTTGCATGATCTCAAACTAAAACAGGAATCGTATAAGAAATGGACACTAGGACAAATTACAAAGGATGAATATAGGCAAACAACACGAGCATGCAGAAGCAAGATTAGAAAGGCTAAGGCACAAAATGAGCTCAAGCTAGCTACAATCATAAAGGGAAACAAGAAGGCTTTTTACAAATACATTAGTAACAAGAGGAAGACCAAGGAGAGGGTAGGGCCATTGGTCAGTGACGAGGGAGAAACAGTAACAGGGAATTTGGAAATGGCAGAGATGTTTAATGATTTCTTTGTTTCGGTCTTCACTGAGAAATCTGAAGGAATGCCTGACATAGAGAATGCTAGTGAAAAAGGGGTAGGTTTAGAAGTTGAAATACGAAAAGAACAAATTAAAATTTACTTAGAAAAATTAGATGTCTGCAAATCACCAGGACCTGATGAAATGCATCCTAGAATCCTCAAGGAGCTGATAGAAGAGGTATCTGAGCCTTTAGCAATCATTTTTGGAAAATCATGGGAGACGGGAGAGATTCCAGAAGACTGGAAAAGGGCAAATATAGTACCCATTTATAAAAAGGGGAACAAGAATAACCCGGGAAACTACAGGCCAGTCAGCTTAACTTCTGTGCCAGGAAAGATAATGGAGCAGGTCATTAAAGAAATCATCTGCAAGCAATTGGAAGGTGGTAAGGTGATAGGGAACAGCCAGCATGGTTTTGTTAAAAACAGATCATGTCAAACCAATCTAATAGCTTTCTTTGATAGAATAACAAGCCTTGTGGATAAGGGAGAAGCGGTGGATGTGGTATACCTAGACTTCAGTAAAACATTTGACACGGTCTCACATAATATACTTATCAATAAACGAATCAAATACAACTTAGATGGGACTACTATAAGGTGGGTGAACAACTGGCTGGATAACTGTACCCAGAGAGTAGTTATTAATGGTTTTCAAACCTGCTGGAAAAGTATAACTAGTGGGGCTCCGCAGGGGTCTGTTTTAGGACCGGTTCTGTTCAATATCTTCATCAACGATTTAGATATTGACATAGAAAGTACACATATTAAGCTTGCAGATGATACCAAGCTGGGAGGGGTTGCAACTTCTTTGGAGGAGAGGGTCATAATTCAAAAGGATCTGGATAAACTGGAGAAATGGGCTGAGGTAAACAGGATGAAGTTTAATAAGGACAAAAGCAAAGTGCTCCACTTAGGAAGGAACAACCAGGGTTACACATACAGAATGGGAAAAGACTGCCTAGGGATGAGTACAGCAGAAAGGGATCTAGGGGTTATAGTGGACCACAAGCTAAATATGAGTCAACAGTGTGATGCTGTTGCAAAAACAGCAAACATGATTCTAGGATGCATTAACAGGTGTGTTGTGAACAAAACACTAGAAGTCATTCTCCCGCTCTACTCTGCGCTGGTTAGGCCTCAGCTGGAGTATTGTGTCCAGTTCTGGGCACCGCAGTTCAGGAAGGATGTGGAGAAATTGGAGAGGGTCCAGAGGAGAGCAACGAGAATGATCAAAGGTCTAGAGAACATGACCTATGAAGAAAGGCTGAAAGAAGTGGGCTTGTTTAGTTTGGAAAAGAGAAGGTTGAGGGGCGACATGACAGCAGTTTTCAGGTATTTAAAAGGGTGTCATAAGGCAGAGGGAGGGAACTTGTTCTTCCTTGCCTCTGAGGATAGAACAAGAGGCAATGGACTTAAATTGCAGCAGGGGAGGTTCAGGTTGGACATTAGGAAAAAGTTCCTAACTGTCAGGGTGATCAAACACTGGAACGAATTGCCAAGGGAAATGGTAGAATCTCCATCACTGGAGATATTTAGGAAGAGGTTAGATAGATGGTTTTCAGGGATGGTCTAGAAAGTGCTTGGTCCTGCCATGAGGGCAGGGGGCTGGACTCGATGGCCTCTCAAGATCCCTTCCAGTCCTACTCTTCTATGATTCTATGAATGGGGGTTAGGCTGCAGAGGCACATCCACACAGCCTCTTAATCGCCAGCAGCCCCCTCTGCTGAGAGTGAAATCTCATGTGGCTATGCTAATTAGCCATGCAAGTATGCAAATGATGAACCATTTGAAATTTCTAGAAAGCTCATTAGCACAGTGCTGCTGGAGACTTGGCCATAGTCTTCAATTATTTCTCAGGGGAGGCAGGTGGTCCATATGACAGTCTCTGGACTGGGACTCCACAAACCTCACTTCTATTTCTGGTTCTGCTATTGGCTTGCTGAATGACCTCATCAGGGTACTTCATTGTGTTGGACCTTCATCTCCTAGGAAGACTAATGATGACAGTGGCCTTTGACATTTACCAAGAGCTATGTACGAGTCACAGATGATTAAAAATTAGCCTGTTTAAAAAGAACAGAAGGAGGAGCTCAAGCACAGAGCCATTCAGCGTTAACCCACCTATCTCAGTTCATACTTGTTACCCACACTGGTTAATCTGAAGCTGGAAATTAGCAGGGTCATTAGAAATATATCTGCTATCCACGGGTAAGTGAGCAGACTCACATCCTGAGGAATCTAATCTAAAGAGTAACCATTTACAAAAACGTTAATGCTCAAGGAGTAATTTTATGGTCTGCTATGCTTTTGATATGCATTCGTAACTATAATGTTGCTGGAAGCTAGTCTTGAAGAGGAAATAAACTAATTCATGTGCAGCTTCACTGAGGAATTCTTGAGTCACTGCATGTGCACAGCGCCACAGAGAGATTAACAGTGTCAGGCAGGAATACTGCCAAATGCATGCCAAGCTTGACTGAATATGAAAAGTCTGTAAGCTTCACACCCTGCTCATCTCATCACATCCTATAGAAACCATTTATTGGAGATGGACTATTATTAGGCCTGCACACAAGAATTTCTGGGAGACGGTGCTTTTTCTTTACCCCCCACAGCAAGCCTGTCCCCCTACACTCGGATTTCCAGATGGTCTTGACCCTGCATCCCCCTGGTTTACCTCCCCACTTTCCACACTAGGCCTGCAGCCCCCCACTGCCTGCACTCTGCCGAAGGACCCACCCCCCTCACTGAGATTGAACTCCCCTGCAAAGCCCCAACATCACCCCTGAATGCCCCACCCTACCCTCACTCAGCCTGAAACAGCTCCACTCAGTCCCAACACCCCCCCACTCAGACTGAACTACCCCCCGCACATGGCCCCAACATCCACCCCCCAACACAACTTCCCCCCAGCCTAAAATCCCCCAAACCCCCACTTCAACCAAGGACCCACCACTCCACCCCAGCTTGTCCTGAAGATCCCCACCCCTGCTACACCCAAGCGGAGAAGGATTACCTGGGGCAGGAGGCAACGGCAGCAGCAGCCATAGTCAATCACCTCCCCTCATCCTCAGCACTCACCACGTGGAGCTGTCTCAGCCTCCCAGCTTGCTGAGCCCCACTTCTCTGTGGGTGGAGCACCACATGGTGAGTGAGATGTGGTGGTGAGATAGGCTGAGGAGAGGTGATCCCCTGCAACTGCCTGCCCCCGTCCCCAGTAATCTCTGGCCACGTTGGTGGAGGCGGGGGGCAGAGTGGTGAAGGGGCAGGATGGCGGGGCCCATAGGGAGTGCTTTCAGTCCCCTCGCACGTCTCCTGCATAAGGGACCGAGTAGCGCTAACTATATTTCAATCTGTGATCACTCACAGGAATACGAATGCAACAGTCTCTGATAATGTAACACTGACAGATACCTGTATAACTCAGGAAGCTGAAAATTATGATCCCAACAAAACTATAAGTGGGACACATTACATACCCATATGAATACAGGTAAGCTATTGCCATAGTTTCTAATACAAACACTGCATGTCTCCCTATCATTCCTTGGAACTTTTTGATGTTTGATTCTAAAACTTCAACATAATGTTGTATTTCACAGAAGCTATTTCACACTGAATGTTCAGTCTAGAATGAACAACAACACAGCTATTAATCTGTAGTGCCTCTGGTGTCACTGCTGTAGACAGCGCTAATGAGTGTACAAATGCAAGGGGCCTGTTTTCACACAGACCCTCAGTTCTGCCTACCTACAGATGAGACGTGTGCAACTGTCACTACTTGGCTGACAGGTGCAGTCGGATAGTTAGATCTGCAAAAAGGAAAGCTGGATTGGAAACATTAGATCCAAAGTATAACATTTTTGGAAGTCTCAAACTGCATATATAATACTTTTTATGGAACAATTTATTAATGAATTGCATGCCAGCTGTCAGCATTTTTAATTAGATTTACCTTTGACCAAAGTGTAAAAAACAAAAAAACGTATGTTTAACGTAGTACTTGTTGCTCTCTTGCACTGGAATTATTCCTTCATTTTGTACATGGGGTATAACAAGAACACCCTCTCTGACTCAGATGAAAAGAGATTGCAGTAGCTCAAGTGCACAAAACAGCATGTTTTGATAATGTTTGAAATGTGATAACAGAGCTAAAAAGTCTTTCCAAGGTCAGCTATATCTAGTGTTCTAGGCATTTTCAGCAGCATATTGTTTGCTATTTGTGTCACGGTGGCCCACTTTTACACATTTTGCAGCTATAAATGAAGTTAGATATGTAAAGTCTATTTGTGTCTCTAGAGCCTGACCCCTGCATCTTTCTCCATGTTTCTCTACAGCTGCGTGAGTGTACAGGCCTCTGCAACCTAGTTAGGGAGTCTCTTCTATGGAGTGTACATGCTAACACAGTGGTGGGTAACCTGTGGCCTGTGAGCCACATGCTGCCCCCCAGGGTTCTGTGTGTGTTCCGTTCCACAAGGTATTTCGTTTACCGTTGCTCATGCGCTGAGTTGCCCGATTCTGTTGGTTTCTGTCCACATAGGTTTTTTTCCTACTGCTATTACTAAATTGAAACACATGTAAAGTAAGGACAGGTGAAATGAGGCGTGTGCTGATAGCACACAACATTCTGAGAGTCGTGCACTCCCTCTGCATCCAATCAATGTGCTGTTACAGTTCATTCTGCACACCCTGCAAACTCTAGGTATGCAAGTGCAGTTAGCAAAACTACCTTGGGAGACCTTGATTACTGCAATCTTGCAGCCCATAGAGATGAAGGAGGATCACTCCTGCGGCCACTCACAAGCCAGTTTGCTCATCACTGTGCTAACGGGTATGTTCCTTTTTGCACTTACCCTTTGGTCAGAGGACATGTCCTTTAGCGCTGAACTGGAGATTGGAGGTCTTGATCAGCGACAGTACAAATTTCTTTCATGTTGTGCTGCTCTGACGAGAGGAACTTCTATGGATGAGAACGTAGCTGTCTCCATGGTATACTGCAAGGACAGCAAACAATGTTAGACAGGGTGATGTGTATTAGTGAAGGGAGAGTTGTGGGTTGTTGTCCACTTGGAACGGGATTAAGACCAACTCATTTCATGTACACTAATGACCAGCACAATAATTACAATTTTCAGGCATGACTGACTAGGCCAGATTAAAAGAAGTGTCCTAGAAATAAATTGCTTTGGTGAATCCCATCAGGTCTCATCTCTGTGTTAGTTTTAAAAATGTAGCAAGTGTTGGTTCAGTGCTAGGACTGGCTGGGAACACTTTTTCCCCCAACAGAAGTTTTGACTTGTTTGGGACAAACAAACTTTTATTTGCAAACTGAAAGTTTTTGGTTTTCAGTCCAAGTGGTTTTATCATAACCCAAATACTTAGTTGGTGGGGAGAGGGGTGGACTTTGCTTTTCAATGAAAATAAAGTTTTCTGTGGAAAACATACACTTTTGGTGAAAAATTTAATATAATAAAAATAGTTTTCACCAAAAATGGTTTGATCTAAGATTTCTGAACTGCCGTAATAGAAACACAGACATTAAGGTTTTGCATTGTTACAGCTTTATCTGATTTTAAGAGAAAATGTGATCAACTACAGTAGAGAGACCTCAGCTTCATTTTGTGTTTCATTTGTAGCAAAACAAATTCTTCTTATAGTCTTTGCATTCATTATCTAAGTCTTTTCCAGACATATACTCGAATAGGTCCAGTTCCATCTAAACCAAATATATTGTCAACAAAATGACAAGGGAAAAAAACACAGCAACGTAGGGTGGAGGGAGCACAAGACAGAAAAAAAGTCTGATTAGGCAGACGTACCATTAACAGCAATTACGCTTTAATTACTGTACTTAATCCTTTTGCACCAGTAGTTTCTGGAATGTCCTTTATTAGAGAGGAAAGCAGCACTTCTCACTCTAGGCGGTGCTGTGACCCCATGTGCCAGGCTTCAATACCTTTCACTCAGATTTGGCCTGACATTGCTCCAGTCAAATCTGAGCACTACTCTGACTCTGGAGGTTGCAAAGCCTGGAGCAGGAAGCCAAGCTGACCCCAGTCAGCCCTCAGGAACAGGAGCTGGGAGGGTGCAGTTGATGTCACATTCTCTGGTAAAAGATGGTCCCCTTGATATCCTTCCCAACTCTGCATGGCTGAGTGAAACTCCTTTTCTATAGCCTCCTTGGGGCCAGGACAGAGGGTATTGGCTTACCACCCATCCCCCAATTTCCATTGGTGGGAAGGTCCCTAGCTGTGCATAAGTGCTGGATCTAGAGGTGCTGGGGATGCTGTCCTGGCTTGTAATAGATTCCAGTATATCTAGCATTTGCAGTTTGGGTCAATGGCTCTCTGCACCCCTACGACACAAACTGTTGCATCCCTCCAGCAACTGTTTATCTCTGGCCAGAGCATCTCCCCTCATGGACCCCTGCCCAAAGGGGGAAGGGAACCAGCAGGTCTGGGGGCATCTCTGCACTGCAACAGGCCCTAAAACTTTATAACTGGGTCTCGAGCGCTAAATACCAATTTAATAGATTTGTGCAATTGCTTTGGCTATCTGACCTGCTCTGCTCCCCAGCCATCTCCAGAACGTGTTTATTAAATGCAAAATGTTATACTTTGGGTTGTAAAAAATATTTATACATTAAAAGTAAGTAGGCTTTTAAAGCATTCTATCGGGAGCCACTTCTCATTCATGGAGACAGGTAAAATGCTTTGAATGTTGTTTCATTGGTATAGAACAGACATATATTTATTTATTTTGCATTATTGCTTCATTGAAATCTGTCTATCTAAAAGTGTGTATTATAATGCTAAAAATGCTCTTCCATATTTGAATTGAAATTCCTATCAAACCACTGCAAAACAATTGACTTCTACTCTGAAATTAGCCATAAATCCAAGTTATAAGAGTAAGATCAGTTGACAGCCACTGTGGTCACTGGGGCAAAGTGGGAAGGGGGCCTGTCTCTGTGCCCCCAGAAGGGGTGGGGCAAAGGAGTCACTCTTTCTGCTGCCAGGACCATGGAGCTGGGCCCCTGTAGTTGCATGGCATGGTGGTGCAGCATTACCAGCACTTCAAAGGGGCATGGAGCTCCATCCACTGCCGCCCCCAAAGTAGCTGTGGCAATGGCAGCTGGAGCTCTGGGACCTCTTGAAAAGCTGGGCCCTGGGGCAACTGCCCCCATTTGTCCTCTCTCCCCCATTGGTGTCCTGCAGAACTTCAGTCCCTACCAACAATTTGACTGCCTCTACAAATTAAAAAAAGACACCGTAAGGACAAATTTGGTACAAAAATTTAAGTTTTATGAATACAAATTTTTAGAAAACCAATACAGACAGTAATATGTCCATGAGATTAAAAAGCCCACCACTTTCCAAATGGCTCCTTTGAAAAGCATTTTCGTTTAAGTATTTGCAACCCAAGCCTGAAGACTGTAATGCATTTGTACCGCCTTTCAGAAATCCTCTCTCCCTGTTTACTTCCTTCAGCTTTCGTTCACACAGGTCTGATGATAGAAAACGGCTTCCAATATGTAGTTTAGTTTTCTCTTCAGTCTCTTAATCACTTTTGCACCTGCCATAATACCAAGTATTCCAAGAAAAAGATACCAATAATTTACTTACACTTACACTTGCAAGTGTCAAAGTGAAGCAGAGAAAGCTGGTCCTCTGAGCCAGTCTTTATAAAAACACCGAACAACACTGGTTGTTTCTGAGGCAACATTTTGTTTTGAGTAAAAAATAGTATAATGCAGCACAAATGTCTCTTCCTAGAACTCAGGAGAAATGTCACTCTGAGAATTCTGGACACAACTGGGACTTTCATTTGCATGCAAGTCTCATTGTGCCTTGGACTCACTCCTATAACTCGGGGTGTTAGCTCTGCAACCGCAGGGCTGGAACTGAAAATGTGTGGGGTGTTAATGGTGGATTAATGCATTTGACTTCTCTGGACAATACTGCCATGGTAGTCACTTACTGGACATTAGATTCAATGGCTGTGCTATTAGAAGCCATATACCAGAAACCCCAGTCATGCCCTCACAGGTCAGATCTTTTTCTAACAACACTGAAGCAGAGTTTCATGCCATCAAGAATTGACTATAGCAATGTACAAGGTGTTTGGTTGGTTTTGCAGCCTCAGCAATAGAGGACAGAAAAGGAGGCAGCTGAGTTCACATACATACTCCTTCATGATGAATGGTGCTTTAGCACTACGGGTTAAGTCACTAGCAGGAGTTCAAACAGTAATCTTTGCCCACATCCCTCTTAAGACATCTACATTCTGCAGAATTCTCAAATGTCTGCAACATGGTACCTTTTCCTTCCCCACCGCAGACTCTCAACAAAGAGCCTGTCCCTGGGGTCTTGCATGGAGCAGTTTCTCTAGCATCTAAGTTTGGATGGAATATGCTGCAGAGGAATGGCTTCCTTTTGCCACTGATTGAGCCGATTTTTCTCCACTGAAGTACAAAAACTAGGGGACCACATGGTCTGTAAAACAACGTCTTCTCACCACAGAGACCAACCTGAATCAATCCAAATAATTACACAGAATGTCAAATGGTCAGACAGACCAACCAAGAGAAAGCTCCATCACTGACATTTCCACTGGCAGGTACACAAAGTGCTCTGCAAACACAGAATGTAACGATGCTGATGCTCAGTTTCAGCATATATTGCAAACTGAGTGCTCCTGAATTTGAAAGTCTCAAAAAGCTTTATAAAGAATCTGTTTGTGGGCGGTGGGGGGAATGCTGCCTCTTCCAATTTAACCGAAACCAGCTCATGTAAGGCATCTTCCACAACAGGGCATGTCTGTGACATAACAGCACATCACCTATGAATTGTTCAGCCCCAGGCCTCCTGCTGTCCCACCACACCCTAGAAAGTGGCAGTTATTCCCCTACCCCACCCCGTAATCACATGGCGTCTTACAGTCTTATCCTGGAGGTACTGAACACCTGCAGCCAGAGATATAAGTAAGACTACAGGCTTGCAAGTGACAGGGAATGAACCCTGGATGAATTAAAGGCACAGTATCATTTGTATGCTAAAAACACTTCCAAATGGGCAGCTGTGTCTTAAAATGCCTTTGTGGGTGGGGGGGGGGTAGGGGGGGAGGGAGGGGACATAGCTCAGTATAATTAAAACATTTCTGGGCTCTGAAGCATTGGTTTAAGATGCTGTATTAAAATCATTCCATCCAGACCCCTCAGGACCAGATTTCCAGCTAGCCAATCAGATTATTCCCTCAGTTCTGCCCTGGGGATACGGTACAATTTCTATGATCTTCTACTCACTTTATCCAAATTAGGATCACATCCCTGATGTCTGTTGCTTTTATTGAAGACTCTCTCAACTATGGGAATGTATTAAGTGTCTCCAGTGACATTTGAATAATCAAGGTCACAATGCACATATAGCCTTTGCCAATCATCAGTTTGCTATCTATCTTTATGCACTGAATGCACAAGAGAAATGTGTATGTTTTGAGATATAATAAGCATCTTAAAAGCAGGGTTTCCAGTATTTTAATCCAAGTTGTGCAGCAGTAACTGAATTTTCCAAGTGTTCATTGAACCCAATGAATTGATATAATACATCTCTGAAGCTTTCCTGAGGGAAGAGAAACATCTTGTATTCTGCTCATGTTGGGCTACCAAGGTGATTTTTTTAAAAGTTTAATTTAATTAATTCTTGAAAACTAAGACCCTTTCGAAGGAGCATGATGGTAGAACACTTGGAAAAACACAGTCTCATTCAACACAGTACACATGGACTTCAGGACAGAGGTCTTGCTTCATTTATCTGTTGAAATTATTTGAAAATATTGTGGCAAGTCAGGAGAATCATTAAGCTGCTACAGCCACAATTAATGGCTAAGGTAAAGAGATGTTCAAAAAAGAGAAGACAGTGGGGACATGTGATAGAGGTTTACAAGTAACTTAAAGTATTAAAAGGAGGAGGGAGAAAAATTATTCTTCTTAGCCTCTGAGGATAGGATAAGAAGTAATGGGCTTAAAGTGCAGCAAGGCAGGTATAGGTTGGACATTAGGAAAAACTTCCTAACTGTCAGAGTGGTTAGACATTGAAATACATTGCCTAAGGAGGTTGTGGAATCTCTGTCAATGGAGATATTTAAGAGCAGTTAGACACACATCTATGAGGGAGAGTACTTGGTGCTGCCATGAGGGCAGGAGACTGGACTCTATGACCTCTTGAGGTCCCTTCCAGTTCTAGTGTTCTACGATTTTATGTTATTAGGGTATGTCTAAGGTTGTAGAAAAATGTGTAACATTCCATTTCTCAAATAATACATTAAGTGATTGAGTAAACAGGAACTGTAGGTAATTCATACCCTTGAGTATGTAAAAAAGGAATCCTACATAAAGGGGAAACATTATCAACTTGCTAAAAGGAAGTGCAAAAGAATAACATCAGCATGTATCAACAAAATGAGAAAGGCTCAGGCTCTGAATGAGTTACACCAAGCAAGGGTGTGAAAGCAATAAGAAAAAGTTATTTAAATACATTCAAAACAAGCAAAAAGACAAAGTATAAGTCTTCTATCTAGTGAGGAAGCAAAGCTAATAACTGAGGCTGTCAAGAAAGCTGTGTTGTTTGTTTAATGCTTATTTTGCTTCAGTCTACACTAAAAGGGTTAATTATGACCAGATAATCAACATAACAACAATAAGGAATACAAGCTAAAACAGAAAACAACAGGTTGGACTATATTTAGGTAAACAGTCTCTGAAGGATAGCCATGCGAGTCTATAGCTTCACAAACAACAAGCAGTCTTGTAGCACCCTAAAGACCAACACATTTATTAGGTAATGAGCTTTTGTGGGAAAGATCCACTTCTCCAGATTATAATTATTGTCCAATAATCTAAAGAAGTGGGTCTTTCCCAGAAACGATCACTACCTAACAAATTTGTTAATCTTCAAGGTTCTACAGGAATGCTCGATATTTAAGTAAATTACATGTATTCAAGTCAGCAGGCCCTGACAAAATGCGTTGTAGGGATACTTAAGAAACTAATTGAAGCAATCTTGGAAAAGTTCCCAATTGTCTTTTAGAACTCTTGAAAGACATGTGAGGTCCCAGAAGACTGGAGAAGGACAAACATAACAGCTAGCTTTAAAAAGGGGAAGCAAAGAGGACCAAGAAGTTATAGACCAGTTAGCCTAATTTAGATAGCTGGAAAGATAATGGTGCAAACTATAAAAGAGTTTGTCGCCAACTGGAGAAAAACTGGGTTATAATCCGGCCAAAACCAACCAAATTCCTTTCTTTGATGGCCTAGAAGATGGGGAAAGAAGTAGATATGATGCAGTTTGATTTTGGTCAGGCTTTTGACTGTCCCATATGACCCTGTTGTTAAGAAAACTAGGGAAATGTCATTGAGGTTAAATTGCTATAAAGTAGGCAGACAACTGATTGAAAGACCTATGCTCAAAGAATAGCTATCAATGGCTCACTGTCAAATTGGAAGGTTCTACGTTGTGGGAACCAACACAAGTCAGTCCCAGGTATCAGCTGTACAAGGACAGCTCCATTACCTACTGGCTTGGTCTTTTCTGATTAGAGATTTGCCTCACCTCCTTCCCAGACTTTATAATGACTCCCTGAAGCAGAGTCCCTCAGGCTAATGGATTTTATCAGAAACTCTTTTGATGCACTGAGCGGATTGAATCAGCAATGATCAACAGACAAAATATCCACTGTACTACTAACTGTCAGAGATGTGATTAAAAAGAACAACCATCTCTTAGTTCCCTGCTGAGGCAGCTCTCCATAGTGAGGAGATAACGTGATATCAGGTTTTTCCCTAGGCTGATACTTGGCTTACATACTGAAGGCTGTAGATGACTGATTTTTTTGTGTCATTGCCTGTTGATAACTACTTGTTCACAATACAAATGATGAAATTACTTTTAACATCCTTTATGATTTCTGCAAGTACAACACTGAATGTTAGTGGCAAAATTAGTTGCCAGCCCTATTCATCTAGCAACCAAATATGAAAGTGAAGAGGGCTCTTTTAACTCCCTACTGAATCTGGTAATTCAAGTGGTGCAGTGAAGATGCATTACTAGCCTTTCAAGTAAGATGGAATTACATAGGTGTAGAAGACTACAAGACCCTTGGGACAAGAACTGTCTAGCCAGACACTTAATACAGTTCAGACATAAGAAAAATAGAGGGACGCATCCATTATGTTGGTGTTCTGTTTATTTAATACATAGAGTGGGCCAAATTCTACTCTTGGTAAATTCAAGGCAACTCCACTAAGGCCAGTAGACTTAGTCCAGATTCACACCTTGTAAGTGTGACCACAATTCCCACAACCCCTTTTTACTTGGTAGTTCATCAATGGAATGGAATGGAAAAAGGCCAGAAAACACTTGTCAGTCCATTTCAGTGGTGCCTACTGTACAACCTTCAAGGGCAGGTCTACACTAGATCTGAAAGTCGATCTTAGATACACAATTCCATTCTGCTTCATCAGGCCATCCACAGACCTCCCTTACTCCTCACAAGAATGAGGCGTACCAGGATTGACTGTCATAGAATCATAGAATATTAGGACTGGACAGGACCTCAAGAAGCCATCGAGTCCAGCCACCCGCCCCAATGGCAGGACCAAGTACTGTCTAAACCATCCCTGATAGACATCTATCTAACCTGTTCTCCAGCGACGGAGATTCCACAACCTCCCTTGGCAATTTATTCCACTGTTTGAGCACCCTGGCAGTTAGGAACTTCTTCCTAATGTCCAATCTAAACCTCCCTTGCTGCAGTTTAAGCCCATTGCCTCTTGTTCTATCCTCAGAGGCCAAGAAGAACAAGTTTTCTCCCTCCTCCTTATGACAACCTTTTCGATACCTGAAAACCGCTATCATGTCTCCCCTCAGTCTTCTCTTTTCCAAACTGAACAAGCCCAATTCTTTCAGCCTTTCTTCATAGGCCACATTCTCTAGACCTTTAATCATTCTTGTTGCTCTTTTCTGGGCCCTCTAATTTCTCCACATCTTTCTTGAACTGCAGTGCCCAGAATTGGACACAATACTCCAGCTGAGGCCTAACCAGAGCAGAGCAGAGTGGAAGACTGACTTCTCATGTCTAGTTCACAACATACCTGTTAATGCATCCCAGAATCATGTTTGCTTTTTTTGCAACAGCATCACACTGTTGACTCATATTTAGCTTTTGGTCCACTATAACCCCTAGATCCCTTTCTGCTGTAGTCATTCCTAGACAGTCTCTCCCCATTCTGTATGTGTGAAACTGATTGTTCCTTCCCAGCTGGAGCACTTTGCATTTGTCCTTATTAAACTTCATCCTGTTTACCTCAGACCATTTCTCCAATTTATCCAGATCATTTTGAATTATGACCCTATCCTCCAAAGCAGTTGCAACCCCTCCCAGCTTGGTATGATCTGCAAACATAATAAGCTTACTTTCTATGCCAATATCTAAATCGTTGATGAAGATATTGAACAGAACCGGTCCTAAAACAGACCCCTGCAGAACGCCACTTGTTATACTTTCTCAGCAGGATTGAGAACCATTAAGAACTACTCTCTGGGTACGGTTATCCAGCCAGTTATGCACCCACCTTATAGTAGCCTCGTCTAAATTGTATTTGCCTAGTTTTTTGATAAGAATATCATGAGAGACCATATCAAATGCTTTACTAAAGTCTAGGTATACCATATCTACTGCTTCTCACCTATCCATAAGGCTCGTTATCCTATCTAAAAAAGCTATCAGATTAGTTTGACATGACTTGTTCTTTACAAATCCACGCTGGCTGTTCCCTATCACCTTACCACCTTCCAAGTGCTTGCAGATGATTTCTTTAGTTACCTGCTCCATTATCTTTCCTGGCACTGAAGTTAAGCTGACTGGCCTGTAGTTTCCTGGGTTATTCTTATTCCCCTTTTTATAGATGGGCACTATATTTGCCCTTTTCCAGTCTTCTGGAATATCTCCTGTCTCCCATGATTTTCCAAAGATCATAGATAAAGGCTCAGATGCCTCCTCTATGAGCTCCTTGAGTATTCTCGGGTGCATTTCATCAGGCCCTGGTGACTTGAAGACATCTAATTTTTCTAAGTGATTTTTAACTTGTTCTTTTTTTTATTTCAACTTCTAACCCTACCCCTTTCCCACT
Source organism: Carettochelys insculpta (assembly GCF_033958435.1). Taxonomy (NCBI): domain Eukaryota; kingdom Metazoa; phylum Chordata; order Testudines; family Carettochelyidae; genus Carettochelys; species Carettochelys insculpta. The sequence continues at coordinate 44,776,152 of NC_134148.1, read as the reverse complement.
AGCATTCACTATGTTGTGCACTCCTTCATCAGACTTCTCAGTGAAGACCGAAACAAAGAAGTCATTAAGCATCTCTGCCATTTCCAAGTTCCCTGTTATTGTTTCTCCCTCCTCACTGACCAATGGCGATACCCTGTCCCTGGTCTTCCTCTTGTTTCTAATATATTTATAAAAAGCCTTCTTGTCTCCCATTATGCCTGTAGCTAGTTTGAGCTCATTTTGTGCTTTAGCCTTTCTAATCTTGCTCCTGCATTCTTGTGTTGTTTGCCTATATTCATCCTTTGTAATTTTTCCTTGTTTCCATTTTTATACGATTCCTTTTTTACTTTGAGATCATGCAAGATCTCCTGGTTAAGCCAAGGAGGTCTTTTGCCATATTTTCTATCTTTCCTATGCAGCGGGATAGCTTGCTTTTGGGCCCGTAATAATGTCCCTTTGAAAAACTGCCAACTCTCCTCAGCTGTTTTTCCCCTCAGTTTTGCTTCCCATGGGACCTTACCTACCAGCTCTCTGAGATTACCAAAATCTGCCCTCCTGAAATCCATTATCTCTATTTTGCTGTTTTCCCTTCTACCCTTCCTTAGAATTGTGAACTCTATGATTTCATGATCACTTTCACCCAAGCTGCCTTCCACTTTCAAGTTCTCTACCAATTCCTCCCTATTTGTTAAAATCAAATCTAGAACAGCTTTCCCCCAGTAGCTTTTTCAACCTTTTGGAATAAAAAATTGTCTCCAATACAATCCAAGAACTTACTGGATAGTCTGTGCCCTGCTGTATTAGTTTCCCAACATATATCTGGATAGTTGAAGTCCCCCATCACCACCAAATTCTGGGCCCTGCATGACTTTCTTAGTTGTTAAAAAAAGCCTCATCCACCTCTTCCACCTGGGGAGGCAGCCTGTAGTAGACTCCTAGCAGGACATGCCCCTTCTTTTTTACCCCTCTTAGTCTAACCCAGAGACTCTCAACACGTCCATCTCCTACGTCCATCTCCACCTCAGTCCAAGTGTGTACATTTTTAATATACAAGGCAACACCTCCCCCCTTTCTTCCCTCTCTATCCTTCCTAAGCAGGCTGTACCCTTCAATACCAACATTCCAATCATGTGTATTATCCCACCAAGTTTCCGTGATGCCAACAATGTCTTAGTTGTATTTATTTATTAGCACTTCCAGTTCTTCCTGTTCATTACCCATACTTCTTGCATTTGTATATAGGCATCTAAAATATTGATTTGATCTTGCCTCCCTGTTTTGCCCTGACCTTCTTTTTACTCTGACATTGTCATCTGTCGAGCCCCGATGGTTTGATTTAGCATATCCCCACTATGTGCACTAAGTCGAACCCCAGAATATTGACTCTGAAGGAGTCTTCCAGTAAGTATAGACATACCCTAACATAAAAAGCAAGCTGACAGGTATACATAAACAGTCTGGAAAACTGAAGGGTTAGAGGTATTGTTAATGGAAGACAACTGACATTAAGCCATTAGCTTACTTGACACTCAGGGCGATGAGCACTGAAAATCTTTACACCTGATGGCTTCTTGGTGGCCTATGCTACAGAGTGAGTCAGTGGTCTCCTTGCAATTCCTCATGGACAAAGGCCCTCAGTACAAAAGTCACTGGTGTTAACTAGCATTCTTAAAGGGCAAAGTAGTAATGGAGACCCTCTCACGTCCAGCAGGTGTCCTCCAAGTTAGTGGTCAGGCCTCCTGGCAGGCAAATGCTGAGTGCTGGGGGGAGCTGGCATTGCTGTCACTGCTGTTGTACATACCTTGTACAATAGTAACTGAGAGGTAGCCATGCTAGTCTGTATCCTAACAAAACAAAAAAGCAATCCAGTAGCACTTTAAAGACTAACAATTTATTAGGTGATGAGCTTTTGTGGGGAAGACCCACTTCTTCAGACCGTACCTGTCTGTTCTGGTATGGCTATGGTCTGAAGAAGGGGATCTGTCCCACGAAAGCTCACCACCCAATAAATTATTTTGCTAGTCTTTAAAGTGCTACTGGACCGCTTTTTTGTTTTGATAGGGTGAGACTGTGCCAGTTTTACTTATGGATACAGCCCTGTCAAAGTTATAGTCCACTTAGGTCAATTTCTTGGTCACATGTTTTCAAAAATCACAATTTTCATAATTTCAGCTATTTTTATCTGAAATGTCATGATGTTGTAAATGTAGGGAGCCTGACTCAAAAGGGAGTTGTGTAGGAGAGGGGTAGGGCATAGCGGTCACCAGGTTGATGTAGGAGGAATTACAGTATTGTTACCCTTTTTTCTGCACAGTTGCTGATGGTGGTGCTTCCTTCAGAGCTTGGCAGCTAGTGAGCAAGTGGCTGCTGGCTGGAAGTCCAGCTCTGAAGGCAGAGGCACCATCAGCAACAGCATAGAAGGATGATGGTATGGTGTTGCCACTCTTATTTCTGTGCTGATGCTGGCAGGGTGCTGCCTTTAAGAGCTCGGTGACTGACCAATAAGCCACTGTTCTCCAACCACCCAGCTCTGAAGGCAACTTAGAAGTAAGGGAGGCAATCCTGTGACCCCTCCTTAAATAACCCTGTGGGCCCCCTGCAACTCCATTGTGGGTAAGAACCTCCAAATTGAGAAACACTGGTCTCCTCTATGAAATCTGTATAGCATAAAGCCACAGCATTCAAAACACCAGATTTCACTATCTGTGATGCATTTGATAGGGCCCTATACTCATGGGAGTGAGCTGACACAAGCAATCCCTCTGCAGGTGATAGGATCATGCATGGCCCAAGCAAGAACAAGCATTGTAAACTTTGGCCTTAAAATTGGGATAAAACCACACTTCTGTGCGAACTGAGTGTTTTCTGCAGTACTCATCTGGTACTTCACTTGGCAGTTAGACAATTCCTCCTTTTCAGTTCTTGGTGTTAAAGTGCTTTTTCCTATCTGAAAATTTTGTCCTTTTATTAGTTTTCATTATTGGACACTTTTGTTAGAGAATGCTTTCCCTTGAGGTCAGGACATCCCTTTTCCTTCTCAGTCACAGAACTGACACAGTGAAATGTAATCACAACCAATGTGTACTGTTAACTTTTAGACATTGGAAACTGTGTTCCTATTAAGGGTCAAAAACAAGTCACTTCTATACCACTGTAACACGTCCCGCGGTGCCCAGCCCCTTGGTCTAGGGTGGGCGGCAACAAAAGAGGGGGCAGTCAGCGGCTCACCGCTACCACCGTACAGGCCCCAGCCCTCAGTGCAGGGCGGGGCGGCAGTTCACAAGAGTTGTATAGTTCTGGGCCCAGCCCTCAGTCCAGGGCGGGGCAGCAGTTCACAAGGGTTGTATAGTTCTGGGCCCAGCCCTCAGTCCACGGCGGGGCAGCAGTTCACAAGAGTTGAGCACCGGCCCAGCCCTCAGTTTGGGGCGGGGCAGCAACACAAGGGTTAAACACCGGCCCAGCCCTCAGTTTGGGGCGGGGCAGCAACACAAGGGTTTACAGACAGGCTCAGCGGGGGCTGGCCCTGTCAGGGAGGGGGTAGGGGGTCGCAGGCCCTCCCACTCCACTGCGACCCGGCCCGGGGTGTCGCTCACATGCAACCCCGGCAGTGGGGATCCAGACCGCAACACACTGCCATTGGTTCGTGAGCGACATTCCCCGGGCCACTTCCTACCTCACCCTCTGTTGGCGGCAGATCCCAGTCCATCTGGTCGAGGGGTCCTCCTAGGTCGGTCTCCTCTGGGTCATCCACCTTTGGGGGCTCCGGCCAATCATCCATAACCACGTCGTTAGGGTGGTCAGGCGGCGGCAATACAGGAGACGCAGGGCGGTCCTGGGTCTGAGTGTTGTAAGGGTCCGCCGGGACTCTGGGGCAGCCCGCTCCCGGGGCCTCTTCCAAGGCGGGGGGTCTCCGCCGGCAGGAAGGTCCTGGTAGGTCCGGGAAGTCCGGGTAGTCTCCTTGGGGCATACGGACCCGGGATTGCGTGGAGCCTCTGGGGGCCTGCTCCTCTGGCCTGGACGGGCGGCCGCAGGCCCTCTCCCTTTGGCCCCGAGGAGCTCGTGCAGGCACGTCCTCCCTGCCCGGAGGCCCAGCCCTGAATGGTTCCTGAGTCCCACCTTTGGCTCTTCTAGCCCTTGGCCCTGCCCTCTGAGGGGCAGGCCTCTGGCCTCCTGACTCCGGCCCCGCCCACCAGGGCCTCTGCATAGCTTCCCCGGCCTCCGGGTCTGCAGGAGGCCATACTGACCCACTACAACCACAAACTCTGCTTCTCTGTTATAAAGTATCTGCCTATATAAACTTCATTTGCATTCATTTTCAGTTTAAAAAGCAATGATGTTGCAAATTGTAGTCCTGGGAATCTTGTTTAATAATTTTGGAACCTGGCCCAACACCTCAGATTCAATGCATTGCAATGAACAATCAGCAGAGCTCTCAGTTCAACCCTTAACTTTCAAGTATGTGTGCTGTGCCGCTGCTTTCAGTGGGACCACCAGATCCTTTAGCCAGGAGGCGCCATTTCAGGATGGTGACTTGTGCACACCATAATAGTGATGGGGCAGAGAGAGGGCATGGGGATGAACTGAAGCCAGCAGCTTCAGCAGTGTTACTGGGCATGGTGAATACAAGCAAAACAGTAAATGGGGGCAGAAGGATCAGCCCTGTCTGCCCTCCTTCAGACCCCCCCACCACATCTTTTCAGCAGCTACTAAGGCACTTGAAAAACTCCAACATTTTGGCAGATAACTTGGCAGTTAGCTGACAGGAGCATTATATCTAATTCCTATACAATTACATAACTATTACACCCACTCAGCTCTAATACTAACATATGCTGACATCTTGTGGCAAGTTACTCAAGGGACATGGGTTAGTCTTAAAACTGAAATGTATATTGTTACTTTGTTACTAATTCTGCAGGAAGAGAGAGACACTCAGGACTCCTGGGCTCGCTCTCCTCTCTGGAAAGGGAGTGGACTCTAGTGGTTATACCAGGGGGCAGATACATCTGGGTTCTATGTAAAAATGTCATAATGGACATACTGGGAAAGAGCAATGGTCTATCTAGCCCAGTGTCCTGACTTCTAAGAGTGGCCAATGCCAGTTGCTTCAAAAGGCACGAACAGAAGAAGTAATCATCAAGTGATCCATCCCCTATTGCCCATTCCCAGCTTCTGCCAAACAGAAGCTAGGGACACTATCCCTGCCCATTCTGGTTGGTAGCCACTGATGGACCTCTACTCCCTGAACTTACTTCGTTCTTACTGGAACCCTGTTATAGTTTGAACATTTCCCACCAGACCCTGGCAAAGAGTTCCACAAGATGACCATGAAGAAATACTTTTAACCTCTTCCCATATGGAAGCTGTTCCTTACCTTTAATAATTTCTGTTACCCTTCTCTGTATCTTTTCCAAATCCAGTATATCTTTTTTCAGTTGGGATGACCAGATCTGCATGCAGTATTCAAGATGTGGTGATATCAGGACTTTATAGAGAGGCATTATGAATTTTTCTGTCTTATTATCTATTCCTTTCCTCATGGTTCTCAATATTGTTTTGACGTTTTAGTTTTTAGATTGCCACTGCACATTCAGCAGATGTTTTCAGGGAACTATTCACAATGACTGCACGATCTTTTTCTTGAGTGGTAATAGCTATTTCACACCCTGTCATTTTGTATGTATAGTTGGGGTTATTTTTTTCCCATGTGCATTTCTTTGCATTTATTAACACTGAATTCCACCTGCCCTTCTGTTGCCCAATTGTTACCACCTGTGGTGGATTTGAACCTGGGACCTCTGGAGCTTATTGCATGAGCCTATACAGTTTGAGCTAAAAACCAGCTGGCGCTCAGCTATGGCGGTAGAGGAGACTCATTCTTTCTCTGTGTAAACTGTCTAAGTACCACTACATGGGACACCAACCCACACTGTAGGTGTATGGGTTACATATTCACCTATTTTTATGAGATACCTTTGTAATTCTTTGGAGTCAGCTTTGGACTTGACCATTTTGTAGCATGTGGAAATTCTGCCACCTCACTGTTTACCCCTTTTCCCAAGAACATTGATGACAAGTTTAATGACAGTGGTCCAAATGCAAATCCCAACAGAACACCTCTCATTCCTGCTCACCCCACCCCCACATTTTTAAGTGGAGCACCTGGCAATGTTTTCATGAACAACAAGAAGTCCTGTGGCACCTTATAAACTAACAGATATTTTGGACCATAAGCTTTCATGGGCAAAGACCCGCTTCGTCAGATGTATCTATGCATGTATGCAATGTTTTCATGATGATCTAAAGATCCTTCAATTATATGAATGACAAGCATTTTGAAAGCCTTTTGGTGCGATCTTAATCACCCTACCTCCCCCTTGCCCAAAAACAAAGCTGAAAGTACTACTGCAGTTAATGACTGCCTCTGGAGCAAAGGAATGTGCTTTAGGCAGACCTCAAATATGAAGTCCAGAGATCAAACTTTAGCAGTGGCTATTGCCTCCCCTCGCCTTCATAAATGGCACCCTTGCCTTTAGCAGATGAATTAGGATCACACAATGTCCTCTCAGATCTGTTTGGGGCTCAGTTTAGCTCCTCCGACCAAGCAGCAACTCAGTTACTTCCTTTCTCCTTCCTGATGGGGTTCATGGCCTACGTATTTTTTCCCCACTGCACAGCACCAAACTGCCCCCATTTATTGTCACCACATCCAATTCTAAGGCCCCACTATTTAGGTTTTAGTTAACTCCTAGTGATGGCCAGTTCAGAAAGCTATGGGATACATCATCAGGGCTGTGTCTACACTAGCACCACCCTTTCAAATGGGGGATGCTCATGAGACACTCCCGGATATGCTAATGAGGCACTGCAATGAATATGCAGGGCCTTGTTAGCATAATGGCAGTCATGGCACTTTGAAAGTGCCACTTTCATCACACACGGTTCATCTATACACAGCCCTTTTCAAAAGGACCCCCCACACTTCGAAATCCCCTTATTCCTATTTGGTTATAGGAATACAGGGATTTTGAAATGTGTGGGGTCCTTTTGAAAAGGACCTATGTAGACAAGCCACGCAAGATTGAAAGTGGCACTTCTGAAGTGCTGCGGCTGCCATTATGCTAATGAATCGCTGCATATTCACTGCAGTGCCTCATTAGCATATCCCAAAGTGTCTCATGAGCATCCCCCTTTCCAAAGGGGGGTGCTAGCGTAGACATAGCCAAGGAGATGAGGGGCACAAAAGGAGGAGATAGGATAGATTATGGGCCACACAGACGTCCAAAGAAATGTGCTGGGCCCCTGGTTAACTGTTTAACAAGAAGAGAGCAATATATGAAGACACCAGCTGACAAAACCAGCATAACTAAATCTAGAACTAAGCAAGATATTCTTAGTGCAGCAGTTGGTCTGTGTTTAATATCCTGCTAACATCACTTGTTTGTAACTTTCTCATATGTGGCAAATAAACTTGACTTTTATTTACGGCGCCTGGGGCTTGATTCTCTTCCCCCCTGCACCCCAGGGACGGTGAGTAACTTATTGACTTCAAAAAGCAAACAGCAAAGTCAGCTCAGCTGTAAGATGGGATATTGTATGAACTACCTGATGATTTCACGTGTCCAATTTTCCCTCCCTCCCATCTGTTTGATTGTCATTTCAGATGCAGCATGTTTCTCAGGAGATGTGCAGCTGGGTCCCACTCCTCCTGCATTACTCCTCCTGCCTAGTATATCCCTGCATCCCCTTAATCTGGAAAAGAAAACAGAAAGCACCAACCCAGTTCAATGTCCTTTCGTTGAACACCTCCATTTCTTCAAGGATGCATAATTTAAACTATGCCCGCTGTCCACCCCAGCAGTGTAGATTGCTGGAGCACAGCTTGCTGCAGACCTGCATCCTCCTTTCCTCACTTCTCATCCTTCACAAGAGGGAGCTGCAAGCAGGATGGCAAGAGTTGGCTACCTCAGTTCTATATCAAAGGTCTCCCCAATCCTGAGAATGCCCAGCAAGGACAAACTGGCTGCTTTCACCTCCCTTGACAAGCATAATAATGGACTCTCAGCCCTGCTTTCATTATGAGCACAGCTATGGCTGTATGGACACAATAATGACTCACAATTTTTAGTATTTTAGTGATACAAATATATCATCAAAGTTATATAAGGCTCATGTGATTAAGAAATTAATGCATAATCTCTATGGTCAGTACTTCAAGGCTTTGGTCAACCAAACTACTGCTTCACTAATATTAACCTGCAGAATCTTATTTACACTACAAAAAAGCCTGCCAAAATTCTGTCCTTTGCATGCAGGAGGCTTTGGCTGGGGTCACTGGATGCAGCTACACACACACAATTCAGGCCAGGTCAGAGCAGTGACCTGATGCAATATAATGCATGAGGTCACAAGGCCACTCACAATGACAGGGGAGTGGGCAGAGTATGAGTGAACAGCCTTCGCAACCCTGTGTGTGAGTGTGCAGCACCACGCAGTATTGGTCTGGCTGCTCCATGCACCTGATGGAGTGGACTTTTGCCCATGAAAGCTTATCCCCAAATATATCTGTTAGTCTTAATGTTCCCCAAGACTCCTTGTTGTTATAGCACTTCGAAATCTTTAATTCTAATTGCTCAATTGCATTACCTAGTAAGGTGGTGGAGTCTCTGTCCTAGAGATTAAGTCATGGCTTGACAAAGTCTTGGCTGGGATGATTTAACTGGGGGTGGATCCTGCTTTGGCAGGGGGCTGGACTCAATGACCTCATGAGGTTCCTTCCAGCCCTAGAATTCCATGATTCTAAGAGGCAGAACAATATTCCTAAACTATACACATGGCACACAGTAATCACCCAGTATGTGCAATTTCCATTTGTGCTTAACTCGCATTAATGTGAGTTAAGTGTGGATTGAAAACACTCCAGCTCCCACATTGCCCAGCTGGAGGAAGAAGGAGAGAAGCCCCACTGCAGCAGCCACCTGCCTGCTGGAGGAGAAGCTGCGCTGCAGCAGCTCTCTGCCCACAACTTGGTTCCCAGCTTCCCACTGGCTGCTTGCGGGACCTGGGAAACTGACCAGCCATGTGCCAGCAAGCAGGGGATGGGAACTAGGCTGCCACCTGGTTCCTATTTTCCCCAATTTGCATGAAATTTGAGTTACACGGGGTTGCAAGGAACGTAACCCCTACGTAAGTCGGGGTCTACTGTACTAACATTGGCTATGATTAGGCAGAGTTGGTTCTTTTGTCATTACTTTTTCCTTAAATATAATGCTTGGGGAAGTTTCAGGACTGACAGTATGGTAGCCCTGGTGAGCAAAACAGGGGGAGGGCTCCCTGGTGGGGGCATGAAATTTTGTAAGGGGGGATGCATCACAATCAGCTGCTGGGTCTCAGGCTCATCCATCTAATTATAAATGTTGAACTATATTACTGTTTTTATGTCCATGTATTTACATTTATATACCAATTAATAACATTTTTACATTTTACATACTTATTTTCTTACATGTACTGAAAGTTTTTTTTTTTTACATGAACGTAACTGAAATTTCCATTGGTTTGGATTACATTAGACAGTTGGGCAGGAGGAGAGCCCTGCTAATTGCAGGGATGAAAAGTGGGGTCCAACATAAAAAAAGTTTGCTTACCCCTGCTATAGACAAATGCCTTATCTACAGCACAGGCACCACACTCTCCTTCTCACCTTAAATGTGTCTCAGTCCTAAGATGGAAGAGCCTGGGATAAGGGAGAGAGGAATAATTCTCCTTCCATTTATTCCTTGGCCTTTCTGCTGAGACCAGCAACCATTATGCCTTGAGTGTTCATGACTTCTCTCACTACAGATCAGCCCCACAATCTACCATCCAGTTAAAAGCTACAGACCCATTACCACCATAACTAAGGCTTGGTCTATACCAGGAAAATACATCAATTTCAGATACATAATTCTAGCTACCACAACTGCATAACTAGAATGGACATATCAGAAATTGACTTATTTGACTGTACAGGGGTCAACTGTCAACCCCACAGAGATCGATTTTGCGTGTCTTCACCAGATGTGCGAAATCGAACTCTGGAAGTGAAGACAAGCCCTAAGGCATCCCAGTTCCAACCCTACTATTTTCTTGCATTCCAATACAAAAGCAGTAAGCAGCCGCAACCATTAGCATACAGATTGGGAAAACAAAGGATTAGAAGGATAGCAGCATAATTGCATAGACCAGTGGTTCCTAAACTTCTCAGCATCACACTCCCCCTTTTGATTTTTGAGAATCCCCCATGCCCCTCCACCTCTTCTTTACCATCATCCAACCCCTTTTTTAAAAAAGATCAATTTGTAATTTAAAATAAACACAAAGACTTGATATAAAAATGTTATTTAAAATAAAAATAAGCACAAATAGTTTTTTTGGCCCCTTGTGGGTGCCTGGTGCAGTCCCAGCTGCCTGAGCCCCATGCCAGCCGCCAGAGCTGCCCGCACAGCCACCTGCCTGTCCAAGGCTTGTGCTGTCAGAGCTGGCCAGCTGCCTATCACCCACCAAGGCCAGCTGCCCGCCCGCCAGCCGCCCGACCCATCTGCCTGAACCCCCCTGCTGCCAGGGCCAACCACATCCTCACCAGCCACCCAAGCCCCACACTGGTAGGGCCAGCCACCCACCCAAGTCGTGGGCCAGCCACTGAAGCCACCCACCTGAGCCCCACGCAGACCGGGCCAGCCCAAGTGCTGCAAGCCAGCTGCCCTTGCCACTCATCCACCAGTCACCCAAGCCCCATGCTGCTGGGGCCAGCTGCCCGCCCACCAGCCATCTGCCCCACCTGCAGGCCAGCTGCCCAAGCTGTCCACCTGAGCCCACGCTTCCAGGGCCAGCCACCTGCCCATCTGCAGGCTCAGGCACCACCAGGGCCACCACTTGCCCACCCACCAGCTGCCAGGACCACCTGCCCACAAGCTGCCTGAGCCCTAAACTGTCGAGGCCAGCTGCCCAAGTCCGACAAGCTGCCTGCCTGAGCCCCTCCCTTTTCCCAAAGCCAGGCACCACTAGCCCTCCATTCTTACCTCCTCCCTCTCCCCACTCCCAAGACAGATCCTCCCAGCCTCCCTTCTAACCTCAACCTACTCCTCCTCCCCCTCCCGCCACAATCCACACTCACCTCACCTTTGTAGGAGGCAACTAGCTTCATGTGGGTCTTTGCCGGCTGTCTACTTTTTATAGTGGCTGTGTTGGGTCGCCCACATAAAATGGCAGGGCCTGACAGCCGAAAGCAAAGGCCAGCTTTTTCTTGGGGTGGGGGAATGATTGGTGGTGGGGCTGGGTTGCCTGTTGCCCTCCCTGAAATTTCTTTGTGCCCCCAGTTTGGGAAACCATAGCATAAACAATGAGAAGTCCTGTGGCACCTTACAGACCTAACAGATATGTGCAACTGACGAATTGGACCTTTGCCTACGAAAGCTTATGCTCCAAAAAAGCCTGTTAGGTCTATAAGGTGCCACAGGACTTCTCACTGTTTTTGCAGATACAGACTAACAGAGCTACCCCCTCTGATACTCGTCAGCATAATTGCTTGTAGTCCAGAGCACTCCCATTGAATCTCTTAAGCCTAAAAAAGGAATAATTAGTTCCTAACTGACAATTAAGATAAATCTTAACCTACTAATTATGCCATAATTTATGGATATTGTTTGCAAACAGAGTTTTATGCTACTTCAACAGAGATAAAAAGTCTTGCTTCAGTGCTGGTGCAACTGATACTTTCCTTCATAAAGGCAAAGGAGTATGGAAAATAGCACCACCTTGTGCTCAGATTCTGAAGTGCAACATAGGTCACTAAAACACTAAGGCTGTCTCTACACTATCCACCTTCTTTGAATGGGGCATGGTAATCAGTCTGATTGGAGAATACTAATGAAGAGCTGCAATGAATATGCAGCATTTCATTGGCTAATTCTCCCCGTGGCACCTTCTAAGTGTCCAACATTGAAGTGCCGGCAGGTCATGTAGCCACGAGCACTTCAAAATGTCTGCATTACTTTGAAGTGCCTTTACTCCCCAAATATTTTGGGAGTGATGGCACTTTCAAGAAGTGCAGGCACTTCCAAGTGCCTGCAGCTACAGGGCATGCCAGCACTCTGAAGATGCCACAGGGAGAATTAGCCTAATGAAGTACTGAATATTCATCGCGGCACTTTATTAGTATTCTCCGATCAGGCTGATTACAATGCCCCCTTTGAAGAAGGGGGCTAGTGTAGACACAGCCTAATACAAATAACACACAGTCCTGTAGCACCTTGGAGACTAACATTCTCAGTCACTCCGTTTATTGTAAACGGATTTTAGTGACTTCGTACAGTAGCTATAAGTTTTCTTGAAAGACTGTCACATAAAAATACAGTCAAATTGCACTGGGTGTGTGTACAGAGCCTCTCTGCCCCCCAAGGAGTTCTGGGAGGGATTAGACAAATTTTGAATAAACACAACACTCAAACAGCGTTAACCTGTGAGGTGCTGAGTGTCCACAACTCCTGTTGGCTTCCATGGGAGCCAAGAGTTGTCAGCTTCTCCCAGGATTGGTCCAAAAGACAATGAAAGAGGGGGAAAAAACCAGAGACACTCTATGAAGTTATAGAGTGTGGGCCTCCCAAACTTACAGGTTGGATTGATACGCCCAGTTATTTATGTTCACATGACTAGGCAGATACTGGATGGCCTAACAAAGATTTACTTCTCAGTTATACACCTCTGACAGACAGTAAGGCTTTTATTTTAGGTCATATACAAGCAATTACGTATATTTATTATTAGTCCAAAGTTATTGGCACTATAAAGCAGCTTCCAGCATCTGCAATTACAGACTAATGAGACTTCAAGTGAAAATCCTCCTCATGCATCAGTGCACAATTTGGCCTCTTAATGTGTAAAATTAGAGTTTAGTTATTGACATCCTTTCACTGTTAAAACAATTACAGTTATTCAAAAACAGGAAGTCTAACTTGACTCCACCTGCATTTGCCAATTGGTGAACACTAAAGAGAACCGGACAAGTCAGCAGAAGGTCAGTGGCTGAATATGTAATGTGTGGCATGCTCATTTTATGGTCATGGTAAGAACTGGCTGCATATTCCAAAGGCAGGTATTTTAACAGGTGGCTGAAGCAAAGTCACAAATAGCCAAGTTACCAGAGTTATGCTAAACTTGTCAACTTGGTAGTCTCAGAGAAACACCACTCTGGCTATTTTATCATGTGTCTCATAATATTCGATTCTTAACTTTAGAACTTCAGCATCCTTTTAGAAGCTTTTATATATCTATTATTAACACATCCATTGTAGGGTGAACTTGTTCTACCAACAGTAGTTTTACTTGTGAATCTGATATATTATTTCTATTTCAATAGCACATGTGACATGCAAGGTAATTTCCAGTCTGAAGAGCAGGACAGACACACACACTCTGGCCCCGTTCTCAAATAAACAGCCTGAGGGTGCAAGTCTGCATAGTTACTCCTGTGCCTTAAAAATTCCAATGGTAGAAATCAACACCTGTTTCAAAGTAAAGTAAAGCCAAGCACACGAAAGAACTTCTAGTCCAGGTGTGGCCAACCAATTAGAGCCGCAGAACCAAAACAGCAGAGCACAGAATGCAAAGAGCCATACATTAGGTAGTTATTTATATTTATACTTTATGTATCTGGGAGAGGGATAGCTCAATGGTTTGAGCATTAGCCTGCTAAACCCAGGCTTCTGAGTTCAATCACTGAGGGGCCCATTTAGGAATCTGGGGCAAACAGATTAAAAAAAATGTGTCAGAGACAGTGCTAGGTCCTGCTACGAGGGCAGGGGACTGGACTGGACTTGACCTCTGAGTCTCCCTTCCAGTTCTATGAGATAGGTATAGGTACAGCTCCATAATATATAAAAATAAATGTATAATATGTGACTCAGTGCTCCCCCTCCTCCTCAGAGCCAGTCAGTTCCTGCTGCCACCCAGCTCTATATAAATGCCCTCCTTCCCCCCAGAGCTAGGCAGTCTTAGTCCTTCCCACTCTAAATAAATGCCAGTAACTCACGGGAGCCACTACTAGAACCACCACCGCTGTCACATGCTTCTCCCAACAAGTAGTGGGATGCATGTGCAGAGCAGGCAGGTGGCACTCCTTGAGTGAGGCTCTGAGGATCCCCATTTAAAAGCTCAAAGAGATGCATGCGGCTCAAGAGCCCCAGGGGTTGGCCACCTCTGCTCTAGTAAGCAGAAGGGTCCGTGGTCACTTAGATCATGGCAAGCTACTGCAAGGTAGAGTTATGCCATATCTGGCTGTGAACTTAGTGTTTGTGCAGACAAGCCCTTAGTTTTCAAAGTCGGGTGGTCAAAAGCTAACAAGTATCAGTCCAATTTTAATTATGCCTGCATATATGGATGCATTAAATTAGCTGTTAATTATGTGACCACAGGTTTTCCACAAGACTCCTGTCTCATTCAGTGCACAGGCTGGATATAAAAGATGGTAATATTCATGTTAGACAGGTAATCATAATTCCAGCATTTTCTAGCTATCAAGCATTTGACTTTGCAACGTAAATAATACTCTTTTAAAATATTTCTTGTACACTAGTTATCGACACATAGATAACACAGTCATATGAAAACCATTGTATCATGCACTCATTCAGCATCCTCCCTTCTGCCCATTTACCTCAGGGTGTCTTTTCATTGACCATACCACACCTTGAAATCCAACTCACCAAGAATTACACTGTATGTATTCTTTTTCCATAATAACTTCAGTGCTAATGGGTATTAACTAAAGATGACTAATACTCTGTACATACAGAATTTAAAGTGTCACTGACAGGTGATTTCCTTTGTATTCGTCTACAAATTGATTTAAGGGCTGTAACCTTGTTTACTCCATCCAGTTATGCCTGATGCCCCGAGCTGGCAAGAAAGTTCTATTCAGCCCCAAATATGACCAAAACATGTAGTTCTTCACCCTTCTTCCCTTCGTAGCAGGGGCTTCTGAAAGTCTTACTACCTGGGCTGGAGGCAATCAAAGCTCTCCCGCCACTGCAGACCCACGCTCTCTGCTAGGTTTAGGGACAGATCTCACTCCATCAAAAGAGGAATGGGAGTTGGGTACTTCCTTCCTTCCCTAGGTGGTCTAACAGTGGGCCCTGCAAGCAGTTTTGGTTACCACAATGGCCCCACCAGATATTAAAGCATGGCATTACAGGAGTCTCCACCCCACCATCCCAGATGACCACTTCTTTGGCCCTATGATGGCCAGTCTACACCATCCATGGCTAATCCCTCCAGTCAGCTATCACCTTCATACACCTTCCTGGTGAACAACAGTCCCACTTAAGATACAGATGAGGGATTCTTCTACCTCTGCTGATGATCCCTGCTCTGTGCCCCTACTCCCAGACAATAAAGAGTTCTTCTGTGCCTCCTTAGCCTCACAGGGCTTTTCTCTGGGAGAGCCTTCTTCTAGCAGATTTCCCCTTTGCCTGCCCTCCCCTGGGATCCCTACCCCTTCTACCAGGAGTCTCCCTGTTTGCAGACCCCCATAGAAACATAAGCACATCCCTCTAGGCCCTCTTCCACCTATCTTTACCACAGAGCAAAAACTTGTTGCGTTTCCCTTCTCTGCAGCTCTTCCTGACCCTTCCACTAGTTGAAACAGAGTCCAGAACAGGAGTCATTGATGGTGAACTGCTAGCTCCCCAATTCCCTTTACAAATCCAGCCAGTCTGTGCTAGGCCTTTGAAAAGAAAGAAGCCACTCATACACAAGCTGTTTTAATGTCCAGGGGCTTACCTGTCTCACACTGCAGCAGCCTGTTGGTACACTGTGTACTCCAACACTGTCAAGGTTGTTTTTGGCAGGTCCTACCAAACCTCCAGTCAGCTCCTCCTTGATGTGATCTGACAGCAGCCCTGGTCTCTCCATGTTTACTCTTATTCATAGCGTGATCCCTGGTAAGGCTTTCCTTTTCTCTGGTCATTCTCTGGGGAAAGGGGAACTTTCTTACTTCCATGTACCCTGCCATAGCATATGTTGGTGGCCAGCTTCTGTCCCAACAGACTACATCCACCAGAAAATATTTTCTTCTGGGACAGAGACTGTACTCCCCCTTCATGAGCCCAGCACACAGTGACACCTGACAAACCCATCCCTATGGCCACTTCTTAAAAGGATAGTTATTTTCGCAAGGCAGATGTTAAATTAAAGTTGCCAGCTCTCCTGACTGGATGGACCAGATGCCATTTGGAGCAATGGAGTCTGGTCTGTCTGCCTCTCCTTTTAATGACTCTTCAGAATCTCTAGTGAATCATTTCAGAACTTCTTGTTTGTCAGCCTCACTATAAAGGTCATATGTTTCAGAAGGAATATCACAGGCACATGCATACTGAGAGGGGTAGAATCACACCGCAGTAACTTCCCTTTTAAAAAATACTTTTTTGTTGTTTGCAAGTGTGATTTACAGAAGGCATCCCCTATCAAGCTGCCAGACTGCATTGAAACTCCCCAACCACTTCTTATGAACAGATGTCGCTCCTGCTCCCAAATGGCTTGAAGCTTCAAGTCAATTACTGTTCCCTGAACACCAGGGTATTCTTTAAGCTGTTTTTCTCACAACAGTCTGCCATTTCACCTTATTCAACCTCGTTATAAACTCAGCTGCCTCTCGGCTTGTTTTCGTAATGCAACATATATCAATAACAATCCCCTGTAGCAACCTTCTGAGCCATTTATTCTAAAAAAGACTTCCAATGTTGTGTTTTCCACATAGACATAACTCAAAGGGACTTCATTTATGTAAAGAAATGTATTGATCTAATTGCTTTTTTCCCCAAGTTGTTCCATGTATAATTTTATCCCTACACATAAAACCACATTTCCCTGGTAGAAATCATGCTTGAACATTTGCCTTAAAATTTCATCCTTTCTTAATGACTTGGAGATTGCTGTTTAGCTGCTTAAGAACCAAAGTCAGAATTCAGGCTAGTGGTTCACAACTTGTTGGGATGGAATGACGGCTCTTCTCCCAACCCTTCAGTGTCCCTTTACAACACTCCAGCACTGGCCCCTGTCTCTCCTTTCAAACCATCTTCTCTCTGTTCTTTTCTTTCTTATCTTTCCCCCCTTATTCTCTTTGCTCTTTTAAAAGAGTTTGTGTGTACGGTCCTCTTGCCAGTGACCCTACTCCTCTAGCTGTAATTCATGCTCCCATGCTCCCTTCACTCCTTGGAAAGTGGCAGATGGATGGGTGTGGAATGGATCTGTTACTGCCATCCAAGAATGAACTGAAAAGCTTGGCTTTTTAAGGCTGTGTCTACACTAGCCTCAAACTTCGAAATGGCCAGGCAAATGGCCATTTTGAAGTTTACTAATGAAGCGCTGAAATGCATATTCAGCACTTCATTAGCATGCGGGCGGCTGCGGCACTTCGAAATTGACGCGCCTCGAGTCTCGTCCCGACGGGGCTCCTTTTCGAAAGGACCCCGCCTACTTCGAAGTCCCCTTATTCCCATCTGCTCATGGGAGTAAGGGGACTTCGAAGTAGGCGGGGTCCTTTCAAAAAAGAGCCCTGTGGGGACGAGCCGCGCGGCAGCGAGGCGCGTCAATTTCGAAGTGCCACGGCCGCCCGCATGCTAATGAAGCGCTGAATATGCATTTCAGTGCTTCATTAGTAAACTTCAAAATGGCCATTTGCGTGGCCATTTCGAAGTTTGGGGCTAGCGTAGATGTAGCCTAAGGGTACTCTGCAAGAGCTCTGTATACGTGAACTGCTCCCCCAGCAGGGTATTTCAGAAGCAGTAATGGAGCTGGGAGGGAAGGTGAAAGAGGCTGCTGCTGTACTGGCAAACGCAACAGCGTATTTAAAGAGTATGTATGTGCAGAGAGGTCCTGCAGCTTTCTTAATACACACACAGATGCCGTCCTTTCCTCTATGCACCCCCACCCCAGGAACAGTCAGGCACTCTCTTCCCAGATTGGGACAAGCAGTAATGTGCTTTCTGAAAGTTGCAGAGGACTGGGAGCCACTCTGGCTTCTGACAAGACAGACTGCTTTTTCTTTTAAAAGACATGGAATCTCTTCGAACACAGATCTTAGTAGTAAACCCTGGGCATGTTGTGTAATTCAAGTAATTTGTTGCTGATAACGAGCATTGATAAAGTTTCCAAGTGCTGAAAGTATTGTCAGACAAGTTTAAAATTACTCTGCTACAGTGTTGAATGTTAAGGAGTGCAAGCAATCCAGTATATCCATAGGAACTGAAGAACTCAGGGATCTGAATATGGAAGAGGCTTGGGATTAGTTGTAGAAACCATCTGGTGCGAACTTTCACCATCGTGGGTTCATTCAGCTGCACATCTACCAATGTAATTTATGCCATCATGTGCCAGCAATGCCCCTCTGCCATATACATCGGACAAACTGGACAGTCCCTACGTAAAAGAATAAATGCACACAAATCAGACATCAGAAATGGCAATATACAAAAACCCATAGGAGAGCACTTCAATCTCCCAGGACACACAGTAGCAGATTTAAAAGTAGCTATCCTGCAGCAAAGAAATTTCAAGAACAGACTCCAAAGAGAAATTGCTGAGCTACAATTCATCTGCAAATTCAATACCCTCAGCTCAGGATTAAACAAAGACTGTGAATGGCTGGCTAAATACAAAAGCAGCTTCCCCTCTCTTGGAGTTCACACCTCCAGATCTACTGATGACAATACAACTCAGCCTGCCTGACTGAGCTAACCTCGTTATCCCCAGCCTTGTTCTGGCCTATTTATACCTGGCCTTGCAGATTTCCAGGACCAGCATCTGAAGAAGTGAGTTAACTCACGAAAGCTCATGCTCTAAACTTTTCTGTTAGTCTATAAGGTGCCACAGAACCCTTCGTTGCTGCTACAGATCCAGACTAACATGGCTACCCCTCTGATACTTTAAGGTTTGTGTATTACTACAAAGAGATTTTCACAGCAGACTCAAAAGGGAGACATCTGAATTGGAATTCATTTGCAAGTTTGATACCTTTTACCTGGGACTCCACAAGGATCTCAATTATCTTGCACATTACAAGGACAATTTTACCACCTTTGATATTTGCAGGGATGGCAGCCAGCCCACTTAATTTACTCTTCTCAGAAGTTTCTCTCTCTCTCTCTCTCTCCCCTCCTTACTTTTAAGTTTTATGTTTAGCTGATTCTTCCATTTTCTCTCAGCTCTGGTCCAGAATCTGAAGAAGTGGCTCTTTCCCACAAAAGCTCATTACCTGTAAGTAAAATTGCTAGTCTTTAAGGTGCTACAAGAACCACTTGCTTTGTTTTGCAAATATACAGACTAACACTATCCCTCTGAGACTACCTCCCACTCCTTGTGTACCCAACACTATTTGCTTTTTTGACCCCCACTGCAGCCTGAGTGGCCTTCACTGAGTTGTCCACAGCTGCATTTCCTGAGCTGATTCAATTAATTAAGGAATTCATAATATGAATACATTATTTAAATTTTCCCTCCAGCTGCATTACACTTGCAGTCACAGGGCTCCTTCTCCCGGTGGGGTCGGAGCCCTCTGAAATTCCTCAACATTTCCTCTGCTCCTTCATCGTCTAAATAAATGTCTGCCAGCTACAAAGTCTGGCACCCTTTTGTGAGCCTGAGTTTAGCAAAGACAATGGGGCCCACTGAGCAACCTGAAAGCAGCCTTCCGAGCGCCGGGGGGTGCTTGTCTCGGGGAACGAGGCGCCCCGACCAGGCACAGCGCAGGGGCCCCCGAAGACGACAGCGACTCGCGGTCCGTTCAGAAGCGCCAGACAGCTTGAACCTGACAACGACGACAGCCCCGCCCGCCATGGCACAAGCCACACCCCCGCGCTGAGGCACCAAGGTTCTCGCGAGAGGCGGAAGGGGCGGCCACTGTTATCGCGAGAGCTGGTGAGGTAACGCGGAAGTGGTGGGGCCTGGCGCCGCCCGGGCCCGGGATCGGGATCCAGGAGGCGAGGCTGGCTGGCTGGCTGGCTGGCCCCGGGGTCGGCAGGCCCTGCCTGGCCGTGGGTCCCCTTTGCTGAGTGGGGAGGCTGGGGTGGAGCCGCCTCTACTGCTGCCATCTCGCGTCCCTGCCTCGCTATCTGTGTCCTTCGCTTCCCTCTGCGGTGGCTCTCGCAGCTCCCCCGAGCTCAAGCAGGGCGCCCCGGCCCCGTCTCTGCTTCTACCCTCAGGTGCGGGCGGGGGCGGCGCGCGGTGAAGCCCCCTAGGCCTGCCCCATGGTGGGGTTCGGGGCCAACAGGAGGGGCGGCCGTCTCCCGTCTTTCGTCTTCGTGGCTCTGCTGGTGCTGATCGCCATCCTCGCCTTCAACTACTGGAGCGCCTCGGCTCGCCAGGCCCTGCTGCAGGAGGAGGTGGCCGAGCTGCAAGGCCAGGCCAAGCGCAGCGAGGTGGCCCGCGGGCGCCTGGAGAAGCGCAACTCGGACCTCATGGTGCGGGTAGACTCCCAGCAGAAGCAGCTGGAGCAGAAGGAGGCGGACAACAGCCACCTGAGCAGCCAGCTGCAAGCCAAGGACAGCCAGGCCACCAAGTGCGAGGACAGCAAGGTAAAGGTGGGCAGGACCAGTTCTCTAGTGCCTACTACAGAGAAATAACCTAAACCTCAGAAATAACAAGCAGTCTTATGGCACGTTAAAGACTAACACATTTATTAGATAATACGCTTTTGTCAGTAAGACCCACTTCCTCAGATGCTTACCCATGAAAGCTCATTACCTAATAAATGGTTAGACTTCAAGGTGCCACAGGACTGCTTGTTATTCGTGAAGCTGAGGACTAACACAGCTAGCCCTCTGGGCCTATAAACCTCAGAGGCAGAGTTTGAGAGGTTTTACTGTTACTTCTTCTAGGACAAGTGCGTTCTGCTATTGTCCTGAAAGTTACAACTCTTCCTGAGGCTGTGTCTACCCTAGACATAGAAATCAACCCCTGATGTGCAATTTTAGCTATGCCAATTCTGTAGCCAGAATCGACTTACTGGCAGTCATCTTCCACCATATAAACAAAAAGGCTTCCCTCTAAGTCCTATGCAGAGGCTCAGGGCTGTAGCAGCTAGAGCTCTCTCTCCCTAAGCCCTGAAAATACAGGGCACTTGCCACAGCCAAGGGACAGGAACCCCCATTGTGCTGGCCCTAGCATGGAGGTACCGTGGCATGCCGGTGGAGGGGAGCTGCCCACTTACCAGGTCCACTAGGAAGCTTCCTGGATAAAGCCAAGCCTCGACCCCTGCCCTGTCTTGAGGCTCCCCTGTGGTCCTGAGCATGCTTCTGCAGACTAAGCCATCACCCTTGACCCTGCACCACAAACCCCCCAGTGCTATCCTGTCTCCCACACTCTAAGCCAGAACCCTGATGAAAGGGGGTCACCATTTCAAAAATTGATAACCACTGTATTGAGCATATTTGTTTCTTTAGTAATACTTCAGATCATGACCCTAAGTTTAAAGTTTGGCTTCGATTAAATGTCATCATCTTGAGTTTACATATTGAGTTGGGGATACAGTTTTACAACTGACTTACAGAATCTGTGGTCCTAAAGTAAAGCTCTCTTCATTAGCATATTGTTATAACTGGCATCTTTAAATGGCACTGGGAGCACTTAATGGTAAATGGGCAATGATTGGGTTAAATTCTGTGACTGGCTTGTGACTAGGGACTACTGCTTCAGAACTGGTTGAACACCATAGTCCTAAATGGATGAGGATTACAGGGAAAGAGATGGTTCATGAGAGACAAAAGTCAAGAAGACACTGGTACAAACAAGTAAAGTGTGAGGAACTAGAAAATGTAAAAAGTTTGTGAATGTCCTGCAGTAAACATGTATCACATTAAAAATTATTGTGTTTGCACTGTTCTTGAAATAGGGATTACAAAACGTATGGTTTAACTTTATTTATTACAGACTATCATATTTACATGCACTGCGGCTCTTGAATTAATGAGTTTTTTACCAAATTGGAAAAAATGGCTCTTCTGTCTATTTTGGTTGCCAGTCCCTGGCCTCGATGTTATCAGTAAGCACATAAAGCCGTGCTTTGGTGTGTATTTAATTTTCATTAGCTTCATTTTAACTTAAAATTATGGATAAAAGTACATTAGAATTATTTAGTCTGCCAATGTTAATTTGTGTTGTTTTATTGTAATAAGAAATATCTTATTCCCTAAAATCAATGTTTATTGCCTTTTTAAGGCTGTTATAGAAGTTCATGTCAAAGATTTTCATTTTTTCACCTTAGAGATGTTTTACTGACAGTTTTGTCATTAGAATCTGCCCTGAATAACAATAGCATAGCAGGAACATAAACTTAAAAGTTAATTACTGCAAAACCACGTTGTCTAAATCCAGAGAACTCGCATGAACTGTAAATGCTGTCAAACAGTACAGTGAACCCTGCAAGCCCGGGAGAGCTGGGTTCTTGTCTCCTCCCCCAACTTGTGTGAAAATTTGAGTTATGTGGGGGTTGCAGGAATGCAATCCCTGCATGATTTGCGATACAGAGATTGACTCCTTTAAATCAGATGTTTGTGGGTTATACTTAAATGTACACTGGAATACACGTAATTGTGTTATGAGAGCCATACAGCACTATATGAGAGCTTCTACTGCCAATAAATCCATACTATGGACAATTCTCAAGGCATAATGTTTAAATATTTGCCAGAGCACCTGACGTGGTAAGCCATGGAGAAGAAAACTGCAGTGTATGTTTGAGAGAGAGGTGAATTTGATAGATATTTTCCAGATGAGCATAAAACTTCGTGGTAGATACTAATTTGGAAATAACGTTGGTTAATGTTATACTAGTGCCAAAATCTTCAGTGGGAAAACTACAGAAGGTATTAATAGCTGCATTTTTAAGATCCAGCACGATGGAAAGCTGAGTGTTTTACATTATTGTGGTAGGATAACTGCTCAAACACCTCTCCCCTTCCCCCAGTAAAAGAATATTTAAGAGGTAGGCGTGGAAAGACAAAAGGGTTTGCAATTCTCTTTTCTATAGCACATTCTCTGCCATGTAAGAAGATACTATTACACCTGTTCTTCACATAGTAATGGATGTGAAGCCCTGCATGTAAATTATTCCAGAAAACCCAGGGGTTGACCTTTGTTGCTTTCATTTATTAACTTTAAGTAGCAAAGACGCCAGAGTTACCCAGAATTTTGTAGCCCACAACAACCTTTTGAAAAATCCCATTTGCAGCTTTTGTGATCAGTATTTTTTTTCTAAACAATGCAGATAGTGTAGACTCCCTAAGGGATGCAGATTGGACAATTGTACCCCATGTAATGTCTTCCTTTGTAAGTGTTGGTGAAACAGAGTCAATGAATAGGAGAGAGACAGCTTCCCCTGCACTCTGTGAATATTGGTTATGGGCTATGTCTTGATTTTTTTTGTTTTGGGGCTTCAATTAAGAAGAAAGGGCATGATGAGAATATTTATGTGTCTCAATTTTTCTTCCAGCATCAGGAAAAAGTCTCCTTTAAAATTGCCTGCAATGCAAGTATTTTACAGAAGGGTAGAGCAGGGTAGGTCCCCAGAAGAATGATCAGCAGCAGTAAGGCTCCCTATACAAGGGACGTGCTTGAAGTTTTTTTAAGGGAATGAATAATCCTATTAAAATTGGGAGGCAGGGCTGTGCAAAGTGCAGGGGGTGCATGAAATTTTGTAAGGGAGACACATCGTGATTGGCTGCTGGGTCTCAGGCTCATCCATATAATGAAAAATGTAGAAATATATTGCTGTTTTGGGGTTTATGTATTCACATTTATATACCAATTAATAAGGTTTTTACATTCTACGTATTTATTTTCTTGTGTGTGCTGAAAGGGTTTTTTTTGGTTTTTTTGGTTGTTTTTTTTTTTTAATACGAATATAATTGAATTTTCTCTTGGTTCAGATTACATTGGAGAGGTTGGGGTAGGGGAGGACTGCTAATTGCAGGAACAAAAAGTGGGGCCCAACATAAAAAGTTTGCTCACCTCTGTCTTAGTGCATCTTAAGACTATAGTGCAGATCTGGATTTTTTAAAAACAGGTATGCGATATGTCTGATTCAAAGATGTTAAAACTTCAGAAAGTAGGTGAGGTCAGAAATAGCTAATGGCCCTTTTTTCTCCAAAGCACAAAGGTGTGTCCTTTTGGTCACTTTTAAAAGTACTAGAAATAAATTGTGGCTACGTTTAAGCAGGAAGATAATTGAATTCTTTAACAATCCAAATGCCATATTGGGGAATGCTAAGGATCCCAACAGAGATGTGTTTCTTTCAATAACTAACTGGGCAGGGGGTTAGTTTTTGACATAATTCCATGTCTCTGCATGGTGTTTCTTTGGTCAGGCACATTGTCCAGTCACTTCCAGCATTTTTACTCTCTTCTTTGATTTGTTCTTGTATGAAAAAATATATATTTTGGCATGATGTTAATGGCTTTGTATTTACATTGAATTTATTCTCATTTGTTGTAATTGCTAGTGCTTTTACATAATAAAAATATTTTAATCAAAAACCTCTCATAGAAATCTAGCTCCATCAAAGCTGAAGCAGGTCTGTTAAAAGACATGCTTTCAGATTAAAAACAAATATTCTTAATTGTTTTGCCATTTCATCTCACTTTAGTACAACCAAAAACATTTAAAAAGATTTTTCACCATTAATAATGTTTACTTTGTAGCATTTAAGCTTGGACAGGGAAATCAGAATTAGTGTGTTCCATACCCCAATGCAACCTTAATATTACGTTAAATGATACATATTTATATTTAAGTCTATTTCCTTTGACTTTGCTGATTTCCAGGTAACATTTTATTAAAGGTAGATGTAAACCTAAATGTAAATCTGTTCAAGCAAAACTTAGGAACTTAACTTCTAAAGGAAATGCGTGATAGATTACACTTGCAGCATCTTCCAGTTGTGATTCTGAAAGCACTTTTCACCAGTTGGCAAAACTATACTTTTGCTTAAGTGCTCCTGGCTTATTCAGGTGAAAAATATATTTACATCTTTTACAATATCTTTTTTCTGTGCAGCTCAAACTACAAAACAACATATCCTATCAAATGGCAGACATACATCGTTTGAAAGGTAAGGAACGTAGTACTTACGCATCCAGTGTGAGAACAGTATACTAATGATAAAATCTTTCCTTAGCTATTGAGTGTGTGCTGGAAATAAAATCTAGAGTATGTCTGATGCTGGAGTATTAACAAGTGGCAGCTTGCAGCCTCAATGGCGGAAGTTTCATAAAACATTGTAATTCATTATTCTTTAGATAGTAAAAGCTGAGTGGAATTCCGTATCAGCCTTTTCATGTTATGATGCAGTTGTGGAAGAGGATACATGTTAGCAAAAACTTTTCCAAAAGATGTCAAAATCATTTTCAATGTGAAACGTAATGTAATATTCTACATACCAGTAATATCAAATTAGTATTGAGTAACTTGTCTAGTCTGTAAACATTATGACTAAATTGGGAGTGGGAAGAAAGCTTGTCTGACTCCTGCATAACACAAAATATTATAGAAAAGGAAAAGGACCAGAAAACGCTATCTAGGGTATGTTGTCCTTCTCTTGATGTATATTGGGAAGATAGGTCGCACAGCTGCAATATGTTGCAGTGTTCAGGCCATGGAAGAATCATGAAATAAGCCTTCCCAGTGAAATCTGATCTCATTGCTGCTTGAAGTCCTGTCTGGGCTGGGGAGAGAGAGGATATGTCCTTTCCAACATTGCTATTTTCATTCTCAGGGAGAGATCATACCCAACATGTAGCGTTTCCCTCTGCTGTAGGAAGCACCTGTCCAAGAGCCCTGCTGCTTGAGGAGACTTGTGGATGTGGGTCTGATATCTCACTGGTCTTGGAAGTGCTCTAGCCGGATAGCTCCTGTGAGTCACTGCTAGGCAAGGGAGAAACCAGACTTATCCTTCCATTGCATGGCAGGTGTGTGTATGCGAGTGGAAGAGGGAGACAATCAAAACCACTTTTGGGTACCTTTGGAGTTGGGATCCAACATGGTTACAACACCATGAAATTTCAGATGTAAACAGCTGAAAATCTGATATTGACTAATTAAAAACCATCTGGCCATGAAATAGATCAAAATGGACTGTGAATTTGGGAGAGCCCTAGTAATGTTGACTTACAACTTACTTAGTATGTTGGTTTTCTGTTTAAAGCCATTGAGAGTAATTAATACCAATAAATATGAGTAAGCATTTTTAATCTCCATTTGTGTCTGTAGCATCAAGGCAGAAAAAATTTTAAAATAGCTGCCTTGAAAACTAAAATATATGCTAAATATAGAGGTAGATAGGTATGAAAATATAACATGTATTTTTTTTTTATTTATTGAAGTAAAAGAAGCCCAGAATGTCTCATCTATATCATCAGTCATGGGCTCAGCACCCATTGGGTTCGATGCCTCACTTGCTGTTGCCTTCCATCTTTCCCTGTCCAGTGCAGAGTGGCTTAATTTGATGTGGAGCTAGTCTACAGAATCTACTATATCATCTACCCATTCTCTGTGGTGTCTGCCTCTCCTACTGGAACCACCCATTATGCCAAATACTAGGGTCTTGATTTTTCGTTTGTCTTTCGTTCTGCGAATATGCCCAAATAGCTGTAATTTGCATTGTATAACCTTCTGCAGTAGGTTTTCTTTCACCTTTCTCTTCCTGTGTAATTCCTTATTGGTGACCTTCTGCATCCATCTTGTTCTCAGGATCTTTCTATAACAACTCTCGAATGCCAATATTCTCTTTGAATCTTTCATTATCGTCCATGTCTCACATCCATACAACATGCTGCTGAATACACACATGTTCAAGATGCTCAGCTTAGTTCCTAAGCTAATTGCTTTGCTTTTCCAGATCTTATCCATTGCCTTCAAACTTGCTCTTGTTATTCTAGTTGCTATTTCCTTCTTACAGTCTTGATCATACATTATGTTGCTCCCCAGGTATGTGAACTTCTCTACATTCTCTATTTAAATCCCATCTACACTGATCTTCCTTCTTATTTACTTATCTCCAAATACCATTGTTTGTTTTATCAATGTTCATAATCAGTCCATACCACTTTCCTTCCTCCTTTAGTACCTTCACCATTCTCGCTCGCTTCTCCGCATCTTCCTCGATAACTATATCATCTGTGACCCTCAAGTTGTTAATTCTTTTCCCGTGCATAGATATCCCTTCTACCTCTTCCTTGATCTTGTCCATTGCTCTCTTTAGCTGCGTAATGAAGATACTCAGCGATATCGGATCTCCTTGTCTTGCATCCTACTTGTTCTAAACCACCTTCCCAACTCCCTGCACATTTTCACTGCTGGCTCTGCGTTGTCATTGATATCCTTCAACAATTGTATCAGTCTATCTATTCTGTCTGACTCCAGCACCACCCAAGTCACTTTCTGATCTATACAGTCAAACACCTTCTGAAAATTGACAAGGCAAATGTATGTATTCTTGTTCTTTTGTTGAGCTTTCTCCGCTATCAATCTTAGTGCCAATATTGCTGTATGGTACTTCTATCTTTCCTGAACCCTACTTGCTCGTCTGCTAGATGTTCTTCTATCTGCCATCTTAGTCTCTCCATCAGTATCATCAGCACCTTGCCTAGATGACCCGTTAGGGCAATTGTTCTGTAGTTCTTGCACTCCAGTGTACTTGCTTTCTTGTGTATTGTCACTAGCATGGATCTTACCCATTCCTTAGGTGCCTTTTCTTCTTTGCATACTATATTACATAGTCTCTGTATTTCCTGAATCATATTTTCTCCACTGTGTTTGTTCATCTTTCCCATGATCTTATCATTTCTAGGACTCTTGTTGTTCTGTCATCTTTTCCCTGCTCTTTCTACTGCCTCCTTCAAAATATCAGTCTTGCTCTGAATGCTCTGTGGAGTTATCTCTTTTCAGTTCTTCTATCAGTCTCTCTGAGACACTCTGGTTCAACTGTGCTTTGTATAGATCGGTGCACTATCTTGTCCATTGCTGCACACACTTCTCCTTGTTCATGAGCACCACTTTGTTCTCATTTTTGATCACCGTATGCTTCAGCTGGCACTTTCTATTAATATTCCTAATCCTTTTATGCACCTCCTTGGTTTTACATTCACCGTAATACCTCTCTGTATCTTCACACTGCTCTTCTAACCATTTCACCTTATCCTCTCTGGCCCCTTTCTTTACCTCATTGCATTTCACCCTATATTGCTGTTCTACCGTCTTGGAAACATCCTTTCTGATCTTCAACATTCTCTTCTCTTGGACCAACTTCAGTGTCTCCTGCATAATCCACTTCTTATTGATCTTCTCTTTTTCCAGAACAGTCTGCTCAATTGCCTCCTCTATAGCCATGCCTATCCCCTCGACTCTCTGATCTAGGTCTCTGTGTGTGGCTGCGTTCCTCATCTTCTCTTTGAGTGCTGCTCTGTACGCATTACCTGTTTCTTCCTTGCCTGGCCTTGCCACGTCTCCTCTCTTCTTAAATGTGTCGTACATGGTCTCTTGGGTTTTATTTTGACGTTTGTGATCAGTAGGCTGTGGTCCAAGTCTATATCTGCTCCTTGGAATGTTTGGCAGTGCTGTGCCGATATTACCCATCTTCTTCTTATCAAAATCATATCTGTCATGTTCTTGGACTTCTCATCATTTGATCACCATGTCCAGTTCCTGCAGTTCTTTTGTTGGAATCTTGTTTTACAGATCACCATCTCATGCTCTGTAGCAAACTCTAGTAGTTTCTTGCCTTGTTCATTTCTTTCTCCATATCCAAACCTTCCCATGACTCTCTCCCAATTTATCTCTTCCGATGATCAGCACATCTCTCTTTGGTATTTCCTCCAGCGTCATTGTCAAGTCTTTACAGAATAGCCCAATCTCTTCCTCTGGACTGTCCAACATGGGTGAAGGACCAAATGATTGAGATGTTGAACGGTTTTGCTCTGAATCTCGCTACCATCATTCTTGTACTCACCAGTTTGTATACTAATAATGCTCCTCTAGCTCTTTTGACAAGAAGGAATCTGATTCCTGCCTCATGCTTCGTTTTGTTCCCTGACCAAGTGACTTCACAGCTGCATATCTCTCCCGATGCCATTTTACGTATCTCCGCTAGTCCAAGTATATTGCATCGGTATTTCTCCATCTCCTTCTGAAGCAGCTCTAATTTTCCAGTCACCCGCGGTGTTGGGTCGGTCCACGTTCCAATTGATGGCATATGTATTTGTATTTTTCTTTCGGTAGCCAACTTATCAACCCAACCCCCATCTCTCGATTGGTGTCGCCGGATCTTGTTTGTCTGAGCCGACGTCTTTCATCTTTTAGTCATACTGGCATCAGATTTAATTTTGTGTCAGCACATTTCGTGGTCAGCACATTGTGACTCGTCTGACCAACCCTCCTTTATCCAGGCTTGGGACTGGCATGGAACCTCTAGAGGCTTCGTGTCGGAGTTCCAGAATGTCTGCTGTATGCTAAAGATGGAGCTTATAAAGTGTAAAGTATACTGTATGCAGTATATATTGCTGTATGTTTCAAAATAGGTTGATATATCAGATTAATGTTAATACTGTTTCTGACAAGTATATGCATCATATAGCCCTTCTGAATGAAGCAAATTAAACTTTAACCATATAGTCTTATTGTGAAAGGTAACAAGTAGTATTCTTACCTTTTGAAATAAATGTGTACTAATTGATTTCTAGCTCACATGAATAACTGGCTTGGCACGTTGTGTGGCTATGCAGTGTTTTTTTTTAAAGATTCCATGTGGGAGGGGAATCAATAAATATAGTAGAGATCAGAAAGATTTGAAAATGAGCATGTTTTCTGTAATCAATGGTAAAAGATTGCAAGGGGCCATTTTTCTGCTCACTTTGATTTATGCAATTTGGTTTAGAACAACTAGCAGAATTACGCCAAGAATTCATTCGTCAAGAGGACCAGCTTCATGAGTACAAGAAGAACAATACGCGCCTTGTGAGAAGGCTGGAGTATGAGAGGTATGATGCTTTTGGGTGTTTCTAATAAGCATAGATTCATGCACATTTCTCAAACATGTGAATTCACATTAAAGTGCAAACTAGTCAAATAGATTTTTAATCCTCATGTAGGCCTTAATGTATACAGTAAACCCTTGAGTTACGCAGGGGCTGCATTTCTTCAGCCCCCACTTAACTTGAATTTTTGTGCACGTTGAGGGGAGATGGCCTGGTTCCTGTCTTCCCACTGCTTGCTGGACCTGGGAAACCAGCTGGTTAGTTTTTCAGGTCCAGCAAGTGTCGGGGAGCTGGGAACGAGGCAGCAGCCTGGCTCCCAGCTCCCCTCCACTTGCAGAGAGGGGAAAGGTGGCAGTCTTGGTCAGTTTCCTGGCTCTAGCCAGTGGAGGGGAGCTAGGAACCAGGGAAGCCTGGCTCCCAGCTTACCTCCACTCCTTAGAGCCAGGAAACTAGAAGGCTGCTGCCCCTCTCAGTTTCCTAGCTCTGCAAGCGGAGAGGAGCCAGGCTGCCACCACTCCGTGGACCAAGAAACCTCTTCTGTCAGGAACGGCAGCCTGACTCGCAGCTGCCATCCATGACGGGAGCAGTTTACTGCTCCTGTCAGGGGCAGCAGTCGCATTAACCTGAGATACATGCAACTTGATTGCAGATATCTCGAGGGTTTGCTGTAGGTGATAAACCAAACACATCCTTTTTAATTTAATCCTTTATTTTCTGTGTTTGTATTTTATTGGGAATAGGAAAGTCTCTAGAGAAATGTGACTTCCCCGAATTGTGCTTTTTATTCAGTTTGACTTAAATCTTGTATCCTCTCAAGAAGGAGGCGAGACAATAAAACTACTATATTTAATTCAACAGTGGTCTATTGAAGTATTTAGGACAGGCATGTCAAACTCAAAGCCAATTGATGGCCATGCAAATGAAAACTAATTGTTTTCAGGGCCACCAAAGAAAATGTACTGCTATTGGATTATGCTTTAGATATATTTTATAATTTTCAGGTCTTGTTTGAATATACTACAATAATTTTAATTGAGAATTTAATACTTAATATAGATTTTATTGTTTTATAATAATAGATCATAAAATTTGATGTGAAATTATTTGCTTATAGATAATCTTTAATTTAAATTATAAATGTAAGGTGCTTTTAACTATTTTTTATTATACATAACTTGAAAGCCTGGCACTTGTAGGTTCAGAATGGTTTGCTAGTTTCCTTGTAACTTTCACTTTAACATGTTCCCTTTTAGCTACCATTTGCACTGATTGTGCATTTTATAGTAGGATTTCTGTCTCCCACAACACGTCCCCTGCTGCGTGTATATTCTTCCAGGTGTGAATACAAATTAATAACAAGGCAGACATCACTGCAGTCATTAGATCTCTTGGTAACACCAACTTTAATTCTTATGAATGATCATAAGTGCCATAGGGTCTACTCTGAATTTATATCCAAGGGAGTTCTTTCCTGTCTTCCAACTGAACATACAGCATTTCGGAAATAGTTGGGACAGCTCCAGTTAATCCAAATTAAATTTGTTCGTAAAGTTCAGCATAAAATTCTGTAGTGGTTTGGTTGGGGGAGGAGAAGGAATCTCCGATTATTTAATTTATGCCTGATCTCTTCCTTCTATGCAGCCACACACAGTCTTCCTTGTGAAAGCCAATCAGGATTTAAAAGTCAAAAACCTGTGCAGAGAATGTTTTTAAATGGCTAATAGGGCTTTTCAAAATCTCCCTACTACCACCTGCAAAATGCCACAGAATTTTTTTTAGAAACATAAGGTACTAAGGCAGTGTGTGGAGCTGGACCCGAGTGTGTGTGTGTGTGTGTGTGTGTGTGTGTGTGTGTGTAATAGAAATACTTTTAAAAAAGTTTTCTTGGTGTTTCAAAATCTCAGTGGCAGCCATCTGGCCCAGTTTGAGGATGACTCAGAGCCAAGTGGAATCAGAGGGGCATTTCAGTGCAAAGGTGAGCCTAGCTGAGTGAGCTTCAGGAACTTACCCCCCAATGTGACCCTGACTGGCTGACTGGAGCCCCTAAAACGGTGTCTAATATTGAATGGCCTAAGTGGGCAGGGAGAGGAGAAGGAAATAAAAACCAAGCTAGCAAGTGTAGTGTGGCCACGCAGGGCGTGTGTATAAAGAGAGCACAGCCCATCTGCAGTCACATTCGCGGCGGCTTGACGTATTTCCCTGCTTGGAAAGGAGCTTGTTGATAGAGCCTTTCTGGGGAACAAAGGAGCCAAACAGTGCTTTATCTGACTGGATATTTCAAGGCAAAGTCAGCAGGTCCCTGCCTTGCTCCAACGGGTTGGAAACTGGAGTCTGGCTAGTTCCAGGGAATGTCAAAAGCCTTGAGTGCATTCTTTTGTGAGCGACGAATAGCGCCTTTCTTCCCGAGAGCCAGGGAGCAGGGCTGGGTTTGCAAACACACGCCTCATTTATTTCACTCTTCAAAAGTGTCCCACAATGCAGATTTGCTACAACAGTGGTTCTGCAAAAGGTCCCAGGGCGCGAAGCAAAATAATGTAACCAGGTGGGCCACACTTAATAAAAATGTAGTAGCAGTCTGCAAAAAAAACAAAAAACTGGGCCACACGTTTTATTTAACAGCAACGAAGGGTCCTGTGGCACCTTACAGACTAACAGAAAAGTTTTGAGCATGAGCTTTCGTGAGCACAGACTCACTTCATCAGTTGCTGCATCTGATGAAGTGAGTCTGTGCTGACGAAAGTTCATGCTCAAAACTTTTCTGTTAGTCTGTAAGGTGCCACAGGACCCTTCGTTGCTGTTACAGATCCAGACTAACACGGCTACCCCTCCGATACTTGACGTTTTATTTAGGGTATGTTTATCAAGGTCTTCATGACAGATTTATTTGGTTGGGATTGAGGTAAAAATATTCTACTTGTGTTGAAATTAACTTGAAATGTGTGGTACAAATTTGGAAGAAAAAAAATCAAATATTAGGAAGCAACTCTTCTTCTCTTCTCTCCTCCCCCATTGTAGGGAAGATGGGAATTAGTAAGAATTAGTGCTTTGAGAAGAATAGGGAATTTAGGTTTGTGAGAGACTGTGGAAAGCTGATTTATTTAAATGAAAGGGTTTCTAAAGCTTTATGGTAGAAAATTCAGTGGTCAGTAAACTGATCTTGAATGAACTACTATCACTTGCAAAGATTCTCTTAATGTAGAATTAATAATATTTGATAAGTATACTTGGTACATGTCAACTATATTTGAAACGTTAAAGTTCAAATTCAAGAACTAAGGACTTAAGAAATGCCATAATTGTTTGCCTGTGCTACTGAAATTTGGCCTCCTTGTGCCTGCGAATTGTGTTCATCTTTAGCAACAATCACACTTCTTTTAATACCTTATGTCTCACTTTTCCTAGCCTTTGAAGTTTTTATTCTGCATCCTGAGTGTTTTTATTGTAGTTTTGTGGCTTTCCAAGTTTGTTTTAAATCTAACAAAGCATGCCATTGTATTGCATAATATTGACACTTACTAGTTCATCAGCATGATTTGAAACCTTTAAATCAGTGGTTCCCAGCCTATGGGTCAGGACTCAAACATGGGTCGCAATTAGATTTGTTAAGGGTTGCCAGCACCTCGGAGCAGCATGTGGCTCTTAAAGAAGCCATTTGCAGCTCTTTAACACTGCCACATCCAGCAGCTATCCTCTAGCTATAGAGAAGCAATTATGCATTACAAAGACAGCTTCTCCACCTTTGATATTCATACCCATCCCAGGTAAGTCACTTAATACACTTGCAGTTAGTAATTTTTGCCCCTCCTTCTCCATTCTGACCCCCTTCTGTTCTAAGTAACTGATCTGTCAGTTTTCATTTTTGTCTATAGTTCCGCCTCAGCCCCTGAGTGTGACTCCTCCTAACGCCCCCCCCCAGCTTGAGTGTGACACCCCCCCCTCCCCCCCGCTAGCCTCTGAGTGTGGGGTTTAAGCTGCGGGAGCAGTTTGGGCAGTTTCTCCACCATGACTCAGATCGACTATAACAAAATTAACCATAATAAACGTAGTGTTCTTAATATATTTTCCCTTCTATGAAATAAACAATATGAATATATAAATATGAGGGGGCACAATTTTATATTCTTGCCTCAAGCTCAAAATTAGCTAGTTACAGCACTGTTTCTTCCACCCCCATTTTTGAATTGCTGTGGGTCACCAAGTCTTCCTGAATTGTCAAAGTGGGTACCCATCTGGAAAAGGTTGGGAACTGCTGCTTTAGATCTACTGCACAGGCTCTGTCACTAGAGCCAACAAAGTATCTGCTAGTAGGAGTAGTTTGTTATCCTCTGTGAGGTTGAGCACCTGAAAGGATCTGACACTTGTGAGTTTCGCAGATATTTGTTGATGCCAGAGGAATGGTGAGACAGAGGAGCTCTGTGTTCTTTCCCGGGCCCAGATGTATTCTAGCAATCATGGACCCTTCTGCTCACCCCACCTCTGAAACTTCGGCTTTTTCTGTTCTATCCCAGTTTCTGTGCCTCAAGCTTCTTGTGCCAGTCTGTTTTTGTTTTTCTCTCATGCAATTATGGGAGTCTTGGTGTAATCCAAATCAAACTATTAATCTGCTTCCAATTAAGTTTGCAGTGTGGACAACAAATCAAAGAAATGAGGATGCAACATGAAGAACATATAAAGAAGTTAATGGACCAAGCTGTACAAGAACACAAGGTAAAAACAGGTTTAACCTCTCAAGTTCGGCACCCTGGGGACCTGACCAGTGCCAAATGAGAGAATTTGACAGAATTTGTCTAGAAAGATTATCAGCACTTCCAGTGCTTGCTGGGCTCTTAGAAGACATTTAGGGTAAATTACAGCTAAATAACAGCACAGAACACTGAGAGCCAGGACTGGTGGCTGTAAACAAACTTGGCCACACCCATGAAAAATGGTTATCTGGCTAACTAAAATCATGCCAGATTACAGATTTTGCACGACGAGAGTGTATCGGACTAGAGAGATTCAACTTGTAGTTGTTAAAAATACTGTAATTGACATGGGGAATTTTCATTTCAATTTAAAGATATCATCATCCTGACCAATAAAATTGTAACTAGTTAGGATGTCTGGGACACTGGCTTGGTTTACCAAAATGTTATATTTTAATCATTTTGTTTTATTTCTAAACGTACATTTAAGGTCTGTCTTGTGAATCTGCAGCGCCAGAAATGCTAGCTGAATCTTATAGTGGAGCTGGATGCTAGATTTTACCAATGAGATATGCATTGTAATTGTTGGTCTAAGACCTATGTGTGCCTCCAGTCAGAAGTTACCAGAATGATAGAACACATAGTACATTATAAAAAATTTAAAACTGTTTGTAGTGTTTACTATAAATATAGTACAAACAAAACATGCGTATTATGCGAGAACCATGGTATTCTTGGTATTCTACTTTGATGACTATATCTCTTTGTAAGTTCTGCCATTCCAAATCCTTGCCAGTAAAAGCTTTGTATCAACTACACAGTCTTCCATTTTCTCTTGAGATATAAATGTAATGGCATGTTTTCAACCAGGCAGCAGCCTAGCAACGCTATTTGTGAGTGAAATTCATGTCTGTAAAATGATCTTTAGGTACTAATCTGAGTAGTTGCACCATATTTAATATGTACCTTTGGTCAGGTAGAGGTGTAATTACTCAGATTTGCTCCCTTATTTCATTCTGGGTATATAAATTGTTCTTGAAAAAGAGAATTACTTAATTGATATCTGTGTGAACCAGTTAATATCTGTCTTGCTGTAAATGGGAGACATTGCCTTGGGGCACAAGGTATCCAGGAATCCGTGCCCCTGTGATGACCCCTGTTGGGCACCGAGAAATGTGGTCAAGATGGGCCTTTTGCAAGCCATAAGCTTAGATTCATTCAGAGACCTCAGTATTTGTGTTTGAACTCTGATTTTTTTGTTGCCCTGAGACAGAGTTTTTGTTCTTACAATGTTTTTGAATTGGCACTTCTTTCTAATGGAGCCAGGTGCTCCACAACTGCAGGAATAGACTCCTGTTTGGAGAGCAGGATGTATACCTGGCAGATGCTGGTCTGTACTGGGTTTGTCTTGTTCTCTGCCATGTTCTCCAATGTTCAGAAAACTTAAGTGCTTGGAGCTAACCCTTC
The DNA here is from genome assembly GCF_033958435.1 of Carettochelys insculpta. NCBI lineage: Eukaryota > Metazoa > Chordata > Testudines > Carettochelyidae > Carettochelys > Carettochelys insculpta. Next base: position 44,739,964 of record NC_134148.1, on the reverse strand, counting down.
TCCCTAAGGCAATAAGATACAGGCCTGAGAACTTGGCAAGATATGTTCAAACAAACTTAGTGGTAAGGCAAGTGAGTGATTTTCCCCCCCCACCCCCCCTTTTTAAGTGGCACCTTTATTAACAGTTAATCTGTTTTAGAAACAGGATGTACACAGAATCCAGGCAAAGCAAGACATCGACCTGGATTTGAATGACAATCAAGTGGTATCTAAGACTATTCCAGAGACAGATGAGAAAAATGTAATAAAGAATGAAGAACCGTCAAGCAACCACATACCTAATGGTAAAGGTATTTCATTTTGCATCACTTGGGATAAATATGCATTACTTTTGTTCTATGCCTCCCCATCAAACAGAATATATGTTTTAAAAATGGGATAGTCTGCCTTCACTGGGTATTCTAATTACATGATGCCCTTGTCTGCCTCAGCATGGCGGGAAAAAGCTGAGTTTGAAATCCAGTCTGCCCTTTCATTGGTGCCTCCAGAACAGAGTTGAGGACCAGTAGCAGGGCAGCATGTGGAATCTTGTGCAGTTATTGCTAATACGCTGTCTGGTCAGTGGATAACTGACTTGATTCCAGAACAACAAGAAGTCTTGTGGCACCTTATAGACTGACAGATATTTTGGAGCATAAGCTTTCATGTGCAAAGACCCGCTTCACTCATGCATCTGATGGGGAGGGTGGTTTTTGGGGCGGGGGGAGGAGAGGTATTTAAAGAGTGGGGTCCCAGTACGAGGGAGGGCCAGAGCTGACGAGGGCTATTCAGCAAAGTGGCAATGGCCCAGTATCAACAGTGTTTATCAAAAGAGGAAAAAACAAGTCAGATCAGACAGGGGGATGTGGGCCTTTGTCAGAGTCTAATGGGGAGATATTAGCACCCAGTTAGTCTATAAAGGTGTGACAAGACTTCTTGTTGTTCTCGAAGCTACGGACTAACACGGCTACCTCTCTGTGACTTGATTCCAGTGCCTTCACCAATACTAAATTCACTATTAAAGTCAAAAGTATGACACAGAAGAACTTAATGTTTTTATTTTGACAGAGAAAATCAAACCAGGAGGTGATGCAGGCATGCCTGGAATAGAAGAGAATGATCCGGCTAAAGCTGACGATAATCCTACTGGTTGGAAAAATCATGTTCTAATTTTGTAGAATATTAGCAAGGCCTGCCCTTCTGTGGCAAGGGAGTAGGGGCAACTGGTGTGTAAGGCAGGAGGAGGGGCAGGGACAACTGGTGCCTGTGTGGAGGCATTGGTGGGAGGTCCTGCGTTAGGCAACGGGCAGCCAGTGAGCTCCTGGCTTGGTAATGTGGCCGGTCTGATACCCACCGCGTTTTGGAGGGGAATAGGGGGATAAACTGGCACAGAGTGTGTGGGCCGGGCAAGACTCACCTTTGGTGGCTCCAGGGGCACAGGCTGAGGGCAGCACAAGAAGAGAGCACATGTGGCCAGGTTTTATGCCAGCTCAGAGTAGTTGCACCCTGGCTGTGGACTGGCAGCCACTGGTCTCCTGCTCTGCCGGTGGCCCATTGTGGCCAGAACTCATGGTCCCTGCTACTGGCCAGCAGCAAGGGAGAGCCCAGCTGAGACATGGGTCTGGGTAGCTAGCCCTCTCAGGGAGGAGCCTGGGGCAAAGCAGGGAATGGGGGTTCTCTGGGTGCTGTACACCTGGACCCCCCACCACCACATGAGACTGGTAGGAACCTTGGGGGTGGTGTGCAATCCCTACCCGCCCTTGTTCCCACCAGCCCTGCTCAATAGGGTGACCCCACCTGCCCTTCTGGGTGGCCTTTCCTGACACAGGCACCAGTCACCTCTGGGTTGTATCCTCCTCCTCCTCCCCCCACTGCCAGCTGCAGACACTGGGGCTCTGTGCGACTACGGTGGGATACCCGAGGAAACGGGCTGGCCATGAGCTGGAGGGGACAGTGGAGGGACTGCAGGATCATACAGGTGTAGTGGGAATATGGGAAGGGGAATGTTGGGAGTGTTCACGTTGACTACAGTTCAATGTGTGAAGAGACAGGCTGGTGACAGTTGGGGGTGGGCAGTGGGAGGGTCTGGGGACATGGGGAGGAAGCACAGAGGTGTAGCAGAAAGAGGGGGAAGAGGAGGGGCTGCAGTCAGGGGGAGGAATGCTTATGCTGATTACAGTGGGATGGAGGGAGGGACGCCTCTCCTTTTATAATACCATAGATTGTTCTTTGGTATAATTCCAATTTAAATATGTGAAGTGTTAGGCAGACAATTACTCAGATGGTCCAGATAATTTAAAACCCATGAGTGTTAGTAGTTGTGTGTCACTACAGAAGTTTTGCGAGAAAACACTGATACTTTTGTAGAAGGTAAAAATGTCAAGTGCTTAAATCAGTGGGAATTAAGTTGCTTGGTCAGTCAAGCTCCTTTGGAAACTTTTCACACAAGTTTTAATTTCTCATTTCTAGCACTGGGATTTTAAAAGGAAATTTGGTGTAAGCAGAACTTAGTTAAACTAAAGCATAGAATATAATGATGGTTCTGTTGGACAAAACTCTTAGTATGAATCCATTTCTTTTCTTTAGCTTTAAAGAAGCCCATTATTTTAACTTCTCAAAGTGAAGATCATCAACCCAATATGAATCTTCTGACTGTACAGCCCCATATGCCAAATATGGCTCCAGGTACGAAATCTTAAGAGGTGGTATTTCAAACTCTCGTAAGATTTCATTCAATAGCTAATTGAAATAAATGGGACAAGGATTTCACTTTCTGAAAGGATTCTTTGCTCCTTATGCATGTGTCTGCCATCCTATTTGTAGTGGCTTTGCTTTTCCATTAAGGTTGTCATATGGTTAAAGACACAATTAATCACAGATTTAAGAAAAGTCTCAGTCTCAGTTTTAATTGCACAATTAATAATAGACTACCAATTTAAACAGTTATTATTATTACAAATATTTGCACTGCAAAAAACAAATGATTGTTCAGTTCATTTCATACAAGTCTCCTCAGTCCTTTTCCTTTTTCAGCCAATTGTCAAGACAAACAAGTTTGTTTACATTTACAGGAGATAAGGCTGCCTGCTTCTGTAGGTTGCACCTTCTAAAACTGGCACTCTCTGGTCCAGCAACATCTCTGGTGTGGCAGGACCCAGTATGCTCCTGGACTAGAGAGCTGGGACGGGGAACAAGCTGGATATGGTGTCCCGCAGTGGCTATGCCACCGGCAGCCAGGGAGCAGAGCCTGGTGGCATTAACCTCCCTTGGTCCAGCAAAATCTCTCATTCAGTACCACTCCGGTCCCAAAGGTGCCAGACCAGGGAGATGCAACCTATTTTTACAATGTCACCTGAAAGGGAGAACAGGCATTCTTATAGCAGTGTTGTAGTCCGTATACTTATCTGCCAGGTTTGCTAGACGTTTGTATGACACTTAATGTTTCAACTTGTAGTCTCTGAAGTTTTACATTGTTTTGTTTTTGAGTGCAGTTATGTAAAATAAATAAAAATTCTATATTTTGTAAGCTCTTTCATGGTAGAGTTTGCACTGCAGTACTTGTATGGTGTGAAATGAAAAAAAATCATTTTTGCAAGAAATATTTGTAATAAAAAACTAATGAAGTGAGCACTGTACACTTTGTATTCTGTGTGGTAGTTGAAATCGATATATTTGAAAATGTAGAAAAGCCATCAGAAATACTTATTATAAATTTAAATTTAGTATTCTGTTTTTAACAGAGCAATTAAAGCCACGATTAATCACGATTATTTTTAATCAAGTTAATGTGTTTTGCGTTAATTGCTTGAGTTAACTGCAATTAATTAGTAAGTAATTTAAATCATTACTATTGAAATAATAAATGCTGTACAATATATATTAATTAATAATCCTGGATGGAATGCATGGTTGGGGAGGAGCTTAGCATAATTCTGTGATTGTGGAGTAAAACCTTTTCATACACATTGAAATATGATCGAGAGGTAGCCAAGTTAGTCTGTTGTTCTATCAAAACAAAAAAGCAGTCATGTATCACTTTAAAGACCTAACAAAATAATTTACTAGGTGATGAGCTTTCGTGGGACAAACCCACTTCTTCAGATCATACTCTTACCAGAACAGCCTCAATATATAAAGCACAGAGGTCCATAAAATTATCAGGGTAGACAAGTCAGAAAAACTGTTACAAGGCTGGCAAATCAGAAGAGCAAAGAGGTGGCGGGGAGAGGAAGTTGAGTCAGATAAAACATTGAAGTATGTACAAGAGCCTTTATAATGGGTCAGGTAATTGCTGTCCGTGTTCAAACCATGGGTTAATGTGTCAAATTTGAATATCAGTGTTAGTTCTGAGCATTCTCTCTGTAGATGGTTGTTAAAATCCCTTTTCAGTACAACACAAACTCTCAGATCTTTAACAGAATGGCCCACTCTATTAAAGTGCTGGCTGGTACGTTTGTGTATTTGGAGATTTTTTATGTCTGTTCTATAGCCATTCATTCTTTGTCGAACAGTGTTTACAGTCTGTCCTACACACATGGTGTGTGGGCATTGTTGGCACATGATGGTATGTATGATATTAGCTGAGGAACAGGAGAATGTGCCAGTGATTCTGTAATTAATGTAACAAATATTGAGTCTGTTCTGGTCTGGATATGGTCTGAAGAAGTGGGTCTGTCCCACGAAAGCTCACCTAATAAACTATTTTGCTAGTCTTTAAAGTGCTACTTGACTGCTTTTTGTTTTGATAGTGTAATTAATGTGGTTAGGTCCAGTGATGGTATCTCCAGACTAGATATCTTTGGACCTCTTCTTGATATCTTGAGTCTGTTCTGGTACAGCTATGATCTCAAGAAGTGGGTCTGCTCCACAAGAGCTCATCACCTAATAAATTAGTTTGTTAGTCTTTGAAGTGCTACTGGACTGCTTTTTTGTTCTTACATTGAAATATATCTGAGTGAAGGTTTCAGTGTCTTATTCTCTTCGTTCATTGAAGTATGGACTATGCGGAATTCTTTGTAGAGGGGGCTTTGTAAGTTTCCTTTTACATGATATGGAAGTAAATTTAAAAAGGCAAAATAACACTTTTTTCCCATGTTGTAGCTTTAAATGCTGAGGATGAAGAAAATGTTAATATTGTGAAGCAGATACCTCCAAATCCTCCTCAGCTCTTGAATCCTGAGCAAAACTTGGAAAGTAAAAAAGAACTTGAAAACAAAATTGAAGCAGAATTTGAAAAAAAACATTCAAACAGTCGAGTTGGTGACTTCCAGAAGATGAAGCAAAGTAAGTTTTTCGTTACCATTTTACTTGAATATTGTGGGTTTCACGTATGTCTTTTCATGTTGTATCTGTTGCACAAACACATATTTAAAAAAAAAAATACCAACTGCATGGGCTGGCCTTATTGAAATTAAATATGCAGAAAATTTAAATGTAAAGATACCAGTTCATAAAGTACTTTCTTAGACTATAGCATGCCAGTGTTGAAAGAGATGAAGTATCCAACTGTATGGGTATTATAAATCTAAATTTTGTCATATTGTTAATTAAAATATAGCAAGTATGAAGAGATTCCATCAAATTATGAAAATCTGTCGGTATGTTGAAGTGGACAGCTTGTTTATATCTACTCAGTTTTGATCTTATTTTTCTTAGTGGTTGTGTCTTGAACACTGTTACAAAAGAAATCACTTGGTAGTATGATGGGGGAGGCAATTGAGTTGGTTTGGTTGCTTTTTGCATATTGTTCGGAAGCTTCTTCTGTTCTAAATGTATCCTTCAGAAAAAAATCCCGTTTATAGCCTTATATCTGTATTTGCATTTTTTTTAAACTTCTGACAGCAGTAACTTCTATTTAATGAGCAGAATGAGTTGTCCTGCCAAGGATGGGTTAATGGGCAGAGTGGTTGTGAAACACAGTAACACAGAGGAAGCCCTGCTAGTCTATACACTATCAAAACAAAAAGCAGTCAAGTAGCACTTTAAAGACTAGCAAAATAATTTATTAGGTGAGCTTTCGTGGGACAGACCCAGTTCTTCAGACCATAGCCAGACCAGAAAGGTGCATCACAAATACAGTTTCATATGGGCCTGTGGTTTATCATATGGACAGCATGTTGTGTGTTAGACAAAGTACATTTTATTTTTTCTCTTTAAATACTAGTTTTTAGCCTTTTGAAACATCAAGATTTTCATATTAGCCTTGAAGAGTCTGCTTTTCAGTAAAGGGTTCAACCTCTTAAATCCGGAATTCTCTCATCTGGCAACATCCATAGTCCAGCATGGCCACACATGTCGCATGACCAGAAAATCCTGGGGCTGGGGCAGGACCTGCATCAATGTGGCAGGGACTGGGGCCAGAGCTGGAGCACGGGGCTGAGGTCAGAGCCCCACTGAGCCACCTCGGGAGGAGGGACCAGGAGCCAGTGGTCAACACCAGGATCCTGGTGGCTGGGGAACTGGTTGGTGAGCAGTGGATCTGAGAAACTGGGGAGCTGGTAGGAAGCTGACCAGGAAACCACAGACTGGGAACTAGAGGGACTGGAAAGCTGCAGGCTAGGGAGCCGCTGGAGAGCCATGGGGTGGGAGCAGCCAAGGAACTGTGGAGCCAGGGACCCAGCAGGAAGTCTTAATTGGCTGGGTTATTTTTTCAAGACAAAATTTCAACTTTTTAAGAACTACTTGATTACAGTTCCTTTGGAGGTGAAAAAAAGGCTAGTTGAAGAGTAACTTTAGCATTGTATTAAATTTTGTCATCTTTTCCTTGGAAGACTTTTTTACTGTTTATATTTAGTAGTTTTAGAAGTTCAAGGTTGCACTAGCATGAGTACTTACATTGACTTATATATTTCATCCAGGTCTTACATTCTTATATCAAAACAAAGCTGTTCACACTTTTCAGATGAAAAGTTCTATGTACTGGGTAGGTTTTGTACTTTTCAAATACCAGATTTGTGGGTGATTTTTTTTACAAAAAATCAAACTTTTTTTTTTTTTTTTCAGTTGAAAATCATTCTGTGAACATAGATTTAAAAAGAATAAGTGACTTACAGAAACTTTTGTTTAGCATTGGTGCTTTAAAAGCACATTATCCAAATGGTGAGCATGCTATTCATGGAAGAAACAAAGAACAAGTTTTTGTGAACAGACATTCTTAACTCTACTTCTGAATGTGAAATTTTTAGAACAGTGAAAATAAACTTGTCTAAAGTAAGTGTTAATCACGTGGTTTGCTTAACAGCAGATAAGTTAGAGGTAGAATGATGAAATATTTTTAAGCATGCAGAATCAATTAAATGAAACAAACTGACTTTGATTCATAGTAATTATTTTGGACACTTAACAAAATGTTTACTGTACAAACTTCATTCTATAGTGTATTGTTTATCATTTTAGAAGGGAGAAATAGGTAAAGGTAGTGAAATATTTAGTTTATAGAATGCTCGTGCTGATCCTTTTTTTTTTTTTTTTTTTTTTTTCCCCCCCCCTTACTTTCTGGAAGCGGATGCTGTTGTTACAGAAGTCCACAAAGAACAGCTACTTACCCTAACACAGCCATACTTTCTTTTTTCACTTATTCGTCCACGTGTATTCCAGCTTTCATGATTTTCAAGCAGCGAATTTACATTCGTTGTCTACTGAAAAATGATTGTACCATAGCTCTGCTAAAGTAGGTGCCAGAGCTTGAGCTCTCTACCAAGGATTAGTGCTGGGTATAAAGATGGTACAAACCAAACTCCAATTTCACATGTGTGGAGCACGTACCTGAAACACCCCAGTGAAGCTGCTTGCATTCTGGTAAAGTGGATTTTGATTCATGTAGGTGTGTCCCAGTGTTTTACATCATAACATTCTAATGCAGTTCAGAACCTGTATTAGATAGCATTTGGTGAGCAATCAGCTGTCCTCTTACTCTGTCAAATGCCAGAAATACTCTTGGTGAATTCCTGAATGTCCTTGTGTACTCCAAACCGGGGCTGGATTATTCATTAGGTACGATAGGTACATTGCCTAGGTCCTTCAAAAAGTTTATGGCTTTAAAAAACAAAACAAAACAAAACAAAACAAAACCTTCGTTGATTCAAAAATCAGATAATTGCTAAATGAATTTAATTTTCTATCTGTAGTCAACATACAGGTCGCACATACAATTAAATATTTACTTTGCAACTTTTTGCTAGCAAAATCAGTTTGTTGTCAAATGCTGTTTTTCTCAAAAGCTCATTCTCAGTTGAAAGTCATAAAAGTGAACACAGTAATTTCTGTCTCATGGTAAACCAAAGACAGGCTTTTTTTATACATTTGAACTTTGGAAAAAGCTCTCCTTCACAGTTCTCAAGATGGTGAAATATATTCTGAAAGCAGTTGTCTGCTATTTGTGTTCTGTTACTTTCTGCCACAGATTTCTTCTCTGCATTTATATGTGAGAACAGAAATTCATTCATAAATGCATGTTGAAGATCTGATGGATAGATATATGTCAACTAATACCCTAGGTTTAGAGGTGACTTCATCACTGGAAGGTAGGGGAGTTAGGAAGCTTCGATCTCCTGGCTAGGCATTCTGCAGAGGACTAGTCTAATAACAGCTGGGTTTTGCTGCAGTTTCATGTGAAAAACCCAGCAATCTCCTCCAGCCTGCTGGACTAGGAGGGGTGGGGGAGGAGACTTCATGGGGCAGGTGAGAAAAGTAGAGGGTAGGTAGGTGCTGGCATTGGTGTGGTGGGGGAGGGGAGTTTGTTTGTGGTATGGCCTCCTGTCCAGTCTCCTGTCTGATGCCTGCAACTCAGATAAACAGGATTCTGCCCCCTCCCCCAGGTGTGCTAGGGCCGAGGAGAACAGACTACATAGAGGTAGATGGAGGCGGGGAAGGGGGTTGGTTGATGCTGGTGTCTGTGTGGTGAGATGCGGGGAAGGGGGTTGGTTGATGCTGGTGTCTGTGTGGTGAGATGCGGGGAGGGGTATTTTTTGGGCATGTCCTGACTTACTCCTGTCTGGGTTGCAGCTTCTGGTGCAGGTGGAGAGACATAAGACTCTCCCCTTAGCTGGGGACGAGAAAACAGGCTGCGTGCGGGAGGGAGTGCCCAAATTTCAGGAGGGTTATGCTGGCATGCTGAGGCATGGGAGACATGGTTCTATGTGAGATAAGGCACTGCTCTGGAAACTGTCTCATTAATTCATTATAGGAGGCTTAGACCAAGTATATCTTCCCTTTTCTTGTTAATGCTGGAATGAGTGGGAGTGGGTATTAATTACCAACTGACTGACTGGTATAATTACAAGATCTGAAATATGGCAAGAATAATATGATGAGGGGAATTATAATGTAGTATGCTGCTATTTTCCATGGTTAGACTTGCAGAGCAAAGACAAAATGGTGAATCCTCGGCAGTTCTAGACCAATATATTTTTCACCTAACGCCAAGAAGGACAGACAAAGTTTTTGGCCATGGTGAGTTTATCAGGTGGCCCACTTTCTGACAATGTTAGAAAGCCTGGGCTAAAATGTAGTTTGTGTGGAAGGAGACACATCCGGAACAGAGAAATAAAGAGGGAGATTCTGCATTAGCAGATATTATTGCAGGATCTGACTTCACTTGTACTGATGTTTTTCTGTTGTAAAACAAGCTGTTCTTGTGCACAAGGATTCAGGCTTTAGTGAGTAAGGCTCAATACATTTGACACACGGTTGTCAAGTTACCAGCTGTGCAGGGCAATGCATTGTTTTGTGGCTTTTACAGTCTTTAGTGGCAACATTACCTTCCCCTTATCAGCCGATTAACTTCAGGTACATCCAAAGTATATGTCAAAGCTGCTGTAATTTGTTAGAATGAAGTACCATGAATTGCTCATACAGTGTGCCACTTTCCAGAGCAAAAATTAAAGTGGGCAATTTTAGATGTATAGGCAATAGAGCATTTCTCCCTTATATATTTACAAACAAAATTTAAAGGTCTACAATTATAAGTGCTTAGGGCTTCGAGGACCTTAATCCAGGGTCCTTGAAGGGTGCATCCTCAGTGGTCATTTGGGCCTCCATCAGAATGCTAGACAGTTGCAGCTAAGATGCTCTGATTGTAGCAGTAGTTTGCCATGGTGCTTGTTAACATCTAAAATATTTGTAAGGTGATGCAAGTTACCATTTGCTCCTCATAAATTCCTCTGTATTCTCTGGAGGGAGTGTCTCAGTAAACTGATGCTCTGGCCCAATTCAGGAAGATGTATCTAGCCAGGAACATTTTGGCACTTGAGTAGATATGTCCATAACTTATCACAGGAATGGGCTTTTCAGCCAGACAGGTGTTACTTTGGGACAGCTGCAACTCTCAAGGATCCAGGTATGGAGTGATTGTAGAAATACTCAGACCCCTCGTGTGTGACTTGATAGTACCCATGTGGCTTCTGTGAAACAGGTGTCACTAATGCTCAGGTCTAACATAGATTCCTTGCTTGTTACAACAAACATTCTTTGATATTTTTGCATTGCCAGTCTTCTGAAAATGGGTGAATACAGGATGTCAAGAAATACATGCAACACCTTGCACTGTTTCTCCTCAGAACTGCATTGAGGAGGCTTTGGTGGTTTTTGCTGATGGTTTGATGGATGTATGGTGCTTTCTTAAGGAGGACTGGACCCAGAGCTTAAAGGCACATAAACTGACACTGCCTACTTTGGTTTGACCAATACCCTGTTGGACCTTTATATGAGGAAGAGTTCTAGGTGGGATTCCCTCAGATGTTTTTTTGTGCCTGAAAAAGCATGACATTGAGCACTATATGTGCTTCATTAATGTAGAAGAGGCACTTCAAGTGTCCATAATTAATATGAATGGTAACTTTGCAAGAGGGACAGGAACCTAAGGATTTTGATTTCGCCATGTCCAGGTGATATTGTCTTGGTACACCTCCCACCTAAACTTTATTTTTGCCAATGAGTTTAAAAATTATACCACTCTAAGAATTATAACTACAACACTGACTTAAAAACTAGATGGAGAAGGAAACTGCACAGTGCTCAGCTTGTGTTCCAGCAAGAAGAAAGTGAATGGAGATTGTGGTTGTGCCCTTGGCTCCAGGGCACTGGAGGGCATGCAGGGTATGGGGGAGGTCCCAGGGGACACTGGTGTGCAAAATAATCTCACTTGGTATGGATGGTGGGAGGGTGTGCCTGCATACCAGAAGTGTAATACTTAAACAATTTCATAAACAGTAATGGTTTTGTAGAAGCATTTACTTAGTTCGTTTCCATACCTGGCTGCAGTTGGCCAGTTCAAGAAAAAGGCAGATGATGGATCATATTATAATGTAGCTCTTGGTGCTTCCGTAAGCTTTTTCAGGATGTGGTAGAGAGTGAGAATGTAACTAAAGATTAAATCTCCAGGAAATCTGTTTTGTAAATTAACTGAACTCTCACTACAAGCTTTAAATGGAAAAACTGAACACCTAACTTACACAAGCAACTTACTGGATGAGTTTGTTGTTGCATACAACAGTCCCTTATTTTTTTGAGATTTTCTATAGTAACCTTTTACCAGAATATCAGAACCTGTATTTTTTTAATTTCTTTTGTAATACAGTGATGTGATACACAGGTGCTTGGTTTAGCTGTCATGTTTTAGATCATTAGTCTCTTTGAAATAAGGAGTGTCTCTCCTACATCTGATGTGCATATAGCAGCTACCACAGCAGGGCTCCAATCTCATTTGGCGCCTCTGCACAGGTTACATAAATGTTTATACTTTTAGACTGTCTCTACACTACGAGATAAATTCAATTTTTTAACCTTGTTCTTATGAATTTGAAGTTGAGTCCACAAACCTTGAAATTTTTCCACATCCCCATTGCCCAATGCAAGTTTGACAGCATGAGCAGTGCATTGTGGGTACCTGTCCCACAGTATCTTAGCCCTGGTTGCTTGTGGGTGTTTCATGTTAGAATCCCAGAATGCAAAGCTCTGTCCCAAAATTCAGAGCATCTAGTAACCACACAACAATTAACTGAATACTGCCATTTTCTGCAGCATTTTCTCTGCCAGTCCAAGCATGGATCCCCAAATGCTTCAACTCATAGCATGCATTGTTTCATCAACTACACTGGCTGTCACAATTTTGGTTTCAGTTACAAAGCTCAGTGATGGTTCTGTATCAAAATGATGATGATGATTTTGGTTTTGAAGAGGAAATTTCAATGCTGGCTGCCCTGGATGCATTGCTGACAGTGGAGCGGCAGTTTTGGACTCATAAGACCAGCACACGCTGGTGGGCCAACATCCTTTTGGAGTTCTAGGACAACCAGCAGTGGTTGCAGAACTTTTGCATGCTCAAGTCTGCTTCTGTGGAACTTTGATGTGATGTGCTGTCCGCTGCCCTGAAGCAGAGCAACACAAGGATGAGGCTGACTTTAATGGCTCAGAAGTGAGTGGCAATTGCTCTGTGGAGGTTTGCAATGCCCAACAGTTACTGGGCAGTAGCAAATGAATTCAGGGTGGGCAGATCTACAGTTGGGGCTGTGGTGATTCAGGTGGCCCATGCAACCTGTCAGCGTTGTCTTAGGAAGACCGTGACCCTGGGAGATGTACAGGCTATAGTGGTCTATAAGGTGCCACAGGACTTGTTGTCTTAGGCTGTAGTGGATGGCTTTGCTGCCCATGGGTTTCCTAACTGCAATGGGGCAGTAGATGGTACACACATCCCCATCCTGGCCCCCAACCACCTGGTTTCTTAGTATGTAATCAGAAAGGGATTCTTCTCCATGATTTTGCAGGAGTTAATAGATCACAAAGGTCATTTCACTGACATCAACATTGGATGATCAGGGAGGATTCATGATGTGCACGTCTTGCAAAATTCTGGGCTGTACAGAGAGCTCCTGGATGGGACTTTTTTCCTGATTGGCAATATGCAGATACTTCCTGTAATATTGGGTGACCCTGCTTACCATCAGCTCCCTTGCCTTATGAAGCCCTAGACAGGAACTCTGGATCGCAGCAAGGAAAAATTCAATCACAGACTCAGTAGGTGCAGAATGGTGGTAGAATGCACTTTTGGCCATTTAAAAGCCACAAAATTGCACCGAGCTCAAAGGAATGATTTTATTTTGGGGAGAGGAGAGGTTTAAGCGACAGGGAAAAGACATCTTCTCAACAGTGCTTGCATAGCCTTTTGCAGTGGCCCTTGGGGCTAGAGTGGCAGGCTGTCCTTGTCCTCCCTCCCCGCATTCAGGGACTGCAACGATGGGTGGTGCACAACCTCTCTTCAAGGGACTCGGGACAGCAGGTATTGGCTCCTGCAGTGCTGTGTTGGGAGTCCCTGTTAGCTGCAGCAGGGAGCACAGGACCTCCATTTGCTCAGTCACTGCTGTTACAAGCTTTGCCATGGCCTCACTGTTTTGCCACTTGCTGTTGCTGGAAATCAAGCATTCTCTGCTGCAACTCAACTGTGACGCCATTGAGCTGTACTATGACACCAGTGAGCAGTGTCCTTTGTCATCTTACTGTTTTCTGATTCATTCCATTCCATGTGCTGCAGGATGAGATCCTGCTTGCTTCTTTCTCTTTCTCAACCTCTCCCCCACACTGGGCATCGCAGCTGGAAAGTGGAAGTCAAAATTAAGATGCAGTTCATTCAATGTGCTTTCAAATGGAATAAATAGGTCTCTGTGTATACTATCAGGGAAACTTTCTTTTTGCAAGGCCGCAAAAGGCTCATTAAGAATGGGATTCTCAGCCTGCATTTCACAATACATCATTTACCGTCACTTATCCAGCACATTTTTTTGTGGACATGGTAAGCTATAAGCACAACTGTCTGCTTTTCAGGGGGAGGGGAGGGCTGAAAAGCAGGGGAAGCCGTAAGGCGTCCTGCAACAGGGGAAGAAAATTCTTTGGCCATTTCTGGAGCAATCCTCCCCAGTAAACAAGGAACACAGTGCCTGGCAGCCGTGTGGTAAGAGGGGATGGTGGGGAAGGGTTTGATTTCAAGTGCATGGATGGTTGTGTGGGGGCGATCCCTGTAAAGTAAAAAGAAATGCTGGGTGGAAAGGGACATGGGAGTGGAGAAGCCCAGCAGCCATGTGGTGTGGAGGATCACTGTAAAGTAAAAAGAAATGGTAAGTGGAAAGGGACATGAGAAGTGAGAAGCCCTGCAGAGCCTACAACCCATGTTGGAGGGTGGGGAATGGACAGCCCACCAGCTGCTCCAGGAAAATGTAAAAGAGCAGGAAGCATGGGAAGAACATCTGATGCAAATTCCCATGCATCTGTAGTTTGCCAAAGAAGACATCACACTCCTAAAACTAACAGATATGGACAAAGACGACGGGCTCATCCGGTGTGACCACAAGTCTGGAATATTTGCCAAAATACTGTGTGGTATCGTGACACCAGATTGGTATCCAGTTGCCTGGCATGGCAAGGTGTGCTATCGTGGAAGCTGCAAGAAGTCAGGTCTGTCCAAGAACCTTGTGGGGGGAAAAAAGACAAGAGTGCCTGGATGAGGCCTTTGAGGGGAGATCCAAAAAGAAGCGCTCCATCCCAAAAAGCATTAACACGCTGTTTTGAGGGGCACAGATTCATAGTAAACCTGTACGCGTACACAAACCTATACATATACCCACCCCAACCCACTTCTAGCATGCACAGTAAATGCTCTCCCAAGCAGCTTGGTCCAGGGGGCTCAGGGACTGGCGTGGAGGGGACTGGTTCCAGGTCTATAGTGAAGAGCTCTGCTCTGTCGGGAAGAACCTCCTTGGTGCCCTGCTTATTCCCCCTTCCTCCTGTCCATTGGCTGCTTCTTTGCAGGCACCCAGCTCCTCTCAGTTCACTCTGCACTCCAGACCAGGGCCTCCATAATTGTCATAATTAAGACCAGGCTCCATGGTGGGGTCACATCCCATAAGCATGTACAGCTGTTCATAATATCAGCAGGTCTGTGGAGCTGCCCCTGACTGCTGGTTGGTTTCCCGGACTCTTTGATAGTCTTGCTGGAGTTCTTTCACCTTCACCTGACATTGCAAAGCATCCTGGGAGTCACCTCTGGTGGTTACCTCACACGACACCTGATTATAGATTGCTGTGTTTCTCTTGGCCACCCAAAGTCTCTTTGGCACTGATTCATCTCCAGAATATAAGAACATAAGAATGGCCATACTGGGTCAGACCAAAGGTCCATCGAGCCCAGCATCCCATCTGCCGACAGTGGCCAATGCCAGGTGCCCCAGAGAAGGAGAACAGAAGACAATGATCAAGTGATTTATCTCCTGCCATCCATCTCCTGCCCTTGTTATGAAGGCTAGGGCACCATACTTTATCCCTGGCTAATAGCCATTTATGGACCTAACCTGCAAAAATTTATCAAGCTCTTTTTTAAACCCTAATAGAGTCCTGGCCTTCACAGCCTCCTCGGGCAAGGAGTTCCACAGGTTGACTGTGCGCTGTGTGAAGAAAAATTTCCTTTTATTAGTTTTGAACCTACTACTCATCAATTTCATTTGGTGTCCCCTAGTTCTTGTATTATGGGAAAAGGTAAATAATTTTTCTATATTCACTTTCTCCACACCATTCATGATTTTATATACCTCTATCATATCGCCCCTCAATCGCCTCTTTTTCCAAACTGAAAAGTCCCAGTCTCTCTAGCCTCTCCCCATATGGGACCCGTTCCAAGCCCCTAATCATCTTAGTTGCCCTTTTCTGAACCTTTTCTAATGCCAATATATCTTTTTCGAGGTGAGGAGACCACATCTGCACGCAGTACTCAAGATGTGGGCGTACCATAGTTTTATATAGGGGAAGTATGATATCTTTTGTCTTATTATCGATCCCTTTTTTAATAATTCCTAACATCCTATTTGCCTTACTAAGTGCCGCTGCACACTGCGTGGATGTCTTCAGAGAACTATCCACTATAACTCCAAGATCCCTTTCCTGATCTGTCGTAGCTAAATTTGACCCCATCATGTAGTATGTGTAATTTGGGTTGTTTTTTCCAACATGCATTACCTTACACTTACCCACATTAAATTTCATTTGCCATTGCAAGAAATTGCAAGGAGATCCAGAATCTCCTGATGGGTCCACACTGGGGCCCTCTAGCAAGCCTGAGAACCACTAGGCAGATCACTACCTTACAGCTTATGATTGCAGGAGATGGCTACCAATGCGATTGCAACCGATGTGGTAAATGGCTACTGATGCGATGTGATGGGCAAAGGAATTTTGTCATTACGGACACCCTTTATATTTGCAGGGCTGGGCGCTGCTGATTTCAAATTCTGATTCAGTCAAAAATTTGTGGGCTTCTTGTGACCTTATTCCTGCACACCTGGATGAAGAGCAGTGGAGAAGGAAGTGGCCATACATGGAGGGTGACCATATAGCTTTGTGGGATACACATCAGATGCTTCTGGAGGCTAATAAATTCAAAATAAAGATGTGGCACTTCCACACTAGCCTTTATTCGAAATTTTAAATTTGAAATTGACTGTATACCCATTGGCTAATATTGACATTTTGTCATTGGTATTAGGGTTCACTAAATGGAGCTAATGGTATTTACAGTGAAGAGAGTGATGTTTTAATATTGAGCTAACTTCTTTAAATTTTATCTTGTCATGTAGACCCAGCCTAAAAAATACTAAAACACATGGCATTTCTTTGGAAGAGTGGCGCAGAACTCCTTTTAACTTTGTATCAAGTGGCACTTACCCACCTTATAATTCCTTCTGACTGTTCACAAAGCCCATTCTGTTGATGGACTGAATGTCTAACCAGCGGTGAGAAAGGAGGGGATGCGGGGGAGTGGGCCCTCTCAGGGCGGCATGAAATACAATCTGCTGCTGGATCTCAGGCTCATCCATATAATTTAAAATGCTGAAATATGTTACTATTTCTATATCTGTGTATTCACATTTATAAACAGTAAACCCTCAAAATGCATAATTTTGAGATGTGCTTAAGTTGAATTAACGTGGGTTAAATGTGACTCAAAATCACACTCCCCCTGGCCCCAGTTCAACCCCTCAGCCTGCGCAGCCCTGGCTCAGCGCCCCCCCCTTCCACCCCCCAACGCATGCACTCACCCCTGGCTTAAAGCCCTGCACACAGCTCCGGTTCAAACTCCCCTATGTAGCCTCAGTTCAAACCCTCCGTGGACCCAGCTCACCACCCTTGCACGTGGCTCTACTCCCCCCACTGCATGCAGGTCCAGCTCAACTGCACCCCTTGCCCCCAACCCACCACCAGGCTTAACCCTCCCCATCTGCCCCCCTTTCCTGTGCCCCAGGACCTACTTTTCCAAAGGAGTTCTGGGTGCTGCTGCTGCTTCTCTGGCTGCAGAATGCGTTCCACCAGGGAAAAAGTTGCACCCCCCCCCCCCCCCCCGTGTGAAATTCTGTGTACGCAAGGGTGTGTGGGAATGGAACCCTTGTGTAAATTGAGGGTATACTGTACTGATTGATAAAGCTTTTACATTCTACATACTTATTTTCTTACA
This sequence comes from Carettochelys insculpta, assembly GCF_033958435.1. Classification (NCBI taxonomy): domain Eukaryota; kingdom Metazoa; phylum Chordata; order Testudines; family Carettochelyidae; genus Carettochelys; species Carettochelys insculpta. The sequence goes on along the minus strand of NC_134148.1, from coordinate 44,722,497 downwards.
TGTGCAGAAGGGATTTTTCATGCAAATATAACCAATTTCTGTAGTTTTTGATTAGATTAGATAGGTGGGGAGAGGGGAACTGCTAATCACAGGGACAAAAGGTGGGGTCTGATGTAAAAAGTTTGTGTACTCCAGTCTCAACCTCTTGGGGTCCTTCCTGGTCCAGTAATGGTACATACCAGTCTGTCCATGTGCTGTAGGCTGTAGAATACAGCTGCAGACAACAAGAAATGTTACAGTAATCTCCCCTGTGCACATTTAAATAATGTCTCTGCAAAACTAAAAAACAGTAGCACAATGAAAAAAGGCAGAAGCTGGTCTGCAGAACTTGTTGCAGCAGTTGGCACTGCATCATCTGTTGGCCTTTAGATTCTCTTTTTAGATGCTATTTTATTCAAAACTACAATGTATCTGGGACATGATACAAGTGAATACTAGTGAATTATTTGAGTTGATAGGATCTACCATTCATTATCAAATATATTTCTCTTGTGGCACATTGCTTTTAAGTATTCTTAAATAAACCCAGATAAATATTTTACCATTCTAGGCTTCAGTGTATGAAGTGAGGACGGTTGTATAACTCCAACTTGTTCTGTTTCATACCCATGTTGCTCAGTTTTTAATCTGAATTATCTGACATTTTGGTTGTGTTAACTTTGGCTAACGAAAGTTGATCTGGTCTCTTCATATTTGAAGATTTAGTATCATTTTTTTCTGTAAACTGAGCATGATCAATTCTTATATTTTCCTCATAAGTCTTTATTTACAAAACTTAACACGCATTCTTCTCTTCTGAGTTCCAATTTTTATTTGCTTAAAATGCAATACCAACAATATGCATAATAATTAACTTCAGAGACAATTGATTTAATTAGCACTAACATTTTTTAGACCTGACTGGGAAATGTTTATTGTATCTAAATTTGACTTTCTGCTTGTGAGCAGATCATAATTTCCTCTGTTGTGAAAAACTCTTTTTTTAGTTTTTATATGGATTAATTTGGAAAAGTTCTGAGAATAGATCAATACAGCTCAATAGATGTGTGCCCACACATTTACTAACTTCTTATAAAAGAAAACATAGTATTGTTTCTGTTTCCTGAGGGGTTTTTTTGTTCGGGGTGCGTGTGTGTGACTGAATAACACATTTAATACATACCTGTGCATGCAATCTTCCAGTTTTCTTGTATATGATTTGGAAGTTTTCTGAGGATTCTTGCTCCTTTTAAACTCAGATTTGCTTTCTCTGTATATTAGTGCAATAAAAGATGAACAAACATAGCTGAAAAGAACTCACTTAAGAATTCAGCCGCATATTTATGGAAAACCTTACTTGGTATTGCCAACCTCCTGTTAATCACAGTCTTACAATCAAATGTCCACTGCATATATATATATATATATATGTTGAAGTGGGATTCTTCCATTCAACTTGTCTGCATTTAATTGCTTTTTAAATAAGTCACTTTACATCTATCATGACTTTCTTTTTTTTAAGCTCATGTCTCCAGTGTATACAGTACTGCATTTTAACTTAGTCTTCTATTGCAGTGCTTCCAGGCTCACATTTGTGACTGATTACCATATTGCCCTCTTTGCTCCAAGTAGGTGACTAATTGAACAGTATTGGATTAAGATCCCACCCACTCCCCAGATACTTCCCTGAACACCTTTTTAGTTTGTGGATCTGTTTTGTATTTCCAAGTAATTGTAGTTTTTTCTTGTAGCTTATTTCACTCATGCCTGTGTAAAAGCATGAGAAGATATTTACTATATTTTCTAAGCTATTTTAACAGGATAGTTAGTATAAATGTATAGTAACTACATAGTTCGTATTCCAAAGATTCCAGATCTATCTTTGTTGGATCGGACCCATAGATAGGACGATTCACTCAAAAAACATTGATTTTATTTTATTTATACTTTGCTGCCATGAGTAGAAAATCAATGATCTGCTTTCTAAAGAGAATATTTTGCCAATGTAATGGTAAATTCAGGCAACTCTAAGTTCAAAATTCTTCATTCTCAAGGATAAATCCTGGCATTCAAGGAAAATAGAATAATAGTTCCATATATAACGATCCAGAGCTTTTTAAACACTTTCTCTCCAGACAGTGACATCCATAGTAACCAAATATCAAAAGAGCTATTGGGCATGTGCCACAGACAAGCAGAATTCTCTGAACTCCTTTTAAATCAAGTAAATCTCTTTTTTTGCATTGTGATGTTCCATGAAACACTTAGTTTTTCACAACCGACATAGCTACCAGATCTAACGTATGGTCTGCTTTGTTAGAATCCTTTCTTTTCTTTTCTTCCCTCTTTTTCTTCTGACTTAATCCTTTGCCTACTTCACAGGCCGATTCTTTGATGAGAATGAATCCCCTGTTGATCCGCAGCATGGCTCTAAATTGGCGGATTATAATGGGGATGATGGTAACGTGGGTGAGTATGAGGCAGACAAGCAGGCTGAACTGGCTTACAATGAGGAAGAGGATGGTGATGGTGGAGAAGAAGACGTCCAAGGTGAGCTTGGGCCTTGTCACCATCCCACTAAAGAAAAATCCACGCTGAGTTTACTTGTTGAATGTACAGCATCAATATTAATAGCTCATTACAACTACCTTAATGTGACAGAAGTGCTCTTTACACCGTCTTTCACTTATGTTGTACTTACTGTTTCAAAACCAAACTTAACTGTTTCCAATACTGTATATTTTAACACTGTATAAATCTTTGAAACAATCTGCTTTTTTTATGTTCCTAAAGTTAGGATTACTGAAGTTTCAGGAACTGTTATTTGCTTTCAATAACCAGGAAATCTTTTAGCTAGATAGTTGGAACAAACATACTTGACATCCTTTACAGTAGTTTCAGAGGTGCATTTTGAGAATACTAGTTATGCTAGGATGCTATATATTTGCTAATAATAAAATGATCAGCAATTAGCAGCTGAAATCGACAATGAAAACTTTTATGCTTACTATAAAGATTCAAGAGACATTCATTCTACCCTGTTAACTCAGTGATAGTCTAATACCCATTTATATGTGCATGCCTCCATCTTTTGTTCTGTGTGGCTTCAGTGCATTGACTCTTCACTGCCTGTCTCTAATAATATTATCCATGTTGTATGGTAGTGTAGTAGTATTTTCTGGAAAGTTGGCACAAGTTTATGGAGAAATTTTGCAGGGACTAAATATATTTCCAACTAAAGTAAAATGGCATAAGACAAAATATATTGAGAAGTTTTGTAGGTGCCATGTCCTTGATCATCTTATTGTAATTGCATATTCTTTTAGTGATAAGTTCCCAAATAATAGGGTTTGAAACAGGAAACAAATTTGAAAAACTTTCTTCTAAGTATAGGTAATGGAGATCCTAAGTATCATTAGAACTAATTGACTCTTATCTGTAAACTTAAATATGCGTCACACATTGTGCTGGCATGAGGAAGTTAATGAACAGGTGAAAGAGTACATACATAAAGATCAGAACTTTGACCAATAAATAAACATAAAAATGAAGATACCTGCTGCTCTTCCAGCACGAAGCCTCCTAGTCTTACAGGATAATCAACTATGATAACTGCATTTCTAAAAGCTCTGTATTACTGTCAGTTTAATTTTAATAGGGCTGCCATGTCTTCAGTTCTGATTGTAAAACCTACTTTGAGTCTTTCGTTTGGAGATCTACCAACTAGAATACACAACCTGTTGATTTATTGCCATTGACTTGGAGAAGTATGTTCTTACTTTTACATCTTGCAAAGTTTAAGGGAAATCATATCTAGACCACTCTTTATGTAACCCATGCCCCAGGATTTTAAAGTGAGGCTTTTGGCTTGTTTTAAAAAAGAGATGAGCATCAAACAGCTCCCATTTACACATAATGTAATTCTCCATGAATCATAAGTTAAGTGGGGGGGGGGGATAAGTGGGGGGGGGGGCTGATTAGGTCATGTGGTCTAATGCTATGGGGTAGTGAAGAATTGTTCCCCTGCAATATGCAACTCAGTGTGAGAGTTCTCGGGTTAAATTCAGTTTTGACTGACCTTTCAAAGCCAGCCCATGGTTACAGTGGTTTGTATTCTACAGAACAAAGTGATGAGATTAACAGTAAACATCACTTGTGAAGCACACCATGATAAACAGTATATTTTAGTATACTGTTCTGTACACCAGTTCTTAAAGCATAATTCTATGAGGTATGTAGGTTGGAAATTGAAAGATCAGAGGCACAGAGAACTCTGGTTAAATTGTATTTAACCAAATATGCCCCGGGTTGTAAATTGTTTTGTTTCTAATAAATATTTATTTGGATCAGCTGGTGGCAAAGAGAACTTAAGATATAATAATAGCTTCATAAAAGTTTTTGACACATACAGATATGATGCCTGACATTTTGGTAATCTTCTGTGGCTTTACTTTAGGCTAGCAGGGAGGAAACTTAGATTTTTGTCAATTATACTGTCTACATCAGCAGTGACAGTGGGTTTAATTTTTGTTGCTAAAGGTTTGTAAGTTGACTTTCAAGCATCTGCCTGAGAAGACAGGTGGCAGATATGATCTCTACAGGCTCAAAATGAAAGTGGTTTGGAACTCAAGTGAAAAGGCATGATAGCAGGGTATTTGCTCTGTTTCGTGGGTGCTGATTACTTGCCCAGTTGTGGCGTCCAAATGGATGGCAGGGGAAACACCAGCAGAAGTTTGTTTACTTGGCATTAAAAAATTTGTTTTAACACATGCTTTTTGGTGACATGGCTTCATTATGGTAATAAGTGGAAAGGACAAAAACTTGGAATTCCTTTGACAAAAGTGAAACCAAAATATTTTTGGAAAATATTCTGTGGTTTTAAAGGCAAAGCAGAAGATACTGTAGGTGCAAATAAATCAAGTTTCTTGTTTTATCACAACATAATGTTTAGGTTGCAGATTGATACTGCTATTAAATACAATGTTTGCAAATTTGACATTCCTGTAAGAGTAATCTCCCAGGGGATGCAGTCTTTCTGGGTGGCTTTAATCTTTTAGTCATTCTTGACACCTGTATTAAGGATCTTAGGCTCAGCTGCAATACTCCTAAACCCCTGGCACCCTGGTTTCATTGTATATACAGTACACTCTGCATTGGCTATCTGTTAAGGAACCAAAGCCGTATTTTGTATAAATTTGAGATGTGGACTACTGCAAAATGTAAAATGATGGATTATTAGGATACCAATCCTTAAATCTGACATTTTCTTGTTCACAAAGGCAACATTTTTAGGAAGGAAGATTTCAGTGATAATTTTCTAAATAAGACCTATTTGAGGGAAGACCTAATTAAACTTCTTCTAGCAGTGAAACTTGTTACTTCTAGGAATGGGAGGGATGCAACAAATGGGCAGAAGGGGAGCTTTAAGCATTGAAATATTTTTCAGAATTTGCCATTGCTTTATCTGGAACTTCATATTTTCTTTTGTTTTGTTTCTTGAGGAAAGCACAAAGCCCACAAGAAGAAAAGACCACAGTCCCTTGATAGGTTGGAAAGAAGAAATAGAACAGGATAGTAAAGTTTGAGAATTGCTGTGGTAGACTGTTGTGGTATTGCAAAGTTTGGTGAACCAAAAATCTAGTTTGACCTCTCCATTTAAAAACATTAATCCTTCTGAAAAAAAGGGACAGATGTGCTTTCTAGACAAATAGATATGGATGCTAGTGGAGCACCATGTTAAGAACACATAGGGAGCTTCTCTAGTTAATTATACAATTGGATAAAGAACAGCTGCTGTGATTCTAGCCCTAAAGAGTCAAAGCTAGAAAGTTGGAGTGTTGAATGTTGAGATTCTGCATAACTGCTTTGGCCTTTTGAGCAGAAAGGGGTAACTGAGGACTTTAACATAGGTAATAAGACATTGAAAATGAATGCACAACAAATATTGAATTGATCTGAAGATAAAAGAAGACTAAAAAAACGTAATGTAGGTAATTTAGAAAATACAAAACTGAAGCCTGGTGTTTGTTCTTTAAAGACTGCATTATGATGTCTGAGGCACAAATATAAACTTCAAAATATCAGACTGATTAAAAAACACTGATTAAAGGTACAATTTAAATACTGGTCATGGATTCCTCTGCTTCACAACTGTGCGCCAAAAATTTTGGTGTATTCTTCTTCTCTATCTGTGCTCATGAGGAAGAGACAATTTTATAGCTTAGTGCGTTAACAGACCATATACACTTTTGGCATGGAAGCTAGAAGCAGGAGTGTAACTTTTCTGCATCAGGTACACAATTATTGGCCGTTTATTAAGAAACAGCCCAAAATATGCTAATGAGGCTCAGATGTAAATTCCCTGTGCCTCATTAGCATAAGGTCACATAATTTGGAGTCCGGATGACATTCTTCCGGACTCCAAAACAGCATGTAGAAGCACTGCCCTGGGGGATCTTCTGGAAGGAAGTCCTCTTTCTGGAGGCCCCTTCTTCCCCAAAATTTTGGAGAAAATGGCATGTGTATAAACAGCCATTGTGTGTGGGATCTTTCTTATAATGCACTGTCTGGGAAGGTTGGGAAAATATGGAGAAGGCACAATGTCTCGAGTCTTTCCTGTGGAAAGGATTTGGATCTAATAGGATTGTCTGGCAAATTTTAAAAGGATATTTTCAGCTGGTAAATCTAAACCATCCCAGAATCCCTTAAAATTCGTCAAATAGCTGAAACTGCACTCCAAAAGCTGGGTATCTAGTACTGTAAGAATCCCACTTTTCAGCAGAGGCAATCTAAAAATGAAGGTCCCTGGCTTTGTAATTAGATATGCCCATCATGGCACCTTCCTATTTTTTCCATCTTCACTGTTTTGAACAGTCAGGTTTAATGTGGTATACACCTGTGTCAGTAACCACAAATGTATGTAACCTGATGTGTTCTGGGAAGCTGTTTTTAAATGTTTCAGTAGTGATCATTAGTTATATATTAATTTTGATCTGAATATTTCAATTGCAGATGACGAAGAGCGAGAACTTCAAATGGACCTTGGAGATTATGGGAAGTCGCACTTCAGTGATGTGCTTTAAACACTGAATTAATATCTAAGAATTTGCAACAGAATTGAAGTGCTGCAAACTGAACCATTTTTGTTTCAGTATTCCTTAATTTAAGATGGTAATTAAAAAACAATAGGTTACTTTAAAATAAATGTACTTAATGTCAGTTAAGTAATGGAAGGAGACATAAAATGCTGTTTATATATGTGTACATAGTTGTACTATTGAAAACTGTATTATCAAAATGACGTTTCTGTTCTGTTATAGTGAGCCAATTAAATTTAAAGACACTACCTTACATTGCATTTAAAACAAACTAATATATTTCCAGTTTATGCTGAATGGTTTCTGCAAATTAGGAAACCTTGTAAACTTGAGAACTTGTACAGTTTGTATCTTACATACTACAAATTATATGGTAGAAATAATTGGACAGCTGAAGTCCTCCTTTTCTACAGGAATATGCTATCTATATGAATGAAAATACCCCTTTGTTTTCAATGGGTACTGTATTTTTGAGACAACTGAAAATGTGTAAAAATACATGAGTTGCATTGTCTTTAAAAAATTGACAGATATGTGACTGAAGTATTCTACAGTAACTTCCCAGAAATCAGACCCATCTAATCCTAGCACAGTGACCAAAGTTTGTATCTGTATTTCAAAATCAGTGATACTAGAGGAATAGTATTTTGACACATGGTGGAAGAGGTATAGCTGGCTGATTTCACCAAACTAATAACCGAATCAGTATTTTAAAACTTCCCTTAACAGAATTGTAGAAGAATTATTTGCTAACACTTTAAAGGACACAAGTGTATCCTAAATTAGAAGTAGTCTTTACAACAGTTTGGTACAAATAATTCACATTAGAGAAAGCTATAGGAAGGTATGTGCAGTCTTTGCAATCACATAATCATATGAACCCTCTAATTTCATGAACAGCTCAAGTCTGTCACTTTAAATTAAAGTTTAATGCTCTGATACAAACCTCTTCAAACATTTGACATCTGTTGTTTTTGTATTTCAGAAGAGTTTGTAAGGTAGATTTTTTTTTTTTTGTATTCTGGGTTTAAATACTTGCTGAATTTTGTTTATTTACAGTAAGTTCAAATTTAAGGTGCTTAATGCTACCTGCCTCTCAAAAAAGGGCTACTGTGAATAGAATTTATGGAGCCTATGACAGGGGTGACTGTACTTTGCTATCTCTGCACTCAGGTTCAAATTTAAATAGCATATTACATTTAAGATTCATTGTGGTGATCAAGTGAATATTTTGAATAAAATTAAACGGTCATATCTGTTTTTGATTAGAAAGATCTTCTAGTAACAAATCTTAACCATACAACGTATTGAAAATAAATCTTTGAGAAGATTCTGCTTAAGCATCTAATTTTTTTAAAGACTTGAGCTTTATGTACTAAAACCAGGACTATTCATTACACACTTCAAAAAAATTGCATGGTAGGAGATATTTTCAGCTAGAAATGAAAAGCTGAACTTGCACAGTGAGGTGCCATAACACTACAATACTATAAAAATATTAAAATTCTAAAATTAGCAGTATTCACTAGATTATCCTGCACTTGTACTTCGCAAGATTTTACTTAGGATACTTTCAAAATGTAATTTTTGTCCTGAATGAGGTGTTCAAGATTCAGTTACTGAAAATGTTTACTGGGTTCTAATAAACTGTTCCAAGTTTTCACTGTGTCATTACTGGATTTGTGAGCTATTCCAGAGAAATTGTATGTATCTGAACTGTATGTATTGTTTGGCTCAATGGGTAGTGTTCAACAGCTTGATGTCTAGTGGGCAGCTGGTATCAAATGGGAGTGCCCCAGGCGTTGCTCCTGGGACAAGGTTTGTTCAACATCTCCATTAATGACCAGGGAGATGGGGTGAACTGTAGCATCAAGGACTGTAGCATCGGAAAGTTTGCAGATGACACTAAGTTGGGAGAAGAGGTAATAAGCTGTAGGGTAGGGATAGGAACCAGAGTGATCTACACAAATTGGAGGATTGGGCCAAAAGAAATCCATTGAGGTTCAACGAGGACAAATGCAGAGTCCTACACTTAGGATGGAAGAATCCCAGGCACTGCTACAGTTTGGGGACTGACTGGCTAAGTGGTAGTTCTGCAGAAAAGGACTTGGGGGTTACAGTGGATGAGAAGCTGGATGTGTGTCAAAAGTGTGACCCTGTTGCCAAGGCTATTGGCATATTAGGCTGTATTAGTAGGACCACTGCCAGCAGATTGAGGAAAGTGATTACTGCCCTATGTTCAGCACTGGTGAGGCCAAATCTGGAGTATTGCATCCAGTTTTGGGCCCCTACTACAGAAAGGATGTCAACAAATTAGAGAGAGCACAACAGGAAGCAATGAAAATTATTATTAGGTTAGGGCATGTGATTTATGAAGTGAGGCTGAGGGGAACTGGGATTATTTAGTCTTCAGAAGAGAAGTGAGGGGGGATTTCATAGGAGGCATCAACTACCTGAAGGGAGGTTCCAAATATATGGTGCTTCGCTATTCTCAGTGGTGGCAGATGACAGAACAAGGAGCAGTGATCTCAAATTGCAGTGGGGGGAGGTAGAGGTTGGATATCAGGAAAAAATATTTCACTAGGAGGATGGTGAAGAACTAGAATGGGCTGCCTAGAGAAGCGTGGAATCTCCATTTTTAGGAGCTTTTTAATGCTAGGCTTGACGAACCCCTGACTGGAATTAGTTAGGACTGGTTCTGCTTTGAGCAGGAGGTTTGTGTAGAAGACCTCCTGAGGTCTCTTCCCACCCTAATCTTCCATGATTTTATGAAGTGTTTGTGGCTCTGCGCTGCACAAAACTAACTTGCTTTGACTTCAACCCCAAGGCTGTGGCCACACTTGTCCAAAACTTCAAAATGGCCATGCAAATGGCCATTTTGAAGATTACTAATGAGGCGCTGATCATTAGCATTAGGACACTTCCAGCCGTGGCACTTTGAAAGTGCTGCTTTCGAACGTGTGCGGCTACATGCGGGTCCTTTTCGAAAGGACCCCACACATTTCGAAATTCCCTTATTCCTCTCAACTGAGGGAACTAAGGGGATTTTGAAATGTGCGGGGTCCTTTCAAAAAGGACCCCCATGTAGCCGCACTGAGCCACGTGTGTTTGAAAGCGGCACTTTCGAAGCGCTGCGGCCGGAAGTGTGCTAATGTGAATGAGGCACTGAATATTCAATTCATTGCCTCATTAGTAATCTTCAAAATGGCCATTTGCATGGCCATTTTGAAGTTTTGGCCAAGTGTGGTCACAGCCCAAGTGGTGGGGCTCAATGCCACAATCTACAGTTCTGTGCACTGGGACTGTGGCTTTCTGCCCTGGGCTTAAGTGAGTGTAATGCTGGTCATTCTTGATGGGCCCCTGAAATTTGCTTGGGGTCCAGGACCCCTAGTTGAGAAGCACTGTTTTAGATAAAGTTTCAAACTCTCAAGTCTTAAAGGTGTAGGGCTCCATAATTCACGATCAGAAAATTAATTTTGTAAATTTGCAAAAGGGTTGAACAATGCTTGCCATTCTTAACTCATTTCAATAGGTAAAACTACAGGTGCAAGGGTTTTAAAAATGTTTAAAGGTAAATATCTCATTTTAAAAAATAAGATTTTGCTGCTGCACAACCATTTGAGCTGACCACTGTTCTAGGTGCAGCTATAAAATAGTGTCTTTGAAATTTAGCTTCTGTACCTGGCTACCATTAACACTGACACATGGTCCACAAAAACATGACTTTTTTAAAAGGGTAGTTTAGAAATACCAAACTGTTTTTCTTAAGTCAATATCAGTTTCCATGGAAATGGCAGCATACAAAATGTGGACAGATTTCAGATACACTGCTACTTGAACACCTGCTTGCCTAGAAACACCCATCTTTTCTTCAAAATTAAATTGGTTCCCACAGACTAGTATTTTAAAAAAAAAAAAAAAAGTCAAAGCACCTTTAAAAGACATCCTGTTTTTATCTCTGTACCGTGATGGAAATAATAAATGAAAACAGTCAAATTAGTTCTGATATGTGTGCATGCAATATACCCTCCCAGCAATCAACACCAACCTTTTTGGTGAAAATCAAAACAGTGAAATATTTAAGCACCTCTGCCATTTCAACATTTTCTTTTATTGTTTTCCCTTTTTCATTGCTTAGGGTTCCTATCTTGTCCTTGGTCTTCCTCTTGCTTTTATTATATTTATATTATGTTTTCTTGTTACCGTGTCTATTTCTAGCTAGTTTGAGCTAATTTTGTGCCTTTGCTTTTCTAATTTTTTCCCTACATACTTGATTTGTGTATATAGTTAAACCCTCAAGATCCACAGGTGTGTTCCTGCAGCTCCCGCGTAACTCAAATTTTTGTGCAAGTCGGGGGTGGGTGAGGAGAGATGGCAACCAGGCTACCACCTGGTTCCCAGCTCCCCTCTGCTTGTGGACTCAGGAAACTGAACAGCCCACCAGGGTTGGTCAGTTTCCTAGCTGCTTCTCCCTGTCTTCCCCCAGCACTGAGGCTGTCAGACTGTCAGGTTTTTTGTTTTTTTTTGGGGTGGGGGGGTGCTTTCAAAATTGGGGCTTCATTTCAAATGAACTCTGTCTACATGGCTAATTTGCAATTTGAAAGCAGCACTTTTGACATTCTGGGTGGCTGCCATTATGCAAACGAGGTGCTGAATATTGATAGAATCATAGAAGAGTAGGACTGGAAGGGACCTCGAGAGGCCATCGAGTCCAGCCCCCTACCCTCATGGCAGGACCAAGCACTTTCTAGACCATCCCTGAAAACCATCTATCTAACCTCTTCCTAAATATCTCCAGTGATGAAGATTCTACCACCTCCCTTGGCAATCATTCCAGTGTTTGATCACCCTGACAGTTAGGAACTTTTCCTAATGTCCAACCTGAACCCCGCCCGCCCCCCCCCCCCCCCCGGTGCAATTTAAGTCCATTGCCTCTTGTTCTATCCTCAGAGGCAAGGAAGAACAAGTTCCCTCCCTCTGCCTTATGACACCCTTTTAAACACCTGAAAACTGCTACCATGTCCCCCCCTCAATCTTCTCTTTTCCAAACTAAACAAGCCCAATTCTGTCAGCCTTTCTTCACAGGTCATGTTCTCTAGACCTTTGATCATTCTCGTTGCTCTCCTCTGGACCCTCTCCAATTTCTCCACATCCTTCCTGAACTGCGGTGCCCAGAACTGGACACAATACTCCAGCTGAGGCCTAACCAGCGCAGAGTAGAGCTGGAGAATAACTTCTCGTGACTTGTTCACAACACACCTGTTAATGCATCCTAGAATCACGTTTGCTTTTTTTGCAACAGCATCACACTGTTGACTCTCATTTAGCTTGTGGTCCACTATAACCCCTAGATCCCTTTCTGCTGTACTCATTCCGAGGCAATCCTTTCCCATTCTGTATGTGTGACAGTAATTGTTCCTTCCTAAGTGGAGCACTTTGCATTTGTTCTTATTAAACTTCATCCTGTTTACCTCAGCCCATTTCTCCAGTTTATCCAGATCCTGCTGAATTATGACCCTATCCTCCAAAGCAGTTGCAACCCCTCCCAGCTTGGTATCATCTGCAAACTTAATAAGTGTACTTTCTATGTCAATATCTAAATTGTTAATGAAGATCTTGAACAGAACCGGTCCTAAAACAGACCCCTGCGGAACCCTACTAATTATACTTTTCCAGCAGGATTGAAAACCATTAATAACTACTCTCTGGGTATGGTTATCCAGCCAGTTGTTCACCCACCTTTCAGTAGCCCCATTTAAGTTGTATTTGATTAGTTTATTGATAAGTATATTATGTGAGACTGTGTCAAATGCTTTACTGAAGTCTAGGTATACCACATCCACTGCTTCTCCCTTATCCACAAGGCTCGTTATTCTATCAAAGAAAGCTATTAGATTGGTTTGACATGATCTGTTTTTAACAAAACCATGCTGGCTGTTCCCTATCACCTTACCACCTTCCAATTGCTTGCAGATGATTTCTTTAATGACCTGCTCCATTATCTTTCCTGGCACAGAAGTTAAGCTGACTGGCCTGTAGTTTCCCGGGTTATTCTTGTTCCCCTTTTTATAAATGGGTACTATATTTGCCCTTTTCCAGTCTTCTGGAACCTCCCCATTTCCCACGATTTTCCAAAAATGATTGCTAAAGGCTCAGATACCTCTTCTATCAGCTCCTTGAGGATTCTAGGATGCATTTCATCAGGCCCTGGTGATTTGCAGACATCTAATTTTTCTAAGTAAATCTTAATTTGTTCTTTTCTTATTTCAACTTCTAAACCTACCCCTTTTTCACTAGCATTCTCTATGTCAGGCATTCCTTCAGATTTCTCAGTGAAGACCGAAACAAAGAAATCATTAAACATCTCTGCCATTTCCAAATTCCCTGTTACTATATCTCCCTCCTCACTGACCAATGGCCCTACCCTCTCCTTGGTCTTCCTCTTGTTACCAATGTATTTGTAAAAAGCCTTCTTGTTTCCCTTTATGCTTGTAGCTAGTTTGAGCTCATTTTATGCCTTAGCCTTTCTAATCTTGCTCCTGCATGCTCGTGTTGTTTGCCTATATTCGTCCTTTGTAATTTGTCCTAGTTACCCTTTCTTATACGATTCCTTTTTTATTTTGAGATCATGCAAGATCTCCTGGTTAAGCCAAGGCAGTCTTTTGCCATGTTTTCTATCTTTCCTATGCAGCGGGATAGCTTGCTTTTGGGCCCTTAATAATGTCCCTTTGAAAAACTGCCAACTCTCCTCAGCTGTTTTTCCCCTCTGTTTAGCTTCCCATTGGACCTTACCTACCAGCTGTCTGAGTTTACCAAAATCTGCCTTCCTGAAATCCATTCTCTCTATTGTACTGTTTTCCTTCCTACCCTTCCTTAGAATTGTGAACTCTATGATTTCATGATCACTTTCACCCAAGCATCCTTCCACTTTCAAATTCTCAATAATTTCCTCCCTATGTGTTAAAATTAAATCTGGAACAGCTTCCCCCCGGTAGCTTTTTCAACCTTTTGGAATAAAAAGTTGTCTGCAATGCAATCCAAGAATTTATTGGACAGTCTGTTCCCTGCTGTATTAGTTTCCCAACATATACCTGGATAGTTGAAGTCCCCCATCACCACCAAATTCTGGGCCCTGGATTATTTTGTTAGCTGTTTAAAGAAAGCCTCATCCACCTCTTCCACCTGGCTAGGGGGCTTGTAGTAGACTCCTAGTAGGACCTCATCCTTGTTTTTCATTCCTCTGAGTCTAACCCAGAGACTTTCAACCCATCCATCTCCACCTCTGTCCAAGTGTGTACATTTTTAATATACAAGGCAACACCTCCTCGCTTCTTTCCCTGTCTGTCCTTCCTAAGCAGGCTGTACCCTTCAATACCAACATGCCAATCATGAGTATTATCCCACCAAGTTTCTGTGATGCCAATGATATCATAGTTATATTCATTTATTAGTACTTCCAATTCTTCTTGTTTATTTCCCATACTTCTTATCATATTCATATCAGCAATTTCGATCTGCTTCATTTACATGCTCCTTTGGGTTCATCTCCTGCCCCATTCTTCCCCTCACACCTCCATCTCCCTCTTCCAATTACCAGGAGAGGAGCTGAATGCCCGCCTGGTTCTTTCCACCTCCTACAGCTCAGTGCTGTGGCTCCTCCAGCCCCTGGCTCCAAGCTGCTCATGCAAAAGCAGCCAGCCCCCACCTGCTAGCAGGCAGCAGCCTCTGACACCATGGCTGCTGCTCAGCACCATTGCGGGCAGGGGCAGCAGGGTGCCGACGTGCTTCATGCACAGGGGGCTGGGGAGGAGAGCTCCTGTGCCCTGTCACAGCCCCTCCCCTGGCTCCTCTGGTCCCAGCCACTGCGGTGGCCACAGCAACCCGAGCCATTTCCGCAGCTCCTCAAGCCCCAGTAGTGGCTCTGTTGAGGCTCTGGCATTTATTTTGGGTGGGAGGTGGTGGTGCAGGGGGGCTGGTAGACAGTGTCTTATTTCTGAAGTCTGTTATATTGGAGTCTGTTAAATTGAGTGTTTACTGTACAATATTTCTATTCCAAATGATTCATATTTACCACAATTATAAAAATAAACAATTTTTTAGTAATAGGGGACTGGGGCTTTTGATAGCTGATATTGTAAACAAGTATCAAAACAAAAAGCAGTCAAGTAGCACTTTAAAGACTAGCAAAATAATTTAACAGGTGTTCTGGTCTGGCTATGGTCTGAAGAAGTAGGTCTGTCCCACAAAAGCTCACCTAATAAATTATTTTGCTAGTCTTTAAAGTGCTACTTGACTGCTTTTTGTTAATAGTGTATAGACTAGCACTGCTCCCTCTCTGTTTCTATGTAAACAAGTAGTTTTTTAGTGAGTTGAAACTAGGGATATGGAAGACAAATCAACCACCTGAAAGTTATGCAGTAGTCTAGAAAGGTTGGGAGCCACTGATTTAGCCCATCACATTAATTTTAGAGGATTTTCCAACTCCCATAAGTATCAGATCTGTAGCCAGGTTAGTCTGTATCCACAAAAACAAAAAGAAGTCCTGTGGCCCCTTATAGACTAACTGATATTTTGGAGCATAAGCTTTCATGGGCAAAGACCCACTTTGTCAGATGCATTTGACGAACTGGGTCTTTGCCTATGAAAACTTATGCTCAAAATATCAGTTAAAGTCCCATAAGTAAGCTTTAAATGTAACAATCAATGCCAATGTTTTCACTGTTGATAATACAATAAATATCCAACTTACACATTCAACTAGAGTAACTGGACATACTTTTCACCATACTTTTTGCCTACTTTACACACAGGAGTAAACCTAAAAGTTTTGTGTATGCAAAGAAGTTATATTTCCATTATTTGTAAAATTAACCTAATATACTGGGTATATTAGGACAAAAGTTTTTGCATTTTGCTCTATTAAAGAAGATTTAGACACTTTTTGGTGCGGTATTGTGAATTTTTCTATAAAAAGCAATTACATTTAATAAGCACACATTTTAAATTACTATTCTTGTGCCTTTATAAGAATAATCAGGTTTAATATATAAAAAAGAATGGAGCCAAGTGGAATACAGAAAACAAAATTCTTGCAATTTTTCCTGTTAGTTTATTGCTAAATTAGGGATTGCAGTCAAATCTTCTTTTGCAGAATCATGCCAATTTCTGCAGTACATTGAAAAGATACCTTACCTTCATATTAATTTAGAATAAAGGTAAAGATTTATTTCAATGAAGCTTGGCAGTGAAGCAGTAACCACTGAAGGAAACAAATATTTGATGCAGTTTTCAACTAAGTTCTTCATGCACCATTTTTTTTACTGTACTTTTATTTAACTCTTTCTTCAGATGCTTATGATGTACTTAACTAATGCAGAAACAAATGTTTGCAATGTCTTGTGTTTTTTGTAAAATTAAGCATCTCCAGAATACTTTTCACATCTATAAAACCATTTGTCTGAGGAGCCAAAGCCACCTCAAAACAAAGACTTAAGGCCAACAAAAAGTGAGTTCAGGACACTTGCCCATTTTACAACTGAGGAAAATAAGTTGCCAAAATATACACAGCTCAAGTCAGTGGGAAGAATTAGAACTTCGGAGTTCTGACTTTCAGGCTATGTCTGGACTGCAGGGTTCCGTCAACAACACTTCAGAAGTTTTGTCGACAGAGCACACGTACAGACTGCAGATCTCTTGGCAGAGATCTAGTGGTTGGGAGCATTCTGTTGGCATCTCTGTACACCTCTTTCCACACGGAAGAAGGAATTTCTTGACAGAGGGTTTTTTCCCTGACATTTGGTCCCATGTGGACAGGCCAAATGTCAGAAAATCCTCTCCCAACAGAACTGTTGGCAAAAGACATGTGAATGCATTGTGCAGTTCTCTAACCTAGACACAGCCTCATTGTTAGCATCATAGAGTCTGGATCCTGGACTAGATCTTTGAATCATATGAATCACCAGACTAGTGGATAATTGACTGTGATCATGGGTGACTGAGGAGTAACTTGTTATGTTTTAGGAACCCCAGAAAACACGTACGGCAATGAACTCTGCAGCCTCTCACATACCTTTGCTATGTGTGCTGGGAATCTGTCAAAGTGCATGATGTATTGGGTCTGCAGCACATCCCTCCCAGAAGGGTTCCAAGGCCTTTCACAGGTTAGGTACACCGACGTACTGTACACATAAAAACTATACATAGAAACATGCAATGCTGCCACAAGCAGAGTATGCACCAATCACCAATTATATAGTGTGATAGCAGCTTCTGTACTGAACATTCTGCATGTGCCTCTCCAATGTGGTCAAGCCAATGAGCTCCATGCCTTTTTCTAATTTAATTGGGAATAGGGCCTGCTGACCAAACATTGCCAGTTACTTTAACACATCCTATACCCTGTTACTTTGCCCAGAAACAGCAAAACATTATCAGCAACCACAGTAAACCAATTTTCTCCTGAGAGTTAATGGCAAAACCACTGTACTCCCTCCTATTAAGTCTTCACTGCAGCTTATCAACAAAATACTGTTTTTCCCCATTGTCTTCTTAGTAACCTCAGATGTCCTCCTTTACCCCATAATCTTCCTCAGCCTGCTGCTCAGAACTCACTGACTCTTGGGCTTTTTCTTCTCTAGGGGGAAACTGCACATACTTTACTCAAGTTAACTAATTCAAGGTAAAAGCCTAATGAAGATATGGATGTTTATAGTTTTCACCTAGTTAGCAGGCTATCTTTTCATGGCCAAAAGGCTTTTTTTTAAAAGGAAGATAACCTGCATATTGGGTATCTTGCTGGAAAATCCTAGTGAAGCCAAGGCAAAAGTCCAGTGTATCTTGAAGTAGCAAGCAGTGCAAGATCAATATACCCCCACTGCTGTGGCTGATCTGCCTGAAGTACGAGGAGGTAAAAACCACAGAGCCTTTGCCTCCACCAGTGTTTTACAGGAAGATAGCTGTAATGCAAAGTTTTAGCAAGCAAATCTTTTGCCATTCAGGTGTGCTTAACTCCTCCTCCCAGACTCTCCTGCCAACAAAGCAAAAGCTGCTCATTGGGGATAGAAGTGTTTTGTCAGCAAAAGTACCAACAAAGAGTGTTCTCATACACTGACTTTTACTGAGAGGGCTAGGTAGATACAGCCTTGTCAATAAAAACTGTGTAGTTTAGACATACCGTGTGTTTATAGTGTGCCAACACTTCTTCAGGCAGTGAAAACATGACTAAAAACTATGAGGGGAGCTCAGTATTATCTTGACCTGCTAAACTGAGTAAAAACTAGAAACTAAAGTAGCATTTTACTTTAACTAACTCAAGTTAAAACTTTTTTCCTACCAGAGATAAAGCCTGTAGTCTCTTCAACGTCTTAACTGCTGTAACTTTACATATGAGAGTGCCACGTTGGCTGACAGAGCTCTTCATCCTCAGGATTGTGTTTCCTACTGATTTTTAAGTCCCGGCTTGATGTAGTCAGGGGGTGGGATGATTTAGTGGGGGTTGATCCTGCTTGGGGCTGGACTAGATGACCTCCTGAGGTCCCCTCCAGCCCTAGACGTCTATGATCCTGACTCCTGCCCGGACTGTGCCTGTCGGTACTAGCGCAGCCATCCACTGCATTTCAGCTGCGGGAGGTGGGGTAAAGGCTGTCTCAGACCAGAAGAAGAGCTCTGTGTCAGTTCAAAAGTTCCCTCACCCACAGAAACTGGCCCAAAATGTATCCGTTCACCTACCTTGTCTCTCTAATGTGCCCGTCCACATGCTTTCCCCCCACTCATCACAATGGTATTTGAACCCCCAGCCCCCTCGCACAGCCAGCGGATGCCCGCCACTCGCTATCGTGTAAAAGGCACTACTGACGGGGCCCACCTCCCCCTCCCCCTCCAGCGTGAGATGCCCCCCAGTCATGCTCCATCCCTCTGTCTGAGGCAAACCCCCGCCACTCCCACCGCGTGAGGCGCCGCCCACTGACAGCCCGCCAGCCCCTCCAGCGTGAGACACCCCCTCACAGACCCGGCCCAGTGTGATGCCCCACTCACAACCCCTCCCCCGACGTGAGGCGCCCGCTCACTAACAGCCCCGGACGAGGCGTGGCGCAGAGCGGGGTGCCCCCAGCCCGCTTCTCTCGGCGCTGTTCCCCGCGCGAGGCCCAGCTCCTCCCCGGCGCCGGCCCGACCCCCTCCCCGGCAGGGCTGCGCCTGCGCGGCGGTCCCTCTCCCATCCGGGTCCCTCCGTGCGGTGTAGCAGGTCGGTAGGCGGGAAATGGCGACTGGCTGCTGAGCGGCTGCGGAGCCCCGGCGGCGGTGTAAACACAGCGGCGCCCGCCCGGCCTGGCCGCCGGGGCCCTGGACTCCGGGGCCGGCCTCCTCGGCACCTCGCACCCACAGGTAGCTGACACCCTCTCCCAGCCAGCGCGGGGTCTCGCCCAGGGTCGGGGAGCCGAGGAGGCTCATTCCCAAAGTGGCCCCGGAGGAGCCCCTCTCCGGGCCTTGCCCTTTAGTAGTGGGCTCCCCTGGGGTAAACCGTCCCCGTCGGGGGCTCCTCTGGTCCGGGGGTGAGGAGACACTGCCTCCGCGGTCGCCCTTGTTCCCCACCTCAGAGCCCGCTCAGCAAACCCCCTTTCGCAGAGGGGCCCTAGCCCGCCGCCCCGAGTCCCCATGGGCGGGGGGAGGTGGCTGTGGGACTGTCACCTCTTGCCTGACACCCCCAAACTCCCGCTTCTGGCCTGGGCCTATGGTGAGGCGACTCCGCCTAGAATCCTTGATGCCTTCCCCCCAGCTGCTCCACCATCTCCGGGTGCCCCCGTGTTATTCGGGTTTGTGTGTCTGTGTAGGCTCGGTGCTCTGCCTCGGTAGGCTGCTGAGCTTTTCTGTGGGGGGAACCCCCTACTGCTGCTGGCTCTTTATGCATCCCAAGTTGGGTTTGTTTAGGGGGCGTAGCTCTACTGGCTGCGTCTGAGTCCATGTTACACACAAACACGCGCGCATACACACGGGGAAGTGTGGGGAGTGCAACACAGGATGTGCCTGTTGCTTCTCCTGTTACTGTTATATCGAGGAGTGGAGCACTGGGCATAGCTGTGGGCTAGTTCTTAAAGTAATAGCACAGTAGCTTGGGATGAGCCCGTCCTGGACTTAGGTTGAGGAACTCGGTGCCTGTGCATGCCTGTTGCTGGTGGTTACTGAAAAGATATTGGGGAGTACAGTGCCAAATGTGCCTGCCCTTGACTCTAATAATCATACCAGTGAGGTGAATAGCAGCAAATAACCTTGGATGTCAGTTTGACAGTTAAAGGAATAATACTGGGGAGAGCATTGTGAATATGGCTGTCATGGAGTATAGTAATGTTATTGGACTGGTAGACAGCCTTGTTGCTTTTACAGTAATTAGCTGGGGACTACCACACTGGATGTGTCTCGCTCACTATGATAATACTGGGGACTACTGCAGGTATTTGCATCGCTGAGTTGTATCATAAGATTGGGATGTACTTATGCTAGGGAGTTCAGCAGTGTGTTTGACTTGCTCACTTTTACAGTTATACTTGGGATGGCATCACAGAATGGGTAACAATTTTGGTGGGCTTTATGTCACAATTATCACTTTTATCATATTACCAAAGAACGAAGTGTGGAAGGTTGCTTTTTTTTGTTTTTTATCCTTTCATAATGGTGATTCTGGGGGATGTAGTACAGTACATGTTTCACTCTGTTTCATTAGAATATTAGGGTTCACAACTTTGCTTATGTTTATGGTTAATTTTTAAAATCATACTGAGGGCCACACTGCTAAATATTCCTTTTCTTGTTCTTTTAGGTGATAGAGTACTTTTCACTCTTATAATGCCTCTGTCTAAGAAAGTGCTTTGAGATCCCTTGTATTCGTTAATAAATTATTTGTTGCCTCAGGCAAGTCACTTAACCTCTTTTCTGGTTTCCCCATCTATAAAATCAGAATAATAACTCACAGGATTGTTGTGAGGATTAATTAGTCAATGTTTGTGAAGGGCTGTGAAGATGAAAAGACCTCTATAAATGTTGTGCATTATTATTAAAGTGTCATGACCCACCGAGGCAAGATAGTTATGTTGTACCTGGTTTTACACATGCTAAAACAGAGACATAGAGAGATTATGACTTACTCAGTGTTACAAATTCAATGTTCAACAGTGGCAGCCTTAGTTACTGCATGCTGTAAGGACTAGAGAACACCACTATTTTTGTATTTCTGTGAAATGGCTATATTATATTTTCCCAAATGTTATTTCTCCAGGTAGTGTTGTTATGATTTTTGTTTTACTTAGTTTTGGTTTTCCACATATCTTGTGGCCATTTGTAGACTTTAAAGATATAATGGCACTTTTTATAAGAATTAGGGCTACGTGCCCCAGGGTTCTGGACAAATTCAAATGAGGTAATTACAATTTGCCTCAATTTCTTTTATTTCTGTCAGGATATTTACAGTGCATAAAGCATTCTTCACTTTCTTTTTTTTTTAAAGTATTCTGTGGCATTCTGGTCAACACTTGCTTGTCTTTGCACTGACTTCAAGAATACAGAATAAATTTCCTTATCATTACTGTGTTCTGACTTGGATATGACTGTATTTCAGGGATTTGTCTTTAGTTATCCCTTTTCTGCCCCACATGTTTTCAGTGTTTGAATGTTTGTAAAATTATTGGAGATATTTTTATTTAAGGTTATTACAGAAGTCAAGAGTATTGTTTTATAAATGCATGCATTTCAGTAATCTAAAGGTAACTTTACTTCAACATGGTGTAAATTTCAAGGTAAAACAAGTTACTATGAAAAATGTCTTACTTTATTCTCTAATAGAATGACATGATGACAAGCCTTATTTTTGGACTAGCCAATTGAGTGGTGGTCTTTGTTTCCTTTTTAATTATATTACATTCTTCAGTCATTTAGCACCCTTAATTTTACAGTGTTTGTCAATAGTAGTCTTTTTCAAGATTCACGAGTGCTTATTTGTTTTCTTGACACAAGTTAGTGAAATTAAGTTTGTGACTCTAAGTAAAAGCAAGAAAATATAAAATTAAGACTGAAAAGAGACTGAGGTCTGTCCTATTGTAAATAGTAGGTAATGAAACATGATTTATTCATATATAAAAGAAAACACTGTTAGAAAACTCTTTGCAGTTGGGCTGTAACAGCCACAGTTTACACATGGGGCAACAGCAAAAATGTAACCTTTAGCTCTTGTTTGACTCAAAATTTCAGTGTTAATTTTGAATAGTAACTATTTTAATCAGTATTTTTAAGAGAGGGAGAAGAGAATCCCAAAATAAATAGGTCAAAGAGTTGAAATGTATGTTAATTTCATGTAAAAGTTAGTTTTTAGTGTAATAGAATTTATTAACAGATGGGTTTTTTCTTTTTTGGATTGTGTACAGCATTCTTGGACAAATGATCTGCTGTGCCCATGTATGTAGACAGCTTAAAACAGTGTTTCTGGTCTTTTCTATTTTTCCATCCTTAAGAGCCCCATGTAGCAGTGACCCTTCATCAAGCCAAAGACCCAGTAGATGTGACATTCTCTGGAGCCAAACTAAAGCTAGTCTGAGGAGTCACCTGGAGATGTTTCTTAAGTATAAAATAGTGATTTCTTTTCCATAGACAGACAGGTTTTCTGAAGCTAAAGAACTTCTTAGCTCTTGACTCCGTTAAGTGAAGGATCAGATTCTGTCCAGAAGCGATATCCTTTGCAGGGCAGTGCTTTTTACCACTTCTAGATTTTCAAACATCTTTTTCAGATACCAAATTAAGAGACTTCTGTTTCTTGTCATTTGCAGGGGACAGACTTGTGTGCTCTTTGTTACTGGAAGACAAAGTGGAACTTTCAGAAGTGAAGTAAAACATACTCATTGATTTTTTTGATTTTTTTTTTATCTCCCTAACTTCCAGTCAGTTCATCCTTGGAACTCCTGGATCCTATCTATCTTGCTGCCAGCTAGTTAGCTTTGGCCTCCCTTAGCCAGCCAGCCAGCTCTTAAGTATGTCGTACTATTTATGGCCTGCACTGATTTTGGAATAGGTCTTTAAGTCAGACTTTATAACAGGCACCCAAATTTTCTTCCCTCTTGGTTTTACTCCCATTCCTTACTTTGTTTTAGGAGCACTCCTGTTGACAAAGTGCTCTTCTGATGTAGGAACAGATCAGACACTGATGCTCCAACCTCTGAACGGTCTCAGGATGAGGATCAAATTCTGTTCCTTCACGTAGTAGCACTTTGCATTACCAGTCATCAGAGGGAGCTTTGCTTTCCTATTTCCTACTTTCTCAATCAAATTCATTATAAGATATACAAATAACATACAGTCCTGTAGCACATTGATGATTAACATTTATTTGTTAGCGTCATGAGTTTTCATTGGTAAGAAAGTGGGTCTTACCCACATTATCTAATAAATAAAATTGGTAGTCTTCAAGGTGCTACAGGACTGCTTGTTGTTTGTGAAGGTACAGACTTACATGGCTACCCCTCTGTTATATGATATAATTAAGGACAGAATTTTTGGTTGAAAGAATCCTTTTCTGATTCAACAGTAGAATGGTAAATCCTCCCTAAAAGTTTTGTCAGTGAAGTAGAATTCTGGTTCACTCTGCCTTTGGCATTCAAAATGTGAAGACCTGTAAAGTATTCTTTGGCTGTGTCTACACTACCTCCCTACTTCAACGGGAGGATTGGTAAGTAGGGTGTTGGGAGATTATTAACGAAGTGCTGCGCTGCATATGCAGGACCTCATTGAGCTAATTCTTCCCTGAGGCTACTCCGAAGTTTTAAACTTTGAAGCGCCGGCTCGTGTGTAGCCGCGGCTAACCCGCCGGTACTTTGAAGTGCCTGGGCAACTTCAAAGTCCCTTTACTCCTCAAAATTTTGAGGATAGCAAGTAGGGTGTCGGGAGATTAACAAAATTTTGAGGAGTAAAGGGACTTAGAAGTTGCCCAGGCACTTAGAAGTATGGGTGGGTTAGCTTTGGCTACACGTGAGCCGGCACTTTGAAGTTTAAAACTTCAGAGTTGCCGTGGGGGAGAATTAGCTCAAATGAGGCGCTGCTTATGCAGCGCAGCACTTCATTAATAATCTCCCGACACCCTACTTACCATCCTCCCTTCAAAGTAGGGAGGTAGTGTGGACAAGCCCTTAATGTTGTAGATTAATATATGTTAAAATGCATGCCTGTTGCAAAAGAATGTTGTATTAGTTTGTATTTTATTTTTAGTTTTGCTTTTCCTAGATCAAAGCAAAATAGGTTGATTTATGGCGGTGTTAATCTGTCTACGTTACCACTAACTTAAAATGCAAAGTGGATTTATTGATATCAGATTTACATTTCCAGGTAGAAAGTCTTAATTTTTCAATAGTAGTTAAAAATTAAGAGAAGAGCCATACGCTTCATGTGATCGCTTAAACAAATGGAATTGGTGGATTTTCAGTTTCTGGCTTATTTAATTTTATGTTAAATAATTTCCATCAAGTCAGTTTCTGGGAGTAGCTCATCCAAGGGTTTCTTAGGATTTGCCTACACCGGGACATTTAGAAAAGATATATCCAGAATTAAGTGAAGATATGAATTTTAAAGTGAATTCGTAAAACCACGTAAACCCCTATGTGGATGGTCTTATTCAGAATTGAAGTGGCCTTAATTTGTTTTAGGAACTCAATTAAAACTAACTAACTTAAGACTTCTAACTGTGGGAAAGTGTACCCTTACACGAGCTTGTCATTTAACTAAGCCACAATAAATTCACACCTTTAGTTAATTCTGATTAGCTTTCTTAATGTACTTGTGTAGACTAGCCTTTGATCATGTATAAAATAGTGGCTTTGGCTTTAACAGTTTGTCCAGGGAAGGAGGAAAGGGACATTTTAGGTAGGATGATCCACTGACGCTCTTTTCAGTGTCAGGAGACTGGGGTTATGTTCTCAGTTCTGTGAATGAGCTGCTATATGACCATGAGATCTCTCCCAACCCTATGATTCTAATAGTCTCACTACCAGTGGCTGAATGTTATTCCTTCTATTATAGGGGAAAATGCAATGAGTGTAGCTGCTGACAGCTCTTTTTATTGGAACACAGCCCCCATCATTCAGGCTTGCAAAAGCTGACTCTAACTACAATGCTTTAAAAATCCTTGACATGTTGTAGCAGATCTGATAATGATCCCCTGTGTAAGGGCTTGACTACACAGCTGTAGCACTTCAGTGTGGATACTTACTAGAGCAGTGGTTCCCAAACTTTTCGGCATCACACACCCTCTTTAAATTTTTTGAGAAACCTTCATGCCCCGCCCCCCATCTTTTTTTTACACTGCGGGTCAGCCAGCCTAGCCGCCTATCAGCTGCCTGCCTGAGCTCCTCCTCCACCAAAGCCATGCACCACCAGCCCCTCATCTAAACACATCCTCCTCCCTGCCCCCAACCTACACTCACTCACCTTTGCAGGAGGTAGCTAGCTCCACGTGGGCCTTAGCTGGCTGCCTCATTTTTATAGTGGCTGCGTCAGGTCACCCATGTGAAATGGCAGGGGCTGACAGCCGGAAGCAAGGGCTGACTCTTTCTTGAGGTTGGAGGAATGACGGGGGGGGGCGGGGAGGGGCTGGTTGCCTCACCCCCCCACCCTGGAATTTCTTCATGCCCCCCCACTTTGGGAAACCACATACTAGAGCACTGGGAGATTTTCTCCAATCGACATAGTTCATCCACTTCCCTGAGTGGCAGTTGGTAGGTCAGCGGAAGTAGTATTACATTGCAGTGGACTGCAAAAATAGGACTGCCATAGAAAACTTCTACCAGAGCTCACATTCAGAATTCCTATTAAAAATTGGAGAAATCAAACAAAAGCTATGAAGAGAGCATAAAAACGCATATGCTCTTATGCCTCCTTTTAAGTAAACAGAATTTTATAAGCCCATTTTACTAACTGTGTAGTTGTCACCAGGCATTTCCATAGTCATGCGGCACATAACAGAGAGGTAGCCTGATAGTCTGTATTCTAACAAAACAAAACAGGAGTCATGTACCACTTCAAAGAAATTAACAAATAAATTATGTTGTTAGCCTTTAAAGTGCTACATGACTGCTAAGTGGAACATAACTGAGGAAGAGTTGGTACAAGCATGAGTGTTATGTTTCCTATTTTTTTCCAGTTTTTAATTTGCAGAAATTATTTTGCTTTCATGTGGATTAATCAGGTATAAAATTTAGTGATATAACCCTCTGATGATGAAGGGAGCCTTCACCTCATATTTAAAAAAAAAAAAAAAAAAGCATTTTTCAGCTCAGTTGTGAGTTTTACTTTCCAGAATTCCTGTTTGATGTGATACCTCTGGATACATGCTTCTGTTAATCATCTCATCCCAAAAACTGGACTATAAAATAAGTTGAAAAAAGAATGGCAGGAATTTGTAAATTTAGGATTGCATTTACTTTATAGGTAAGGGCCAATATTTATTGCTTTTCTGTGATGGCTGTGAAGTTTTTATGTGCCTGCTTATGGTCTGGTGATCTACAATACATTTGGATTATACTGAATATGCAATTAGAGGAAGGCTATGTCTACACTAGCCAAAAACTTCGAAATGGCCATTTTGAAGTTTACAAATGAAGCGCTGAAATACATATTCAGTGCTTCATTAGCATGCGGGCGGCCGTGGCACTTTGAAATTGACGCGGCTCGTCCAGATGGGGGTCCTTTTTGAAAGGACCCCGCCTACTTCAAAGTCCCCTTATTTCTATGAGCAGATGGGAATAAGGGGACTTTGAAGTAGGCGGGGTCCTTTCGAAAAGGAGCCCCATCTGGACGAGCCGGGTGGTGGCGAGCCGCATCAATTTTGAAGTGCCGTGGCCGCCCGCATGTTAATGAAGCACTGAATACGTATTTCAGCGCTTCATTAGTAAACTTTGAAATGGCCATTTGCATGGCCATTTCGAAGATTTTGGCTAATGTACACATGGCCAAAGGCAGGCAAGTACACAAGGCCAAAATTAGGCCTTCAAAATTAGACTTTAAAGGTGTAATATTGTGTAGTTACCTCCTCAAAACAGGGCTAAGCAGCAGTTCCTAACAAGAGCTACACTCAACAAGTCGAACCTTTAATAACCAGTTCTGCATATGCCAAAGTTCAGTTGTTTAGATTTAAACTGAGTTCAGAAAGCATTAGCTAGATTGAGGTAGGCTACTCAGTCTAAAATTACATTTGTAAATTCCAGTCCCAATATCTGCAGCTACAGCAGAAATACATGATAGCTAAAAGTGCTCACTATTTCTTAAAATCAGGCCTAAGTTTAATTACCCTATGTAATAGATTCTTACCTCACCTATTGTTCAATCCTTCTGTTGCCTCAGTGTATCACTTTCCAAAAACTGTGACTGTTGGTGACTTTAAAGTTTAAAAAGTATTCTCTTCTTGATAATCTGGTTTACTAACATGAAACAGTTAAAACTAGAATGGTGCTTACACAGTCTTCTGGGCTCGGTTATCTGCTTTGTTCCTTAATTTTATCTGAAGGGTTTTGCTTCTGCCCCTATCTCCAGGTAGCTCCAGTTTTCCTGCTGGTTGACTGTGAGATTTTCTTCCCTGGTTCCCGTTTGGTTTCCCTCCAATTCTTGCTTCTCTTTACCCTTATATCTCAGTGCATTAGATGGCAGCTCTGCTCAGTCTTTAATAGCTCTTGGTCTCTTCTCTATGTCTCTCTTTATAGGAAGGACTGCCCTTGGGTAATAATGAAGTACCCAGTCACCTGATCCAGTCACTGGCCCAAGCCCAAATCCATCACCTGGGGTGCTAGGCCCAGCTTCCTTAAAGGCCCAGCCCAAATTGAGGTATTCTGGCTATTTAAATCAATGTGTGCATGCTTATAGTGTGTATGGGTTTAGGAGTGCACACTATTTATACATTATGAAAATAAGAGTGCTAGCAGAATAATTAAAAAGCATAGTTGTGAGAGAGAAAGGAAAGGGTGGAGCTGTCTGAGGTCATAAGTCAGAGATCAGTTTTCTGGAAACAGCAGACAGGAAGTTACAATAGGTAATATATAGATAATAGAAACAGTTATTAAAAAGTTTAAAAGTACTTACGGGCCTTGTCTAGACTAGGTTTAAAGGTGTGACATTAGACTGAATTACCTAATTCAGTTTAGTTAACACCTTCTAAAACTCTAATCAAAACAAAGCAGTTGTACTTTTTAAAACTGATTTAGTTTAAACATGATTACCATGATTAAACTGATTTAGTTTAAACCCTTTTTGCCCATCAAGACAGGACCCATGCTTGTTCCAGGAAGTCGGTAAGAAAGTTATTTGAACCTTGATATTTTTAGTGGGAATTCTTAAAATATCCTTAAATTGTGGAAGAAACTTATGATGATTTGAATGTGACAAATGTGATTCCATTGTTTAAAACAAGTGTCAAAAGTTACTTGAGTGTAGGGATATTCTGCTAACTAAATGGTTGGAGTGGTTTGAAAATACTTCTGTTTGATAGGGAAATTCACTTGATTTACTGTACTTCTGTTTTCAAAAAACATGTAATATTAAACTTCAAAGATTAATGGCCAATATAAATGTGCCTGGACTAGTGCATGAACTTGGGTTTCTTTGGTTTGAGATCAGGAAATAGAAGTTTATCATAGGTGATTTGGTTCCCTACTTTCCATGTTAAAATGATATTTGAAATGGGGTTCTCTTGCAGTTTCTCTTTACAGATATTTCTTCTTTTTCCCCCCTTGGCAGCAATGTTAGAGATGGAAGTGAGACAAAGTGTGCTTCTGCATATGCACACTTTTCTACTACTGTAGGGGCAGTTTCCAAGTGGTCTCATCTGCACACAGATTTTGTGCTGGCATCACTTTTTCAGTTGGGGGTGTGTGTGTGTGTGTGTGTGTGTGTTTAGAGAAATTAATTATACTGTGAAACCAGTATTGAGGACATAACTAGACTTTATAACTTGTTCACTTTGTCATCCTGGAATAAGCTATAGCAGTATAATCACTTTTGTATTGTTAAAACAGAATCCATACTGCGCATGGTTGCACTGTTTTAACTGCATCAGGATAGTTGAAAATCAAAGTCAAACAAATTTTTTATGGAGAAAAGTTGCGCACATAGCAGTGACCAGCTGGTTTTTTACACTGCTCTGGCTGCTTTCAACTAAGAAATCATTATTCCACAAATTGATTTGATCATTCCAAACTAAAAACAAAATAACAGTAGTTGGGAGGTTTTAGGAAAAGACTTTCATGATTCTGCACACACTGCTGTTTTTCTTTAACATAAAGTGGAACAGCTGAAATAGCATTTTCTACTCTCAGATACAGAATACATTTGTTGTCACTAGGTACTCTGCCAACCTGTTATCAGTTTTAAGTATGTAAAAGTAAGGGAGTTAGTTTATATAAATAGTTGGGATTTGTGGGAAGCAAAAGCCAATTAATATCTTAGATGCCTATATACAAATGCAAGAAATATGGGTAATTACAGGAAGAACTTGAAGTCCTAATAAATAAGTACAACTATGATATAAATTGTATCACAGGCTTGGTGGGATCATACTCATGATTGGAATATTGTTATAGGAGGGTGGATAGAAGGAAGGATGGGCAGAGCCAACAGGGAGGAGAAGTTGTCTTATATATTAAAAATATGCACACCTGGAGATGGATGCAAGAGAGACATGTTGAGAGTCTCTGGGCTAGGTTAAAAGGGGTAAAAAAACAAGGGTGATGTTATAATAAGGTTCTGTTGCAGATCACCTACCGAGGTGGATGAGGCTTTTTCTAAGCAAGAAACAAAATCATCCAAAGCACAGGATTTGGTGGTGATGGGGGACTTCAGCTTTCCAGATATATGCTGGGAAACTAACGCAGCGAGGCACAGACGATCCAGAAAGTTCTTGAACTGCATGGATGACAATTTTTTTTATTTCAGAAGGTAGAAAAAGCTGCTGGGGGGGAAGTGGTTCTAGATTTGATTTTAACAAATGGGGGGAACTGGTTGAGCATTTGAAAGTGGAAGGCAGCTTGGGAGAAAGTGACCATGAAATCATAGAGTTCATGATTCTGAGAAATGTTGAAAGGGAGAACAGCAAAATAGAGACGGTGGATTTCAGGAAGGCAGATTTTGGTAAACTCAGAGAGCTGGTAGGTAAGGTCCCGTGGGAAGCAAGACAGAGGAAAAACAACTGAAGAGAGTTGGCAGTTTTTCAAAGGGACATTATTAAGGGCCCAAAAGCAAGCTATACCGCTGCGTGGGAAGCATGGAATGAATGGTAACAGACTGCCCTGGCTTAGCCAGGAGATCTTGCATGATTTCAAAATCAAAAAGGAGTCATATAAAGAGTGGAAAGTAGGACAAATTACAAAGGATGAATATCAGAAAACAATACGTATGCAGGGGCAAGATTAGAAAGGCAAAGGCACAAAATGAGCTCAAACTAGCTAGACTAGAGACATAAAGGGTAACAAGAAGACATTCTATAAATATATTAGAAGCAAGAGGAAGATGAAGAACAGGGTAGGTCCACTACTCAGTGAGGAGGGAGAAACAATATCGGGAAGCTTGGAAATGGCAGAGGTGCTTAATGACTTGTTTCAGTTTTCACCAAGAAATCTGATGTGGAAAAGCCAAATGTGGTGAAAGCTAATGGGAAGGGGGGAGGTTTAGAGGATAAAATAAAAAAAGAACAAGTTAAAAATTACTTAGAAAAATTAGATTTCTGCAAGTCACCAGGGCCTGATGGAAATACATTCTAGAATACTCAAAGAGCTGATAGAGGAGGTATAGGAACCTTTAGTTAACTTTGAAAAGTCCTGGAAGTTGGGAGAGATTCCAGAAGACTGGAAAAGGGCAAATATAGTACCCATCTATAAAAATGAAAAAAAAGAACAACCCAGGAAGCTAGTTTAACTTCTGTGCCGGGAAAGATAATGGAGCAAGTAATTAAGGAATTCATCTGCAAACCTCTGGAAGAAAATAAGGTAATAGGTAACAGCCAGCATGGGTTTGTGAAGAAAAAATCATGCCAGACCAATTTGATAGCTTTCTTTGATAAGATAGTAAGTCTTGTGGATAAGGGAGAAGCGGCGGATGTGGTATAGCTTTACTAAGGTCTAGGATTTGATACGGTTTTGCATGACCTTCTTATCAATAAGCTAGGCGAATACAACTTAGATGGGACCACTATAAGGTGGGTACATAACTGGGTGAATAACCAGTCTCAGAGAGTAGTTATTAATGGTTCACATTCATGCTGGAAGGGCATAACAAGTGGGGTTCCGCAGGGATCTGTTTTGGAACTGGTCCTAGTCAATATGTTCGTCAACGATTTAGGTATTGGCATAGCAATTATGCTTATTATGTTTGCAGATGATACCAAGCTTGGAAGGGTTACAGCTGCTTTGGAGGATAGGGTCAGAATTCAAAGTGATCTGGACAAACTGGAACAATGGTCTTAGGTAAACAGGATGAAGGTTAATAAGGACAAATGCAAAGTACTGCACTTAGGGGCTACGTCTACACGTGCCCCAAACTTCGAAATGGCCATGCAAATGGCCATTTCGAAGTTTACTAATGAAGCGCTGACATGCATATTCAGCGCTTCATTAGCATGCGGGCGGCAGCGGCGCTTCGAAATTGACGAGCCTTGCCGCCGCGCGGCGCGTCCAGACGGGGCTCCTTTTCGAAAGCACGCCACCTACTTCGAAGTCCCCTTATTCCCGTGAGCTCATGGGAATAAGGGGACTTCGAAGAAGGTGGCGTCCTTTCGAAAAGGAGCCCCGTCTGGCCGCGCCGCGCGGCGGCAAGGCTCGTCAATTTCGAAGCGCCGCTGCCGCCCGCATGCTAATGAAGCGCTGAATATGCATGTCAGCGCTTCATTAGTAAACTTCGAAATGGCCATTTGCATGGCCATTTTGAAGTTTGGGGCACGTGTAGACACAGCCATAGAGGAACAGTCAGCTTCGTACATACAGAATGAGAAGCGACTGTCTGGGAAGTGACTGCAGAAAGGGATTTAGGGGTCATAGTGGAGTATATTACGAACAGGACAACAGATGGCTATCAACGAAGCATTCACTGGCCACTTTTCAAGCAGCTAGAGGACATTGATTTTGCTGATGATGTTGCCCACCTTTTACCTGAACATGAAGGAAAAGATCACAACGTTAGACAAAACTGCATCAGTGACTGGAGTGAGCATTAACAAGGGAAAAACTAAGACAATGAGGCTCAACCAGTCCAACAACAACACCGTCGCGCTGGGAGGGGTTGTCCTGGAAGATGTGGAGCAGTTCACCTAGTTGGGGAGTATTACGGGCATAGATGGAGGAACAGATAAGGATATCAGTGTTAGGATAGGGAAAGCAACAGCTGCATTCAAGACTCTCCATCCCATATGGAGTTCACAAATAATATCTGGAAAGACAAAACTGTGGCTATTCAACGCAAATGTGAAGAGTGTGCTCTTGTATGGAGGTGAGACCTGGAGTACTAAAAAGTCTTCATATCACAAGCTAGACATTCATAAACAGATGCCTGAGGTACATTCTTCATGTCAAATGGCAAGACTTTGTCACAAATGAGGAGCTTTGGAACAGAGTAGGACAAGAACCAAGTGATATTGAAATCAAGAGAAGAAAGTGGGGAGATAGGTGTAGGCCACACTCTCAGAAAACCATAATCTAGTATAGTCTGTCAAGCTCTTGCAAGGAACCCGCAAGGAGAATGCAAAAGAGGAAGACCTTTGACAACGTGGAGAAGGTACTCCTGGAGCTAGCTAGAAGTTTTGTTCCAAGACAGAGTGAAGTGGAGGAGATTTGTAAGTGACCTGTGCTCCATGCGGCGTACAAGGGTTAAATCGTAGTATTAGTGGGTCATAATCTAAATGAGTCAGTGTGGTGATGTTGGGGAAAAAAAGCAAACATAATTCTGGGACACATTAATGGGAGTGTAGAGAGTGAGACGCAGGAAGTCATTCTTCCGCTGTACTCAGTAGGCCTCAGTTGGAGTATTGTGTCCAATTCTGGGCACTCCATGTCAAGAAAGACAGAGGAAAATTGGAGAAGATCCAGAGGAGAGCAACAGGAATGATTAATGGTCTAGAGAACATGAGCTATGAGGGAATGCTGAAAAAACTAGGCTTGTTTAATTTAGAAAAGAGAAGACTTAGAGTGGACATGATAGTGGTTTTCAAATACCTAAGAGGGTTATAAAAAGGTGGGATTAAAATTGTTCTCCTTAGTCTTTGAGGCTAATACAAGGACCAGCAGGCTTAAACTTCAGCAAGGGAAGTTTAGATTGGACATTAGGAAAAACTACCTAACTATCCGGGTGGTTAAACACAGGAATAAATTACCTAGGGATGTTGTGGAATCATTATCACTGGAGATATTTAAGAGCAGGTTAGATAGACATCTCTTGGGGATGGTCTAGACAGTGCATGGTCCTGCCATGAAGGCAGGGGACTGGACTTGATGACTTCTTGAGGTCCTTTCCAGTCTAGTGCTCTATGATTCTGAGCTTGCTGTTGGTACATAATCATCTTGCTATAAAGAATCCACATTTGTGACACTTACCCCATGAGTCAGCCTCATGGCCAGGAACAGAGTGTAGGGAACATTTTAAAACATGGTACAATTAATATGCACCCTTAATGTGTTTTTGTCAATAATTGTGAATTGGGAAGAATTGTGTTAAACGTTTAAAACAAACTGAACCTAGACTTGAATTCACTTCTTAAAAACATCTCAACTTGTTCATATTAGCCAACTAAAATACTTTAGAAGTCATTTTTGTGGGACTTTGTCCAAATTTGGTTCTAAGCCCACCATAGAGAGACAGGATATAAGAAGTTAAAAACGAAAAGACTTGTATGCATGGACTTGTCTTGCATGCATGGTTTATCTTTGGTGCTTTGAAGTTCAGAAAAACATTGTGCATCAAAATACTGCACTGTAATTCCCCAGTTTGGTTACTGCTTGACCATACTTAAAGGTTCTTAGTTCACATTAAAACATTAATATGAACTAAGAACCTTTTTCACGGAAGAGTTGCAGCTAACACATTGATGCATTTTGCCATTCACACCTGCAGTGGTCCAAATGAACTTCAGGGTGATTCAGGCATAGACGCTGTAAAAATTAATCTGATTTAACTTTCATAGTGGTAGGTAGACCACTTTAAACCCGTGTGGATATTCTTGTTCAGAATTAATTCAGTTGAATTAGGGTTCACTGAATTAAGACTATGTTAATTCTGAATAAGAGTATTTACACAAATTTTAAAAGGAGTTTTACCTATCTACTTGAAATGTATACCTTTTAATATAATTTGGTTTAATTTTCTTGGGTGGCCGTGCACAGACAATCTCTTATGTTTTCTTCTTTAGTTTCAGTCATATTGTATAGCGAAGAAGGGCCTGAAAGAGGTATTTGCATAATGGGAAGTCTTTCCCTTATTTACATGAGAAATATTAGTCATTTTAAGAATGGTCTTGCCTGGTTTTGTTGGTGAACTTCTTAAAACTTCCCAAGGATGTTACATATTAATTGAAGAAGTAATTCCAAGTATTTTTTTTTTTTAGGTAATGAAGTTAGTAATTAATAAAGATAAAAAAACTAGCATTTTAAAAGTCTCTGTATCTCATTCCCGTCTTATTTGCTTACTACTTAGTCTCTTGTTTCTTAATGATGTCACAGTTTCTCTTACTTCCAATTTCCATCAAGTATCCTTTGTTCAGAAAGATCTGAATTTCTAATATAAAAAATAGAGCCCCCCAATTTACCCTTCCACTTACAGAACCCCTCCACTCTCACCAAATTCTCAAGCCAATTAACTGTAAGGTCTCCTTTCCATGTCATGAGTAATAAAGAATACAAGCCCATGTTTGATCCTTGCTGGTCACTTTTACATCTACAGTTTTGTAGTGCCATCTCTCCCCCTCCCTCTCTCTCTCTGTATATAACAAGTGTATTGTATAAACTGTATGTATGGATGAAAAATAATGAATTGAATGAAACTTGGAAATACGAGATGATAAAAGTTATTTTTGTTAGGGGTGGGAGGAAAAAAAGGCAAGGATCATTCATACCTTATTGAGATCTGGAAGATGCCCCCCAAAGAATTGTATCTTTTACTTTTATGTACATAATTCCATCACTGCAATCATCCTTATAGTTATGGAGAACTAGATTTAGAATCCCTTTGGAGCCTGGCATCACCTAAATAGCTGTAGGGTTTGCTGATGAGAGAAGCAAGCCATTCCACACACACCCCACTCTCAGCCCCTGGGCTGTATCCAGAGCAGTGGAGGATTTGAAAAATTCAGGAATCAAGTAAATTCACAAGTAACATTTGGATTTTTCAGTCTTGCCAGTAAGTCCTAAAAATGTTAACTCAAAAATGCTACAAGATGCAAGTTAGTTTACATTTTCAGCTCCTGAGAAAGTGCCTGTGTTCTATAGAGTTAATAACAGTAATACAGGTTGCACCTCTGAAAACTAATATTCTCCAATGAGGGATGTTCCTAGACCTGAGGGCTGGGGCAGGAGGGCACCCATGCTGGCCTCCCCGCACCTGTGCAGGAGGCAGAGGGACCGGAGGTGGCATACCTTGTCAGCGCTGTGTGGGGGCCGGGGCTGGGGAGCCAGTGTCCCCCAGCAGCCTGGCAGGAGGCCAGGACTGGGTTGCCAGCAGACCGGCAACTTCAGGCTGCACTGGAGCTGGCATCCCACAGCAGCCCCGTGTGGAGCTGAGCTGGGGAGCCTGATGCAGCAGGCCAGTTGGGGGGGGCCAGGGACTTGGGGGAGGGGGCATTCATCTCCCCTGGTCCTGCAAAATCTTTCATCCGGGACCACTGATGGACCCGAGGGTGCCAGACCAGCGTGGTGCAAACTGTTATTAATTCTTCTGTAATGTCTGTTTTTTGATGAACCTTTTAAACTTGGGGTTAACAGACAGGGTAACTTGTGATTTTTAATGTTTAAAGAATAGTTGTACCGTGAAAAATGACAGCATAAAACAATATAATCTTCCTCAACAGTTCTGGTTCCTTGATATTTTGAGTCAACTCAGCTTATTTTTGTAGTAAGAAAAATACAGTGTTACTACATTTTATACCTATAAACATGGCATAGTCATCATTTGTAGAATAAACTGGAAACGGATTGAATAAATTTAAGATCCACTCAGGGCAGAATTTGAAAACAGTGGGATCATGCTGATGTAGTTGAAGACAGATTTTAGTCTACAAAATATTTGTTTAAATTTTTTCTTTAGTGCATTTGAAAACACTTTGTGATAATTCATTTAATAATTGAATAATACTTCAGTAGTGCCCAGATACCCCCTATAGCTGCAGTCTCTGCAGTTTGCCTTTTTGAATGATTTGTCACAATCATGAGATGGAAAACACATTGAACGAAAAAGGAAAATAAGTTTGCTACTCACAAAAATTAGCTGGGGGGGACACATGCACATATTATGTGAAACTGGCTCCATTGGAATTCACTGTCTCTCGTTAGTGTTTTACTGCTATGTCAAAATATATATTAAAATAAACAGTGTTAGCATGTCTTGAAAGTTAATGTAGTGATTAGAACCTTAAGCCTTGGAGAAAAAAATATTTTTTGTAATTTTTTTTAAACTGGACATCCTTAATGATCAGTAATAATTTTTGGTGTGCACACATATTAAGTCGTTTTTTGTGAAAGTGACAATACTACAGCTTCTTCAGTGAGAAGTAAGATATTAACCAAACTTGATCAGAGGAAGAACA
Organism: Carettochelys insculpta; assembly: GCF_033958435.1. Lineage (NCBI taxonomy): Eukaryota > Metazoa > Chordata > Testudines > Carettochelyidae > Carettochelys > Carettochelys insculpta. The sequence goes on along the minus strand of NC_134148.1, from coordinate 44,685,633 downwards.
GATTCATATTAGCATGAATGTGTTGGAAAGTACATGTAAATATTGAATATGAGGTGCCAATAATTGTTGAGAAAGATTAGCAAATATTAATAAAATACAAAAATTTGAATGTGGTAGCATCTTGGGATTTTTGACCTCATTTCCTTTAGATGAAAATTTGAGTATGAAAGGAACATTGTGAATAGTTTCAAATAGAGAAGAGAATAATTAAAATTAGTTTGAAATAGTTATGGTGTACATTTATTTTTGCAGCAGGGCAATGGAATAAAAATTGTGTGTGTGTGTGTGTGTGTGTGTGTGTTACTGATATTTTGAAATTTGTAATTTCCAAGAAGTTAATGTGCACTTCTTCACTACTCTCACTCTTAAGTTCTTCATACCTCAAAGATTTTGTTATGTGTTTATATGTATGCAGGTGTGAGAAAATTAGGGAACCATTTGATTGTACCAGAGATTATCAAAGAAGAGCTATCAGAGGATTTTTAAAAAATTGGGTTTATTTAGTTTGGAAAAGAGACAGCTGAGAGGGGACCATGATATTAACTTTCAAGTACCTGAAAGCGTGTTACAAGGAGGAGGGAGAAAAATTATTCTCCTTAGTCTCTGAAAATAAGACAAGAAGCAATGGGCTTAAACTACAGCAAGGAAGGTTTAGATTGGACATTAGGAAATTTTCCTATCGGGCTGGTTAATTAATGGAATAAATTGCCTAGGGTGGTTGTAGAATCTCCATCATTAGAGATATTTAAGAACAGGTTACATAAGTATCTAACAGGGATGATACAGGGCAGGGGACAAGACTTGACCTCTTGTGGTCCTTTCCACTTCTAGTATTCTATGCTTCTAAGGGCTTGTTTACACTAGCCCTCTTCTTTGAAGGGGGGATGGTTATCCGTCCGAGTGGGGAATAGCATCGCAGCACCTCATTAGGCTAATTTTCGCCTCACAAACTTTAAAGTTGGTAACTTCTAAGCATCAGCAAGCTGTGTAGCTGCAGGCAATTCAAAGTACTTGTGCAACTTCTGAGTGCCCTTACTTCCAAAAAGTTTTGGGAATAAGGATGCTTTGAAGTGCCTGTGGTACACGGCTTGCTGGCGCTTCAAAGTTATCAACTTCGAAGTTTGCATGGTGAAAATTAGTCTAATGAGGTGCTGCATATGCGTTGCAGCACCTCATTGCTATGCCCTGCTCGGGCTGATTCCTATTCTCCCTTTGAAGAAGGGGGCTAGTGTAGACAAGCCCTAAGAGTATGAAGTAGTAATAAACAGGAATTTGGATGCCTTTTTGCCTTCCTACAAACTGAGTAAGATTTTCCCCTATGAGGGTTTATATGCCTCTAATCCAGTTATGCAATGGAGAAAGACATTTTTATGCTCAGTAGTTTTTCAGGATTTTGTTACTCAAACATGAAATTTAGGTGTGCAGGGAAACAATGAAATTGTTCTTTGTTTATTCTAATGGAGTTCTCATTCTGCAAGCAAATTGAATGTTGTAATTGAAGCCAAGGTAACATGCTGTTCACATAATTTTTAATCACCTTTCTAAAAAATAGATAAACTCACATGACAAAGACATATGTAGTACGTTGCTCTATCTGTAATACTATGGGAAGATCAAAGTGAATTGGAGCAATTTTTTTCCTGTTGAAACTCAAGCAAACAAGGTTCCTTTATTTACCCCAGTATTGCAAAGCATGTGACCTCGCCATCACAAATGTAGGGAGCTATTTCATACTCTCCTCACCACAACACAGTTTATCTTCTCAGCTTCTTTAAATAAACATTCTGTTTTCCAAGTACAAGTGATGTATTGAGCTTGCCTTTAAGATATTCTCACTCCTCTTGTTTAGGAAAGGCTTGTTGATGGACATCCATGCGTATCTTCAAAATGTTTCTGATTTCAAGCTGTAATTGGCTTTAATATAGTCACAGGATATCATAAAATCAGTGCTTTTTTCTATATTTTACAGTTTGGTACTTCCTCTAAAAGGGATTCGCTTGGGAATTCATATACCTATTCTGCAGAAGAAATTCGGTAAGGCAGTGGTGGTACCCAATCCTAAATCCTTATTATCTGCAGAGCCATATAATGCTAGGTTTTTGGTTTGTTTTGATACTCCTTTGAAATATGTCAAGGATACAGATTATGTATTTGTTGATATCAGATTGATTAATACAAATGAGCAACTGTATCTGTTGCCCAGATGCACTTCTAGAAGTTTCTGTATTTCTCAACTTGTAATTTTATTTGAAGTTAATAACATTCATGAGAATATAAATAGTTCAGAAGTACTAACAAAATTATAATGGGAGGTCATAGTTTTCCTTAACGTCCTGTGAGGTGTGTTCAGGAAGTGTTTAGCAACCTGTCTATACCAGGATTGTAACAGGATTTCCAAAAATATGCCTTTGTGTGCCTAGCACCATGAATTAAATGTCTAGAAGAGAGTCTTATGTATCTAAAGCTGGTTCATTCCAAAAACACGACAAGCATAATGCAAGTTTTAGGGGAATTTTTAATCCACTCAGTTAAAATAGAGCAGCAGTTCCCAAACTTTTCAGCATCACACCCCCCCTTCTGATTTTTGAGAAACCCTCATGCCCCCCCCATTTTTTATTTACTGTGGGCCAGCCACCTATGAGCCACCTGCCGGAGCCCCTCCCCTTCCCTCACCCAAAGCCATGCACAGCCAGCTCCTCATCTAAACACATCCTCCTCCCTGCCCCCAACCCACACTCACTCGCCTTTGCAGGAGGCAGCTTGCTCCACATGGGCCTTTGCCAGCTGCCTGGTTTTTATAGTGGCTGCGCCAGGTCACCCATGTGAAATGGCAGGGAATGAGAGCCAGAAGCAAGGGCTGGCTCTTTCTTGGGGTTGGAGGAATGCCCTGAGCAAAGGGGTGGGGGGGGGCTGGGGTGGGTTGCCTTGCATCCCTCCCTACAAATTTCTTCACACACGCCCAGGGGGGGACACACCCCAATTTGGGAAACCATGAAGTAGACCATTCTGGATATCTAATCCAGAACTTTTGACTTTTAGAAAGCTCCACCATCGTTCAGCTATCTCGTTAGATTATTCTTATGATCTAAAAAAAAATCTACATTTCAATGCCCTGGCCCTTGCTTTGTCTATGTAGTTTTGTTTGGTATATGGAGCAAGGTTGGAAGTGCAAATTTCTTTATTAATAACATATGGTCTCACCGCTTACGTAAATTATAATACTGTATTTACATATACCATATATTGTATTAAATTTTCTTTCTGCTACATGAGACCCAGCCAACTTTGAGATACATTATCTTCAGTAAGTCTCCCTTGGGAGAAGCCTGATTCAAAGTACAAAGACTTTTTACCATTTTAGTGTTCATTTGTTACTGGGAGAAGACATTTGCACGGAAAAAATAAACTAAGAACAGAATTTAGTATTTTGAGCTATGTAGGCTGGGAGATCATGCATTATTAGTGAAGAAATTTGTCCCTCCAACTTTGCACCAAAACAAAACTACACAAGCTAAGTAAGGACATTGAGGTCACTGTGGTAAGTCGAACTAAGTTACATAGACTTCAGCAATGCTCTTTATATAGTCATTATAGTCTTCGCCCCCTAGTGTAGACCTGTCATAAGACTTGAAGGCAGATGGGAAGAAATTAAAAGTGCGTTCCTTCTTCTATCCTGACCATTTACCCTAAACAAAGGATGTTCCAGTTCACCATAGAAAGCAATCTCTATTCAGGAAGAGCTTCTTCCTGACATCAGCCAAATAGAATCTCCTTAGAGAAGGGAGAAGAACAGAGATTTTTTTGAAATGCACTGTGGTCTGTATACCTAATCTTCATGTAGAATGCTTAGATACTGCAATGATGGGTGCCATAGGAAAACAACAAACAAGCAAACAAGAAATAATCCTTCAAACTTTTTCACATACTTCATTTAGTGTTCATTTGCTCCTGCCACTCATTTAAACCACACACCAGCAATGGCTTTAATTTCAGCTCACCTCAATGCTACTGTTAAGCCTCTACAGTATAATGCTTACTTGTGGAATATACAGGGTCTCCAGTCTTCAGTGATGAGAATTCAGTGTTACTGGTCACCTCAATAGTTCTTAATTTTTTTATCAAGCACTGTTAATCAGCATTGTCTTGTGTAGTATAGTTGTTGCTATTTTATCTTCTGCCTTCTCTTCCAGTTTTCCAATTTGGGTGGTATTTTCCTCGTGCAGTCTTCAGAGCTTTAAATTAATACTATGTGCACACCTAAGTCTGCTTTTAGTAATTGCATAGAAAATTGTTAGTGGTGGAAAAATTAGTAAAAATTCATCCCTAACTGAACATTGTGCAGAAATATGATCTTTATTTAGAAATGCTAGTCGTACACAGGAAGTTCTTTCCAGGGCGCAAAGATAATATTTAAAAGGTAATAAACCTTTTGAGGGAAGAGAGAGAGAGAGGCTCTTTAAACTTCGTGGTTTTAACTGTTCCTTTATTTCCCCCTCTGTCACAAATTGCTGAATCAAGATTGCACTTATAATCAAGGTGGATTTATATGAAGCAAGCTGATTTAAATCACTAAGTGGAAAAACATTGAAGTAAATAATCAATTTTAATAAATTTGCCACAGTTATTTTTAAAATACGGATGCATCCTCAGCAGTTGATAAACCATTAAATCATGTTGATTTACAACTCAATAGAGCCTTTGCACTAGACTTTGCACTCTTTTTGCTATTTAAGATGGCAAATTATAAATATGTGTATTTATTTAAGCAATTATGTAGTTTAGTATTTTCAGAATCTATCTAATTTTACATATTTATGTGTTGAAAATTCTGAAAGATATATTGCTTATTACTAGTTAATTAATTTTTTTCTCATTTGTGCCAAGCTGCAACAGGATGATGATTGGAATTAAATTATACACAAAATATAAAATAAGATTTATTTTGATTAAACAAAACAGATTTTTATACATACATATCCTTAAAAGTATGTTTCACATAGTAGTCAATTATTTAAACTGATTATTTCATGCCATCCTGGGAAGATTTTCAGATGTGCCTAAGTGAAAGTGACTGGAGCTTAAGTTCTTGCTTTTCTGACTCTGTTTAAAGTGAGACATTTTCTTAAGTCGCTCAGGGTATATTTACACTAACAGAAAGATTGATGCTACTGCGATTTTTGGGATTTGATTTAGCACATTTAATGGGAATGTGCTCAGTTGAACCCTAAAGGTGCCCATGTTGATCCTTACTCCTTTGAACAGTGAGGAGTAGTGTGGAGCTGAATGGGAGAGTTTCTTCCTTTGACCTCTCAGAGTGGGGCCGCACTGTAAATTCAATCTAAGGTAGGTCAACACCAGCTGTGTAATTTTTGTATCTGGAGTTGAGTATCTTAGGTCAAATTTCTTCTCTAGTGTAGACCAGTCCTTAGGCTGTTCTTTATACTTTAAAAATAATAGAGCTCATCCCCTGCTTCCTTATTTTTTATTTAAAATTTTGTTATACTTCAGATAACACAATAAAAAGATTTTACTTTATTTTTTTAAATCATTGATTTTTATCTACCTGATTATAATCCCATTCTATCCTGTCCCTTTCTTTAAAGAATGAATTTGAGTATTGTGAACTCATATGTTGAAAGTCAGATGACTGAAGCTATGTTTTCTTTGTAACTGTTTCAGTTTTAAAAATTAGATGAGGAAAGAATGGAACCTATTTCCCAGAACATTTGTTATATAAATAAAATACAGAAACAAGACAGACTTCAATCCTTTAGTGTTGGGAATATTTTTGGTTAATATATTTATTTGTCTTCAAGTTCTTTGTGTTACTTTAACACTCTTATCAGCTTTTCATGATGTAATGTAAATGATGTTATTTTATAAAATGAGAATAACAGATTGGCTAGGCTATCTGCTTTTGAAAGAGACTCTACTTCAAAGGAATTTGTTATAAGTGTTTTTTCTACCACAGTCCCAAATTAAATACAAATATATATTTTTATACATCATTTATTGTACAAACATTATAAAGATACATGCAAGTCTTGTTTCAGCTGACTGTGGTTAAGTGAAAAGTTCACTTAATATAGTACAGTAAACCCTTGATTTTTATGAACCCCGATTTAGCAGACTTCAAGAACAATGGACATCCACCCACTAGTTCCTGAAGTCCATTGGAGTGTGTAAATCATCCTCCCCAACCCCCCACAAAAATGTTGTTACCACTGGTGCAGCCTGAAGGAGCCGCCACCTCCTCCGTCAGCGCCACCTTGCATATGTGGCGGCAGCTCCTCTAGGCCATGCGGTGGCACCTTCAGCTGTGTGTGGCAAGTCACTTCCAGCTGCAAACCCAGGGTGACTCCAGCCGCGTGGCCAGGGTGCAGCAGCTTCTCCATTGGTGGCGGCTCTGGTGAATGGCAGGGTTTTATTTTGTTTGTGGGGGAGGAGGCTGGAGCTGGGGCTGTGGGAGTCTGGCAGGGGTGGATGGGCACTAAACCCTCACATATAATGGATTTTCGGGAATAGAAGACAACCTTCCCCCTTATTAGTCCATTGTAACAAGGGGTTTACTTTATATTTGTCAGCTCTTATTTGAATAGGATGTTATGGTCACTGTCTCAACGGATTTGTGTGAGCAAGGAAATAATGTACATTTATACACAGTTTAGTTAGTAAGTTTGTTCTGTGCATGTTATAGGAAATCATACCAGTAATAAAAGTAAAAGCAGCATGCTGCCGGCTGCATTGAGCATTAGGAAAGCAAACTTCCGTCATCAAGAGGATTGTAGGTAACTGTTGCTAAGTCAATTAGAGATATTTATAACTTGAGGCTTGATACCCAGGATGTGAAGTAAGCCAAAGAACTTTTTGGCATTAATGTACAGATGAGCTGAATGGCCCCTTACAGAATATGTGTGTTTATACATGCACCATTTGGAAACATCGACAAAATTCATATTTTGAATTCTTAACTTTTGTTCCCTTTTCATTAAAGGTTACATAACTTGAAGATATAGTATATTTTATGAGAAGTTTCCTGTCACAAATTCGGTCTTTAACTGGTTCTTGATTGCTGCAGAAGTGTATTAAGTTTTAATGTAACACTAAGTATACTGCAGTACTTTTGCTAAGACTTCATGAAGCATAAATAAAATTGTTCATTTATTTTATCAACTGTAGTTTAACTTTTGGGATATACTAAACCATGTTTTACGTTATTTTCAGTAGATGAAGCCATGTTAGTCTGTTTCAATAAAATAACAAGAAATCCTGTGATACCTTAAAGACTAACAGATTTATTTGGGTGTAAGCTTGTATGTGCTGGAAACCACATTTTCTGACAAAATAGGTTCCATTCCATGAAAGTATATGCCCAGATAAATTTGTTAGTCTTTAAGATGCCACAGAACTCCCATCTTTATTTTATTGTTCATTCTATTACTACCTAACTTGCAAAGTTCAGTAGTTGATAGAGCTCTCAATCAAAAATGTGAATTAGTGAGATGGTTCTTGTGCTGTTTTTTTATTTATTTGTTGGGTTGGGTAAACAAAACTATATTTGTGTTTACTTTTTATAATATAATCAGAAGATAATGATTGTTTGTTTGAATAATCTGATGAAAACTAGTCATAAAGCGGGGGTGCTCAATAAGATGGCAGAAGTTCACCAGGGTTAGCCCTAGTGGGGCGTGGCTGCTATATTTAGTTGCACCTGTGCAGGTGCTTCAGTTCCCACTGGCCATGGATCACCTATCGTGGCCAATGCAAGCTGCAGAAAATGGCCTGCACTGGGACACTGCTTCCTTCAGCTCCCACTGGGTGGAAACAGTGATCTGTATTCCATACCAGTGGAGGCACAGGTAAATATGGCGGTGGCAGCCTGCTGGGGTGAACCCTGGCAAGCTGGGTCTGGCCCATGGGTTGGTATTTGCTCATCACTGTCCTAAAGTATATGAGCTAGAGTTCAGAATACAGGTCATTGGAAGTTTCACTTTCTTTAGATTGATCAGTTTATATAGTGTGACCTCCGATTGCCTTAGTGTGATTCTTACAGAGACTGGTGTATTTTTGTAACACTCTTGTGAGGAAGGCTAATATTTATCTCCCCTTTCTAAAGGAAAGCTGTAAAACAAACATGGTGATGTACCAATGATCACACAGGAAATAAATTCATGGTTCGTATGTTAGCCTTCTGCCGGTGGGTGATTCTCTGGAAGTAGAGTGGAGGGATCTCCGTGACCTTCCCCTCTGTCATTCTGGGTTCCCAACAAGAAGACAGGGTGGAATGTGTGGAGGATGGAAGTATGGAAGGGGGTAACAGATTGTACAGGGTATGCAAAGCTCCAATCAGGGGTGGGGATTGATTGTGTGGAGGGAGGTCTGAAATGAGGGCTGTGAAGGGCTGGAGTGGCCGGGGGATACAGGGCCCTGAGCAGGTGAGAAGAATGAATGTGGAAAGAGGGGCATATAATGGGAGTGCCTAGAGTAACCGGGGGATAGGAGAAGGAATTTGGAAAGGTATCGTGTAATGGGGGATGTATTTGACAGGGGTTGTAGAGTTTGGTTTTTGAAGTACTGCTTCCATGATCTCCATCTGCCTGTTCACTATTGATAGAACTGAAGCATGCCTTTTTGCTTGATCTGTCCACTATGGCTCACCTTCACTCTCTCAGCTTCTCTTTTTCCTTTCCTGTCACTTCAGAATAATCTGTGATCGTTTCTTAACGTGACTTCCTCCTCGTCCACATTTGGGGCAGCCTCATTTCAGTGGGACTGGGGCCTCTACTCCTGCTTTCCAGGTCATTTCCTACATTAAAAAATGTTGAAATATTAAGGACATTGTCAATAGCAACATTTTTATCCTTACTTGGAACAATGAGCTTACTGACAGAATGAATAGCGCTCTGTATCTATGGAAGAAGATATGGTAACTGCAAGGTCACTCTGTAGGCTCTTAAGGCTGAAGAATGCTTGAATCCAAGCAGCAATTTAAGCTCTTCTGCAGCTGATGTTTATCTTGAACACATGGGTAAGCTATCTTTGGCTCATGGGAAAAAATAATGTGGAAGCACCCCTTCCACCATTTGGAAGAGGCGTGCCACTAAGCGGTGGAGGTTTTAAAGCAAGCTGCACCAGGATTTAAAAAATCATTGACAATCACTGCAGGTGCATGAAATAGGGCAAGGTCCAATCGCCTGCCAGCCCAGGAGGGAGGAGGGTAGCTGCCACGTGGGCTTCTTAAAGCAGCGCCTGGATTTTAAAGCTGTCCCATGATTTAAAAGCCCGTAAGGTTGCATGAGTTTTGCTCTGTTCTTGGTGTGTCACAAGTAAAAAATCATTATTGACTCAGGAAATTTCCCATGTATTCTAGGTTGCCAAAGGAAATATCAGCCTCCTCAGAATACAAAAAAAGGATAAGGAAAGATTACTCATTCTGGCTGGGTAGAGTTCTAGAAAATTTGCAAAAATGTTCTGTGAGGCCATGATTCCAGAGGACTTACTGGTGGCTTATCACAGTAAGGGGTTTTACCGTGGAAGCAGGAACAAGTCAGGTCTCCCCAAAAATCTTGTGAGGAGAATCCGAAAGTGCCTGTCTAAGACCTTCAGTGAGATGTCCAAAGAGGATCAGCACTCCACCACCAGAAATATTAACAAGCTATTCGAAGGGAAACAGGCATAGACCCTCCCTGTCATGACTGTACTGTGCTATTATCAGTAGAGAAAAAGTATACTCACTAGACGTGCCCTCTGCAGCAATCTGGTTTGGTTCCAAAGCCGCCTCCTGCGATAAGGGGATGGGCTGCACGTTTAGAAATAAGTCCTGGCTTGCAGATTCTGCTTCTGCACTCGACTGGACCCCTCTGTCCACTTCTTCCAACAAATCAGACCCTGCTTCGTCGTCTTGCCAGGCAACACATGCTGAGGAGTCCACATGTCTTTTGGGGGAAGAGGTTGCGTTTGTTCCCAGAATAGCGTGTCGTTCATCATAATATCCACGTTTCTGGTGAGATGCCCCAGACCGACCATTAGCTTCTTTGCACTTTTGGTAGTTTTTCCTCCGCTCCTTCATCTTAACGTGGCACTGTTGAGCATCTCTGGTGTACCCTTTATAAATCATGCCTTATGATATCACATAAATTTTGGCATTTCTTTTGCTGGTTTTGAGCTGAGTGAGGATAGCTTCTACCCCTGACGCTGCAAAGAGGTCCAGGATCTCCTGATGGCTCCATGCTGGGGCTTTTTTGCGCCCCTGACAACTCATGGCTGCTAGGTGTGCTGCAGAGGTGTGCTCCTGAGGTCTGCTTGCCCTGCTGGCCAGAGTGGAAAGGAAATGGATTTAAAATTCTCGGGCTGATGATCACTGCTTTCTGCTCACCTGGTGAACAGCAGAGGTGAAATGATGACCAGAAAGGACACAATGATGGGCATTGTGGGATAGTGTTAGAGACTAATAAAATCGATTTTAATAAACCTGTTGTCTCCACTTGTATGTCAGCAATGTAAAATCAACTTTTAGGAGTTACTCCAGGTGAAATAGGGAGTACATAAGTTGACCTTAGAGCCCCTTAAAATCGACCTATTGAGCACTGTTTTATGGACACATGGTTTGTAAAATCAGCCTAACACCCTTAAATTTGGCTTAATCTCATAGTATAGAGCTGCCCTAATAGTCCTACTTAAACTGCTTCATTAATAAATAAATTAAGATGAAGAGCTTTGCTGTTTAGGTAGAAGTTGGTAGCAGTAGTGATCTTTTGTTAATCTGGAAGGGGCATGGTTTTGAGCAAGCTCCTGGCTGCATATGGGAGGAAGGTGGGGCTGAGCTGCTGCTTGGTGTGTTGATGGTATTCTTGGCACGGGTGCTGGGCATTGCTGACCCCTGTTTCAGTCACTGTTTACTTGGTTTGATTTGAAGTGGTCCGGGGTGAGAAGCTCAGTCCCAATACTGTGACCATGCACTAAACACTTCTCTCCTGGTATTTTTTCCTAAACCCTAAGAGCAATTGTTGTTTCACAGTACCCAAACGTTTACATATTACAGGTAATTTAATCGTCTGCTCACCTGTTAGTGTTTGACAAGCACGACAGTAATTTCTGAGGGGAAAAAGGCCCCTTGTGATGGTTATTTTATAACCAAGACCTATGTCGTAAATATATTTGGGAAATAAACATCACTCTTTTTTTTGATTACTTCAGTGTATCACACCCTAACAAAATAGCTTTCCAGGTGCTTCATTTTTGTGACACTTATTGAGTATGTATATAACTTTAAGCTCAAGTAGTTCTATTCATGCCATTCTAAATAAAAACTTCAGAGAATACCCAAAATGTTGGTGGAGACAGGTGTGTTTTTCCAAAGAACCAATTAAATGTACACAAATTTAAGCATGTGAATAAACCAATTTTAGCTCATACATGGAGAAGGTAAATGAGTTGGGCGTCCTAAGATAGCTTTTTTTACTTTATAAATATTACCTGTTTGTCAAGAAATCACTTTAGTGGTTTTTTTTTTTAAGTGAATGTAAGGAGTTGCATGAGTCCTTTGGGTCTAGTCTTGCTCTCAGGTATGGTAGTACAGAAGATCAGCTTTTTTTTCCTTTGGTAAATTGTGGTCACCTAACATACATCCAGTGCAGTCTATAATATAATTTATACTTTGTTGCAAAACTTGTCACCAAGTTAGCTCTGTTGCCTGAAAATGCAGTTTTGTTTAAATGAAAGAGATACATATCAAGTGGAAAAAAATACTCAGTGTGTCTAAATAAGATTTGTAAATATATAACTGTGAGAGATTCATACTTTTGGGCCTAATGTAGCATCTCAGTAACTTAGAATGCTCATTTTTCCTTTTATAGTTTTACATGTGGTACACATAAAAATGAGGCTGAGAACGCGGAAGGGTTCTCAGCAATCAAATCAAATTCACACTCAACGTGCTTTGAGGGCAAAGAGGAAATATTCAGAGGTAGAAGAAAGCTTATCTGTTGGAGGAGGAAAACCCGAGAAGAATGAAACTGGTTTGTTGTCGTCAATCAAAAAATTTATTAAAGGAAGCACGCCCAAGGTATGCACTCAGTGTTTTGTTGTCTTTTTTTTTTTTTTTAAAGTTTTTGAGATAGATTCAGTTTTTCTAAAATTTAATCAAGTATTGTATTACGAAAAATAAGAATTTGTAAAAGGCATGTTTTTTTGGAGATGGAATAGATTCATGAACAATAGATTATAAAAGTTGCCCCATAATAGTTGTGTGAATGCAGATGCAGAAGTGAAAATGAAAAGCTTCTGCTACTATCTAATGTTGTATAAAGCAATTACAAATGTTTATGATAATGCCATAAGTTGTAGGACTTAGTATCCGTTGTTCCACTGGAGAGATAAGAAACGTTGCCTCCTAAACACAAGAAGCCAAATTCAGGTATAGTGTAAGGAAGTATAATTTCCATGTGCTTCAATGAATTTCACACCTATGTATCACACCTTAGACATGAAATCAGGGCCAAATTATTGAATCTTTTCTAGCTCTAATACAAAGACACAGATCTGAAGCACACAAATCTTTGTATTTAAAACTTGCTCAATGCAAATTCTGAAGGGAAGATTAATATGCTACTTTTATTGAGTGACACTTTGAAATAGTTTTCAAAGTTATCTTTATCACTTTTTAAAAGATGGTCTAATTTTATGAAACCTTTCTTCAGTCAGTCTTATCAGTCCAGAAGTTCTGGTAATGGAATTTTAAGCTTAAAAACAGCCAGGATGCTAAAAATATACATAAATATTTCAGAGAGCTATATGACAGATAAACATAGTTTAAATGAGAAAAAAAATTGTTGTTAAAGTGAAGTGTTAAAAGTAACAAATTTTATACTTTTGCGTTATAATTAAGATAATACGTGGAGATGTGGTGATGTTGAAAAAGTTATAGTCATTTTCTCAGAAAGCTGGGTGACTAGACAACAAAATGGCAGAAGAAATTCAGTGTTGATAAATGTGCAACGTAGTGCATATTGGAAAACAATCTTAACTGTACATGCAAAATGTTGGGTTTTAAATTAGCTTTAACACTCATGAAACAGATCTGGACATCATCATGAATAGTTCTTGGAAAGCATCTTTTCATATGCATCTGCAGTGTAAAAACTGTTAGGAACCATTAGAAAAGAGAGAGATGGTCATACAGAAAATATCATAATGCTACTATATAAATCAATGCTATGTCCCCACCTTATGTACTGCTTGTAGTTCTGATTGTCCCATCTCTAAAAAGATATATTAGAAATGGAAAAAGGTACGTACAAGAGCTTGAAATGATTAGCAGTATGGAACAGCTTCCATATGGAGTGAGATTTAAAAACTTACCTCTTTGAAGAGATTACTAAATGGAGATATGATAGAGGTCTATAAAATCGTGAATGGTGTGAAGAAAGTGAATAAGGAAGTGTTATGTTAACTTTTTTATCTCCCAGTGAAATTCGTAAGCAGCAGGTTTAACAAACAAGGAGATACTTCTTCATACAACGTATACTTGGCTTATGAAACTTCATTTCCAGGTGATGTTATGAAGGTCAAAAATATAACTGGGTTAAAAATAGAATTACTTGGCCGTGTCTACGCTTGCCCAAGTCTTCAAAATGGCAATGCAAATGGATATTTTGAAGATTACTAATGAGGCACTGCAATGTATATTCAGTGTCTCATTAGTATGCCGCTGGCTGCAGCATTTCGAAATTACTGCGTTTTGCTGCTGCGCGGCTCTTCCAGCTGGGTGTCCTTTTCAGAAGGACCCCAGAAACTTTGAAATCCCCTTATTCTTATCAGCGGAGCTGTGGCTATTGGGCTGGTCAGTTCCTGGCTCCAAGGAGTGGAGGGGCGCTAGGAGCTGGCTGCCTGTGGTTCCCAGCTCCCCTCTACTGGCTGGAGCCAGGAAACTGACCAAGGCTGCTTCCCTGGCTGGTTTCCCAGTTCTGCAAGGGGAGGGGAGCTGGGAACCAGGAGGGCAAAGGTGTCCCCACTGCCATTTGTGACATTTTACATCTTACTTAGGTAATGATGTCATCAGCAGCCTTCCTCACTAAGCTGACAGTCCAAGAAATTTGTCAGCTGTGACCAGGTCATCCCGTCTACACATTCTCTTTGCACTATGTGCTGACCCAGCAAACTCATGATGATGCTGGTTTTGGCAGAACAGTGCTCCAATCTGCAAGACTGTGAAGGATTCTGCTCATGAGTCACCTACAATGGAATCAACATGAGCAAGCGCTTGAAGGAAAAACAGTTACCTACCTTTTTGTAACAATTGTTCTTTGAGATGTGTTGCTCATGTCCATTCTGTTACCTGCCTTTCTGCCCCTCTGCTGGAGTTGTTGACAGGAAGGAAATTAAAAGGTATAGCGCTAGTGATGCTTGGTATACTGCAGCATGAGCATGGCACTCCTGGGGGCACCACTGCTGGCCCCAAGGATATCGGTAAGGCAGAAGTCTCTGACAACTGTGCACAGCTGGTGCACACACACCTGCAGTGGAATGTACAAGAGTAACACATCTTGAAGAACAGCATAATAAAAAAGTGGGAAATTGTTTGTTGCATGAAAAAAGTTTGAAGAAAATTTTTCTACAATAATAATTGCATTTATATCTTTCCCATTGCTCACTTTTTACATTGATTTCTGACATTTCAGATGAGTTTGAAATTCCAGATGATGATAAACACACATACTACAAATGCCTCACCTGGAAGTGAGGATCTATAAAAGAACCTATTTCAGAATTTTCTAGTCTTTTTAATGGAAGAAAAGACATGATTCAGTATATATTTTTTCTTTTCTGTTTTAAGGAAGAAAGAGAAAATCCTGCAAAGAGAAGTAGAATTGAACGCGATATAGATAATAATTTGATTACTTCCACGCCTCAAACAGGAGAAAAGCCTAACAAACAGCTCTCTCGAGTAAGACGGAAAAGTCAAGTAAATGGAGGTTTGTAAATATTCCATTCCTGTATTGAAAGGACAGAGTAGAGAGTCAAGTTCTAATCATTCTAATGCTTGTATGATGACATATTAATACAGGACTTTAATTTGCCCTGTTGGAATAAATGAGAATTTTCTGTTATTGTCAGTGGGAGCAGAGTTGGACCCACAGTGTCCAAGTGCTCTTTCCTAAAGAGTAATTCTAACTATACAGGGTGGATATGAGACTGAGAAACAATCTTATTAATATATATTTTTTCTTTTTAAGTTATTGGGAAAACCACCACATGTGAACTAGTTAGAAATAGGATTTAAAACTGAAAAAGGCAATAGCAATATTTAGTTATGTGAAATTGTTTATCTTCACAGTGTTTTATAAACAAGTGAAATATTATTTCAGAGCTGATAGTTTATGTGAGAATCATTCCACTTCCCAGGTGAAGAAGGTGCTTGATGAAATAAGTGCAAGGAATGAAATTCTTTCACAAATGGACACACTGGCATGTGTTGTTCTGTGCTTCTAGTAATGCAGTTTTAAAATGCAAAATTTACATTTAAATATTAATATCCTAAACCACTT
Organism: Carettochelys insculpta; assembly: GCF_033958435.1. Taxonomy (NCBI): domain Eukaryota; kingdom Metazoa; phylum Chordata; order Testudines; family Carettochelyidae; genus Carettochelys; species Carettochelys insculpta. Next base: position 44,670,088 of record NC_134148.1, on the reverse strand, counting down.
CTTCTGTTTTAGCTCTACCCCACTGCCTAAAGTCAGCTCTCTGACTTAAACAGGATTCCTACTGCACTCATTACATTTTGCCTCCTTTTTTAATTGAAAATCATACCCAGATGTGTCTTGTTCTTAGGAGTATTTAAAACATTGTAAAATCTCTTTAAAGGGTTGTTGAATAGCTCAGTGACCTGGTTGATAGATTGACTTTCTATTTTCAACTTGTGTGTTTATTGAGATAATTGTATGACTTGGAATTCTTTCTCAGCTGATCAGACTGCAGTTTTCAAGCTGTTTTCTAACTTGCCATGACTTGTCTGGTGCAGTAACAAAGGAATGTGCTATTTTCAAAGACTTTAGGGCTTGTTTGGTGCAAATTCTCTTCATGAACTCATTGTTTTACATGATTTGAGTACAGGTTCTTATATTTGACAAGAAAAATTTTATATAAAGAATAATGTGTTCTTAATTACCTATTAAAGCAATAAGTTCATCATTGGAAACTGGTGATAATGACCTAACTGTGAATCCTGTCTTAGATCAAACTAGCCTGTCACCAGTATACCAAAGTCAAATTACTTTAATGGGCTTTGGATTAAGCCAGTGTTACGCAGATTGAAGAAAACAATTTATTTTTGTATTGGTGTTTCGTTGTCCTTGTCCCTGTTCTTACTACTTCTCCTTCTCCTCTTTTTTGGTATCTGAGGTTCCGTGTGTCCTTCCTTTCTTCCATCCCTCCTCCCTTCCTCTTAGGTCAGTCTGCACTGACAGCTGCAAGTTTGGCTGTAGTCTGTTCACCAGCCATTCATATGCAACATGGATTTATCTGAACAAGTGTCTTAAAATGTGCTGTCATCTCTCCTTTGCTAAACAGATCAGCTATAGGTTGAACCTCTTACATCTGACATCTTTGAGACCTGACTGGTGCTGAACCAGAGCATTTGCCAAACCATGGGAGGTCAATGTTTTCTAGCAGCGTTACCAATGCTTCCATTGCTTAATGACTTCAGAAGATGTTTAGGAGTAAATCAGAGTTAAATAACAGCACAGAGCTCTGAGAGCCAGGACTGGTGGCTATAAACAAACTTTATGGGACAGCAAGAAACTTGGTATGATAAATGGACATCTGGCTAACTAAAATCATGCTGGATAATGAATATTTACTGGACCAGAGTGTGCTGGACTAGAGAAGCTCAATGTTTAGATGACTGCTAGGGAATTATGTTTCAAATATTTATGTGAAGATACTCAGGTATTTAATGGCTATACAAAAAGTCTTTTTTGGTACAGAAGGACATAGGTAGTTAAGTAGAGAGGCTTCTACTAGTGGAGTCAGGTTCATCACTTGGACTCTTCTATTTAGAATATAGTGGACTACTTGCTGTCTTTGAAACACACAGGACTCTTATTTAGGTATGTTAAAGTTCATCTATCTGTGCTGTCAGTATATTTCCTGCTGGATGGAGGTCATTTGATTTTTCTCTGACCCTATGTGTCTAAGTTTTTAAATGGTCTGATTCATACACTTCCACCAGTTAAAGAGCCTTTCCCTATCGAAGACTTAAATATAGCACTTGTCATCATTCTCTTTTGTATGACTTTTCTGTTAAGAAAATGTTTTTGATGCACGTTGAACTTCTCTAATCTGGCATTCTCTCATCTAGCAACCTCTAATCCGGCATGGTTTTTGTTAGCTGGACAACCACTTATCATGGATGTGGCCAAGCTTCCTGTGGTCCCATAAAATTTGTTTCCAGACCCCAGTCCTGGCTCTCAGTGTTCTTTGCCGTTTGCTAACTGTAATTTACCCCTAAATGTCTTCTAAGAGCTCAATAAGCAGTGGAAGTGTTGGTAATGCTGCTAAACAATATTGACCTTCTGTAGTCTGACAAATTCTCTCATCCAGTACTGGTCAGGTCCTGAGGTTGCTGGACTAGAGAGGTTCAAGCTGTACTGATTACATCAACTCTCACTGTAAGTGAAGCACTGGCTGTTCTTGCTGGCCCTCCATATGGAGTGTTTCATACGGACAGAGACACTCCTCAAGCTGAATCAGAAACTTTTACCAAACATGCTTTTGGAATTCTATATGAAACATCTTATATACTTATTTGTATTTTTTTTTCCAAACCGCTTGATTTCCTATGGAGGTTAAACTCCACACGCTGGATGTTCCTAGGGGTTGTATCTTTTTATTTTCCTAGGATGAAGGCATTCAGCAAATTGGCTAGATAGACGTGATTTTTGGTAACAAAGCTCTGTCATTGTGTCAGGGTGCAGTCAGTCAACATCTGTAGCTTATTTTAGGGGAAATCGAGCTCTTAGGGGTTATAGTTGTCCCCTGTGCTCCTCATGAGAGGCGAGGAACAAGGAAGGTCAAAGGGAGAAGTGATCCCATCTTAATTGGTTTTGGGAAGAGGGGGCTTTTGAAATCTGGGGTTCCTTTTGAAAGGCCCCTGTGTATACAAGCAGCATGCGTTTCAAAAGCAGCACTTTCAAAATGAGGTGCTGTGTATTCATGGCAGTGCCTCATTTGCATCTGCCAACATGGCTCATTGGCATACCTCTTTCGAAAGGTGGGGGAGAGTGTAGCCACAGCTCCTCAGAATGACACCACTTTATTTTATGGTTCTTACTCAAACCAGTTCTCATCTGGCACGTTTCAGCTCTGTGAGGCACGTGATTAGATACACATATTTATAAACAGCCTTACTCAGTTGTTAATTTGAGACTGAGATTTAATTATGTCTTGTGACTCTTGGTATGTGTAGTTCGAAAGAATAGTTTTTTTTGTTTTGTTTTTGTTTTTTTTACTAGAGAGTGAAAAAATGACTTACAGAACAGGTAAGAGCTTGATCCTAGGAGGTAGCAAACATACTCACTGTCCACTGGAATCCCATTGGCACTGGAATCAGCAGGCATTGAAGGTGCCCAAGACCTTGGAGGGAATACTCTACTCCTTGCAGGATTGACCACTAAATGTTTCGAGTATTTTTATGAACTTCTACTCATTCATTCATAACTTTTTTCCTTTTTATAATAACTGATTCTTGCTAATTTTGATTGCTGATTTAGATTGCTGATTTAAACTGGTGTAGACAGCTGATTTTATTTTGGATGGTGAGATATTTAATTTTCAGTAAGCGATGGTTTTTTTTTTTAGTAAAATGCTCATTTAACTGACCTTTGGTGGAGAATGAGGAAAATTCATTGCATTTCATATAATAAAAAGAAAGAAACAAGAAAAGAGCACAAGTAGATCTGAGAAACAAAATCTGTCCAGTGAAGTTTTATATCCCTTTTATTTTCTTTTACAGAAGCTGGAAGCTACGAAATGACAAACCAACATGTAAAACAAAATGGAAAATTAGAAGATAATCCTTCCACTGGCAGTCCCCCAAGGACTACATTACTGGGGACCATATTTTCTCCTGTTTTCAATTTTTTCTCACCAGCAAATAAAAATGGTAATTATTTTATCTAAAGCTACACAGTATATATTAACATAAAAGCGAAACATGGGTCTTAATTTTATTTAAAAAAAAAGTTGTTTACATTGGTAGTACAATAGATGTTCTTCTTTGAGTGCTTGATCATGTCAGTTCCAAGAAGGGGTGTGTGCGCTGCATACACAGTTGTTTGAAGGTCTTTCCTCTACTGGTGTCTGTTGGGTCAGCTGTGCAGCACCCTGGAGTCATTCCTTTATAGTGGGGTATTTAGATCTCTGCTGATCCACCACTTTCTCAGTTCCTTCATACCACCACTGACAGTGATTGGATCAGCTTCTCTCTTGACTTTAGCAAGTGATCTCATAGGTATGGCAGTACCTACACCTTCCACTTTATGGATTTTTCTTCATTGTTATCTGTAAATAATTGAGCCTGTGTGATTAGTATACGTAGTAGTTAGACAAGTTTTTGGTGGGGATTACTCCCCTAATGTTTTGTGGAGACCTGAGGGTGCCTTAGTCTCAGGGTTTCAAGCCATGTGGGTCCTGCCTGAAGCCTGTGCCAAAAAGAGACCCACGTGACTCCTGTCTGAAGTGCCTGGGAAAGGCACACCAGTCAGACGAGTGCAAAATCAGAGAAAAGCAGAGGCTTCATGCCAAGAACCAGAAAGGAACGTGACTTACTACTGAAACTTCTGATGGAGTCAGCCCTTCATTCCCATCCAGCCAAGGTAATTTTCAGCTCCTACATCAATGGTCTGGCCTTCGTGAGTGAGGTTCTGGCACTGACGAGGACCCTCAGCACTCTGAGGACAACCATTTCCTGGCCCAAAGACTGTTTCCATTTGCTGGTGCTTCATAAGAAGATGAAGATGGAGAGAACGTGCTTCCCCACTAAAGTAGTGGCATGAGCTGGCACCAGCAAGGAGTTTCCTGTTTTGGGACTCCCTCCCCTGTCTCTGACTGTGCCAGCAACCCTAACCTGGTGGAATCCCTGGTATGTGAGTGTTTGGAGGATGAGGCAGAGCACCCATCCATGCTAGACACCTTTGAAGTGGCCAGGGATCTGATTGCAATTATGACATAGTCTCCTGCTTTGGCACCAGCATCAGAAAAACTGTGTCCTGAAGAGGCAAGCCAACAATAATGCAACACCAATCACCGTTGCCATGGCACCACTTCTTGGCACCATCCTGGTCTGCACTGCCCTGGTTATCAAGATTGGACATCTCGGAGTCAGAGATGGATTCACATGCCTCTTGGTGGAACTGATATGTTCCTGCCACCTCTCAATGCCGGAAGGTGGGCCCCCTTTTACTGTGTGCAGTAGTGGGGACTGGCTTAGTTGTGTGGGGCTACCACTGAGCCCAGGGCCCGAGTTCCAGATCTATACTGGCTATGGATATGTTACTGAGGGAATAAGTCACATCAGTGGCTCAGGACCCTCCATGTGGACAGGTTGTTGCTGAGACTGATGTGGGCCTTGGGACTAGTACCAAGTAGACTAGATACTTGAACCAGTGTTGACAACAGCAGCACTCTAGGGGTCTCCACAGGGTGATCCCTATAGATGAAAGGGGCAGAAAAACCTGTTTCTCCCAAAGGCATTATCCTCATCCTTCCTGGATGAAGCAGTGGTGGGCATCGCCACTTTACTGCTTGCCATGGACACCAGAGCACATCAGGAGCTGCTCAGGAGAGTTGCACAAAACCTTAATATGCAGATGAAAGAGGTCTCGGAGGAGACAGACCCTGTGGTGGACGTTCTGGCCCCTGAGGATCCTTTGAGGGTGGCTTTGCCCCATTAAAACACCACTGAGGTGTCATGTCATACACCTGCTCCTCTTTTCCGCCCCTCCTCAGCTAAAGGGGTGAACACAAGTTCTTTGTGCCACCTAAAGGAAATGAACACTTGTTTATCCACTCACAACTGGGTCCTCTAGAGTGGGTCACAAGGAAAGACGGGCAGCCGGACTCAGGCCCCAGGAAACAAAGAAGCTGGATTTCTTTGTTCAGAAGGTACTCCACCAGGGGTCTCCAGCTTCACTTAGTTAACCAGCCAATGATCCTGAGCCATTATTTCTACAATTCCTGGAATACCTTGTTCAGATTCCAGGAATTGCTACTGGCAATCTCCTGCCCTGAGTTTGAAGCTATCCTGAAAGCAGGCAAAGTGATTGCAAGGACCTTTCTACAGGCTGCCTTGGATACTGCAGATTCAGCTGCTCATACAATACAATACAATACCTACAGTATCGATAAGATGTAGCTCATGGCTTCAGGTCTCAGGACTCCCACATGCAGTTGCAGAACACCAGGACTTGCCTGTTTTGAACTCTTTTCAGAAGAGACAGACACTAGACTCCATAGCCTGAAGGACTTGCAGTCAACCCTTAAATCCATAGGGCTGCATATACCAGCCCCTCAAAGAAAGCCATTTAAGCCACTGCCTGCCACAGTCATCTATTCCACTTCTTCCAAGCAGAACTATAATAGGAAGTAAAGCAGGAGGAACTCCTTCCAGTCCTCCTCTGTTCAGGACTAGGGAGCAGTAGAGCAGCCTTCGGCCTCTAAACCAAACTTTTGAAGGTGTGTCTGGTGGTGATGCACTAGTCCATTTCTTGGATCCTTCCCCTTTGTCAATCTTCTTTGCCATTTCTTCCATGTCTGGCCTCAAATAACCTCAGCCCAATGTGCCTTAAGCACAGTAGAATTAGGATATTCTCTCATTCTGATCCCTCCCACCTTCTCATCTGTCCCTCTTCGAGGACCCTTCTTGTGAGCAATGTCTAGTGTGGGAAGTGCAAATGTGCCTACAACTTGGGACGGTAGAGGAGACTCCTCTGGAATTCGGTGGCAGGGCATTCTACACATCTTATTTCTTAACCTCCTAGGCCAAAGGTGGGCTCAGACCCATCTCAGATTTGAAAACCATCAACACATGCATAAAGAAGTAGAAGTTCTGCATGATCTCCCTGATTTCCATCAGACCCTTCCTGAATCTGGAGAACTGGTATGTTACCCTGGATTGAAGGATGCCTATTTCCACAAGTCCATAATCCTGGCCCACACTTGGTTCCCACAATTTGTGGACAACATCATACACCATCAGTTCATGCTCCACCTCTTTGGCCTGTTGGTGAACTTCAGAGGAGCCACCTAGTGCATGGCTGCCTTTCTATGGAAGTGGAAGGTGCAGTTATTCCCATACCTAGATGACTGGCTAATCAAGAGCTGATCTTGGGTCCAAGTGGAGGTCCACATGAGCCTGATGTGGATTACATTCTCCAGGCTTGGCGTCATTCTGAACATGGTAAAGTGACCCATAACTCTTACTCAAAGGATAAAATTCACTGATGCCCTCTTGAACTCTGGTCAGGCCAGCGCTTTTCCTATACAGTCTTGTTTCCTTGCCGTGAGCACCGTCATAGCAATCTTAAAAGATTGCCCACCATAATTGCATAAAATTGCTTAAAACTGCTTAGGCATGTGGCTACTTGCATGTACATTATATAGCATGCCAGGCTAGGACTCCATCCACTTCAGCCTTGGTAGCCTGAGTTACAGACTGAACTGACACCATCTAAACAGATTGGTCACTCTCACTCATCAAGTCCTGGAGTCCGTTCAGTGGTGGCTTTACCCGCAAGCAGTGTTTGTGGAAATACTCTTCTTCCTCGAGTGTCCCCGTGGGTGCTCCACGATAGGTGTCGGGCTCGCACCGGCGCCGCAGATCAGATCTTTCCAGCAGTTTCTGCCTGACCGCGCATGCGCCGGTGCGCACCGCTCCCCTGCGCGTTCCCGGCCACGTGCGCGATCCGGTCCCCGCCAGTTCCTTCTTAACCGCCATCGGCTGCAGATGGAATCTGCTCAGGCTGTGGCCAGAGTCAGCGTATTTAGAGGGTTTTTTTTTTCAGAGTTTGAGTTCTCTTTCAGAGTTCTTAGTTAAATTGTTTGTTTCTTTAATGCAAAATAAATAAATAAATAATAATAATAATAGTATATATATAGAAAGTCTTAGAAACGAGAGGAGGAGCGGAGGCACCCCGGGGACGTGAAGGCCAGTAGGCCTCCTGCTGCGGCAGGCTGGAGTCCGTGAGAGGGGAACAGGCACAGAGAAGGTGCTAAGTACCCTATTAACAGCTCAAAGACTCACCGCAGTGTCCTCTTCAGGATTCAAGAAGTGTGAGTCCTGCCGCAAAGCTGTGCCGGCCTCTGATGGGCACAGTCAGTGTATCAGATGCCTGGGGGAATCACACGTCACCCAGAAATGCTCCTTCTGTGCAAAGCTCACAGCCAGAGCCAGAAAGGACAGAGAAATGTGGCTGAAAATGCTGCTGTTTGATAAGGCCCTCCAGCCAGACGTGCCGGAGAGGCCTCAACCGGAGGGACCCACAGGGCTCCATAAAAGGAAGGCGGTGTCCCTCACCCCCTCAGTGCAAAAACGGAGGAAGCTCTCTCCAGCCCGATCCCTGCCAGTGGTCACAGCGAGCGGGATGGGCGTAGCTCATAGCCCCCAGCCGCAGTCACAAGCGAGCGGCAGCGCAGCAGCGCACATGGCAGAGGCTGAGCCTCCGATTACTAAACAGCCGGCCCGTGCATTCAGAGCGGCGGCCAGGCAAGAGCCGGAACCGGCGGCACCGCCGCAAGCGGCACAGACCCCCGCGGCACCAACAGTGCAGGGCCAACAGGCACGTAGCCTGCAGGCACTGGAGGAGACCACCCGCACGGCACCGCAGATGAGCGTGGCGCCGACAGCGGGGCCAAGATCCCCGGCACCGAGAGGGTTGGAGCCAGCCCCGCAGGGGAAGGGAAAGGCAGCAGCGAAAACCCGGCACCGCAGCCCTTCTCTGGACAGGGCTGCAGGGCTGCTCTCAACAAGTCCTCCCGTTATGCTGCGTACACCAACCAGGAGACATGGGTCTCCCCCAGCCTACCCAGAGCCTCCTTCCCCGTTCCTCCAACTAGCCTCACCATGGCTTGGGCCACCCTCGCCCTTTCTGGGATTTGACCCTCTGAAGTACTACCATAAACCAGTTTCACCATTGTCTCAATCGCCCAGATGATCTCGCTCCCCCAGACATCAGGAGTATACACCTCAAGAGTGGTCCAGGTCTCCATCCCAGGAACCGTGCCTATGCTGCCACGGTCGTCCTTATCACTCTGGGCATAGACACCAAAGGCATACACCCAGGGGCAGGTCCCCCTCGACCGCCCAGTACCCCCGTGGGCACTCACGGACGGGGACGGAAACACAGCTGTCTCAAGGGGAGCTGATTCTGGAACCCCGAGATTTTCCCTCGCAAGCCTCTAGTGAGAGGGTGTACCACCGACAGCAGGACCCTGAGAGTTCAAGGGAGGTCTACCCTAGTGGTTCCTCCTTGTCCTCCCCCGACAAGGCTATGGCCCCCGGAGATGTTGCCCCCCCCGGACGACCTCAAACAGTTTCAGGAGCTGTTTAAAAGGGTGGCTTTCACGCAAGGCATCCAAACAGCAGAGGTGCAGGAGAAGCACCACAAGCTCCTCAAAAACCTGAGGCCTCTGTCCTCGTCCAAAATCGCTATCCCGCTCGACGAAGCAATCATGGAGTCTGCTACCACCATATGGCAGACCCTGGCTTCCGCTCCACCTATAGACAAGAGGGCGGATAAGAAATACTTCGTCCCGGCAAAGGGCATGGAGTTCCTGTTTAGTCACCCACAACCAAATTCTCTGGTGGTAGAATCGTCTCAACAGAGATCGAAGACTTCCCAGTACAAAGCGGGGGGAATGGACAGAGATGCCAAGAAGCTAGAGCTATTTGGCAGAAAGGTATACTCCTCCTCCACCCTGCTGCTGAGAGTGGCTAATTATGCAGCACATCTAGCGAACCACAATTTCGACAATTACACCAGGCTTACTTCTCTCATGGATTCGCTTTCAGAAGATAAGAAGCCGGCGCTGAAGGCCATCATGCAAGAGGGCTATGCAGCCTCAAGGATGGGAGCCCAGATCGCCCTGGACATAGCGGACACGGCGGCACGCTCAACGGCTACGGCAGTGGTCATGCGCAGGGAATCCTGGCTCCAGACATCGGGTATCCCGAGGGGTCTGCAGGCAAAAATTGTCGATCTCCCTTTCGACACACAGAAGTTGTTTGCAGAGTCAACTGATTTGGTCCTTCATTCCAGTAAAGACTCAAGAGCTACACTCAGAACCCTGGGTATTTATACCCCTCCATACAGAAGGAAAAAGTATTACCCTCAACAACGACGATACCCGTACCAGCCTCAGTGTGCTCAGTACCAACGGGCTACGACCAAGGGCGGCATCAACAGCAACAACAGTATAGAACTCCCAGGCGACGTTCCCAACAAGGCCGTACATCTTCAGGGCAGGCCCAAAGGCAACAAGTTTGATGAACAGATCGAGGGCTGCACTATTACTACCATCGCGCAATGTCATCCACAATTAATGTTCCATCATCGCCTCCGACCGTTCCACTCACAATGGCAAAAGATCACCACAGACAAGTGGGTACTAGAGATCATAGCCACGGGTTACGTGATCCCCTTTCAGTCACTCCCACCGCCAAGATCTCCGCCCAGGCCTCATCTCAGGGATGCCTCCCACGAGGCGAAACTCAAGCACGAGGTGGACCACCTGATGCTTATAGGGGCAGTCGAAAGAGTGCTGGAGCGACTTCAAGGGAAAGGGTTTTATTCACGATACCTCCTCACAGAGAAGAAAACAGGAGGCTGGAGGCCCATCTTAGATCTTCGAGGCCTCAACCGGTACTTGCGCAAACAACGCTTTCGGATGATCACAGTCGCCTCTATACTCACGGCACTGGACGATGGAGATTGGTTTGCAGCCCTCGACTTACAAGATGCGTATTTTCATATAACGATCCACCCGGCTCACAGACGTTTTCTCCGGTTTATGGTCGGCAAAGAACATTTCCAATACAAAGTTCTTCTGTTCGGCCTCTCCTCGGCCCCCAGCGTCTTTACCAAGACCCTGGCAGTGGTGTCAGCCTACCAGCACAGACAGGGGGTATTTATATTCCCATATCTGGACGACTGCCTACTGAAAGGGGCCTCGAAAGAGGAGGTACTACGCATGATGTGCGTAACAGCAAACACGTTTTCTTCACTGGGCCTGGTCATCGACCTTGCGAAATCAAAGATCGACCCCACACAGGACATAGAGTTCATAGAGGCACGCATAAATTCTATCACAGCAAGACTTTATCTACCCGACGCTTGCTTTTGCGCCATCGGTTCCCTGGTACAAGTCATTACGTACAGCCCCACGGTGCCGGTTTTAACGTGCTTGCAGCTGCTCGGCCACATGGCAGCGGCAACGTTCGTGGTACAGAACGCCAGATTGCATATGTGCAACCTACAACATCGGTTGGCGAGTGTTTACAAGCCGGCATCCCATACCGTCCACAGGGTGGTGTCGCCCACGACAGAGGTGCGCAGATCCCTGCAATGGTGAGTAAACCCCAAGAACATGCTAACAGGGGTACCCTTTCACCAACCACAAATCTCTATTTTTCTCCCCACCGACACCTCCCGCATAGGGTGGGGAGCACATATTGGCGAAAAGGTGACGCAAGGACTGTGGTCCCCTACGGAACAGTCACTGCATATAAATATTCTGGAGCTCAGAGCGGTGTTCAACGCCTGCAAACACTTTCAAGACCACATACAAGGCAAGGTAGTCGGGATCAATACAGACAATATCTCCACCATGTTTTATATAAACCGACAAGGCGGAGCTCGATCCCGTGCCTTATGTGTGGAAGCGGTCCGGCTGTGGAACTGGTGCATCGCCAACAATATAACGTTGAAAGCCTCGTACTTAACCAGGCGCTTACAACGTGAAGGCAGACCAGCTGAGCAGGCACTTCGCACTCACACACGAGTGGCAGATCCGCTCCGATCTGCTACGACCGATTTTTTCAGGCATGGGGTTTTCCCCAGATAGACCTGTTTGCCACTCAGCACAACAAGAAGTTCCCCCAGTACTGCTCAAGGGCAGGACTGGGGTGGGGGTCCCTGGGGGACACGTTCGCGATTTCGTGGAAGGGCCCACTGCTTTACGCGTTCCCCCCCACGGTGCTCATCCACAAGGTCCTGCAGAAAGCCAGGAGGGAGAGAGCCCGCATGATCCTAGTGGTCCCCACATGGGATCGACAGCAATGGTTCCCCTTGCTTCTCCACATGTCGGATCGTCCACCGTTTCCCCTTCCGGTAGCGCCGGACCTGCTCACGGAGGCCCAGGGGTCCATAGTACATCCTCACCCCCGAGGCCTGCGCCTACAAGCATGGTTAATCCATGGCTCAGCTCCCTAGAAAGTACATTTACGGAGGGAGTACAACAAGTCCTGGAAAGTAGCGAAAGGATCTCCACCGGGAAGACCTACAAACAGAAATGGACTCGATTCACTGCATGGTATTCCACCAAGCAGTTAGCTCCCCTTGAAGTGCCTATACCTGTCATACTAGAATACTTACTGGACCTCAAGAGAGGCGGGCTCTCCCTCTCCTCGTTGAAGGTCCATCTCGCTGCTGTGTTGGCTTTTCGGCATGAAGACGAAGGGCCCATGGTGTTTGCCCATCCTATTGTTACCAGGTTCCTGAAGGGGCTGGTAAACCTGTACCCCCCTCGGAAACCGCTTCCACCATCGTGGAGCTTGGACCTGGTGCTCAGCATGCTAACGGGACCACCCTTTGAACCCTTAGCCACGGTTTCCCTCCGTCTCCTTACGATAAAGACAACCTTCCTTCTTGCAATCACGTCAGCTTGCAGGGTCAGTGAGCTCGCAGCAGTTATGGCAACGCCGCCCTGCACGGTATTCTCGAAGGAGGCGGTAACCTTACGGCTGCACCCAGCCTTTGTTCCGAAAGTTTCTTCAGAGTTCCATCTTAACGAACCTATAGTTTTACCCTCGTTTTACCCGAAGCCTCATAGCTCCAACAAGGAGGCATGCCTGCACCTCCTGGACGTGAGGAGGGCGTTGGCCTTCTACATAGACAGAACTACGTCCTTCCGGAAAACGGACAGACTCTTAGTCTCTCTCGCTCCCAGATCAAAAGGAGAGGGTCTCTCTTCACAGAGAATCTCAAAGCACATTGTGTCCTGCATAAAGATGTGCTACGAACTTCAAAAGACTCCTTTACTGGCCCTGCCTAGGGCTCATTCCACCCGGGCGGTGGCGGCATCAACAGCCTTTTTCAAGGGCATCGCGCTAAAAGACATTTGCAGAGCAGTGACCTCGTCATCCTATGACACCTTCGCCAAGCATTATGCCCTACACCGGGTATTCCAAGAGGATACCTGCCTCTCGACAGCGGTCCTTTCGGTGGCAAGCTGCACATAACCCGATTACCCACCTCCTTTCTTGGGTTACTGCTGGGTAGTCACCTATCGTGGAGCACCCATGGGGACACTCGAGGAAGAAAGAGAAGTTACTCACCGTAGTAACGATGGTTCTTCGAGATGTGTCCCCGTGGGTGCTCCACCACCCGCCCATCCTCCCCGCTTTGGATCTCTGTTTGGTGTTTTTCAGGAGCATCCGAGGCGGTTGGTCAAGGAACTGGCGGGGACCGGATCGCACACGTGGCTGGGAGTGTGGAGGGGAGCGGCGCGCGCCAGCGCATGCGCGGTCCGGCAGAAACTGCTGGAAAGATCTGATCTGCGGCGCCGGTGCAAGCCCGACACCTATCGTGGAGCACCCACGGGGACACATCTCCAAGAACCATCATTACTACGGTGAGTAACTTCTCTTTCTCCAGACTTCAGCAATCACTGTCACTAGTCATGGGCGCATCAGCAATTTGATTTGGTGGGTGGAGGGGAGAGGAGGGGAGCACATGTAAGTCGACTCAGCGTCCCTCGTTCCAGGCAGAAATTTTGCTACACATCAATGTCAGGGAGGTGTGTGTGGTGCCTCTTGCCTATGAACCATTTCAAACGCATCTGCAGGGCAGATGTGCATCTGTGTTGACAGACAGTACTATGGCAATATATAAACATTGTGGCATTCACTCCTCTCCCTAGTGTAAGGGAGTCTTTAGGCTGTGTGATTTCTGCATCATAGTCGTCAGCAACATAGGGACGTAGGTGTCTGTCTGTATCTTTACACCACACTGTGCCCTCACACAGTAGACTAGAGGCAGTGCTGCATTTGGCACAGCTGTGCTGCAGTGTGCAACTTAATGAACTCTTACCCACCTGAGCCTGGGTACTGCTTGGAAGCTCCTACTTGGAATTGACATGAGCAAGCACTTAGAGAAGAAAAAAAAGCTGCTCTTCAAGATATTTGCTTATGTCCATCCCAAAAACCACCTGTGGCTCTTTTGTTGGAGTGTCTGACAAGAAAACATTTAAGAGACAGTAAGTCTGTAGGGACCTCTGTATACCACCATGAAGGCTCAACTCCAGGTGCTACATAGTGAGCCAACGCATACTGCAAGGAGAAAAACTTGCAACAATTGTGCACACTGCACGTCCACACCTAATTGGAATGGAAGGGAACAATGCACGTCAAACGTATTACAAAAAGTTGGTATCCACTTTATCCTTGTTGATCTGCAGAGCAAGAGCTACAGTTGCACCAAAGAAAACTGAACCTAACAAGTAGAATGGTTGATTGAGCTACATAAGAAGAGGGAAGGGTTTAGTTGCATTAAAATTTTTGTTTCCTAGTTACAGATGCCTAACACTTCACTTTGATTTACAAAGTGTTAGGGTGAAAAATACTGAATTAGATTCTATCTAAAACAGATTTCTCTTTTTTTTGGACATCTTTGGTTTGTATGTTATTATCGTGAATTAAATCGAGACATCTTCAGTTATTCTAGAACACTTGATTTCTGAATTTACAAATATTAATACTCTAAGTAATTCAACATTAGGATAATAATTGCACTGAACCCTCATTTCAGGGACATCAGGATCAGATTCCCCTGGGCAAGCTGTTGAAGCTGAAGAAATAGTCAAACAGCTTGATATGGAACAGGTGGATGAGATCACTACCAGTACTGGAGCATCGACCAATGGAGCAATTTACACTAGCCAAGCAGTGCAAGTAAGATCTACTGTCAACAACGGTTTAGAAGAAGTGGAGGAAACAACTGATCGTGATCTACCACCTCTTACAAGTAAGAAACTTGCATTTTCCTGGAACTCTTAAATTAAATGTGCAATAATAAAAATGTGTTTGCAGATTTGAATAGAAATTTTTTAGCCCAGAGTGTTTCTGTATTTTATATAAACATAGATTCCACATTTGCTTGTGAATAAGATTGCTTGCACACTGATTTTTGTGAGCAGTCCTGGCTCTTAGTATTCTGGGAAATACTGTTTATTTGCCAGAGATAGAATCTCATTGTAAACTTCTCAGGATAAATCCATTCCTGGTGTGACTCAGTTGACTTACAAATTTAAGTGAAGCCTAATTCAAATGAATATTGTTATTCCAGGTGTCAGATTTTCTGACTCAGTATGTTTTAATGGCAAAGGTAGTAATAAAACTTAAACTCTTGAAATGCCCATCACCAAATAGAAATTCCTAACTCATTGGTTGATGTCATCAAAACAACATAGACAAAAGACAGATTTAAATAGGTCCCTCCTTAATTTACATTTTTTCCTTCAAGAAGAGAATCATGTTATTTTTGGATCATGTACAAGCCTGCCACAAGGCCATGAACTATTTAATTTTAAAGCTTGAGAAATGGTATTTAAATAGAGCATGGCTTTGTGTGGTTTCACTGCAGAGAGGTGACTTCAACACTACAAGATGTAGGGCTGAGGTGAGATGATGTTGGGGAATTTTCACTGGTACTATGAAGACTTGTGCAGTAAGTGCAGCATTTTCACACTTTAAAACAGTGCACTAATAAGACTAGCTTTTGTGGGTTTCTTTGTTTTGTTTTGTGTCTTTCCATTGAATTTTAGCACCAGTATCTCCGGACAGTGGTTACTCATCAGCTCATGCAGAAGCCACCTATGAAGAAGACTGGGAAGTCTTTGATCCGTAAGTATTAATATTTTTACTGGACTATTACTTTTATAATATTGGGCTTTTTTTGAGCAAGTACTTTGTCGTGTTCAGAATTTGTCTTGCTGTGGTGAGGTCTGTTTGCAATTGCCAAGTATAAAACTACAGGTTGAACCTTTCCAATCCGTAACTCTGTTGTCCTGCAAACTTTGTAATCTGGCATGATTTTAGTTAGCTGCACGACCACTTATAGAATCGTAGAATACTAGAATACTAAGACTGGAAGGGACCTCGAGAGGCCATCGAGTCCAGCCCCCTGCCCCAATGGCAGGACCAAGTACTGTCTAAACCATCCCTGATAGACATCTATCTAACCTGTTCTTAAATATCTCCAGCGATGGAGATTCCACAACCTCCCTTGGCAATTTATTCCATTGTTTGACCACCCTGACAGTTAGGAACTTTTTCCTAATGTCCAGTCTAAACCTCACTTGCTGCAATTTAAGCCCATTGCCTTGTGTTCTATCCTTAGAGGCCAAGAAGAACAAGTTTTCTCCCTCCTCCTTATGACACCCTTTTAGATACCTGAAGATGGCTATCATGTTTCCCCTCAATCTTTTCTTTTCCAAACTGAACAAGCCCAATTCTTTCAGCCTTTCTTCATATGTCACATTCTCTAGACCTTTAATCATTCTTGTCACTGTTTTCTGGACCTTCTCTGTTTCTCCACATTTCTTGAACTGTGGTGCCCAGAACTGGACACAATACTCCAGCTGAGGCCTAACCAGCGCAGAGTAGAGTGGAAGAATGACTTCTCGTGTCTTGTTCACAACACACCTGTTAATGCATCCCAGAATCATGTTTGCTTTTTTTGCAACAGCATCGCATTGTTGGCTCACATTTAGCTTTTGGTCCACTATAACCCCTAGATCCCTTTCTGCTGTAGTCATTCCTAGACAGTCTCTCCCCATTCTGTATGTGTGAAACTGATTGTTCCTTCCCAAGTGGAGCACTTTGCATTTGTCCTTATTAAACTTCATCCTGTTTACCTCAGACCATTTCTCCAATTTACCCAGATCATTTTGAATTATGACCCTATCCTCCAAAGCAGTTGCAACTCCTCCCAGCTTGGTATGATCTGCAAACATAATAAGCTTACTTTCTATGCCAATATCTAAATTGTTGATGACGATATTGAACAGAACCAGTCCTAAAATAGACCCCTGCAGAACCCACTTGTTATACTTTTCTAGCAGGATTGAGAACCATTAAGAACTACTCTCTGGGTACAGTTATCCAGCCAGTTATGCACCCACCTTATAGTAGCCTCATCTAAATTGTATTTGCCTAGTTTTTTGATAAGAATATCATGCGAGACCATGTCAAATGCTTTACTAAAGTCTAGGTGTACCACATCTACCGCTTCTCCCTTATCCACGAGGCTCGTTATCCTATCGAAGAAAGCTATCAGATTGGTTTAACATGATTTGTTCTTTACAAATCCATGCTGGCTGTTCCCTGTCACTTTACTGCTTTCCAAGTGCTTGCAGATGACTTCTTTAATTATCTGCTCCATTATCTTTCCTGGCATAGAAGTTAAGCTGACTGGTCTGTAGTCTCCTGGGTTATTCTTATTCCCCTTTCTATAGATGGGCACTATATTTGCCCTTTTCCAGGGTGTGGCCAAGTTTCCTGTGGTCCCATAAAGTTTGTTTACAGCCATCAGTCCTGGTTCTCAGTATTCTGTGTTGATATTTAGCTGTAATTTACCCCAAATATCTTCTCAGAGCCCAGTCAGCAGTGGACGTGTTGGTAATGCTGCTGGACAATATTGGCCTTCTGTAGTCCAGCAAATTCTCTCATCTGGCACCGGTAAAGTCCAGTTGGTGCTGGATGGAGAGAAGTTCAATATTTAATATATTGTGGCTGTTCGTGGCTTGTTCTATTCAGTTTAAATTATTGATTTCATATAATTACTTTAGTTGACTTGCTGCATTGTTGGAGTAATGTGACTAAGTGTATACAACAAATTCTCTTTCCTTTTTTAGATATTATTTCATCAAACATGTTCCACCACTAACTGAAGAACAACTTAATAGGAAGCCAGCTCTTCCACTAAAAACAAGAAGCACACCAGAATTCTCTTTAGTTCTAGACTTGGTAAATATGCGTATAGATATATAATCATGGGGGACAAGTGAATTTATGTTTCACTTATTTTTGCATGTTGGACACATTGGAAACATGATACCCCCATTATTAAAAACAGACCTTATTAAATGCATATTTTGGAAAGCAAAGTATTCAGAAAGGTTTAAAATTTTCTGTTAAAAACACTGAATTTAAAGAAATAATTTGAGAAACAGTCACTGAGTAACAAGAATGGAAAATTCACTGCATATATTGTATGAATCAACATCTTTTTAAACATTTCAAAGAATTTTTTCTTTAAATCTTCATGAAAGAAAGTTAGCTGACCATCCGTAGGGCCTTGCTATAGGACCTTCACATAGGAGCGGTGGAGAAAATCAGATACAGGAAAAAATTCAGCATCACCTGTATTTGAGCAAATACTTACAAAAGGACAGGTCTACAAGTGAGATTCTCTTAAGTCAGAGTATGCTTTTTTTAGAACAATTTGTTTTTACTCTCTCTGTTGATCCATTTTACTGTATTTAAGAGGTTGTTAATGAATAAGTCAGTCACTGGCTATTTATAGTTGTCATTTTATGAGTAAAGATGTTTAATTTTTTAATAAAATGAGAAAATAGAAAGACTTCTGAGATTGACATTATAGATGCTGTTTTATTATGTGCTATGTAACCTGTATACACAGGTCATATGAGTCGAATACTCATCTCAAACTGATAGGAATAGACTTGTATTAAATAAGATTAATTTGTTGCACCTGTAAAACCAATATTTCTTTCCTTTGGGACTCTAAGTGCCAGCAGAAAGAAATGAAATTCTTGTAGAATTGCAACATTAATCAGTTGTGTGATTCACAAATAGCTGTCTTTCAAAACTTGGCAATGATGCATTCAAAACTAAAATGATCAGACTGAATTATAGGGTGAGTTGCCTTCCAAAAGAACATAAAAAAGCTGCATCCTTTTCAACAATCCTGTCTCAAAAGATTCTTAATTTCATATGACCTTTTTATTTTATTTTTTCTAGGATGAAACGCTAGTGCATTGTAGTCTAAACGAGCTAGAAGATGCTGCACTCACTTTTCCAGTGCTTTTCCAAGATGTCATTTACCAGGTAATTTAGAAATGCATAGGAAAAATTTTCTTTTTTGTTTGTTTAATAAAGTTATCATGCATATGTCTTCATGTCAGTAGAGAGATGAACATTGATTGGCATCTAAACAGCTATTTGAATTATATGCTGCAAATTTGAAATTTTGTAAAGAAGGTGGTCATATATTAGAAGTATTGTGGAGTACTTTTTACTACTACAAAATGGAAATTATGATTACTTGTAAAAATGTCAGTGCTGATTAGTAAGACATTGTAAATATTCTTTTTATCACCGGTATTCTATAGCAGTCTTTCTCCTTTCCAGCAGGTGGAGGCAGGAACATTGAAAGTTCAGGCTGTATCATTTCCCACAAACTGTTAACTTTATTCCCTGCATGGGGAAACCAATCCATGCCAGTTGCTCATTTCTTACTGTGAAAAAGGCTAATCTTCAGAGTCTGAAGTTAACTAGCTTCTATCTAGCACACCTAGTCTTGCATATCCTTTGCCAATAACATTGTCACTTCTTTTGTCCCAGCTAAATTCTACTTGGTGATTACAATTACTTTTGATTATGTTGTGGAAATTGCTTGTCATTTCTCCTGCTTCAGGCAGTATTATTAGTTTTATATGTTTTACATTGACATACCAGAGAGGAACAGGCATAGAAAGAGAAGATCTGTTCCAGCAACTGCCAAAGATGCTGCACTGACCCAGGCTGTTGTTCTCAGGTCCTTTTGTGTGATGTACCTGGGAGTAGCAACAGCTTCCCCTCCATGTAGTTCGCACGATATTGGACCCCTCTGTAGTATCTTTGGAGAATGAGCCAGTCATCAGGCACCTTAAAAGGACACTTGTCCAGGTATTTTTCTAATTTTAAAAATGCTTTTCTTCATTGTTGCATATAAGACCCCATGGAATTTTGAAACTAGAGTAATTTTTAAATGGGTTTCTTTAACTTGTCTCCTATTTGGTGACTGCCATTCTCGGTTTCCTCCTGGATGAGCTGGGAAGGAAACTTCAAATTAATTATTTGGGGACAAATAAATTAAAGCCTGTTTTTTCCTCCCCCTTCTTTCAGTATGATTTGAGTATTTCTGGCTATAACTGCTCTTTTGGTGATGGTGTGTCTTGCTGAGTGTAGCTGAGAGCCAGCTTAGAGTCTGATGAAAGGGAAATTAATATAAATGGAATGACTGTCTTACAAAGTTGCTGTACCTGTATTTACCAATATTGTACATCAGCCTACACCTCTTTTTATCTAATACGATGATGACGTAATTTCATCTCTTGTGCCTTAGTTATTTCCTAAGTTTAGAATTGCGAACAAGTGCTAGCTTCACGTGGTAGACTTGAAAAGGACAGAATGTGTCTATGTCAAGTGTTGTTTTAGGATTCATGACTTAGTTCCACCTTATTGAGGGAACTATACAACTATACAACAACCCAGAGAACACTCGCCTCTTGCTATTTGAGGGACAATAAGCAGGAGATTAAAAAGCCAAGAATTTAATTGTAATCTTAAAACATTTAATTAACTAAGGCTACGGGTTAAAGGACAGGTTTCCTCTTCATATAATTGCTGAATAATAACTGGTTAATATTACATAAATTCTCAGTTGAGTTTTGTAGACAATAGGTACCTATTTCATGTGCTTTAGAAAAGTGATTCTTTCAGTGATCTGTTTGGTCATCTCCTGTGCAGTAGGCCCATTTGAATTTCATATCTCCAAACTTGCCCATAGGGTGTCATTTAAGCTTTCACTGGTGGTGTCTCCTCCTGCTGGCAAGGAGGAAGTAAATGTCTGAGCAAAAGTTGAAGACAAATTATTAGGCAAGAAAATACTGTTACATATTTATAAAATGCAATTAAGCTCATTAAAAACAATACCTGATATGTAAAATAAGTTTGTGAAAATATTTTCTATTAATCTCTGAAGATCTAATACCTTCAGTTAAACTCTTTAAGAAATATTATGAAATCGGTGATCAGAAACAACTTGTCTTTTTTTCTAACAGACAGTAAAACTTAGTACTACTTTTCCTACAAGATTTCTTCATTCTTTCATACCCACTTCACTTATAATTATGCAAATAGAGATCTGGGCTTAGTATGATTATGATTTCTTTACCTAAGTGAAGGCCAGGAACTTTTTGGTACTTTTGCAGTAGTGGGAGAGTGGATGTGCAAGCAGCTTACTTTGAAGTATGTTCCAAAACTGGTCATCAACAATACTGCAATAATGAAGTGATTATAAATATGGTTGCTATTGAATTGCACAATACATCTGTCTGGAAAACCAGAGTAAATGTTAAATTCTTTAGCACTAGTGTCTGAATTTATTTTATAATTTATTAGCACTCAGTATCAGACATTCCCTTTTGTTACTTGGTTAAGAGGTTTCTGCTGTAAAGCCACCACCCCTAAGTCATCTTGCTCCCTCCTCCATCCAGAGAATACCTTCCATTTATAAGCAGGCCTTACTCAGTCAAGAAATTTTTGTTCACTCAGTTTTTGGGCTCAGCAATCTCACTAATCTTCCAGTTTTAGCTATGGTAGCTGATCAGAAGATATTTCACATAGTTTATTCCACTGCAGCCAAACATAACTGGGTTGTTCAAGTCATTACTCTGATTGGCTGTGGAGGAGGGTATCTGAGAATTTCCATTCCCATTCTGAATAGTAACAGAGAGGGAGCCATGCTAGTCTATATACTATGAAAACAAAAAAGCTGCCAAGTAGCACTTGAAAGACTAACAAAATAATTTATTAGGTGAGCTTTCGTGGGACAGACCCACTTCTTCAGAACAGACTCAATATTTAAGGCACAGTGAACCAAAAACAGGAATCAAGGTGGACAAATCAGAAAAATATCAAGGTGAGCTTTTTCTGATTTGTCCACCTGGATTACTGTTTTTGGTTCTCTGTGCCTTAAATATTGAGTCTGTTCTGGTATGGCTATGGTCTGAAGAAGTGGGTCTGTCCCACAAAAGCTCACCTATTAAATTATTTTGTTAGTCTTTAAAGTGCTACTTGACTGCTTTTTTGTTTTCATTCCCATTCTGGTGAACTGCTACACCAGTGAATTCTCTAAAAGAGCAGCAAACCCAGCAGCCTGTAGATCAGTTGTCCAGACTTTAGTTTATGGTAGGTACCCACAAAGCTATGGTCAGCTTGGGAGCTCTTAGCCTTGATCTAAATTGGACTTTTTAACTGTTTCTCCTCACCTGGTGAATCACAACCAACTTAAGTACGTGCTGTGTTTATCATTCATGCAATGGTATTCTTCTTGGATCTCTTAGGGCTTGTCTACACCTGTCCCCAACTTTGAAGGGGGCATGTTAATCAGGGTGACAGCAGATTACTGATGAAGTGCTGCAGTAAATAGCAGTACTTCATTAGGCTAATTCTCCTCCGTGGTAACTTCAAAGTGTCAAACTTTGAAGTGCCAGCATGCGCTACTTCAGATTTTGAGAAGTAAAAGCACTTCTACACGCATACTAGCTCTTTGAAATTTGACACTTTGAAGTTGCTGCAGGGGAGACTTAGCCCAATGAAGTGTTGCGTATTCACCGCAGCACTTCATTAGGAATCTCCCGTCGCCCTGATTAACATGCCCCTTTTGAAGTTGGGGGTAAGTGTAGACTCAGCGTTATAGTTGAGTAAAGTGAGCTTAGTTCATTAGTGAGCTAATGTACTTCACTTCCCTGTAACTCCTCTGCATTTCTTTTAAGGACAGGGGAAAACCCATAGAGCACAGCAGCATGATGGACGTCTAGTTTAACAGGAAATATATCTTGCTTCCTTTAGTAAAATAGCGTTTCACTGACTTTTTATTAAAATCTAGATCAAGCTGTTTGTTCAGCTAGGTTGCTGGTGTTTATCTGTATAAAAAGATTCCAGGATTGTCACTCTGAGAGTCACTCAAAAGCCTACAATGTCTGTTGAGTAAGTGAAGAAATGGCAACAGTTATAAAGGTGGCTGAGAGCTCTTTTTGTTCAGAATGTCACCAAGTTCAATCATCACTGGGATTTGCTGTCTGTTACTATTTAGTTTGACGAACAAGTGGCAAAGAGCATTTGGCTTTTTGAATTACAATCCACTTCTAAGCAAGGCATGTATCTATGCCATGTCAAGAGTCTCAGACCATTGTGATATCACAGGTAAGTGAGCCAATCAGCAAACTTATATTACAGTGAAATGGAGCACACTGGTTTAATTGGTTGAGAGAGACTGTACAGTTGGTGGATTACTTGACTCAATTGTCATATCTGTTCATCAGCAGCAGCTTTCAGCAACTAATATTCATCATAATTTGATATCTGGGTAACCAAGCAGATGTTTCAGTGGTACAGGAAAGAATGATTTTAAAATAAGTATTTAATTCAGCTGGTATAATAAAGTCTTAATGATTGTCTAGTGAATTGTATGATTTCTATTTAGAATTGTGTCCAAATATTTGCTTCATTGCAGAATATTTTCTCCTCTTCTTGTTTATGATAAATCCTTAGAAATTTAACTAAAATTTATATTCTTACTGGTTGCCACTCCTCTTGTGCACGGTCATTGTGTTATTGTTGAAATATGGCTCTTAAAAATAACATAGTAACAACATGGAAACATTGTGGTGGCAGGGGTTGTCCATGTTTTCATGCATGGAGTTGGGATGCACACAGCTACATGGAATATACATAGGAAAAACTACATGGCTGAAATTTATTCTGATGATCATTAATGCCTCATTTCCTTGTTAAGAAAATGTAAGGTTTTCTGTTTAAAAAAAAACCAAACAAAAATCTTCTTTAAAGAAGATTAACTTGCTAACTTATTCAGATCTTGTTTAATTTTTCTGTTTGCTCCTGCAAATTACTGGCCCCCATAATTAAGCTATTTTAAAATATCTGTTTACTTTTTCCATGGCTACTAGTTTTGATGTTCATAATTGATTTTTGTCTTAAAAATACAAAATACGTCTTCTGAGCCACTTTAAAAAGCCCAGTTTTTGGAGTTCAGTAGTTCTTCATTTGATTTAGTTCCCTTAGAAGAATTTGTTTTATGCTATAGATCAAATTAAATAAATGCTGTATGCTTTTTCCAAGTTAACCATTTGATATTTTCAGACACTTACAATTACAAATAATTCTTCTATTCTCAATAAACATTGGCTAATAGTGTGAAGTCCGACAAGTGGCCCAAAATTTTTGGTATACATTTTCAGAAATGCTCTGGTACATAGTTGTGGCTTTAAAGTCTTGGTTCAAGCTGAGATGGTGCAGTGCACCAGGAACCCCAGAAGGAATCATTATTTAATTAGTTGGTGTTCTCCTCTCAAGGCCTTCTGGCATTGCACACTGCAGGGACAGTTTCACCAGCCTTTCAACAAGTTTACCAGGCTCTATTCACCACTGGGAGTGGAGTTACACCATTTAGGCAGCTAGTGCCCCAGTGGGTTAGCCAAGAGTAGAACCTGCATTTCCCCTCAGGATTGTCTCTTCACCTACTCCTATACACGAGAGTAGACACAGTCAAGTCCTGTGTGTGTTATGATTGTGACTAATTCTCTGCACTCTACTCTTTGAAAACATAAGTCACTCCTAGTACCTCTCTGCATGAGACAATACTTTATTGTGCAAGTAAGAGACATTATAGTAAAGTCTAATATGCTTATATGTTTTTATCTTTGATTTGCCCTTGGCTTACTGTGTGACTGGGGCAAAGCAAGGCTGGGGTCTTGAGGGAAGGAGTGGAGTGTGGGTGGTGTGGTATGGAGCAGGGGTAGGAAGAGGCAGGGGCTATGGTAGTGGGGGAGGTTGTCCTTGGCCCCACACCTCTTGGGACAGCCTTGGGTCCCCATTCACTTTTCAAAACAATTGTGTAGCCTTAATCATAATCATATGGTTACTTAAGTCACTACAGACTGGAATCATAGAAATGTGGTACTGGAATAGACCTCAATAGATCTGTTCCAATCCTGTGCACTGAAACAAGTCTAAGTATTATCTAGATTTCTTTGAAAGGTAATTGTCTAACTTGTTCTTAAAAAATCTTCAATGATAGCGATTCTGTGGCTTCCCTGAGTAATTTGTTCTAATGCTTTGCAATTATAGTGCCGGGAGCCACAAAGAAGTTCTTAAAAAGCTGCATGTGGCTCTGGAGCTGCAGGTTGCAGACCCCTGCTCTAAGGGTACAGCTAGGTAACATCTCCAGTTGTGGTGTGTTTGGAGTGCACGTACCGAAGTGGAATGCAGGTCCACATTACATCCTGTAGAATCACAATTGCAGTAACTCTTCCTTTTTCTCCTATTGAGACTACCTCGCTGTAAAAGAACCAGGTTCTTCCCTCTGAGTCGGATTCCTCCATGGTACCATCAGATCTTTTTTTAATTGGAACTGTCATAGGTTCTTCTGAACCCTGGTATAAAACATTGTGTTTCAGGACTGACTCAATCATATGCAGCTCCTTAGCCTTTGAACCATTATGATGCCCTGGTACCGATGTCAGGAGTTCCTGCCCTGGACATGGGAGAGGGTACCTCTTTGGAGTGAGATGAATTCATCCTTTCCTCTCCAACTCTCTCTGGGAGGTATTCCCTGAAGAGAACAAGTTGGTGACCAGGAAATGATCATGACATGCCTGTATGGAACACCTTTGAAGGTGACCCTTTCTTTACATAACTCCACCATGGGCATTTTGGAACTCTTGGGCTATGTACACTACACGGTGTTCTCTCATAAGAAGCTTCATTCTGACCGGTAGCCTGTGGTACCTCTCCAGCTACCGATGCCACAGAATCCTCCAGCCATGTCAGCTGTCCTAGACCTGGTGGCTAAGGAGACTTCACCTTCCAAAAGGTCTGCTTCCTTTCTGAGAAGCAGTGATTATACTCACACCACTTTCCAGTATGGATGATTTCAGAGTGTTTGGAGAGCACAGAAAAAGAATTGTGGGATCATATTAGGTTCCTTTGGAAGAAATCAAAGACACTCTACATTCTTTAATGGACTTCGTGCGTTCAGCCCCTCAGGATAAGATTTTCTCACCTATTGATGAGCCACTGCTGGCACCAGCCCAAATTGTGTGGTAGATAAATACCAGTCCCTTGCACACCTGAAAAAGAGCAAACAAAAATATATACTGGCCATGGGTGTAGAATTGTTTTTTTTTCCTCTCACACCCCACTTCCAGCTCCTAAGTTGCAAACACAGTTATCAAAATGAGCCAGCAGACACATTTCAAATGCACCTCCCCTTCTGAAGAGGGGCTTAAACAGCTGGGTATTTTGGGTTAAAAGTGTTTATTTTTGTGTATGTTTCAATTTAGCATTGTGAGCCATCACGCCTTTCTGGCAAACAATGACTTCAAATTATGCAAAATTTTTGCATATTACTGACCACCTGCCACAAGAATAAAAAGAAAATTTCAGGCCCTCATTGCAGAGGGTCAGATCATCATGAAGTCTTCCTTTGATGCAGCTGATACAGCTTTGTGTTCGATGACAGCTATAGTCGTAATGAGGACCTTCTGGCTGCCAGTTTACAGCCATCCTACAAAGGTGTAGAATGCGCTAAAGGACCCCTTTTTGGAAGGGCCTAAGCTCTTTGGCCATGACACCAACAGCTTGCTTTATTCATTGAGAGTCCACGGCAACTTTGCATTAACCTTGGTATGTATATACATGTAATAGGGACAACTTAGCATACCTGATCAATACAGTACCAGGCCTATACGAGACCAACAGAGCCCAGATCTCACAAGAAAGGGCCCTCCTTAACAGTAACATTCCAGTCAGTGACCTTGAGCAAACTGCAACTTTTACAATGTGATCAAAGGTCCCAAACCTCTGGAACTCCATGTTGCATTTAAACTTGCTCCAGCAGCCATCTGGGGAAAGGCTCCCTGGGTGACCCAGCCCTGGATCACCTATGGAAAAAAATTAGTAGATGCTTATCAGCCATCAGCACCCAGTTCCCTGTCCCTCCATTGCCTCTGTTCTCCATTGGTACTGCCAGTCAGCTCCTCCCCATCCTTCCCAGTGCTTTCCACCCTCTATCAGCTGTTTCAGGGTATGCAGGAGGTGCTGGGGAAAGGGGGGCAGACAGGACACACTTAGCAAAAGGGGTGGGGCAGGAGTGGGACTTGAGGGGCACAGCAAGATTGGAATGGAGTAAGGTGGTGGGTTGGGGAAAGGGGGCAGGGCTGAGCCCAAGCAGGGATTTGCTCACCCCTATACCTAGTGGAAGCCAGTGCCTATGATTATCTCTCCCACTTTCTACCTGCCTGGGAGCACATTAAATCAGATAGACAGATACTGGAGGTTGTTTCAACATACTACTCTCTAAAATTCAACTTCATCCTCCCCCAGTCCCTCCTCAGGGATCCTTCTCTTGGGGTAGGCAGTCCAATCTTTTTTTTTTTTTGCTCTTGAGGGTGGTCGAGCCATTTTCCCTAGACTTGACTGGAAGAAGTTTCTATTCCAGGACCATATTGAGCCCTAAGAACAAGGTGCATTGGAGAGCTATACTAGATCTTAAGATTATGAATACCTTTATTATTTTGTGGCAGTTCAAGATGGTGTCCCTAGCCACAGTAATTTCAGACCTAGCCTCTGGAGTGATTTGTAGCTTTCAGCCTATAGGATTTGTACTTACAACTATGCACCTGTTGCACAGATGCTTCCTGCTGTTCATTTGCATATATATATGTACTGTGTTCTTTACTTTGGTCTTCAATTAGCCTAAGGGTCTTTACTGAAGTCCTCTCAGTCATCACAACTCATGTGCACCACTGGAGAATAATTGTCTTTCAGTGCTTTGACAAGTGGTTCCTCAAGATTTGTTCAGTTCATTAAGTCTGGTCATAAACCAAGAGGCCTTCACGCTCTTTCATTTCTGAGGCTTGAACCAAAACAAGTCCACCCTTACACCAGCATAGGGAATAGACTTTGTCAGAGCTACCCTGGACTCCTCAACTGTCAAGAGTCTGCCTAGCTGTAGCCAGGTTCACCATGACAGCCAGTCTCATCAGTACGCTGCATCCCACAACAAGGATCTGACTCCAGCAACTAGGCCACATGTCAGCCTGCACATTTATACTGTCCCCTCCTTTGTCTTCATACCTGGCTCAGAACTACAGTTTGAACAGACGTGGCTTCCCCCCAGCAACTAACTCTACTTCGAATAGTACTTAACTTTCTAAACTCACAAAGTGATACTTGCAAGGTTTCCCTGTAAGCTCCCATTTGATTTCTGACCCCATCAGGGTTCATTACCTTGGACTACTCCGACTGGGCTGGGTTGCCCAGATCTCAATAGCCCAGGACAAATGGACACCTCTCCCACCCACTCCCCTGCCAGGAAGAAACCCAGTAGCACTGTAAGCATAGAGGTAGCCTTAGTTGTCACTGGTGCGCATAATGGAGTAGTTCTTAATTCTGATAGGTAGAAAGTGGTTAGTGTTAAGTTCCACAGGTTTTTTAAATCCCCAGACTTCAGATCCTAACCAACAAGCCTTTTCTCCTTGAGAGAAGTGTATCATTTCAGAAGGTGCAGTTGGCTTCTCAGAGGTCTCAGCTATAAAATTCTACCGGTTATCAAAGCTATAAACTGAGTTATTGGCCAATACTTCAGATGTGCCTTACACAAAGAAAACCATCTGCAGTTCAGTATACCTAACTTCCATGCCTGTATTGACATACATTGGGTACAATGGCCAATTAAGAGGAAGAAACTTCAACTAAATACTTGTCAGAATAAATAACCTCAACATAAATTTGTAATTCAGCTGTTGCTGTTTCATACATCTTTCAAAAATGTAAAATAGCTTACAGAGATGTTGTATTTAGCTGAGACCCATGCATTATAAACCCAACCCATTCAGAGTTAAGTTTAAATTAAAGAAAAAATCCATCAATATTTAGGTATGGAAATGCACTTAGGAAACTGAAAAAAGAGTGTTTCTACTGAATTCCTCGAGGTGTTTTGTCCCTATGGATGCTCTATTATAGAATATGTGGGAGCCTGTGCACTCTTAATAAGAGATAATAGATAGCAATATCTGATGGGCCAGAAGCAGCACACTATATATTCTAGTGCTCTGTTGCAAGAATATACAGGGGAGGCACAAACCCACTGCTCCTCCATTTCCACCTCTCATGAAACTCAAAAGATACTGTACAGGGTGAAAGAAGGGCAGGAGTGTGAGTATGCACAAGACAAATATGTTGAAGAACTGAAGTGTACTTATATATAAACAGTATTCTTTGAGATAACCTTCCATATTCATCCTTATGGGTATTGTGGCACCTTGTGGTAGAACCCTCTTTATCAGCTACAGTGTTATGTACACTGCCTCTCTACTCTGTAGCCCAGCACACCAAAGGTGTGTCTATAATGGGAATGAAGTGCCTTCCTGGGCTGAGTTCTCTCCACTGCAAAGCTAAAAAGTATATATTATAAGGATCCTGACAGAGAGGTGAGAGAGGATAGGCATGAATATACAGAGCCACTCAAACGTTACAGGTGCATTAGCTTCATTTCTTCTTCTGACTATGCATATTCCAACTTATGGGAAGATTTGTAAGCAGTGCTAAGACTAACCTGGCAATGGGAACAGAGACCTAGTTGAATAAGGACTGAAGCACCACCTTGCCAAGGCCAGCATGTGCTGTAAAAGTTAAATCCAGAGCATATTGCTTGTGGAAAGTATGTATTCATGTCCAAGCTGCAGCTTTGTAGATTCCAGTAACTGGCACCTGCCTTAGACAAACAAAGGAAGTAGCTGCAGGTATAGGGGAGCTTGACCTGATTGAAACAGGTATCGTCATAGGTATGAACTCAAAATTAGGTCCAAGAATTACTTTGTCATTATGAAATGAAATAAGTAGTGGATCAGTCATGAATGCATTCTGTTTACTCGCTCTCCAGGTTGATGTAATGGCAAAAGTGAAAGCTGTTTTCAGGGATAAATGATGCAAATAACATTTATCCAAGGGCTTAAATTGGAATTTCACCAAAATAGAAAGACCAGTTTGAGGTTCCAAGAATGGATAAGGTCTTTAAGAGGAAGATGCACATTTAACAGACCTTTAATAATCTCTTTTACTGAAGCAAAAACAAACAGTGATCTCCCATCAACTAGAATGATATATGGAGGTGGCTGCCAAATGAACCTTTAACTGCAAGTTAGATAAACCTTCATTATTTAAATATATCTTGCATTCCACAACACAAGAAACAGAAGCTAAATGCGTAGACTCAGACTTCCTGTGCATCCATTCGTGAAATCTAGACTGCTACAGGTGATGGTAGTTTCTAGTGGACTACCTCCTATATTTAACCCATTTGTCCTGAACAAATGAAGAACATAACTGCTCAAGTGCAGACAGAATCAAAGTCTGATTGCCCACACTAGAAGGTGAAAGGACTGTGGGTGAAGTCTTGCCTGCCTCTTTGGGAGAGAAGATCTGATGATGCGGAGAGGTACTAGCTGAAGGAGATCTGTGAACTACTGTCAACATGGCCAAGTCAAGGCAATGAGTATTATCTTTGCTCCTGACCTGTTGTATCAAGGAGAAAAGTGGGAAGGCTTACATCAGACCCTGACCCTGTCCCATAGAAAAGCACCTGGAAAAGGGAGTCTGCTCTTGATTGCTCTGCAGCCAAAAAGCTGACACTTCATGTTGAATAAAATGGTTATTAACCTTTCCATAACTGTTCTTTGAGATGTATTGCACATGTGCATTACTATGTAGGTGTCTGCACATCTCAAGCCTAGTTGCCAATTTTTTTCCCCACAGCGATATCTCTTGTGTCCATTGTGGTGCCTTAAGGTGCTTGCTCGTTGACAGAAGTGGTATAAAGGCCTTGCTGACCCTGTACCCACTGCATTCCTTCTTTCTAGACAATTCTGGTAAGAGGTGTAGGACCTTATGTTTTGGAATGGGCAAGTGCAATACATCTTGAAGGATAACAGTTATGAAAAGGCTAGTAACAATTTTTCTTCTTTGCCTGCCTGCACATATGTTAGTGTAGGTGACTGCAAAACAGTTGAATTGGTGATGGGTTTGGAGAGCACAGACAGGCTGACTGTAATGCTTTTTGGCCACATCCGACATTGTCCCCAGCCTGCTGAGTGATGGTGTAATGAAAAGAAAATTTTTGCACTGACAAATAACTTTCTGCTCTGCAAATGTCCTGAATAAGAACCTGTTCTAGAAACATTGCTGACGCCACTTGTGCCCTTGTGGGGTGAGCAGTTAAGGTAGGCGGGGGTTGGAACACTGACATCTTGCAACACATACAGATATGCAGTGTGACCCAGAATGAGATTCTCTTGAGTTGATATGAGGAGATCTTTTGTCTTATCTGCAACTGCTACAAACAATTGGGTGGATTTCCAGAATGGTTTGGTCCTTTGTCTGTAGAAGGGTATTGCCAGCGTAAGGTCCAGCAAGAATAGAGTCTCTGCTTTGCCCTGTTCACATGTGGCTTTGGATAGAAAACTGGCAAAGAAATGGCTCAATTTCTATGAAATTGGGAGACCAGCTCCTGAAGGAGAGCAGGGTGAAGAAAGGCAAGACATCCCACTGGTCTGACCAGATGAAAAAACACTTCCATTTTGCAAGGTCCTGGTGGAGGACTTTGCTTCCTAACAGGACCTCATAGGCCTGCTTCAAGCATGGTAATTCTTCAGGGTTTATCTGCAGAGATTCCAAGCCATCAGATGAGAGGAAATGAGGCTTGGATTGATCAGGTAACCATGAACCTGGGACATGAGGTATGAATGCAGAGGTGGGATTGAGGATGCCACAGAGAAGTCCAGCAGAGAGGTGAGCCAGTGTTGATAGGGCTGTGCTGTAACTATTGGGATGATCTGGTTTTGGACTTGCTTGATCTTCAGCAGGATCTTGTATATGAGCAGAATAGGAAAGAACTCATAATACATGTGAGCTGTCCACAGGAGAAGGAAAGTGTCCATGAGGAACTTGATGCCATGACCTTGAAGGGAGCAGAACTGGTGACACTTCTGTTGTGTCAAGTACAGCTTTTCATTTCCAGACAGCAGAGAAGACTCTTCTCTTACAAGTACATCCCTAACACATTCTAAGGGCCCCGCCCCCTCTTTCCCTCCCCCGCTTCCTGGCCCCCATCACCCCTACACACCTGGGGAGTTCTGTACTGCTGGAAAATGAGCTTTGCAATGTCTAAGAACATAAGAATGGCCATACTGGGTCAGACCAAAGGTCCATCCAGCCCAGTATCCCGTCTGCCGACAGTGGCCAATGCCAGGTGCCCCAGAGAAGGAGAACAGAAGACAATGATCAAGTGATTTATCTTCTGCCATCCATCTCCTGCCCTCGTACTGAAGGCTAGGGCACCATACTTTACCCCTGGCTAATAGCCATTTATGGACCTAACCTGCAAAAATTTATCAAGCTCTTTTTTAAACCCTAATAGAGTCCTGGCCTTCACAGCCTCTTCGGGCAAGGAGTTCCACAGGTTGACTGTGCGCTGTGTGAAGAAAAATTTCCTTTTATTAGTTTTGAACCTACTACCCATCAATTTCATTTGGTGTCCCCTAGTTCTTGTATTATGGGAAAAGGTAAATAATTTTTCTATACTCACTTTCTCCACACCATTCATGATTTTATATACCTCTATCATATCGCCCCTCAATCGCCTCTTTTCCAGACTGAAAAGTCCCAGTCTCTCTAGCCTCTCCCCATATGGGACCCGTTCCAAACCCCTAATCATCTTAGTCGCCCTTTTCTGAACCTTTTCTAATGCCAATATATCTTTTTTGAGGTGAGGAGACCACATCTGCACGCAGTACTCAAGATGTGGGCGTACCATAGTTTTATATAGGGGAAGTATGATATCTTTTGTCTTATTATCTATCCCCTTTTTAATAATTCCTAACATCCTATTTGCTTTATTAACTGCCGCTGCACACTGCGTCGATGTCTTCAGAGAACTATCCACTATAACTCCAAG
This sequence comes from Carettochelys insculpta, assembly GCF_033958435.1. NCBI lineage: Eukaryota > Metazoa > Chordata > Testudines > Carettochelyidae > Carettochelys > Carettochelys insculpta. Next base: position 44,637,418 of record NC_134148.1, on the reverse strand, counting down.
ATCCCTTTCCTGATCTGTCGTATCTAGATTTGACCCCATCATGTTGTACGTGTAATTTGGGTTATTTTTTCCAATGTGCATTACCTTACACTTACCCACATTAAATTTCATTTGCCATTTTGCTGCCCAATCACTCAGTTTGCTGAGATCTTTTTGTAGTTCGTCACAATCCCTTTTGTTTTTGACTGTCCTGAACAACTTGGTGTCATCTGCAAACTTTGCCACCTCACTGCTTACCTCATTTTCTAGATCATTGATGAACAAGTTGAACAGGATCGGTCCCAGGACTGACCCCTGCGGAACACCACTAGTAACCCCCCTCCATTGTGAAAATTTACCATTTATTCCAACCCTTTGTTTTCTGTCTTTTAACCAATTCCCGATCCATGAAAGGATCTTTCCTCCTATCCCATGACGGCTTAATTTACATAAAAGCCTTTGGTGTGGGACCGTGTCAAAGGCTTTCTGGAAATCTAGGTATATTATGTCCACTGGGTGCCCCTTGTCCGCATGTTTATTAACCCCTTCAAAGAATTCTAATAGATTAGTTAGACACGACTTCCCTCTGCAGAAACCATGCTGACTTTTGCCCAACAATTCGTGCTGTTCTACATGCCTTGCAATTTTATTCTTTACTATTGTTTCTACTAATTTGCCTGGTACTGATGTTAGACTTATCGGTCTATAATTGCCAGGGTCTCCTCTGGAGCCTTTTTTAAATATTGGCGTTATATTGGCCGTCTTCCAGTCATTGGGTACCGAAGCAGATTTAAAGGATAGGTTACAAACCACTGTTAATAACTCCGCAATTTCACATTTGAGTTCTTCAGAACCCTTGGGTGAATACCGTCTGGTCCTGGAGACTTGTTACTATTCAGCTTATCAATTAACTCCAAAACCTCCTCTAATGTCACTTCAATCTGGGAGAGTTCCTCAGATTTGTCACCTAAAAAGGCTGGCTCAGATTTAGGAACCTCTGTAACATCCTCAGCCGTGAAGACTGAAGCAAAGAAATCATTTAATCGCTCTGCAATGGCACTGTCTTCCTTGATCACTCCTTTTATATCTTTATTGTCCAAGGGCCCCACTGCTTTTTTAGCGGGCTTCCTGCTTCTAATGCATTTAAAAAACATTCTACTATCATTTTTTGAATTTTTGGCTAGCTGTTCCTCAAAATCTTTTTTGGCTTTTCTTACTACATTATGACACTTAATTTGGGAGTGTTTATGTTCCTTTCTATTTTCCTCACTAGGATTTGACTTCCACTTTTTAAAAGCTGCCCTTTTCTCTCTCACTGCCTTTTTAACATGGCTGTTAAGCCATGGTGGTTCTTTGTTAGGTCTCTTACTGTGTTTTTTTTATTTGGGGTCTGGGAGAAGGGACCACTTACGATGATCAGAGACGGATCTGCTGAGGTGATCTGCCAGCTCATTTTATTCTCCTTGCAGATAAGAGGCCTTGCAGTGAATCACATGGGCTATGCAAAACTCCTACTATTGAACTGTCTCCTGAAATGGAACGGGAAGAGACCAACAGATTTTTTTTCTCACCACAGACATGTGTGACAGGCCATGCAGACTTCCTGAGCGCTCTCACAATGTATAGAGAGAGTTCTTCTTGGGACTAAAGACCTTGAGTTCTGAGGGGCTCCAAGCGCGCTTCCCAGCTGGGCTCTGATCCATCTGAGACCTGGAACAGTGATGGTAGGGGCTGTAAGAACAGAGTGCTCTCACAAACTGCCGGCAAATCCAGCCACCAGTCGAGAGGCAAGAACCAGAGAAGCAGCTCTGACACCATGTTTAGATGGTGCCAGTTTGGCAAGTGTGTGGAGGCCAGCCACGCCTGGTGGGGTCTGAGGCATAGTCTTGCATGCTGCACTACATAAGAATATGAAGCTGTGTGATCCAAGAGCTTCAGGCAACTCTGAGATGCCATAATCAGGGCATTTTTGAGGCACACTGTAAGCACTGTGATAGCTTGGAAACACCGTTTCAGGAGGAAGGCCCTGGCTCAGACAGAGTTTAGCACCGCCATGATAAATTCTATGCTGTGTAGCTGGACAATGGGCAGCATCTACCTAATTGGCTGTTTTCATCTGTTGAAGACAGTGGCCTTAATCCTAGACTCAGTAGGTTTATAAACATTTTGTTTCAGTTCTGTACAGATGACTACCTAGTTGATTACTACTATGATGATTGGTACCAGTATATGAACATAGACACATGGCACCAGCAATAGCTTCGTCAGTCCTTTTGCTTGGTTGATGACCTGATATTTCAGTTCTGGAAGCTACTTCTCTGCTGGCTTTTCACTGAGGGGAGCAGCTACAATTAAAGTAGATGTCAGCTGTATGAGCTATTCAACTTCGTTGCCTAATTTAATATAAATGTTAAACTTTGGGTTTACCCAGCCTTAATTCACTTCATGACAAATACTGTAGTAAGTTTTATGTTCAAGTAAGATCATCTCTTTAGTGGTAAAGAAGCATATACTTCCATCAGAAGACCAAGATCCATTGCGGTATACTTTGTGATGATATGAAACTTCCTATTAACTTGTGGAGTTCTGTATTTTTTCCTTCTGAGTACTCAGGCCTGGTGCGCGCACACACCATACCAGTTTATTAAAGTCAGTACAAACTCTATGTACACACTCTTATTTTTGTGCAAGAGTGACTTATTTCACTTTAGCTTAAAGTTTTAATTTACTTCAGGGTAAATAAATATGAACCTATTCACATTTCATATGAACCTATTTCCATCAAAATAAAAGTTCCTGCACACTTTTTTGTACCAGTTTAACTAATTGGTTTAAAATAACACCTTTAGTTGAACTGCTGCAACTCTGTATGCAAACAAGTTTGTGAAAAAGGTAAACAAAGAACAACATCCTCCTTTTAGCCCCTTGGTGGTCTCCCTGATCTTGGTGTCCAGTATTTCATCCCTACTTAGAGGTACAGATTGAACCTCTCTAATCCACAACTCTCTTGTCCAGCAACATTTGTAATCTAGCATGATTTTTGTTACCTGGATGACCACTCATCATGGTGTGGCCAAGTGTACTGTGGTCCCCTAAACTATTTTTCCAGCCATGAGTCCTGGCTCTCAGTGTTCTGTGCTGTTATTTAGCTGTAATTTACCACTAAATGTCTTCTAAGAGCCCAGTAAGCAGTGGAAGTGTTGGTAATGTGCTAGACAATATTGACCTCACGTGGTCCAGCAAATTCTCTCATCTGGCAACAGTTACGGCCTGAGGGTACCAGATGAGAAAGGTTCAACCTGTGGTAGAAATTGCCATTTGCCAGTAGTAAAATCCAGCACCACAATGCACTGGTATATGACACCTTAAAATCCTGTCTAAAAATAATCATCTGAATTCAATTTTAGATTTTCTGTCATGTTTAAGATGCAACAGCTAAGATTATGTTGGGAAACACTAATGGTTTGCCATTTGACTGTGAAGTGGTCTGTAGCATTCATCAGGTGTTTCTCAAGTAGATAATTGTACACATCTCTAAATGCAATGTTGTAAGTATTTCTTCTAGCCTTTATTTGAGCAAATGTGTGCCATTTCTGGCTTGCATACTTTTGATGTTTAACTTTCCCACCCGGGAGAGTAGGGGACTGGACTTGGTGACGTCTTGAGGTCCTTTCCAGTTCTAGTCTTCTATGATTCTATGATATAGGTTAGTGGGGTGGGAGAATAGAAAAGTTGTCCGATTTTGGGTCTCCTTTTATGATTTTTTTATATAACAATATTTTACTGAGTAGAAGTATTAGGTATATGTATTTTTTTGTGAGCCGTGGGCATTTGAATTGATTGAACTTCTTTACTAGCTTCTAACATACTGTATCAGAGGGGTAGCCATGTTAGTCTGGATCTGTAACAGCAATGAAGGGTCCTGTGGCACCTTATAGACTAACAGAAAAGTTTTGAGCATGAGCTTGCGTGAGCACAGTCTCACTTCATCAGATGCTGGTCTTGGAAATCTGCAGGGCCAGGTATAAATAAGCCAGAGCAAGGGTGGGGATAACAAGGTTAGCTCTGTCAGCAAAGGTGAGGCTTACTACCAGCAGTTGATCTGGAGGTGTGAACACCAAGGGGGAGGGGAAGCTGCTTCTGTATTTAGCCAGCCATTCGCAGTCTTTGTTTAAGCCAGAGCTGAGGGTGTCGAATTTGCAGATGAATTGTAGCTCAGACAAACACCTACAGGATCTCTACCAAGCATTCGTGAAACTGCAATACCCACCTGAGGAAGTTAAAAAACAGATCAACAGAGCCAGGCGTGTGCCATGAAGCCTCTTACTACAGGACAAGCCCAAGAGAGAAACCAACAGCACACCACTAGCCATCACCTACAGTCCTCAGCTAAAACCTCTACAGCGCATCATCAGGGATTTACAACCCATCCTGGACAATGATGATCCTCTACTTTCACTGGCCTTGGGAGGCAGACCAGTCCTTGCCCACAGATAACCTGCCAACCTGAAGCAAATCCTAACCAGCACCGATATACCGCACCACAGTCACTCTAACTCAGGGACCCATCCATGCAACAAACCTCATTGCCAGCTCTGCCCACATATCTACATGAGCAACACCATTACAGGACCTAACCAGATCAGCCACACCGTCGTGGGTTCATTCAGCTGCACATCTACCAATATAATTTATGCCATCATGTGCCAGCAATGCCCCTCTGCTGTATACATCGGACAAACTGGACAGTCTCTACGTAAAAGAATAAACGCACACAAATCAGATATCAGAAATGGCAATATACAAAAACCCGTAGGAGAGCACTTCAACCTCCCAAGGCCACACAGTAGCAGACTTAAAAGTAGCTGTCCTACAGCAAAGCAATTTCAGGACCAGACTCCAAAGAGAAATTTCTGAGCCACAATTCATCTGCAAATTCGACGCCCTCAGCTCTGGCTTAAACAAAGACTGCAAATGGCTGGCTAAATACAGAAGCAGCTTCCCCTCCCTTGGTGTTCACACCTCCAGATCAACTGCTGGTAGTAAGCCCCACCCTTGCTGACTGAGCTAACCTTTTTATCCCCACCCTTGCTCTGGCTTATTTATACCTGGCCCTGCAGATTTCCAGGACCAGCATCTGACGAAGTGCGTCTGTGCTCACGAAAGCTCATGCTCCAAAACTTTTCTGTTAGTCTATAAGGTGCCACAGGACCCTTTGTTGCTGTATCAGATGTGTAATTCTTAACAGAAGAAGGCCATTGAGAAGGCTAACTAAATGTTGACACTCATTTTCTTCTAATGTGTAGCTGCTGCGTGATGGACAGAACCTGAAGCAGAAAGAGTTTCAAAATACAATTTTTAATTAAGAAATTACCTTGTTCCTGTATTTTTAAAATGATCTCTAGCTGCATTGTTTTCCAGTAAGTCAGTTGCTACTCTTTTACCTTTTCACTCATAGAAGAGTTGACTGATGTTCACAAGTTAGTTGAAACGTTTTTGAGTGCAAATTACTGTATGAGTAATCTGTCATTTATGTTCAGTATATTCATAATGATGGTTTGTTTATTTAATAATTTGTACAGACTGTCTATAGCTTCAGCTGCCCCTACAGTAAAGCCACTTTGAATCTATGTGTGTTATTTATTTAAATCTCTCTCTTACTTCCTTAGGTTTATGTGCGATTAAGGCCATTCTTCAGAGAATTCCTGGAACGTATGTCTCAGATTTATGAGGTAATAATACTTAAATATCATCCTTAAATTTCTTTTTATTCTATATACTCATTTGTTTGATGCTAAATAATGCAATAATGATGCATCTTTTTCCCCTCTAATTTACAGATCATTCTTTTTACTGCTTCTAAGAAGGTGTACGCAGACAAGTTATTGAACATATTAGATCCTAAAAAGCAACTGGTCAGGTAAACTTGATTTAAAAACTAGTGTAAACATCTAATGTTAAACTAACCATTTTGTTTTTCATGACATTATAATTTTAAAAAAATCAATCCTTACATGTTCACTTCTTTGTGATAATGTGCCTTATGCACTAAGTGTGCATTCATGAAGCGGGAAATGAGAGTTGGTAAGGTAATGTAATTATTGTTCAAGGAAAACTAGGGATATGAACCATAGCCATTTTTGTACTGTAGTCTGAGGTTGAAATATATATATTCCTTGAGCCATCATACATCTTTGAGAGTAACTCATTACAAGTGTAGTACAATATAGACTCAAAAATCAATGAAATACTGAGAATAAAGAAAACAAAATGTTTTTTGCAGAAAATCATTCATTATTTGATGAGATTTTAAATTAAGACCTTTTTAAAGGATAACTTATAAAATTAATTTTAAATCCGTTATCTGCAGAAACAAAATATCTTGCGTCTTTCATTCAAGCATTGTTTGTAATTCTGGTAACAAAATTATTTAGTTTTATTGGTGTCCTAGTCTCTGTTACCTGAACCCTTGCCTATGATATAGGGGACTGTCTTGAATTGTTTAAGAGCAGAAAATGTTGTTGGAGGGATTTTCATTGTGTTCGTTAACTGGAAGGATGGTAGATTTTTGAATGGGAAAGTTAAAGCAGGAGAAAAGGGGAAATCCTGAAGGATCCATCCAAAATGTTGTAGCTGTACTAAGGGGAATAAATATTTTCCATGTTTCTGTGACTAGGAAGTGCAAGATACTGTGTCCAAAGGTTCATTTGTAAAGTTCTCATTTGCATCATGTTAGTGGAAAAAACATGAGGTGAAATCCAGCCCCATTGAAGTAGATGGAAAAACTCCCATTCACTTCAGTGAGATCAGGTTTTCTCCTGTTGTTTTTAGAGCATGGGACACCAAGCATAATTTACTTCAAGGCTTTAAAGGTATACTATCAACTTGTTTTAATCCAAATATTTTATAAAACATCAGTATTATAGTAGCATTTTACCTAATTGATATTTTCATGTAAATACTAAGCACACTGTAGCAGGGACTGTCTTTTTATTTTGTATATGTACAGCTCAGCAGTCCTTGGCCGTGTCTACACGTGCCCCAAACTTCGAAATGGCCATGCAAATGGCCATTTCGAAGTTTACTAATGAAGCGCTGAAATGCATATTCAGCGCTTCATTAGCATGCGGGCGGCAGCGGCACTTCGAAATTGACGCGCCCCGCCGCTGCGCGTCGCGTCCAGACGGGGCTCCTTTTCGAAAGGACGCCACCTACTTTGAAGTCCCCTTATTCCCATGAGCTTATGGGAATAAGGGGACTTCGAAGTAGGCGGGGCCCTTTCGAAAAGGAGCCCCGTCTGGACGCGCCGCGCAGCGGCAGGGCGCATCAATTTCGAAGTGCCGCTGCCGCCCGCATGCTAATGAAGCGCTGAATATGCATTTCAGCGCTTTATTAGTAAACTTCGAAATGGCCATTTGCATGGCCATTTCAAAGTTTGGGGCACGTGTAGACGTAGCCCTTGTCTGTGATTGGAGCACTTATATGACCTAATAGTAATAATAAGGAGAATACTTACATTTTTACAGTGTAGAGATTCTGCACTCAAGCTAAAGCTATATTAAGGCCTGGCAGAATTTAATTTTTCAGTAAACTCTTTCATATCTGACAGCCTTGAGTCCAGGAGGTTGGCAGATTTTCAAATATTCTGGATAATAGAGAGGTGTACCTTGCAATGCATAACACTAAAGAGAAACAGGATTAGCCATTAAGAAACAGGCAAATGTATGCAGAGTACTTTATTTACCAACAAAAGTAGTAAACTTATACTGTATTTGTTGTATTTATTTGTATTTACTTTTACTCTATTGTACTTATGGAAAACATAACTAAAACTTACTTACAGTTAAAATGCTGGCTATTTGAGAGTTCTGGAGGATAGAATGCCAGATATGAAAAAGTTTACTGTATATATATTTATAATTTTGACAGAGATATCTGTTTCTTTTTAGCCTTTTTCTTTAAGTTTTCACGGTTGCAGGTGATTTTGCGGAAGTCAGATAATAGGGTTCTCAGCAAGTTCATGATAGATGTTAAGAGTCAGAAAGTTTTATAACTGTTAAAAACTAAAATTGTCAACATCACATGTCAAAATATACAAAATAAATACCCTTAAATCAAGCTCTAACAAGTTCTCAAGCAACATGTTTCTTTCTTTACCTGTCTACATTTTAATTATTATCCATGCAAATTTTTGTTCGTTTGTGTGTGTCGAAATCAGCATTTACAGACATTCACTGATAAAAAGCTAATCCTACCAACCTTAGCCATACGCTAGTGTTTTTTTTTTTAATTTGTTTATAGAACTTAAACTGTGCAAGTTTCTATTGAATAGATCTTTCGCATTGGTGTGTGGAATCTGGACATATTTCTTGTACCATTTAAGAAGTTGTTTATTCACAGATTGACTACTATTTTATTCATTTTTCCAGTATCCTCCTTAACATGCAATAATAATAGTATTTTAAATTCTTTCTAGGAAACCAAAACCAATTTTCTAGATGCAGCTTGTCTCGTTTTGTCAGCATTATAATTTCAATTTTTATGGATATCTCTAAGTATAAACAAATATGAATAACATAAAAAGGAATTATAAGTATTGAAAGACTCTGTAACATTTATGTGTGGGAAGTTACATAGCTATCTCATTCTTTATGGGAACAACTAATGCAATACCTAAAAAGTCTCTGTCAAAAAGTCTTTTACAGCTCTAATTTTTACAGCTCGAATGCAATTTTAAACTTATTGGGACAGAATAGATATCATGAAATGGCTGGTGCATCTGAACTATGTTCTAAGAATTTGAGCTGGACCCACGCTTATGATTCATTTGCTAGTGAAGAGCTGAAATGAAGGCTTGATTAGTTTTGACATTAGCCTAAAGGGAACTTGTCACGCATGCCACACATCTGACTCAGAATCTACATATCAAATTATTTGTTGCTGAGCCATCAGCATATTTTTTTCCATAGTAACAGTGGGTGTTCCACCCCTTTGTGAAATTAAACATTTCATATACAACTTTTAAAAAAAAAAAATTAGTGTAATCAGATTTCCTAAATTGTTTGAACAGCCTTAGGGAGACCATCTTAAAAATAAAGCTTAGAAAAATGCATTTTTCATTGTGATACAATTTTAATGTAACCTATATTTGATTACTCTGTATTTGGTAAGGTGATGAAGCTTCAGTTGTATTTTTTAATACTACTTTAAATAACCTGAATTCTTTTGCACTATCCAATTGTTTCTAATGATTATACAGTGTCTCTCAGTTGAATTAAATGGCAGCAGGGCAATTGGAAAAAAGCAGCTGATGGAATGTTTTGGCCATGAGGCTTTTCTCAGGGTCTTATAACTGAAATAGATTAATTGCGAACACAGGTAGCATTCCACAGAAGACATTTCTACTGATACTTTCTATTTTGTTATGTACAGGGATAGGGAGACTGTTCTCCACTGGTTAGAGCAAAGGAGCGGAAGCCATGAGAATCTTGGGTTCCACTGAGGGGCTAGCTCCTGCATATTGTGGGACCCTGGGAAATCCCTGAAGCTCCTTGTATGCTTCCGTCAGCTCATCTGGAAAACTGGTTAAAAAGCAGGAGCTCACTGACCACCAGATGCTGCATCTTAAAGACAAAAAATACATAATTTATTAATCCCTGTCTTTGGTTTTAAACATTATATTTTCAGAGAAACATCCAAGTTTCATTTTAAGGCATGGCAGTACTTGACTATAAGGTCTGCCTATTTGCTAAGAATTTTGATGATAAAAGATTGTCCTAAAAGAGAGAGAGAGTTTATAAAAGGGGGTCTTAGAAAGAGCTAACCACATCAACAAGGAAAAATTAAGATTTTTAACTTCCATAACACTCAGTAGCATTTAATTTTCTTTTTCCCTGTGCAACATATTTTTTAGTTACTAAATTAATCATTATTTTCCTTTAACCCATAGGCATCGACTTTTCCGTGAGCATTGTGTTTGTGTACAAGGAAATTATATAAAGGATTTAAATATCCTTGGTAGAGATCTTTCAAAAACGATCATAATTGACAATTCACCACAAGCCTTTGCCTATCAGGTAAGCATTTTTGCAAAAGTCACACCATTTAGAAGTTGTAAAAAACCTCTAAAAATGAAAATATAAACTTTAAATTTAACTAGGTAAAATAAAATGCTAGGTGAAAAAATAAAGTTCCTAACTCATTTGTAATAAATTCACCTCAAAATATGTAGAGTAATTTTTAATAGGAACATTTTATCATTTTAGGTTCTCCTTCAGCATTTCAAAAATAGTATGATTTTTTTAAAAGTAAATGATATAAGTGAATCAAAATTTCTGTGTGGCAAATATCCTGAAGAACACTATTCTCACAAAATTTCTTTTGTATTTTGATTATTTTCAATAAGAAGGGCTTTAACGCTTTTACTCAATCAAAGGGTCTGAATTTGAGAGGCGCATGGGTTATAGCAGGGATTAGGGACACAAGCAAAACTGGTGCAGGGGGATCAAATAATTATCTTACATGTCTATATACTAATATGAGATGTATGGGGAATAAGCAGGAAGAACTCAATGCTAGTTAATAAACACAACTACAACATAGTTGGCATCACAGAGTCTTGATCGGATATCGAGAATATTGATGTAGAAGTGTACAAATAGGAAGGACAAATAGAGAAAAGGTAGAAAGTGTTGCCTTATATGTTTAAAAAGAAATATATAAATTTGGAGTGGGGTTAAGATGGAAATCGGAGATCACTGGAAGTCTCTGGGTAAGGATAAAATGATAAAAAAGTTATGTCATGGTATGGTAACTACTGCGAAACACTTAACTAGGAAGAAGAGGTGTATGTGCCTTTTTCTTTTTCTTTTTCTTTTTCTTTTTTTCTTTTTCTTTTTCAACAACTAACTAAATAATCCAAATCACAGGAATTGGTGGTGATGGGGGAACTGCAATGACTCAAACATCTTTTGAAAAAATAAAACAGCAGGATCTAGATTATCCACCATGTTCTTGGACAATATCGGAGACTTTTCCCTTTAGAAAGGGCAGAAAGCTAATAGGGGAGAAGCTGTTCTAGATTTGATTTTGACAAATAGGGAGCAAACTTGTTGAGAATTTGAAAGTGGAAGTGAATTTGGGTGAAAGTGATCAAGAAATGGCAAGAGTTCATGATTCTAAGGAATGGTAGGAGAACAGAAAAATAAAAAAAATGGATTTCAAGAAGGCAGAATTGAGGAAACTCATGAAGTTGGTAGGTGAGATCCCCTGGGAAGCAGGTCTAAGAGGAAAAACAGTTGGCAGTTTTTAAAACAGACGTTAAGAGTGTAAGAACAAACTATTCCACTGCGTGGGCGGGAGGGAAGTATGACAAAAGACCACTCTGGCTTAACTAGGAGACCTTGAATGAACTAAAAATCAAAAATAAGTGCAGTAAGGTCTCTGAGTACGTAAACTCAGAGTGCACGACCCTGTTCTTATGCATCTGACCCTGAACCAGCCCCCCAGCCCCATTTAAACCACCTGCAAGCGGCTCTGTTTCAAGCTGCCCCTGCCGCCCCACAGGGCTCCGGTGCAACCCCCTGCCAACTCACAAGCTGCCTTTCCCCGCCCTGTGCGGCTCCGGTGTGACCTCGCCCGCCCACCACCTCACAAGCTGCCCATCCACCCCATGCGGCTCTGGCACAATCCCCCTGCCAGTTCACAAGCTGCCTGCCTGCCCCACGTGGCTCTAGCGCAACCCCCATGCCAGCTCACAAGCCACCCCTCCGCTCCGCGCAGCTCCGGTGGGATCTCCACCTGCCAGCTTGCAAGTTGCCCCGCCCCGCATAGCTCCAGTGTGACCCCTCCCCGCCAGCTCACATGCTGCCTGGCCGCCCGCCCCACACAGCTCTGGCGCAACCCCCCTACTGGCTCATAAGCTGCCCACCTGCCCTCCCTCCACCCCGTGTGGCTCTGGTGCCACCACCCCGCACGGCTCACAAGCTGTGCACCCACCCACCCCCTTGGCCCACGCAGCTTCGGTGCAACCCCGCCAGCCAGTTCACCAGCCAGGCATGGCTCTGGTTCCAGCTCAGTTCCCCACCCTCCTCAGCCCAGCTCACCACTTGTGCTCAACTCCACCCCTCACCCTCCTGCAACCCTAACCCACTCCAGGCTTAGCTCACCGACACACAGACCCACCCACCCACCCACGCCGCCTGCCTCCCATAGCCCCAACCCACTGCCAGGCTTAACCATCCCCAATTGCCCCCCGCAGCCCAGGACATACCTTTCAAATGCTTCCCCGGCTGCAGAACATGTGTTCTGCCTGGGAAAAAGCCAGACCCCAACTTGCGCAAAATCCAGGTTTACACAAGGGTACATGGAACGGAACCCTTGCGTACCTTACTGTACTGCAAAAAGTGGAAACTAGGTCAAATTGTAAAGGATGAGTATAAACAAATAACACAAGTATGTAGGGACAAAATAAAAAGGACAATGCATAAAATTTGCTCAAGTTATCTAGAGTCATAGGCTGCGTCTACACTAGAGAGTTTTGTCAACAAAACTCGCGGAGCAATTACACACAAAATGCATTTTGTTGACAGAAACTGTCAACAAAAAAGCCATGTAGATGATCTGGGGAGCCCTTCTGTCAACAAAGTGGGTCAAAAAATCAATTTGCTTTTATGTGTAGACACAATCTGTTGAAAGAAGTTTTGTCAACATCTCTTCTGACAGTAATGTCTGTAGACGGATGCTTCTAGTATAGATGTAGCCATGAAGGATAACAAAACAAAACAAAAAAAAAAAAACATTAAAAGCAAGAGGAAGACGAAGGACATTGTAGGCCCATTATGCACTGAGGAGAAAAAAACGTAATAGAAAATGTAGAAATGGGAGAGGTGCTTGATGATTTCATTTTTATTTTTACCAAGAAGAGTGGTAGTGATTGTATGGCTAACATACTGAGTGCCAGTGAAAATTAGGTGGGATTAGAGGGAATAGAGAAAAAAAATTAAAAATTACTAAGGTTAGATCTCTTCACGTCACCAGGGTCTGAATAAATAAACCCTAGAATACTCAGGGAGCTGACTTAGAAGATACCTGAGCCATTACCAAGTATCTTTGAAAAGTCATGGAAGAGATTCCAGTAGACTTAAAAAAGACAAATATAGTTCCAATCTATAAAAATGGAAATAAGGACAGCCCAGGGAATTATACACTGGTCAGTTTACCTTCATTACATGGAAAGATAATGAAGCAAGTAATTAAGCAAATAATTTGCAAACACCTAAGCTGTGTCTACAGTAGCCTCTTCCTTTTGAAAGGGGCATGATAATGAACGGGGTCAGAAGATGCTAATGAGGCGCTGTCGTGAATATGCAGCACTTCACTAGCATAATGATGGCTGCGGCGATTCGAAAGTGCCACTTTCTAAATCATGGGCTGCCTGTGTAGACGGGGGCCTTTTGAAAGGAGACCTGAGTCTTCAAAACCCTCTTCTTCCTATCTGGTGTTAGGAAGAAGGGGCTTTCGAAGACTGGAGGGGGGGTCCTTTCGAAAGGCCCCCGTCTACATGGGCGATGCGTGGTTCGAAAGCGGCACTTTCAATTCGCTGCAGCCACCATTATGCTAATGAGGTGCTGCATATTCATGGAAGCGCTTCATTAGCATCTTCTAACCTCACTCATTACCATGCCCCATACCGTACCATTACCATGAAGGGAACGTGGCTGGTGTAGACACAGCTCTAGAAGATGATAATAAGGTGATAAGGAATAATCAGCATGTATTTGTCCAGAACAAATAGTGTCAAATCAAACTAGTAGTTTTTTGACAGGGAAACGAAGCTTTCTGGATAGGGAGGAATCGGTGGATGAGGTATATTCTGACCTTAGTAAGGCTTTTGATACTGTCTTATGTGACCTTCTCATAAAGAAGCTAGGGAAATACAAGCTAAGTGGAGCTACCATAAAGTGGGCGCCTAACTGCTTGGATAACCATTCCCAGAGATTAGTTATTAAAGTTTCATAGTCATGCTAGAAGGCTATAACAAGAAGAGTTCATCAGGGATCATTTATGGGTCTGGTTCACCTTAATATCTTCTTCAGTGATTTAGATAAAGGCATAGAGAATACAGTAAGGTTTTGGAGTATGCAAACCTAGAGTACATGACCCCGCTCTTACATGGCTGACCCCCAGTTCCTACAGTAAACCCTGGAAATGTGCAATTTCCAGTTACACTTAACTCGCTCCCTTGTGGCCCTGGCTCAACACTCCCCACCCCCGTCCCTCCCCTGTTCTCCGCACAGCCCTAGCTCTGCTCACCACCTGCGCAAAGCTCCTACTCATCCCCCATCCCCGCTTCTGGCTCTAGCTCACCACCCCTCAGGCACGACTCTGGCTCAACCTCCCTGGCCCCAGTTCAACCCACCTGCTGGCTCTCCACTGTGCACGGCTCCAGCTCTGGCCCAACCTCCCCCTCCCACCTGGCTCCGGCTCCAGCTCAAACCCCCTGCGGCCCAGCTCCCCACCAGAGCAGGGCTCCAGCTCAACTCCACCCCTTGTCCCCCTGCAGCCCTAACCCGCTGCAAGCTTAGCTTCCCCATGCCCACCTCCCATGGCCCCAACCCGCCACCAGGCTTAATCCTCCCCAGGTGCCCCCCTGCCCCCACCACAGGACTTACCTTTCGGCAGCTTCCCTGGCTGCAGAATGTGTGTTCCCCTAGGAAAAAAGCTGAACCCCCACTTACACAAAATCCAGGGTACACGAGGGCGCATGAAATGGAATCCTTGCGTACTTTACTGTAAACACTCACAAAGTTTGCAACCGATACAAAGCTGGGAAAAGTTACAAGTACTCTGGAAGATGGGATATAACTCAAATTGATCTGGACAAAGTGGTGAAATGGTTTGAGGTAAATAGGATGAAATTCAGTAAGGATAAATGCAAAGTACACCACTTAGGAAGAAACGATCAGTATGCATGCATACGAAGTAGGAAATTACTGTCTAAGAATGAGTACTTCAGAATCGCCATTCACAGCATTCCAGCTCAGGGAGGGAGGGAGGAGGAGCATGGATGGAGCACAAATCAGGCAATTGATGTGCTCTGAAAGTGCTGGGAGGAAGGGGGAAGAGCAGATATGTGTGGGGCTCCAGGTCAAGAGAAGCATGGTAGAGGGGGCACAAGTGAAACTCCAGGCAGCCAAAGACTGTTGTGGCCCACTGAGATGGAGAACCACTCATGCAGCCTACCCACTGTTCCTGGTTCCCCATCCTTGGTCTTAGATGGTGCTTGATCCTGCCATGAGTGCAGGGAACTGGATTAGATGACCTCCAGGGTTATGATTCTATTAATTACCTCTCCTAGAAATTCAGCAAATTTCAGTAGTTTAGTACCACTCTGAATCGGGCTGTTTTCACAAAATATGCCCTTTCAAAAATAGTAAAAGAATTATGAGCAAACAAAAAGCTGGTTGAGGTGAAGTGTATACAACTATTATATTGATGCATGATCATAGAGGTATTCAGTGTACATCCCAGGATGCCGATTTTGTTGAAAATATTATATCAGGTTGGCATGATTTTACTTAGACGGATAACCACTTATCATGGGTGTAGCCAACTTTCCCCATGTTCCATAAAGTTTGTTTCCAGACACCAATTCTGGCTCTCTGTTCTGTGCTGTTTTTTAGCTGTGATTTATCCCTAAATGTCTTCTAAGAGCCCAGTAAGCAGTGAAAGTGTTGGTAATGTGCTAGAAAATATTGACATGTCATCTGGCAAATTCTCTCATCCAGCACTAGTCAGGTCCTGAGAGTGCCAAATGAATGAGGTTCAACCTGTATATATAGTCCAGTCTCCATAACTGTATAGACATGAGAGAAGTGGACAGATTCATGTAGGAGGATTTAGGAGATTAGAGAGTAGAACTCATGTTGAAAACAGTAGTGTGCCACAGGTCTCAGCCAGTTTCAGTTTCTGTTCAAAGCCAGTGATGCAGCTTTGTTGTTTGTAAATCCAGCACTAGTTTGGGGAAAGCCACTGCTCACAACTGATGCCAGGACCAATCAGTTTCATATTGTAAGCATGGCTTATTGAATCAAAAAACCCGATTCAGAACACACTCAGGTCAGTTCAAGGAAAAGACTTTTTTCTGTTGTCAGTGAGTGTTGAATCTGAGACCTGAATGCTTCTTTCAGATATCAATGCATGATTGATTTGCGTTGGCTTCGATAGAGTCTTTCCATGTCTGAGGGAAGCTCTGGTTCTTTGAGTGATTGTTCATGTGCATTCCAGTAAAGGTGTGTGTGCTCATGCATGTCCAAACTTTCTCCTAGCCGGTAGCTGTTGAGTCGGTGTGGTGCCGATTTAGTGCTGAGTATAGGCACTGCCTGGCCAACCCCTCTGCTCAGTTCCTTCTTGCCACAGTGTTGGTTGCTGGAACTCCCTTTGCTCACACTAGCAACTGTATTAGTAGCTGGTATTACTTAGTCTTTATCTATAGATAGTTTTAATTAGTTGTTAATTGTTTTAAATAGTTTAAATTGTTCAGTTAGTTAAATAGTTGTGATTGTTCTTAGTAGAATAGTTTGTTGGGCCAAAGTAGGGAGGCTACTCCTCCTCCTTGAGGCCTCAGCTCTGGGGGATGCCAAGACCCCCAGGCTTCAAAACCTGCGGAGACTGTGAAAAGCGCATGCCAAATAGCAACCTGCGCACTGCCTGCTTAAAGTGTTTGGGTGAGAGCCGCCAGCAGGAGTGCTGCCCGATTTGCAGGACCTTTAAACAGAGAACCTTGAAGGACAGGGTGCAGTGCCTCAGAGTCTTGTTATGGATGCAGCTTTCCAGCCTGAGAAGGCCCCGTCTCCCAGGCTGAGCACATCTACTTCAGTGTGTGGTGTGCCAACATGGAGCTCGGCTGTGGCGTCAGCAAAGGAGAAGGGCGTCCAGCACCATGGTGAAGGGCCAGTACTGCACCCTCCCAGGAGATACAAGTCTCAGTCCCCAGTACCTAACAAAAACAAGAGAAACGGCAGGGGCCACTCTCCCGCAGCGTCAAAGTGGAGTGAGGATCCCCAGGCACCGTTAGGCAAGCCACACCATGGGCATACCTTGGAAGGCCGAGCTTCAATGCCAGTCACAAGATCCAGTCCCTGTTTCCCAGAGCTGCTATCAATGCTGGACACATTCAGAGTGGCACAGATCCTCCTCGAAATCATGGCACCCTTCTTGCCATCGAGAACAAATTCCCAGAGGCAGGTGTTAAGTCGTTCTCCATCCTGGGACAAACCCACCAAGATGGCACAGCCATCTCTGCCCCAGCACCACCAGTGACTACGGTGCTGACGAAAGCATCATCCCAGCTGGTACGGATGCGAGCACCCTCAGCACAGGTGCCACCTTAGTCTTCTTCATTGAAGGCATCCAAGTCAGAGTTCAACTCCTTTTCCTGTTCAGGTAGGAGTAGGAGTGCCTGTTCTTCCTCCTGTCTGAGGTGATGCTCAGTGCAGGGGCAGTGGCTGCCGAACTGGCAGCTGGCACCACAATGGCCCTTTTGGACACTGGGTGTTTCATGAGAGCCAGGGGCACGTCATCTGGATGCAGTCCCGAGCCCTGTCACTGCTGGCGGTGTCAGGAGCTCCCCTAGTACTCTGTTCAGCAATATTGGCTTCGCTAGGAGTCCTGCCACAGGATTCATCATTGGAGCAGCTACTCTCCAGGGCCCATTCCTTGCTGGCACCTTCAGTCTCCTGTGCACTGACCCCCTGACTATGCCAGCACCTACAGAACCTGGAGGGTTCCAGGCGGCATTGGTGTCAATGGTGGTTCCTCCCTTTCTTCCACTGGTGCACAACTCGGTACTGCCCTCTGAGGGCTTAGTGATGCATGAGCAGGTGTCACAGCTCTTTCCACTACACAAAGGAGAAAGTGCACTGGACCTGCTGGCGGCCATGAACATGGTCTGCATACTGCAGGCTGTGGCCTCCTCATCGTTGTTTCCAGATGACACAGTCACCGGTTGTTCACCTCCAACATCTGCTCCAACAGGTAGCCCTGGGCATGGGAGTGCAGGCAGAAGAGGTAAAATGTGAGGCCAACCCGATGATGGATATTCTGTCCTCATCGGTTCCCACCAGAACTCTAGGCAATGTATTCCAGTGCTTTACCACCCTCCTAGTGAAGTAGTTTTTCCTAATATCCAACCTATTCCTCTCATTCTGTAACTTCACATCATTACTCCATTTTCTGCTATCTGTCACCACCGAGAACAATTTCTCTCCATCCTCCTTAGAGCACCCCTTCAGGGAGCTGAAGGCTGCTATTAAATCACCCCTCAGTCTTCTCTTCTGTAAACTAAGACCATATCTCTCAGCCTCTCCTCATAGGTCATGTGCTCCAGCATCTTAATAATTTTTAACAGCAACGAAGGGTCCTGTGGCACCTTATAGACTAACAGAAAAGTTTTGAGCATGAACTTTCCTGAGCACAGACTCACTTCATCAGATGCTGGTCTTGGAAATCTGCAGGGCCAGGTATAAATAAGCCAGAGCAAGGGTGGGGATAACAAGGTTAGCTCAGTCAGCAAAGGTGAGGCTTACTACCAGCAGTTGATCTGGAGGTGTGAACACCAAGGGAAGGGAAGCTGCTTTTGTGTTTAGCCAGCCATTCACAGTCTTTGTTTAAGCCTGAGCTGAGGGCGTTGAATTTGCAGCTGAATTGTAGCTCAGAAATTTCTCTTTGGAGTCTGGTCCTGAAATTTCTTTGCTGTAGGATAGCTACTTTTAAGTCTGCTACTGTGTGGCCTGGGAGATCTCCAAAGTAGCTATCCTACAGCAAAGAAATTTCAGGACCAGACTCCAAAGAGAAATTTCTGAGCTACAATTCATCTGCAAATTCGACGCCCTCAGCTCAGGCTTAAACAAGACTGTGAATGGCTGGCTAAATACAAAAGCAGCTTCCCCTCCCTTGGTGTTCACACCTCCAGATCAACTGCTGGTAGTAAGCCTCACCCTTGCTGACTGGGCTAACACCAGAGCTAATGCATCTGATGAAGTGAGTCTGTGCTCACGAAAGCTCATGCTCAAAACTTTTCTGTTAGTCTGTAAGGTGCCACAGGACCCTTCACTGCTGTTACAGATACAGACTAACACGGCTACCTCTCTGATACTTAATAATTTTTGTTCCCCTCTGCTGAACCTGCTCCAGCATATCCACATCCTTTCTATACTCGGGGGGGGGCCAAAACTGGGCAGAAAGAAAATACAGTAGCAGAGTCACTGGTTAATTGACAGACTTTCTTCCTCTTTACAGAGGTAAAATTTACCTGTAAGAAAAGTGAGTTCCTAGCAGCCCTTCATAGTGTTTTCCAAGGTTTAAAAAGATTCACATGGTAAATTTTGGTTTCCTTCCTTCTGCCTGTCATTTTTATCTCATTAGCCACTTGCCCTACATGTTTAATAATTTCACATGAAACCTGTCACTGGGCATTAACTTTGACTTAGCCAAAGGAAGCAGTGAAAGGACCTGGTCACCTAGGATCATCTGGGTAAAAGACCCATGGTGGTATCCATCGATTATAATTTTATGGCTGTAGTTTTTGCAAAACAAAGGAGAACAGCATGTGGGTACCTGGTTGCTTAGTCAACAGTTGCCTAATATGCATAGTTGTCTGAGTGCAGCTATTTCCAGGGGCCTCTGCTTTTTGCGCTAATATCCTTATAAATTATCCATTGGCAGTTGACTCACCAATTTGAGTCCTAGACCATTTTTCCAGATGGATCCACTTCCCTGTAGTGATCTTTCTAATGGCATGCTGTCATCTGGGGTCTGGCTCCCCTGCAATGGAATTAAAAATGTATTTGCTCTGTATGTTGAAGTTAATGCTGTTAGGTTTTTGAAGGAATTTTGTGTTTTGTAAACAATTATCAGAATAAAAAAATTGTCACATTTATGTCTCGTTAATTTCAGTGAATAGCTCTTAAACCCAATTTTACTTGCATACATAAACTGCCGTCAACATTTGTTTTACAGAAGTCTGCAGTATCTGCCTATATTTGAACACTTTCTGAACGTTTGTCTGCATTTCAGTCCAGCCGAATTTTGTGCTACAAATGTCAGCCCTGATATAAAGCAAGGGTGTGGAATCTATGGCCTGTGGGCTTGGTCAGGCCCCTGCTGACGCTGGTGTGTCTGAGCCCCCCACGGGACTGGAGAATAAGTGCTGGCTCACCCCACTTCTGGGGGAAACCCTGAACCTTCAGCTCGTGTCTAGAGCCAAGTCACTGAATTTTGAGTGTTTCAGGGTTTTTTTTGGGTGGGCTTTTTTGTTTGTTTTTGCTTCTCACTTGTGTGTGGCCCCTGACCGATTCTTTTTGTGGGTCAGTGGCCACCAATGGAAAAAATGTTCCCTACCCTTGATGTAGAGTATCACCAGTGTTCTTTTTTTCAGTGCTATACAAAGAAAGGATTTTTTTTTTTTTTACAAGTTGATTTTAAAACAATTTTTAGAGCAAAAAATGTATTTTACATAAAATGCACTATATCATCAGTGGTCTTTTTCAGAAGATATTCAGCATGAAAATTGACATATGTGATTTTATTTTAGCTTTCAAATGGAATTCCTATAGAGAGCTGGTTCATGGATAAAAATGACAATGAACTCCTAAAGTTAATTCCTTTTCTGGAGAAACTTGTGGAGCTGGTGAGTATTTAATATATTCATCTTTTTTTTTATATACACCCAAGGTAAAGTGTCACAATTACTGAAGCGATTTAGGAGCCTACATTGCATAGAAACTGAAATGTTACTTAGGAGCTTTCTAAAACTCTGTCTTGGCTGGACAGTAGTCCAAAACGCGCATAGTCAGTACTTACAAAAGTAAGTAAAAAGTAGGCTGTATTGAGTTAAGTATATGGCTAAAAGATTAGAACCAGTTCTGACACTACCTGTTGGACCTTCATTTAAGAGACTTGCCAGCCTGCACATAAATTTCTTCATTTTTAAAACTGAGATAAGATTTCTCTCAGTGGGTTTCAGTGAATGTTAATCAGTTAATGTTCTAAAGTTCTTTCAAAATATAAATCACTTTGTAAGTGGTATTGTATTATTATGTGTACTAATATCATTTAAAAACATAATTTAAAATCTGAAGTATCATATTATTTTAAAAACTGTAATGTTATTTTTTCTACAGAATGAAGATGTCCGACCTCACATCAGAGACAGATTTCGCTTGCATGATTTACTACCCCCGGATTAAATACCAAGTCTTTTATCAAATTACTGAAGGGGAAGAAAATGCAGGACCCTTTTGGACTAAAACAAAAACATTGCCATTACTGTTGAAATTTTGCATTTTTGTACCCCGTCTTGCTTTTCTTATCTTTGGTGCCCAACAGTAATCAAGGGTTACAGAAAGAGACTTTATATATCTCAGATTGAATACATACAGTACAATACAGTAGGGAGGCGAGAACAGAAAAGTCTTTAGAACTAGTGCAACTCCAATGAAATTTTTTTATGTACAGGACATCTGCAGTTTATAAAGAATTCTGTTTCTGCCACCAGCAGTTTGACCTGTAGAAACACAGGATTTTATGATATAACAGAGATTGAAAATGGACTCTTATTTTCTCTCTGTTCGGTGCTCTAAGTGGGTTTGTAGCCACTTTTCTGTTACTTTAAGATTCTCATTTCAACAGGAATGGCCAGTAAAAGTTGTTTTATTTTTCCTGTTAAGGTTTATAACCTTTTTACATTTTTGACCTGTATTAGCTTAGAATTCATTATGCATTCCTTTTAGTTGAGGCGCTTCATAGATTTTCTGGAAATAGCCAAATTTTATTAGTTTTTTATTATACAATTGAATGGCCGTTTTCCTGCTTTGTCTGCCTGCATACTGTATATTTGTTTAAAAATATTCTCTAGTTTTAGTCCATGTAAGTTTCATTTAGAAATACCTGCATTTATATTTTGTTTCTGTAATATTCTACTGTAGTTGAAATCTTTTCAAAAATCAAGAGACTGGCTAGATAAGAGTATAAGAATTACTAATATTCAAAATATTTAAACCATTGTGATGGCATGTACTCTGGACAGACAGTATCTTGCAGTGGCACACTTAATTGGTGGACAAGGAATACCTCAGATTATACTGTGCAAACAAATCTTTAAGGAGAATTATTTGGTCACCTGTTGGGTTTAATGCAAGTCAATTACTGCTGCCTTTGGATTCCTCCAAGAATGAAGTATTCTGCACAGTGGCTCAGTATTTTAAGATGTTTTGCATGGGCTGGTGGTAGCTCTGTTATGCTGTTTGTTACAATCAGTTTTAAACCTAGTGTAACAGTGAAGGTACCTAGCAGTAAATATGCACAATCCTGTGATACAGTACACTCCCATGCCGCCAGTGCAGGTAATATGCTATCATAGTGGTTTTCTATGCGATATGGAAATAGTCTTCAAGCCTTGGGTCTCTAATGCAGCTTACTACAAGAGGTTGATATTTTTATAATGGTGTGTAATCTCCTTTTCAGGAGGCTTTTTATGGAAGGTATAATTTGTTAAAGTTAGGATGCTTTGCCTCTCGACTGCATTAACATGCCACAGGCTCGGACTGTTTTTGTGTAAAGGATGTCACAGAACGGCACTTTTTCTAAAGAGAAGTTTGATATTTTGTATGCTTGTTAAGAAAGTACAGTATTGGAAATTAAAGGTGGACAACTGATAATTGAGAAGTATGTCAATTAATTTTTTATGTATATTACCTGTTTACTTGTACAATTTTATTGTACAAATTACATGCAGCTTCATTTTCAAATGAGTCCTTAAAATAAGGAAAATCTTTTTAGGAAAACATTTAATTTTGTATTTTTAATTTTAAAAGGCATGAGTTATGTCAACTTTTTCCAGTGTATTAATGAAGATTTTAACTTTTCATCAGGTTGAGTGTTTTCTTACTATATTATCTGTTGTGTATGTAGCTAGCACATTGTGTCAATGAACTGTTAAAAATTAGCATGTAGAGCAAGCTTGTTTTGTGGAAAATCCTTATTCATTAAAAATGTCATCATGGCAGATTTTCTGCAAAAAAAAAAAAAAAAGTGAAAAGCATTTGCAATTCAAAATACTGATTTTTTTTATTTTATTTTATTTTATTTTATTTTTTTGTATTTAAAGAAAGGTATTTTGCTTGCAGGAAAGAAATACTACAGATTCATTTTAATGAGAATCTTTTAAATGTATTTATCTTTAGGGCATCTGGGCATCTTTACGCTGTTTGTCTTATGTCTTTATTGAAATAAAATGTACATAACATTACCTTTATATATGCTTCTGCGCAGACATGTGAACCCTAGAATCTTTCCCCTTCCCTTCCTGTTCTTATGGTAATAGGCAGCTTGTCTTTGAGTTGCTGCAAGATTCTCCTACAATTTTTAAATTATTTTTAATCACTCTCAAACATAAATATAAGATATTTTAAAGTTAATCTAACAATGAGTGGAACTTTTTCCAAATTACCATAAGTATAATGCTATATCACACTTTTTTAATAAATCTAGCTTAATGGTACTAGTCTGAATAAGCTAATCATGGACATTGTCTGTGATTCAATAATATAGCACACGGTTACTGTCAGTCAGAATAAATTTCCTAAGCAAATATGTTCTAATTAATGCCATTTTGAGTAAAACCATTACAGATTGGTCTTTTTTGTTAAGCCAAAGTACACGTTTCATTTTACATATACATATACATGTCATGATTTTAGACCACTGAGGAAAACTAGAACATGAGATACTACAATCTGGGGTCTAGAAAATGTAGGGAAAATTGGTGATTTGGTGCTATCTAGCTGCACAACAAAAACATAGTACATATTAAATACTTGAATGTAAATAGGCTGCAAATCTGATTTTTTGTAATTATGATAATGCTGTGCAAAAAGAATGTATCTTTTCTTAAAAAAATTATGCTGATAATGTCACACATCTGCTCTATATAATCTTTCAAGCTAGTGTACTTAGATGTAATCAGATTCTTTCCCTTGTTTTTCATTTTATTGGACTCTAGCTGAAACGGCATGGTTTAAGTGCTACACTGATCTTACAGTATCATACACAGCTAATTACAGCCCCAAATTGTTGCCAGTAACTATAGATTTGCATTGTACAAGGTATTCAGGTTTGGTCCGTTTTTGAGTTACTCCACTGTTCTGTAATTAGTTGTTTATCTGTATGCTTTTCTTATCTCTAGAGAATTTATCAGAGGCATAGTATAATATCCTTTCCACGGTAAATTCTTAGTGATTTTATTAGCCATCTTTCACAACACATTGCTATTTGTATAGTCCTTTTACGTGCTCTGCACGTGTTGTAGTCTAGCTTTGATCATTTTACTTTTGATGGCTGAACTATGCTGGGATGAAAGATTATTACAGTTTCTTAGGATTTTGCAATATATGTTGAGGCTTTTTTTTTTAAAAATTCACTGTTTACATAGCAAAGTAACTGCTCCAGTTTTATTGTTTTGTTCGTGAGTTCACATTCACTTGTTTCTCCTTCTAGCTACCGAGGAAAATATTCTTTCATTATTACTCAAACTTTTAAAAGTCTGAATTCTTTGAGGCCTGATCAAGCGTCTGTCAAAGGCACCTATCTCTTGGCAGTTCTTTGTCAATCAAGGGTGCAGTAAGGACACTTTGTCAACTTCCCTAAGACCCTGATTCAGTAAAAACTGCTTTACTGAATTATATGCCTAAGTGCTTTACTGAGTCATGCTTTCATCCATAGAGCTTGCTTTGGATATTTGACAAACATTGCATAAGAAGGTGAACAGTCATGTAGTTTTCCTTTTTCTTTTTTTTCTGTTATGGTCCTAGTATCTGTAGTGTTCGAATTGCTAATCACATTACTTTATTCTCTTTGTCTCATCTTAACCAGTTGCATTCTGTTATCATATTACAATAGATTGAGTACAATTATTTTTTCAATTATCATTTGTCAATTTATGTTAATTTCAAATAGCAAATCATCATCTGGCAATACTGTCTGAATTAACAAGAATTTCCTCTTTCTTTTATTTCTGACATTGAAACATGAGACAGAAAAGTATGCATTTTACTTTCCCATCACTTTGTGAGTTCTGGAGGGCTAATGGGCATAGTATAAACTTACTGACCAACTGCCATTATAACATTTCTCTGACACCTTGAAGTTTTTAAGAGTTACAGTGACCCCAATCAGGGGTTGTACAGATCTGTTTTGCAACACTCTAGTGGTGCAGAGCACTCTTAAATCCAGTGGATCCAATCAACAGAGGCTCTCCATTTCATAGGATCCTTGAGTTGCAGATCCATAGTGGGTCCCGTGGTCAGGGTTATGGGCAGTGTTCTCTCTAAGTTATCCCACCCCTGAACAGTATGAGCACCAATGTGGAAGGGATCTGTGATCTGTCACCTTCATATTGGTGCACATAAGAAAATTCATGTGGCCAGGGTGAGGTTCACTTTCAGAGTGTAGAAGCAGGCTAGAGCAGAGGGTTGTAGTGCAGGAATGTGAGGTCTTTGGTGGGGCTGGCTTTGAGGGGCCCAGGGTTGGGGTGACAGGGCTCTGGCTGGGGATGCAGGCTCTGCAGAATGAGGAATTTAGGGTGCAGGAGGGAGGCTACAGGTTTTGAGAGAGGCTCTGGGCTGGGCCATAGGAAGGGGCTGTGGGCTAGGGATGAGGGCTTTAGGGTGCAAGAGGGTGCTCAGGGCTTGGGTACTCCAGATGGGGCAGGAGGTTGCAGCTTGGGCTTACTTGGTATGGAGACAGTGAGGGGGGGCACTTTCCCCAAGCAAGTCAGTGCTGGGGGTGGGGGGACGCATGTGCTCCTCTGTGCCAACCACAGCAATTATGTGCTGCTGACTGCGGCAGCTTCAGGTCTTGGGGGGAGATATTTCTCCCCGCTGCAGCCCAGAGTCCCTGTACAGGCTTAATGGGAAGCTGTGCAGCTTAGAGGGAACTAGATTGTGGGGTACGGCTATAACATCCATCTAGCCTTCCCCTTTGATTAGGGACAGTTATCATAGAATTTGCAGCCTCTTCCATCCTTCAACAGTGCTTAATACTCCTTAATGGTAACAGTGTGGTTGGACTTGTAAACCCTATTTCAGAAGCCTTTATTAAACTAATACTGTTCAAAACTTAACTGAAATATAAAAACCAGAGCTAGATATTTGATGCTTAATGGGATAAAACAACTAGCTGTAGCAGGTATATACATATTAAACCCATCAATTTAAAAAATGACTATATCCATCTACTTGTTTCCCTGCACAAATTTGTTTTCCTGTACAAATTGACTGGCAAGTTGAGTTTCTACATTCCCAGCCGGTGCAGAGAGAAATCAATCACCAGATTTTGTTAGTAACAGGCTTTGAAAGCTGCAGCATTTTTCTAGTGTAGGAGAAAATACGCCATCCAAGTGGTCTACAATCATTCTGGTTATATAAAAACAATTAGTCCCTTTATAGATTTTTTTAAACAGATTAAAGACTGACACAGAAGTAGCTTAATGCAAGAGCTTTGGATCGGCCCTGGTCAAAAAGGATCCAGGTATGGCCATGAGGTAGGGAAGTAGTGCTCATATACCCCTGGGGGTATACTGAGGTCTTCCAAAGGACACATCAACTCCTCTAGATGTGTCATTTTACAGCAGGCTACATAAAAAGCACTAGCTAAGTCAGTACAAACTAAAATTTTGTAAATGACTTGTATATACTGCTGTATATCCAATATACTGAAAGGTAAGTACAAAATTTGTGTTTCAACTGATTTATAAGTATAATGTGTAAAGGAGAAAATATGCCATTTTTCAGTAATAGTGTGGCTGTGACACTTTTATATTTTTATGTCTGATTAAGTAAGCAAGTGGTTTTTAAGTGAGGTGAAACCTGGGGGTATGCAGGACAAATAATTCTTCTGAAAGGAGTACAGTAGTTTGAAAAGGCTGAGAACCACAAAAGTAGGGACCCAGACAGCCTTGAGCAACTGACTGGTATTGGCAAGTTACCTTCTCAGGTAGACTAAGCCTTCGGGGGAAAGATGACTATTTGGCTAGGGGAGGAGAGATTCCTCAGTTCTTCCTCTCTACCCACCCCACTTTTTTTAGGGGAAGTGATTTTAATGGATTAATGTCCCCTTTCCATCTCTGATGATACAAGTCTGTATGAGATTGTAAGGATGCTCCTACACATGCCACCTCTCATTGGAGGTGGCATAGTAACAAGACAATTTGAAGCAGGCTAATGATGTGCCAATATGCATATTCAGTGCCTCATTAGCATAACGGCAGCTGCAGAAATTTCGAAGTGCAGACTTCAAATTGCAGCTTCCGTGTAGATGGAGGCAACTTTGAAATAAGCACCCCTCTTTCTGACAGTCTCTTACTCTGATCTAGTTTTGAGTCATGATATTTGTTCCCAATTGTGAATATTCAAAAAACCACTAAATGAACGAGCATGCATGTGATAGGAAATAGCACTGGTGTATCATTTTCAATACTTTAAATAATCTCTTATTGTGCTCTTTATATGTTTAAGCCCTGTCTGCAATCTTTTCTCTTTTTATTTTCTAGTGTGGGAAGCAAGCAAGGACAGATTGATGAAGGTGAAGATTTATTTACTTGGTCCATTATTGAGGCACAACAATTTTTAACTTGCTAACCTTGACAGTAACACAAAAGTTTTATTTTGGTTGATCCTTATGTCCTGTATATGCTGAATCCTGCGTAAGTATTTTTATAGCGAAAACTGATCCATCAATTTATGCTGCTTTTGACAACACTGCTAGTACAAAGAATCACAAGATTCGTATTAAATATTTGTTTTAGCTATTATATTGGGAGTTTTAGACAATATTAATTCTTTCAATTGGTATTTAACAGCAAATGCCATTCCTACCTACACTTCCTGCAGAAACAATTTTCTTTGCAGTATGAGTTTTATGGAACTTTCAGACTCTAAAATTGGAGGAAAACTAAAATTTGACTTTTTAAAGAAAGTAATGGAGATAAGAAAAACAAGTATATATACTTTGATAAAATCGTTAATTTTGGGTTAATTTTGATCTGATTCTGATGGTATATATTGTACACAGTCCAATGCATATCTTTTGTAGAATTATCTTTATGTGAACAATTCTGACCTCTCTTCTCTTCTAAGCAGAATCTGTTAGCTGTGTAAAGCGCTTATATCAGAGAAAGTGTGATGTTGGAGATAAGAGCTGTGGAGCAGCAGCTGATTGGGCAGCACAGCCCCTGCCACACCAGAGAGAGAGGCTGGTGGTTGGGCAGCGTGGCCCCCACTGCCCTGGGCTGGCCCCAGGAAACTGCTGCCCTAAGTCCCCTCAACTGCCTGTCTTGACTCCTGCACCCCCACTCCTGAACCTCCACCCCTGCCCTGACTCCTGCACTCCCCACATCAGCCCCCTACATTTACAAGCCCCTGCCTTGACTGCAGTACAGCTCACACTCCCAGGCCCTGCCCTGAAAGACCTGAGCAATGCTAGGTAAGTCTTGTAGTTGATTTTTATAGAATATGTAGGCAATATTGTCTGTTATCATACATATTGTTTTGTTCATTATCAGTGGGAAGAATTGAAAACAGACACTGCAAACCACATGTAGTTCTAGGAGACTGATGTGTAACAGAGTCTGTAGAAGAGCATCTCCCTTGGATCATATGCTACTTTAGTTGTACACCCCAGACAATCAACGAGGCTTTCGTTGTGATCAGGTAGGGATTCTGGGTCCTAGTGAAAGGGGACCCTGTGCCTATGTTCCTCAGTTGTGTCCACCAATGTAAAGATTCCTGGACTTCTGGTGGCACTGTTACACTTTTGTTCAAGCTGTGCTTTGGTATGTGTACTGAATTTAGCCAGTTCTGTGGGCAGCAGATGTGTAATTGCATATCTTATTATGAAAGCAGTGGCTGCCATGTGGCTTTACAGTTGTAGGCAGGTGCATGCCAGTATTCATCGGCTGTTCATGACTACTGAGATGAGGTTGGCCAGCATGATGAATCTGTTCATGGTTAGAGATACCCTGGCCTCTATTTACCAATTACAGACAACTGACGTCCGGCAAAGGATGAACTCTCTCCTCTGGAATTTTGTATTACCGCAAATAGGATTAATTTTTGTTCATTTAGCTGTAATACAAAATTCCAGAGGAGAGAGTTCATCCTTTGCTGGATATCAATTGTCTGTGATTGCATGAGGCCTTTGAGCAGGCAGTCATCCAAATATGGAAATATTGCTGTCCCATTTGTGCAAAGGTGCTGCTACTACTGCAAGGATTTTGGAGAAGATTCTTGGTGTAGTAGAAAGGCCATGTGGTAGAACTCTGTGTTGGTAGTGAGTATCAGAGAGGTAGCCGTGTTAGCCTGTATCTTCGAGAACAACAAGTCTTGTGGGACCTTATAGACTAACATATTTTGGAGCATAAGTTTTCCAGGGCAAAGACCTGCTTTATCAGATGCATGGAAGGGTGGGGTTCAGAGGAGTATCTAAAGAGGGGGGGTCCTAGTAAAAGAGAGGGCCAGAGCTGACAAGGCCTCTTCAGTCAGGGATGGAAATGGCCCATTATCAGTAGTATACATCAAGAGAGGAGAAAAAACAAGTCAGATCACTGGGGGGGATGTGGCCCATTGTCAGATTCTTATGTGTAGGTGTGAACTTCCAGAGCAGAGAAGCTGCTATTGTAGCTGGCCCCTTACAATAGCAGCTTCTCTGCTCTGGAAGTTCACACTTCCACATTAGAATCTGACAATGGGCCACATCCACCCTGACTGATCTGACTTGTTTTTTCTCCTCTCTTGATGTATACTACTGATAATGGGCCATTTCCACCCTGACTGAATACACCTTGTCAGCTCTGGCCCTCCCTTTTACTGGGAAACCCCTCTTTAAATATTCCTCTGAAACCCACCCCCCACTCATGCATCTGATGAAGCAGGTCTTTGCCCACGAAAGCTTATGCTCCAAAATATCTATTAGTCTATAAGGTGCCACAGGACTTCTTGTTGTGTTGGTAGCGGTAACTTCCCATGGTGACCTTGGAGGAATCTTCTGTGATGGGATGCATGGTGATGTAAAAATAGGGGTTTTGTAGAGTGAGGGGTGAGAACCAGTTCCCTCTTTCTAGTATTATGGCTAGTGTGACAGTCTCTGGATTCACATGAACACGTTGAACTTTGAGATCCAGAATGGGTCTCTATGACTGGGTCTACATTTTCCCCCAACTTCGAAGGAGGCATGTTAATCAAGGCGATGCGAAATTACTAATGAAGTGCTGCGGTGAATATGCAGCACTTCATTAGGCTAATTCTCCCCAGCGGCAACTTTGAAGCATCAGACTTTGACATGGCGGCATGTATGTAGCCACGGACACTTCAAAGTGCCCACGCTACTTAAAGTCCCTTTACTTCTCAAAATGGCACTTGGAAGTTTGATGCTTTGAAGTTGCTGCGGGGGAGAATTAGCCTAATGAGGTGCTGCATGTTCACTGCAGCACTTTATTAGTAATCTCCTGTCACCCTGATTAACATGCACCCTTCAAAGTTGGGGGGCAAGTGTAGACGAGCCCTATGATCTGTTTTATTCTTCTGGCTTAAGAAGTAATGGGAAGAGAACGTCTTCCCTCTGTGTTGGAACTAGTTCCATGGTACCTAACTATAGAGGGCGGTTTAATTCTTGTCATAGCAGGTGCTTGTTGAGAAGGGTCCCTGAACAGGAACAGAGAAAGGCCTGCCGAATCAGGGTGGATAGAAGATGAAGGGGATGCCATAGCTCAATATTATGATCTCTAAAACCCCTTGGTCTTCAGGGATTGAGGCCTGGACATAATCAAAAGGGCATAATCAGTGGCCAAAGGCCTGGTTGCTATTCAGTAGTCATACTGTCAGGGGAGGGAGGTTATGTGCCTCAACTCCTTGCCCTTCTGATGGGGTTTGGCAAAGGTCATAGTGCTAGAAGTGCCCAGTGCCACAATGGTGCTGACCCAGAAGATGGTTGGCATTGAGAACAGTCACCTGGCAGGAGACCGTTTCTTTTAATTACCTTTCTCTGTGGTGAGATTTTCACTCGTTTCCTTGATCTTTTAGATTCTTTTAGAGCAGTGATTCCCAAACGTTTCACCATCACTACCCAGCTTTTGATTTTTGAGGAAACCCTCATGGCCCACCACCTCTTCTTTACCATCATGCAACCCCCCTTTAACAAAAAATTCAATTCATAACTTAGACACAAAAATGATATAAAAATGTTATTTAAAATTAAAAATGAGCACAAATAATTCTTCTGGGCCTTTTGTGAGTGCCTGGTTCAGACCCAGCTGGCCAGCCAGAGATGCCCAGGCTGCCAGAGCCGCAGCTGGCCACCTGAGCTCCATGCTGCTGGGGCCAGCCGCCTACCCACCAGCTGTCTGCCCCAGCTGCAGGCCAGCCACTCACCGAAGCCCCGTGCTGCCAGGGCCAGCTGCCCAACCATCAGCCCGAGCTGTCCAAACCCCATGCTGCTGGAGTCAGCCACCTGCCTGCCAGCCCAAGCCCCAAACTGCTGGAGCCAGCCACCTGCCCGCAGTTGCCCAAGCCCTGTGTTGTGGGGACCAACTGCCAGCCCAAGTCACCTGAGCCCCACGATGCCAGAGCCAGCCACCTGAGTCCCACAGGCTGGCTGGCTGCTCAAGCCCTTCCCCCCCACAAAGCCAGGCAACCCCAGCCTCCCATCTTAACCCCTCCTTCCCTTCCCCCTGAACCCACACACTCTCACCCTTGCAGGATGCAGCTAGCTCCTTGGGGGTCTTCGCCAGCTGCCTACTTTTTATAGCATCTGTGCTGGGCCACCCATGTAAAATGGCAGGGGCTGAGAGCCAGAAGCAAAGACCAGTTCTTTCTTCGGGTGGAGGAGTTGGGTTTCCTCACGCCCCCCCAGTTTGAGAAACCATGTTTAAAGGAATGAGCAATGAACTCAGGTAGCTCCTGGTGGAAAGAGTCTTGCCCTGGTCAGAGAGGGTTCTCTGTCTGGATGTGTTATAGATGGAGTGCAGGTCTGGGGAATGTGCAGCTCACCAAGGCAGTCTGAGAAAGGCATAATGTTGCAGCATGATCTGCACCTTATAAAACCTGGGGAATCGGGCTTTGCTGAATAGGATGAACTGAGCCCCACTCTGAGGGGAAAAAAAAAGTGAAACAAAGACTATTCCTAGTATTATTAACAATACTATAGAAAACAAACAATTTCTAACTTTCTCTAGGTTTCAGAGAACGCCATCTCAGGCCAATGATGATTGAGAAGGAACTGAGGGAGTTTCATTGTGTGTGTCAGATGAGGCACCAACAGTGCTGTGAAATGTCTACTGTGCATGCGTGACCCAGATGGACACTGCTGTCGTAGAAAGCACACCAAACACATCAATTTTATAGAATATTAATGATTTAATAGTGATGGTATTAGTTTGCAATATTTTACATTTCAAGGCTACAGTTTTTGTCCTAACCTTATATATTGCATTCCATGTTCCTTTCCTACTGTATTATTTAAATTCATATG
Organism: Carettochelys insculpta; assembly: GCF_033958435.1. Taxonomy (NCBI): domain Eukaryota; kingdom Metazoa; phylum Chordata; order Testudines; family Carettochelyidae; genus Carettochelys; species Carettochelys insculpta. Next base: position 44,604,859 of record NC_134148.1, on the reverse strand, counting down.
TATTTCTTTTACTAGCAATCCAAAAAGTTTATGCCTTTTGCAACAAAATGGCATGAAATTTAACGTGGATAAGTGTGAAGTAATGCATGTTGGAAAAAATAACCCAAGTATACATTCAATATGATGGGGGCTAATTTAGCTACAACTGATCAGGAAAGAGATCTTGGGCTTATCATGGATAGTACTCTGAAAAGATCCACGCAGTGTGCAGTGGCAGTCAAAAAAAGAAATAGGATGCTAGGTATTATTAAAAAAGATAGAAAATAAGACAAAGAATATTTTGCTCTCCCTTTATAAAACTGTGGTACGCCCATACCTCAACTGCTATGTACAGATGTGGTCTGCTCACCTCAAGAAAGATATTTTCGCATTAGAAAAGATTCAGAAAAGGGCAACTAAAATGATTAGGGGTTTGGAATGTGTCCCATATGAGGAGAGGTTAGAGACTGGGACTTTTCAGTTTAGAATAGAGGGGGATATGATAGAGGTGTATAAAATCATGGGCGGTGTGAAGAAGGTGAATAAACAAAAGTTCTTTACTTGTTCCCCTAATATAAGAACTAGAGGACACCAAATGAAATTAATGGGTAGCAGGTTTAAAACTAATAAAAGGAAGTTTTCTCACAGTGCAGTCAGCCTGTAGAACTCCTTGTCAGAGGTGGCTGTGAAGGCTAGGGCTATAAGAGAGTTCAAACAAGAGCTAGATAAATTCATGGGGGTTAGGTCCATAAAAGGCCTAACTGTGTCTGAAATATTGTGTCCAGTTTTGGGCCTCCCAGTATAAAAAGGATGTGGATGTGCTGGAGCAGGTTCAGTGGAGGGCAACAAAAATGATTAAGGGGCTGGAGCACAAGACCTATGAGGATAGGCTGAGGGATTTGGGTTTGTTTAGTTTACATAAGAGAAGACTTAGAGGTAATTTAATAGCAGCCTTCAACTTCCTGAAGGGAAGCTCTAAAGAGGAGGGTGCGAAACTGTTCTCAGTGGAGTCAGATGGCAGAACAAGGAGTAATGGTCTGAAGTTGAAGAGAGAGAGAATAGGTTAGATATTAGGAAAAACTGCTTCACCAGGAGGGTGAAGAAGGATTGGAATGTGCTGCCTAGACAGGTGGTGGATTCTCCATCCCTTGAGGTTTTTAAGTCCCAGCTTGACAAGGTTCTGTCTGGGATGACTTAGTTGGGGTTGATCCTACTTGAAGCAGGGGGCTGGACTAGGTGACCTCCAGAGGTCCCTTCCAGCCCTATGATTCTATGAACCAGGGGTAGGAATGGTGTCCCTGGCCTCTGTTTGTCAGAGGCTGGAGATGGATGGCAGGAGACAAGTCACTTGATCATTGTCTTTGGTCCACCCCCTCTGGGGCACTGTAGCCAGACAAAGTCTCCCCCTTACAAGCCAGCTTGCTCGCTGCCCCCCCCCCCCCCCCCCCACTGAGGAGCACACAGGGCACGGAAACGGCTGCTGACAGCACAGTCTTTGATGCCGTCATTGAGGCCCAGATGTGCTAGCTCGTCTTGACCCTGAGAAACAGAAAGTACAGATAGAGGGCTAACAGGCCAAACTGTCAACAAGGGGAAGGGGGAACCTCAAGAAATCACCCCAGCTGGCATTGATGAATATGATGCACACACACATACCATTCCAGAAGAGGAAGTCCCCGACCACACAAAAAGAATGTCCTGTACTCCTAAATTGCTTATCTCCTGTCTTACAAGTGCAAATTAAGTAAGAAATGCCCTTGTAACAAACCGGCATCACAAAAGACAGACCAGTATGATCTAGCACCTTAGATAAGAAAGAGAATACGTAACCAAAAGGGGTATAAAAGGTGGGCCCAGCAGAACTCTAACTTTGAGTGCATTCCACCAACTGCCTGCTGGTCGGGTCAGGTGATTGCCTCCCAAGGTCTGCAACTGGGGATGCCCAACCTCGTATTCGTCTTTCTGTGGAATTGAGTGACCGATCTGGCTTGGCTACGCTGGTATCGAGAGACGCAGAGAGGGTAAGATATACCCATGCTAGGTCTCCTTTCTTTTTGTGCACAGTTAAAGAATTAGAGCTCTGTAACTAGATGTCGTTGTATCAAGATATCATTGTGTTAGATGGTAACAGATATCTTTGTATTGGATTGTAATGTAACTTGTTAACACCTGTACTTTGCTAGCATATAAGAAGTAAATAATAGCCTTTTGTAACCGCATGCTTATAACTGTAGCTTAAATAAACTTGTAACTAGTTAAGATCTAAGCCTGACTTCTGTTACCCTTTTGTCACTACAACACAGCTGGCACAACAAAAAGAAGTTTAACCGTTTGCTTACCACAGCCTGGCCATAGGTGAGAGGGCTAGCAGCTCCCTGCTCTAACAGTAAAAAAAAAACTGGGTTGCTTAGGACCCAGGGGAATCCGTCAGCCTGTCCTGGCTGCTTGCAGCAACGAGCTCTCACAGTTTTAAACTCAGATGATAACAAGGGTATAGTTGGTACCCCACCGCACATTACCCGGCCACCGGCTAACAGGCACTTAGCACTGGCCACTGTCAGCAGACGGGATGTTGGGCTAGAGGGATCTTTGGTCTGACCCAATAACGGCTGTGTTTATGTTCTTACTACACTTTGAGAGGATTTTCAAGGATGGGTTACGGCTAGTGCATTCTCTAGCTTTGTTATGTTGGATCCTGATTTCCATGGAGAACAGGACTGCTTACTTACCAAATCAGAGGTTGTCACCATTGTTGATAGATATCGATCACATGGCTGCATGGGTGTTCTTTCAGTGTGTTCCAGCTCTGCACGGATAGCGGAGATAACAGACTTCACGTGAATTGCTCAATAAATTCACAGACTGAGTTTTTAGTGAGGCACCCCGTCACATTCTGTGTTAATAAAGCACAGTCCTAGTATCCCACAGACTACAAGACCACTAACACATGTAAGTCCATTAATTGGCCATACAGTGAATGGTAGAACTTCCTGTTTCCCTCAAGGGCAGAGATACATTTTTATTTTTCAAAACAAACAAGTTATGTACTTCCCTCTGACATAGTTAGGTGCTATCCTCTAATGTGGTTAGCTAAAGTCCCCTCTGACATAGCTAACCATCAGATATTATTTTGTGCCTGCTGGCTTGATTAAAACATTCCTGTTCCCCATGCTGTTGTTCTGGTCTCAGCATGTTTCTGTTATCATTTGGGGAACGTGTTGGTGTTGAGGTATTCTGATATCACCCTTCTAGAATGCATTTGTGTGCATGGTCTGTGCCTAGTGCTTCTTTGGAATGTGTGTTTCTGCAATATTAGCTCTATTTTGACAGGTTCTGTGAGGAGGCCCTGCCTATCTCACAGACTGATTTGGCTTTAAAGTTTTACCACTTCTTTAACCTAAGCTTCATGCCAGGTATAATGCAAGGGCTTACGTTTCAAGCCTCTTCCCACTACAGCTGCTACCAAAAATCTCCAGTCAGTGGTGACAGGACAGACCAATACCTGAAGTGGAGCATCCGCGAGGACACCATTCAAAGAAGAAGGGATTTTCAGTCATTGTAGTAAATCTACCCCCTCATGAGATTGCAGGTTGGTCAACAGAAGAATTCTTCCATTGATCTAATGAGGTCTATAGCTGGGCATAGGTTGTTGTAACTTTCTTCCAGTGTATATTAGCTCATCAGAACTCAAAAAGAGAGCTATCCCAGTGAGTTTATAAAATATATAAGCAGAATACCTTCAAATTAAAGAATAATGTATTGACAGTATTGACAACTTTTGATGCTATCATGAGTGCTACATTATTTGATATTTTACTTATATCTGAGGATCCAAGAGTTGTAAGATGACATATAAAAAAGCTTATAATACAGGTAGCTGTGAAGAACAGCTTAGAAAATGACCTGCATGCATCCTAACTGCTCAAAAGCTAGAATGCAAGTAAAAAGAATTCCTGTTTGTAGTGTCATGATTTTAAAAGATTTCAAACATCTCTCTACATGGGCTATTTAAGTACAAATACATTATAGCAGTTTTGAAGAAGCAGTCAAACCTGATTCAGTGTCTTACAGTGAGCTATCCATACACAGTATTTTATCCACAGCAAGATAGCTGGCACCAGCCACTAGCTCAAAAATGCTAATTTTAATTATTAAAATTCTCATTTTCAGGTATACCTCCCAACATATTCTTTCTTCTTTAACTTTTAGTTTTCATGTTTCCTTTAAAGAAATCTACAAGAAAGATGCTGTAACCTTCTGCACATGGAACGTGGCAAAAAGACAGTAAATGGCAGTTTGCTGGGAAGGAGAGGGTGAGTAAAATATGCTGTTCCTTTTATTACAATTGGGAAAGAAAAGATTAATATCAACATACCCACTTTTGTTTTTAATAACAAACAGCAGCAGTGGTACAGAAGGACAGACTGTGGAGTGGTGGTATTTTCTGGCAACAGACATACATCAGCCTTATTCCAGAAATCAAGTAATGTGGTCACTTCTAACACTGGAGAAAAGTAGATCACACTTAAGGACATCAAGGAAAGATCAGGGTCTTCTTGTACAAGGTAATGTAAAGACATCCAGAATATTTGTATATATAACTATCTGAACACATTTTTAGACTCAGTTCAAATTAAATTGGATCATAATTCTCTTTTTATCAGAAAGGGGCTAGGAAAATATTTGTGTATAAACAAATTTCTAGAGAATCTAACCTAAAATTATAACTATTGTATTCAGAGAATATTATACAATTGGAAAAAATGTAGAATGTTGAAATTTTAAGAATGAGAAGTGCTGTGGCACCCTATAGACCTGCATTACAGCCAAAGTATGAGAAGTTCTGTGGCGACAAGAAGTATTGAGGAACCTTACAGACTTAACAGATTTCTGGAGCGCAAGCTTTCGGGGGGCAAAGACCCACTTCATCAAATGCATACACTTTAATTGTAGGTTAGATAATCTAGAAATTCTCTATTATTTATACACACACATTTTTCTAGTACCTTATGCTCCAAAAAAAAAAAAAAAAAAAAAGTCTGTTAGTCTATAAGGTACCACAGGACTTCTCATTGTTTTTGCAGATACAGCCTAACACGGCTTCCTCTCTGGTACTTGAAATTTTAAGAAGTATCCTGGTCTGGTATTAAATCTTCCTTGAGAATATAAAAGCAGTAATTAATTTGGAAAAGCCAATTTTCTTTTAAAAGTATTTCAGTGGGTATCAATGTAAAACATACCTAGAGCTGGCAAGAAAATGGAAATTCCCACAAAAATAATGTTTTTTGGAAACAAAAATCTGGAATTGGGATGAAAGTATTAATTTTTTTGCATTACAGAATTTTGAGAAAAAACATCCTTTTGGGAGAACAAAAATGGAATGCTTTGTTTGCCAGTTATCCACCTGGAAGATGCTTGATGATTCCACTGGCAGAAAGAGAAACTGACAAGAACCTAAGTGGCTGAGGGATGCTGAGTGCTCTTGATTCCTCCACATTCTCCCCCATTCCTGGCTGCCAGCCTGAGAGGTAGCTGGGCTCTGGCAGGAACAGCAGGCTGGTTTGTTTAGTTCCCTACTTCCAGCCTGGCTGCTGAAGAACCTCTGAAGGGTGGGAGGCAGGCAGCTGGAACGTTGTTGTACTCTTCTCTCTCAGTTTACAAACTTTCAGTTCATGAATTTTCACTGCAACAAACTGTAGTTCGGCAGATTTACTGCCGTTGTGTCCTCATGGGTCTTTGGCTCCGTTGATAAGCAGAAGGTTGCTTGCATGCGTGTTCAATTATACGGGACCAATAATCTCAGCAGACCCCGGGAGGTTCCCCAAAGACCACAGACCAGCTAAGGATCAAAGGTGTCCAGCCAGGGTTTATTGCCAAGCAAGGTACAAACAACAGTTGTTAAGTATAGTGTGCTGTACAGATACGCCATACAGATGTACCTGCAGCAATGGACTGACACAGCCAGTGGGAATTCCACTGCCCCCAGGTCAGACAAAGACAGTCCCCCAAGACATCACGTTATATACAAGTACAAAGAAAGCACACCTTGCTGCTGACGTTTCAGGTTACCACCCTCTGACGCTACTTAGATACCACCCATCTCCCTATACCTTGCAGTTTGGTTAGATCACCTGTATCCATCACGATGTCATTTTAGATCCTTTCCTGAACCTGGGTCTCTATCTGTAAGGAGTAGGTATCAAGGTATTTTTTAATGAGCTTGTGAGACCTTGTGATTTCAACTTATACCAATTACCGTTCTGCACCTGGACCAATTACCAAGTAGTGTTTTGTATGCTCAGCTCTGTCTGTGCCAAGTTCTGTTAGCAGAGGCCTGCATCTTGCTCACAGCTTAGCTTTGCATCATGTTTTGTCCATTGTTGCTAGACTTCAGGCCTCACACCAGGCATGTGCTGTGTGGGCTTAGGCCTTCCATGTTACTACAAAAACATAAATTTATACCTCTTAAAATTTACCAACGTTTTTGCTACAAAGAAGAACCAACCTTCATCTGAGTGTCCATTTCAAAAGTAAGAAACATGGAGGAATACAGCATTAAGCAGTGTGAGGCTGACTCATTTCCCTCAGCTGCCCAGCTCTTCCCAGTTTGTTCATGCACTTCCTCATGTTCATGTCAACTTGACTATGAAGTGTAACAGAGAGGTAGCCATGTTAGTTTGTACGCCAACAAAACAAAGTAGAAGAAATGTAGCACTTTAAAGACTAACAAAATGATTAATTCAGTGATGAGCTTTCATGGGACAGACACACTTCATCAGATCAATTTCATTTCCAATACACACTGACATTCATAAGTACAGAGGACCAAAAAAAAAAAAAAAGCAATAAAAACTGACAACTCAAATAAGATTGAGGGGAGGGGTGGGGGGGGATGTTAATTGTCTGAGATAATTATGAGCACCAAAGGAAGGGAAGCAGTCCTTGTAACACGTGAGGTAATTGGTGTCTATTCATACCACGTGTTAATGTGTCAGATTTGAATATGAACTCTAACTCTCAAATCTCTCACTCTAATCTGTTGTTAAATTGTTTTTGTTCCAGGACATACATTCTCAGGTCTTTAACATAATGGCCCACTCCACTGAGGTGTTCATTGACCGGCTTATGTGTATTGAGTTTCTTGATGTCTGCTCTGTGTCCATTTCGTCTTTGGTGAAGGTTTTGCCCAGTCTGTCCAATGTACATCGTGTCAAGGCATTTTTGGCACATAATAGCATATATAATGTTGCTGGACGTGCACGAGAATGTGCCTTTGATCTTGTAACTAACATGGTTAGGTCCAGTGATGGGTTTCCCCAGAATAAATATACAGACAAGGTTGGCAGCGGGGTTTGTTGCAAGGAAAAGTTCCAGGATTAGTAGTAGTATGGTGTAGCCTGTGATTGCTGGTGAGAATCTTTCTCAGGTTAGGAGGTTGTCTATAGGAAAGGACAGGCCTGTCACCTAGAGCCTTCTGGAGTGTAGCATCCTGATTCAGAATAGGTTGTAGATTTTTAATGATGCATTGCAAGGGTTTGAGTTGGGGCTATAGGTGATAAATGGTGTTCTGTTGTTGATATTCTTGGGCCTATCTTGAAGTAGCTGGTTTCTGGGTATTCATCTGGCCCTGTCAATTTGTTTTTTTACTTCTCCTGGTGAGTATTTCAGTTTTATAAGTGCTTGGTAGAGGTCTTGTAGTTTTCGGTCTCTGTCAGTAGGATCAGAGCACATGCGATTGTATGTAAGGGCTTGACTGTAAGCAATGGATCACGTGTGAGCTAAATGGAAGCTGGAGGCATGTAGGTAAGTGTAGCCATCAGTGGGCTTCTGGTAGAGGGTGGTGTCGATGTGGCCATCAGTGATTTGTACTGTGGTATCCAGGAAATGTATTTCTCGGGTAAAACAGTCAAGGCTGAGATTGATGGTAGGATGCAGGTTGTTAAAATTGTTGTGTCCTCTGTGCTTATAAATGTCATTCTGTATTGCAAATGAAATTGATCTGATGAAGTGGTCTGTCCCAAGAAAGGTCATCACTGAATAAATCATTTTGTTAGTCTCTGAAGTGCTACATTTCTGCTGCTTTGTTATCTTGACTGTGAGTGATATTTATCTTCAAATACCTGTTATTTGTGATCATTGTGGGTCTTAGACGTGAAAAAGTTTCTTCAGGAGCTGTCACTAAGGCCAAGAAACCAAGGAAAGCAGTATCTGTGGCTACTGAACTTGAAGTTATTAAAGGAATTGAAGATGGCCAGCAATCAAAAGACATGTTTGGCAATAAACTCTGCAGCATCGACAGTGCATATGATCTTCGTGCAGAAAGACGTGGCAAAAACTTATATTGGCGGAGCTAACAGTTGCATTGAACAACAAAGGCCAGGGATGAAATAATGGGTAAACTTGAAAGACTTTTAATACATTGGATTGACAGCCATAATGAATGCAACATGCCTCTGAGCTTCCTCATCATGAGGGAGAAAGCCCTGTCTTTGTTTGAGGACCTGAAGAAAAAAGCCAAGGAAGAAAGGCAAGTTGGGGCCACTGATGTAAATTTCAAAGCAAGTCATGGCTGGTTTGAGTGCTTTAAAGTGCATTCCCATTATCACAGTTGTGTGTTACAGGTGAAGGAGCATCTGCTAATATTCAGGCAGCTAACATTTTCCCAGCAGCATTGCAAAGAATAACAGATGAAGGTGGATAGTCTCAGAAACAAATCTTTAATGTTGACGAAATGAGGCTTTTCTAGAAAAGAATGCATTCTCAGCCCTTTAAATAAGGGGATAAAACAAAAGTAACAGGTTTTTCAAGGCCTTGAAGGACTGACTGACAATACTACTTGGTGGAAATTTGGAAGGAGACATGAAATTAAAGCCTCTCCTTGTTTACCATTCAGACAATCCAAAGGTACTTAAAGGCACGGGTGACAAAGCAGGTTTTTGCTGATTACACAAGTTACCTTTCATCATGCATCTCTGAATATTGTACTGAAAATAATCTGGGTAATAAACATCTGCTGATCCTTGCTAATGCTCCTGGTCACCATATCGACATCAAAGACTATGGCAATAACATTCAAGTGTTTTTTTTTTTTTTTGCCCCCAAACACCATTTCCATCCTTCAGCCAATGGATCAAAGCATCATTGCTACATTTAAAACTTACTTTCTGCAACTAGTGATGAGGTATCATCTATCTGTATCAGATGGGGAAGACAAAACCAACAATTAAGCAGTTATGTAAGAACTACAACATCAAGATAGCTATAGAAATATCACAACTGCATGGAATAACATTTCTCAATGCATCCTGAATGGTGTTTGGAAAAAGTTATTGTCATAATATGTTCATGATTTCCGTGGTTTTGAGGGTGAAGTGAAAGACATTCAAATCTGCTGTGCAACTGGTAACTCAAACAGGATTCAATGAGATAGACACAGATGATGATCAAAGCCTGTTATTGTCACATGGTGAAGAACTGACTAATGAAAAATTAATTCAGCTGGATGCAGAAAGGTTATTGGAAAAGGAGGAGGAAGAATTGGATGGACTACAAAAAACACAGGACACGAAAACACTCAAAATTATTCCATGCATTGGAGGCAGCTACACAAATTCTCTGACAGTGACGCAAACTTACAAGGGAGTTCAGCATGTAAGCAACAAATTCATTAAGCTGTTCAATGCTATCAGGAGTTGTATGACAGGAAAAAAAGGGTTGTGTTACAAACTTAAGTCCTATCAATTTTTCAACGCTCAACCTCATCACCATCAGCTGATCCTCAACTGCTGAAGATAAAGCCCCAATTAAGGAGGTTGAAATCGCTATAAAGCTGTTTCTGATGATGAGACAGATGATCTCATGGAACTCACGTCAACATCATCATCTTCATCACTATCTGAGAACTGACTAGTGGTAATAAATGTCATAAAAAACAATAAATTAGCACTGCTCTTATTTTTGATTGTATAGTATTGTAACATGTGGGGGAAAAACTGAGCTTTTTGGGGGGTGGGGGTGGGGGGGTGAGGAGTTTGGGAACCAGTCATTTTTTTACATTGAAACTAATGGGAATTTCATTTTTGATTTACAAATTTTCACGGAACAAACTATGTTCATAAATCAAGGGATAGGTGTATTAATGTAGCCTGTAGGGCTAACCTGTTTGCTTGCCTATGTATCTTTTTCTTAAGAATTTATTTCCTTATGGTTTTGGTAATTTATTTTATTATAATAGGTTTATATGAAAATAGTTTGGCTGTAATGCAGACAACTTACAGGCCACACATGCTATATATTGAGCTAAGGCAAAGTTAGCATACATACGTATGGGACCTTTCACCTAGATCGATGGTAAGCTAAAGCATAAGGTCCATGTATGGCTGTGACCTTTAACATAGAGGACTTGTTAAAGATGGGTACCATAAGGGATTTCCTAAGTTAATATCCTTTTAAAACTCAACAGGTAAACCACAATTTGGAAATAACTGAAATATAATCAGTTACAACAAAAACAACAAACGTGGTCACCAACCAAAAAATGGCTCTGGTGAAGAACTGACATAGAGGATAATTTGACATCATTGATACACTAACTTATAGGAAGAAGACACTCCATCTTTAGTAAGTTAAAAAAATACAAATCAGGAAAAGGGGAAAAATACCCTACTGAATGTGCATAAAATATAATGGTGTCAGTGTGACATATTGTAACAGTTACATCCCAGCATAGGGGCAGTAGGAGACAGAGATGTCATTGGAGGGGGAGAGGGCAGTGTGCCAGAATGATGAGCACTAAAGATGATGGCTGATAATTTCAGGTGGTTCTACAGGAGATGGTGTGAGTGTATGGAAGTGCAGATGTACATTCCATAGCACCTCAATCTTACTAAGTTGGGGTGTTTGTGATTATGCCAAATGTATTACTAAACTATATTTGTAAGTATACAAGAGTTCCTATAGTGTGAATGTTGCAACAGTGTATATCAGGATTCCCAATTATAAAATAATTTGAACAACACTAGGTCAGATCTTAGGACAAGACATTCATTTATGACCTCAGCACACATCCCACAAGCAGCAACCATGTACACTTTGCCATGGTGCCCTGACAATATGCCCCCAGTTCTGAGATGGAGATAATTCAGTCTCCATGACTATTCACCACACCTCCACATTGGCTGCTGGAACTGAGCCACATCTTCCCTGTCTGAACTGACTTTTTCAACTCTGGCATTCCTCTTGTTTGGGACTCCCTCCTTTTCATGAGTCTGTAGAGTTGGACCTGCCTCCAGACTCTCCACCCCAATTCATTCGATGAAGCGGGTCTTTGCCCACGAAAGCTTATGCTCCGAACTATCTGTTAGTCTGTAAAGTGCCACAGGACTTCATTGTTTTTGCGGATACAGACTAATCCGGCTACCTCTTGGATACTTGTTCATCAAGTGCATTTCTTTTGAGACTGCAAATAACTATGCTTGGTGACGGTTTGCATGAAATGGACAGCTACGTGGCAGGAATTAGACTGAAACTTCCTGAGAAGTTAGCCTAACAGAGCCTATCTCCCCCTTCCTGAGAGAGAGAATCACACCCACAGAACTGTTGTGGACTATAAATTAAGAATGCTTTCACAAAACGTAGAACCTAGCATCTTGTACCAAGAATAATTATGATATGGATTATGATACATTTTTTAAATTACACGATCAGATACTGTTTTCCATAGGATGCCTGCCTCATTCAGTGAACAGACTGAAATTACTCTGGGATGTGAATCCGTAATACGTAGTAAACGAAACAGTTGTCTATAGGATCCGTGCTTCCTTTTTTTGTGGAAGTTGGAAAGTATGCATTGAACAAGGCAGCGAATTCCTGGATGAGAAAAAATGGTCTCATAGTTAAGAGAGTTGAATGCAGTCCTGCCAGAGTTATGTGATGCCAGGCAAATCATGTAAACCAAACTTTTCACAGATGGTGACTGTGTTCCTTAGGTGTATGAACAAGGGGTCTGAATTAAGGTAGCACCGGCAACCTTAATTCTGGTATCTCCTTAACTTCTGAAAGCTTGATATTTGTAGCTTAAATAATGTTCTTCTTCAAGTGGTCCCCGTGGGTGCTCCACAGTAGGTGTCAGGCTCGCCCCGGCGCTGCAGTTCGGAAACTTCTAGCAGTGTCCGTCAGGTCGCGCATGCACCGATGTGCGCCACTCCCCCACACGCTCTCGGCCACGTGCGCGATCCAGTCCCCGCCAGTTCCTTCTCAACCACCAGTGGCTGCAGACAGAATTTGCTCCGGCTCTAACGCCTGCGACCAAAAAAAAAAGAGAAACTGTGGTTACTGTTGTTGATAGTTATTAGTTGTTAGTAGTTAGTCGTGTTCTCACTGTTCAAACCGTTGTGCAAACAAAAAAAAAGAGAGAAAAGAAGAAGAAGGGAGGAACAAAGGGGAGAAGAGCGGATGCAGGCGGCTGCTTTTGGCAGTCCGCTACCCCTGGAGGCCGTGAACGTTATTTGGTTAAAGACTTCATTAGCCAATAAGTACTCTTTTAACATTTAAAGACTTGCAAGCCGCGGCAGAGATGTCTTCGCAGGGCTTTAAGAGGTGTGCTTCATGCTGCGAGACCATGCCTGCCTCAGACAGGCATAGCGAGTGCATTCGTTGTCTTGGAGAGGCTCACGTTACTCAGAAGTGCTCTCATTGCGCTAAGCTTACAGCCAGGGCCAGGAAAGACAGGGAAATGAGACTACAAATGATCCTGTTTGATAAGGCCCTCCAGCCTGAACCACCGGAGAAGCCCCAGAAAGAGGGGCCCTCGGGAGTGCACAAGCAGAAGGCGGCCTCCCTAACCACCTCGGTGCAAAAGAAAAGGAAGCTCTCTCCAGCTCGATCTTTGCCGGTAACAGCAGCGAGCAGGACAAGTGAAACACAGGGGCCCTGACCCCCGGCTGCTCATAGCGGGGATACAGCAGCGCATAGGAGCGAGCTTGGACCTCCGACTGATCAGCAGTCGGCACTGAGGGCGCCGCAGGCGCCAACGTGGCAAGCGCCGGAGCCGGCGGCACAGACTCACGCGGCACCACCCCTTGCAGCACCGACAGCACTGGAAGAGGGGCACCCGGAATGGGGCCAAAGGGTGCGGGAGGAAGCTATCCACGCGGCACCACGTGCAGCGGCACTGACAGCGGTGCTGAGTTCCCCGGCACCAGGGGGAGCGGCGCCCGCTCCACAGGGGCGGGGGAAGGCAAAGACAAAAACCCAGCACCGCAGTCCGGCTCCGGATGTCATTGCGCTGCCGTTATCACCCAGGTCCCCCGCCCACCCAAGCTACACACGCCGCGCCGGGCAGCCACTCCAACGGCCTGTCTCAGACCTCCCTCCCTTTTCCTTCAGCCACCATCACCATGGCTCAGACAACCTTCACCATTTTCCAGCGTGGGCCCCTACGACTACTATCACAGATCATCTCCGCCATTTTCAATGTCGTCACGGAGATCACGCTCTTCCAGATACCACATGTACACATCCCGATTGTGGTCCAGATCTCCATCTCCGGGCCCTTGCCCGTGTTGCCATGGCCGCCCTTATCATACTGAACACCGGCATCGGGGGTCCAGATCCGGGGCAGATCCCCACCCACACCCTGCCGACACCCCCTCCAACAGTCCCACTCCAGGGGAGGAACACAGCTTCCCCAGACAGACACTGGTCCAGAGTCCAGGGACCTTCCTTCACAACCCACAAAAGAGCGGGTATATCAACAAACTCAAGGGTCAGAAGAATTAGAGGAGGTATGCCGCAGCGGCGCCTCCTCGTCCTCTCCAGATGAGGCGGGTGTCCCCGGGGACATCTCTCCTTCAGATGACCTTAAGCAATTCCAGGAGCTGTTCAAGAGAGTAGCATTCACACAGGACATTCGAATAGCAGAGGTGCAGGACAAACATCATAAACTCCTGAAAAATTTAAGACCCCCAGCTTCATCCAAAATAGCCATTCCACTAGACGAATCCATTATGGAATCAGCCACCAGCATATGCCAGATCCCAGCCTCCATCCCACCTATACATAAAAAGGCGGATAAGAAATACTTTGTTCCAGCCAAAGGAATGGAATTCCTGTTTAGTCATCCACAACCAAATTCTTTGGTGGTCGAATCGTCACAGCATAAGTCTAAGACACCCCAATATAAATCAGGAGGGTTAGACAAGGACGCGAGGAAATTAGACCTGTTTGGCAAAAAGGTCTACTTCTCCTCTACCTTATTACTAAGAGTGGCAAACTATGCGGCACACCTGTCCAACCACAATTTCGACAATTACTCCAAACTGACCCCTCTTATGGACTTCCTCCCAGAGGATAAGAAACCAGTGCTGAAGGCGATTGTTCAGGAAGGCTATGCAGCCTCGCGAGTAGGAGTTCAAATGGCCCTGGATGTGGCAGACACAGCGGCATGCTCAACAACCACAGCAGTGGTCATGTGCAGGGAATCTTGGCTCCAGACGTCCGGCATTCCCAGAGACCTACAAACAAAAATCGTGGACCTTCCATTTGATAAGCAAAAACTATTTGTAGAATCAACCGATTCGGTCCTACACTCCAGCAAGGACTCGAGGGCCACACTTAGGGCCTTGGGTATATATACCTCCCCATACAGGAGAAAAAAGTTCTATCCCCAGCAAAGGCGCTACGCCTATCAACCGCAGCGTGCACAATATCAACGAAGCTACGACCATGGGCACCACCATCAGCAGCAGCAGTATAAGGCCCCCAGGTGACGTCCTCAACAAAGTCGCGCAACCTCGGGGCAAGCCTCAAGACAGCAAGTTTGACGGCTATGTTGAGGACTGCAACATCAAGACCATCTCCCAATGCCACTCTCAACACATGTTCCATCATCGCCTCAAACCATTTTATTCCCAATGGCAAAACATCACAACAGACAAATGGGTACTGGAAATCATAGCCACGGGTTATGCGATCCCCTTCCAATCACTCCCGCCACCGAAACCTCCCACCCAGTCCTCTCTCACAAACCTTTCCCAGGAGACCAGGCTGAAACAGGAAGTAAATCATCTCATGTTCATAGGGGCGGTAGAGAGAGTACTGGAACAATTCCAAGGGAAGGGGTTCTACTCACGATACTTCCTAACAGAGAAGAAAACAGGAGGCTGGAGGCCAATTTTGGACTTACGGGCCCTCAACCGGTATTTGCGCAAACAGCACTTCAGGATGACTACAGTTGCCTCCATAGTTACGGCACTGGACGATGGAGATTGGTTTGCAGCCCTCAACTTACAGGATGCCTATTTTCATATAACGATCCACCCGGCACACAGACGTTTCCTTCGTTTCAAGGTTGGCAAAGAGCATTTTCAATACAAAGTCCTTCCGTTCGGTCTTTCTTCAGCGCCCAGAGTTTTTACCAAAACCCTCACGGTGGTATCAGCGTACCTGCAGAGGCAGGGTGTGTGCATTTTTCTATATCTGGACGACTGCCTACTAAAAGGGGTCTCGAAAACAGAGGTCCTACGCATGATACATGTCACCGCGAGCACATTCACCTCATTGGGCCTGGTTATCAACCTCACAAAATCAAAGACCGAGCCCACGCAAGATATAGAATTCATACGGGCACGCATAGACTCTATTACAGCAAGAGTATACCCACCTGATGCCGGTTTCTGCACGATCCAATCCCTGGTACAAGTTATGATGTACAGCCCCATGGTGCCAATCCTAACATGTCTGCAACTGTTGGGGCATGTGGCGGCAGCCATGTTCGTGGTACAGCGTGCCAGGCTACACACGCGAAGCCTGCAGCACTGGTTGACGAGAGTTTACAGTCCATTAGTCCATACCGCACACAGGGTAGTATTGCCCCCGATGGAGGTGAGGAAATCGCTGGCATGGTGGGCAGATCCCAAGAACATGCTAGTAGGGGTGCCCTTCCACCAGCCACAAATCGCGATTTTTCTTACAACAGATGCCTCCCACATAGGATGGGGAGCGCCCATTGGCAGCAAAGTAACCCAAGGGCTGTGGTCTTCCGTGGAACAGACACTACACATCAATGTACTGGAACGCGGAGCAGTGTTCAACGCGTGCAGACGCTTTCGGAAGGACCTGCACGGCAAAGTAATCGGGATCAATACCGACAACACCTCCACCATGTTCCACATCAATTGACAAGAAGGGGCCCGATCCCGAGCGCTATGCGCAGAAGCAGTCCGGTTGTGGAACTGGTGCATTGCCAACAAGATAACACTAAAAGCTTCATACTTACCCGGTGTCCACAATGTGAAGGCGGACCAACTAAGCAGGCGCTTCACGTTCACACACGAGTGGCAGATCCGCTCTGACCTGCTCTGACACGTATTCCACAAATGGGTGTTTCACCAAGTCAATTTGTTTGCCACCCAACACAACAAGAAACTCCCTCAGTACTGCTCCAGAGCAGGCATAAGATGGGGGTCCTTGGGGGATGTCTTCATGATCTCATGGAAGGGCCCTCTACTCTATGCGTTCCCTCCCATGACACTCATCCACAAGGTTCTAGAGAAAGCCAGAAGGGAGAGAGCACGCATGATACTCATAGTCCCAACCTGGGACCGACAACAATGGTTTCGCCTGCTTCTGCGCATGTCATGCCGCCCACCATTCCCCCTGCCGATAGTGCCGGACCTACTCACACAGGCTCAAGGATCCATAGTGCACCCATATCCTCAGGGGCTCCGCCTACAGGCATGGCTAATCCATGGCTAAGTGCCTTAGAGAGCACATGTTCGGAGGGAGTGAAACCAGTCTTGGAGTGCAGTAGAAGGACCTCCACCAGAAAGACTTAAGAGCAGAAGTGGACGCGATTTACCTCCTGGTGCTCTTCCAAACAGCTAGCTCCTCTGGACATCCCTATAACTGTGATTCTAGACTACCTGCTAGAGCTGAAACGAGACGGACTCTCCTTATCCTCGCTAAAGGTCCATCTCGCGGCTATATCAGTGTTCCGACACAAAGAGGAAGGGCCTACCATATTCGCCCATCCTGTCATCACAAGATTCCTAAAGGGGATGGTAAATTTGTACCGCCCACGGAAACCGTTACCACCGTCATGGAGTTTGGACTTGGTACTCCACACGCTATTGGGACCATCCTTCGAACCATTGGCTACGGTACCCCTCCGACTGTTTACCATGAAAACGACCTTCCTCCTCGCAATTACATCAGCCCACAGGGTGAGCGAACTCGCAGCAGTAATGGCAACGCCGCCCTGCACAGTATTCTCAAAGGAAGCGGTGACCTTACGGTTACACCCAGCCTTCGTTCCAGAAGTTTCCTTGGAGTTCCATGTTAACGAACCAATAGTATTACCCTCGTTTTATCTGAAGCCTCACAGCTCCAGCAAGGAGGCGCAGCTGCACCTGCTAGACGTGAGGAGGGCGTTGGCCTTTTACATAGACAGAACTAAGTCCTTCCGGAAAACGGATAGGCTCCTGGTATCCATTGCACCCAGGTCGAAAGGGGAAGGTCTATTGTCCGAGGATTTCAAATCACATTATATCCTGCATAAGACTGTGTTACAAGCTCCATAAGACCCCTCTGCTAGCTCCGCCCAAGGCACACTCCACCAGAGCGATGGCTGTGTTGACGGCCTTCTTCAAAGGAATCCCATTGAAAGACATTTGCAGAGCGGTGACTTCGTTCTCTTACGACGCCTTCGCCAAGCATTATGCCATGCACCGGGTGTTGGAGGAGGATACACGTCTGTCAACAGCAGTCCTCTCAAGAGCAAGCTGCACATGACTCGATTACCCACCTCCTTACTTGGGGTCACTGCTGGGTAGTCACTTACTCTGGAGCACCCACGGGGACCACTCGAAGGAGAAAGATAAGTTACTCACTTGTGTAGTAACGATGGTTCTTCGAGATGTGTCCCTGTGGGTGCTCCACTAACCGCCCGTCCTCCCCACTTTGGATCTCTGTCTGTTGTTTTTCAGGAGCATCCGGGGCGGTTGGTCAAGGAACTGGTGGGGACCGGATCACGCACGTGGCCGAGAGCACGCGGGGGAGCGGCGTGCATCAATGCATTTGCCACCCAACGGATGCTGCTAGAAGTTTCCGATCTGCGGTGCCGGGGTGAGCCCAACACCTACTGTGGAGCACCCACAGGGACACATCTCGAAGAACCATTGTTACTACACAAGTGAGTAACTTCTCTTTCTCCTGAGCAGATTTTTTCATATGTAATTTCCTAAGTTTTTAAAAAGCCAACTTAAAAAAAATGAAATTTTCATCATATGGCATCATAATGACACCTAAATGGATTAGTTGTGGGATTGACTCCTTTAGATTTACCATAAAAACTCTGCCACATGACCTACTAGATAACAGTAGGCTGTTCTCCTCCATGTGAACTAACACTAGAGGCATATGAGAGACCTTTTGCCAGTAGGTTTCTCAGAGATGTGTTGACAGCAGAAGAATGGTGAGACTTGGGAATTATAGGCAAAACAACATAGATTCATAGTTTCCAAGTTCAGAAGGGACCAGTCTGATCATCCAGTCTGATCTCCTGTATAACATGCCAGATAACTTCCCCGAAACAATTGCTAGAGCATATCTTGTAAAAACACATACCATTTCCATTTAAAAATTGACAGTGATGAAAAATCTACCACACACTTTAGTAAATTATTCTAATTGTTGATTACACTCAATTAAAATTGTATGACTTATTTCCAGTCTGAATTTCTCTAGCTTCGACCAACAGTGCCAAGAAGCACCATGAGCCCCAGGAAAAGGTGGGAGGTGGGCCCAGAGCAGCCTCCTAAAAGGCACGAGGCCAAGGGCAGAAGGGACAGGGCAAGAGCAGTCAGCCCTTAGTGCTGTCCAGACTCTAGCACTGACCACCCCCTCTTCTCCCACAGCTGTGTGAGGCAGGGCTGCCATGGCACTTCAAAGGGGCCTGGAGCTCTGGCTGCCACTACTGCTGAAGTAGCAGTAGAAGCAGTTGGGACTCCAGTGGGCTCCTTTGTAACTGCTCCCCGTACCCCCCGTCAGGAGGCATGGGTTCAGTTTCCAGCTCTGGATCATGTTACAACTTTCTCTGCTCAAATGAAGTACCTCTTATTAAATATGTTTCCCTTGTAGATACTTAGTGTAAACAAGTAACCCCTTAATTTTGTCTTTATGTTCTTTAGTCCTAGAGGTATGTTTGCCTTTAACTATGCTAAAAGGCATATTGTTTGCTTGCATCTCTCCTTTAAGTAATCCAGACTGCTCTGAATCCCAGACCTCTTTACTATTTACCAATCCCGCAGTTTTTGTTCCATCTGCAGAATTTATCAGCAACGATCTCATGTTTTCTTCCAGGTCACTGAGAATGTTAAATAGAATAGGCGCAAAACCAGATCCTTCTGGGACTCCACTGGAGAAGCACTAGTTCAATGACAATTCCTCTTTTACAATTACATTCTGACATCTGTCAGCTAACCAGTTTTCAATCTAATTAACATGCGCCATATTAAATCTGTCATTCTAGTTTTTTAATCAAGATGTGTAAATGACATCCATGTTAGCAACTGGAAAGATGACAAAACCTACGATTTTACAAACAGCACTTCCATGTTTTTAAGAAGAGATATGAGACGCTCACCAAACATGGCATTATCTCAAGACAAAAATTTAACCATAAGAATAGTCATACTGGGCTAGACCAAAGGTGCATCTAGCCCAGTATTCTGTCCTGTGAAAATGGCCAATGTCAGGTGCTCCAGAGGGAATGAACAGAATAGGGAATTATCAAATGATGCATTTGCTGTTGCTCATTCCCAACTTCTGGCCAACATAGGATTGGTATACTATCCCTGCCTATCTTGGCTAAGACCACTTGAGGGGCTTATCCTCCATGTCTTTATGTGGTTCTTTTCTGAACTAGATGAATTTCATTACTTGTCAATACTAGATTAAATAATATTTTAGATCTCCAAAAGGATATCATGCTGATATAAAGATAATCAAATGCAACATATCTAAAATACAATAAACTCTAGTCTGAAATACAGCTGTTTAACTGCATGCATCAAAGCTTCCAACAGTCTAAGTCAGGAAGTGAATATGAAATCTAATTTAAATTCATAGAATTTCAAAAGTTGTTAATGCTCAGTCTGACCTCAGCCAATACATGAGTTAAACCCATTATCTTGCAAAATGCCATGAGATCTTTAGAAAGACAAGGTCAATGAGCTAGTATCTTTTATTGGACCAACTTGTGTTGATGAAAGACACAAGCTTTCAACATGCACAGAGCAGCTCAGAAGCTTCTTTCACCAAAAGAAGCTGATCCAATAAAAGATGCTATCTTATCCACCTTCAATTTCTAACATCCTGGGACCAATATAGCTACCATATTGCCAAGGCTGTGCATTACATATAAATGTTCTCTTTTTATAACAATTAGAAAGAAATCTAATGGAAGTGTGTACATCTAGAGAAGGAGCTGGGAATCTTTTTCAGTTGGGACTACTGACCCATAAACAAACCAGCTGGGGGTCACAGAAGCGAGAAGAAAAAAACACACCTCACTGATGTGGTCCCTGACTATGGGCTATAGGGTGGGAGGGAAGGTGCAGGAGTAGGCTGGGAATTGGGTGATCTGGATGGGAGTGAGGTGCAGGAGTGGGCTGTGGGTAGGTGACCTGGGAGGGAGGGGTGCAGGAGCAGGCTGGGGAGGTTCGTCTAGGTGAAAGGATGCAGGCAGGTTTGGGGTCCAGAAGGGGAGGGCCCTTGGTGGGGATGGGGAGTCTGGAAGGAAGGTATCAAGGTGGAGGTGAGGGGTCTGAGTGGGAGGGGCAGAGGGTTTGGGGGTGGGGTCAAGGAAGGAGGGATCAGGGTGAGGTTAGGGGTCTGGGAGCCAATGGGAAGAGAGTGCTGGAGCTGTCGGGGGCATGGGTCTGGGTGATGGGCGGGGGGGTGCAGCTTCCTCAGAGACACATGGCTCTGCACCCCCTCCTGCATGCTCCCAGGAACTGCCCCCATTGCTCTTATTGGACAGAATTCTGTCCAATAAGAGCAGTGGTGGGCAAGCTGCAGGCAGGCTGCCAAGGCCACTACTGATCACGCCTCCTCTTCTGACTGAGAGAACAGCAACAAGCAGCAGCACAGCCTGGATAATAAAGCTTGTACTGTGTTTTAATTTTATTTAGAAGTTTACCGTATAGTAATGTAGGTAACTTACAGATCTGTCATATTCAGAGGAACAGGTATGGACTCAGAGGCCGTGTCTTCACTCTATTTTTTACATGCTAGCTAATTAACATAATACAGTATTATAGTGGACAAGGCAGTTGCAGGGAAGGTGAATAAGGTAGTCTGACAAGGCACCTTTTTACAGTTGTAATGCTATTCCTGTCGGGTTATACCAGCATAACTGTTCTCGTTTTAAAAAAAAATCATAACCTTATGTGAGACAGTTACATCAGCTCAGGACATTGGTGAAGACCAGATGCAGACTTTTACTCCATATTAAAAGAGAAAAGGCACTTTTTATAACCGATTCACCCAAAGGCAACGTCTACAGGGTGATCAGAAGGTGCAACTTACAGCTCTGGGAGACATTACATGCACTAATTCTGTTGAGATTTGGCACCAAAAACAAGTATCCCTAGGACTATTTTTGAAACTGCAATACCCACCTGAGGAAGTGAAAAAACAGATCAACAGAGCCAGACGTGTGCCACAAAGCCTCTTACTACAGGACAAGCCCAAGAGAGAAACCAACAGAACACCACTACCCATCACCTACAGTCCTCAGCTGAAACCTCTACTGCGCATCATCAGAGATTTACAACCCATCCTGGACAGTGATCCCCCACTTTCACAGGCCTTGGGAGGCAGACCAGTCCTTGCCCACAGACAACCTGCCAACCTGAAGCAAATCCTAACCAGCAAATATACACTGCACCACAGTCACTCTAACTCAGGGACCCATCTATGCAACAAACCTCGTTGCCAGCTCTGCCCACATATCTACACCAGCAACACCATTACAGGACCTAACCAGATCAGCCACACCGTCGTGGGTTCATTCAGCTGCACATCAACCAATATAATTTATGCCATCATGTGCCAGCAATGCCCCTCTGCTCTATACATCGGACAAACTGGACAGTCTCTACGTAAAAGAATAAACGCACACAAATCAGATATCAGAAATGGCAATATACAAAAACCCGTAGGAGAGCACTTCAATCTCCCAGGCCACACAGTAGCAGACTTAAAAGTAGCTGTCCTACAGCAAAGAAATTTCAGGACTGGACTCCAAAGAGAAATTTCTGAGCTACAATTCAGCTGCAAATTCGACACCCTCAGCTCTGGCTTAAACAAAGACTGCGAATGGCTGGCTAAATACAGGAGCAGCTTCCCCTCCCTTGGTGTTCACACCTCCAGATCAGCTGCTGGTAGTAAGCCTCACCCTTGCTGACTGAGCTAACCTTGTTATCCCCACCCTTGCTCTGGCTTATTTATACCTGGCCCTGCAGATTCCCAGGACCAGCATCTGAAGAAGTGAGTCTGTGCTCACGCAAGCTCATGCTCAAAACTTTTCTGTTAGTCTATAAGGTGCTACAGGACCCTTCGTTGCTAGGATTATATAGATGCTGGCTTAGGCTAGCTGCCCAAGTATGTACTGAAGGGCTGGGGTAAAGTAGTACTAAGACAAAGCCAGCTCTGATACAGCTACAGGTGCTGCAATCACACCACCTTACTGATGTGTAGATAATGCTGGAGAACAGGCATGAAGCCATGGTGTAGCCTGTGCTCCCTACCAGGCTCTGTGCCTTGTCTCCTGACGTTTCAGCCCAGGCTAGTCAGAATATTTTAGTGATATCAGAGCACGTTCACACCTTTTACCTGAGTTTAGGCAAGATCAGAAGAAACCCAGCAGTTAGAACCTACTGCCCCCTTTTGCCATTAGGTAGCCAGGGTGGGGGTGCAATAACAATGTTTTGAGCATTGGCCTACTACACCCAGGGTTGTGAGCTCACTCCTTGAGGAAACCATTTAGGGGTCTAGGGCAAATAGATTAAAAAAAAATCTGTCGAGGATGGTGCTTGGTCTTGCCAAGAGGGCAGGGGACTGGAATTGACCTCCTGTGGTCCCGTCCAGCTCTGAGACATGATGTGTATCAGCTCTCCCTGCCCACTCCCCAAAGCACTTAACAGAGCGAAACAAGCCCCCAGGGGATTCCCGCACCCCATCACAGCAACCCCCCCCCCAGCTTGCAGCCAGAGCAGCTACCCCACCTCACCAGGGACTGCCTCGCTTCCCCTAGAGACCTCCTCCTGCGGCCACCCAGGCAAACAGCCCCGAGATGGCTGCCCGTGGCCCCCAAGCCTCTGCTTTCCTCAGACGCCCCAGCCAGACACCCCTCTCCACACAAGCCCAGACAGACTCCTTCCCCCGCCTCCCCCCACCCCGACCAATACTCCCGCCCGTTTCCCCAGCCCGGGGCGCAACGCACGTGGTCGTGCACCAAGGCACGCGCAGAGGGGCCCCCCACCAGACGCGCTGCAATGGTGAGCTCCGGCGGCCCGCTAACTGGCTGGGCGGCGCCCAAGCGCTCAGCGTACAGGGAACACTGCCCAGGCCCCCCGCCCTAGGCTGCTGCCCCCAAAGCACCTCTCACACGCACGCCCCGACACCCTCGGGCCCCGCGTCCGGCCAGAGACCGCCCCGGACAGCCAGGCTCCGCCCCCCGGCCAACTGCTGCCCCGCGCGCCGCGGCGGAGAGTCAGCGCTTCCCTGCCCCGCCCTCCCTGTCCGCCGCTATCCCGGCGTGCCCCGCGCCCCGAGCTGGCTGGGACGCTCTCGGGCTGGCTCAGCCCGCCTCGCTCTGGCTGTGCTCGCGGGAGGTGCCTGTGCGGCGGGACAAGATGGCGACGGAGGCAGATTCCTGGGGTAGGTGCTGGCCGCGCGCTCGGCTCGCGGCCGGGTTCCGCCGGCTCCCGCCCCTTTAACCCGCTCTCGTCTCTCCCACAGACGCGGACAACTTCGAGGTGGCGGAGCCGCTGGCGAAGCGGCTGCTGCCGACGCCGGGCGCCGGCGGGGACCGCTGGGCCGGGGAGGATGAAGAGGATGATGTGAAGGTGGGCGCCGTGGTGCGGCCGGGCTGGAGGGGGGAGGAGGCCCGGTCTGTGCGGGGTGGCGAGCTCCGGGAGGGTGGGGCCGGGCCGCGCCGCGTGGGGCCCGTTTACGGACGTGGGAGGGGAGGGCGTTGTGAGCGGCCCTGGCTAGTCAGTGGGAGGGAGGCCGGGCGGGCGGTCAGGTCTCGGCCTGCCTCGTCTGAGCGGAGGCCGCCCCTGCCCAGCACGTGGCGGCTGCCATGTGTCCGTGGAAGCTGGGTCATGTATCAGCGCACGGCCGCCGGGGCGGAGCGCTGCATCGTGACGTACGGTGCTGCTGGGGTCCAGCGCCCTTCCCGACCTGCTGAACGCCCCCCTCCTGGGCCGGCCTAATAAACATACCGCATAACAGCGACTCGTGTTGCTGAAGGACCTGGACGAGGCTGTGGTGTTGGGTGACTCATGCGGGAGAGTGAGGGGCTGTCAGAAGGCGGCCACTGGGCTAAATGGCTATACGTGTTTCACTGACCCCATCAGCGAAAGCTTCACTGAGGTGGGAGGAGACGCTTAAAAACGGCCTAATTAAATTGCGACTCAGGGAGTCTTCTACGGGATGAGTAAAACTTGTCAGGCGAGCTTGTGGCACAGGATTAGAGTCGTTCGTTTTCATGTGGTGAGAGGTGGCTGAATAATTCTGGCAAAGTTGTGCTAGTGATGGGAACTTAAGTGATAGGTGTAATGATGGGGTAGTGATGTGACAGATTTTTGTTCACTTGAAGTCTTTAAGATAATATGTTCTTTTAAAAAAAACTAGTTCAATCAGCAATTTGAGCTTGATGTAGAAATTATAGATGCTGACTATAGGTCAGCATCTATAATTTCTACATTATGCGGTTTCATATACACTGAGAACTTGTCTGAATTGGTCCGCTGGGTGATCAAAAGTTGAAAGGTCAAGTAAAATAGTACTAGAAAATCTTAATAAGCTACTTCACACACACAGTTGAGAACTATGCTTAGGCTTTTCAGGTGAATGAATAGTTTTCTTTCTGTAACTTGCTCCCCATCTCCAAAGCAAAGCCCTGTCAGTTAATGTCAAAAGGTTTTGATTGTTGCCCCAGTGAATGAAGAATCATGTGTTTTTTGGACTACCTGCCACATCTAAGCTACTGGCAGGCTCTCAGTGCACAACTGGTTATGGATCTGCCAGATGGTAGTCAACTTTTGAACTTTCCTCTGGAGATTGTTTTTTCTTTCCTGCTTAGAAGTTCTTAGCTTGGTGGAGCAGCTGAGGAAGAGGTAGATACAGAGGGCTGACAGACAGGGAGGCTTGAATGGTTGAATTTGTTCCATAAAGTCCTATCTTGGCATTATCTCCTATAGGCCAGAACCTTTGCTCTGAGCTAGTGGTGTTTCTTCTGACTTCCTCTCGATCTTGTAAAACTAGGCAACCTTTCATTTTTTCCTTTTAGAGGTAGGTAGTGTTCAAAGGGTTAAAATGGTACTTTTATATTACAGCAGGGGTGAGCAAACTTTTTAGGTTGCGCTCCCCTTTTTGGCCCTGCAATTAGTCAGGGTCCCCTCCCAACCTGTGGGAGGACCATAGGAAGGTATGGGGGGTGTGCTCAGGGGCGGGGTGCTCAGCGGGAGGACCTCAGAGGGTACCTCATCAAGCTGGGAACTCACCAGCTGCCCCTGCCACTTGTCTCAGGGCCTCTGTGCACTCTGACAGGCCCAGCGGCAGTGGGGAGGGGTGGCATTCCCTTGGCAACGCAGTGGCAGAAATCAGAGGGCTGGGGAGGCAGGAAACTGATCGCACTGCACCCCCTTACCAAATGTCACGTTCCCCCACTTTGTGCACCCTGTACTAGGGAATCATTGAGCTAGTTTTACTGACTTTGAGTGTTAGTCCTTCACATTTGAATTTTAATTAAATTTTCAACTGTACACCTACTTTTATTAAAACATTTTAAAATGTCTAAATCCTATGCAGTGTAATTCCTAGATGTCCCTTAACAAAAAATATTAGTTGTGTAATGGATACCCCAAAATTTCCAGATCTGAGAGCTTGGACGTAGTAATAATAGTAGCAGCGGCATCCTTCAGTCTGCATAGACTATGGAACGTGCCCTTTGTAGTTCCGTTTGGCATCCTCATTTGCAGCGTCGGCTGTGACCGTGAAGACCCACACGAGAGTGACAGTCCTTGCTGCATCTGTTGCATATGTAATGGATGTCTGGAAGATCCTTGCTGTGCTTTCTGTGGGCTCGTTTCTCCTTTGCTAGCTGTCTGATCCTCAACTCACCCTTCTGAAGGCCCTTGTATAGTTCCTGCCTCCATCTGCTGTGATCGTCTGCCAGCTCCTCCCAGCTGTCTGGCTTGATGTCTACTTCCCTGAGGTCTCTCTTGCAAACATCTTTGTAGCGCAGCTGGGGGCGTCCGGGAGGTCTTTTGCCAGAGGCTAGCTCGCCATACGGGATGTCTTTTGGGATCCTTCCATCATTCATCCTGTGGACGTGGACAAGCCAGCAGAGCTGCCGCTGCCTGAGGAGGGTGTGCATAGTTGGGATTCCAGCTTGCTCAAGGATGGTAGTGTTGGACACTCTGTCCTTCCACAATATTCCAAGGATGCGCCTGAGGCAGCGCAAGTGGAAGATGTTCAGCCTCTTTTCCTGGCGGGTGTACAGGGTCCAAGTCTCGCTGCCATAAAGGAGGGTGCTGAGGATGCAGGCTCTGTAGACTTGCATTTTGGTGTGAGTGTACAGCTTGTTGTTATTCCGCACTCTCTCGCTGAGTCTGGACAGAGTTGTGGCTGCTTTACCGATCCTCCTATTTAGCTCAGTCTCCAAGGACAGGTGTCAGTGATGGTGGACCCAAGGTAAACGAACTCGTGGACGACCTCTAACGTATAGTTGTCAATGCTGATTGATGGAGAAACAGCAACGTCCTGAGCAAGTACATTTGTCTTCCTTAGCCTGATGGAGAGCCCAAAGTCCTTGCATGCTTTGGAGAACCAATCCAGCAGTTTCTGAAGCTGGTCTTCTGTGTGTGACAGGACAGCAGCGTCATCTGCGAACAGCATATCTCTGAGGACTTCCCGCACCTTAGATTTAGCTTTCAGCCTTGCAAGATTAAACAGTTTCCCGTCAGATCTTGTTTGCAAAAAGATGCCCTCTGTTGAAGATCCAAAGGCGTGTTTAAGGAGGAGTGCGAAGAAGATCCCGAACAATGTCGGAGCAAGGACGCATCCTTGTTTGACGCCTCTCCTGATGCTGAAAGCATCCAATAATGTGCCATTGTATTGGACGGTTCCTCTCGTGTCTTCGTAGAAAGACTGGATCATTTTGAGTAACTGTGGCGGACATCCTATCTTGTGGAGCAGTTTGAACAATCCATCCCTGCTGACCAAGTCGAAGGCCTTGGTTAGGTCGATGAAGGCAATAGAGAGTGGCTTCCTCTGCTCCCTGCATTTCTCCTGCAGCTGCCTCAGAGAGAAGACCATGTCGACAGTAGATCTCTCTGCATGCAATCTGCGCTGTGATTCAGGATACACCCTCTTAGCAATCTTCTGGAGTCTGCCAAGGATGACGCGAGCGAACAATTTACCATTGATGCTTAGGAGGGAGATTACACGCTAATTGTTGCAGTCGCTTCTGTCTCCCTCATACTCTGAGTGGAGCATAGGTCATCTACAAGTCTCCTTCACTTCACTCGCTCTTGGGACAAAACTTTTAGCTGACTCCGGGAGTACCCTAGTTGTTGTCCTTCAGTCTCGGTAGATCTCGTCCACGTTGTCTGAGTACTTTCTCTTTTACATTTTCCTTGTGTGTTCCATTTGAGAACCTGACAGACTATGCTGGATGATGGTTTTCTGAGAGTGTGACCTAGCATCACCACTTGTCTTGATTTGAACACCAGTGAACATAAACAATGCCTCCAAGATTTTTCTTGAGCAGTAAAAGCTAATTTAGATCCCATCATTTTGTTTGCGTAATTTGGATTGTTTTTTCCATGCTGTGTTTGCATTTATGAGCACTGAAGTTCATTTGTTTTTCTTACCCAGTTTTCTGACATCCTTTTGTAAATCTTCTCAGTCAAATTTGGACTTAATTGTCTTGCATAATTTTGTATCAACTACAAACTGACACTTTGCTCTTCCTCTTTTTTCCAGTTTGCTTATGCATATTTTAAAGAGCATTTGTCCCACTACAGAACCTGCTATTTACCTTTCTCCTCTGTGAAAACTGACCATTATTCCTATTTTTTGTCTTCTATCTTGAAATCAGTTACTGGGTCAGGAGAGGACCTTCTCTCTTACTCCATGACTTATTTTCTTAAGAGCCTTTGGTGACAACGTAAGAGGCTTTCTGAAACTTTTTTAAGGTTGGATGGTGTTTGTGTTAGCTTAATGTCACCTATTTTACAGGGTGACATTTAATAAATGTGATTGAACAAGTTTGCCCTGGGTGTGCTGTACCTTTTTAAATGTGCTTGTTCTGCCACATGCATGGTCCCACACCCTTCCATTGTTATGGACATTGGCCTCACCAGGCAAAATGGGTAAAGATATCTCAGTGCTCAGTGTTCACACTATTTTTTTAAAAAGAGTAGTAACTGCTTCAAATGGAGCTTTATAGCCTCCAAAATACTTTGGCCAAAAAGGCTTTACATTTCACATTTTCCCTGAAACTCAGATTTTACTACCTGTAATTGAACATTTTTTCGTAACAGCTACTTAATTGTGCTTCCCAGCTGCCTACTTCTTGAAGGACAGTAAACTATAACTGTTATCCCTCCAAAAATAGACTCTTGCTTTACATGGCTATTTCAACATAAGACACTTTATTTCCTCCACTAGTACTAAGAATAGTAGTACTCTTTTTGGGTGTATTTGGCTGGAACAGGTAAAATGAATACTGTAATAATCTTGTTTATTGTATTCTGATCTATAGTAGATGCAGAAGTTGGGAAGGATCTACAGCAAGCTAGAAGGTGTCTATTTGGGCTGTAGACATTTTTTCCTTCCAAATAGGTGACTAAAGAAGGGGAAGAAGGGTAGAAAACCAACCAACCCTTTACTGACTGAGACACTTCACTCCTCTTGTGTTCCAATCCCACAATGGGGGAAGGGAGCCTCAAGCCTTGAGGGCTGGATCTTGCCCACAGGCTGTTGTTTCCCCACCCCTGCTCTAAAATGTTCTGAGGAATATAGCAATTACCAGGGAAATAGACTTGCTGCCTTAGGCAGCCTTGTAACTAAGGGTAAGTGTAAACAGCAAAGTTGATTTGAAATAACTATCCTAGTGTCTACACTACACAACTGCTATTGGCATATTTTGAAATTGGTAGACCTCATTCTACAAGGAATATTGCCATTTCAAAGTAGCTCTTTAGACAGGGAATAGTCTATTTTGAAGTAAGCCGTAGTGTATCCAGTGGCTCTGTTTTGAAATAGGCTCTATAGGAGCAGTGTCTGAAAGAAATTGAATGGATTGCCACATGCTCCCACCCCCGAATCAGGTGCTCTCCCCTTCCCTTCAGAGATTACTTAGTGGAGCCACGGACCCGGGGCTGGAGCTGCACTGCTGCACAAGTGCCCTGAGGCTGGAGCCACAAGAGTCCACAGCTCAGCGCTGCTGCTGCCTCCATGTACTTGTCCCACCACTTGGTGGGACATGCGTGGAGCAGCAGAAGGGGAGCCCCATGAGTGTGGATCTCCAGAGCTGCATTTGCCACATCCTGCTGACCCATTCACCACGTGGTGAATGGGAAGTGTATTGGACGCAGCGGCCCTGTTGTGTGTAGATGCGTTTTTGTGTGTAGCAGTGTTATTTTGAAATAAGCTATTCTGGAATAATTTATTTTGAAATAAGGCTGCTGTGTAAACATATTTTAAAGGAGCCAGAGCTAACAAATGTTCAGGGAACAGTCTAGAGATTTCATTGAATAATATTTCTGATAGTTCTATTTAAAACAGAAGCGATCAGGGAGTCAGACACTGGAGTACCCTGTCACTTTCAAAAAACGCTGTTTGATTTTGGAACTTGAATTGTCATGCATTAGGAAGTTATAACTGTGTAGCAAGCACCTTACTGCTGCTGTTCAGTATGGGGAACATTTTGGTGTCCATATATTACAGCTGAATTATTCATTTATGCGTTTCTGAACACAGTTACTAAGTTTTGAATGTAAAATTACATTGAAGTTAAGAAATTAACTAAGGATTTGTTGCCACTGGACTTTTCAGTTGGGGTAACGAAGAAGAATAGGCAAAACTCATTTTCTCAATGAAAATATATTTAGATTTCTAGACTGTAACTGTAGGTGCACGCTCTGAGCGCTGAACTCCTATCCCATAAATAATAAATCACAAAAGATTGTCCATATATATTGTCTGCAGTCCTTCCCCCATTCCTTCTCGCATCTTGGAGAAGTGCATGAGGCAGGAGAAGGGGGTAAAATAGGTTTGTCAAACCAAGATGGGGCAGTGAGTTCTGAAACAGGTTCTCTCATAGAAAATGTACTGCTTAGCAGATCACTCCCATATATCTAGAAAGAGATGCACTTACACTTCTAACCTCAACTGTGGCAGGATGTCACTATGAGATGCTCACTCATACAGTCAGGTCTCAAACTATTTTGGGCTTTCAATTTTAAAATCAGCACCATGAATTCTCTCCATTAGTTCTTTGGAATCTCTTATGAATGATGGGGCATAATGTGGTTTAATATGCTCCAAGTGCTAAACCACACTTAAGATATGAGTTGCTGTAATGCTATACTAGCTTCAGCTTCTAAACAGGCGACAAGAGAGCTCCAGGTGGTGTTTATCACAGGAGTATAATCTTGAGATATGACATGAATAACTGTAGTAGGTCTGGAGAGGAAAGGTCACACTCTTCTGGGCAGGCATAGATGAGAAGAAAGCACTCTTGGCTACAGCTTCTCTGTGGCCCAGGAGCAGCCCAGGGCCTAATACCTCCAAGCTGTTTGTACTCCTTCTGTAGGAGAGGTAATCATTTGTGAGGAGTTCTGTTATAAATTCTTCCAGGTGATTCTCTCAGCTTGCCAAGATTCTCAGTCTTGTCTGGATTAAATCTGTTCTTATTCTCATCTAGGCACCATGTGAGTTATTGCACTGTTCCAGCTGGGTCAGGTGGGATAGAGATGTAGTGCTGGGGGTCATCAGCCTGTTAAATACACTGCAGCCCATATGTCCTCACTAATTGTCTAAGCAGCATTGTATGCACATTGAGTGAACAGTGACAATGTAGGTTCCTGTGGTACACCGTAAAGGAAAGCCCAAGGGGGGAGAAGAACAGTTGCCTGCAATCCTCTCAAACAGGGCTCCTTAGGAAGGTACCAGGTGGCTTCAACAAGACCTATTGACTGCGAATGAGTTTGCAGGATCTCATGGCCGCAATATCCTGCTTCTACAGGGGAGTTCATTCCAACTGCACACTCTTAAATAAAAGGGAGTATCTGCAAAGGAAAGGATCGGATGTGGAAGCATTCTGTAAACAGCTATTATTGAAAGTAGTTGATAAATGCAGTGGTGTTTTTAGTTGTGTTGGTTCCGGGATACTGGAGAGGTGAGACAGGTACACTAGAACCCTGAGATACACACAACTTGAGTGCACGTATCTTAGGTTAATGCAGCCTGAGTGGTGGGGAGCTGATGTCTGGCTCCAGGCTGCCTGCTGCTCAGGGGAGCCAGGAAACTGACTGGCTCAGCACCGCTGGTCACTTTCCTGGCACACTCTGCATGGTGGGCAGCCTGGAGCCAGGCACTGGCTCCCCTCCAAGAGCAGGAAACTGACCAGCTCAGGCACTGGCTCCCTGCCACTAGCTGGAGTGGGGAAACTGACCAGCACTATTGTGCTGGTCAGTTTCCTAGCAGCTGTCAGGGTAGCAGCTGACTGGGCAGCCACCACTGACAGGAGAGATTTTCCTGCTCCTGTCAAGTCACTGCCCCCATAGGAGCGGTTTTCCAGCTCCTGTCCACTGGTAGCCTGACTCTTAGCTGCTGCCCCTGACAGAAGCAGGGAAACTGACCTGCGTAGCAGTGCTGGTCAGTTTCCCCTCTTCCATGAGTGGCAGGCAGCCCAGAGCCAGGCTCTAAGCTGCTGGCCACTGACAGGAGACAGGAAGCTGACCAGTTGTGCTGCCTTGGTCAGTTTCCTGGCTCCCCCAAGTTACACAAAATTTGACTTACATGGGATTGTGCAAGAACACAACCTCTGTGTAAGTGGGGTGAGGGGTCTACTGTTCTCTTGTATTTGATCAACAACTTATGTTGAGAGAGAATCATTTGAGCTTAAACAGAACTGTTAAGGTTTGTGTAAGTTTGAAAGTTTCTCTCTCCCACCAAAGAAGTTGGTTCAGTAAATATTGCCTCACCCACATTGTTTCTGGAATCAATATATTACTGTAAGCCAAGATGATGACTGTTGTTACTTGGAATTCATGTAAATTATTTGAGGTGTGCTTGAGGGGAAGCTAGAATCTTTCATTTGCCAAATAATCTTAAATGAGTTTGTAGATGAACTTGGGTGGCCGGATAAATTGGCTTAACAAATCACAGTTAAAAACAGAGATGTGCTGTCTTATACTAGTGGTTAAGGTGAGATACTGATGCTTAGTTCAGTATGTTTCAGGGCATTGAACACTAATTTAGCAATAAGAATGTGAACTTTTGAATTTTACAATTGATAAGCTTACCTTTATGGGTAACAAGCAGGTCTGTAGCACTTCAAATAGCACTTCAGAGACCAAGAATCTATTTATAAAATCCACTTCTTCAGATTAGTGTAAATCAGTGTTTCCCAATTTTATTTGGCCACAGAAGCCTTTTAAACGCAAAAGAATTTTGCTGAATCCCATTCCCAAGCTTTACCCACCTCAGCCCCCAAATCCACACGCCAGCTGGCCCCAAGCTTTCCCCACCTCCCATGCCCAGGCTTAACTCCTCTGAGCCCCAAACCTGCCCCCCTGCCATAACCAGGATAAACCTGCTTCAGCCCCAAACTGGCCCCCAGGACTAACACATCCATGATGCTAGTTGAGGAGCTTACACTGGGCAGCCATGTGTGCCCAGCAGAGGGAAGGTTGTTGTGGGGTGAGTGGAGCCATGACCGGTGGAGGGGTGTGACCGCTTAGGTAGCGGGGTGAGTGAGAAGGGCTCTGCAGCTCCCTGACTTCCGATCGCTGAAGTAATGGAGCTAAATTCAGATGGTTTAATGTCTGGATCCCTCCTGCTGACTGTTAAACTAATTAAATTTAGTTCTACTGTTTCAGTGGCAGCAGGTCATGGAGCTGCAGAGGAGTCAGCTATTGTAATATTTTTTCGTGGAACCTTTATTTTCACTTTGTGGAAGCCTGGGGTTCTGCAGAACACCATTTGGAAAACACTGGAGTAGATAATAAGAATCCAGGGTTTATAGAGCAGGAAGGGAGGTAAGGAAGGAGGGGAGGGGGGGAAAAAAGGAGGGGAGCGGGGAGTGTCACCTGTCATTAATAGGATTAGTGGAAGAAGTAGAATAAACTGAGATGACTGCCATTCCTCTAAATATAAAAGGTGGGGAAGTTGCCTTTGTAATGCATGATATAATTGAGATCTTTAATCCCAAGGTTAAATGCATCAAACTTGCAAATGATTTCCAGTGCAGAATGGCTACTTTCAAATTCATTATTGAATGTCCAGGAAGGTTAAAGTATTCCCCCATATGTTTGGCACAGAGACTGTTAGCCTGACACTGATCCCTTGCAAAATTATGAAAAGGTTGATGTGTGATGAAGCCAGTAAGGCAGTGTCTGCTCTGCAGATTCAAATGAGCCCCCAGCCAGAGTAGACAGGTTGGCAGTAACTCAGCATGAGTATAGCAGTGTGGAGGTTGTGGCTTGGGTAGCAGCTTGGGCTCTCAAGACCACTTGATTCGGAATGTGAGCTTGAGTCGCTAGCCCACGTTTCAGCTGGTGCTGTAATGTGCATACTGCTGTTTTCAGGATGCTAGTTGTGCTGAGCTGGTGCAAGTCTGATGACATAAGAATAGCCATACTGGGTCAGACCAGTGGCCTGTCTGGCCCAGTACCATGTCTTTCGATAGTGGCCAACATTAGGTGCTTCAGAGGGAATGAACAAAATAGGTCAAGTGATCCATCCCTTGTTAACCCCTTCCTTGCTTTAGGCAGACAGCCAGGATGAGCAGGGATAGTATCACGAGCTGAACAGTCATTGATGGACCTCTCCTTCATGAGTTGATCTAGTTCTTTTTTGAACCGTATTATGGTCTTGGCCTTCACAACGCCCTCTGGCAAAGCATTCCACAAGTTGACTGTGCAATGAGTGAAGAAATACTTCCTTTTGTTTTAAACCTGCTGCCTCTTAATTTCATTTGGTGACCCTTAGTTGTTGTGGAGAAAGTAAATAAGGCAGCATTATTTACTCTTAACACCAGTTACGATTTTATAGACCTCTGTCACATTCCCCTCTTCTCTCTTCCCCCCGAGCTGGGAGGCTTGCTCTCCCTGCAGCATAGGCATAACCTAAGGACTAAAGTTTGGCGGCAGCACAAACTATTAACGTTATTTGGGAGAGAAACGGGTCTTGTCAAAGTTATCTGTTGAAGTTAAGTGTAGGTGGTAAATGTAACTGTTGACAGAGTTCCATAAAGAGGTTGACTTAGTACTCCCTGACATTTCAACTACATTACTCTTTACACATTCAAAGCAGCACAGATTTAAATTGATCTGAAAATAATTTTAAATACATTTAGTAAGTATTCCCATCCATGGAGGATGTTCTGGGCAGAGTTCTGAAGGCTCTTTTCCTGGCCCATATATTCAATATCTTATGATCTGGAAGAAATCATAGAACTAGTGATAGTAAAGTTTGTACGGGTTAAGGTCTCTATTCCTGAACTCTTGTCCAGCAAACTCCATGATCTGATATGATTTTAGTTAGATGACCACTTGTTATAGGTGTGGCCAGCTTTCCCCATGTCCCATAAAGTTTGTTTACAGCCACCAGTCCTGGCTTCCATTGTTCTGTGCTGTTGTTTAGCTGTAATTTATCCCAAATGTCTTCTTAGAGCTCAGCAAGCAGTGGAAATGTTAGTAATGTGCTTGTGCTAGAAAATATTGATCTCCCCTGATCTGGCAGAGTCTCTCATCTGGCATCAGTCTGGTCTCAAGGGTGCCGGATGAGAGAGGTTCAGCCTGTATCTGATGCAATTTGGTGAAGTCATGAATTTTGACAGGTTACTTCTGTAGAGCAGTCATGCTCTCGATAAGTAGGGTTTACTTGAACAACATGGCTTTTAATGCATGAATCATATCCCTAGGAATAGAATGTTGGTCACAATTATAGAATGGGAAACCATGTTTTGGGAAGCAGTCACTTGAAATAGTCATTGGGGATCAAATGAATGTGAACTAATGAATTTGAGCGCACTAGCTAAGAACTAATGTGATCTTTTGATGTATAAGAAGGTGAACACTGATTAGAGATAGGAGGTTATTTGCATGATTCTGGACAGCTTTTGTGAGAACATTAGTGGAGATTTAAAAATTATGGGAAAAAATTGGAAAGAGTTCAGACTATGTAAATGATTTGAGATTGGGAAATCATGGCTTTTTTTTAAAGAAAATTAAAAATAATCTATTCGATTTATCCAAGAGATAGCAAAGAGGTGACTTAATTCTGGAGAAGAGATTTGGAAGTAAACATCTCTCATCATGTGAAAACAAAGAATTTTATGGCACCTTTTTTAGACTAACATTTATTTGGGCATAAGCTTTCATGGGTAAAACCCACTTCATCAAATGCCTGGTAATTGCCATTAGAACATTAACCAAGGGACTTGGGACGTTCTAGACAGGCAAGTACTTTTGAGGATGATAAATGCTAAGTGAAGTCACAGGAAATGGTTAAAGAAAAGTATGCAACTTGGTCTGAAGAAGTTGGGGTCTGTCCCACAAAAGCTCATCACCTAATAAATTATTTTGTTAGTCTTTAAAGTGCTACTTAACTGCTTTTTTGT
This sequence comes from Carettochelys insculpta, assembly GCF_033958435.1. NCBI lineage: Eukaryota > Metazoa > Chordata > Testudines > Carettochelyidae > Carettochelys > Carettochelys insculpta. The sequence continues at coordinate 44,568,732 of NC_134148.1, read as the reverse complement.
TTTGATACTATATAGACTAGCACGGCTTTCTATCCGTTACTATGCAACTTGGGTTATGTAAAACGCCAGTTCTTTGATGCTATGTCCTGAGGGGAGGGCCCTTCACTGAGACCGGAGGTTAAAGACCTGAGCTGTACAAAGTAGTAGTTTGAGTGTCCAGTCAGGGTCTGGTTCTTGATTCCAAACGTTTATGTGAATGAGTAACCAAGAGGGCAAATTCAGTTGTGTAGTTTGGAGTGACTGATGCTGCAGAGCTCCATGATGCGGTTGAAAGTGACCTCTAGTAGGTTCTTAGAAAGCACATAGATTTTACTGTTTTCCTCTGTAATGCTTTTTCCCCCAAGAATAAATACAGTTTGCTTTTGTGATGGCTTGTTTGTACCTGGTCTACACTTATAGCCTCTGGACAAAGAATGAGCCATGGGTGCTGGACCGTAGGCAGATATGCTGTTAAACTGCAATGAGGTGAAAAGGGATGTCAAACCTAAATCCCTTGTGTGAAAGGCAGGTGTAGGGAGTTGGCCATGAAAGTGATGATGGCTGGTAAGCCTCAAATCTGAGTGCACTTAAGGAAGAGAAGGAAGGGAATGAAATGTGCAGCCAGTTTACCATGGAACTGGTGGATTAGATGATCATAATTGTTCCATCTGCCTTAACTCTCAGGCTATCTCTACGCTTGCACTTGATCCACAAAACTTTCGTCATTCATGGGTGTTTAATACCCACACTCTCCTCACAAAGCAAAAGTTGTTTGTTGGGGTTGGATATATTTTGTCAGGAAAAGTGCTGACAAAGTTTACATGCTGACTTTTAGTGACGGGGTTTTGTTGACACAGCTTTGTTGCTAAAAACCTGCATAGCATAGACACACCCTGAATCTACCAGTGTTTGTCACATTAATGTCATCCCTCTGGTGCACTAAGTGGTATACCTTTAACAGCAGCACTTGACATTTTTAAACCCCTGTGGGTACTAAGTGGCTTATATTCAGATTTAATCACCAGATAACGCTACAGATTAAACCCCTGCAGTCTAACACGCTCTTTTCTGGCAACATCTGTAATCCAGCATGGGTTTAGTTAGTTGGATGTCCCCTTAAAATGTGTGGCCAAGTTTCCTGTGGTCTCAGAAGTTTGCTTATGGCCAGCGTTCCTACCTCTATTTTTCTGTGCTGTTTATTTAGCTCTCTTTACACCTAAATGTCTTCTAAGAGCCAAGTAAGCAACTATTGATAATACTGCTAGACAATATTGACTTCTTGTGGTTCGGCATATTCTCTCATTCAGCACCAGTGGTCTGGCCCCAAGGGTGCTGGGCTGGAGAAGTTCAATATGTACTACTGCTACAAGTTCACACATCAGAGCTCTGTAGCCTGAGTCCATAATGCGTAATGTACAACACAAAATAAACGTCCTATTTTCTTCAAAGCCTGGTTGGTTTCTGGTGATGGATGTGCCACAGAAAAGGACGAGATTGTTCTAATTTTATCACATAATGTCTACTCGGAAATGTTTTCCTATAACATTGGAATTTTTTCCCTACAAATTGATTGTGGCACTTTTTATCTTGCTTCCATAACTGTCGAGCATGAGTTTTGCTTACCATGGTAAACACTGACTATTTTTACACTGCACACCTTTACAGGTGCATAGCTATGCTGCTGCAACTGCATCTATTGTAAGGCGCACAGTGTAGCCACTTTTTGTCAACTGGAGTGTGGCTTCTGCCAACGAAGAGCTATATATACATTTTTTCATCATTTAAACTGACATGGTCTCGCGTGATCTTCTTATCAATAAACTAAGTAAATACAACTTAGATGGGGACACTATAAGGTGGGTGCATAACTGGCTGGATAACCATTCTCAGAGAGTAGTTATTCATGGTTTGCAGTCACGCTTGAAGGGTGTAACAAATGGGGTTCCACAGGGATCTGTTTTGGGACTAGTTCTGTTCCATATCTTCCAGGATTTAGATAGTGACATAGCAGGTATGCCTGGTAAGTCTGCAGATGATACCAAGCTAGGTGGGGTTGCAGCTGCTTTGAAGGATAGGTTCATAGTTCAGAATGATCTGCATGAACTGGAGAAATGGTCTTAAGGTAAACAGGATGAAGTTTAATAAGGACAATGCAAAGTACTCCACATAAGAAGAAACAATCAGCTTCATACGTACAGAATGGGAAGTGACTGTCTAGGAAGGAGTGCTGTGGAAAGGGACTTAGGGGTCGTAGTGGACAACAAGCTAAATACGAGTCAACAGTGCTGTTGCCAAAAAAGCAAACATGATTCTGGCATGTATTAACAGGAGTGTTGTGAGCAAGACATGAAAAGTCAGTCTTCTGCTTTACTCAGCGCTCATTAGGCCTTAGTTGGAGTATTGTGTCTAGTTCTGCACGCCACATTTCAAAAAAAGAGCAACAAGAATGATTAAAGGTCTAGAGATCATGAGCTGTGCGGGAAGACTGAAAGAACTGGGCTTATTTAGTTTAGAAAAGAGAAAAATTTGAGGGGACATGCTAGTGGTTTTCCAGTTAGGGTTACATCAGAGTTACAAGGAGGTGGGAGAAAAATTGCTCTCCTTGGCCTCTGAGGATAGGACAAGGAGCAGTGGGCTTAAAATGCACCAAGGGATGTTTAGATTAGACGTTAGGAGACACTTCCTAACTAGGGGCTGTGTCTACACTACAAAAAACTTCAAAGTTGCTTACTTTGAAGTAAGCAACTTCGAAGGTGAGCATCTACACACACCCTACTTCAAAGTAGGCCACTACTCCATTCCCTAGAATGGAGCAAGGACTCTGAAGTTGGGCACCCTACTTGGAAGTAAGGGGAAATGTGTGTAGACTCCCTGCTGGCTACTTTGATGCAGTGCCTAACTTCGAAGTTAGTTCATAGTGTAGTTGCACCCAGGGTGGCTAAACACTGGAATAAGTTACTTAGGGAGGTTGTGGAATCTCCATTGCTGGAAATTTCTAAGAACAGGTTAGACGCCTATCGGGGATGCTCTAGATGGTGTTTGGCCCTGCCAAGAAGGCAGGGAAATGGACTCGATGACCTCTTGAGGTCCCTTCCAGTTCTAGTGTTCTATGATTTTTGTTGTTTGAGGTGTGGCTTTTTCCACACCCAAAGGGGGACACATTTTAATGATGAAAGTGCAGTGTGACGGTTCCTTCTGCGCATATACTGCTAGTGGTTCAGAAGTAAGGTATAAATCATAATAATTCATACTCCTTCCTGTTTGGTAGGATAACTGGGATGATGAGGAGGAGGAGGAGGAGGAGGAAGAAAAAGAGGCAGAGGTAAAACCAGGTGAGGACTGTGGGAGGCACAGACTTCATTGCATATTAAAACAAATTGTGTTCCAAGTTTAAAGAGTATTCATGGGACATAATGGATTGTATGGCTTGTTAATGTAAAAAGCATGCACTGTCATCAGTTACCTCTGGTTTCTGAATAGGATCATAGTTCTAGGTGCTTGTTTCCTATGCTGTGACAATGTTCTGTATGCATTGGGTGTCTTAAAAGGGATTTGTTCACTGTTTTACAGAATCAAAAGTTTCAGAGAAGAAGAAAATTGCAGAAAAAATAAAAGAGAGAGAGAAACAGCAGAAGAAAAAACAAGAGGAGATTAAAAAAAGAGTAAGATGCACTGTCAAGATTTTAGCTTTTTATGAGAGGAATGAGATCTGCTTACCGCTTACTGAGCCTAAGAAGGGTATTGGAGGGGTAGCCGTGTTAGTCTGTATCCGCAAAAACAACAAGAAGTCCTGTGGCACCTTTTATAGACCAGGGATTCCCAACCTATGGGTTGGGACCCAAACATGGGTTGCCATTAGATTTGTTAAGGGTCATCAGCAGCTCAGAGCTACATGTGATCTTAAAGAAGGCATTTGCAGCTCCTTAATGCTGCCACATCCAGCAGCTATCTCTATCAATAGAGAAGCAATTACATGTTAGAAAGACCTTTTGATATTCGTGGCTATCCCAGGTAAGCCACTTAATAGATTCTTGCAGTAAGTAATTTTTGCCCCCCCGCATCAGCCCCTCTTCTGTTCTGTGTAGCTGGTTTGTCAGTTTTCATTTTTTTTGTATGTATCTACCCCAGGCCTGAGTGTGACTCAGCCAGCCCTGAGTAACTCCTCCCCAGCCCTGCAACCCACCAGCCCTTGAGTGTCTCCCTTCAGCCCCTGAGTGTGACCCTCCCAATGTGAGTGACTCACCCTAGCCCCTGAGTGTGGGGTTTAAGTTCGGTGGGGGGAGTGATTTGGGGTTGAGGGTCTTTCCCCATCACAACTCAGACGAACTATAATAGTAAAATATTACTTTCATTATAGTTATTTTTGTATTTTCCATTTTTCTATGAAATAACTACTATGAATATATAGACATGGGGGCAGGGTGCAAAAATTGGCTAGTTAAGGCCCTGCTTCCCCTGTGCCCCCTCCCTGTTTTTGAATTGCTGGGGGTCACCAAGTCTTCCAGAATTGTCAGAATGGGTCCCCGTCTGGAAAAGGTGGGGAACCGCTGTTATGGACTTAACAGATTTTTTTTGGAGCATAAGGTTTCGTGGGCAAAGACCTGCTTCGTCAGGTGCATGTCTTTGCCCATGAAACCTTATGCTCCAAAAAATCTCAGTCTAAAAAATAGCAGTCTCACAATTGAAGGATTAATATAACTTGCCCCTTCAGTAAATTATCACCCTCTTCTAGATGATAGTCCTGATATGCAGTCTGCATAAGACCTCAAGCATCTGACTTTGATATAATACTTATTACCATCCTTTTTCTAAGTGTGTACATTAAGGTTATAATACCATTGCATGAAATTATTTTTGTTGAGGATTTGGTATGTTTCTGCCTGTAGCATGCTTGTGGTTATCAGTAGTTCAATTTGGAATGTTTAAACATATGTGTTAGACTTGTAGTTAAGAGGCGAATACTTGGGCTTTGGGAGTAACTATTTTAAACAGAAGTATACTATTCAGATAACTTGATGAGATCACCACACTTCCTCCAACAGCTCCACTTGTGGGCAAGAACTGTGGTTCACTTGCCATCAGTGTAAACTGACATTTCAAGATTTAACTAAATTGCTTATGCGTGATTAGCAACAAATGAACAAAACCAAAGACATGCCAATGGTAAATCAATCTACTTTATATATCTTTTTTTAGTTAGAGGCACCAGAGGAACCTAAAGAACTTACACCAGAAGAACAGTTAGCAGACAAACTACGGCTAAAGAAATTACAAGAGGAATCAGATCTTGAGTTAGCAAAAGAAACATTTGGTTAGTATGGATACACCTAATCCAAACAAGAAGTTTGTGGTGGTAGAATATGACACACAGTGCAGAAAGTTAACTACAGTTAGTTCTAAAACTCTTTCAGATAGAGCTGTATGTTGATCAAAAATTTGGACTTCTGTGATGGTACTTTTACCATTGTAAAGATCTCAGGATGAAACTTTGCATCCAACTAAAGGTTATTCATAATTGTTCCTCTCCTTTTTTAACCAGCACTGTAGAATTTTCAATATTTTTTAAATACTGTGACAGTTGTAGGTTAGAATTGATGCCCCTTAGTGTTTAGCATGTTTAGAAAAACATCCTGTGATGTGTTGTACAAATGTCATAATCACATTTGTTTGCATTCAGATAGTACAAATGTCATGGCGGATGAGCTATACTGATCTCAACCAGAAGTTTCTTCAAACCACATGCCAATTTCTATCTGGAAGTATACATTGCAATGACTCTAATTTCAATCATCACAGCTTTTTAAGAAACTACATTAAATTTTCTGCCTACAAGTGGTGGTAATGTCTGAGAGCTAGTTAAGGGTGTAATTTGTTAAAGATGCCTGATTTGAATGTCCATTCAGTAGTCACCTTTTTGTATAAAGAGGAGTAGCGAAGAAAAAACTAGTAACTTTTGCTTGTGCTGTGTGCTTTCCAAAGTGCAGCCAGATTACCTATCCGGTTAGGGGAGGCTTTCTGAGGGGGTGGCTCAGCATCAGTTTAGTATGTTTTCATTTAGTCAGGTTATGTGATACGCTGTATCAGTGGCTCCCAATAGGCTGGGTGTACCTCTGGAGGTATGCAGAGGTTTTCCAGGGGAACATCAAACCTTCTAGGTATTTGTGTATTTTTTTTCAACAGCCTTCACAAAAAGCACTGGTGAAGTCAGTATAAACTGTAACTTCACTCAGGCAATGACTTGTCCTATACATTGAAATGTAAGTCTCTTTACATTCACACTGATTTTATATTTAAAGGGGGGAAGAGAAAGTAAGCATTTTTTTTCAGTAAGTGTGCTATGACATTCTAGTATTTTTGTGCCCTATTGTGTTAATAAATAGCTCTAAAGTGTGGTGAAGTTTTGATATACAAGACAAATCAGATTCCTTGAAAGGGGTACAGTGCTCTGGGAAAGTGAGAGCTACTGACTAGGTGTTGGAATAAGCAATGAGAAGGGTAAATTTAAGTTGGTTGGGGAACTCATTATTGTCTTCTCCTTTCCTGGCAGAATTGACAAACAATTATAATAAACTCTCCTAAAAACAGGATGGATAGATTTAAATCAAGACAATTTAAATTGAGGCTTTCCACTTGCTGACTCTTATTTTAATCAACTTTATTTATACTATTTTTTAGATGCATTCCCATTGGCTAATATACTATTAAAACGTTGATTTATAATTAAATGGCGCTTTTACGCTAAATTTGGTAGATCTTTTTGCTAGCTAGGAGAGCATAAATTTATCTAAGCAATTATACAGCTTAATATTTTCAATTCTTATTAATTGTATGTTTTAGGATGTTATACAATGAATGTATTTAACTTTTCGCTCATGATTTGCATCAAGCTGCATTAGGATGATGAGTGGAATTTAATTGATCATGCAATATAAAACTTACTTATTAAACAGAAGCCCTTTGGTAAATTTTACAACCTGTTCTGTGGATAAAGGGCTTATGTTATAAAGGCAGTCTGATCTCCCATACAAAAATACAATTAAATGCACCCACGTTTTCCCTAAATGTTTCCTTCTCTCCAGGTGTAAATACTACTTGTGGAATAGATGCCATGAATCCATTGTCAAAAGACGACTTTACGGAATTTGGCAGATTATTAAAAGAAAAAATTACACAGTATGAAAAATCCCTACATTATGCCAGTTTTTTGGAAGCATTAGTTCGAGACGTATGTATTTCATGTAAGTCTGTAAATATGAGATTTCCTAGCACATCCCATAGAGGGCTAAATTAGAAAAACATATTAATCAAGTAAATTGGAGTTGGGATTTATGCAATCTTGCATTTAAATGATGGACTGATATCCCTCCCAGAAACTGTTTTGACTAGTATCTGACTGGGAAGCACTTCCTGCATGCTCTTTGCCTTTTAATGCAGATGGTGTTTCTGCTACGTGATCTTCTCTGAATGGTGCTGTCAAGTCAGGACAACCCACTTAAACATACAGGCAAACTTTGTAGGATCTAAATCTTGCACAGTCATGCAGAACCTCTATTCAAGAAGTAATGGCTCTCCAGTCCATTTAATCCTGGCTAGTTTATTTGACACTGGGCATTTGAAAGAGTTTGAGTTTAATTCTAAAGCAAAACTGTTGAAATAAAACTACAATGGATTTTTCACTGCTTTGGCTGGCTGAGGTATTTGGTGCATAATTCTGTTTTGAGACTTCCCTTTTACCTTTGCATGTACATGCTGTCCTTTGGTGAAGTGGTGATTTGATACTGTGTCTGGTTGGCTTACTGATATTGAAAGCCCATGACCTAATACATTTTAGTTTGTGTTACAGGACTGCTTGATATTGAATTGTTAGATTGGAGTACAAATCCCCTAACATGGACTGTCAAACTGAACAATAAATGCATATAACATCCCTTTCTTCCTGGGTGCTTTCCTCTCCAAAAGCCCTCAAATCTATTTTAGGCAAAACATCTGACCTTTCGCACAACTGTATTACAAATTTAGCAGCATAATATGCTCATCACAGATTTTGTGGCCTGAAAGGACCACCACAAAACATAGTCTGACGTGTATATCATGCCCCACCAGCACCTACAAGCTCTATTTAATGACCAAAATCAGACCAGATAATACATCCGGCAGGAGGCTAGACTTGCATACCACAAGGTGGAGAATAGGAGAGATTACAGTGCGCAAGGACTCCCACCCCCAGATTACTGCTGGTCTGACCTGGAGGAAGAAATTCCTTCCTGACCCCATGTATCAGTTAGGCCCTGAGCATGTGAGCAAGAACCAGCCCGTCAGTCACAGGAGAGAGAATTCAGTGCCATCAAAGACCTGGCCATGCTTATGCAATGTCCCATCCCTAACCATGGCAATTCCTGATTTAGAGGCAGATTTTTTTAAGATGGGGAGAGCTTACAGCTGGCTGAAATGTTGAAGCAGAAACCTTAGATGTAACTGTATTCAAATGCTGGTCTCCTAAATTGACAATTTGTGGGATATTCAGCATAAGGTAATCAAGGGGATGTGAAATCCAAAACTGATATTGAAAATCATCATTGCCCTGCATGTTTTCCTCTATTAAAGATATTTTGATGCCAATCAAAGGGGTAAACTACCAGATGTAAATTTCCACTTACTGATATTTTAGAGTATTCAGTGATTATTTGAAGACTTTCTGAAAACGATTAGTGTTAGAAGTCTCCCATTTTCTTCCTCTTTATAGTGGAAGTTGATGATTTGAAAAAGATCACAAATTCTTTGACAGTGCTATGCAGTGAAAAACAAAAACAAGAAAAGGTAAGACATTTGTATCTCTTTCTGTGCTGTCTTTCCATAACTTACATAATACCAATATGCACTTCCTAAGGGTTTCTGATTTGGGATATTGTCCTAAGGCTAAATTTGGGAATGCCTGATGAACAGTGTACTTATGTAAAGGAAGCAGTCATCTTTAACTCTCTTCTCCCCTCACCCGTCCTGGATCTTTGTACTGATTCTGTTCCATTTTTTTCCACTGTGCTGGAGTAGAAATTGAATTGGAGAGGTGTATGATTGCCCTGGAAATGGGAGGGAAAGTATACATTTTAGTTGTAACTGATTCTAATTTTCTGGTTCTGTGTTTTTTTGAAGTAATTTAAATGTTTATTATGCAAGAAATAGCTTGCTCCTCAGTTCAGTAATGTTGTGTAGCTCTTTGGAATATGACTTTACAATACTGGAGTATGTTCACAGCATATTACTTGTAGGTTATTTTGGGTGAATTGTGTGTTTTTTCCCCTTAAATTCTCTAAGGATTTTGCTACTAACTTTGTTACTGATTCGATTGAGAATTAGTTTTATATAGCTGCCCATCGCCATAGTGTCAGAGCACCTTCCATATAATTTTGCATTTAGACACTGGCTCTCCTGGTCCAGGAAAAGAAATTTAGGCTGTATGTAGTCTAACAAGTTTGAAGGGTGTTTGTGTACTACAGAATACATATGGCTGTTCTGATTATGGTGAAGCAAGTCTGCTAGAAATAGAGCAGCTTTGCTGTGAATGAGTTGAACTTTAACTGAAATTGTTTCCTTTTATGATAAAATTCAACAGCAGTAGTGCACATCATTGCCCCAGAGCTGCTGCTGTCGCCATTGTCTTCTCCCAGAGTGGCAGGTGGCACTTCCAGCGTACAGCTCTGAAGCACCCTGGGGGAGGAGCATTGCTGTATACACATCCTACAGTAAAAAGGGAACATTTTCACGAACTAACAGGTCGGAAGTGTGCAGGAATTTACATGCTGTAGTTACCCATATAGGAGACTGCCAGGATCATACAGTAAATATCCTTTACATATTTTTACCATCTCTTCTAGGAAATTAGCATGTTTCACACAATGTTGACTCTGAAGTAAACTAAAGCTTTTTTTGGTCTTTCCTCAGCAAAGTAAAGCCAAAAAGAAGAAAAAAGGGGTTGTGCCTGGAGGTGGTTTAAAGGCCACTATGAAGGATGATCTGGAAGACTATGGAGGGTATGATGGAGGCTATGTACAAGATTTTGAAGACTTCATGTGACACTTATTTTCCCTGGTGTTCTTTCTTTTGCCCATAAACCCTGAAACATGTAGCACAACTTCTTTTCCTTTAAATTCTGCCAAATGCTACAATCAAAAGTGCAGTATCTTTGTGCTGGTTATTTAAGCCTTTGACTGGGTGGTGCTAAAGCATTAGGATACTTGTCTGTCAAGGGGTTAAAATGATGAAACTTAATTGATCACAGAAATAAAATTCTAATAATGTTTTCAATTGTTGCTATGTGGCTCATAGTAATGCTACCACTAAGTTGGAAATGGATTTCAACAAAGCAAAAGTTGTATTACCAGCACAGTTTAGTAATACAGCCTTAACTGTACCTCCTGGAATGATTTCTTTTGAACAAAAGCAGTTTGCAGCAAAGGCATGGTGTGCACTTAGTATTAAAATTGCTTTAAAAAAAAACCCAAGTTCTGTCTTTGACAAATAGATGGAGACTAACTTCAAAGTAATAATACTGCACCTGAAAATTAATAACTTGATAGCAACACCCATCCTTTCAAAGCTTGGTATTTTAAAATAAAACTTATTTTGGTCAAAACAAAATAGTTCTATATTGCATTTGAAAAATGATGTGTATAAGCAGTTTACATTTACCTGAATATTTCTATTAAAGCAGCTGTATGGGTTGGTTATTTAACATCTAACTGCCTGGTTTAAGTGGCCTGAGAACCAAATTTCTTTTGTTCTCATAGGCTATTATAGACCTTCCACAGGATTTAACCATTTTCTTTCATTTAAAAAAAACCTGCTTAGCAAACTGCAACAGTTACTACAGTGGGGCAAATTGTTATGTTAACAATTAAGACATCTGCAATGTTTTATAAAAGCAACTAATTTAATAAAATCTCTATTGTGAGGACTGCAGCAATTGTTTTGGGAGTACTTATTTTAAAATTAAGCTCTAGGAAAGTGTTTTTAGGCCACATGGCTAAGTTGACAAGAGAAATTTCTTGAATGTAAAAAGGATGGGTTACTTTGACTCATTGCCTAATATGAGCAAATGCTAGTTACCAAGTAATTTAGGGGTTCAGCCCTTCAGACAAATGCTTGCCTTTCAAAATAATGAACATGCTAACCCCTTTACCTGATGTGTGGTGGGGGGAGGGGATGGAGAGAAAGTGTTCCTTAAAGAATGTCTGTGAAAACAGCTGTTGGCTCCAGCTTATTGGAGAGGCTTGCTTTACCATTCCAAATAAATGAACTTGCAATATAATGGAAGACTGACCCACTGAGGGTTGATTGCCTAGGGTTTGATTTCATATGCCTGGTTGACATGCACAAAAGTAGCTGGGGTTAGCAGTTGATGGCTGTACTTACTCCTCAATACCATGAGTAAGGGAGGTTGACAGGCGTTTCTGCTGTCAACCTCCCTCTGTGAGGAGGAGCCAGGTAAGGCAATTCTAGCTAAGCAATTGTCAGAGCTAGAATTGCACATCTACAGTTGACTTATGTGGCTACAGACAGATAGGATATCAATGCAATACCTCTGCCAGCATGAGGTGTTGACAAAACAGTGCCTAAAATGTTCTTAACAGCTTAGTCCCATCATTCTAGTTCAGCATTAATGCACACAGCTCCATCCTAAAACAGGAATTGTATTAAAGGGCCAGAAATGTAGTTTAAAATTGTTTAATGGAATGTGACAGGCATGTGCCTGAACACAGTATGTACACTGTTTCTGGGAATAGTGCTGGACTAGTGTAATATTTACTGTTTGTATATAGTTTACTAGCAGGGATGTTTGTAAATCCCCAAAAGGAGCCAACACCAACTCTAGACAAGTCATCTGCAAAATATGGTGGGGGTTACTGGAGAACTAGCTGCAATGATGCTACTGCCAAGTTCCAGCCAAAAGATCAGTTACCAGAGGTTTTGTAGGATACAAAAACTTAATTTACGAAGTAGAGTCATCAGAACTGTACTTTGATTTTGTATTACTTGTTTAACTTGAGAATGGAAACAGCTGCAGAACTTAAATCCACATTGTAGTAAAGTTTACCTTCAAGATAAGATTATCTAATTACATGAAAGAGCCAGTAGTCATATTATGGACTCTGTGGGTGTTCTATATTCTTGTTTAATAACCAGCTGAAGTTAATAACCCACTATCAATGGATGGATGTGGTAGGACAGCTCCATAAAGCAGCAAATTTACCAGAACTTTAATCAAACAAATGTATGATGTTATTGCTCAGGCAAAGCTAGCTGATGCTTGCTCTGTGTAGCTGAATGGGAACACTGCTGAAGGTGACTATGCTACTGCATGCTCTTAAAGTGCTTGTTACTGGTGGCTGAGTTCTCCTGTTTCTGAAATGTATGTGATTAAAACAAACTTCCAGCCAAAACACCCAGCTCCAGAACCAGATCTCTGCTTTTTTTTAAAAGTACACTGGTACAGCTAAAGGTAAATAGCATGAGTCTTACTGAACATTTAACTTAACACTTCATTGAGATGCTCTTCTGAAAAGAAAGGCAATTATGTGCTCCAAGTACATTTGTGTGTTAAAGCTACTCAGATGAAGATACTTGGCCAGAGGTGAAAAAGCAAAACTCCTCCTCTTTGGAGCCATGGCCTGTCCAGTGCATTTCACCTGTAAGGGGGCTGAATACTGAGGAAACAGGAAAATGGATACTTGTTCTCTTCCCTTCTACCTCAATAGAAAGGACTCAGCTACACCCCCCCCCCCCACCCCCACCCCACACACAGAGTCAAGGATCAGAGATGGTGTTTCCTAATGGATAAATCACTCTTAAGCAGCTTGTTGAAAGGCAGCCATGTGCAGTAATTTGGTATTCCTATCACAGTGATACACCAACAACTGGGAATACTGCAGACAACTTGTCAGACTTCACAGGAAAATGTAAAGATGCCTCTGTAGCTTACTCGGCAGCTAGCTTTGCAACCATTCAGAAAATGAAACGTTTCCTTCCATTTTCCAAGCGCGTCTGTTTAAGACAAACTTATCCAGTTAACTAGTGCGCATGACAGCCACCCACTCATGATTTACTTGTGAATGTAAGACAGGACTAGGAACTAGTATTTCAGCAAACTTTCAAACTGCATACAGCTGTGAAGAGGTTTATTCCCAGCTAGTTAGTACTCACAGTAGAGACAAAGACTTTTATAATACAAATATTATAGTGAACAAAAGTAGATAGTGAATGTTAGATACAGTATCCAATATTAGCAAGTAAGTGCAAAATACAGATTCACTTTCATGGAGCAAACTGTCCTTTGTTTTACTGACAAAAGGTGTGCTCTAAAAACACAGACCAGCATCTTAACCCTGTCATGTAGGAAGCTGATAATGAATACAGAGGTAGTCCAGTCTTGTTTTTCATTGACTATTATGGTGTGGGTGAGGTTAAAATAATGCATAAAGCACTAGAGAAGAATCATCCTTGGAAAAACAGGTAACAGACTTTAGTGTGACTGTTTCAAATATTTTACTAGCACTAATGGTCCCATTATGTCTGCTGTAGAGCTTTTAGACTATTTTAAAACAAACATTTGAGCTGACATTCAATTTAAAGTTTATGCTGCTTAAAATAATTTTGCAGCAGTAAGATTCACTTATTGAAACTAATTTTTAAAACACCCGTAGCAGCATATATGGAGTGATTAGGAGCTGAAGTAGTGATTTTTTTCTGTTTAAATCACAGTGCCCGCCCTAGGGCTGCTGCTTGCCTGAGCTAGAATCTTCATGTCATTTAGGCTGGAATCTAATTTGCCAGCATATCATTTAGACAGCAGCTAGTCTGTGCATCCTTCAAAAGCATATTTACCACATCATAGAGTTTGTTATCATAAGCCAATTTGTAGTATGTGTAGATGTCTTCACAGTAGGTTAGTAACGTCTTCAGATTTCTCAGAGCTGACTCACTAGGCTGGTGCTGTTTAAACCTGAAACAGAATTGTGTGTTACATCAAAAGGGGAGAAATGGCAAGCTTACAAATAAGATTGATAAAACTGAAGAAAGTCACATGAGATGGGAAAAATTTCCAATATCAAGAAAAACAATGGCAGCAGACTGAGGGGCAGAGGAGCTTGCTATGGAGATGGGAGCACAGTTCATGGAAAGGATTTGTGTTATGCTTCTCCATACTCTTCCGCAGAGGTTATGTTGAAGTCAGACATCTGCTAAAGGAACAAAGCTGACTAAGTTATAAAGAGTTCCAAGCACTGCACTAAATTCTTCCACCACTCCAAAATACCTCAGTGTGCCTCACTACATAGTAAACAGCAAATCTAATTCTGTACATGATGTAACAAGGGCCAACAGAACAAGGAAACCCAGCTGAGGTGGCAGCAATAACACAGGGTACTTACTCAGCCAAGGTGCATTCACAGCACTGTCAGATTTTTTGTTAGTAAAAACTAAAAATAAGTCATCTGAGCTTGAAGTACTTGACATGCTAATAAACTAACCCTCCTGCCACCTGTGCAGGTGAATTAGTAACATCATTGCTACTGAACAAGAAACAGACACTGGAGGTTAGAGGATTGGCCCAGTGTCACCCAGAAAGTCTATGGCAGAGCTGGCCACAGAATCAAAGTGTCCTGACAACTGTGCCAGCCATGCAATCCTGCTTCCCCTCCACAGCAATTAGAGTGACTGACATGCACAAAATGCCATATAAAGTAATTCTTACACCCTCTCTGGATATTACTTTACAAATGGGAGCTACTGATGGGGCTGGAGGCTGAGTGAAAGTGCAACTTGCTTTCACTTCTGGATACTTGAGTACAATCTAAATGTGATGTGTCCACTTTTACGCAAGTAGTTTTCCAGGGGGGACGCTGGTAACTTATACTTCAGTCCACTCCTGTCCCCTCCAGTAGCTGCATTTTTATTCAAGTAAGTTTTCGGATACTTTTTTCACCTCTGCTTTTACCATTAAATGTTCCCAGATCTCCTCTCACCATGGCACTTGGCAAGGGGGGCAAAGCAAACAGTTACTTCAGAGGAAAACTTAGCACTGCTGCTCTTAGAAAAGAAGGACAGACTATTTTATAGTGCTATTCCCTCTTGAGGACCAACCATATGGTCTCAAGTGTAAGAATATGGGAGCAAGAATACCAAATTCCTCTTGAGCCTTGCTCCCCCACAAGCAGTATACTGTACTGACACCTGACCAGAAAACAGGTACTCTACAAGCAAATACAAATAAACCCACTCTTTTTAAGTCATTTGCCAGAAAAAAGGCACTCAGAGCTGCAGAAATACTTACTTCTTTGCGATCTCCTCAAAAACACTAGATTTGAGTAACCTTTGTTGCTTAAATTCTTCCAAGTAATTGAAGTCACCCTTAATAATCACTTGTTGATACAGAACTTCAGCCCAGTCTGGAACAAAGTCATAAGCCTCAGCCACAATAGTAGCCTAGAAGAAGAACATGTCAGAATTACTGACAAGGATGGGCCATAATCTGGTTTAATTGATATGATTTGGCCTCTCTTGTTTGCACTTGAGCAGTACTCAAGCATTTCAGATGCAGGCTGCCGTGGCTTCTCCAGCTCAGCTCTTTACACTCTTGTCTCAAGGCCATTCTCCTAAGGCAGAATTCAAGGGTCGCTGAATAAGAGGTGGATGAAATATAATGCAGAGACAAGAAATTTGAAGGTGGGGGGAGATTCTAGGTTAGATGATTCTGTGCTTACTGAAAATAGGAATTTGAAGCAATTTGGGCCTCATGAGCTGGGAGAGGTGAGAAAGGAGAAGCAGGAATTTGTAACAGGCCCAGAGGATTAATACATAATCATGGTGACAGCAGGAAAGAAAGGACCAGACTCAGCAAAACATCAGTCACTGAACAGGCAGTGAGAGATTCAAATGTCACACAACTAGAGAACGCCTTTTCTTATTGGCTTCCCACGCTGCTGGCACTACAGGAACTATCACCTGCCTCACTGCCACTGGAACATGGCCTTATTCTCAAACACATTTCCTATTCTAAACCTGGAGAGCAGCATTTCACAATGCAGCATTTCTTACTCAGTCACTTTACCTGGTAGAATCTGGGCAAGGACATGATGCAGTCCATCAGGTTCTGTCTGTTCAGGTTAATCAACATCGTGCTCTGATTGGTGTTCAGAAAGTGAAGCTGGAGAGTTATCAGCTTTGTCAACCGGTTACAGCGTAATGACTGGCGGACACAGGAATCCTAATTAAAGAATCCAAACAGGAAAATAAAATCAAGCTCCTGGAGTAATGTCTCTATAGGAAAGCTGGGGTGCATGTTCCCAAGCACACTTCTGGAGAAGTCAGATCTGTGTTAGTATCTTGTCTTGTAAATCATTGCAGTTCCTCTGATTAATTACTTTTAATACATGTATATATGAAACCCCACTCCACAACTGGCTTTTATGGTGAGATGTGGAGGCTAGTCTGTAATCACACTTTCAATACCATTCTATTTTCCCTCGCTCACGGGTTAAAATTGTGAGCTCAACAGCCATGCCAACTGAGTCTCTCCTTCCCATGAGATAACACTTCTAAATTTAACACCCAGATACTAAAAGCTGAGCAGGGAGCAATAAATTAGTCTTTGATTCAATGGTTACATAGATAAGCAGGGTCAGGTATTACAGTATGTCGGGATTTTTTTTGTTTTTTTGTTTTGCCCCTGCTCTGCAGGGTGGCTGCTTCAAAAGCCCCTTGTCCTCTCCAGCCAAAATGGGTTCTGCCTACTATTCAGCCTTAGCTCATCTCTAACCTTTACTGTGCCAATGCTAATAATTAATACTTGGTTAACGAAGTTCAAGTTCCATCTATGTCTACCTTGGAATAACTCTCGGCTGCATCAATAAAGAGCGTCAGAGCTTTCATCAACAGCTTCTTTAAGTTAGGCACATCTTTGACAGACTCTTCTGAAATTGAAAAAGAACTTTAAACACCGAACGCTTTTACAGCTGCTGCTACAGACAATATGCAACAAACACCTGTGTAATTTATATTTGATAATGTATGTCTACAGACATTACAGAAGGCTGCAACATGCCAAAATACCTTACAGAGCATCTCAAAAATTAACTGCGCAATACATGAAAAAATGCTGCTCTGCTGGGGACAGAGCAGAACAAAACTCCAAAAATTGCAAGAATCTGGTCAGGAGTTTTAAAGGCAATTTGAAATCAAGCCTGAAATATCCAATTGCTTTTGTCACATACAGCGAATGCTCTTTACAAACCAAGTCAAGGAAAGCATTCCGCAGAACACAAGTGTTTTAGATTCCATTACATCACTGGGTCTTGTTCCACAGTGACACTCCTACATGCTCCATTCATTAAGACGGCAGAGCTGCATGCAATCCCTGTAAGTGTAGGCTGGCTAGCACATGTACTATTATAACCAGAAAGGGAGAAAATACTTCGAAAATTGCATAATGTTCTGGAATGCACCTGGTGAGTGGGGCTTAATGGGGTGTTCAACAGCACCAAACCCAGGAACACCACAACTTTCTGGAAGGGAAGAGCAACCTCTCAGCCTAAGTAGTGGGGCCGCTCAGCACATCCTGCTGATGTGACTGGATTTTTCCAGTTTTTATGGGCACATTAGAAAGAATGGCAACTAGAACTGTATTGACCAGCCATATCTCACTTAAACAACAATGCTTCCGACAGAAAAAAAATGCCTTTATGTTACAAAAGTATGTTAAATGAAGGTGGTGTTTGATTTTGCTCAGAAATGCAATACACTTATGCAAGAAGCTACATTCAGTCTTGACTCCGTAATTCCTACTCACCCCATGGTTGAGATTCAATGAGTTTAAGCTGTATACAAGCAGCAGCCTCATGATTCTCTCCAATTTCTCGACACATGCTAAAGCACAGGGCTATCATATTGTGCTTTTCACTGTCCCCTGGCCGACAGCGCTTTATGTAATCCAGGAGAGCTGTCTTCAGCGTTCCACTCTGGTTGTGAGAAAGGGCATGAGAACAGGCATTCAAAGAGTTATGGTTTTGGTTCTTATTAGAGAACTTGCAACCAAAATCAAATCCAGGACAATTTTTAAAAACATGGTCACCAAGACACCTTAAGTTTCCCCTCAAACATTTCAACTGAAAATGGCAATATGCTGAAAGTACCACTGAGAAGAGCAGACTCCTAACTACACTTAACAGAACTGAAAGTCTGGGAGGTTAAGAGCCTCGGATTTTTTTGGATTTTTCTGATTACTAAAGTTGACAGAAACAGCTGCTTTCCTTCCCTCCTGCACTGATTTTTCCTGTGTCTAGGACAGGGGGTGTCCAACATTTTTTCACTGGGGGCCACACGACAATTGTATGTGTGTTCTGGGGACCGAACACAAAATAGTCCCAAACCCAGGCTTAACTTCCCTCCTCTGCAGCCCCAAACCACCCCCCAGCAGCCCCAAGCCACCCACAGGCTTAACTCCTTCCACTCGCAGACTCAAGTCGCTCCTTGGTGTAACCCCCTCCCTCAGCCAGGCATCCTACACCCCACCCGTAATGACTCACGGGAGCCGCTGCTGGAGCCCCGCGAGATGCGCCCAGCCCCAAGAGCCATTGCACACTGAGCCCCAAGAGCTGCGGTGCACCCTGAGAACCGTGCTGAGCCCCAAGAGCCACAGTGCTTCAAGAGCCGAGCTTAGCCAAGCCATGCCGTACTCAGCCCCCAGAGCTGAGCATCCACCTTGTAAAGACTGCGTGGCTGCCGGCTCTAGGACATCATGAGACAATCTAGACTGTTAAAGCAACCATACGAGTCTCTTTAGAATTACATGCAAAAAGAAGAAAAATTGGTAAAACACTTCATGTAAAATTGTGATTTGTATTCATCAACCACCTGAATACCTTTGCTCTGCACAGTGACAGTTTCACCCCAATACTCAGAAGTTACTGAACCCCCAGGTAACGCAGATGACAGTGAAGGTACCTGTCGCTAAAACCCTCTCTCGCTCAAAGTCAGTGGGGCTCTTTCGGTTTTGGCACCTACCGGGTCTAACTTTTTTCTCATCAGCATTTCAAAGTAATGTTTCTCATGCAGCAGGTCAAATATGTACGTCATTTCATTATATCTTCCAATACCAGTAAGGAGGCGGACCTTTGGACACAAGAGCATAAAGATCAGCAGATGATGGAAAATACTCTCTCACAAAGGAGTGGCCATGTTTAGGGTTAGTTTGTTCCCTTTTTTAAAAATATATTTTAAAAAAAGACAAGATAATCAACACCCCAAATAATCAGTCCTCCACAATAAAGCTTTCCATCAAATGCAATTCATGCAGTGAGCTTTCCAGTCCTCTCTAAACATTCTAACATAGAATGACATCTCATGTCACTAAGCCTGGTGTGGCCTTTTCTAAGCACACCAGAAGATGCAGGCTAGCTTGGTAACATGAATCACTGCATTTCACAAGAAAATGCCTTGAACTCCCCAAGCCATGACACTGCATTACTCTCTCCACCCCTCCATTTTGCCACAGCCTCTTCCATTTTTCTAACAAACTACGTCAGTGGTTCCTTTGTGAAGTGGAAACCTTACCAGTAAGCAGCTGTGACCATCATGCCACAAAACATCACAAAGCTAAACACCTTTGGTCTCTATGGATGTAGGCTGGGCAAACAACAGTGACCCACAGAGAATGCTTAACTTTTTAATTCCACCTAATTCACAAGTTCATTTGATTTACTAGTATTTGCATGGTGAGCCATATGTAGCATTGGGTTAGTACAGTCTGATGATGGATACATACCATAAGACCATACTCTTCATTAGGAGCCAAGTGTTCCTCAGTGAGAAGTCGGGCAGTTTGCAGGACTCTAATAATTCCTTCCATATGACATGTCAGACTAAAGCAATTATGGGCCAAAATCAGGAGCTCTGTAGCTGAAGAATGAGAAGTGGATGGTTCAGTTAACAAGATGAAGACATTCATTATTGCATCTCTATTGAAAACTATGATAAATCATTTTGCAAGAGATCATATTTCAAGATACAAACTGTAGAAGTGAATTGGAGACATCTAGTTCTTAATAGTTTTTATAACTGCCCACGTTCAGCCCATTTGACCAGTGGGTGCTAGCTTCTGGTTCTTTGGATTCTTCCTTGTAAGGTGAATAGATCTCTAAGGAAAGGAGGTTGCTTCACAAATGCACAATGTACAGCCCAGACACCACAAGGCCAGGGCTGTTCTCAATTTGAAAATATAATCATCATGGGGTGTATCCCACACAGGGGAAGAAAAAGAGTTAATGTGGGCTTCAGAGGCCAATTAACACTCCATGTTTACATCTGGGGGCTGTCAAGGCCTAATTAAAGATGAGTCCCAGCTGCAGGAAAGGAAATAGTTTCTGCTAAGTCAGGAAAGGGGAGGTCTCTACAGTGTGTGAAGAAAACAAGTCTTAAGTGGCAGAGAACAGAACCTGAAGAGATAGAGAGAGCGCATGACAGCACCAGGGTTAAGCATGTGCAGGTGATAAGCTCTCACAAAAGGGCAGGACCTAGACCTACAGAAAACAAAATCCATGGGAACATTCAGCTGGAGAGAAGCCTGCCCTGACGGGAGACAGAACTGGAGAGAGAGAGAGATTTCCGGAATGGGTCTGAGAGGAGACCAACAGCCTTGGGACTGACAAGAATGGAGAACACAGAGTAGAGATAAGGGGCAAAGTTAAGGTTGGGTGACAGTGGGATAAAAGCAACTGATGAAAGATTATATCAAAGTGTCTGAATCTTTCAGCTGTTCATTCTTGACACTGACTTTTTTCAGATTATTTTAAAAAGAATGTGTGCACTTTTTTGGTGGAGGGTGGGGATATTAGCTAGATTCTATTTTAAAACACTTTCAACCTCATTTTTAAAGTTCTTTTTAGGTTGTAGATTATCCCAGCATACTACACAGGATATGAATGGAGAACTTCCAATTGCACCTGGAGTTAATTCCAGTAATCTCTGGGACAGAGAACTCACACTAAAATCCTGCCCTTACCGTTTTTCTGAGAGGGGTATTTTCAGTATTTACACAGGACCTTATTCAGCTACTACCTGCTGGAAGGCCCCGCATTGACACCAGAAAGACGGCAAACTCGGAGAAAGCTGAAAAGTTCAGAGAAACCCTCCAGGAAAATCTGAGCAGCGGCCCTGGGGGCGCCGATGCAACATCCAAATGGCAACATATGAGGGATACAGTTTACAACACGGCCTTGTCCGTGTTTGGAAGAAGAGCTAGAAACACGAATGACTGGTTCGAAGCTAACTCTGATGAGATGATTCCAGTCATTAAAAAGAAGCGCGCTGCACTCCTGGAGTACAAATGCTCACTGAGCCAGAGTACCCAGCAAGCACTTAGAGAGGCCAGAAGAACAGTACAGCAGACAGCCAGGCGCTGCCAACAACCACTGGCTCCAGCTATGCAGCAGCATCCAGACCTGTGCCGACTTTGGTAATCTCAGAGGAACGTACGAGGGTATGAGGAAGGCATTAGGACACACCCAGAACAAGATGGCACCTCTGAAATCCAAACCTGGCGACTGCAACAATTACCGTGGAATCTCCCTCCTAAGCGTCACTGGTAACCTGTTTGCTCATGTCATTCTTGGCAGACTCCAGAAGATTGCTGAGAGGGTGTACCCCGAATCACAGTGCGGATTCCGCGCAGAGAGGTCTACCGTTGACATGGTCTTCTCTCTAAGGCAGCTGCAGGAGAAGTGCAGGGAGCAGAGGAAGCCACTCTACATAGCCTTCATCGGCCTGACCAAGGCCTTTGACTTGGTCAGCAGGGATGGTCTGTTCATACTGCTCCACAAGATAGGCTGTCCTCCACGGTTACTCAAGATGATCCAGTCGTTCCACGAAGACATGAGAGGAACCGTCCAATATGACGGCGCATTATCGGATGCTTTCAGAATCAGGAGCGGCATCAAACAAGGACGCGTGCTTGCTCGGACATTGTTCGGGGTCCTCTTCGCACTCCTCCTGAAGCATGCCTTTGGATTTTCAACAGAGGGCATCTTGCTGCACACAATCTGATGGGAAACTGTTTAACCTTGCAAGGCTGAAAGCTAAGTCCTCATCAGAGACATGCTGTTCGCAGACGATGCTGCTGTAGTGTCTCACACAGAAGACCAGCTTCAAAAACTGCTGGATCGGTTCTCCAAAGCATGCAAGGACTTTGGGCTTACCATCAGCCTAAAGATGACAAACGTACTCGGTCAGGATGTTGCTGAATCCCCATCAATCAGCATTGACAACTATACGTTAGAGGTCGTCCACGAGTTCGTTTACCTCGGGTCCACCATCACTGACACCCTGTCATTGGACACTGAGCTAAATAGGAGGATCGGAAAAGCGGCCACAACTCTGTCCAGACTCAGAGTGTGGAATAACAACAAGCTGTACACTCACACCAAAATGCAAGTCTACAGAGCCTGCATCCTCAGCACCCTCCTTTATGGCAGCAAGACTTGGACCCTGTATGCCCGTCAGGAAAAGAGGCTGAACGTCTTCCACTTGCGCTGCCTCAGGCGCATCCTTGGAATATCATGGAAGGACAGAGTGACCAACACCGCCGTCCTCGAGCAAGCTGGAACCCCAACCATGCACGCCCTCCTCAGGCAGTGTCGACTCCGCTGGCTTGGCCACGTCCACAGGATGAATGATAGAAGGATTCTAAAAGACATCCTGTATGGTGAGCTAGCCTCTGGCAACAGACCTCCCGGATGCCCCCAGTTGTGCTACAAAGACGTCTGCAAGAGAGACCTCAGAGAGGTAGACATCGAGCTGGACAACTGGGAAGAACTAGCAGACGACCACAGCAGATGGAGGCAGGGGTTACACAAGGGCCTTCAGAAGGGCGAGATGAAGATCAGCCAGCTAGCAGAGGAGAAGCGAGAGCACAGAAAGCACAGTAAGGACTTGCCAGACACCCACTACATCTGCAAGAGATGCAGCAAGGACTGTCACTCTCGTGTGGGTCTTCATAGTCACAATAGACGCTGTAAATGAATTCCTCAATTGAAACTTTAAAGGGCGCGATCCATAGTCTATGCAGACTGAAGGATGCCTACTACTATTCAGCTACTGCTATCTGGCTGCCAAAAGTAACTTGGCTACATTTTCCAAGCATAATTACTACATATCCATGAATGGAATGTGAGTGAAGTTTTAGACAAAGAAAATCTATAAATATTTAACACAGATATGTAAAATACCTAGCTGGTAAGTCATTTGCTTAAGAATTTGGCCAGAAGACTTTCCTAAATCCATCTGCAAAACTTTAAATAACTTATTGACTTGAGATTTCCAACCTATCATACAACAGTTCCTCTTGAATCTTAGTGATAATAGTGAATTTTATATGTGGATACCCTAGGTATTTATGTTTTGATCTATTTCACATGCCTACATTTTGAAATCTTTAATCATTTTACGGGGTTTTTAGAAGAAAAAGATGAGTAATGATGCCTCTGGCCCACCCCCCTGCCCAATGGCTCCAAATGCCTCATGAGGTGATACAGCACTCCAAATGGTGAATGTTATTATAATGTGAATTACATATAGCATTATTTGCTATTTACTTACTGCAAGTTAGCTCCCCACGGGGTACAGATGAAATTTTATCCAATAACTTCATGCCAACCAGTGTATGATCCTGGCACAATTTAGCCAACTCTAAGAATGCCTGAGTCTCACTCGCTGGGTTCACAACCTGCATTTGCCCTGTGTATAAATAAGAAACACAGATGTACAGTTATGCTACAAGCACTATTTGTTCTTGGAGGAAAGGTTAGCTACTTCTAAAAGTCATACACCTTTTCTTTGCCAGATCAATTCAATACAAACCAATTGCACAGCTATACTGTTTGTTACGTCTAAGACTGGATGATTCTTATCCGAAAACACATTGACTTTGTTATCACAGAAAAAGCCTACCCATTTACAGAAAACAATTCAAATTGATTTGCACTATTTTGAGCAAAATAGCCTTTATTTTGCTATGAAAAAAATACAAAAATCATTGAAATGCAAGGGCATTATCTCATTCATTCTGGGCCTTGTAAGAAATCAAATGAGGAGTCTCCCTCATAAATTAACATAAGAACAGCCATACTGGGTCAGACCAAAGGTCCATCTAGTTTGGTATGCTGTCTTCAGACAGTGGTCAATGACCGGTGCTGCAGAGCAAATGAAAAGAACAAGTTAAACACCAAGTGATCCATCCTGTGTTGTCCATTCCCAGCTTCTGACAAACAGAGGCTAGGGGCACTATTCCTATGCATCCTGGCTCATAGCCACTGATGGACCTATTCTCAATGTATTTTTCTAATTCTTTTTTGAATTCTTGTAAAGTCCTGGCCTTCACAATGTCTTCTGGCAAGCAGTTCCACAGGGTGACTATGTGTTGGGTGAAAAAAAATACTTCCTTTGTTGGTTTTATCTTGCTACCTATTAATTTCAATTGGTGACCCCTATGCTATGGGAACAATAGCTTTTCCTTATTTACTTTCTCAGTCATGATTTTATAGGCCCCTATCATATCCCCCTTTTAAGCTGAAGAAGCATAACTTCTGAATGATTTCCAGTGCCAAAAGATCTTTTTTGAGATGTGACCACATCTGCATATAGTATTCATGTTATGGGCATATCAGGGATTTATACATAGTCAATAAGATAGTCTCTGTCTTATTCCTATTCCTTTTTAAATGATTCCTAACATTGTTTGCTTTTTTTGATTACTGTAACACACTGAGTGGATGTTTACAGAGAACTATCCACAATGACTCCAAGAACTCTCTCAAGTGGTAACTGCTAACTTGGTTTTCTAATATGCATTAATCAACATTAAAATTCATCTGATATTTTGTGGCCTAGACACCTTGTTTTGAGAGATCCTTTTGAAGCTTGTCAGTCTGCTTTGGACTTAACTATCTTGAGCAGTTTAGTATCAACTGCAAATTTTGCCATCTCACTATTTATCCTAGTCTCCAGACCATTTATGAATTTGTTGAACAGGACTGGTCCCAGCACAAACCCCTGCTGGACACTACTAGTTGCCTCTCTCCATTCTGAAAACCTACCGTTTATTCCTACCCTTTGTCTCCTATCTTTTAAACACTTACCAATACATGAGAGGACTGCCTTATCCCATGATAACTATAAGCTGAATAGCTGGAATTAGAAAGGCCATGATTTGTTATTTAAAAGAACCCCAGACAGCCCATTTTTTCCTGTTATAATCCTGTTCATAAGAGCCTTAAATTAAAACAACAAAGCACTGGACACAACAAAGTAAACAGATAACACTTAATACGTGAATAG
Source organism: Carettochelys insculpta (assembly GCF_033958435.1). Classification (NCBI taxonomy): domain Eukaryota; kingdom Metazoa; phylum Chordata; order Testudines; family Carettochelyidae; genus Carettochelys; species Carettochelys insculpta. The sequence goes on along the minus strand of NC_134148.1, from coordinate 44,543,376 downwards.
TGCTTTACAGTTTTTAAGTATTACATGAACACTGAATACTACAATTACCATGTAAACAGTGTCAGCAAGTGTTGTTCAGACAGACAGACAATTTACAAACAAAAGTTTTTCAAGAAGGACTTGATGTACGCAGAAGTGAAATGTAAAACAAATCACAATCACCTTTTCTTGCAGAAGATACCAATAATTCCTGCATGATTTCCTCAGCCACAAGTTCTGCCACAGTTTCAGATGGGAGACCCTGTGTTGTGATGAATGCCTGAGCCTTCTTGCATCTGTCAGGTTGCTGGGATGAAAGGATCGCTTGAAGCACCTTTTCAGAGTCAAGGGCTGATATTTCACTGTAGGAGCAATTCAGTTCCTAAGACGCATACAGAACACTCAGAAATGCTACTCAGAGAAAAATGCACATGACAGAGTAGGTGTTCACCAACAAAGCTCTATCATATTGAAAATGCAATGCAAGGTTATTCAAAATTGTGTGTGAAAAAGCAGATGTAGGTCTAACCCATCTTTGTAACAACCAATGGAAGGGACCATCAAGTCCTGTCCCCTGTCCTCACTGCAGGATCAAGCACCACCTGTATCATTTCTGTTATTTATCCAACCTGTTCTGAAATATCTCCAATGTTTGAGATTCTACAACCACCATAAGCAATTTATTCCAGTACTGAACCACCCTGATAGTTAGGAATGTTTTTCTAATGTCCAGTCTAAATCTCTTTTGCTGCAATTTAAGCCCTATCCCTGGTCCTGTCATCAGAACTTAAGGAGAATAATTTTTCTCCCTCTTCCTTGTATCACCGTTTTAGGCATTTGAAAGCTGCTATGATGTCCCCTCTCAACCTTCTCTTTTCCAAGCGAAGCAACAAAGAAAGCCACAGCAGGGGCTTGTCTGGGACTTGAACCCAGGAACTCTCACACCCAAGTATGATAACTACCAGGATTTTAGAAAGCATTTTAGTGCTGATTATCTTACTGCTTGAAGTTCAGTGTGTGCTGAACAGCTGTAGGGTTTCTTAATTGGGGACTACATCAAAACAGATGAAAATGCTTTCACAAACTAAAATTTCCTTGTTTTATTAAAGATCATACCACAGCCTCAATGCAAAAGGTATGTACATTCTAGCTTAAAAGAATAGTACCTGAAAAGGTAGATTGTCCCTCAGACACAAGAAGTAGACTCTGATGCACCCAGGATATGGAATCATAGCACACTAGGACTAGAAGGGACCTCGAGAGGTCATCGAGTCCAGCCCCCTGCCCCAATGGCAGGACCAAGTACTCTCTAAACCCTCCCTGACAGACATCTATCTAACCTGTTCTTAAATATCTCCAGCGATGGAGATTCCACAACCTACCTTGGCAATTTACTCCACTGTTTGACCGCCCTGACAGTTAGGAACTTTTTCCTAATGTCCAACCTAAACCTCCCTTGCTGCAGTTTAAGCCCACTGCCTCTTGTTCTATCCTCAGAGGCCAAGAAGAACAAGTTTTCTCCTTCTTCCTTATGACTCCCTTTAGATACCTGAAAACCACTATCATGTCTCCCCTCAATCTTCTCTTTTCCAAACTAAACAAGCCCAATTCTTTCAGCCTTTCTTCATAGGTCACATTCTCTAGACCTTTAATCATTCTTGTCACTCTTTTCTGGACCCTCTCTAGTTTCTCCACATCTTTTTTGAACTGCGGTGCCCAGAACTGGACACAATACTCCAGCTGAGGCCTAACCAGCACAGAGTAGAGCAGAAGAATGACTAGATATACTGCTAGTTTGACTTAACAGCGTAAATGCTATAGTCTGAAACTAAGGGCCAAATCTCAGGGAAGAGATAAAGAATGCAGAATCCTGCCCCCTCCCCCCAGGATATGCAGCTGGGCCACAGTCACACAAGAAGGTCATGAAGTGGAGTAGCAGCAGCAAATGTAGCTCACTACTTCTGCCATACATGGTGTCGGTCCAGTAGATGTGCATAGTCTCATGGCCCCGTGCACAAACATCCCTGAAGCAGAGAGGCACCACAGAACAGTGTTTGCAGAGTACCACTGTGCTGTATCTCCGTTACTACTTAGGTTGTAAGTCAATGGCAACACATAATTTAGACCTAAGTTACCAAAATGACTAACAATTTATTATGAGCCCATTACAAAATAGGTCAATTAAAGAGCCCTAGGCAGGAATTTGGCTTAATGAAGTACGACACCAGACTGAAAGGGTTTTGTTCATTTCAGTACTTGTTCACATTTAGGACTTGACTGACTAGTGAGCTCTGTTACCATTTGATAATATTACCTTTACTTTTTGTTTCAGTACTCAGAAGTGTTCTGGAATGAGCATCTTGTAAATTATTTTGTGACCTCACAATAGTGCTAGTCTCTGTAACTCCATGGGTTGGCTTGAGGCAAACAAAATGATTGTTCTTGTAAATGTTGCCAGGTACATACCTTGGAAAGCTCATACAAACAGAGGACTTGTCTGCAGTAGTTTCTGCCATGAACACATTCATCTATCAGAGTCCTCAGACTGGTAATAACCAAATCATCTTGAGATGGAGTAACGACGTGCGACCAATTTTCTAAGCTGGAAGCTGGAAGCAAAGTGAATACTGAAAATGTGCATCTCTAAGGAAATACACATGGGAAAGGCTTGTCAAAAAGGTTCTCACCTAGAATAAAACTCCTAGCATGAGTGCAAATGTTACAAAGAGAAGTTACTCACCGTAGTAACGATGGTTCTTCGAGATGTGTCCCCATGGGTGCTCCACGATAGGTGTTGGGCTCGTCCTGGCGCCGCAGGTCGGATCTTTTCAGCAGTTTCTGCCAGACCGCGCATGCGCTGGCGTGCACCGCTCTCTTGCGCGCTCCCAGCCGCATGCGCGATCCAGTCCCCACCAGTTCCTTGACCAACCGCCTTGGATGCTCCTGAAAAATGCTAAACAGAGATCCGAAGCGGGGAGGATGGGCGGGTGGTGGAGCACCCATGGGGACACATCTCGAAGAACCATCGTTACTACGGTGAGTAACTTCTCTTTCTTCCTCGAGTGTCCCCGTGGGTGCTCCACGATAGGTGACTACCCAGCAGTAACCCAAGATAGGAGGTGGGTAATCAGTTTATGTGCAGCTTGTCCCCGAGAGGACCGCTGTCAAGAGACAGGTATCCTCTTGGAATACCCTGTGAAGGGCATAATGCTTGGCGAAGGTGTCATAGGATGACCAGGTCGCTGCTCTGCAAATGTCTTTTAGCGCAATGCCCTTGAAAAAGGCAGTTGATGCCGCCACCGCCCTAGTGGACTGAGCCCTAGGCGGGGCCAGTAAAGGAGTCTAAGTTCATAGCACATTTTTATGCAGGATACGATGTGCTTCGAGATTCTCTGCAAAGAGAGACCTTCTCCTTTTGATTTGGGAGCGAGAGAGACTAGGAGTCTATCCGTTTTCCAGAAGGACTTAGTCCTGTCTATATAGAAAGCCAGCGCCCTCCTCACGTCCAGGAGGCATAGGCGCGCCTCTTTATTGGAGTTATGAGGCTTTGGATAAATGAGGGTAAAACTATAGGTTCGTTAATATGAAACTCTAAAGAAACTTTGGGAACAAAGGCTGGATGCAGCCGTAAGGCTACCGCCTCCTTGGAAATTACTGTGCAGGGTGGCGTTGCCATAACTGCCGCAAGCTCGCTCACCCTGCGAGCTGACGTGATTGCAAGAAGGAAGGTTGTCTTTATCGTAAGGAGATGGAGGGAAACCGTGGCTAAGGGTTCAAAGGGTGGTCCCGTTAGCGCATTAAGGACCAGGTCCAAGCTCCACGAAGGTGGAAGCAGTTTCCGAGGGGGGTATAGGTTTACCAGCCCTTTGAGGAACCTGGTAACCATGGGATGGGCAAACACCGTGTGCCCTTCCTCTTCATGTCTGGAAGCCGATATAGTGGCAAGGTGGACTTTCAATGAGGATAGGGAGTGTCCGCCTCTCTTGGGGTCCAGTAGATACTCTAGTATTACAGGTATATGCGCAGCAAGGGGGGCTAATTGCTTGGTAGAACACCATGCAGTGAATCAAGTCCATTTTTGCTTATAGGGCTTCCTGGTGGAAGTCCTCCTGCTACTTTCTAGGACTTGTTGCACTCCCTCCGTACATGTGCTCTCTAGGGAGCTGAGCCATGGATTAACCATGCTTGCAGTCGCAGGCCTCGGGGGTGTGAATGCACTATGGACCCCTGGGCTTGCGTGAGCAGATCCAGCGCCACCGGGAGGGGCATCGGTGGACGGTCCGACATGCGCAGGAGTAAGTGGAACCACTGCTGTTGATCCCACCTTGGGACTACTAGGATCATTTGGGCTCTCTCTCTCCTGGCTTTCTGCAAGACTTTGTGGATAAGTACTGTGGGAGTAAAGGCGTAGAGCAGGGGGCCCCTCCACGAGATCGCGAATGCGTCTCCCAGGGACCCCCGTCCCAGTCCTGCCCTGGAGCAGTATTGTGGGCACTTCTTGTTGTGTTGAGTGGCAAACAGGTCTATCTGGGGAAATCCCCCTGCATGAAAAAATCGGTCGTAGCAGATCGGAACGGATCTGCCACTCGTGTGTGAGTGCGAAGTGCCTGCTCAGCTGGTCTGCCTTCGCATTGTGAGCGCCTGGTAAATACGAGGCTTTTAAGGTTATATTGTTGGCGATGCACCAGTTCCACAATCGGACTGCTTCCGCACATAAGGCACGGGACCGAGCTCCTCCTTGCCGATTTATATAAAACATGGTGGAGGTATTGTCTGTACTGATCCCGACTACTTGCCTTGTATATGGTCTCGAAAGTGTTTGCAGGCGTTGAACACTGCTCTGAGCTCCAGTATATTTACGTGCAGTGACTATTCCGTGGAGGACCACAGTCCTTGCGTCACCTTTTCGCCCATGTGTGCAGCGTTGGTAGTGAGAAAAAACAGATATTTGTGGTTGGTGAAAGGGCACCCCTGTTAGCATGTTCTTGGGGTTCACCCACGATTGCAGGGATCTGCGCTCCTCTGTTGTGGGTGACACCACCCTGTGGACGGTGTGTGCTGCCGGTTTGTAGACGCTCGCCAGCCAGTGCTGCATGCTGCACATATGCAATCTGGCGTTCTGTACCACAAACGTTGCTGCTGCCATGTGGCCCAGCAGCTGTAAGCACGTCAGAACCGGCACCGTAGGGCTGAAGGTGATGACTTGCACAAGGGAACCAATCGTGCGAAAGCGGGCATCTGGTAGATAAACCCTTGCTGTGATGGAATTTATACGTGCCCCTATGAACTCTATGTCCCGTGCGGGGTCTACCTTTGATCTGACAGATTGATGACCAGGCCCAGCGAAGAGAACGTGTCTGCTGTGACGCGTATCATGCGAAGTACCTCCTCCTTCGAGGCCCCTTTCAATAGGCAGTCGTCTTTTTTTTTTTTTTTTTTCCCCCCCCAGATATGGGAATATAAACACCCCCTGTCTGAGCAGGTAGGCTGACACCACTGCCAAGGTCTTGGTGAAGACTCTGGGGGCCGTGGAGAGGCCAAACGGCAGAACCTTGTACTGAAAATGTTCTCTGCCTACCATAACCCGGAGAAAACGCCTGTGAGCCGGGTGAATAGTTGTGTGGAAATACGCATCTTGTAAGTCGAGGGCTGCGAACCAATCTCCATCGTCCAGTGCTGTAAGTATAGAGGTGACTGTGATCATCTGAAAGCGTTGCTTGCGCAAGTACCGGTTAAGGCCTCGAAGATCTAGGATGGGCCTCCAGCCTCCTGTCTTTTTCTCTGTGAGGAAGTATCTTGAGTAGAACCCTTTCCCTCGGAGTTGCTCCGGCACTCTTTCCACTGCCCCTATAAGCATAAGATGGTCTACCTCCCGCTTGAGTCTCGCTTCGTGGGAGGCATCCTTTAGGTGGGGTCTGGGTGGAGGTCGCGGCGGTGGGAGCAACTGGAAGGGAATCGCGTAACCTGTGGCTATGATCTCCAGTACCCATTTGTCTGTGGTGATCTTTTGCCACTGGTCGTAGAATGGTCGGAGGCGATGGTGGAATAGTAGCTTCGGATGACATTGCGCGATAGTAGTGATAGTGCAGCCCTCGATCTGTGTGTCAAACTTGTGGCCTTTGGCCCTGCCCCGAGGACGCACGGCTCTGTTGAGAACGTCGCCTGGGAGTTCTGTACTGTTGGTGCTGTTGATGTCGCCCTTGCTTGTAGCCCCTGTGGTACTGGGGACGCTGTGGTTGATACTGCAAACAGCTTCTGCATGTCAAAGGGGAGATCAACGATCTTTGCCTGCAGATCCCTCGGGATACCTGATGTCTGGAGCCAGGACTCCCTGCGCATGACCACTGCAGTAGCTGTTGAGCGTGCTGCCGTATCCGCTACGTCTAGGGCGATCTGAACTCCTGTCCTCGAGGCTGCGTAGCCTTCCTGCACGATGGCCTTGAGCACCGGCTTCGTGTCCTCTGGAAGCGAGTCCATGAGGGAAGGCAGCCTGGAGTAGTTGTCGAAATTATGGTTCGCTAGATGCGCTGCGTAATTCGCCATTCTCAACAGTAGGGTAGAGGAGGAGTAGACCTTTCTGCCGAACAACTTTAGTTTCTTGGCATCTTGTCCCTTCCCCCTGTCTTGTACTGAGAAGTTTTCGACCTCTGTTGAGACGATTCCAACACCAGAGAATTTGGTTGCAGGTGGCTGAACAGGAACTCCATGCCCTTCGTCGGGATGAAGTACTTCTTATCCACTCTCTTGTTTATAGGCGGAGTGGATGCAGGGGTCTGCCATATTGTGGTGGCGGACTCCATGATTGCTTCATCAGCGGAATAGCTATTTTGGAAGAGGCTGGAGATCTCAGGTTTTTAAGGAGCTTATGGTGTTTCTCCTGCACCTCTGCTGTTTGGATGCCTTGCGTGAAGGCCACCCTTTTAAACAGCTCTTGGAACTGTTTGAGATCGTCCGGAGGATGGACGTCCCCTGGGGCCGTGGCCTCGTCAGGGCAAGATAGCGAGGAACCGCTAGGGTAAACCTCTCTGGACCCCTCTGGGTCCTGTTGACGGTGATACATCCTCTCGCTAGATACTTGCGAGGGAAAATCTCGGGGTTCCAGAATCAACTCCTCCTGAGATATCTGCGTTTCCGTCCCCATCCGCGATTGCCCTCGGGGATATTGAACCGTCTGGGGGGATCTGTCCCCGGGAGTATGCCTATGGTGTCTATGCCCCGCGAGATAGGGGCGACCATGGCAACACGGGCACTGTTCCGGAGATGGAGACCTGGACCACTCTAGAGATGCATACCCCCTGCGTCTGGGGGAGTGAGATCGTCTGGGTGATTGAGATAATGGAGAGACTGATTTGTGGCAGTACTCCAGGGGTTCAAAGCCCAGGAAGGGCGATGGTGGTCCGAGCCATGGTGATGCTGGCTGTAGGAATGGGGATGGGGGCTCAGGGTATACTGGAGGTGACCCCTGCCGCCTCGTTGGAGTCCGCAGCATAAGTGGAGGGCTTACAGCGAGTAGCCCTGCAGCCCTGTCTGGAGAAGGGCTGCGGTGATGGGTTTTCTGTGCTGCCTTTCCCCTCCCCTGTGGGGCTGGCTCCGCCCCTTTCCACGTCAGGGATCTCGGCCCCGCTGTCTGCGCCGCGCTCGGCATGCTCCGCTGCGATGCTGCGCGGGTGGTCTCCCCCGGTGCCTGCAGGCCGCGTGCCTGCAAGCTCTGCACCGCCGGTCCCCCGGGGGTCAATGCCACTAGCTGCGGTGCCGCCGGTTCCGGCGCTTGCCTGGCCGCCGCCCTGCCCTCGGTGTGGGGCGGCTGTTTGATTATCGGAGGCTCAGCCTCTGCCACGTGCGTCTCCGCGCCGCCGCTGCTCAGCTGTGACTGCGGCTGGGGGCTATGCGCTCCACCCGTCCTGCTCGCTGTGGCTGCCAGCAGGGATCGGGTTGGTGGAAGCTTCCTCCGTTTTTGTGCTGATGGGGCTAGGGAAGCAGCTTTCCTTTTATGGGCCCCTGTGGGTGCCTCCTGCTGAGGCCGCTCCGGCGCGTCTGGCTGGAGGGCCCTGTCAAAGAGCAGCATTTTCAGCCTCTTCTCCCTGTCCTTCCTTGCTCTGGCTGTCAGCTTTGCGCAGAAGGAGCATTTCTGTGCCCATCGGAGGCCGGCATTGCTTTGTGGCATGACTCACACTTTTTGAATCCTGAAGAGGACATTGTGGTGAGTCTTTGAGTTGTTAATAGGGTACTTAGCACCTTCTCTTTGCCTGTTCCCCTCTCGGACTCAGCCTGCCGCAGCAGGAGGCCTAACGGGCTTACATCCCCGGGCCTCCGCTGCTCCGCTTGCTACTAAGCCTGTAAAACTTTACTTTTTACTCTCTCTTCTTTTTTTTTTTTTTTTTGAAAACAATAACAAGCTAACTTAAGCTAAAGACTGAAAAAGAAGCTCTGCAGCCGATGGTGGTTAAAGGGGAACTGGCGGGGACCGGATCACGCACGTGGCTGGGAGCGGCGCGCGCCAGCGCATGCGTGGTCCGGCAGAAACTGCTGAAAAGATCCAACCTGCGGCGCCGGGGCGAGCCCGACACCTATCGTGGAGCACCCACGGGGACACTCGAGGAAGAAGTTACAGTTTTTTTGTCTTTAAAAACTGACCTCACTGGATTTTTGAAGAGTGGGAGGGGTGTCCTAATGAGGCTCTAGATGAGCATCATTAAAAAAGCACAGTGTTGTCAAACAAAGGCCTGCTCTGAGTTACAAACATCTCACTTACAAACACCCACATGTACAAACAAAAGCTTATCTGCAGCCTCAGGATTAGCAGGCAAGAGATGCAGGTAGCGCTGAGTGGTGTGAACATGGGATGGTGGAGTCCAGAGCAGTAGGGGGCAGTTGCACAGCTGGTGGCTGTAGACCAACAGTGGTTTTCCCCTCAAAGTGCCAGTTCTCTCAAGTCAGCTGTGTGGACACCCCAATTCCTCCAGAGTCCTTCAGCCAGTACTTGCGCTGCTCACCGCCTGCTGGTGAGCAAAGACTGGCCACAGCCTGCAAGGCGGAGCTGTCCAAGGGATGCCAACAAATCCTCTTCAGACTCTCCTCCTCCCTCCTCAGCATTCTCTAATTAATTCCACAAGCACCAGCATTCAAGCCTAAACAAACTACTACTTAGTCACTTTTTGTTGCTTTTCATTTAATTATTAGTACACTCATCCCTCGCTATACGAGCAGAATTGGTTCCCAACTTTCTGCTTGTAGGCGAAAACTTGTAAGGAGGACATTAAATTACCACTAAGATACATGTAAAAGTCTCTGATTGGTTTCTATTGCTCCAAACTCAGGGAAGGAGTGGCAACATGTGGTGCTGCTTTGGAAAGGTAAGTGAACCTTGGGTGGGGGGTTTGGAAAAGGTTAAAGACTGGGGGCAGTTTGGGGCCATGAGTGGCAGGGAGGGTTAAAACCTGGTGGTGGCTCTGGTGGAGGAGGTGGCAGCTTGTTCCTCTGGGCTGCAGCAGTTGTATCTGTGGGGGATGCGGCAGACAGAGGGGTTCGGGAGGGAAGGGGGTGGGTATTGGGAGCCAGTTGGGCTGGCGGGGGGGGGCGGGCGTTGCACAGGGAGCTGCAGGCTGGGGGAGTGTTGGGACCCAGCGGGGCAGGGGGTGGGGTGCGTGGGGAGTTGCTGCAGATGGACTGTTTGGAGCAGGCTGGGCGGGGCTGTGGGTCTCCCCACCCCTGGCCAGGGACCCCCCAGCTGGCTCATATAAGCAGGGAAGTTCATTTGCATAGTGAATAAAGGTAAGTAAGTATGCGTGTTCCTTGTTTTAGCGACTACTCGTAAGTAAAGCACTCCTCAAGTGAGGGATGAGTGTTTTGCAAAAGTATTCTTTTCTACTCTTTGTCATTAGAAATATACAACACTTCAGCTACATTATGGGTTAAAGAGGCTTTTGTTGGCTAGCCTGGGAAACTAACCACCATTTACAACATCATTTCTACAGAAATGCGTGTTCCTAGTTCCAAACAAGGGATTTACAAATGAACTTTTGGAACACAACCCATTTGTAACTTGGAGACTTCCTGTACAACATCAATTACAAAATTCTTAAGACCATCTAAATCCAAGCATATAAAGCAGTCCAATGTTCAGCTATCTTTCTGCTGCCTCAAAATAGGACTAATACATTTAATTCTGGCAAGAAACATTCTACTTCTTTCACAATAATTTTTAACTAAGATCATGCGCACACACCAGCATAGATTTCAATTTTCACACTATTAATAGAAAGCCATGTTCCCATATACAGTAAAATTCCTTTAATCCAGCATGTCCGGGACCAGACAAGTGTCAGATGATCAAATTTTCTGGATACTGGAGTCACCACCCCACGCTCCAGCAGCTTCACCACCCCTGTACCCAGCTGAAGCTCACCACCCCTGCACGTCCCCAGCTTCTTTGCCACCCTGAACTCCTGCAGCCTCTTCATCATCCTGCGCTCCTCCCACTTCATAAGGTGAACAACCACCCCATATTGGGTGAGATGGTCCCATATCTGGGATGTCCTACTTATTTTTTTTTAAAAGGAGGAATTGTCCCATATTTACGCCCTTGGGAGCTGGGGGTGGGGACAGGAGCACCTGCGGCTGCTGCTTCCTTGGGGCTCAGAGTGCCCACAGCTGCCACGCCCGGCCCCCCTGCAGCCCTAACTCACCCCAGGCTTAACCCCCTGTCCCCCTCCCAGCGCACCAACACACCACCCAAGCCCCTCGACTTACATGAATTTCGTGGTACACGTATCTTGGGGGGGGGACTTCTGTATGCCAGACCATCACATTTTGCCAGATTATCTCCATAAATGGGACTATGTTTGCACGATGCCAGGCCATCAGGATTTCTGGACCATCAGAGGCCAGATTAAAGGAATTTTACTGTAACATCCAAATACTGTACATAAAAAAGTACTAATAAAACAGTCATCCCCATGTGGACAAGGAACTATAGTCAAGCTAATTTAAAATTTGTTTTCCAAAAGTAGGAATGTAGATGGCTACATAACAGCAAAATGGTTTGGCTGAAGAGAACGTCAAATCTATTAAGCATGGATATATAAGATGGATTGTATGAGATAGTTTTTAGAAGAATTTTGTGTGAAATATGTAAATTCAGTGTGGGATGTTAGAATAATTTGTTTTGTTCCACAAAGGAGGAATCTATAAAAATATGACAAAAGCAGTGATTGTAAAATGTCTATAGCTGAGCAATAAGATTACTTACTACTCTGTAATCTTCTGGGCTGAGGGGAGTCTCTCTCATCAGCTGTATCTTCCACGACAAGAATAGCTTGAATGTCTGGGTCTAAGTTGTTTAGATCAGCTTCCCCAGAAGCCAGTGCTCCGCAGTGCAGTACCAATGAAACATCTCTGCTATAGAAGTGAAAATATCGGCAAACACGGCTGGCTTCATGTATGCTCCCTTCATCTAGAAGACGTCCAATCAGAAAATGAAGTGATTCTACCTCGGCTTTATCCAGTGTGTTTTCAGGCATATCTTGGAATGCAAGAGCATCAAGTTGTAAATATTTCGATGTATTCAGAGCCGTTAGCTTTGAAAAGGAAAACTCCTTTGTAAAGTTATCAAAGGAAAGTTCACCGTTCACTGAAACCTGGTGAGAAAATCCTGACGTGACCAACCCATCAACTCTATTCAAGGTTTGTTGTGCTATGCAACAACACCAGATCTGTCTTTCTATTTCTTCTAATTTCTCCAGCGTCGCAGAGTCACTCTTTGCTAGCCAATGGCCTGCCAAAGTAAGCAGCAGGTGTTTCTCCATAATGTTATTTACCTTTGCATCAGTTAATGACTCAGACACTGTGTTTGCCTGAGCTAAGAAAAAGTCAGATGCTGCTTTGCTGGATATCAAATTTTTCATAAAGATATCATGGCATTTTTTCCAGAAGTCAATTCTAGTTTGTTTTTGATGCCACTCTCCAATGTGCTTTAAAAGATGTAAATCTTGAAGTACCTAAAAAATTCATAAAAGCCTTACCAGCAAGTAAGAAAATATAATTTTGTTCAGCACCATATTCCAAAAGGTCAGATGACTAACAGGTAAATTGAATAATACTGCAAATTAAGACAATTTACATATGCCATTTTTAGGTATTTCTGGAAGGTATCTACATGTTGGTAAAAAGGAACATTTCTGACACCATCACATGTATGGGAGTTTAACAACCAGAAAAGAAACTTGACTATGTTAACATTTTACTTTAAGTAAAAATCAACATTAAATAACAGTATTATACCTCTTGGGTAACAACACTGTCCACAGGCAGGTCAACTAATTCTGCAACCTTCCTCGCCAGCGAGAACAATCCTCTCTCTTGCAGCTGCTGTAGAACGGATCTACATTCATTCTGAAAACTCTCTGTGTCATTACTAGTCAGGATGGAGCGATTAATAGATATAGATGAATCCTTCAGAATCTGACTGAGTGCACACAGTTTCTTCACATTTGGGCCTGGTTTCAAGAGAACAAATATTAAGGCAACTATTCTGAAACTGAAGAAGTCACTGATCTAGATGTTCAATTACACATAAGATGTGGGGATCAGAGTACGTGTACATGTTTAAAATACTCAGGTTTTCTTATGATTAATGATATACTTTTAGTTTAAAACGAAAAAGCTTCTGTTCACGTCCCATATATCTCTCACTCATTACACACCAGCTCCAAAAAGAGGTTGTATTTTCTTCCACAACCATCTATAAAAAAAATAATTCTGGCCTCAGAAATTCCTTGAAAACAACCTGCAGATTTACAACAAAAGTTTACCACATTTTCCATTTTTCATAAAAATAACCATAATCCCAGCTACAGCATAACAGTGTAGAACATGTAATTTTTAGGGCTGTTGATTAATTGCAGTTAACTTTTGCAGTTAATTAAAAAATTAATCACACTTAATCACAGTTTTATTTGCACTCAGTCTGTGATTTCAATTACCACACAGAATACCTTTGTATTTGTTTACAAATATTTGCACTGTAGAATGATAAACAAAATACTATTTTTCAATTCACCTACTACAAGAATTGTAGTTCAATCTATTGTGAAAATGCAACTTACAAATATAGATTTTGGGTTACATAACTGCATTCAAAAACAAAACAATGTAAACTTTTAAGGGCTACAGTCCTACTTCTTGTTCAGGTAATCACTAAGGCTGTGTCTACACTACTTTCCTACTTCGAAGGGAGGATGGTAAGTAGGGTGTTGGGAGATCATTAATGAAGTGCTGCGCTGCATATGCAGCACTTCATGAAGCTAATTCTCCCCCACTGCAACTACAAAGTGTTAAACTTGGAAGTGCCAGCTTGCGTGTAGCCGCAGCTAACCCGCTGGTACTTCGAAGTGCCTGGGCAACTTTGAAGTCCCTTCACTCCTCAAAATTTTGTACAGGCAATAGTGGATGGCTTTGCTGCCCAGAGGTTTGCAACTGCAGTGGGGCAATAGCTTGCACGCACATCCCCATCATGGCCCTGGACCACCTGGCCTCTGAGTATATAAACGGAAAGGGATACTTCTCTATGGTGTTGCAGGGATTGGTAGATCACAAAGGTTGTTTCAACAACATCAACAATGGATGGTCAGGGAAGGCTCATGATGCACACATCTCCCAAAATTCTGGGCTGTACAGAAAGCTCCTAGATGCGATGTTTTCCCAGAGCAGCAAATCACGACTGGCGACATGGAGATGCCTATTGTTATATTGAGCGACCCTGCTTACCTTCTGCTCTATTGCCTTATGAAGCCCTACACAGGAGCCCTGGACCCTAGCAAGGAAAACTCCAATCACAGACTCAGGAGGTGCAGAATGGTGGTTGAATGCATCGCTGATCATTTAAAAGCAAGGTTTAGGTGCTTATTAACCCGGTTGGACCTTTCTGAAAAAATGCCCCCACCATGATTACAGCATGTGCCATTTTACACAACATTTATGAATCCAGGCAGGAGACTTTCCTGTCAATCTGGAATTCCGAAGCTGAGGCCATAGACAGGGCTCACACAGTCATCCACCAGTAACCATGCTGAGGCAGCAGCAATAAGGGACTCTTTAAAATATAGCTTCATGAACGCTCTGTAACACACATCCTACCAATGTATTCTCTGACTTACTGCCAATAAATCATACCGTGTCTTAATATATGAATGCTTTCACTTGGTGGCAGGAGGTTAAGTTGCAGAATGCCTAGTTCCGTCAGCCGCGCATCTGCTGTGGACCTGGGAGTATCGGTGGACTGCTGTGCCTTCAGCCCTCCCCCAACCCACTCTGGTTCCCTGTGACGAGCGTCCACACCAGACCTGGGAGTTATCAGCAGGCAGCTGTGCCTTCAGCCCTTCATCAACCCTCATGATGATTTGTGCTCCCTACCGCTCCTGCACACCACAAAAATCACACCAAGCTCCCAGGAATGATTTTATTTTGGGCAGAGAGGAGGCTTAAATGGCAGAGAAAAGAAGCACACGCAGCAGGGAATGCAGGACCTCCGTTTGGTCCGTAACTGCCGCTATGAGCTTTGCCGCAGCCTCTCTCTACTTTGCCGCTCGCTGCTGCTGGAAGTCTAGCATTCTCTGCTGCAACTCAGTCTGGCTCTGATGCCACTGAGTTGTGCTCTGTGGCCAATGAGCAGTGTCCTTTGTTTACTTAGCGTGTTCTGCTTCATTCCGCTCATGTGCAGCAGGTTAAAATCCTTTCTGCACCTCTTTCTCATTTGGTTCCTCCCTCCTCTGCTGCGCATTGCATCTGGAAAGTGAAGGTCAAAATTAAGATACAATTCACATAATGTGCTTTCAGATGGAATGAATGGGTCTCTGTGTGGAAAGTTTCTTTTCTGAAGGATGCTAAAGGCTTATTAAGGATGGGATAGTAAGCATGCATTTCAAATACTTCAGTTGCCATCACCTATCCAGCACATTTCTTTGCAGACATGGTAAGCTCTAAGCAATTGTCTGCTTTTCCGGGGAAGGGGAAACAATTTTTCAGCCATTCTGGAGCAATCCTCCCCAGTGAGCAAGCCACGTAGAGGGGATGTTGGGGAAGAGTTTGACTACAGCTGCACGGACAGCAGTGTGTGTGTGTGTGAGTGGGGGGAGTCCATGTAAAATAAAAAGAAATTTAAAAGTGCAATAAAAAAAAAATCAAAAGAAATCCTGGTGGAAAGGGGAGACGCCCATCAGAGCATGGCAGCCACGGGGCACCAGGGATTCCTGAAAAATAAAAAGAAATGCTGGGTGGAAAGGGACATCGGGTAGGGGTCTCCATCCTGGAGAACCCAGCAGCCACATGGCATGGGGAATTCCTGTAAAGTAAAAAGAAATAATGTGTGGAAAGGGACATGCAGGGGCAGACATCCCACAGATAACCAGCAGCAGCCTGGTGCATTGGAATCCTGAAAAATACAGAGAAATGCTGAGTGGAAAGGGACATGGGAGGGGAGAAGCCCCGCAGAGTGCACGAACTGCGCTGGGTGATGGGGAACAGAGTGCTTGCCTCTGCTGCAGGGAAATATAAAAGGGCAGGAAGCACGGGAAAATAAATCAGATGGAAATTCCTGTCTTCTTTGGCAACCTACAAAAGCACATCATCCTCCTAAAACTAACAGATATGGAGAAAGAACACCTGCTCCTGCTGTGTGACCAAATGCCTGGAAAATCTGCTAAAATGCTGTGTGGCACCATGATACCAGATTGCTATCTGGTTGCCTAGCACGGCAAGGTGTGCTACCAAGGAAGCTGCAACAGCTAAGGCCTGCCCAAGAACTTCACGAAAAAAAATACAAGAGTGCCTGGATGAGGCCTTCGAGGAGATCTCCAAAAAGGAGAAGCACTCCATCCCAAGAAACATTAAACACACTGATCTGAGGGGTACAGAACTACAGTAAAATTGTACCCATACCCAACTCTACACCTACACCTACCCACTTACAACCCACTTCTATTATGCAAAATAAATACTCACCCGAACAGCTTGGTCCAAGGGGCTCGGAGACTGCAGTGGAGGGGACTGGCATGGATGGGACCAGTGCCAAGTCTATGGTGAAGAGCTCTGGGCTGTCAGGAACAAATTCCTCAATCCCCGGCTCATTGCCCCGTTCCTCCTCTCCATTACCCTCTTCCTCTGGGGCACCCAGCTCCTCTGGGCTCACCCCGAATCACATACCAGGGCCTCCATAAGTGTGGTAATTAGGCCTGGACTCGATGGAGGAGTCAGTCCCCTTAAGCACGTACAGTTGTTGGTAACAGCAGTAGGTCTGTAAAGCTGCCCCAACCGCTGGTTGGCTTCCCAGACTCTTTGATGAGGCCTGCCGGAGTTTTCACCTTCATCCAGCATTGCATAGAGTCCCAGCAGTAACCTCAGACGGTCACCTCACGCAACATCTGATCATGATTGCCACATTTCTCTTGGCCACCTGAAATCTCTTTGCCACCCATTGGTCTCACCAAATCACAAGAAGATCCAGAATCTCCTGGTGGGTTCATGTTGGGGCTCTCTTGCAACCCTGACAAGTACTAAGTAGATCACCACCCTGAGCGCTCATGACTGCAGTAGATGGCTACCAATGCAATGGCTACTTATGCATAAGATGCCTACCTATGTGGAGAAATGTGACGGGCAAAGCAATTTTTTCACTACAGGTGCCCTTTATATTTGAAGGGCTGAGCACTGCTGAATTCCAATTCAAATTCAATGAAAAATTCTCAGGTTTCCTCTGACCTTCTTTGAGTACCTGGATGGAGAGCAACGGAAAAGGAAGTGGCCATACATGGAGGGCCACCACCTAAGTTGTGTGGAATACATATGAGCCACTTCTGGAGGCTACTAAATTCGATTTCACGATATGGTGCTTCCACCCTAGTCTTTATTCGATGTTTTAAATTTGAAATGAATGCTATACCCATCCCATAATGTCAACACTTTGTTGTCGATACTACAGCTCAATAAAATCAAGCTAATAGTATATACAGTGAAAACAGCGACGTTCTAATGTCGAACTAACTCCTTTAAATTCAATTTTATCTCATACTATAGATGCAGCCTTAAAAGACATCTGGGGTAAATTGCAGCTAAATTATAGTACTGAATACAGAAAGTCAGGACTGATGGCTGTAAACAAGCTTTATGGGACCAGGGGAAACTTGGCCACACCCATGATAAGTGGTTGTCTGACTGACTAAAATCATGCCGGACTACAGATGTTGTCGGACAAAAGAATGCCAAACTTGAGAGTTTCAACTTGAACTTGTACTAGGTGAATTAAAAAACACTTTACAGTGAGCCCTCTATGCTTTGTATTCTGTGCTGTAATTGAAATAAAAATGTATGAAATTGTAGAAAAAACACCCAAAATAATTAAATAAATGGTTTTCTTAATAGTGTGATTAATCATGATTAAACTTTTTAATCACTAGACAGCCTGTAACAAGGCAGGTTGGCTGCCCTCTGACCCAGAAGGGGAAGGACACCCCAGTGTACCCTGGTGGACAATCCCACCACAACCCACCCTCAGAAAGCCAAGGGGCAGGACCAGAAATATAAAGGCTAGATCTGAGAGCTCAATTGGGCCCCAACCACTGAAGGAACCAGACATTGTTCCCTGAGCTCTCAAAGTAGGCAGCTAGCACACACCTCCAGGGAGTGGAGGGTTGGCCAGGACCCTTTACAACCCCAGACCCAAAGGAACTGCAAACCCTGCCAGAGGTTCTGTTCCCCAAAGACCCAGAGGACCTGCCACCAAGCCAGGTATGCCCAGAGCGGGTCTAGGAAAGTAGCCCAGGGATAGCTGACCTAAGTTTGGCTGAAGCATTGCTAGTGAATTAGTCAGCGTGTTGCAATCAGTGTCTCCAATGACCAAGGGCAAGCCAATCTAGGGTGTTGGGCTGGAATGCAGTGAAGTGGCTGGGCCTGTGCCCCTCATGCCCCGTCTGTGGATAGCAGTCTTTCCCCATTCCCAGCAAAATATGGTCAGCTCTCCATCAGAGATAGGAAACCCAACTGAGAGCTGCCCCACCCTGAAGTAGGGCCTAGGCTCACTGACTGTTGGCTTGGCCTAAATATAGGCCCAACCACTGGAATGGTTAACTTACCTGCCCTCTGCTAAGGATGAGTCATATTGTTTGCTGAACCTGAACCTAGGCCAGAGCCTCAGGAATTTTTGCTGCCCCGCCTGAAGCAGGACTTGGCCTGGACTGTTAACCTGTTCTGAGTGCTCGTGGTGAGGTGGGTAGCCCCCCGCTGACCCTGGACAGGATCAAGGCTCTGACCTGTGATCCTCTACAAAGCCCTATTAATCTTGAAAGTACACTTCTCACAGAGCTAGTTTTTCAAATCATTCCAATATATTTTAAAGATGTTAAAGCAATAAGACCAACTAATAGGAAAGAAAAAAACAACAGTGTCCTTACCATCAGGTAGAAGTTTGTCTACATCTGCAAAGAGCTGTAAAAGTTTTCCTAATTCATACTGTGTTCTACATTGCTGCATCATCAATTCAAGAAGAAATAATGCCTGTGATTCCTGCCATTGTACTGGTATTATTGAAGGTGTTGATTTATCTGCAATTTTAAGCTGTTTAAATAAAAAGGATTTATACATTTCTTATAAGTGTATTTTGCAGTGTATATTCATACAAACTTGTTTGTAGTCAGATAAGAGCACGCTGAAAACTAGATAATACCAATTCTATAACACAATATAAAGCTCTAAATGATGTGTTGCTCCATCACCAATATCCTGATTTTAGTCAAGAAGCACTTTACTGTCCTGGCTTATAGACTATGTTTCTGATAATTTCCCATTAAAACCTGTATTAACTGAGCAGACAAAATGCTGGAAAGTTCACAGGCGAGAGAGAAGGAGAAAACTCCATTAGAAACTAGTAGCCCTTATATAGGCCATCTGCTTTACATACACACCTACCCCATGGGTACAGCATGATGCTCTGAATAGGAAAAGGAAACTGCTCTGGTCTTGACTTGAGGCACAAGGAGGAAAACAACCAAAAATAAGAAAATGAAATGCCAGTTACTAGGGAAACTGGAAGAACAAAGATATGGAGGAGAGAGGAGACATAACTCTTATATGGCTAGCTTTGAAAAAGGTAAAGAAAACAAGTAAAGACACAACTCACAATATATCATCTATGAATTTGAGTCTCAGCAACTTTTTGTGCCAAAATTCCTTCCCCAGGTAGTTCCTGCTCTAGCAAAGCACGTGATCATATGTTCACCATTATAGATGTGCTCCAGTGTCAGGGACACCAATTACTGAATCGCGACCCTACAGAGATTGCTTAGATCTAACTTGGCTAATAAGTCAATGTGGTCTTAGACTGCTGGCACCAAGATGATGTTGCAGCCACTTTTGAAAACTTCCATCCTTCAGTAAGCCCTCAATATATTCAAAAGCAACTGTTTAGCCCAGGAAGATTTTCTCTGAAAGCTGCTAGCTCTCAGCACTATCATCTTCACTTACATATCAGAATTAACGTTATTTAATAAGGCCCAGACACTGTGATGCCATTATTCCCCACAAATAGTACCTTATGCTATAAGGAATCCGAGATCCTAAGAACCCTTCACTGACAACTGGCCGCGGGCGTTATAAGAATATCCTGACGTGTACATTCTAGTTCTCCAAGGTTTAAAAATGAGGTCTTAAATAAAAGCCACAGTCAAACTGGTGATTAAAAAAAAAAAAATCACTGCATGAACCAATACTATGTAAGGAGTTGTGTATGTATGTTTAAAAAAAAAGTGTGTTCCTAAAATCTGTATGCAGACTTGACAAACAGATTTCTGCCAAATAATGGATGTTTATTCACCGGGATATTTATTCACCTGTCTCCATCAGTCTTCATGTAAGTTACACATTGCAAACTAATGTAGTGGAAAGTCATTTTACATAAAGTCAGTGGGGGATGGGAAACCAGAAGGAAGGCAGCACACCAGAGAATAAATTGGGCAGGGGGTAGGGTTAACCCTGACAAGAACAAAAAAAACAATGGGTTTAAACTTGGAGCAAGGAAAATTTAGGCTGGTCATAGGAAAAAGTTAACTGGCAGGGTGGTTAAACACTGGACTAAATTGCCTAGAGAGTTTGAGGAATCTCCACCATTGGAGATATTTAAGAGCAAATTGGACCAACATCTGTTGGGGATGATCTAGATGCTGTTTGGTCCTACAGTGAGGGAAGGGGACTGAATTTAATGATCTCTCAAGATTCCTTCTAGTACTTGTAATCTATGACTGAAGTACTGACCTGAATTTGGGGGAATGTTAAGTGGAAGAGGAGCAAAACACACCTTTATCCTGCACCTAGGAAGTAATCAGACAGGGCAATTAAATTAGGGAAAATGGGATCTCAGCCAGGCTTGGCCGAAATGCTGCAAAGAATATTCTGATTGAGATTAATGTATTAAGATGAAAAGTCAGATGTTAAAATTAAGCTCCAGGAATTATGCTATGATTTGGTTTTACATGTAGCCGTT
This sequence comes from Carettochelys insculpta, assembly GCF_033958435.1. Classification (NCBI taxonomy): domain Eukaryota; kingdom Metazoa; phylum Chordata; order Testudines; family Carettochelyidae; genus Carettochelys; species Carettochelys insculpta. The sequence continues at coordinate 44,522,873 of NC_134148.1, read as the reverse complement.
CTGTTTCCATTATCCTTACTTATCTCTAAAATCTTGATTCTTGATAATAAACTTATGATCATTTTCACTATAAACGTTTCTCGGCGCTGTGGTATTGTTCAAGGAACTGATCCTAAATTAAATAACTCAAGCAGGGATGTGTACCATTCTTTTGGGGACAGCAGACTTGGTATGAATGAGAATGCGCTACTGTGAATCTGCAAGGCAAAATAAGGCTTGACGTAATTCAGACCAGACTGCTGGGGTGATTAACAGGCTGGAGGTCTCAGAGAGATGACATCCAGTTAAGGACAAGTAGGTCACCTCCTTACTGGAGGCAGGAGGATAATAAGGGTACCCAAGGAACCATCATATAATCCCAATGACATCAACAGTATTACTCCAGGAGCAAGATACAACTTCTTGTGAATTCAGGTATCACAATCCAGCCCTAAATAATTAAAATGTAGTGATGTAAAAATGCATGTTGTTTGTTCAAGCAACTAGTTCCTTTTTCCCTCCAAAATTCAGGTTTTCCATGAAGTGGAAATGATGGTGGAAGTGTCTGTGAACCATTATTCCAAATTCATCTCCTCAGTAATGTTAGCCAAACTCCTTTTCTTTGTTCCAGCCTATGGCATCAATAAACATCAAACTATAACACAATGACATCTAGGCAAAGACATATACAAAACATCAGCTTACATTTGCAAGACTTGTCTGGAAGTTGTGGAATTTAGTTTTGGCTTCACTGTATTTTTTGTAGTCCATGCACAGTTCATACATCTCGAGCATATGTAATAAAGGGGAATCCTTAAAAGATAAACAATAAGCTTTTAAAAACACCGCTAAAGATACATTTTACTAATAAATGGAAAGTTTGTATCTATAAGCACAAGAACAACGGTCTAGGTTTGTTTACAAAAAGATATATAAACTTGACAAATTATTTGTAAAAGATAAGTTTTCTGCTCTATAACTGGTGTTCAGATATGTTGCTCATGTCCATTCCAAGTTGGGTGCCCGCAGGCGCACACCCAGTCACCGGAAGATTTTTGCCCTAGCCAGTAGCCACAGGGTTGGTGCAGTGTCCCCTGGCATGGTGCCAATATGGCGACCAATATATGCACTGCCTGACACCTCCCTCCCGCCCAACCACTCAGTTCCTTCTTGTAAGCTACTTTGACGGTGGGGAAGGAGGGAGGGTTGTAGAACAGACGCGAACAACACATCTCGAAGAACACCAGTTACAGAACAGGTAACTGTCTCCTCTTCAAGTGATTGCTCATGTGCACTCCAAGTTGGGTGATTACAAGCCAATGCCTAGGTGGTGGGGTCAGGGCCCCAAAGAGACTGCAGGACAGCCCTGCCCATCGCAGCATCTTCCTGTGCATGCTGCGTCAAAGCGTAATGTGCTGTAAACATATGAATTGAGGACCAGCAGCCCTACAGATGTCCTGGATAGGCACCTGTGCCAAATACATCACAGACGATGCCTGCGCTCTTGTGGAGTGCACCCTAACCAGATTGGGAGGCATCCAAGCAGGCTTGTAATACTCCTTGATGCACATCACTGTACAGGAGAAAATCCACTGGGAGGAGAAAGGAAGGCCATTCATCCTATCAGTTATTGCCACAAAGAGTTGCTGAGTTCTTCTAAATGGCCTAGTCCTATCAATACAGAAGGCCAGCACCCTTCTAACATCCAAGGTATGTAAACATTGCTTCCTCGGGGAGGCATGGGGAGTTGGGTAAAATACTGATAAGGAAATGCCTTAGTTAACATGAAACGCAGAGACCATCTTAGGCAACAATGCAAGGTGAGGTCTCAGCCTAACCTTATCCCTGTGAAACACTGTACAAGGGGTCCACTGAAAGTGCCCTCAGCTCAGATACCCTCCTGGCTGAGGTGATTGTCACCAAAAATGCTGTTCTGTAACTCAAACAGCAGGGAGCAGGTAGTCAGGGGTTCAAAGGGGGTGCCCATAAGCTTGGCTAACACCAAACTGAGATCCCATGGGGGCAGTGGTGCCCGATTCTTGATTCTGGAGCGTGATTTTTTCTAAACCTTTCAGAAACCTTTTGACTATGTGGTCAGAGAACACAGAAGACACTCCATGACCTGGGTGAAAGGCTGAGATAGCAGGTAAGTGCACGCTAACCAAGAGGAGGGACAAGCCCTCCTGTACCAGATTCCACAGGTAATCTAAAACCAACGGGACGGGGGCTTGTGAGGTGGACAGACCTCCGTGATATACCCACACCAAAAACCTTTTCCACTTAGCCAAATAAGTCACCCTCGTGGAGGGTTTTCTACTACTTAACAGTAGTTCATTTCGGGGATCCAAACAGGTCAGCTCCTGGTCCCTCAGCCATGGAACATCCACGCTCTGAGGTGCAGTGACTGGAGACTGGGATGTTGCAGTCTCCACTCTTGCTGTGTCAGCAGGTCCAACTGGATCGGCAACTTCATTGGCTTTCGGATCGACAGGTGCAGGAGAGTCGAGTACCTGTGCTGACTGTCCCATGCCGGTGCCAACAAGATGATCAATGCCCCTTTTGAGTGAACCTTGAGGAGGACCCTGTGACCTAGCGGAATCGGAGGCAACGCACACATCAGCCTGCCTGAGCAGGGGACCCTGGGCTCTGATTGCAGTAGGAGCAAAACGTCCTGCATTTGCATTGAGGTGGGAGGCGAACAGGTCCACCTGAGGTACCCCCACCTCTGGAGAACAGAAAGAATGACCTCTGCGTGGAGAGACAATGCATAATCCATAAAGGACCTGCTGAGTTCGTCAGCCAGTGAATTGTGCCACTTCTGGCAGGTTAAGGGCCTGCAGCATGATATTGTGCTGTGCAGAAGCCCCAGAGAACCACGGTCTCATGACGCAGGAGAGAGGAGCATGCACCCCCATTTGTTGAAAATCACACACGCTAGCCTGATGGCCTTGAGCTCCCTCATGTTTATGTGGAGCCAAAGGTTTGACACACTCCAAAGAGCCTGAGTTTGTAGCTGACCCATGTGTGCTCCCCACCCCCGGCCTGAAGCATCCATCATTAGAGAAAGTGAGGGCTGCTAAGGGGCAAACGGGACTCCTGTGAGGACGACCCCCTCGTCCAAACACCAGTGAAGGGTCGACAAAGTCCATTTCAGCACCATAACCACCAAATCTAAACTGTCTCTTACAGGGCAACACACTGATGACAGCCATCACTGTAGAGGGCGCATCCTTAACCTGGCGTGCTGTACCACGAAGGTGCACACTGCCATGTGACCCAGCAAACACAGGCAGCATCTGGCCATTGTGGTGAAAACTGCCAGGATGTCTCAGATGATGGCCACCATGGATCTGAACCTGTTATCCAGCAGGAATGCACTGGCACACCTGGCATCCAGTCATGCCCCTACAAACTCTATTGACTGAGAGGGGACCAATGCCGACTTTACCTCGTTGATCAAGAAACTGAAGCTTACAAAGCTTTGATGGATCAACTGTACATGATGAATCACCTGCTCCCTGGAACAACCCTTCACTAGCTAGTTGTCAAGGTACGGGAACAGCTTCACCCCTTGCCTGTATAGGTGCGCTGCTACTACCACCATGCATTTGGTGAAGACCCTTGGGGCCACAGACAAACCGAAAGGCAGGACTGTAAACTGATAATGGTTCTCTGCCATGAACTTGAGAAGCCTCCTGTGAAATATGGAAATAGTCATCTTGTACGTCAATAGCCATGAATCAATCACCCCACTCAAGCATCGGGAGCATGAGACCCAGGGACATCATACAAAATTTTATCTTTTCATGAACTCGTTGAGACCTCAAGTCCAGGATGGGTCTCAAGCCCCACCTTTGGTTTTGGAATCAGGAAATACCAGGAATAAAACCCTTTCCCCTGAACTTGGAAGAAACTTCTTCTATGGCCCTAGAACCCAGGAGGGATTACAATTCCTGCCGTAACAGGATCTCCTGAGAGGGGTCCCTGAAGAGGGACAGGGAAGAGGGTTTGTAAGGGGGGGTATGAAGAGAACTGAATAGAATATCCTCTCTCTACCATGTACCGGACCCACCCCTCTGTGGTGATGCTGCACCACATATGCTAAAAAGGGGGATAGGCAGAACAAAAAAAAAAAAAAAAGTGGGGATTCTGGAGTGGGTGAGATTGACTCAATGCTCCCAACCATGCCATCAAAACTGAGGCTTGTGTCCCTGCAGGTCCTTTTGGTGGCCTTGAGGCTGTTGGCCTGAACAGTGCCTGCCCATCCTATTCTAATTTCTACTGCCAACACTTTGTGGCTGTGGAAACTGTCTTTGCTGAGGAAGGCATTAAAATGCATGCGTTGGTTGGCAGGTGTACGCAGACCCAAGGAGCAGAGGGTGACCCCTGAGTCTTTCAGATTATGCAGCCTTATCTGTCTCATCTGAAAATAGGGTAGGGCCATCAAACGGGAGGTTCTGGATCATCTGCTGGACCTCAAGAGGCAGGCCGGAAACCTGCAACCAAGCTCCCTGCGCATTGCCACTCCAGAGGCCATAAACCTCGTGGCAGCATCCGCAGCATCCAGTGGTGCCTGCAGGGCCACCCTTGAAATCAGTTTCTTCTCCTCCACCACGGCTGTGAAGTCCTGCTTGGCTTTGGGTGGCACCATCTCAGAGAACCTAGACAGTGTGCTGACTGTATTATAGGCATACCTGCTAGCCAGAGCCTGCTGGTTAGCAATTCTTCATTGCAACCCTCCCGTTGAATAGACCTTCCTCCCATAGAGGTCCAAGTGTTTTGCATTTCTGTTTTTCGGGGAGGAAGCCTGGAACCCTTGGCGATCTCTATGGTTAGCAGCATCCACTACCTGGGAGTCAGGCTGCGGGGTGCATGAACAAATGTTCTTTGCCTTGGGATGGGACAAAGTACCATCTCATTCCTATGGGCCGTAGAAAGGGCATGACCAGGGGTCTGCCAAACTGTTTTAGCCGTAGTGGCAATTGCTTTGTTTACGGGCAGATACACCCTGCTGGGGCCTGCAGAGGACAAAATGTCCATGACAATGTCCATTTCATCCCGTACCTCCTCTGCTTACACCCCCAAGTTTTGCACCACTCTCCTGAGGAGCTGTTGAAAAGCCCTGCCATCCTCCAATGCAAGTGAGGCCAATGAGTCTGCCACCGCCTCATCCAGGGAGGAAGATGATGATAGTGCTTGTGCCTTCATTTGGAGGGGAAGGGTGGTAGTGATCTGTTTAGGCAGGTGGCCCCCCATGGAAATTATGGGCAACCTGGGCGGGGGGGGGGGCGGGTACCGTAGGCAGAGATGGCATAGAGACACTGGCTGGTCAGAAAACCCTGCCACAGGTGGCACAAACAGCGCCATTACCATTCCCTGAGCTTGAGTTGTTGCCGGGGCCTTGGCTGTTGCCTGCCCCATCGGCACCAGAGGTATAATTACAAATGGCACCAACATTGAAGGGGTCCAGTCCTACTGCAATGGTGCTGATGATGGTGCCGAGGTCAATGCCGACGGAACAGACATAGGCAGTTCCACAATGATTGCTGCTTCCTGTATTTGTTTTGGTGGTGGGTCACCCAGTGACGCCAGCGGTGCCAGGCGTGGGATTGGCGGGGCCCCTGGCACCCTGAAAGACATTGTAACAGCCTGGCCCTGCACCTCGTGAAATGCCCACAGAGTCCAGAAGAGCCACTGCTCAGCTATCTGCAAAGCTGGCAGCCAACCCTTATCATCCAAGCGACAACTATGGTGCCTACACGGCTATAGCGTGACCTTCTCAAGCTCCCACTCCGTACACAGCTCAAGTAAAAGGAGTGACTGACTGACACCGATTCAGAAGCAGGATGACCACAGCGGGGCGACTGGAGTCGGAGCCAACATCACGCGCACTGAGGATGATGCCAGCGTATACGGCACCTGAAACTGGTCCACAGTTTGCTGGGTTGGCACCGGAGTGCTCAGCACTGAATGCGGTGTTGGTGCCAGCATCAACGTGAGCGGAGGGGTTGGCGCCAGTGTCACATGCATGAGCCCTGATCGCACTGTTTCAGTGCAATGGCACCTGTCCTCCATAGATGGAGAAGGACTTGGCAGCATCAGCTGCAGAAGTCCTGGTGCCACTTGAAACATCTCCAGCACTGAGGGCAAGTCCAGTGCCTGTGGGCTCCTGCTCTGCGCCAGCTTCAATGGACATGCCTCCTGCTCTTCATCCGTGCACACTGGAGCCTGGGACTTGAGGCTGCCCCACTTCGACTTCAGCGAGTGATGCCTCTCATGCCTCCTCCTCTTCACTGGCGTAAGAGATTGATTCCTATGGTGCTGAGAAGTCGACGATGCCTGCACCTGGCCTCGGTGCTGGAAACCCTTAGGCGGCACCATGCTTGATGGCGCCGGTGCACTTTGCACTGAGGAGGCTCCCCTCTCTGTTCCTGCTGGAGACTCTTGATGCTTAAGAGCTGCCTCCATAAAGAGGACTTTAAGGCATTGGACCCTATCTTTCAAAGTGCTGGGCTTAAAAGCATTACAAATCAGACTGCAATCACACAAAAGTGTCCTTCCCCCAAGCAAGTCAAACAGACTGAATGGGTGTCACTTTTGGGCATATATTTGCCGCATTCTGAACAAGTCTTAAAGCCTGCGGAGCCAGGCATTCTGAAGCCCTGAGGCGCCAGGGGGACAGAAAACCCTGCCTCAACTATAAGTTAAAACACTAAGACTAACTATCATGTACTAAAACTATTTATGTTTCTTCAAGAACTATTTACAATAGGCTACTAGCTCAAGAACTGAGCAACAAAAGCAGAGCTCCAATGACTAGCAGTGTAGAGAGAAGGAACTGAGTGCGGCACAACTCCAGGGGGCACTGCACCAACCCTATGGCTACTGGCTAGGGCAAAAAGCTTACGGCAACTAGGCGTGTGCCCGCGTTCACCCAACTTGGAATGGACATGAGCAATCACTCGAAGAAGTAGTAACTGTTTATTTTCCAAGACTAATTTTTTTCCACAGGGCTCAATTGCACAGTGGACTATAAACAGCACTTATCTAGCAAATAACTTGAAAGACAACTCCTTTGCGCAAATAAGAGAATCTCTAATACAGGAAAGCTAACCATACAGAAAAAAGTATAAGCTAAAAATACCGAGGTATTTCATTACCTTGAGAAAGAGCTGGAAACCAGTCAGTAGAGTTTTACTTTTTTGCCTTCTTAAAAACATCTTCCAGATGGTGGAAAGATCATGAAGATCCCACTCATGATCTTCTACTGAGCCTTGAATATGGTTTGTTGCTTCAGCAGCAGTCATATTATCCACAGAGGTAATTATCCAAACACAGAGACAGTGAATAATGTTGGCATCCTGCCAAATGGACAAAAAATGCACACACACACACAAAAAAAACCCACAAAAAACAGACAGACATTCTCTGATCACTTAGTAATCTAGCTTGAGAGCTGTCAAACACATGAAATGTGCCATGACGTGTCATACAAATCGCGTTATTTGATAAATCGGGGAAGACTGTGTATACAACATATATACATCAGAGGGCAAATAAGTATGTGATATAGTTTCCAAATCGTAGATTTTTCCTTGTATTGCATCACACATCTAAAACAGAAACACTTCTGAATACATCTTACCTGACAGCAGGCTGCTAAAACACTCAAGAAGGGAGCATGGTGCCTCATTCCTTCACTCAAAAGGTAGCACACAGGGTTAGGACTTTCTTGACAGCACAACAGAATTTGAAAGAGATGACTTGTAAGTTCATTCTGCTTGTGCTCTGTCTTGAGTGGCCTAGTGTTGTTGTGATGACTCCCTAAATCAGAATGAGAGTGCTGCAAATTCTCAAAGGCTAGCATCAAATGATCTTGCAAAATGGGACTGAAATCTTGAAGAATGGAAACAATCTAGAAAAAGATAATCAAAGGCATCAATAAACAGAAATCTTTCAGACAGCAGGTGATACTGGGGAGCCATTGTGTACATGAAGTAAAGGTAAACAAAAGACATTTTAGTGAACAGACTTTACAAGATATATTTCTAGAGGTCTACAAATGAAAGTATTCTAGAAATATACATTATCACAAAACATTGATTCCTTCCTCTACGTAGTCTCAGAGAGGTAGCCATGTTAGTCCGTAGCTTCACAAACAACAAGCAGTCCTGTTGCACCTTGAAGACTAACAAATGTATTAGGTCATGAGCTTTCATGGGTAAAACACACTTCTTCAGATGACTGGAGTAGGAGTAGACCCTTATAATCTAGGCTGTACATAGCAGGGGACGGGGAAAGAAAGGAAGGGAAAAAAGTGGATGACGGTTGTAGGATCAACAGATGAAGCAAGTTAAGTAGAGTGTGTCCCATTCCTGAGAACATAAAAGGTGGCAAAATTGTCCTTGTAATGCATAAGATAGTAAAGATCTCTGTTAAAGCCTAATTTAAATGTGTCAAATTTGCAAATGAATTCCTATTTAGATGTCTCCCTCTGTAATTTTGCAGTAAAATTCTTTTATAGAAGACTGCCTACTTATAAATCCATTACTGAATATCCAGGGAGGGTAAAGTGTTCCCTTGTAGGTTTGTGTGTATTCCAATTCCTGATGTCAAATTTATGTTCATTCATCCTGTAGTGCAAATACCTTGCGGTTTGTCCAATGTACGTGGAAGAAGGACAATGCTGGCACATACCACATTAGTGGATGTGTAGGTGTACGAGCTCCTGTTGGTGTGGCTGATGTGGTTAGGTCGTGTGACGGTGTTCTGTACAAAGATACGTGGACGGAGTCGGCAACAGGGTTTGTTGCAGGGATAGTTACATAAAACATGCTTTCAGCCCCAGTGCCATCTCTGGCATTGATGGTATATTATGGAAAGGAATTTTTCAGTAAGTTGTTTCCTGGGTTTATTTGCAGGTGACGGCATACTGACATTTTTTTCTATTTTGAAGACATTCAGGTGGGATTTTCGAAAAAGGCTAGATTAAGCTCCCTACTAGCAACAGGATTTGAGAACTTAGCTCTCTTAGATGTCTTTGAAAATTCCAGCCTAGGATTGTTTGTATAAAAGACAACTACAGGTACTTGGGAAAAGATACTTTAGAGCAGGGGTCAGCCACCTTTCCAAGACAGAGTGCTGAAATTTGACCTTTTGACCTTTAAGTACGGTCTGAGTACCAGTGATATTTTTTAAAGTCACCAATAGTCCTATTTACAACAACTTCTTTAATAAATAAATTAATGTGCAGAGCTTTACCATTCAGGTGGTAGTTGACAGCAACAGCTGGTCCTTTGGTAGCATGGCTTTGAGAAAGCTCCCAGCTGCATGGGGGAGGAGGAACAGAGCTAAGCTCCTGCCCTGCTTTACAGGCTCATTGTGCCAGATGTGTTCTCATCTCATCAATTTCAATGGAAGTTACCTACGATAGTTCTTATTACACGTGGGCTGCTACAGCAACACTGCAGAATGTACATCATGTAGAATGGGTAAAAATTCTACTGTAAGTATGCATCTTCTGCATCTAATAATTATTCAGGCTATATCCCTTTAACCTCACCCATTACTATGCTGACTGTACAAATGAAAGTAAAATTAGGTATGTGTACATATTTCAAAACTTGGATTTTATTTTAAACTATACCGTAGTTAGTGTATGTGGGGTTCACATCTGTTTCTTAGAAGGGAGACTGTCTTCTAGAGAAGCTCTTTAGCTTAACAAAAACAAATTCTAATCTCGACTTTTTCTAGGTCTCATTTAATGACTGCTCACGTATTTGTACAAGACTTTTCCTGCATCAGAATATATTGCTACAAATGGAAGCAGAAAGCTTAAGATGCTCTCCCAAAACATACATACTTTCACCCCCACAACACCATTAACTAATCATTCGCAAAACAAAATATTTATTTTATTAACACCAATGAGACTGTTGTGTGGGCCCTTTTGAATTGCTGGGGAAACTGACCTCTTTATCTCTACCAGTTAGCAGGTTCCAATACGGAATCCAACACAGAATTAGTAACAAGCATTTAATTTTTAAGAATGAACTAAACCTAAAAAATTCCAAGATGAACATACCATACCCCTAAGTAAAACTACAACATAATTGGCTGTGTCTACACTACAAAAATAACTTCAAAGTAGAGCATCTACACACACCCTACTTGAAAGTTAAACTTCAAAGTAGGGCACTTCCCGGAAATGGAGTAAGGACTTCGAAGTTGGGCTCCCTACTTCGAAGTTCACGTTGAAGTAAGGGAATAATGTGTGTAGACTCTCTGCTGGCTACTTCAATGTAACACACCCAATTAAGTCTCATTTTGACAGGTATTCCTGCATCATGATCACCTCAAAGGACACTCAAAAATGTCACTTACGTAGAACCTAGCCTTGGGAATGGAGATTGTTCCAACTCTGAAATGTTCAAAACTCTGAATAAAACGTTGTTCTTTCCAAGGTTTACAACAAAACATTGACTTAATACAAATTTGAAACTTTCCTAAGCATAAGAATGCTAATTTTAACCATCTTACTTCAAGTGAAACAAGCACAGAAACAGTCTCCTTAATTTCTTAATTTTTAAAGCTTTCCCCTTTTTAAAGTAGCTTACGTTTAACAGAGTTCTGCACACCACTTGCTTTTATCTATTTATTTGTCTCTGCAGCTGCCTGATTGCGTACTTCTGGTTCCCAATGGAGTGTGTGGTTGACTGGTCAATGCATAACTCTGATGCTCAACTGTACCTACTACTGACAGACATTAACTCCGCATGTTAATATAATTAAAAGACTAGAAGAAAAACATCTATTTAACCAAATTTGTTCCTGTACATTTGACAGCACATTGTGAAGACTATACACAATCTCAGCTGTAGAGCCAGCTGCCATATTTCATGTCAGCTTTTAACACAGCACGAGACAGGACAAAGAAAAATATTGTGCTAAAAGCACAGAAATGTGATTGTAAAACAAAAAGAAATGATGTGAAGACTCATAGGCAGTTTAAGAGCCTGAATCAATTTCTAACATCATGGGGGCACGGCAGAATGCTGTTAACAAAAGTGCCGTGTCCTATCAACATACTGTCAACACAATGCATTTCTAATGTGGACCCTTAAGTTTTGTCAACAAAACTCTCTAGTGTACACATAGCCAAAGATTGAACTCACAACCCTGGGTTTACAAGGCCAAGGCCAATGCTCTAACCTCTAAACCATTCCCCCCTCCCCATTAATAATGCTTGTTGTTTAGAACATCTCATCGTTTTTAAATTTTACACAGCAGCTCACCTCATCTAGTTGGTAGCTGTACATCTGGGTCTGGATGATAAACTGCAGCCAGTCATTGGATCGAGCACATTCCTTTAGGTAAGATGTGCTCAGTTTGATGTCATGGAGCTTACAGAACTGCATGACCAAAGACCACTGTCTTCTAGTGTCACTGGATGTTCTGTATAGAAAAAGAATTTACTTTAAAAAAAAGCCCATTTTCAACTATTTAAGTAGTAACTGTCCTTTCATCTTCATGTATTAAACGAACAAAAGCAGGCAGGTCTTCCAAATTGTAAGGAAACAAGGTGTTTTTCCTGAAATTTCAGCAAGGAATGGATCAGACTGAATCGAGGGGGCCTACCCCTACATTCTTTGCCCATCCAAATTCCCAGTTTTCACAACAGTTTTGCCTTTACAAGGAATTCCCGACAGGTCTTTGCATGCAACATAGGGAAGGGAAGTTAATGCATAGTGTTGACTGGTCTGAAGAGGTGGATCTGTCCCACGAAAGCTCACCTAATAAACTATTTTGCTAGTCTTTAAAGTGCTACTTGACTGCTTTTTGTTTTGATAGTGTATAGACTAGCACGGCTTACTCTCTGTTACTAAGCAACACTATGCATTAACTTCCCTTCCCTATGTTGCATGCAGACAGAGGCCTAATGTATTAGATATATAAAGAGGACTTATTTCTTACCTCCAACATGAGCAACACATGTTTCCACACAGTTTATGTTTACTGCACTTGCCAGGCAAAGTAGCTATCTCTATGACATGGGGTAATGTCTGACCACAAAGAGTGTAAAATTCAGTGCTTTGTATCAGTTGACCACTATGAAGAACGTTAGAAGTGAAGTTCACTCACTTTTTTATTTCTTGATGTTCAATTTTATCCCAAAAAGCTTCTTCCAAGGAGATAAGCAGTTCTGCTGCTGCTGTTTTATCACCATCCACCAACTTTGTTAGCTTTTCAGCTATTTTAAAAATTTAAAATAATATTACTGAGGACCCGTTTCCACACTGAAGGAAATTTTCAAAAGTGCTTAGGTAAATTCCTCTGTGTGCCTCCATCACTTTTGAAAATTACAGTTAGACTCTTAATACAGGCACTTTTGAAAAATATGTCCTGTATTTAAACAAACATACTTTGAAAAGCTTTATCACTTTTTATCACTTAAAAAAAGTTACATAACCCCCAAAAACAGTAAGCTTTCCCAAATGAAGGGCAAATCTTCTTCATAGGGAACCGTGGTTAAAAATCTGCCTCTCTTAATTTAAGTTCTTCCTAGAAAAATTCTTACATTCAAGTTCAAATATCTGATTTCTAGATAGTTTACAGAATGAATGCAGCAAGGAAGGAGAAATTTGGCATTTTTCATCTAACCATTTTATATTACTATATTAAACAAAAACTGACTAATATTTTTGGAACAGCAATTAATCTATGGCATGCCTGTGGGTAGCAAATATCTAACATCTGTTTCCATGAGCCATGTAGTCTATTCCAGTTACAGCTTCCCTTTATTAGTAGCTTACATCTGGATTAACCAGGGGATTACCCCACTCCACCAGTGAAAACTGGGCAGGTAAGAACAGAAAAGCTCTTAACTCCTTAAAGGAAGGGGGCTCTTCCCACACTTTCTGAGGATTATTCAGGCGGAGCACCATAACCAACTTCATCATATACTATTTCATATTGCTCAATAATGATAAAATATGCAAAAGTATACTCTACCTAAGAACTCTCTTATTAAATTGTGTTGAGACTCTTCACTTCTAGACTTGAAGCTCCAAATTATATTTGCAACTTTTATATCAACCCGCAGTTTAAGGCTATCAAGACCAAGTAACTCTAGAAAACAAATACATGCTGCTCCTATTGAAGGTACATAAAAGAAAGAAAGAGCTAGAGCATAGGCTTCATTCCCTGCTTGCTGAATCCTAAAACAAAAGGAGATGTTAAAGTTAGTACACTACAAGTTATCACAAATTTCAAAATTCAATAATTGACCATGTAAACTTATACGTACAATTGCTAAAAAGTGGAATAAGTTCAAATGTGCTGGAAATAAGTTAATTATCTACAACAAATCTGTATCAGAATCTAGTGAAGAGAATAAAGCATCTCACATGAATAAGTGTTAAAAGTCCATACCTTGAATTTGCACTTTGTTTCAATAAGCTTTAATCACTAAAGCCAAAGAAAAGTTTCCTATAATTTAGAAAATAATTCTGATATGCAGGTAATGTTATAAATGAATGAGAGCATGCTCAGAAATGCACAGAACACTCCTGTTGAATACTGAAATATACTTTATTTTAAACACGGAGTGATAAAAGTTTAATTAGTGTGGGTAGCCAGATGGGGTGAGATTTTTCTTGTAGGTACAATATTTAGAGGCTACAGGCCTTCTTATGGTCATTATATGGTCCTATATATACACACATGTACATTAATTTATTTATGCTTATCTACATCACCATAGTTATGAGCATAATTATGTAGGACACTTGGAGGCCATAAGACTATAAGAAAAATCTCATCCTCTATTTAAGGAAACCACTTTGACGCTTCTTTGACCCTACTTACATGAAATGCAACAACATAATTACTTTGGTGTTCTAATCTAGAAAATGGAGTGACTGCAATACTTTCCCGCAACGAACAGGGAGTCATATGTTACTGTCCAACACAGAACTGGCATTTCCAAAAGCAAAGAAAAAGGTATGATTTAAATGTTAGAACTTTAAAGCATTAACTGTCTAGAAAGCCTTTTAAACTAGCCAGTGGGTAACAGAGTAGGAATTAATACCTGTCATGGGACAGGCTTGTCTTTGATTTACATAAATTAAAATGGCACAATCAAAGGTAGGACTGAATAGCATTACTTTCCTATCAATCGCACACAAGGTCATCTTATTAAAAAATGACCTGCATAAAATTTCCATGTCTAAAAGTATGCTCTCTTTACAGAGAAAAGATGCTGCTTCTTTGAACTTTCTCCCAGAGATATTACTGTTTCTGTTCTGACACCAGGGAGAATAAGGCTCTAGATCCTTGTATCATAAAAAGAGAGGAGAAATGAATGTTGTTACATTCTCAAAGCCCCATCTACACTGAAAGTGACAAAATCAAATTAGACACACTTCCATCTGAAGATGTGCAATAACCTACTAATGTTAGAAGCTACAACAAAAACTAGTATACCAAAATAGATCAGAGAAGAAATATAATCTACTCCCCTAGTGTGTTTCATCTGCACAGATGACACAATCCCCTGCATGCATGTTATTTCCCTCTGATAGTTAAGTTCCTTTTTTGCTTATGTTTCACACAGCAATAGAAAAGTCACTACATGAAAAATGGGACATGATTATTTTAAAATAAAATGCAACATGGAGACCTAAAGATAGGTGTAATAAGTAACTACTTTTAACTTTTCAAGTTTACTAGATTTCAGACATTTAGTATGAAAAGGATGCATTCATACAAACAAAATAAAGACCAAAAAAGGAAACAAATGCAACTTTTCCTTTTGGTTCGGCTAATGTAATTTAAGGCTGATTTCTTATTTGCGTGCCAGGTATTAGGATTACATTAACTAATTTCTATAAATTAAAAGCAAGATTAAATTTACACTTGATTATGTTTTCTTTAGTTTAAATAAGGTGATTAGCGTGAACAAAAGGATACACAGAAAAAAGGGAAAAAGTAACAGCTGTTTTCCCTTTATCCAATGTTAGTTTTCAAGTCGAGGCCCAATCCTGCAATTTATGAGCGTTCACTCAGATAAAACAGATTTGGCATGTTTGTAAGGACATCAAATGTCCTTTGTTTCTAAGACCGGACTTTATATATCAACTATATACCCAACAACCTATTAAGCTAAAGGAAATTCCTTCTACATCCTGCCCTGGTATACTAATTTAAACACTCTCTATCCTGATTTACTTACATAAAGCTATTTTCAAAAATCAACTTCCTTGGGGCTAAAACTACCACACACTCACCTTCCATCATCACCGTTTTTGTTGTTGTTTTTAAAATGATTTTTGTAGTGAATTTCTACATGTGATGCAAAATAAACAACATTTCATAATCCAAACCTGAGAGTATCTCTAGCAAGACATTCCTGCTTTTCATTTTAATTTTTTTCCAAGCACAATTTTATATATTTACATGGCAATTATTGATTTTTAAATACTCACAGCTGCTTTGGGGATTTGCTCTTTACTAACTGCTGGACCAAGAAGGTACCAAAAGCAAATGATGGGCGTCCATGGTGTAAGTAGTAGGAAAAATCCAGTCGTTCCATTATGGCATATTTGTTTACCAAATCAGGAGACGAGAAATGAGGGAGGTCACTTGAGATGTCTGAAAAGAACAACAGTGTCTCTTAATTACAAACATTTCATTAAAAATTGGAAGATGTCTCTCTCCTACTCAACTTCTAAGGAAAAGGAAAACAAATACCACACTAGATCTACTTTAAATTATTACACTTCCCAGTACAACTCAAATTCTAATTCTGGGTCCAGTACAGCTGGAATTTTGACATTGTTTTTTTATTTAAGTTATCATGGGCAAGCCAATTAAGTAAACTTGAACAAGTAGGTTCTCGCTATCCTAGGGAACACATTACTTAGCTATCTCACAGCAGATTTGTAAAGATTATTTTATAAAACATCTACTGAAGAAAAAGCTCCACAAATCATCAGATTTTTCCCATTCCATCTTGCAGAACCTAAGTGCTGTAGCCACACCCAATAACACTACTGTGATCAATCATTTCAAAACAAAAAGATTTAGTAAAATATAAGATCTTTTAATGCAAAGGAATACCCATTGAACAGAGTAATTTATAGGGCAATTCTACTGCAAAAAAAGGAACAGATTCACTTGAAATTTTATTATATGAGATGCTGTAGGAGAAACGTTGTCAACCAAAATTGTTAAGTGCTCTAATATGGGTATACCACTGAAGACAAACAGAACACATCACTGGATGCACAGACACACAAAGGCTTGGACCTCCTAAATGGAAGCTCCACTCCAACTGCTTGTTCAGAACTTCAGGGCACTTACAGCTGAATGGTCATTAGCTGGCTCTTAAACAGGGAAGGAGGGAGCCCAATTAAACAGGGGCTTGACAGCTAAACTGTTTTTGAGGGGGATGACACAGCTGTGTTCTTGTAAGCCTAGGCATTCCCTCTAGGAATAAGAAACAGAAGGGTCATAGATGCTGGAACTAGGGATGCTACAGCACCCCTTGGCTTGCAGTGGTTCCTGTTATATTCAGGGTTTACAGTTTGTTTCAATGGCTCTAAGCACCCCCACTGTACAAATTACTTCAGTGCCCCTGTAGAAGGCTATTGAAAGCCAGTGTTGTAGTTATGCACGCTCTACTCAAATTAAAGTTTAGTGGTTTTTCGAACCCAGGGTTAGAGCTGAAGTCAACTGGTGGCTAGGGAAGAGATCCAGAAAAACTTTAAAACAGAGTCAGGGAAAGCAGCTAGGATATGCACAGGCAAATGTCCTGTGAGTGAAGTGAGAAAAGTAAAAAGGCTGTACTAGCACTTTAGAGAACTGGCGTTGAAAAAGGTACGTGCCAGGAAGTGCAAATTGTGACCAGTGTTCCCTCTCATTTTTTATGCCCATAAGTGGAATGGTTTTTATTATGAGCATCAGTAGGGAGGTAATATGGCACCATAATAAAAGTCATTCTGCACATGAACAATATGCAGTAAGGGTGGGGCTGAGGGCTGGCACACAGGAAGGGGCTCAGAGCTGGGGCAGACTGCTGGAGTGCAGGAGGGTGAAGGCTCTGGTTGAATGTACAGGCTCTAGGGTAGGGCTGGGTATCAGCAGTTTGGTTACAGGGGGAGGGATCTGTCTGGGATGCAGATGCTAAAGTGGGGATGAGGATGAAGGGTGTTTGGTGCACATTGCCCTGGGGAGAGAGGACTCCCTGCAGCCCTCTCTCACCACAGCTGCTCAGGGCCAGGCGAGAGGTGCCTTTCTACTACCCCAGCAGATCCAAGGGGTATGGCCAGTGGAGGGTGCCTGTCTTTCAACCAGGGCAGATCCAGGTTAGGTTAGGTAGGGATTAGGGAAAAGGGGGGACTACCGCTAGCCGCAGCAGCTCTGGGACAGCTCTATGGAAGGGCAAACTGGAAGGGTACCCCTCCCCGGCTGCTCTGACTTGGGACCAGCAGGAAGAGATACCTCTCCCCTGACCACAGCATCTCTGAGATTTGGGGAGAGGCATCTCTCTCCCAGCTGCAACCTTGAGCCCCTATGCATGGCTTCAAGGGAGTGCTTGGGACTTAACAGCTAGCTGTGGAGCCTTGCAACTTAGAAAGAACTTAGACTGTGATATGCACTGAAAAGTACTAAGTTTGCAGCCTAAACCACAAATATTTTATATTTGAAAATTAATTACCTGCTGTGGCAAGAGTATTTGATGACTGCCAGCCAAATAATTTAGTAGGTTCAAAGGGCGCTAATGACTGAAAAATTTAAAACAAAATATATTCAGAGAAATCGTTAAAAGCAACATGATATCAAAACACAACTAGACCAAAAATATGTCAGGTGGCCACAACAGCTGATAGTGAAGTGCCTGCACATGCTACAGTAACAATCTCAGACAACTTTCTGGGAAGCTCCTATTTTTATCTGCAAAAACAATGAGAAGTCCTGTGGCACCCGGCAGACTAAAAGATTTTTTTGGAGCACAAGCTTTTGTGGTCAAAGACGCACTTTGTCACATGCATCTAACAAAGTGGGTCTTTGCCCACGAAAGCATATGCTCCAAAAAAATCTTTTAGTCTATAAAGGTACCACAGGACTTCCAATTGTTTTTGTGGATACAGACTAATGCAGCTACCCCTCTCATACTCTTTTCAACAGATATGGGATCCATCTGCACCTGTAGCTTAAAGCAGACACTTAACTGGGAAAGAATGTATGTAAATGCTTTGCTGAATGGTGGCCTTAGTGCGGCTAATACTCTTCTAGGTTGTTACTAGTTCAGGAGACTATGCCCAGCTATTAAGGGGTCATTTCATCGCTTGCCTAACATAAGCCAAAGACACCTACCAACAAACGGCTTTCCTTAGACTGTTTTCGCCCACCCATTCTTTCTAGGTCTTGCTCTCCTTCCTCCCCCACTTGATTTAAAAATAACTCATTGTCAGTGATAACTGGTAACCTGTTATTGAACACACTAAGAACATTACATTCATGACAGCCTACAGTTGCCAGCTCTCACTGGAGCCTGGGGTTGCCGCATAAGTGCCTAAATATTGATTTAGGAGCTTTCCTTCAGACACCAACTGGTTAAGGTTCAGACTGTTTAGGCTCGTCTTATAAATTAAAACTAAATGACTGAAAATGGCACAACAGGGGTCTCATGTTATTATCTTACTGAATTTCATGCCAATGTTGGCCTAAAGTCTGAGTCCTATCCCAGGATATGCACAGAGTAACATATAATAGTACATTATTCTACATTTAGTTGTGGAATCAAGCCCGCCAGAGATACTGAAGAGCAGTGTCCGTAAGTGATTGGACTTGAGTCTTTACATACATTTAAAAATTATTTATAAAAATTACAATACAGTGATTTAAAACACAAGTTTCATAACTCTTGTTCTGATGAAGCATATACTTCATGCTGAAAGCAAAAAGAATTAACAGGAGCCTGAGGGTTCAATAAGCCCATTTAGTGGCACTAGAACCAACTCATTATTAGACACAGCTGAGGAAGAAATAAGTTGTGTTGGTACAGGGAGCTGGGAGACAGGAAGCTGGAAGCCTTGGGATCCTCTTTGCAGAAGGAACACTGGCAAAAATCTAGGAGAGATGCTGGAAACCCACAAGGGGAAATCACATGCTAGCTGGGCCTGGGACATGAAGTAAAGGGAAGGCCTTGATTCCTTCACCAACCACTGAAAAATATGGTGAAGGTCCCTGGAGATAAAAAATTTACGGACCACTAAGCCCAGAGTTGGCTGAAACCTGGTGTAGAATCAATAGTCTATTGTTTTGTTGGACTCTGTTACCCAAGATGGGCATGAGAGGAGAACTGTCTGCTATGCCACACCCAGACATATGGGGGTACCCCAGCTAGCATGTCACCCCTTAAACACTTGCCATAAATTGAGATGGGAACACACACTTTCAAACTGCCTGTAATTTATAGGGCAGAAACTTCTCTGAAATTTTGCAGCTTCTTTAACATTGCATTACATATACCTGCATAAGATGGTAGAGTGAGATATCAGATGGCAAAATTCCATGAGAAGTGGTCTGCGGAAAGAGAGCTGCTTTGAGTTTGGGATAAGGAGTTAATGCCATTTTTAATAGCTGTGGATCCACCTTCTTCAGGGGCTTTTCAGCATCTTCATTATGAAGAACCTCGATTGAAAGATAATAAGAACAGGGTATTTCACTAATAAAAAAGCGTGTAGATGGATATCATACCGCATTCCCTAAACTAAATCAATAGAAATATATTTAGTGGTTAAGAAACGCAAGACAGGGACCTGGGTGTTGAATTTGTTGCAAAACTTGCATGATTTACAGTCCAGAAAAATATCCCAGGATATCCCTAAGAATTATGGTATAAACTCCTCTTTCAGCAATAACAGCACTATTATATACTGGCAAACAACTAAACTATGTTAAATGAAGTAACATCAAATACGTTTAATAAAATGATCTTAACCATGCTTATATTTTAAGTCTTTACAAAACAATAAAACCAATAAGCACAACATTTTCTATGCCACAATTCTTAATTTGACAACGGAAAAGCAGAAGCTGAATCCCACCAATTCAGAGCAAAATAGCACACCAGTAAAGTTATACATACGCCCACTAACTGTTTAATCAAAGCACAGTCTTTGAACTACAAAGTGAGAGGTTTGGACTGTTGGAGTTGAAAGTTTTAATCTCTTTTAAACTATGAATTTTAAGCTTAACAAGGTAGCAGTGTAAGGTAACATTAACACTTATTGATATTATTGTGATTAAGTTTTTTTAATTGAATATATGCCTCCTGTTTTAGAGTTTAGTGAATTTAGTAAGTAAGAAAGAGACAGTCTGGTATTGTGTCTATGTGAATAAGATTACAGGATGATGTTGAAGGCTGATGCCTTTGCTTTGCTTTTCTCTGAGGCTGTTTGCACACATGCCACTTTCTCAGAAAGCAGCATGCTAATAAACAGCCCAAAATATGCTAATGAGCCATGGATGCAAATTCCCTCTCTCTCATTAGCACAAGGGCATGTGATTTGGAGTCCAGAACACACCCCCACCAGGGGCCACATGTCTATATATCTTCCAGACTCCAAACCATGTGACCTTATGCTAATGAGGCACAGGAAATTTGCATCTGTGCCTCATTAGCATATTTCGGGCTGTTTATTAATATGCCACTTTCAGAGAAAGTGGCATGTGTAGAAAGAAGCTGAGAGTCCTTGTAAGAATTGTTTGCATGTGAAAGTGGTATGTCTGTGTTCAGATAAGGTGTGAAGGTTATACCTAGAGCCAGATGGCCAAGGAAGGAGGGGCGAAGCGTGGGTGAAGACAGACTTCAAGGCGTCAGAGAAGGAGCATCAGTACATAACCCCAGTTGAGAAGTGATTGGATTGGCAGACTGACAACTCTAAAGCATGGAGCAGGCACTCCTAAGGATAAATCGATTACAGGATGAGCCTTTTGGAGATGTTTTGAGAAAAACTGGTATCAAAAGATAACATACGCGTCACAGACTGACACAGCGAACCTCAATGGAGGAAAGGATTATAAAAGCAGGGTGCTTTGCCATGGGACTTTGGGTCCGTCTTGCCACCAACTCCAGGAGACCGTTGGATCACAACCGACAAGGCCCTGCCCCCCCTCTGTGATCAGTCTAACTGGCCACTAGATTGATCCAGGCTCTAGACTGCTAACTATAACATCGTTTCGCAGGACTGTGTGCATGGTGTGTGTGTGTGCGCGTGTCTGAAAAGCATATGCAAATGTTCTATTCTGAATAAATGTGGCGTACTGTCTTTTCCCCTATAAAAGATCTTGTGTACTTCCTTTAAAGCATAAGAGGACTACATGAAACAAAGGGCAACTACTTTAACACTTGCAAAAAAGCTTTTCTATGACAAAGGATAAGTATAGAAAAAACCCTGCTAATATCTATTGATTACAGCCACTTTTTAAAAAGTATAGGAAAAAAGTGTACATACAAATTCTACCACCTCTGGAGCCAACCCTAATGGTTTCTGTGTTCCATTTTTATCTTTGCCTAAAACTATTACCATTTTAAAAAGATACTCAACTCCTCATTTGCATTATTTTGAAGCTTAAAGTAATCTTTAATCAATTTTTCAATATTTAGTGAAACATACTAGTCCAAAACAGCCTCACCTCTGTGAAAGGAAGTTACACGGTTGTATTTTTGTATTTCTTTGTATTGAGTTGAGACAACATCCCATTTTGTTTCTATAATCTATGTAAAAAGAGGCTAGGACTATCCCATTGCATCACTCTGCAGCCTAAACATCTGACTCAATGGCTACGCCTACACGTGCCCCAAACTTCGAAACGGCCACGCAAATGGCCATTTCGAAGTTTACTAATGAAGCGCTGAAATGCATATTCAGCGCTTCACTAGCACGCGGGCGGCCGCGGCACTTCGAAATTGACGCGCCTCGCCGCCGCGCGTCTCGTCCAGACGGGGCTCCTTTTCGAAAGGACGCCGCCTACTTCGAAGTCCCCTTATTCCTATCAGCTCATGGGAATAAGGGGACTTCGAAGTAGGCGGCGTCCTTTCGAAAAGGAGCCCCGTCTGGACGAGACGCGCGGCGGCGAGGCGCGTCAATTTCGAAGTGCCGCGGCCGCCCGCGTGCTAGTGAAGCGCTGAATATGCATTTCAGCGCTTCATTAGTAAACTTCGAAATGGCCATTTGCGTGGCCGTTTCGAAGTTTGGGGCACATGTAGACACGGCCAATATGACATAACAGAAGCAGTTACAATAGGGGCAAGCAAAATATGGCTCACAGGCCGGATCTGGCCCACCACCATCCTGCAGCTCACTGGGGTACTTGGGTAGGCTCCCTGCCTGCTGTGCCCCCACATGCTGCTGAAAGCAGCCAGCTGCAGGGCTGTCTCTCTCTGCAATACAAGCCCTGGGGAGGCCCTGCACGCCCTGGAGTGGTTCCTCATCAAAATTTATTGCCCACCTCTGAGTTACAAGCATGGTTGAGAGTATCACCAGATTCAACCATAACTTGGATTTGTGGTCTGGTATTGTGCAATCTGAGTTCTTATTTTGACTTTACAAATTATACCCGCATGCTGTACAGCTCTATTTTCAGATTTTTTTTTTTTTTTTTTTTTTAAAACACACGTGAATTCATACATTACATGCACATTACAGCATGGATTTTCAGTTTCCAATTATAGCAGAAAGTTTCCAGAAACACTTGACATGTTATTTGTTATACATTAATTACCTGATCAATACCACCAGGTGCATACATTGTGGTTGCAAGTGCTAAAAGTGTATGTCCTTCCAACAGCATGCTGCTCACACTAGCTTGATTAGTGGGAATCAAGATCTGAGCATTTGCAAGACTAGCCTGAAAAATCATCTTTGGATCTGGAATAAGCGAAAAAAGTGAGATTTTTCTTTTCCCCCAAAAAATGTTAAATTATTCATATTTTAAAACTGAGTCAGGATTAAAAAAAAGTACACATATTTAAATATGTACAGATGGCACATGATATCGATGGCCAGACAGCATCCTAAAATCCCTCTTATGTATTGACAATGTTCCTATTGATCTTAGACAGGAATGAGGCCTATAAAAAGAGGATGGGATTCAGGTTGCATTCCTTTACAATGCATTATAACTCAATTCTTTATCCTACAGCATACATGTTTCCTGAAATAAATACAGTAAACTCTCTCATATTCTGCCGCCCCCAGACCACGAGGTTGCTGGATAATAGAAAGGTGTACCCAGCAATGCATAACGCTACAGAAAAACAAGATAATATATTAAGGACCAACAAAAGTGTATGCAGATAACTTTATTTACTAACATAGTATTGTACATTGTAAACTTATACTGTATTTGCTGTATGTATTCATATTTACTTTCACTCTACTGTACTTACAGAAAATGTAACTAAAATTTACTTATGGCTAAAAAATTGGTTATTTAAGAGATCCAGATGATAGAATGCTGGATATGAAAGAGTTTACTGTATAAGCTTCATTCAAGGGTTATTTGTTGAGCAATGAAGACATACTTGGCTCTATAAAAGATGGATGGGATTTTCAGATGTGTCTAAATGACTTAAGAGTACAAGTCCCTTTGACTTTTAAATGACATTAATTAAAAACCATCCTGGGCAGGGGCATATGTAACCTAAGACACTGACAAGCCAGGGAATACCAGAAGACCAAGAGGAGATGTTATGTGTAAACATCTTTCTGTACGTTTTTTTCTCTTCACACTTTCACTAATGATACCGCCAACTGAAGTTAAACACAAGGGCTATGGTTACACTAGCGAGCTTGCCAACAAAATGCCAGCTTCATAACAAAAGTCAGCACTTTTGCTGGCAGCATTCTGCCTCTCACCCATGAGGTATGATGCTATTGACATATTCTGCCAACAAGAAAGTTGTATGGACACTTTGGGGGCCTTCTCTCAACCGACAGGGCATCCAGAACAATGGCCAGCTCTGTCTGCCGTGCTTCCCAGTGCCTCTCTTGTGGAGAGAGTGGCCAGGCAGTCTGGGTGCTCCTTCGACAGAGCAGAGCACTCCTCTGATTGGCTTTTCTGTGTGGCTGCACTCTGTCGACAGAAATTTTGTCTCAAAAACTCTTCCGACAGCGACTTCTGTCGATAGATTGTTGTATGCAACCGTAGCCAAGGAGTTTATCCGAGGAATGTTGAAGGAATGAAAGGTGGGATCCTACCTTTTGGGCTACTGGCAACCCCTCGACACTGCACTAGAAATTCAAACCAGGGGTGAGCTTCATGTAATTCCTTTTTATCCAAAATAGGACAATTCGAAGGAGTTAAACTGAAAACAAGACAAGAACAGCAGCATAATGAAAACAAAAAATGCATTAATAAAAAGCAGCAACATACAACCACCATTCTCTTTGAACAGTTATAATGTTGCACTTGTGTCAAGTACTTCTAAAAGAATTAAATACACGTACTCTCTCACTTGTTTCAGCAACTACTGCCGCTATGGCTATGCCTAGTCTTAGAGCAGGGGTGTAATTCCCAGCTTGAGGAGACATGCCTGCATGAACTCTCATCAAGGTGGCATACTGAAAACAGAACATAGCCACAGTAGTGTGAGCAGCAGGAAAAAGTTAGCTGCTCCAGGACATGCCCATCTGAGACAAGAGGTGCTTATTTGGAGCAGCACTCATGGCTCAAGCCATTGTAACTAACAAAGTGTTAAACCTCCCAACTCAAAAAGAGTAGATATGCCCTAACAAAAAGTGTGGGGAATTCTCGTTCTGCTAGGACAGGGGAGAATAGTAAGCTCAATGACTACAGTCTGTTATCAAACTGCTATTTACTCTTTAGCCAGAGAGACTGGGTGGGTGGGGGAAAATGGTTCTTAAAGCAAATACATTTTCTTTTCTCCCAGAACCATAACTAGTTCAGATTTAGAAGTAATCTTGCAATGAATTTAGCAGTCAGCAGGTGTCAAGATTCAGCCATACCTCAGTTTGATCCAGACAGGCTGATGTTTATAACAACAATTATAGCACTAACTCACTATAAATACCAAATTATTTAAATCATTGCTCTTTTTCAAAGGATCACAATTACAATAATTTTCCTTAAATCCCCAAAATGGGATGAAAACGCTTGCCATTAAGGATGACACAAAGGAAACTTCAGCATCAGATGGAAGAGGAACTCAGGAAGTGATAGTGATAGTCTGAGCTCAGTGTTAAATTCTAGATTACATATGAGAGCATAAATCCTGATTACGACAAGCCATTTCAGTGCAAGTTGTAGGACAAGGCTGCAGTTCAAAGCATATAGTAACCCCCTCTCTCCAAACTTTTCACCGAATCAACACTGTCTTGACTCCAAACCTCTTTAAACAGTACTCCCCAAACAGCAAGAACCTCAGTTGCACTGGAAAATTCTCACTGCCAACTATTTAAATTGTGTTTTGAGAGATTCCATTTTTATAAAGTTTGGCAAATAAAACCTTTTTTCACACTGATGTATGAATCCAAGTACTTGTACCTGTAATAGTCTAAATAGGTGTATAACAGATGTTGCAGACTACGTTCTAAACAGTACAGGATGAAATGGGTATGGAAATCCAAACCATTCGAGGCATTGTATTTTGGAACAGGATGTGGATTTTGCATCACTCCTCCACTGTGAGCCAATCTTAGGAGGAGACATTGAAAATCTTCTTGCTCAGATAGGACAAAAATTCCATTTCTACCAAGAGAAAATACACACTTTTAAATTAAGGGGTTGCCTCAGCAGAAGTTGTCTTAACTGAATGGCTAAGTAAGAGGTCTTCTATGACACTGAATTATTTTATTGCAGAAGTGAATATAACATCCAAACTACATTTCCTTACGCTCCACATATTAACATGGCTTCAACTGCTGGAGTTTACTTTGAAAAAGTGAGAGAGAAATAAACATTACACTTATGGATTTATGGTAGCTAAAATAAGTAGTAGAGATGTAACTGTTGTGCAGAAGAGCTAAGGATCAATCATACATTTTCTTATGACCATAAGACAGATTACATTTAGCAGTTTTGGGCATGCAAAGAATCCAGGACTGGGCCTGCAATTTGCAAAGGCTTAAATCTACTTAAATAAAAATTCAGCATGATTAAAAATAAATCTAAGATTTCACATGCAAACATTTCTACAGCAGATTCACGTTCTCCAGAAAACAAACTTGGTATTAACGTAGTGAGGACACATACCTAGCCATCTTGTCTAATATTTCATTTCTCATGTAGCTACTGCATAATGTATTTTGGTCAACAATATCTGGTGTCAGAGAAGGCCAGTTAGTCATTTGAAATGAGGTATGACTATGTGGCTGTGATTCTGCAATCCATGAGGAAATGTTAAGCCAGTCATGCTGGGATGTCAAATAAATCCAAAGAACCTCAGGATTACAGGACTTCAATTCTGTGTTAACAGAAAAACACACACACACACACACAGAGAAATTGAGGGTAACAGTGAAATTCTTCATAGTTATGTATGTGTATCTTGTGAATGGATACATAGTTTATTCTTTTGTTAATAGAATGCTGAATTGAATATATTGTCATAACTAGTTAGAGGTTTATGATGGAAAAACAAAATGCTAATATAATAAACTTTCTGGAACAAAAATCATCATTCAAGTAATTCATAATATAACATTCTTTCAAGAAGTCCTTTTAAGCTAGTCCCTTTCCTCACTTCTGACAGTGCCAGAGGATAGACTGATCTTCTCGCCCACATTCTGAAGGCTGGTTCAGATGACTGTCACAATCTATCTGAATTTTGTCTCCCAAAACACAAGTTAACATTTCCTTATAATGGAACTGCAAAAATAAAGTGAATTTGACTCTGTGACAGGGTGGGCAAGATCCAGGCCCCTCGGTTAGATCTGGCTCACCAAACCTTTGAGCTCACCTGTAGCTTGCCCCCCTGGGACCCTTATTCAGAGAGCAGACCCATGCTGTTCAAAGCAGCTGGCTGCTCCATGGGCCTCTCTGGGCTGCAACCCAGAGGGAGAATGGTTGAGGAAGCCTTCCTGGGGGTCCTGCTGGCCTTAAGCCCCTTTGGAAAGCACCTCTCAGCCAGAATCTGCATCTGACACCCCATACCTTCCTACACCAATATCTCCCTGCCCCAGCTCACCACTCAAATGCTCCACAACCCCTTCCAGTCCACCACACAGATCACAACCCCTTCCCAGACCCTGCACTCCCTCTTCAAAGCCACAGTCTTCTCCTGCACCCTTACCCCATCACAGAACTTGCACCCCAATCCACTACCCCAGGTCTCAACACCCACTTCACCCAAACACCCTCTCGGATCCTACACCCCGACCCCCTGTCCCAAGCTCTCTGCTGCATTCAACTTCTACCCCACACCCCCTCCATAGAAAAGTGAAGCCCTTGACCACTTACCAAAGTTTTGGAACAGCCCCTGCATCAAAAGTTTTGCCCACCTCTACCCTATAAGCCTCCTTTTTGCTCATCCTGAACTCTCTGCATCTATGCTTACCAGTCAAAATGCAACTTACTGCAACAAAACCACCTTTAGTTTTTAATGTTCAATTTCTTTGACTACTTCATACTGGAAGACTTGCCTTCATGTGATCTTTTGGGAAGAAGAATCATTTCTTGGATATGCTGATCCCACCACTGACCCCAGTTTAGCATAATTCTGTATTCCCTGTTGTGTATCTGATGTTTGTCACTAGTCAAGAATGTATCCAAAACATCAGTGTGACTTGGAGCTTGTTCCTTTCTCCAGTTCCTGAAACTGACAGGAATACTTAGCCATTAAGATATTCACTGAAAACTTCTTACAAATTGTAATTTACAGTACTGATAAATTTAACAAATTAATTAACAGTGTTGCTTGTAACTTTTAGTGATGCCTTGTAAGTGATGATAGAAATCCGAATGTAACAGAAAATTTCACACAGGAAAAAGCAGCACCACCCACTTCAGTTTTGTGAATCTCATTCTCCATGTCCTTTGCTTCAATTAAAAATGCTCAAAATATTTTGTTCAACCAAAAATGAAGACACTGACTCTTTCAATTTGCCAAAAATTTAGTTCTGGTTCATACTTAACTGCACAATTTTTAAACTTTAAAAGAGTCAGTTATTCACACTAAATTAACTCTAGAAAAGGATACAGCATGTGAATCCAACATTGGCAGGGCACCTGTAATCTGTACTAGCTGTGGCCTCACCTCTCCTGTGTGTGCTGCAAACAGCAGTTTTGCAGATAAGTGGAGAACCACTGGTTTTAATACAAGACAAAGATAGATAAATATTTCACAACACACAGCAACATTGATTAAATGTTACAGCTTACAGAATTCTCATTAGAATCCTACAAAGTCAGCGAATTCATCTCCCTACCAGTGCAGGACTCTTCCATAGGGTAGTTACTGGTCATGCCTAAACCCACAGAAGTAAAGTAACTAAATGCCAAAATAGCTTTTTTTTTTTTTTAAATTAACTGCCATTTATTGTACCTCAAGCAGTAAATTCAAAAAATGTCATAAGGTAAGGAATGTATCTTGCTGACCTTAATGCGGTCATTTTAGTTTCATGTACCATAACATTTGATCATCAGAGACAGATTTTCTAATGATTTAATTGCTTGCATGACTTCCTCTCTGAATGTTCTTCCATTTATCAACATTCTTCTTGAACTGCAGACACCAGAACTAGATTCAGCAGCGGTCCCATCAGTTCCAAACAGAGGTAAATTAACTTCTTTACTCCTACACAAGATTCTTATTTTTGCATCCAAGGACCACATGAGTCTTTTTCTTTGTCTCTACCAGCAACATAAGCCACTGTTTTATTTACATAAAAATATGACAAAAATGCCTCCATGAAGTTGACAGTAAAAAATAAAATTTTTTCAGTTGCCAAAACTATGAAGGAATCAGACAATTATTTAATGACAGTAAATGCTGAGATACCAAACAAAGCTTTACAAACCACTAAAATATAAACTCTCAGCATCATCTCAAAATACACACACAGAAAGTATCCTTAAATCAACAAATCAGTCCTATTTTTACTATTCAGTTGCTAGTACATTTGTAACAAGCTTAGTTCACTGGATTTGGACTCTAATAAGTTCTCTGGAAAAGGAACGAATGCTGGTTATCTGTAAATTTTGATTATGGTAAATGGAAATATTTTTCTTTGGTTTATGTTTACAGTGAAATCAAGATTTACTGATAACTACACATTAAAAAATTTGTATCCTTCCAAGACCCAGTAATAGACCCAGATTAATCTGCAAAGACTTTACAATAAAAAGTAACATGCCCATGCAAAAAGTAATCAGCTCTGAGCTTTTTAAAGCATTTTATGCTGGGTGCCAGACACCCCATTACACTGTAGCTGCAGAATTACAGAAATCCACATTTATTAGCACAGCAAAACCTATGGTACACAAGTCTCAAATTGCCATCTTTCTTAGCATATGTAAAGCTGCTTCAATGCATTTAAGATAAAAGGCAGTTAAATAATGTTACCTGGAAAGAGGCTGAATCTCTTTATTGTCTTGAAAGGATCCTGAATAAAAGTTTTCAACCTGATGCACAAAGTCTATCACTGCCTTCTCTTTTTCAGAAAAATAGTTTTCTTCTTGCAATACTTTCACCTTAGAATAAAATTAACACACTACATTTGACCATAAACACATTTCACAAATTATTGTCATGAAATAAAAATAATTTAATCTTTTTGCTGACTTCTTTGATAATCGAACATGAAGATGTAAGTGATCTGCCGGAAGGGGATCTGTAGATCTATGAGTGCAGTGTGTAACAAACTGTAGGTGAAATCCTGGCCTCACTGAAGCCAATAAGAGAGATGACACAGCAACTTCAGTGGGGTCAGAATTTCATCCTGTGGATAAAGTCATTTAAAAATAGACAAACGACAAGATAAATTGTCACTTCACCCATTTTTTTCTTCAACTGCAGATATTTTTAAAAAATGACAACAATTCTTGACAAATCTAAGATGCGTGCTTGGTTACAGGTGCACAATAGAGTTTGTAAAAGATGGGTTTTGGAATAGTGAAGAGCAGTGTTCCATGTAAGCTGTGCACTTGTGCAGCCAGCCAATCGGGAGAAATCCAAATGCTGCACAGCTGATTAGCACAACACACACAGCTAGGATTTATATTCCTATTGTTGGTGTACATTCCAACATGCCTCTGTGCACAAACATTTTTTCCCACACGTAGAGAGAAAAAAATGGAACAGATTAGAGGGAACATTGGTAAAGAGTGTTGTATTCCACATATGGATGTACAAAATGTGCACTATTCTGTGCCAACAGTGCAAATCAGAGAAGCTTTTTTCTTCACTTACCAGCAAGTTGCATACATTTTTATCGAGAGTGTAGAAACATATCTTGTGCAACTGCTCTTTCACATCAAAACCCTATTAAAAAAAAAACAGATTTCCAATGCAGATCTCACAGAGTAATGCAAATTCTACAGGCACAGGTAGTTTTCACTATTCAAAACAGAGCATGCTATTATCTTTCATAAGCACACCACCTTCATTATGTGCATGGCAGTATCTCTCTCCACAGACCAGGAGAGAGAAAATGCAGTACAGTAAACCCTTGAGAAGTGCAATTTCGATTTGCGCTTAACTCGCATTAACTTAAGCACAAACCAAAACTGCCCATTTCCCACCCCCAGCTCGGGAGCCTGGTGGGCACACAGCTGCTTGCAGCATGATTTCTTCCAGCTGGGGGAACCCACACTGCAAGCAGCTGTATACCCCTCAGCTGGGAGAAGCTAGGGGCCGCATGGCTGCCCCCCCACTTCTCCCAATTGCCCATTCCCCCAGCCAGGGGAATTCCAGGGATCTCCCCAACCTCCTCCCAATTTATGAGAAATTTGATTTGCCCGGACACTGCCCAGGAGTACTGTGCTTCCATTCCCCAAGTCTGGATATAGTCAACAGAACACACTGCAAACGCCCTGGGGCCTGTTTGATCCCTTTTGTCCATTTGGATATAAAATTTTAACTCAGCACTTAGAAAATGCATACCTCTATATATACGAAGAATGGGTATCTATACAGAGAGTGTGTCTGTCTGTCTGTCGGTGCTACACTTGTTCAAGAACTCCTCTTAAACCATAAGAGCTACAACCACAAAATTTGGTGTACAGTTTCCTCTCAACCAAACCCTGACCTTGGTTTAAGTTAAGATATGCCTGGAAAGTGGGAAACTCCTGACATCTCAGGATTTTCCAGAACACAGAAAGGGAGGGGAATAGACAGGAGGGATGCAATACTGAGAGGGACCACTGGGAGCAGCTGCTTAAGGGCTGGGGCTCTGACATCTTGCCTGCCACAAAGGCCAGGCAAGTATCTTCCCTGCTCCAAAGCCAGAGCCTGCCTCCTACATCCCCACAGAGAGCCCAAAGGCCACAGAGGAGACTGGACGTGGGGCAGCCCCTAGAAACTCCCCCCAGCCAGACAGCCTTGCCCTAACTTCAACAAACTACAGATCATTGGGAAGCGGTGTCTACAGGAGGGAGAGGCAGCACCAAGAGCCTGGCCCTCCCCCTGCCAGACAGCCTGCAGGGGGTACTGGAGGTGGGAGAAAACCCTTGGAACCTTGCTGCCCACCAAGACAACCTGCAAGCCACAGGGAGACGGGGGAGCCAGTTAAAGAGCTGAGCAATGCCAGGTACGTCTGATAGTACTGAACATAAAACTTAAGGTGATAAGCAGAGAAATTTCTTATACAATAAAATTCTGTTGGCACCTTCTCTCACTAACATGTAATGACGCCTCACATACACACATTGTGTAATATGGAGAAAGGACACTGTGCTGGACACATCTGGACATGAGAAAAGTTCTTCCAATGATGGAGAAACATCCCAGCAACCAATAATTATTATTAAGACAACACCCTTACCTTAAGGTAAATTAACAGATCAATTATATGTCTAAGTCTTCATTTAGAGAAAAACTAATTGGTTACAAATTATATTTCAGTCATTTACAGAGCCCTGCAAATCTGCTGGCATCTACATCTGCAGATGTCAATGTGGACATCCATGGCTCATTTCTGTACATATGGGTGTAAATGAAGATACTTTTTTTTTTAAATCTAGAAGCCTGGTAGTTTGCAGATATCCATTTTAGATCTGCAGGTATCCACATCTGCAGATGTCAGTGTGGCTATCCACAGCTCATTTTTGTGGATTCAAATTTTGTATCTGTGCAGGGTTCCAGTCACCAGAATACAAGGGAAAGGGGAAGAATGGAGAGACGGAATGGAAAAAAGTTGTTCAAGAAAATTATCAGGTACCAATGTTTTATTTTGCTATACAACTTCTGTCTTCATTCATCATAAAAGTAAAGAGAAATGAAAAGCAGAGTTTCAATTACCACAATAGCATAATAATTAGATATGGAAAATGTTCCCATTGAGAGCAAGAGCATTATAATTTAAGGAGTAATGTGGGAACCATTCTGTCACAAAAGGCCAATTTGACTATCAAAGATTTCTGTGGGAACCTGTTATTTTGACAAAATTTTATATGGGTAGAAAAAAAAATCAAAACCAATTTTTTCAATAAGGAAGAAACAGAATGTTTTATTTTTTTCTGTTCTAAATGAATTCATTTAGAATTCTTATATATTTCATATTATATAACATAAAATAAAAATTATCAACAATGGATCATCTCCGAATCCCACAGGTGGAATTGCATTACCCATTAATAACAAATGAGACGAGAAGCTATGCAACAGAAAGACAATGAAGACACCTCGCCAATGTAAACATGGTTAAACTGCATTGGAACAATCACCTGCTATGGACAGCACTCTCTAATCTCTTCCTAAAATGTCTTAGCTTGCTAAATGTCTATCCCTCCAAAGCCCATATGGAAACTATTAACAAGCCATTGTAACAACTCATTATTCAATTGAAAGAATTGTCCTTATATTCTTTCCTAACCATTTATCTGTAACATGTTAACAGCACATTACATAATAATTTTGAAGAAATGTTAGTGGACAATTTTTCCTAAAAATTATGTTCACTAGATTAAAATGTTGAAAATAAGCTTCATGTGATCATAACAGCTATTGAGAAGCAAAGGAAAGAAACTACTGCCTAACATGCATCTGTTTATTTCTTAGCCATAAAGAAATTCTTTCCTATTTATCAGTATTTAAAGTCACACATCGCTCACCATATTCCTTATGAGTTCTGAGGCCTCTTTGACATTGCCCTTTAGAAGACTGTCATAAACAAGTTCCAACCCTATTTGAATCAGCACTTG
The DNA here is from genome assembly GCF_033958435.1 of Carettochelys insculpta. Lineage (NCBI taxonomy): Eukaryota > Metazoa > Chordata > Testudines > Carettochelyidae > Carettochelys > Carettochelys insculpta. Next base: position 44,489,501 of record NC_134148.1, on the reverse strand, counting down.
AAGACTCTGAGCAGGGTTGTGATTCACTTGAAAGAACGTCTGAGCCTCTGGTATTCTGTTGTTGAAAATGGCCTCAAAAACAACTTGCTATAATTAAACAAAAAAAATACAGATCTTTTAGGGTCTCCAAAAGACATTGCTATCTATGCTGCTTACAACTCTTGTGCTCTTCATTTTGAGCAATTATTTGCATAGCAAATATAAACAAATTTTATTGTATTTTTGCTCAATTTTTAAGTAGTTTGAATGTAACTCCACACTAATCATTTCTCCGAATACCTGGGAATTTAATATCCCCAAACTGATGATTTATTTTTACCTTTGGTGTGAGATGTTCCCACATTTGGCTTTGTTCTAGTCTGGGAATGTCTTCATCAAGATCACATCTCATATTTATAAGATTTATCTGCTTTCGAGGAAACTTTATCATAAATGTTCTAAGTTCAATAATGTAGGTAGTTAAAATATCCACACACTTCTGCAAGTACTCATTAAGTTCTGCAGAGGATAACAATGGGCCACTTTAATAAAAATAAAATGAACACTACAGCACTAACCCTTATAGCTCATTAAAGTTAAACATTTATCTCTGACCTCAATCCACACAGTGTCTAGACAAAGACCTCAAACTGTTTACAGAGAGCACCTCTGACATCACGGCTTGCCCAGACCCACTTGTATTGATTTGACATCAGGATGAGAGCCCTGATTTCTGACATTAAATTTATATTCAAGTTACCCTTAAAATATATAAAATGTTCTACTATAACATTCAAGTGCACTTACAATTAAGGCTATAATTTATTCATGGGTACTTTTACTAAGAGTTATGGACAGGTCTCAGGAAATAAAGTCACAGGCCCATGACCTGTTCAGTAAATATCCATAACTAAATCTCAGAGGCTGGTGGTGCGGGGAGGGGGATTAGTGGTGGGTTCGAATGGATGCTGCTGCTCTGGGAGGAGAAATGCAGGAACACAGGGTCCTGCTACAACTGCCAGTCTTGTTGGAGGGGAACAGTTGGGGACCATGAGGCTGTTGATGCCAGGCAGAGGAGGACTCAGGTGATACCAACTACTTCCAGACCAATACTGGAACAAGTAGCAGCTGGTGTGGCTGGACCCAAGGCCACCTGAGTTGCTCTGCTGGCCCTCAGGTCAAGCTGAACTGGCCACTGCAGATATAACAGGGATCCCTGGAAGTCACAGAATCCATGGCTTCTGTCAAAGACTCAGAGCCATACTTATCGTGCATAAAAACAAAAAAAGCAGTCTGCAGTAGCACTTTAAAGACTAACAAAATAATTTATTAGGTGACGAGCTTTTGTGGGACAGACCCACTTCTTCAGACCATAGCCATACCAGAACAAGAAGTGGGTCTGTCCCACAAAAGCTCGTCACCTAATAAATTATTTTGTTAGTCTTTAAACAGCTACCGCAGACTGCTTTTTTGTTTTGATAGTATATAGACTAGCACAGCTTTCTCTCTGTTATAGTGCATAAGACGGTTAAGTGACTGTCATGGCTCTGTACTACTTCATGGGGTCAGAGTTCAGTTTCTAGGTTATAATCTCTTTTCCTCTTTGTTGGCATGGACCACAGATGCGGCAGACAGCATCTGATGAAGCGGGTCTTTGCCCACGAAAGCTTACGCTCCAAAATATCTGTTAGTCTATAAGGTGCCACAAGACTACTTCTTGTTCTTGAAGCTACAGACTAACACAGCTACCTCTCTGACGCTGGAGATAGCAGTTCACCCTCAGAAGATGGGAGAGTGAGCCCAGGCGTAGGTCTAGGAGTATCTTTTTCTTTCTGAGGCCCCCACAACATACTACAAAAATGCCATAGCTCACATGTACCACAACAGTTTTTCTGTATGTCCAGTTGATTAAAAGCTGGTGTGGTGTTAGGAGGCAGCAAGCAGGGTAACTGTTCAGGGGCACACAACCTGCAGTGCTAAGTTACTTGGGTTTCAGAGTCAATCCCACCCAATGGGGCTTGAGCTTTGTCTTTCTTCCCTAAGCCCCAGCAACTCCAATGCTGGCCATACAAAACTCCTGTAGGTTTTGGCAGCAACAAAGGGTCCTGTGGCACGTTGCTGTTACAGATCCAGACTAACACGGCTACCCCTCCGATACTTGACACCATGTAGGTTTTGGCAGACACCCTGAAACCTGTTTCCAGACCCCTAGAGTCCCTGGGTGAGAACCACTGTGTTGGTCCACAACATTCACATGGGAGTAACATTTACAGGTTTTAAGCAATCTTATCTTGTTCTCTTTGGCTGGTAATATCATGACACCGGGCTTTAGCAGTGGGACTGTAACTTGGGGACTGAGGAAAGCATTCTACAGAGGAAGAAAGGTGCAGAAGAAACGTCATTTAATTGCTTTTTGGAATTCAGCCTTAACAGTTTACAGAGGTGTCAACTCTGGTCCCTTTAGAATCTGATCATATTATTTGTATACATTCAAATCTCCCAGTAACTTCCATGGGGGTTACACGTGAGTTAAGGCTGCATGATCAGACCCCTAATGTCCTCCCAAGTCCTAGAGCTTGGTCAGTTACATAAATTATTGCAGCTGATGTGTGTAGCTTATTCAGCCTAAATTCATCTCTCTGTAAATGTGATCTCTGATTCAATCTTTAAAGTCCAAGTTCATTTGTGAGAGTAAGAACCTGAATAGTTTTGGAAAAAAGACCTTAGAACCTGTGCACAGAGTTTGAGAATCTTAAAAATAAAGATGTGCTATTTAGCTCTTAATCACAGGAAGAGAGACAAATATGTGCTACTACATATTATTCATGTCATACTCTTACCTTCTGCATTATTGAAAATCTCTCTAACTTGTTTGTTAAGAAAAGCCAAGGTAAGATTTAGCAGCTGCTCAGAGAAGTGTTTACTCTGAGCTTCCAAATCACTTTCTCTGATTGCTGAGCAAAGTAAATCTAAAGCTGGTTTCAGTTCTTCCACATCTGCAATAATATATGATATTAAAACGACATATACAATAAAAATAATGAAGTTATGTGAAAATTAAACTAACAGGCCCTAAAGGTAAGTCTTCTATATCTTTTACAGTGTATAATTAACCCAGTCACACTTTGCAAATACACCACTTTCTTTGCACATTAAAAATGTTTAGTAAGCACAATACTAGAACACAGCCAAACAGTTTAAATATTGAATGTCTTTTGCAAATTTTCACCCATTCACCTGCAGGGGCCAAGTCTAGATGGAATATTACCATCCAAACATACACCACAATGGAGATAAATGAAGACAATTTGACCTGTTTAACTAGAAACAAAAACAAAAACAAAAACAAAAAAACAAAAATCTCTACTGACAAACAAAGCAATTGAATATAAATATACAGGTAGCTTAAAATATATGACTTACTTCTCAAGTAAAATTGGGATGTGCTATTGATAGATTGCTCAGGTAAGGAACAGACTGAAGTAAGACTGAAAAGATTCTCTTTGCTCTTTAAAAAGAAGTCTACTGTGTCTAGCTGACGGTTCTCCAAACCAGCCTAAACAAAGATGCAAGCACAACATCATGAATACCCTAAAAAGGAGCAACGGAAAATTACTGCTAATATTTTCAATTTAAGTTCAGTGATAAGAAAGTGGAAGTACCCCTGCATAACACAAATTTTCATGAAAGTTGGGGGAAGCTTGCAGGAGCTGGGAAACTGACCAGCCCACGAAGGCTAGTCAGTTTCCTGGCTCCCAGAGTTGCTGGGAGCTGGGAACCAGGGGGCAGCCTAGTTCCAGTCTCCCTGCCCCTTGCAGGAACCGGAAAGCTGACCAATTCATGACTAGCCAGTTTCCAGGGTCCTACCAGTGCAGGGAAGACAAGAACTAGGCTGCTGCTTGGTTCCCAGCTCACTGCCCCTTGCAGGAACCAGAAAGCTCACAACTTCTCCAAGGTCCAGGACCAAACAGTCACACATGAATAAAGAACTACTGTAGATTGACAGTTCTAAAATGTACCATTTAACAAGCCATCTGGACTTCCTCCTATGCCCTCATCTAAAAGATGAAACTGCAGCCCTGAAAAATTCTAGCAACAAGATGTCTGTTTGTTTTGCCAAGCAAGTAAATGTTAACATTGTGACTAAGCTTATAAATTTTCATGCTCACTCTGAGAGCAAAAATCTAGTTCTAGTGACTTTGTGAAATAGCTATTAAAAAAGGAGGAAAGATAGTTTGAAAGATACTGATCTGACAAATAACTACAAATGCTTTCAAGACCAACATTTTTCCATACACTCGGCCAGACTCTTGATCAGGGGAAAAAAAGCACTCTCTTTGCAGTATGCTAGCCATTACATTTCCTTATTTTCCTGGATAGCTCATGCTTGCTTTTTTTTTTTTTTTTTTAAATAAACTACAATATTCTTGGACTTTTTTTAACTCATAAATTACTGATACACACTATTAAGCTTAACTTTTTGGGCTTTTTTTTGGTGTGTTTTTGGACTGCAAAAAAAGTTAGAGAAACTAAAATAAGTTACTTACTCTCCTGTTCTATATTAGATAAACTAAATTTTACATTACCTCTAGAGCATGTATAGGAATCGAACATCTTCCCCACCCATTGAGATGACAAAGAGAATCTACAATGCCAGCACTTCCATGGATTATCAGTCTGTTTAAGAATTCTTCTTGAGTTAAACCAAACAGAATCAAGGAAAGTCCATGCTCTAAATAAAATAATCAAAATTGTAAGTCAATATATTGTTTAAATTTAGTATATTAAAAACTGGACTTTCAATCTATGATGTGTCTTCATGACAATTTGCAAAGGGTGCACCTAACACAGTGTTGTCAGAATATGTAGCCAAACAATGTCCTGTAAGGCATCATATAACTGGTGACATGTTGGTCATGATCATTGTGTGATATACATATAAGTGGTATAAACAATTATGTATGTGCGCTTAAAATATGTTGTGGCCGCACCTGTTAATCAAGTCTGCCCTAGTCAAAGAAATGTGGATTTACCAGTCTGCACAAATCAAGTCAAGAGATGGATGAGACAGCATAGCTTGATTACAAGCCAAGGACAATGACAGGACATTTACCTCTAAGGTAAACAAAGTGATCAAGCCACTGGAGGAAGCAAATTGATCAGAAGATGAAAAAGGGGCTTGGCATGGCACCTGCACCCCAAACAACAAGCAGCAGAAAACTTTGGCTTCACTTATCAAAGAATGTGTGTCAAAGATCTTCTGGACTGCAAAAAAACACAAAAGGAACTCTTTTGTTATCCATCACTTCAGGGACAAGAGGACCAGCATCCTTTGGTCCTGGGAATGGAGAATCCTCCTGCCTGAGAGGCTGGAGATGCTGATACATTGATGCAAGTGAGAAAACTAATTAGGCAAAGACTGTATCTTGCTAAAATTCAAGTAAGTTTTTGCTTTGTTTGCAGCCAGCGTGGTCTCTTTCTCACTCAGTATCACTTAATCTATGTTCTTTGTTAATTAACTTATGCTTAGTTTTACTCTAACCCATCTCAGTACTGTGTATTAAAGTGGGGTCTGCAGGCAATGCTTCTAATTTTTTCTGTACATGGATGGAATAAATTATGTGCACCAAGGAATATGAGATGTGCATCTCCAATAGAAACACATGCTGCCTACTGTGGATGGCTATCAGCTGGGCGGCACCAAAATCAGCCCCAGGAGGTCACCCAAGCACTCAGCTTACAGAGAATGCTGTCTACAGGTAAACTAACAGGCTGGTATGTGCGCAGTCTCTTTAGAAGCAAATGACTTTGTAATTTCTGTGGCTACACAGTGATAGCAGATGTATATTGCAGAGAGAGACTTCTCCTAGGAACTGGGATACACTCAATATCGCCTGCAAGGTAAGGTTAAGGCAGGTAATGACTTAAGGAGTTTGCTAGTGAGGCAAACGGAATGGTGGGGCAGAGAGCTGACACACTTTAAAGACCAGCAAAGCTCGCTCCCTCTAAGGTAGAGGGGTAACACAGCAGCATACCAGTTCTGGGCTCTCTGAGGAAAGAATGTCACACTATTAACTTTTCACATCCATCTTCCCAAATTTCTTATGACTTTCAAAAGAAAACATCTCTAAACTCAAAAGTATTTCCATTTAAAAGTTACAAGATGACTAAAACACACTTTTATAGGAGAATTTATATCAAAACTACATCAATCTGAGATACTTGCATGGCAATCTACTGTCTCTTTCCTGAAAGAAACCCTCACATCCAAGCATAACAAAGAAATCAGTCGTTAAGTCCTTATACACTGAAATATACAATTATATGCATTCATGTTAAGAAGTAGTAAAAGAAAACACAAAAATGTACTTTGAGTCCAGGAATAAAGTGATACTGCAGAAGACCACTGTCTGGAAGGCATCTTGGGTCAGGGAATCTATATTTTTCCACTAATTTTTATATTTTTAGTGTTGTTGTAATAGTGTTAGTTTCTGGTTACGACAGAGACCAGGTAGGCAAGGTAATACCTTTTCTTGAAGCAAATTCTGTTGGTGGAAGGTACAAGCTTTCGAGGCACAAAGAGGAGTTCTTCTTTTTCTTTGTCCCTTCCATCAATGGAAGTTGAACTAGTAAAAGATAACACCTCACCTACCTTATCTCTACATGGCATTAAGTTAGTCAGCGAGGTTCAGAGGAAAAAAAAACAATCACTGGTTTAATGCCAAGTTCAGGTATCCAAAACATAAGATTTTCCCACATATTAAAGAATGAATTGAGCAAACTAGTTAATACCAATGTACGCTATACTAAGAATCAGCTAGTATGCAGATTCAGGTTTTATAATGAAGATCAATGGAAACAAAGAAACTCACTAAGCATTCCATGGAGCTTGAGTGTGTGATCTATGAGGAAAGTATAAGATTTTGCCTGAGCAGAAATTATAAAAAGCCCATTCATAGATCAAAAGAAGCTGCCACTTGGTCTCTTTGCAGCAAAAGTAAACACACCCAAGTTGCCAGTAGTAACATGCTTAGAAATTAAGGGAAATACAGGGGAAACAAATGGGGCAAAAAAAAAGAAAAGAAAAGAAAAGTGTACCGAATAGAAAGTCCCTAATCTGGTTCAGATGCAAGGTCGCAGGCCGTGAGGAAGGACCCATATTTATGAACCATACTCTGCCTTCAAATATACCATACACAATTCCCAGTGAAGTTTATATGAGGTGCATATATATAACTCAAGGCAGGATTTGGCACTAAAATTGTAATGAAGTTTTCATTTAAAACTTCAGTATTTGAAGCAACGTTCCAAATGACAATGTTTAAAATAAAGCACAGATTTAGCAAATGTATCTGTACATCCTATCTAAACCTTGAAAATAACATTCAATGGCTACTGATTCTTCTATACAATGAATGCATTGTTCACCATGATTTGTGAATTCATACTAAAACAGTATCTCAAAAATTACAAACTACACACCAATTTGTTTAACTTACACTTACCCAATCTCTGTTTAAAAGAGGGCCACAAAGCTCTGGTAGGTCCTAGATGATATTCAATCTCAGCAGATAAGCATTATGAATTGGGAAGAATCATACAGGGAACCCATAGTGTTAGCACAAACCAAAATGTTTTCAACAGAAGTCTTCACCATATTAGTTACAACCAAAAAACTCACCTGTCAAAATGAGACACAACTGCTCCTTTCCACTGCAATCCACATAAGTACAATTTTTGCCAATGCAATAATATGTCACATCTTGCGTCTTTAAGTCCCACAGAGCAACAATCAATCTTTTGTCACCTGCTGACAATGCGAACAGTGCACTAAATCCTGTCACAGATTTACACTCAAGTTTCATCATGTCTTTGATTCCTCCTGGATGGATTTTTTTCCATTGTCTTCCTGTGTCACTGATATTTGCATACTCTTTCTTTGATGACTCAGAAAAGATACGGACAATGTCTTGGGGAATAAAGGATGAGATCTCAGGCAACTCGCTGACTTTAGAATCAAAATTTTCAAGATGGGGAAGATAGTGGTACCAAGGTAAACAAACAGACACCAAATTTGAAGAGTCAGGTCTCTTTGACATGTGATATAGTGAGGACAAGTGTGCTTTCCAAGACCTGGCAAAAGAGAGAAACATACAACCACCAACATAATAAGAATGAAAAGTCATTTACAGACTTCAATTTTAAAAGGTTTCTTTGAAAAAAAACCTATAATGTAAATTACGATTTATGGACAACATTTTAAATCCTGCACTCCACCCTCAAAATATCAGCAAAGTAATTCTATCTAAAGCTATTTGAATACAGATTATTTACCTGCAACTGAGTAGTCCGCTTACAGCTACATTAACTCATAAAAGTCAATAAGTTCAGTAATGACCTTTATATTTAATTTTCTCAGAATTACTAAAGGATCGGGGTTGGGCGGGGGGGGGGGGCAAGTAAATAAGACATTCATTGAATCAACAATGAGAAGTAACTTGACTATATGAAGCTGTTACAGCTTTAGATTTAAGAAGTTAATACTAATGATTGGTTAAATTTCTCTTGGACACATTTGGCCTATCACCACAAGCCACCTCCAAACCAGCCCACCCCCAGCCAGCCTCCCTCCCCCAAGCCAAATACCCTCCCTGCCCCACGAGATTACTCACTTGGAGCCACTCAAGCTGCCCCAGGCTGAAGCCACGCTCACTAGCTACCCCACAGCTGGAGCCTGCCAGGTCCAGAGAAGCTGCCACCATTAGCTTATCCCACTATGTGGTAGGGCAAACATACGGAGTGGTGCCCCACATGTGCAGCTCTTCTGAGCCACATTTCACCGCACTACGCTGCCCCATTAGCCACATGTGGCAAACAGGGAGCATATTGGACACTGCGGTGATAGACTGTTTAGCTACTCTCTCGGAGAGGTAGCCATGTTAGTCCATATCTTCACTAAACAAAAAAAGCAGTCCTGCACCACCTTAAAGACTAACATTATTATTATTATTAGGTGATCACTTACAGGATATTCTTTTGTTTTATTTAGCTACTCTTAGAGGGGACCATCATGGTTAAAATACTAAACATAGTCAAAATACCACATGTGAACAAGACACATTCAGACTATTTTTATTCTATTATAATTCATTTAGGAAATCAGCAAATATGTGGATGGGGTGATGCAATCAATACATAATACCTGAACTTTCAAAAAGCCTTTGAAAAATTCTCTAACCAAAGGATCTTAAGCCAAGTAACTTGTCGTGGAATAAGAGGGAAGGTCCTGTCACAGACCAGTAACTGATTAAAAGACAGAAGAGGAGGGATAGGAAAAAATAGTCATTTTTCAGAATGGGAAGAGGTAAATAGCAGTTTCCTCCAAGGATATAGACTGAGACTAGTGCTGTTAAACATACTCAGAACAATGTGGCAAACAGAGTGAACAGTGAAGAGGCAAAATTTGCAGATGATACACAATCTCTCAAGATAGTTAAGTCTGAAACTGTCAATGAGAAGTTACAAAGAGATCTCAATAATCCAAGTCACAAAGTGGCAGATGAAATTTCCAAAGTAATGCACATTGGAAAACATAATCCCAGCTATATACAAAATGATGGCATCTAAATTAGCTGTTACCGTTCAAGAAATATATTGGAGTCACCATGGATAATTTTATGTGAACATGTACTGAATGTACAGCAGCAGTTAAAAAACAACCTAACAATGTTAGGAAACACTTGGAAAGGGACAGAAAATATCAAAATGCCAATGAATAATGTCATGGTACTCATGCACCCTGACTACTGCATGCAGATTAGGTTACCCATCTCAAAAAAAAAAAAGTTTCAGTTGGAAAAGGTGCAGAAAATGGCAACAACATTGATTAGGGCTATGCAACAGCTACCATATAAGGACACTTTAAAAATCTGGGACTGTTTGGCTTTGAAGCAAGATGCCTACAGGTGATACAATATGAATGGTATGGGAAATGTAAACAGGTACCTTTTCACATAACAAAGAGCCAGGGGGATCACCTGATGGAATTAATACGCAGCAGGTTCAAAACAAACAAAAGGAAGCATTTTTTCCCATACAACACACAGATAACCGTAGGTTGATGATGAAGTGGGTCTTTGCCCACAAAAGCTTATGCTCCAAAATATCTGTTAGTCTATAAGGTGCCACAAGACATTTTGTTGTTCTCATAGGTTGTTGAGAAGGCCAAATGTACAATTAGATTTAAAAAAGCATTCAATAAGTTCCTGGAGGGTAGGTCTACCAATGGTTATTAGACAGGCCAGCATGCCACCCCACTCTCCAGCCGTTTCTACACAAGCCACTATAGAAGCGTGGCCCCGGGGGAAGAAAGGGCCTCTGGAAGAAAGACTTCCTTCCAGAAGCCCCCAGCCGCGCTTCTACACGTGTTTTGGAGTCCGGAAGAATGGTCTCCTGGACTTCAAATCACATGACGTTACGCTAATGAGGTGCGGGGAATTTGCATCTGTGCCTCATTAGCATCTTTCGCTCTGTGTATTAGCGTGCCACTTCCGAAGGCCTGTGTAGAAATGGCCTCCAGGTGTACCTAAATTTCTAACTGCCATAAATTTGGACTGAACAAAAAGGAACAGATCACTCAATTGTTACCCTGTTCTGTTCATTCCCTCAAACATCTGGCACTGGGCACTGTCAGAAGACAGGATACAAGTCGAAGTGGATCCCTGGTCTGACACAGCCTGGCCACTCCTATACCTAAGGATACGTACTTAGCTATGCCACACATACAAAAATTTGGAGGGAGACTTGTAATAGTATAACATGTCTCTCAGTACTAGTTCAAATCTAAGTTGAAGTATTATTACAAGATCACTGTTGCCTCAGGGTTGGGTAGAGGTCTATGAAAAACAAACTGAAATCATTTAATATTTATTTCCTAGCAGTGGCCTAAGGACCACATCATTTTAGATTAGCTAACATATTCATGCACAACTGACTTTAGAACTTGCAACATTTGAAATTAAAATTATCTAGTTTAGTAATATGTGAATCATCCATATCAATGACTGCTCCCTCCTTTGTGTCTATAACTTAAACCCCTTCATGCAAGTACATGTACTGATAAAAAATAACATGCAACACATCACTAAATATTAAAAACAGTAAGACAGTAATTTAAACAGAGCCAATGATCCATTGCAAACAAGAGCAAAAATAAAAACATGATTGCGATCAATGCTTACAATTAAATGTGAACACTGCACATAAATTAAAGGTACAGATGGCAACTGCTCTGTATAATGCTATGAAAGCTGAACAGAAATCCATCCAAATGGGCAGTGTAATCGAGGCTATGCCTACACTAGAGAGTTTTAGCGACAAAACCCATGGACCGTCCACATTCCCAAGGTGTTCTGTTGACAGCTAATCGACAGAACATGGCACTTCTGTCAACAACATTCTGCCACTCCCCCATGAGGCAGAACGTTTCTGTTGACAGATTGTCAACAGAAAGCTGATCTGGACGTTATGCGGGGAGACCTCTGTGGACAGACAGTTTCCAGGACACCGAGCAGCCCTGTCTGCTGTGCTTCCGGTTGGCCAGAGTGGCAGGGTAATCAGGCCGCTCTCTGTTAACAGAACGGATCCCTCTTTTGACCTGCTTGGCAGTCTGGCTGCGATCTGCTGACAGAAGTTTTGTCAGAATATATTGTCCAACAGAAACGTCCGTTGACAGATTCCTCTAATGTAGACATAATCCAAGAGTCAAATGCACAGAGCCATTTGGGGAATCAGCTTTGCCAGTTATTAACTGCTGTGGGTTCCATGTGAGCAGTTTTCTTCCTAAAGCTGCTCAGGCTCCTGAAGAATACATTCTGTGCTTCCCTAGATGGGTCTGTTCCCCCTCACCTCCCCATTCTGAGAACCTCTGAGCTACATTATGATGTAACAGGAACTGCAACATCTTGTATGAGAAGGTACTTTTATTTACATACCTGTCTGTCCGGAAAGAAAACCTCAGGAGTTTCATGCTACAGTCGGAACTAGCAGGATCATCCTCGTCAATTCCTTCCACTCGTGTCACAGGAAGATTTTCAAAAATTTTCCTACAAAATAAATGCCCTGGGAAGTCTCTGCAAATAGACATATTAAAAATAATTTAAGTTGCACTTCCCCCAAAACTTTGACTATTTTTAAAATGCAAATGTTCTTCTTTATTTTATAAAACTACAAAATTAATTTGATGAAAAATTGGAAAATAATACTGCAGAGGTCCTCTCTCTAAATTCAGCAGCATTCCATACAAACTTATTCACATAATACAAACCCAAAGTAGGATTCTGCAATTGTCTTTCAGGTAAGTACTTCTTGCAAGGTCAAATCTCCAGACAGCAATTAAATGGAGGAGATATATTTAAATTGCTGAACAACTCCCATACAATACCTGCAGATACCTGAACGAGTGGCAACTACTCACTGCTATCACAATATATCCCTTGACTCTTTCAGCAGCAGTACACAAAGGCTATTTTTTGCTCATGCAAGTGGAAGAATGGACTCTGAGCAAAAAATGGTTCTTCAATATGCTTTTAACATATTTCAGGCCCAGTTCTACCCAAATGGACACTGATGGGAATTTGGCTTCTGACATCAACAGGTGCAAGACCGGCAATAATTTAAAACTAACTAACCTCATAAAAACGTGTTTTAAAATTCTATAACAAAAACATACCTGAAATACAAATTTAGATCAATAGAAATGGCACAATTAGCAGAATTAACGATCACAGCAACATTGAGATCATGTGACACCTTTATCGAAGTGAGAGGATATATGATGGTTGAATTCTTGTTCTCATCCTGCACATCTGCTTGGAAGAGACCAACGCTGACATCTGCTAGATGAGCACCATCTATGGTGTCAAATATATCTTTATGCCAACGTCAAAGAAAATGACAGATTTCAAACTGTCCAACAAGCAAAAAAAATACATAACAAAATATGACAGAGAATTTCTTTTAGTTTGTTTTTAGGCAGGTGTAAACGTACATATTTTTCAATTCCTTGAACAGTGAGGTATTGCAAATTATTTATTTATTTATTTATGTTTTGCAGTAGTGCTCAAAGGCCCAATCAGGATAAAAGCTCCATTGAGCTACATGCTGTACAAATGCTAAACATGACATGGGCTCTGCATCATGAAAAGCTGAAAATCCAATTTGATTAAAAGCTCTATGCCAATAGAGCGCATTGTGAACATTTTTTAAGTTCCCTGCTGCCCCAAACCTCATTTGGACAATGCATGTTTTTGCGTATAAAAGCAAAACCAAGCAAAGTAGAGTTTTAACTAACAACTAGTAATGTAGAAGAGGTCTTTTGAAAGTTTCTTGGAACAACAACAATTGCAGACTGAGTGAACTGAAGTTGAAGTAAAACAACCTCTCCAAACAGTAATTAATGTAATGAATATTGGCGTATTGATGACAGACTACTTGGAAAAAGTTCACAATCCTTTGTTTTGGACGCAGTTGTTATCTGTTTCTGAATTCTGGATAAGAGCATGAAGTAGGAACATTGACAAGAAGCAAGCCACTAAAAATGATGCAATGGACTCTAATCTCACGTACTCATGGTCTGCTATTTCTCATGATGGCCTGCTATTTAGCAGGACAACAGGGTACAGCTTTTGGTCAAATTTGAATGACCTTTTATAGTTTTCTTGCAAAGTACAACTTATAAATTAAACAAATATTCTGAAGTTATTAGTATAAGTCTGCAAAACAATTAGAATATTAAAACATTTAAAATATGAATGTTATTAAAAAACACTGGACCTCTGTCAAAAAAAATGCAAATACATGTTCAATTGCTTATTGCCAGACACAGTTTGAAGAACAAAATAATGAGATTACTACACAGTGGAAGAAAATTTAGCTGGAAATAGAGAAAACTGAACAGTTTGTGAAGCAAGAGCCCAAAAAGTTAGTATCTACAATGTGATAATGAAGCTCCACTGGTTTATTAGGACCATGTTGTGACCTGTACTTCAACTTTTCACACCGCAAGGATGGGCACCGAACAATACTATCACATGGACTAGATGGATAACGTAAATGCAAAATAGCAAGGTTTGAACTTCCTTCATGAAATTTGTGTTTAATCCTGAAAGGGTTTCAAAACATATTTCTCCTGTTAATCCACATTCTTTTTTTTAACAATATGACTTTACTCCTTCAGATCAATTATATTTGGAAACAGTCTCCATTGCAAAGGATACATATCCAGCCAGAGTTATCTAACAAAAATAAAACGCCCCTACAAAAGTTCACATCTGTTATTCTCTCCAAAGCTTGTGGAGACAAATCAAGGATAAAGCAGTCAAGTGCATCTAATTCTGTATCTTCTCCAGAAAGATTAAGTTGCACAAGAATAAAGTTATTCAACAGTAGCAAAGATGTGCTCCTTTTAAATGAGAGAATTCTCACAGACGATATTGAAGAAATATCTGTAACATTAATTTTAAATAATTAATTTTTACATAACCAAGTTGGCAGTTTTGATTGGAGAGAGAGTAATTCACTGTTTTAGCCTTTTGATCAAAGTAACATGCCCAGAACATTGAGGTCAGAACAGTTCCAAGAAGAGCACTAATATGTTTAACCAACTTCTATTACAGAAAGGCAGTAAGTTGAACACAAAACATCATTTTGGTAAGCACTAAAAATGCTAATTTTAAAAATAAAATATTTTAACAAGGTGACATTAGGGTAGGGAATCCAAGTTATTTAACATATCAAAGCACTGATTCTGAAAGCTTACAGAGGTGCTTGAATTTGATATTGGGATTTCAATGTGTTAGTCACTATGTGTAAAGTTACATACGTGCTTATATCTCTGGGAGACTATTATCAACTATACTGCTTTTTTACCTTCACTTCATCTGGTTAAGTGCATGCCAGTCTGGTTAGCAAGAACGTGCATCAACTACACAGTAAGTTCCAAACCCACAACATTCAAAACAACAACTTGAATATTTTAAACTTTGTTAGATCCCAAGCCTGTGGCCCATTCTCATATTAATAGATGTTGCAAGATTGGACCATAATCACAAAACCATTGAAAATATGGATCATATATTGAATGTACTCACTAATATTTTTAACTGCCAGAAGTTTTTTAAATGTCTCGTCGTTCCAGCTGTACAAGGCAGTTATGTCAGATTTTCCATCCTCTCTATCAAGCTCATAGACAAATAGTCCATTGTTTTTACTAAGAGCCAGTAGTTTTGATTTGTCTTGTTGTGGATCATTACTTTCTACATCCTCCCACATGAAGCTATATTTAATACAAATATTTAATAGTTTACTTTCACATACATGACTTTCTTTTCAAGGTTTGTCAATTTCACAGTCCAGCAAACACACCAAAGCAGTTTAAAATTATCTAATGCAGTGTTTTATTGACACAAAAACACAAAACTGGGACCCCAGAAAGGGAAACAGTGAAGTATACAAACACAAAGTACTATCAAAACATCCAAACTAAACACTAAAAAGGAAAAAAATATGGTCTTCTTTTTATCTAAAGTTATCAGAAGTGTTACTAGTAACACTAAAAGGCAGAGCACTTTCAAAACGTGATTTTTTTTAAACTGATAGTGAGGCTTCAATTTTCAGGCAGGCTTTAATAGTTTGTATTCCAAGCTAGAGGAGTTTGCCCTACTTCAGGAAGATGGGTGAAATAAGATAGTTTATTGGACCAACTTCTACTGGTGAGGGAGAGAAGCTTGCAAGCTGCTATGCAGAGACAGAGCCTTGTCTTGGTGTCTGGGGAAAGTTCTTCCAGAGTCACAGCAAAGCGGAAAAGATAGCTTAGCACAGGGGTTAACCTGGTGTGTCCGTGGACCCCTGGTGGTCCACAAGGGTATTTGCAGGGGGTCCTTGAGAATAATAAGAGATAAACAGACTAGCACGGCTTTCTCTCTGTTACTAGATAAATAATAGTTATCATAAAAATAAGTTTTAAATAAATTGAAAAGTTACGGTCAACTATTTTTAAATTAAATACCTTCCAATAATATTATTAATTGATGTTGGAAAAAAATCTATGTTGTGGTTTCCTTTTTCATTTAATGAAGTGCACATAGCGGCTAGAATTGGCTTTGATGGGGCTCCGGGAACAGTATGGAGAGGGGACTCAGGGTCTGCACGAGTGAAACGGTTGCGAAGCACTGGCTTAGCACGTATCGGAAAGGGCCACTCCAAGACGACTGGCCGGCTAACACTAATGCAGTCAGAGGACGAAGAGGCGGTGACCGGGCACAAGACAGCAGCAGGACTGCTGGGGGTTGAAGAGGGGCCTGGAGCACAGGCTCACGCATCTCACGGGGGCGCTCTGCAGAACCACGCACAACCACGGCGAAACAGCAGCACGGCCGGCACCGCGACAGCTTGAAAAGGCCGACGGGAGTCGGTGCAACGCGGACAGAAGCGCGCTTTTGTCTCGGCGTGCCAACCCCGGGCGCCGCGCCGCCGCCGCCGCCGCCTCCCCCACCCCCACCCCCACCACTTACTCTGCCCAGGGCCCCGGGAGGCGGCTGCCGCGGGCCCTGCCGGCCCTGCCACAGGCCAGGGACGTGAGGTGGAGCCCCCCGGAGACCAGCAAGCTGCCCAGAGCGTCCTGCGCCCCGCTGAGCTTGACCTGGGCTGTGTCCCCAAGGGGGCTGCGGGCCCCCTGAGTCAGAGGCGCCAGTAGCACCCGCAGCTCCCCCTTCGGTCCCTCCATCTTCCTCGGGGATGTCGGCAGCAGCCTCACACCCAACTTCCGGCTTCGGCCGAGGGCTTGAGAATCGCCGCCATTTTGTGTGGGACACTACTTCCGGTCCGAGGACACACGCCCTAAGCTCGTTTGGCCTGAGGGAGCAATGGAAATCACCCTCTTCGCTTTAGGAAACGGGCCCCCCCGAGACAATTCCCAGAAAGCCTTGCGGCACAGACTAGCAGCTCTTGTATCGAGTGAGCTTTGCATGCTGGGAGTTGTAGTCTCCGTGCTTGCTGGCAGCGCCGATCCACCAAGGCGAAGCATGTCATACTTCTCCATACATGGGATCAAGCCATGCTGCTCATATCAGGAGAAGGAGCCTGTGGATAAGTTCAGAGCTAGTCCATTTTAGAAATCGTATTATATGTTGTAACTTCTCTTTGCAATGGGCTTCTAACCTCAGATTCAATAAATCACTCAGCCTGGAGACACACTGAAGCAACCAGTTGGGACTCAAGGAGTTTGGAAAGGGCATCCAACCTGACCAAACTTAACCCATGAGTTCCATTGCCCAGCCATCCATTTACCAGTAATTATAACTGGTTGGACCTTGAAAACCAAACTAATTGCCAAAGTCAGTTTATTCTGCTACTGTGCATGTGTCAACACTAGAATTATTTAAGGGGAAACTGTCATGTAATAGGTTCACACTGGACACCCCTCTTTCCCCCACAAAGACATTGAAAATTTTTTCCTTGGGTATTTGTTTCCTTGAAATAATGACACCTATTTGTCCTGCAAAGCAAGTACTACAACACTATTTAAATGCCAGCAGCTACTCTTTGCACCTCACTAATCATAAAAGCAGGGGCTGGTTTAAGAGGGTTTATAGACTTGCACTGTATCTATGAAACAAATCTGTTCTCATAAGAACATAAGAATTACCATACTGGGCTAGACCACAGGTTCATTTAGCCCAATATCCTGTCTTCCCATTTGCCTATACCAGATGCCCCAGAGGGAGTGAACAGGTAAAGATCCCTCCCGTCACCCATTCTCACCCTCTCAGAGAGGCTGAGAAACCATTCCTATCCTGGTCGATAAGTATCAATGGACCAAAACTCCATGAATTTATCTGGAACCCTCTCAAAGTCCTGATCTTCATAACTTCCTCTGGCAAGGAGTTTTAGCTGGCTGTTCTCTTTGTGAAGTTCACCTATGTCTTGCTCCCTCTGAATGAAAAGCAGAGGAGCAACAGCCCCCCAAATAGATTATAACTGGGATTTTAAATCCTCTGCAGCCACCCTTGTAGCTTCTGATCAGTTCTACAGGACACTCCCGGGGCGCTGAGCTTGGCAGCTGCAAGGAACTAGACCGCGCCAGAGGAGCTTGTGGCAAGCTCAGAGCTATGGGCCACTCTGCCCTGGGCTGGATACACTTTCAGGTACGCATCGTTTCAGCCACTAAATGACAGACTGGTTACACAGACTAGTTACAGGGCCCGCCCGCAAGACCTCAAACCTCCCCCACTTCCTCCCGCGACCTAACCTTTGGCCGCTTCCCAGGCCCTGCACGTTCCACGTGCCCTTTAAGCCCCGCCCCTGGGATTGACCCCGCCTGCTCGCCGTCCCCTACCCGGAAGCTGCCAAGGCGGGCGACGGGACGGTGGCCGAGCGGTGCTGCGCCCCTCCGATGGCGGAGCAGCAGGATGTCGCTGGTGACCGGGCTGCTGTCGCACACGCTGGGCAGAGTGCTGTGGCTCTCCGGGCTCCGTAGCGGGTATCATGCGCAGGGGAGCCAGGCCATGGAGCAGGACAAAGCGCTCGAGGTGTATGGTGACTATCCTAGCCGGGCCGGCGGCGCCCGCGGAGAGGCTGGTCCGGTGCCCCGGGCGGGTGACTGGCTGGCTGGCTGTCCTGGGGGGATGCTCTGGCTACTGAGAGCTTTGCGGTGGGTTGTTGCTGCTCAGGTGCCGCGGGCAAGGGGAGAGGTGCTTGGGACCCGTCTGGCCCTGAGGTCGGTCGAGAGTCAGAAGTTGTGGCGGCTCCTCAGCTCTGTGTCGCTTACACTGGGAAAGTTGCCTTGTCCTGTATTTCATCCCCGGGCGGCCTTGGCAGTTAACGTACGCTGGCGGCTCCAGAGAGGGCTGAGCGTTGTGGAGGTCGGTATTGATCAATGAGTAGGTTACAGCTGCCCTGGTGTTTAGGATTCCCAAAGAACAAGCAGTCCTGTGGCACCTTAGGGATGATAGATCCACCCTGTTTTAGAAATCAAGAGACTATCACCCAAGTACCCGGTACAGAAAGCTGCAGCAAGAGAAATCTAGAGTTGCCAGTTGCCACTGAACGTCTTTTCTTATTTTATATTACACAATACATATCTCTTATTTTGGAATGTCATGGTCACAGACCGTAATGCTGAAGTAGAGTAGGAAATAAATTTATGTAATCACAGTTATGAACCTTGCAATATTTGGCCCATAAACAGAAGTCCCAAGATCATATTTTCTTATTCTTCCACAAAGTGAGAAGCATACTGATTTCTGTAAGAGAAAGGTATCAAAAACCACATTGCCCTATGTAAAGCGTTTGACTTAATAAGATAATACTATACACCAAGTTTATATTGTATTCTGGGTAATGTCTTTGTTTTACCTGTCAAAACTGCAGAGCTGTTGCACTCCATTGGTAGGTAGTAAATTGCTATGTTTGTTGTCCATGAACTGTAGAAATATGTGTGCAGTGAGTAGAGAGGAGCAGACGGTGAGATACAGGTGGTTTTGTTTCTGCTCCTCCTGGGTAAACTGAGTCAGCATGATGTTTCTGTAATTAGGCCTGTCCTGGAGAGGAGTAGAAAAAAATAGGAAGAACAACGTGTTAAAAAACTATGATTTTTTCCCTCTAAGCCTCTAATTTATAAAACATATTTCATTTCTGGTGTACGTCCTTCTACTTTAGATATAATTCGAACTATCCGGGATCCGGAGAAGCCTAACACTTTGGAAGAACTGGAAGTAGTAACGGAAAATTGTGTTGAAGTGCATGAGATCGGGGATGATGAATATCTCGTTATTATCAGGTTTACGCCTACGGTACCTCATTGCTCTTTGGCAACTCTCATTGGTAAGGTTCACATGTCCTTTAACGGTCAAATAGTTTTTTACTAAAATGTTCGAAAGTAAACCAAATACAATCAAGATTCAACTGAATAACATTAATAAAAATAAGTTTTTGGTTTCTTTTTGGGGGGTGGGGAGGGGAGGATTGGCTTGGATTTTTATAGAAAGCATTCCTCAAAGCAGTCAGAAGAAATAGCATGCTATTTCTTGAACTGAATAGCTTTCTAAAAAGCAAAAAGGGATGATGGCTTTCAGAAATCCTCTTCATACTTCGGTAGTTTGAGGAAGCACTGCGTTGAGAGAATAAGAAAAGGAATTGTGAGTTAGGCACTAGCCACACTAGTTTGAGATGTATTAGGTTTGACGGCAGTTTTCAAAAATGGCTGTTATGGATCTGGACCTACCACTGTTTTCTAGTTCAAAGTGGCCAGTTTTCTACATATGGCAGTGTAAATACGATATTGTACTAATGCCTTTGGATATTCTAGATTGCACAGCTTCTGAATACAGATGCAATATAGTTTGTTGTTGTATTTAACAGCCTAATGTTGCTCTAAGGCTACGTCTACACGAGCCCCAAACTTCGAAATGGCCATTTGCGTGGCCATTTCGAAGTTTGGGGCTCATGTAGACACGGCCTAAGTGTTTCAAAATGTTTTGCCTCGTTTCTTTTTAGCTAAGTGGCCCAAGGTTGTCTTAGAAAACTACAGTGGCCACAATTGAAAAATAATGGGGAAAGGGGAAGTGTTAGTGTTGAAAGTAATGTAGAGCAGTGATTGTTGAGTAATATTATGTCTTGGTAAAATATGATGAATAGGGCGTAAAACAATGTTTCTTATGTTATAGTCTTATCTCAAGAATAATCTTTACTGATTTAAGAGAAATAACATCTTTGGCTGTCTTCAGCATTTCTTACTCATGCAAAACTCTGTTGAAAATACAGCAGGATTAGATCTGTGGTGGTCTCTGTGTCCGGGTCTGTTAAAAATTGAAATTATACTTCTAATTTTTATGGATTACAATCTGGGGATTCACAAATAACAAGCAGTCCTGTGGTTATATGAATCTACAGACTAATGCAACTACCCTTCTGAATCTTGAGATTATACATGTACACAGTTTATGCCTTCTTGAGTATTTATATCTGATAAGAGTTGATTTTTTTTCTTGGGCTAGAAGGATATTTTCTGAAATGCTTCATGATTCTGGCACTAGTAGAGCAATTTAAATAAATTAGTTTGTCAGAGCTTAAAAATAAAAACAAACCTTCATATGCACTATTAAAAGGTCACACAATAGAACTAGATTCTATACTCTTCCTTATTTTCTTTAAAGCTGCATCTGCATGGCCCCTCCCTTTCAGAAGGGACATGCAAGTGATTGAGATTGGAAATACAAATGAGGCATGGATTTAAATATCACGTGCCTTATTTGCATATTCCTGCGCAGTCTGGCTTCTGGAAGAGCCATTTCCAGAAGCCAAAGCAGCTGTGTAGATGGGCTTCCATTTGAAGGAACCCCATCCACACTTCTTTCGAAAACATCCTTCTTCCTGTTTTGTTTCAGGAAGAAGCGTGCTTTCACAAGGGGGTTTCCTTTTGAAGGAACCCCATCCACACCGCTGTTTTTGGCTTCCAGAAATGGCTCTTTTGGAAGCCAGATCATATGGGAGTATTCAAATGAGGCATGAGCTAGCGAAATCCATCACTCATTTGCATTTCCAGTCTCACTCATTTGCATGCCCCTTCTGAAAGGGAGGGACCATGTAGACCCAGCTTAACTGTGTGCTTAATTGGAATGTTATTTATCCTGTTTCCTTCCTGTGATGAAACCAGACGTCAGCCCTCTGAAGTTATGCTGCTTAATTATTACATTTCAAGAGTAGTCTCGGAGTGGTAGCTGAGTTCATCTGTATCTTCACAAAACAAAACAAGCCGCCCTGTAACACTTTAACAATATTATTGATTAGGTGATGAGCTTTTGTGGGACAGACTCACTTCTTCAGATCTGCTTAGCGCAAATTGTGTAGCTTATTTTGAGGTTAGGCTATTGTGCTGACACAGCCCTAGGGGGCTTGCCTGACCACTCATACTGTCTATTAGATTTAAGCATCCTCTTTACTTGTCTGCTCTGTGCTAAAGACTGTAAAGATAAATACGTTAAGATTTCAGCTATTTCTCTCTTTAGTTTAGTTGCATGTAATCTCCTAATTTATCATTAAAAATATATAGTTACCACAGTGGTGAATACCATAGAATGACCTGACTTTGGTTCCATTGTGATTGAATGTTGCATGGAATCAGTCAGTACTTTTTTTCCTGAAATTTCATTTGCTGGTTCTTAAATTAATGCAAGATTTAAATCATTAGATCCCTAGGACATGGACTGTATCCTTTCTGTGGTTTGTAGGCTACTGAACACATATCAGAATTTTACAAATAATTTCATATCCATTGTAAATTACACAAATGGTGATTACCTGGGGTAGCTGATAAACTTGGAAGACAGAAGAATTCCCTTTTCCCCCTGGTTGTTCCAAGCTTGTGTTCTTTTTCAAATTGTTTGCTCTTTGTTAGAAGTCCAGCAATCTCCCAAAAGCTATAGCCTCATTATGTACTCAGCAGAGGTTAAATGTGGCCACAACAATAGGCAAGAACCTATAGTACGGGAATGTAGACAAAAGAGAGAGGGGTGGAGTGATAATTCTATATGGTGCTTGGAGACTCACGTCTCTCTTGGGGTACAAAGCTGGCACAGAGAAGGCTTCCCTATTATCCTGCCTCTTCCCCATTGTTCTCCCAGATTATTATCTTGGGGTCAGAGAGTCTTCGTTGTCATTCATTCACATTCTTTCTGCTGAGAATGCTACAGGGGTGACAATTGCCAATTGTGTTGGATTGGTGTCCATTGGAAATCATGCAGACCAAAAATAAAATATTTAAATGATCTACAAAACTCTGTGAAGTTGTCAATGAAAAATCTGGTTTTTATTGTTTTTAAACAGGGCTTTGTTTGCGAATAAAGCTTCAGAGATGTTTGCCTTTTAAGCACAAGGTAAAGTATTCATTTCTACCATTATCATGTCAGACTGTGAGTGGATATATGCCTAGGACCAAATGTCAAACACCAAACAAGCTGCACAACTGCTTACTTAATTGTAAAACTGCAGTCAAAAAGATCTGTTGGTGTTTTTAAATATTGCATAGTAATTTCATATGGAATAACAGGATATCTTACTACACAGTCTAATGTATATAAAGGAACTTAGAGGTAATATTGATTATCTTGTTCCTCAAAGCATTCACGCCTCCCCACCCCTCCTTTGCACAAAACATTCTGTAAGTTCTTTCCACATAAATCAGTTATTGCTAAACTCTGGAAGGGTGACTGTGCTGAAAATAACCTCCTGATCAGAGCCATCCCCAGGGTACAGCAAATCAAGGTGACTACCCCAGGCTCTGTGCTTTGGGAGTCACTATGCTCCGGACCTGGAGCAGCCACCAGCAGCCCCACTGCCAGAAACTTTTCCTCCCTGCCAGCTCCTACTACCTGTCATGCCTAGGTGGAGCCTGAAGGGGAACCCCAAAATTTAAAAAACTTGGCATCTGTGCCCTAGGCCCTGCATCCCCTTAGGGATGGCGCTCTCTTGACTTTTTTTACAACCCATTGCCAGCATGTGATGTTTGATTTTTGACATGGGATGGGGATGGGTTGTATAAAATGCAGGACATCTTAAAACTAACAATCCCAAATATCTAAGTTTTCTTAATGCCTTCAAGGGAAAGAATTGTGGACGACAAGAAAATTTCAAAGCATCGGGACATTGTGAATTTTATTAATGTTTAACTAGTTACTGGCTTTGTACTTTGGACTAACTGATCCTGGTTGGTCCCCAGTGACCCAAGTAAATGAGACAAGGCTACCTGAGGGAAAGGTAGCGAGTAACATGCCAGCATCAATTTGAATTCTGATTCCAATTAAAGAATACAGGTGACCTTCACTGTTTATGTGAAGATTTTCTGGAAAATATGATTCTATGATACAAGTCTATGAAAACAAAAATGGGGAAAGATCTTATAGTGAGTTTTCTCAGAGACTTTATAAGCACTGAAGAGGTGGTAGAACCAGGATTTTAAATGAGATGTCTTGTTCCTCTAACTTTAATAGGACACAGGAATTGTTATATTGGATCAAATCAGTTGTCTGCCTCATCTAATATTTCATCGGAAAGTGGCCAGCAATGATCACTACAGTGAAATGTGTAGGAAACTGTGCAGTAGGCAGTTATGGGTTATCCTGTACCTGTGGAAATTTCCTCCTAAACCCAATAGTTAAACTAAAATAGACAGGTTTACAGCTTATTAAAAACAAAAGAATGGCCATACTGGGTCAGACCAAATGTCCTTTTGGCACAGTCTTCTATCTGCGGACAGTGGCCATTGCCTGATGCCCCAGAGGGAGTGAACAGCACAGGTAGTCATCGAGTGATCCCTCTCCTGTCATCCATTTCCAGCCTCTGACAAACAGAGGCTAGGGACACCATTCCTCTCCATCCTGGCTAATAGCCACTGATGGACCGAACCTCCATGAATTTATCTATTTCCTTTTTGAACCGTGCTAAAGTCCTGGTCTTCACAACATCCTCTGGAAAGGAGTTCCACAGGCTGACTGTGCGCTGTGTGAAGAAAACTTCCTTTTGTTAGTTTTAAACCTGCTGCCCTTTCATTTCATTTGGTGATTCCTAGTCCTTATGTTATGGGAACAAATAAATTACTTTTCGTTATTCACTTTTTCCATACCTGTCATGACCTTAGTCTCTTCTTTTCTAAGGTGAAAAGTCACAGTCTCTTCAATCTCTCTTTAGATGGCACCCAGTCCCAAGCCCAAATCGCTTTTGTTGCCCCTTTCTGTACCTTTCCAATGCCAATATATCCTTTTTGAGATGAGGCGACCACATCTTTACTCAGTATTTAAGATACGGGCGTACCATGGATTTATGTAGAGGCAGTAAGATATTCTCTATCCTTTTTAAAATTCTTCCTAACATACTGTTTGCTTTTTTGACTACTGCTGCTGCACATTGAGTGGGTGTTTTCAGAGAACTTTCCAAAATGACTCAAAGATCTCTTTCTTTAGTGGTTATGGCTAAATTAGTTCCCATTGTTTTGTATGGATAGTTGGGATTCTTTTTATCAGTATACATTACTTTCGTTCTATTAACATTAAATTTCATTTGCCATTTTGTTGCCCAATTATTTAGTTTTGTGAGGTCTTTTTGAAGCTCTTCACAGGCTTTGTTCTTGACTATCTTGAGCGGTTTAGGACCATCTTCAAATTTTTCCACCTCACTGTTTGCCCTTTTCTCCAAATCACTGATAAATATGTTGAATAGGATTAGTCCCAATATGGACCCTTGGAGAACACTACTATTTATCTCTCTCCATTCTGAAAACTTACTATGTATTCCTACCCTTTGTTTCCTGTCCTTTAGCTAGCTGTCAATCCATGAGAGGACCGTTCCTCTTATCCCACATCTGACTTTACTTAAGAGCCTTTGGGGAGGGACTTACTTTCTGGAAATCGAAGTACACCATATGCACTGGATTCCCCTTGTCCACGTGCTCATTGACCCCCTCAAAGAGCTCTAGTAGAGTAGTAAGACATGATTTGTCTTTACAGAAATCATATTGACTTTTTCCCAATGAATTATGTGTATGACAATTTTATTTACTATAACTTCAACTAATTTACTCAGTACTGACAGGAGACTTACTGGTCTGTAATTGCCAGGATCACCTCTAGAGTCCTTTTTAAATATTGGTGCCACATTAGCCATTTTCAGTCATTAGGTACACTGATTTGAAAGGATAAGTTACAAACCACAATTAATAGTTCTGTAATTTTACATTTAATTTTTTCCAGAACTTTAGGGTGAATGCCAGCTAGTTGCAGGAACCTGTTACTGTTCAGTTTATCAGTCTGTTCCAAAACATCCTCTAATGACACCTCAATTGAGGACAATTCCTCAGATTTGTCACCAAAAAGAATGGCTCAGGTTTGGAAATCTCCCTAACATACAGAGCCATGAAGACCAAATTTCACTTAATAATATTTGTCCCTCGACTTAAATACATTTCAAATTTCTTACTCTACCTAACGTCCTGCCTCTAAGGCTTTGTGTTCACTGCTAAAAAGCATGTCTTGATACTGCAAAGTAACGCACACATGTTGGTTATTTTGTTGTGGAAAAAGTTCAAAAGGTCTGTTTTGTCAGTGAAGAGCTAACCTGAGTGTTGGTGCATAGTGTTTTGGTATCCCTTTGCATAGGGTACCAAATACCATAATGTGGCACTGTTTATGTATATTTCCTGCAAAATTTTGAGCCAATGGCCTGAATGTTTCCTTGTACCAGTGTTTCACCAGTTAGGTTTACCAGAGGCTTCACGCCTTTGGGAATAGTTTCATGACAAACACTGCAACTTGTGTTTCTAGAAAATTGTGTTAGTGGTACTTTGCATAGCCAGCTATTTAATCATAACCAATCACTTTAGCATCAAGTTTATGTAATAAAAACAAATGAATATTATTCATGCTTGAAATGAATGAATGAATTTATGTGTAGTTACCTTGATTTTTTTTCTTTTCAAGCAGATAAGTTCAGTAAATAATTTCACTACAAATAGTCTAGCCTTGAAGGTCAAATTTGTGACACCATTCATCTGCTTCATGAGACTAGCCTTTTTTTAGAACTGTTATACTTAATAAAAGGCAAAAGATTTACGTGGACTGAAGAGAAATGAGAGTGAAGGCCAGCCAAGTTTAGAATTGTAATACAGGCCCATGCAGGGGATCTGTAATAGTATTCCAAGCTCAGACTCTTGACAGTTCATGGCTTAGTGTCTTGTGGAGGCCAAATGCACTTCCTGAAAGCGGAGAAACACCTTTGGCTCAATAGATGACAAATCATGCTGCTTCCTCAACTTCCCTTCTCCACAAAAAAGGGAACTGCATTATCTCTTTCTGCAGAAATGCCTCTGAGGCCCCACTGGTAAAAGCTGAGACTGAGGGGACAAAGAGCTTTAAAGAATGAAGGTGTGGGGTGGAGGAGAGACCTGGCAAATATCTCTTGGGATCGCCTCCTCAAAAGAGTCTGAATTTCAAATATATTTAAATAAGCTGTTCGTGAAAGTGACAGTTGAGGTTCCTGTAGCCTCTTCTAGATCAACAGCGCCTAGATCAGTATCTATAGAATGCGGGCTTGTGGCTTGCAGAGAGCTGCCTGGTGAGACAGTGCTGGCTCTCCTCTCTGCTTCCAGCTGTTTAACAGCAGTACAAGAAGACCAAACGTACACTTCAGCAGTTTCCCAGTCACATTTTGCAGGCAAGTAATTGATATGACTATCTCCATGTGATCACCAGTAGAAGGGGTGATGGGCTGTAAACTGGAGGGGAGGTAGCTATAAGACTTTTGTAAAATGCCATCCAGATGATGGAAAAATTTGAAGACCTGCCTACTACAGACAACGGGATAGAATAATTCACAAATGTTAATCATTAAATGAGGTTTAAAAAAAATGAAAAGACATATTTCTTCACTGTGGAATTCTTTGCCAGAGGACGTTGTGAAGCCCAGGACATTAACAGGGTTCAAAAAAGAACTAGATAAATTCAGAGAGGACAGGTCCATCAATGGCTATTAGCCAGGATGGGTAGGAATCATGACCCTAGGCTCCGTTTGTCAGAAGCGGCAGTGAGTGACAGGGAATGGATCACTTGGTGGTTGCCTCTTCTGTTCGTTCTCTCTCAGATGCCTGTCATTGGCCACTGTCAGGGGGCAAGATGCTGGGCTTGATGGACCTTTGGTCTTGACCCATTGTGGCTGCTCTGGTGTTCAGTGTGTGTACTCTGTATAGATATTTTTCTTTCCCAACAGCGCGCATGAGCATAGCTACTTTCATGTGACTAACGTTCTGTATTTCTTATCTAGTTGGAAATTTATATATCTGAAGGAACCCATACCACTGAGGAGGACAGTAAGTGGGTTCTTATTAATTGAATGACTGTGACTTTACATTGGTGCGGCCCACCACCCCTAGAATTAATGCAATGTTGCAAGGTGAAGTATGCCATTTGGAAAATGTCAAAATGTAAGGCTGCTGCAATGAAATTCCAACAATTTGATAAAGATGTAAGAAATGAGTATGAGTACTACTGGCTGCATCTACACTGCCCCTCCCCTCCAGAAGGGCCATGTAAATGCAGTGTTTTGAAAATGCTTATGAAGCACTGAGATGAATATTCAGCACCTCATTTGCATAATAGCGGCCATTCACTGCCTTGAAAGTGCTGCTTTCAAAATACAAACTAGCCATGTAGATGGAGTTTCTTTGAAAGAAAGCTCCGCTTTCAAAAGCACCCTTCTTCCTAAAACAGCCATTATGTCTCAATGATAGCTTTTGTTACAAGGAGGCAAAATACATTTGCTTTATATTGTCCAATTATTGTGAGTGGTTCAGAGGTGTTTAGGATGGGATGTGACTTTAAAATATTACATTACTTGACGTCTGTGGGATATCTAGCATAAGCGGGGTCTTACATGCTCCTTTCTGGACTAGAAGTGCCTTGAAAGTGATAGGTCACAGACAGCCACTAGAAGTCACTTTTTTTTCCCCTCATCCCCTTCTCATCCCTCTTTGTTCCACATAAGGTGCCCTGCTCAACACCTCTTTCATGTTATTTTTCCACACCTGTGCTGTTTCCGGTATGCCTGGAACACATTTCCGAACATGTCTGTTTTGCCACTTCCATTTCTATCTGCACTGCATCACTGCAGATAAATCTATTATACAAACCCTAGTCCTCTTTCTCATGGAGCAGCAAGATCTCAGTCCCTCCTGTAAATGTTGCACAATAAAACTATAAGATGGAAGAGGGCTGCCACAGTCTATTTCTTACGCTGTGTCTACACTATCCCAAAACTTTGAAATGGCCATTTCGAAGTTTACTAATGAAGCGATGAAATATATATTCAGTGCCTCATTAGAATGCCAGCAGCCGCGGAACTTCAGAATTGCTGCAGCTTGCCGCCGCACAGCTTGTCCAGTCAGGGATCCTTTCCAAAAGAACCCCTCCTGTTGATAGGAATAAGGGGATTTCGAAGTTGCCGGGGTCCTTTCGAAAAGGAGCTCCATCTGGACGAGCTGTGGCAATTTCGAAGTGCCGTCGCTGCCGGCATTCTAATGAGGCACTGAATATGTATTTCAGCACTTCATTAGTAAACTTCAAAATGATTATTTGCATGGCCATTTCGAAGTTTTGGGATAGTGTGGATGTAGCCTTTGTCCTTTTGTCTGTTGCCTCCCGTTCCCATTTCTTGAGATTGCGATGGTCTCCAGAGATTGTAGAGACTTTAGGGTCAAGTATGTAGCACAGTGTGATGACTATACAAGAATTCCTCAGTAAAAATGAGTTTGACTTACTTTTCCTCTGATATTTTTACAGTTAACAAGCAAATAAATGATAAAGAGAGAGTAGCAGCTGCAATGGAGAATCCAAACTTGCGTGAAATTGTGGAGCAGTGTGTTACAGAACCTGACTAGCCAATACAGTAACCACAGAGCTATGATCATTTTGATACATTGGTTTAATTATTTGTAAATCTTCAAGGCCTTGAGTTTAATACTTACTTTGTATCTTACACATGATTTTTACAGGAAACCATTTGTAAAGCAGATGTGAATTATAAAAAGACAGCTAGCAGTATTATAAAATTAGGTGAAGTATATATTGTTCTAAAGGATTTGTAATATGCAGTGGTCACAGAGAAATATTTTAACTAGTAATTATGAACCAGCTGTGTTGCCTTCTTCTCATGCACATTGTGATACGAAACAAACTTTGCAGGTTAAATTTCTGTTGTGATCAACTGCAATATGCATCAGTCACAACCATGTAAAAAAATAAAAGAAATTTGATTCTTGAAATGAAAAGCCACTTCTTGTTTTGAATATTTGTACTCTTAATTTTGCTCCTGGCATGGTAACTAATAGAGAAGTAAGCATTTTGCTCAAGTGTTTTTACTGTTTGTATAACGATTTGCCATAAAAATTGAAACTAAATGTAAAACACTAGCCAATGTGCTAAACTTGAATATATTGTTTGAATAATCAACTAAATTAGCTAACTGATCAATATACTCAAAAAATGTAAAGTGAATACTTCTATATTTGAAATGTTCTTTAACCTTTCATCTCACATTAGCAAGAAAAGTACTTCTTGTACTGTCATGATGTCCAAATGCTATTAATAGAATGTCAGTGTGAATTAATAGAATTTTTAGATTTTAGCTGCAAATGGAATGACATATGATATCCACTTGTTTGCTGTTTTGTTTTGTTTCCTAATCCTTATGCAAAGTTTTGAGGCATGTTGATTTAAAATCTGATGAGAATTCAGACAGGGGATTAGCAAATTTGAGACAATAGAAATTCACTGATTCTTTCTCTGCTAATCTTCAAATCTAAAAGGTCTCCTGTCTCCCCACTCTGCAGAGATTTCAGAGTGCTGTAGTAATGCTTCAGTAATAAAAACTTGTCATTTTTATAATAAAATATGTCTATAACTTTAAACTACACTTTTTTTACAATAAAAACAAATGAAGTTCATAGAACAGTATGGCTGATAGTATTCATATTGAGTAGTTTATTAATATATAAGAAGTTACATAATCTCCTAGCTATTTAATTTCAATTGGAGCTTGTATTTCAGTTTTTCTATCTGGGATCAGTTATGGCACAATGAAACAATTAGAAAACAGCAACTCTAACCAGATATGAGTATAGCTGATAAATAAGTTCAAGTCCCAAGTGACCATTTTTCAACTTACATACATAATTTATACAAACGTTTCATATCCTGAAGCTCCACAGACTGACTTTGGTTCTGAGATAAATATATCGTGTAAGAATTTGGATTAATTTACAATGTGAAATAAACATGATTTTTAAACAATCTGTAGAACGTTGAGGAAGTGAACACATGATGGATAACACAGAAGAGAAATAACTCTGCAAATTGAAAATTGTACAGAAATCTGCCTTCTGTTAACCTGTAAGCAAGTTTACCAGTCAACAGTTTCTGCAGTAGCCATTACAGAACAGCAGAACATTTTACACAAAAGGAGGTCCCATTCAGGAAGTATTTTGTTAGTTGAAAATGATTTAATGAGTATGACTGATTCTTTTAATGTGTTTAGAAAACTTTAACGCTGATTTTCAGTGGTATTTTTATGTGATGGCTCGATTTACAAGGGAATTCATGTTTCAAACACTTTTTGGTCAAATGTCTTCCCAGCCTATATGACAGTTTATCTTTTGCCAACAAAAATAATGCCAGGGAGGGGAGCCTTGTGGGCCAGATGCAGGCAAGCCCCACCCCAGTTTAAAAAATTATTTTAAAATTTTTTCATTAGTGTGTTCCTGAAGATTATATAATTCTGCCTCACCCCCGGCTGTTATCGGTGCAGGGACACCAGTTTAACATTACTATGTAGGGATCCATAAATCCTAAGGACAGCTCTGAGCATGTCAGAATCTCAGAAGCAGGAAACCTGCCAAACAGTTTTGTTGTTTTTTTTTTGCGGTATAGCTATTCTGTCTTTTGCTAGTTGCTCTTTCAATTCTTTCTTAGCCTACCTAATTTATTTTTGACTTGCTGGTGTTTATTCTTTTTTCTATTTTCCTCAGCTGCATTGATCTTCCAAATTTTAAAGTTTGCCTCTTTTCCCAGTGTGCCTCATTGATGCTGCATAGCCAGGGTGGTGGTTTTTGGCAGTCCTACATTTTTTAGAGGCGATGGAGTGTACATGTAGGCATGGTGTTTTTAAAAAGCTTTCATGCATTTCACTCCTTTTAATTTCCATTTAACTAGCTTCCTTATTTTTTGTGTCGTTTCCCTTGTGAAATTAAATGCTATAGAGGTGGGTTTCTTTAGTATTTGCTGCCTTCCTTCACAAGGGTGCTAAATTTAATTCTTTTAGGATTACAGTTACTGACATGTTTAGGTTTAATCACCTGTTGGACTAGAAGAGGACTCTTTTTTTAAAGTACCTTGTGTAATGTGCCTTGTAGGTCACAAGAGTGAAAACCAAATTCAGGACAGACTGCTGAGGAAAAAGGACAGACACACCCCAAACTGGTGGCTATTTTCCCACAAGCTGTACCCAACCAGTAACAAAAGTGAATTCTCTTCACCACACAGGCTAACAAGAAGTCAGAAAAGCAGTTTCTTAAGGCATTTCAATTCTTGCATTACCACCAAAAGCCCTGAACTTAATGATGAATGGTCATTTTAAACCAGTTTCGTCAAACAAAAGGTCCTTCTGATCATTGAGGACCAGTCACGTATCCGGGTCAACATACAGCTCATCTCTTGCCCACTAATCATGCTGTTGCCACTACTTTAGTCTCTAAAATCTAAAGGGTTATTTATAAAAAGAAAGAAAGTTCAGAATTAAAATTGCTTAAAGGAATTAAATATGTTCAACAGTTACTGATTGCTGAATCAGGCTTGTAGCAGTGATGGAATAAACTACTGGCTGAAATTAAATCTTTGCTTCCATATCAACGGACGGTCCTCAGCCCCTTGATTAGAATGCTCCCAGAGGCATCTAGTGTGGGGAATCCAGGGAAGGCACCGGCCACCTACCTCTCCTTCACCCCCTCCCCGCCCATGCTATGCCCATGCCACCTTCCCTCCCATCCATGTTCTGTCTCCTCACCCCTGCACCGTTCCCTGCCCACTACTCTCAATGGGTGCAGGAGCAGTCTTCTCATGCCTCTCCTGGAGCAGCGCCATCTGAGAGCAGCATGAACTACAACGCTCCTGGGAGAGGTGGGGCTATCCCCGGACTCACATGATGGAGCAAGTAATAGTTTTATTTTGTATTTTTTGATTTTTTTTTTTTTTTGGTTCAAAGTGAGATTTTGGTTTCCCTGAGTTACGAGTCTTTCAAATTTATCTACTTAAGGTATACCTACCCGAGAGGGTGTTGTCAGCAAAACTGGCGTTGTGTCGACAAAACCAGGGAACGTCTACGTTCCTAAGGTATTCTGTTGACAGTAAATTGACAGGATGCAGTGCTTTTGTCAGCAGCATTCTGCTGTTCCCCCGTGAGGCCCAATGCCTCTGTCAACAGAGATCTGTTGACAGAAAGCCAGTCTGGACATTCCAGAGGGGGCCTTTTGTCGACAGACAGGGCTTCCAGGACAATGGAATGCCCTGTCTGCTGTGCTTCCAATTAGCCATTTTGTCGAGAGAGTGGCCTGGCAGTCCAGCTGCTCTCTGCAGACAGATTAGATCGCTCTTGTGATCCACATGGTAATTTGCCCACGATCTATCAACAGATATCTTCTGACAAAAACTAATGTCAACAAATCGTTGTAATCTAGACATAGCCTTAGAGCACACAGGCAAGGAAAAATATACTTAGAACACATTGAACTGAGATGCAGATGTCCCAGTGAAGGTCCTATTCACTTCCACTTTGTGGGAAGTTCAGAAGTTTCTTTGTTTAGTTTTAACTTTGCCTCTAAATCCCCTACAGTCTGTGATCTTTGGATGCAATTTCTGCAAATCATGGTCTGCTGGGAGAAAAGGGAAGTGAGACGGCTCTAGGAATTACTAGAGGGCGAACCTCTCTAATCTGGAATTCTATGGTTCAGCAACATTCCTGGGTACTCTGGGGCTGGAACACTTACAGGGAAAATTTAGTGGGTGCAGAGCACCAAGCAGTGCCATGTTCCCCTTTTTGTTCCTCCCACCCCCTTACATGCTGGTGGCTGAGATCTGGGGCTAGGACTCCAGTGACTGTGACCTTGGGTAGCAGCAGAGGAGCTGGAGTGAAGCCACCAGGCATGGGGCCATGCTGGATGCAAAGTCTGGGGGTGCTGTAATGCCCTTCCATCATCTGTGGAGGCCTATTGGCACTATATTTCCCTCCCTGGTTCAGGGAATCTTGTGGTTCTACATGGGTCAGAACCCAAGAATGCTGGACTAGAGAGGTTCAACCCGTATTAACTTTTGAGCAGCTCATTCACTTATATTTTTCATGCCTTTTACAGATAATCTGTCCAGGTGAGAGAAGATAGCATTTCCTGTTTATTAAACAGAGCTGTGGAGCTGACTAGCTGTATGACTAATGGGTTTTTAGCTTGCTGGCTATTTAAATATGTTGGTGAAAGACATTTTGGATCAAATAAAATGTTTTGGTTTGATTTTAACCGTGTGAGCATTTTTATTTCTATTCATTTTAAAAACTGGAAAGTTTGAAACAAGTCACTTTGAACTGATCAGTTGAAAGGCTTGGTTGTGAAAAATATCAATATGAAACACTGACATAGTTTAAATTTGTAGACTTTTTTTTTTTTGACTAAAATGATTGGGCATCATGAAGTTTGCAGAGTATTTCAACATCACTGGAACTACATTTTTGTCTCCTGTGTTCCCCCATCCCCTGCCCCCCCAAAAAAGCTGCTATAAAAACATTTTGCCCTGCGCTGATTCTTGAAGTTATGAGCATCTGCTGCTGCCATGGATTAGATCATGGTTTCCCAAATTGGGGGGCATGCCCGCTGGAGGGTGTGAAGAAATTCCAGGGGGCATGAGGCAACTCAGCCCCTGCCCCCAGTCAATCCCCACACCCGAAAAAAAAGCTGGCCCCTTTCTTCCTGCTCTCAGCCCCTGTCATTTCACGTGGGTGACCTGGCACAGCTGCTATAAAAAGCAGGCAGCCAGTGAAGGCTCACATGGAGCTAGCTGCTTCCTGCAAAGGTGAGTGAGTGTGAGTTTGGGGGAAGGAGGAGGATAGAGTTAGATGAGGGGCTGGCGGTGCCTGGCTTTGGGGGAGGGGAGAGGAGGGGCTCAGGCAGGCAGCTGGGGTGGCTGGCCCATGGTAAAAAGGGGGGGTATGAGATACACCCATGGAGATACACATCTCATGGAGCTGGAAGAGACCTCACAAGGTCATTGACTCCAGTCCCCTGCCCTCTTGGCAGGCCCAAGCACCATCCCACACCCTGATCCCTAAATGACCCCCTGAAGGATTGAACTCACAACCCTGGGTTTAGCAGGCCAATGTTCAAACCCCTGAGAGTTTCTCAAAATCAAAAGGGGGACATGATGCTGAAAAGTTTGGGAACCACTGGATTAGATACACTTAACCTTGACTGTATGGAGCTGTGCACATAACTTGGGATGATTTCTTACTATTCCTCCACTAACTAAACATAGCTATTTTACCCACTAAAAGTGTGCATCTAATTTACACAAAAGTCAGTTTAATGTTCTTTGCAGGTAAATGTTTATTCACTTATTGTGTACTAAATCAGTATGTAATATCTGCATGGGTAATACATGCTCTTAGAAATGGTTGGGGAAGGTAAAGTTACTGGACTTTCCTCCACTTAGGGGCACATGTCTGATTTTTGACTTCAGAAGAACAACAAGAAGCCCTGTGGCACCTTACAGACTAACAGATATTTAGTCTTTACCCACGAGAGCTTGTGCTCCAAAATGTCTGTTAGTCTATAAGGTGCCACAGGAGTTCTTGTTGTTCTTCTAAAGTCAAAAATCAGACACTCACCCCTAAGTGGAGGAAAGTCTAGTAATTTTACCAGCCCCAACCATTTCTAAGAGCACGCATTACCCATGCAGATATTACATATTGATTTAGTACACAATAAGTGAATAAACATTTACCTGCAAAGAATATTAAACTGACTTTTGTGTAAATTAGAGAGACCCTGTCTCTGCCCACGAAAGCTTATGCTCCAAAATCGCTGTTAGTCTATGAGGTGCCACAGGACTTCTTATTTTTGAAGATACAGACTAAAACGGCAACCTCTCTGATACTTGACTTCAGAAGAGCACTCCTCCCAATCCCTCATGGAGCCATTGGAGGGTGCTCCTGCACTGGCCAGAGCCTCTTGCTTGACTTGCATGGTGAGGCCCATATTCTTAGGGATTTTAACTGAGTTGTGTATTGCTTGAGCTCCTGAAACAATGGGATAGGCTTGTTGGCTGGCGGGCTGTATGTCTTGTTTTCTAGATAAAGGCTTGAAAGATACACTACGTCACAAAAAGCAGTTCATCTGGAGAAGCTTTAGGCAACAGCCACTCATTCAAAAGACAGACGGTGCGCTGTCCCACCCCCGCCCCTTAACATGAGTGCAAGTGTATATGTGCATAGCAGGGACATCCGGCCTGGAAAAACAGTTTTCTTTCAACAACTGACATACCCGAGAAGATTTTTTAAACGTACAGACCACACCCAAAGCGCCTGCTATTTTCCAGGCAAAATCGGATTTTCTCTCTTCTTGCTCCTAAGCAGTAAACTGCCCCAAAAGGATTTATTTTCTGGCCGCGTGAGCTGATGTGAGCTAATTCAGAGACGTGGGCTGTGCGTCTCACTTTACGTGGTATCATTACGGTAGGCCCTGAGTGACTCTCAGTCATAATGGCTCTTATTCTTTCTAGGCCAGGTGAGGCAGAGAAGCTGTTTCTTTCTGTTTTACAGATGAGAAGTTGAGGCACTGCGTAGTTTGTTATTTGCCTGACGTCACTCAGGAAGTGAAGAATTGAATCCAGCAGGTCTCTCAAGTGCCAGTCCTCTGCTTTATACACTAGGCCACTTCTACTGGGGAGTGGAGGGGGAGGGCAGGTGGCTGCAGTAATGCATGGAGGGAAGTGCCCTCCCATCACCCAGACTTCCCCACCCCCTCCTGCTCCTGCCCAGCTCCTCACCCTCAGCCTCTTCCTTACCCAGACCCCACCTCCTCCAGCTTGCTCTTAACACCCCACCACTGCTGCCCTCAGCCAACACCTGCACCCTCCCTGCTTCCCACCCAGATCTCACACCTGATCCTTGGCAGCCTCCTCCTGCACACTGAATCCTGACACCCCCCCCCATTTTTGGTCCCACACTGCCCCCGTCAGAAGAATTAATTTGGCTTGGGGGGGAGAGCCCTGAACCACAGGCCCACGTTCTCCACTCCTCTGCCTATGGTAGTGAAGCATGAGGGATGTGAGGCATCCCAGCCAGGGACCACATCAGTGAAGGGTTTGTGGGTTTTCTTCTTTTCACTTTTATGTGGTCCCCGACTGATTTTTCTGTGTGTCAGTGGCCCCCAACCCCAAAAAGCATCTCCCACCATCTGATATTTCTTGCATAATACATGTGTAGGACAGTTCTCATCTGGCTGTGGTTACAATTAAATAATAAATTGTTTACATTGTAGTAACCGATGAAAACTCTCTCTGCAACATGTAATGGCAACATGCTGACTTGCATTTTCTTTTCTTCATTTCTTTCATTTTCTTTCTTCTGCAAATTTGCTGAATGAGAGAGGGGATGATCCCTTTTGCTGTCCCCTGTAATGATGTATCCAGCTGGTCTGCATCATCTAGTTCTGTGAAACAGTGTCTGTCATATGTGAAGTACTTAAAGTCCCTTGCAGTAATGAGCTAGGCCCTGCAAGGTACTGTACAAGTGCCAGGCTACATCTTTGGTGGTTGCTCTCTGACACCTATGGCATGGGACCCTGTTAAATTAGAATCTTTCTCTCCCAGGCCCTCCTGATGGAGATCTGCTAAATCTAAGGGTACATAACTGCTATTTTCTGGGCATTCTATCCAAGCAGGAACTGAATTTCATGGTTTTTCCAGCTACATTGCTCTTTTTTCTACCTTTGTACTAATTATATGAGAGTAACTGGTTTCAATTGTATGGGCTCTCAGATTAGAGGGTTTAATGGTTCCTTCCGGCTTCCATCTATATAGACTATAGCCTGTGAAACAGTAGACCCTCTGTGATTTGAACTGGCAAATGGGAACCCATTAAGTAATACTGAATGCTGTGAATTAGTGACCACTGCAAATATAATTAACACAACACTTGTTCCACTTTACTGGAATGTGTAGTTGTATTTTAATTACAGCAGTTACAATGCTGCCAGCTTTGAAGACTTGGTACAGGGTAGCTGGTCCCTCAGAAAGAAATTTGCCCAGCTCGCCTGTTCCAGTCCAGCGGTTCTCTGGCTGGATGCAGTAAGGGTGGGGCAGCCCTGGGCATCATGAGTGGAAGCCAGATCAAGGTCAAAATAATTCAAAACCCACAGCTCTGAGAGAGCAAGAGCTGAGAAGCAGAGTTCAGCTGGACACTTCAGGGAAGGGTACCCTGATGGAGGGAACTGGGAGAGTCAGATGGGGCTGAAGAAAGCAGAAGGCAGGTGGGGAGGCGATAGGACAGGCTGCCTACAGACTTCCACATCTAGGAGGGATTGAAGTCTGATCACAGCCGCGCAGAATCCATAGTGGGTCTCTGTGTCAGCCAGAGGGCTGAAAGCTGGGGAAAGACAAACTGGTGAGGCTGATGATGACTGGCTGAGAGCCGGAACCATACCTGGGAAAGAGCTGGTGCAAAGAAGTCCCCTGTCAGAGGGGCTGGAGTGAGGTATGGTGAGCGATGATGGAATGTGGTGTGAAATGTCCAAGCTGCATGTGGTGTTGAAAGCCCAACTGGACCCTTTGGGCTGTGCAGGGAAAGTTTGGATTGTGGCAGTGCGACTTGCTATGATTTTTGTGCGGGATCACATAGGCCTAGCTCTCAGAAAAAAGGTGATGGAGAACTAACGTATGTGTTGCCTTAGAGCAGTCACTCCCAAACTGTGATCTGCAAACTTCTTACAGGGGCTTCTTGGGGAAAAAAATCCATAATGGCAAATGAAAAAGTGTTTGCTTGTCAAACTGGAACCAAAATCATTGTAGCCAAGGTATTGGCTGTAATGTTCCTTCGGTAATGGACACTCAGTCATGCTCTGTGGCGCGCTCTCTGGCTTCACTGAGCTGAGTGATTTTTTTCTTTTACTACAGGTTGAACTTTCCTATTCAGGAACTCACTCATCTGGCAACATCCGTAACCCAACATGGTTTTAGTTAGCTGGCCAACCACTGATCATGGGTGTGGCCAAGTTTCCCCATGTCCAATGAAGTTTGTTTACAGCCATGAATCTTGGCTTTCAGTGTTCTGTGCTGTTATTACAACACATTTATAACACACCTACTAAATTATTTATTATTAATTGTATTACATTATGAAATCAGCAATCCCCAAGACCACTATTTTTATAATTTTATATAATTTAAACCAAACTCATTTGGTTTAAATAATAGCATAGCTGGATGAATTCACTGTAGGTAGCCACACTTATTTCATGTAACCTAGGTTTTGCACTATTGCAATATTAAAAACCAAATGTTATTATATTAAGATAATTATTAACTCAACCACCATTGTCTAACCAATAAACTAATTTTTTTTATGTCAGAAATCATTTTATACTCGGCTATGTTATTGTGACATCTTGGTGAAGAACATATAAATCGCCCCTGTTGTGTGCGTGTCTTGTTGCCAGTAAATGTTTAAAGCTTTGGTCTGTGTAGCCTCCAGCTTTTTGCCTGAGAACTGATCTTGCTGGTGAAGTGCAAAACCAGATGTCACTTGTTTATTTGGTATGGAGCAGGAGAGCTCAAACGTCACTGCACCGCAGCCCCCTTCTGACAACAGCAGTTACTACATGACCCCAGAAGGAGGGGGCAGGTGCTGAAGCCTGAGCCCCACAACCACAGATGTGGGGCGGGGGGGTGGAGCAGCACCCAGGGCTTCACCCTCAGGCAGGGGTCTGTCGGTCACCTGAGCCCTGTTGCCCAGGTTGAGCCCTAGGGCTTTGGCCCCAGGTCATTTGGCTCTAGGTTGACCCCTGTCCTGTCCCATGTCTGGGGTGCCAAAAAGGCATCCCCACTTATTTTTCAAAAGGGACTAATTGTCCCGTATTCGGGCCCTCCCTCAGCTGACCTTTTCCACCAGCAGCCACGCAGGTGCAGCTGCTGACCAGAGAGCACGTAGGTCACTTCCCTGAGCCTCGGGGAAGCCGGGAGAGTGTGGGCAGCTGCCACGTCCCTGCTGCTTCCCTGAGGCTCAGGGAGTGCTGGTGGCTGCCATTTCCCTGTGGCTCCCAAGGAGTGCTGTGGGCTGCTGCTTTTCCAGGCTCCTGTAAAGAGCTGGGGGCTGCCACTTGCCCAGGGCTCGGGGAGGGCTGGGGGCTGCCACTTCCGTGGGCCTCCCAGGGAGTGCTGCGGGCTGCTGCTTTCCCAGGCTCCCATGAAAAGCCGGGGCTGCTACTTGCCCAGGCCTCGGGGAGGGCTGCCAGCTGCCGCCTCCTTCCTAGCTCCCCAGGGCTTGGTGGAGCCGTGAGGAGCTGCCCCTCCCCCCCATAGCTCCCTGTCCATATTTGGGACAGAGAGATACAGTCGTCCTATTTGGCTCAGACTTCAGCTTTGGCACTAGGCCCCCAGCCACTCTAAGCCAGCCCTGGCAATCCTATTCAAATGGGATCCTGACCCACAGTCTGAGAACTGGTGGTATAGAGGCAAGACAATTAGTAACTGGAGAAGGGAACAGCGCACCAGAGGTAAAATCGCCGGAACAATGGGGATGTGAGTGACAAGAGTGAGTAGCAATGCTGATCTCCTAAAAAATGTCAGTGCCATTCCTATCGACCTTCAGCTTAGCTAGTTTGTGATGCAGGACTTTTACTGTAATGCCTGAACTCTCTGTGTGCCGGGAGGGGGGGCTGGGCGGGTGGGTGCGCGCGCGTGCACGTGCTGGAGGTAGGGGTGCTAGATTCTGGAGAACAAGATGACTGTGACTGACTGGGGGCAGGAAGGGGCCCAGCTTCTGGGAAATGGTGCATAGTCCAAGTAAAATGAGCAGAGACTGCATACCAAGGTAGTCAACAGGCATGTGGTGGAGGGATTCCGGCCTCCATAGCCCATCAGTGGTGTGTGCAGCCAGTTCAGCCGTTATGTTTTGTGAGAAGGCTGCTGACTGCAGTCTGATGGTTTCCCCTTATGTGCGCCCCGCCCCCGACGCAAGGCCCCCAGCAGACCCACTGTAAATGCCGTCTCTGTTCCACAGCAGAGCACCACCATGGCATGTCTGCCACCTTTTGAGCCTCCTGTGCCCGCGAGCCACACAGGATTTTGCTCTTACCATGAGAGGATGTCTCTTTTAGTTCCATTACATACAGGGGAACAACACACTTGCCGGGCGCCTGGAAAAGAGGGGGATGGCATTGTGCTCCCAGAAGGGGTGGGGCTGGGGCACAGCCAGTCTCTTTATATTGTTGTTTTATATTACATGCTACTTATTGGGAAGGAATGGATCCCTCTGCAGCCAACCACAAGAACACAGTCTCTTGCAATTGTTTCTTTCAACATTGCATTTCACTGGTTTGGCAGACACAGCCCTGCTAGCTAGCCTTTGTTGCTATTGCAGTAGCATGTCCCTGAATGGAATCTTTTCTTTCCAAAAAATATGTGGAAGTTCTTCTTTCCCCAGGAAGAAGATGGATGTAAAAAGTAAAAATAACAATTTGCCTTTTATGGTCTAAATAATAAGACTTTGGAGCCAGGCCTCACAGTCCCTGGCTACATGTCCCATGGCCAATGTTCCCTTCAAACTTTTCCTTCCCTCTGTGGATTTTTCCCATTCATGTGCAGAATAAATTTTCTGTGCACTGAGGCATGTGCTAATGTGAGCCACCAAAAGGGAAAAATAACTCAAGCTGTGGGCACTCTGCTAATCAGCTGGGTGGCATCTGAATCTCTCCTGAGCAGCCACTCAAGTGCACAGCTTACAGGGAATGCTGCCCATGACTGTGTCCACAGAAGGACCACGTGTAATTTTGGTGCTCGGTTTTCTTGATGAGGGAGCTAGCACACAATGACCAGGGTGTAGCTGTGATGCATACTTCAGCATTCTTGTTCAATCTGACCTTCGCTGAAAAATGCAGTGCTAGTTTTTTTTTTAAAGGGTAGACGTGCAGCAACATACAGCGTGCTCCAAAATGCAAACCATCGGTCAGTAATGGTAGTAGTCATTTCACAGCTGATTTCATAGATATGATAAGTATATTACAGCTGCAGAAATCCAATGTTATCAGGGTATTCCATGGGCTAAAGTCACTCCAGACTACAGAACAATTCCATAGCCTATCAGCAGGTAACGCTAATCAGTCACAAATTTAACACCTCCCACATCCCGTACCTAAACAAAAGGACTCTGGACTGTTCTCTGAAGACGCCTGCAAAGATATCAATCTTTCGAGGGGAAACACTGAGACAAACTGATCTCTGGTATATTTCCCCGGGAATCATATGGATGCCATGGATCCACAAGTCCCCCCTCCTGCAAGGAGATGATGTTTTCAAATTATAGGTCTAGTTATGACAGCAAGGAGACGCTACCCTATTAACCTAAACTTTGCTATTGCAAATGTGCTTATTTTCTGTAGCAAAACTGAATTGGTTTGTCACGACAATCCTGATCACAGAGAGCTGACTGAACACAGCAAACTATTCCTGGCTATAGCACATTTCCCCTCACTGCATGTACACCTCTTTTCAGTGGACTTTCCCTGAATATTTTAGTGAATTAATTTATTGGCAAGTACAGTTGCCAAAGCAGCAATTTTAAGCAACTACTGCAGAATATTTGTGGAGAGTGACTTTTGAATTTGTAATCATACTTTGTATGTAGAATCTGATTCTAATGGTACTAACGACCCATTCAGAACAGAACACCAACCAGTCAAGCAACCCTCTAGTTCTCCAGTCCTGGCCAGAGCCTTGTTGTAGGGTAGACAAGACTTGAAGTTTTAACATAAATTGAAGCAGAAAATAGGACTCCTGATGTTTTTGCAAAAAGTCTTAAGAGTCTTCTTTAGCTATCCAAAAATAAAAACAAAAAAAAGGGTGCCAGGAAAAGTGCATTTTCCTTTGCTGAGCTTTTCAATCTGTGTTCAGTTTGCAACCATATGCTCAGCATGCTTGCTGTAATTCAAATGTCATGTGGATCTTCTTGCTGCTGGGCACCATTTGCAGTCTTTGTCTTTTTGTCTAATGTGCTTTCCAATCTGGCACCATTTCCAGCCTGTGTTTGACTCACCTCCCGTATAAGCAGCAGGTGGAAGTTCTTACGGTATTCCTTGCATATGGCCAGGGAGATTTGCTTGTGTACTGTTCCTGGTGTGCTCTGCCCTGCATGTTCACTAGAGCTAAGCAGGGCGTTAACAAGTCCATTTTGGACAGGATTCCACCTAGGTCTCACCACTCTGCCACACAAGTGCTCGGCTGGTTCTTTTTCTCTGCTCTCTTGACTCTTTAAGTGTTGAAGACTTAGTTCTGGGTGGTTAGGAAAAGTGAGTCACTGCCCAGAGCAGTGGGTCAGTCTGTAAGTGCTCAAGGCATAAGCCTTGTCATTTGTGTTGTAATAGTGTCTAAAGAGCCATATGCGTGCAGTGCTCCATCTCCATAAAGGAAGAACCATCTCTGCCTAAGGCGCTTACAATCTCAGCATAAGGCAAGAGACAAGAGGTGGAAAGAAGAAACATGCAGGAGGAGAAAGTAACTCGGAGGCATTTGTGATCCATGTGGTAACTAGTGTTCACTGCATACATTTATCTAACTATGGATTGTCCCATGGGTACCCAGCAGACGGGAGTTTTGTGGGGAGATCTGAAGGACAGTTTCATGGAATTTTATGAGGAGCTTCCTACAGCACATCTCCACTTGAGTGACAGATCTAGCAGGGGAAGTCTCTGTATCATGCCATGCTGTGTAAAGCATAGTGCTGGGATTTTCTCTTCCTGCCCTGAGGGAATCTGGACGTGGAAATGCAGCAGGCTTTAAAAAAAATAGGGAAAAGTTTTTTTGCTCCACTTCTTCTGTTTAAATATTTTTATTCCTGCCTTTTCCCTGGCGAAAGCAAACCTTGCTGTGGAAATGTATCCTTGTTGCTGGCCATCCTAGGTCACCCCTCTCCAGAACTAGCAGGGCTCCTGTAGTGGATTGGTGAATTTCTAGCTGCACCTGATACCCTCATTACTGAGACATTGCTGCTACTGCTATAGCTACGCCCTGTGGCTCTTGGCCTCCTGCCTTACACCTCAGGCACAGACTATATGTCTGTCTGCTGAAGGTCTCCAGAGTTTTGGTTTCATTATGTCCAAATTTCATCTGTTTTTTTCCATCTCTTCCCATAGTTGCAGGAAAATGCTGCACTTTCTGATCCATTAGCCAGGGCTGGATTCAGCTGGAGCCTGATGTTGTTCCCATGGATGAACACTGCATTCAAGATAAGCTGCCTCCTCTGATTAGTGATCCAGTGCCAGGCACGACCATGGACTTTGTATGTTAGAGATGCCTGGTTCTCTCTGTTGCATTTAGTAACCCCTCCCAAGCCCTCATGTGCCCCTCAGGTCAGGACAGATTTTACCTGAGTAGCAAGAGCTAACAGAGCTGTGAATGATATTGTGACAGGTTGGGTCACAGAGATCCCCTTGAGACTGACACTCAGCATGCTGACCATACCACTGAGCCTGCCTTCATGGGAAGCTCCACCAACCTGTCCTAC
Organism: Carettochelys insculpta; assembly: GCF_033958435.1. Lineage (NCBI taxonomy): Eukaryota > Metazoa > Chordata > Testudines > Carettochelyidae > Carettochelys > Carettochelys insculpta. Next base: position 44,445,116 of record NC_134148.1, on the reverse strand, counting down.
CAGTCAGAAGCTCTGCTCTCCTCCAGCCACGTCACAGAGTTGGGGCAACAGCCCTCCAGAAGAGCAACACAGCCGCTGAACCAGCTCAGCTATGGGAGGGCTCAGCTAAGGGGCCGTTGCCAGCCCCCAGAAACACAACACGCAAAAGGGATGGAAACCCCAAATAAAGCCATCTTACTCTGTATAAAAGTTTCACCCAGAGAAAGCTCATAATATTTTCTCTATTACTCAATGAAAGAGAAATATGAAACAGCTGTTGTTTGCCCCCAATAACAATTATTTATTATTAACAATTATTTACATGGGGCTTGATAATAACCGAGTGATTTTTATTAAATACAAAAAATGGGATTTAAGTGGTTGCAAGTGGTGACAGATCAAAGTAAGTTACTAAGCTAAAATAAACAAACATACCAGCTAAGACTACTACACTAACAGAAATTGTTACAAATAATCATTTCTCATCCTAGTCCTTATTTCTGATAAAGTTCTTTAGAGCAGAGTCAATCTTTCTTTTTCAGACCTGAGCCCAGCTGTTTCTCCCCTCACTGGAGTTCTTTTTCTTTTCAGGTCCTTTCATGTGTTCCCTTGAGGTGGGAGCAGTTTATGAAGTCAGCAGAAGAAAATCTTAGTTTCCCATTGCTTAAACAGAATTTCCCCAGGGTGGAAAGCCTTTGTTTAATCCCCGCCAGGAAGAGTACAAAATTCAAGATGGATTCCAGCACAAGGTGGCATGGTTATCTGTCTTTGTAGCACCAAGCACAATCCAAGCTTATTGGAAAAACAAAACTATTCACAGATTATTAACTTGGGCACTAGGCCATTAAGTTCTTACGTACCACTAATGGCTTTCACCAGATGACCTAGATAAATAAACAGGTTTTCACTTCATATTCCAATTTCACATAAAGGAATGACACATACACATAAATAGAATATACACATTCAAAGGGCTGCAAATTTTTCATTCAGAGATTACATGCCACACTTTTCATAAACCATTTTTGAATTATGCATATATGTATTCAAAACATATTTCCATAAACATATGAGGGCAGAGAGTCCCAAGCCCTCTACCAGAAATTCTTAATTGGACCATCCCATTTTATTGCTGTATAATACATTGCCCATTAGAGAAGGGCTGTGAAGAGAGAGCCAGGTGTGGCCTCACATACTCACAGCTCGTGAGACCACTACTATAATAGGAATTACGTCTACCACATCTATTTCCAAAACAGTCTGGTTCCTACTTAAGTGAATGACAAAACTCACAATGAGTGTGATGGAAGAAGTGGGAGCACAGCAGTTGTATCATCACTCAGAGGAAGCTTGTGGGGCACAGAAGAAGTAATGCAGGAGACAGTGGAGTAAAGCCTAACAGTCCCTGGATTTCATGCCTGGTTCTGGGAGGCGCTGAGCTCCCTTAGCTCCTACTGAAGTTAAATTTGAGTTGAGGTCTGCACTTTCCAGTAGTCATTCCATGCCTGGCAGGCCTGCAGACTCTTTTGGCTGAATTCTACCTTCATGGCTTGTGAATCCCACAGTGATGTCAGCTGGGTTGCAAAAGGCATAAATGTGCACAGAATCTGGCCCCATGAACACCAGTGCTGCATTCCAAGGAGGCTGCTCTGTTAGCAGAGGCGTCCCAGTTCCCCAGCTCTTGGAAAGTAATTTGCAGGGACTGAAGTTTCTTGTGCCAGAGGGATTGGTGGCCCGCCAAAATACATTTGATATTTAACAGGCAAAGCTGAGGCCAAAGTAGTTCAGCTTAGTCTTCAGCTAATGTTTCCAGTCACACGAGCATTTCCACTTTACTGGACGGTTGCTCTAGTTCCAAACAGTTGTTTACATTACCCGGCAGTTAGTAGATCTGAGAGGCTTTGGGCCAGTGGCATCCACTCTCCCACCTAGAAACCTGACTCCTGCTTTGTGTGTCCGTACTTCCCCCAGCGCACTCCTTTTTCCAGCATTGTCAATACTCCAGGCTTCTCCATCGATCCACTGACTGTGAAAAGGCCAAGCCCCCACATGGGGTGACCCATTGTTCAGCCATTTCATTCAAGAGCCTCTGCCCCCCCTGGAAACTGTATCTGAGGCCCTTCTCATGAGGTACACTAATCTGCAGGCCGTGGGAGTACAGGGCACCTTAAGTTTCATGTCAGATTTGAATGATAGCAGCAGCTAATTAGGAATTACGGTTAAAAGGAGAATTTCAATGTATGGTGTTTTTTCCTCCCTGTCTCTCAGCCCCTCCCCAATTTCTCTCTCACTTCCCTGGGGCTCTGAAAAGGAAACCTGCTTCCTTGCTAACCCATGTTCCCACCAGGATGTACGGAATCAGTTATTTCTCCCTTCCCTGTATGGGAAGCCAAGCCAGCAGCCTCATTGCGGAGAGCCAGGCTAGGGCTGCAGAGCCCTATGGGGAGCCAGGCTGGGGCAGGGATACCTTTCAGCAGCCCCACGGCAGGGGGCCCATCTGAGACTGGGGAGCCCTGCTGGCAGCCCTGCAGTGGCTAGGAGTGGCCTAGCCCAGGGAACCCCGCCAGCAGCTTCGCCAGCTGCTCAGCTGTGGTGGGAATCCAGGTTGAGGACAGAGAAAGGCAGCCCTGATAGCAGCCCTGCACGGGGGGTGGGCAGGGAGCCCTGCCTTGACATCCCCACTTGGGCAGAGCTCTCCACTGGCAGACTGGCAGACCTGGGCAGTGGGGAGCTGAGCAAGGGGTGGGAAGCCCATCCCCTCAGTGGTGGGGAGTGGCCTGGGCCAGGGACCCTCGTCAGCAGCTCTGCAGTGGCAGAAGCTGGGCTGGGGCTGAGGCTGGGGAGCTTTCCAGCAGCCTTATGGGTTGGGAGCCAGGCCGTAGCTTGGGGAGCTGTGCAAGGAGCCCTGCAGGGCAGCGATCCTCACTGGCAGCTCTGTGGCAGCAGGGAACTGAGCTGGTGGGGGTGGGGGGTGAGATCCCGTCCCCATGACAGTGGGGAACAACCTAGGTCAGGGTGCTCCATTGCAGGGAGCCAGGCCAGGGATCCCTGTAGCGGGCATCCCTGCTGGGGCAAGAAATCCCAGCAGCAGCCTGGTACTGGGATCCCCATCAGGAGAGGAGCCCAGGCAGCCTCAGGGCAGGGTGCTGGTGGCAGCCAGGAGGGGCTCCCCCTCCAGGCAATTCCGGAGGCCTGACCTCCCTTGGTCCAGCAAATTCCCTCGTTCAGGACCTGACAAGGGTGCTGGATCAGGGAGGTACAACCTGTTTTGTAATTTGGTCTGTCATAAAACTCTGGCACCTAAAATCTTCCTGGACTCTTGCCAAATCTGCTGAGTCCTTGGCCCCCCATTCCAGCATCTCCAACGACCCAAGCCAAATTCTGTGCACTTTTGCCTTCGTGATAAACATGGGAAAACACAAGCATGTTTAAACTGCTTAAAAAACTTCTTCAGTGCACTATCCCATACAGCTCTCTTTGACCTTCTGATTATTTAGACAGACTGAGCACTAAGATTTGAAATATATATTTATAAGTAGTCTTTTCCTATATTTCCCACAGAGAAACAAAGCAAACAAAAAGTGTTTTTTTCAACTGTGCTTAAACTGTTTCCTAAAATTTATTGTGTTTTATAGCAGGGAATTACTGAACATGGAATGATTTGCACAGGACCTTAACATGCCCTTTTTTGAAGTAGCACATTCTAAACAAAAGGCAGGCTTTGGACAAGAAAGCATTGTCAGGGTAAAGTAGCTTCTTTTTTGTGGGCCTATTGTTATTTATGTACTGCTGCACTGAGAAATTCCTCCAGGAGGTTGGAGTTAGGTTTAGGGTTGGAATGGAATGTTACACTGCTTGGTAGATTGAGGCTTTGTGTTTTTTGAGTTCATGAGTCTCTGCTTTGCAGATTGAAAGGCAATGAGTTCTTTTCTGATCTCTGGTTTTGGGATCACTACCAGCCTGGAATCCATTGGACCTGACAGAACATTGTTCACTAGAACAATGATTTATTTATTATTCAATTGACCTCAGGAAAGGCCAATGATTTTCAAATCAGCCCCCACTCATGGAAGCTGAGGGTTGGCCTGCCTGTGAGCTCTTAATGCCAGCTCTGATAAGTGCTGTGCTAACTGTTGCCTGAAAGTGAAAAATCCAGAGTGCTTTGGCAAAAAGAGTGTTAGCTTGCATGCTCACAAGCTATATTTGGGGCCGGGATTGAATTTATAGGGCTCACTGCAGTGGCATCATCAAACGTAAGGAAAACCAAGCTCAGTTGAAATACCTAATAGGAAATAGCAACGAAGGGTCCTGTGGCACCTTATAGACTAACAGAAAAGTTTTGAGCATGAGCTTGCGTGAGCACAGACTCACTTCATCAGATGCTGGTCTTGGAAATCTGCAGGGCCAGGTATAAATAAGCCAGAGCAAGGATGGGGATAACAAGGTTAGCCCGGTCAGCAAGGGTGAGGCTTACTACCAGCAGTTGATCTGGAGGTGTGAACACCAAGGGAGGGGAAGCTGCTTCTGTATTTAGCCAGCCATTCTCAGTCTTTGTTTAAGCCTGAGCTGAGGGCGTCGAATTTGCAGCTGAATTGTAGCTCAGAAATTTCTCTTTGGAGTCTGGTCCTGAAATTTCTTTGCTGTAGGACAGCTACTTTTAAGTCTGCTACTGTGTGGCCTGGGAGGTTGAAGTGCTCTCCTACGGGTTTTTGTATATTGCCATTTCTGATATCTGATTTGTGTGCGTTTATTCTTTTACATAGAGACTGTCCAGTCTGTCCGATGTATAGAGCAGAGGGGCATTGCTGGCACATGATGGCATAAATTATATGCCATATATATATATATATAATTTATGCCATCATGTGCCAGCAATGCCCCTCTGCTCTATACATCGGACAGACTGGACAGTCTCTACGTAAAAGAATAAACGCACACAAATCAGATATCAGAAATGGCAATATACAAAAACCCGTAGGAGAGCACTTCAACCTCCCAGGCCACACAGTAGCAGACTTAAAAGTAGCTGTCCTACAGCAAAGAAATTTCAGGACCAGACTCCAAAGAGAAATTTCTGAGCTACAATTCAGCTGCAAATTCGACGCCCTCAGCTCAGGCTTAAACAAAGACTGAGAATGGCTGGCTAAATACAGAAGCAGCTTCCCCTCCCTTGGTGTTCACACCTCCAGATCAACTGCTGGTAGTAAGCCTCACCCTTGCTGACCGGGCTAACCTTGTTATCCCCATCCTTGCTCTGGCTTATTTATACCTGGCCCTGCAGATTTCCAAGACCAGCATCTGATGAAGTGAGTCTGTGCTCACGCAAGCTCATGCTCAAAACTTTTCTGTTAGTCTATAAGGTGCCACAGGACCCTTTGTTGCTGTTACAGATCCAGACTAACATGGCTACCCCTCCAATACCTAATAGGAAATCTCTGAGATCAGGTTTGTGGGTGTTTGAGAGGTCAGTGAAGACCCAGCTTTCCTAACAGGCTGCTCTGGAGCTGACTGACTAGGGAAATCTTGACCTCAGCTTTGCCTCATGAGCACTGACCTTGTAGAGTGTTTGCACTCACATGCATTGAGACTCATCTGAGGAAACGTTTAAAAGATTCACTGTGTTTTTTCTCCTGTATTTACCATACGTTCTGTTTCCTGAAACAGCCATGTGTATTTTCAGTGTCTTCAAAGCCTCTCCCAGCTGTTATGTTCCATTTCTTTTACAGTTTCCTTCATGGCAACCTGCCCACTTATTTGTCCTTCCAGAGTTCATAGGTACAGCAGCAAAAGGAGAGGAGGAAATAGCCATAAGGCCTAATCCAAAGCCCTTTGAAGTCAGTGGGAGTCTTCGAATTTGGCTTTGGCTCAGGCCTTATGTGAGTAATGAGTTGTTTTTTTTTGTCAGCTAGTGACATTTTGGCACATTGCTAATAATGTAACAATACAGCGCCACAAGTGTACAGGGAACAATAGTAATAGGCCAGAGGGAGCAAACGAGAGACCAGCTGGATCCCGTAAGACATACTAGGAAGCCTAAATTTAAAACAAAAAAGACCTCAGAATGTCTCAATGGCCCTGGACATTTGCTCTTGGATTTCCTTTGGCCCATGGGAAACTCCTGGGTGGTTCTTACACATTTAGGTTCTGAATGATATGGGAAAATACCACCTAAATTATTAGTTGTGTTTTCATCCTTGCTCACTATGCTACATCCTTTTCCAGTATCACTGTGTCTCTATTTGCCAGGCAGGATCTGTTCTCCTCCAGTGGCCCAGTCTAACTTCTTATTAAGGCCATTGGAGACACAGCCATTTCCATCAGTGAAGGGTAGCTCAGATGTTAAACATTTTAAGTGAAATACACTTGATTTTAATGGGAGCCAGGATTTCACCCTTGAATACTCTGTACAAAATGTTAAGCATCTAGGGTGTGCCAGCCTGGAAGTTGTCGGGGGCGGGGAGCCCAAAGAGCCAGTTTACTGTGGTTGTTGTTTGACAATGCAGAAATAAGAGTCCCAGTGCAAAGGGATACTCAGAAAAAAAACAAATCCAGAAGAATTATTCTGAAGTGGCTAATTTAGTCTATTATTCCATGTAGACAAGCCCTGAGAGGTGAAATCTCAATGTCCTAAACATGGTTTGTGACTCTCCTAAGAAAAGGTTGACGGTTTGATAGTATATCTTTTTTTAAGCCAAGAAATAATGTCTTGGAATACCATTCACTGGGGCAAAAAGGGCATTACTTATTCTGTAAGACAGGCATTGTGTCAAAAGGAGGCGGAAGTGACAAAGCGCTATCGGACACGAGATAATCAATTCCTACGACTCAAGGAAGACTAGACTATGCAGCATCACACAGTAAGTATCCCTTTAAGTATACACCTTTAAGTTTCCTCAGAGCAGAAGTTCTTGCCCAGTAATTCAAGTAATTCATCACACAGTAAGTATCCCTTCAAGTATACACCTTTAAGTTTCCTCAGAGCAGAAGTTCTTGCCCAGTAATTCAAGTAATTCATCACACAGTAAGTATCCCTTCAAGTATACACCTTTAAGTTTCCTCAGAGCAGAAGTTCTTGCCCAGTAATTCAAGGTTCTGATCATTAAATGACATCAGAGCAGAACTAGGTGGCCTGGCTCCACCAGAGAGCTGACATACGGAAGAGGTCTTAAAAGCTATTTCCTGACAAAGCAAAGAGCTAGAATATGCTTCCACAGAGCGTGTGGAGACAGGTCATATTAAGATATTTCAGTAAAAAATGGAGGCCTGGGATTTAAAATTAAAAGGGAAATATTGGACTTGGAGCCTAGGAATAGCTGAGCAGCATTCTTGCCTTTTGCTGGAAGAGGATTTTATAATGGAAGTTTGTATTCCGACAACACACTTCTTAAAAATTTGTTTTGTTCTTTTTTAAAAAAAAGGTTTCTAACAAGAGAGTGCGGAGAGCACAGCTGTCATTATACTGCTTTGGACAGGATGGGTCCTTGAGTTGTCTCTGTTCTGTAAGGGCCACACAATCCATTTCCAGTCAAGAAGCAAAAGTGTGTCACATCCCTTCCCTTCTTTTCCAAAGCCTTTCTATAATGGCCATTGACTCCCAGTGCACTGCAAAATTCCTGCCTTAGAAGTGAGACTTTATTTTCCATTCACGCACAGTGCACAATGGAAAACATCAACAAATTGTACTCCAAGCAAGAAGCCCCCAATATATTCACAGTATTTTCATGGACAGACGTGTGCAGATGCTACAAAAAAATCTCCACCTCACCCATATGACAGTCTTCAGCTATGCTGCTGCACACACAATATTGCACTTCAGGAGAGGAAAGCTGAAGAAAAAGGAAAGAACTGGGAAGTCCTTAGTGCTACTTAGACCATTGATTGAAGTGGACGCAGGATCGAGCTCATTACTGCAGTAGGGATTCTGTGGGCAGTGGCAGCTGGAGACCGTCCCTTTTCCCTCTGCCCTTTAAGATCACTGGAAGGTAGGCCATTGACCTCAATGTCATTCTTGTACAGATGGGTCAGAAACAACTTTCTCCACCCCACTTCCTCAGCAGTACGATTGGCCATGAATTCACAGACAAGCTCCAGCATGGAGTGTGCAGGCAATCCAGGACCTTATTGCTAGGGGTGAGTGGGTGGAGTGTTTGGGGGCTTGGGAGGGGGATGAAGCTGCGCGGGAAGAACTATGAACCATTGCCTCAGTGACACCTGTGCCCTGAAAAGATTTGCACAGGTGTTATTGATTTGCCTTGTAATCTGTAACTCAGTAAACAATTCCATTGCAGATGCACAAAGGCAGTTTATTCTTTCAGCTGTGTTTTCTCTGCAGAGCGAATATGGATGGAAAGTAGCAGAAAGCTTATTTTTGTCACTAAGTCAATCGATCTGAGAGTGCACTCAGGGAATGGGTCTGTTAACTTCAAAGGTGCCATTTTCCAGTCACTCTTCAGAGTTGGGATTGAAAACGCTTGTCATAGTAGATTGGCGAAAAAGCATTTCATGTTAGATTCTGGAACATTTTGTGGAATGGGGCTGCTGGTGACAGAAGATCTTAGGATGTTTCAGTAAATTACAGTCCCGTTATGTCAGACGAAGACTGCAAATTATATGTATTAAGGACTGTGAGTCTCTTACAGATCAGGTCCAGGTGCAGAATAAAATGAAATTTCAGCATGTGGAAATGTCTGCTCCTGTGGTGTATTGTAAATCAATTAATTTGTATAACCACAGTGCTGATAGAACATCACAAGCCCCTCCCTGAATAGATTATTATAAATGGCCTTGCAGCTTTGATGGTCCTGTGGAGAAGGCACGGTGCAGACAGATTTAGGAATCTACAGGCTAGCAGTCTCTGTCAAAGCCTTGGGAATGGAAATGTGCTGGCATTAGGAATTCAAAACAGAATCCTTATAACTAATCTCCTGTACTTGTGGTATCACAAAGATCAAAAGCAATAATTAGGAAAGTGGATGCTTTGTTTTGTTACATTAAAAATTATGCTTGTTAATTAGGAGGCAAAGAATTTTGTGATTAGCTTTCAATGAAGATATGGCACCAAAGAGAGCTTAATTATACCTCTAATGATCTTGGACAGTTGCATAACTGTTGTTTCCCAGAAATACTTTAATATTATACTCCCCAGAATGCTGGAGTTAGGCTCCAGTTCACTTCTCCCTGAAGATAGCGGAAAGACTGCTGTCTATTTCAGTAGGATGTGACTCAGCCAGTTAGAGACTTGCTTAAACAAACTACGCAGGCACGTGGTTCACTTTAAGCACTGAGTAAGGAGGGACTGTCAAGGGTACTGGAACAATTTGTATAGTGGAGGTGCTGAGAGCAAACTGAACCAAACTGTAAACCAAGGTTGTTATGGAAGCCACCTTAAGCTAGCACCTTCAGGGCACATCTTCACTCAGTGGAAGATTGATGTTGCCACAGTTGATCTTCCGGAGTTTGATTTAGTGCATCTGCTAGGGATGGGCTAAATCAAACTCACTAGGCACCCCATCACCCATGGTACTCCTTGCCTGTAAGGAGGAAGGGAAGTCAATGGGAGAGTTTCTCCCAATGACTGCCTGCAGCAGGGCCACGCTGGGAATTTGATTTAAGGCATGTTGACTCCAGCTATGCAACTCTCGTAGCTGCAGTTATATATCTGAAGTCGAATTTCTTTTGTAGTGTAGCCGTGTCCTTACTTCTAGCATCTGTGGGAAGGTATTATTCTTCAGTTAGTAAAATGAACGCTGATATTAGACACTTCCAGACTTTGTGAGGAGAGGCTTTTGAGAGACAGGTTCTGAACAAATTACACACTCTGTTTTCCCTCCTTGAACTGTAATTTCACTTTAACTCAATATTTCAGATCACTACAAACTATCTTGTACTATTTCTTTCATTATCATACATCTTTATTTGAATGCGCCTGGGATGTCTGTCTTGTTGTGTGCCTGGAATCAAATGAAAAGCCTGCATATTATGGATCCCCATCCAGTGGTTTAAAGCAGATAAATTCCCTTGCAGATTAGAAACTGTATTTTTGGTTTCAATTAATTCCAACTGCTCCCATTTCAGTGTTTGGAATCGGCCTTCACAAGATTTTTTGTTTCCCCCCCACCCCTTCAAAGCTACAGCGTTCTCCAAGTTGAGTAGTGTGATAGCTGGAACTAGTGCTTTGAAGGAGCAAAGCCCAGGAGACATTTTGTGGTCTACAGCTCTTGAAATATTTGACTATATCAACTCAGAACAGGTCCCCGCAGAGGGCACTGATGCTCCTTTTTTGGGCTAGGCCAGAATGAGATTTGATTTTCATGGTTGGTGCTTCTGGGAGTGCTTATATGGGATTTGATTACTAGAGGGTGACGAGGGAGAAGCAGTGCCCAGAGGCTAACTGCCTTGTAGAGAAAAGGTGGGTGAGGTATTTTCTTTTATGGGGTCAACTCCTTTTTATGCTCATTCATTATTTCTCCTCTCCCTGTTCCTTGGAGAAAGTAGAAATAGGGCCCCTCCAAGGGGAGGCTGTTGCTGGCTGCCTTAGACTGACAACTTGAGTCACTAAGTCATTAGGCTCAGCCTTGCCATAGTGCCATGTCTCTGAGGTGGCACTTCAGGGTTCAGTCTGGGAGAGGGAAGGCTTGAGGTGAGTGGGAAGTAATATTTATTCAGTGGTGTTCTGATTCCTTTTTCTCCTCACTCCCACTCAGTGAGGCCAAAGACTTCCCCAGGCCCCAGAGCAAAGGGAAAGGGTGGGGGCCAAAGGCAGAAGGGGTGGGGCCAAAGGCAGAAGGGGCGGGGCTAAAGGCACTCAACCTCAGCACTGATGGAACCGTGGGACCAGCCCCACCACAGGTGTGCTGAGTGGCAGAGTAGCACTTCAAAGGGACCCAGAGCTCTTGCCACCACTGCTGCTACCAGAGCAGCATCATCTTGGAGCTCCAGGGCCCCTTGAAAAGTCAGGCCCCAGGGCATCTGCCCCATTTGCCTCACCCTGTTGGCAGACCTGCTCCCATTGGCTGCTAAGAAGGACCGGCATGGTTCTTCTCCTGGCTCCTACTTCTGACGGCTGGGGATGGAGTGTTTCTCCTCCTGCTCCCCGCCTCCACTTCCTAGATGTTTGTGTAGGCCCCTCTGTATTGGCAATCTGGCTCCAGAGACTACAACTCACATGAGGGTTTGGGAAGGCGAGGGGGCTTTTTGGCCAGGCTGAAAAAAGATGGTGGTCTCCTGTAGTTGGAGAGAGAATGCTGATGGAACAGATTGCTTCAAGGCAAGTGTGAAGCTTTCTCCCAGCCAGAAATTGCCTTGGGGAGCTGTAGCCTGTTGATGAGAGACCCTGCAGGGAAGGTATTTGGTCTGTGGGTGTTAGAGTGCTGCAGAGGCCAGCTCCAGGTCAGAAGCCCTGTTCAGTTGGTTGATTTGCCTGGATTGACACACAGAACCCTGACCAAGCTGTCTGCAAGCCAGTGAACAACAGGTGCATGCCACCACAAGCAAGTAAATGGGATGCTGATAATTAAAGAGTGTGCACACTGGGGTGGGAGAACTGAGGGCAGGGTACATGCCAGTTTTGTTTAATTTATTTCTATGTATATTGTTAATTGATTTCATTCATGTTTAGTATGTAACCCTGACTCCTTAAGTTAAGTAAAGGTGTGTGGTGATTCTTATGTGGTCAAGAGGAGCGTTGCCAGCAGACCCAGAGAAGTGATTGTTCCTCTTTATTCAGCTTTGGTGAGGTCGCATCTGGAATACTGTGTCCAGTTCTGGGCCCCCAATTATAGGAAGGATGTGGATACACTGGAGAGAGTCCAGCAGAGGGTGACCAAAATAATTAGGGGGTTGGAGCATATGACATGAAGAAAGATTGAGGGAATTGGGACTGTTTAGTCTGCAGAAGAGAAGACTGAGGGGGGATTTGATAACAGCCTTCAACTTACTGAAGGGAGGTTGCAAAGAGGCTGGAGAGAGGCTGTTCACGGATGGCAGGACACCGAACAATGGTCTCAAGATGCAGTTGGGAAGGTCCAGGTTGAACATTAGGAAAAACTTTTTCACTAGGAGGGTGGTGAAGCATTGGAATGGTCTACCCAGGGAAGTAGTGGAGTCTCCATCCCTGGAGATGTTTAAGTCTCGCCTTCACAAAACCCTGGCTGGGCTGGGCTGATCTGATGGGTTTGGTCCTGCTTAGGGCAGGGGGCTGGACTTGATGGCTTTTTTAGGTCTCTTCCAGCTCCATTGTTCTATGATTCTATTAGACATATACTAATTATACTGTTTGGGAGTTAAATCCAGATTACCACTGAAATAAGTTTCCTGGCGGTTTCCAAAGGCATCCCATTAAGTGTGTACAGGGGCCAGCCAGGTGGAGGCACCACCATTTTACAGAGCTTTAGAAATCAGGGGTGGAAAGGGGATTTCCAACTATCCTATTTCACCAATGGGACACTCAGGATGTCCTTTAATATCGAACCTATCAGGCACACAACTGAGCACTGCTTGCTCCCGAGTAACCCAAGGAGGAGAGAAAAGAGGTTACATTTGGGATCACCAGGATCCTTCCTGTCTGTTTTCCCACCCACTTCTCTTGTGCGCCTGGGCTGAGTGAGTTCCCATGGGTCTGCACTGGGTACTGACAGCAGGAAAGGCGTGTACGTCTGAATGTGGCAGAGGTGTGCACCTGCCCCTTCCCTGCCTTTACTCCTGATGGCACCAGCAGGGCTGTGCTAGGGCCAGGGTCAGATTTCTGGTCAGCCCCAGTAGGGATGTGCCTAGAAGCACCAGGCTTCTAGGGGCACCTAAAATTGGATTAAAAGGTTCATGTTTTGCAGAACACACAAAGGTCAGTGAGGTTGTAGAAGATTAATTAGAAAGTGCTGTAGGAATGTTTTTGTGGGGTGTGTATAGTCATGGCTGCTGTAACTCGGTGGGCAGGTGTTAGATTGATACTATCCTTGCATGAAAATGTGCTTGAATTAATACTTCTATTATGATGTTTGCTTGTAAAAAGTTCTTGTCAATTCAGTAGCTCAGAGTTTTGAAGGCTGCCCTGGCTTCTTGATGAAATGTGGTTAGCGTCACTGGATCTGCTCACATATTAATTACAATAAAAGGTTGACATTCAACAGGACATTACATGTGGAAAGGCAAGTACTACAACTCTCATATCAGGGAGGATAACTGCAGCTACATAAGAATTTCCCCAGATTAGCAGAAACAAATAGTTGGGAAGAAGTCATCATGATGGGGTCCTGCTAGAAACATGAGCTCTGTGCACCATTGAAAACAATTATATTTTTCACTCTTGATTGCTGTTCCTCATCAGCAATTTATAAGTTTCACAGCCTCTTGATTACCTGAACCAGTTGTAACAGGCTTCAAACCTTCCTTTCACCTTAACATATCTGGAAATGCATATGTTTTTAAAGCAGAATTTCAGTAATCCTATTGAGAGTGTACCAGAATTAGCAGATTGGCCTGGGGTGTACAAAACACAGAAGATTAATGTTTGGCTAGTCTGAAATTGGGACTGTCTTTGAAAATAAGCTGTTTGGAACAGGAACACAATTTGTGAAAGCACCTAAGTCACTTTTAATTCAAAAAGAGTAGTTAGCCATCTGGGCACTATAACATTTGTACCCCAAATGCGAATGTATCTATATGCTTTATAATTGTATCAGCGCTCTCAGAAGATTTTCAGCAGCATCCTGATTATTGTTTTTTCCTGCAGATCAGAGGTAACCAGTTGCCAGGTGTGACAAAGCCCTCGACCACCCTTTAAGGGTTCTGCATGTCCAAACGGTTCCTTGAGTGCCTCACAGAGACCCCTTTTGTTGCCCTAGGACTTCCCGAAGACAAAGGTCTCCCTTTACTGAGCCATTTTCATCACAGCCCAGTCTGAATTTTGGGGTGGAGCAGATCACTCTCTGCCAGCCTTGGGCTCTGCCCCAGGTGATCCGCCATCCCAGGGAAGTGGTGGGGGGAGTCCAGTCCCACCCACTGCCCTGGACTCTGGCCCAGGGACCCTAGGGAAAGAGGGAGCTGGTGGGGGCTTTTTACCCCTGCCCCATGGCACCGACCTTTCCCTTGGCCTCTTTGCCCACCACTACCCTCTGGGTCTTTTCCTCCCCCTGTACCGTGTGGCTGGGTTACAGGGCCATGCTGTTCTCTGCTCAGGGCTGGTCTGGTCTCGTCCACGCTTCTCCTCCAGCCTCCTTCTCTCTGGGTGCAACTCCCCTCTGCTCTAGCTGCCTGGAGAAAGCCTGTTATAGAAAGCCTGGAGGCCTAACTGGCCCCAGCTGCTTTAATTATGGCCTATTGCTGGCTGACTCCAGATGTGCCCCAGCTGCCTCTCCAGCCTGCAGAACTGCACCCTCTGTGACCCTACGAGGGGAAAGTGGTTCCTCCAGATAGGACTCAAACTGTCCCCGCTCCCTCAGGCGCTGATCAGCTGCAGTCTGTGGTCTGCCACATGGGTAACTAGTGATATCATGGTGCATAAACTTCATGAGGTTTTTAATGAAAAAATATTGAGTAGCGTGAGAACAGAGAAATCTTCAAATATTAAATTTTCTTTTGTAACAATTTAATTTAACACGCTTTTGAGCTACAGCCATTTAAAAAACCAACAAACTTAGAAACTATTTCTTAGTAAAATCTTAGAGCCCTGATGAAAGCAACAAAATGTTGCAAGGGACGGCACTATTGCTGGGAAATAAAACAGGAACGTACACAGCCTCCTTAAATATAAAAAATTTACATCTGTTTGGAAAGAAACAAAATAGAGGTGGTAACGTGATGGGCTGCAGTTTACATACAAATTATACACAGCAATTCCTTTGTCATCTCGGCACTTGTACTGTAAGTGGCTTCACACAGTACAAAAGAGTGGCACCAAAAGCGGGTCGCTATTCTGAACTGTACAATTGTATGGCACAGTATCATTTAACTGATACTGGGCTCACTCCTACTTCAATTAAAACCAACAGCAAAAGCCCATTTATGTCAGTGCAACTAAGATTTTATTCACTGTCTCCAATTATTTGGTCTCTTTTTGTATCCTGAGGAGCAACATACAAACAAAGTTTGATCAACATGTTTTGGAACTTTTCCCAGGGACCAATATAATAAGTCCTCCCTAATACACTGAGGGATTAACACACAGTCACTACTGGACTGTGGGCAGATAAGAACAATGCCTGCCTTGGTGATTATGTACCCTTTCCTTGTACAATATTAGACAGTCTATTTACAAAGAATCAACTAACTAACAACAGTAAAGCTATATATGCAGAAAGAAATTTAAAAAAAACTGCAGAAACAAAGATAAACCTTAACTAACCACCAAATGTATACCAAGTGTTGTAATCACATGCAGAAATCCAGTTGTGCCATTAACAATCCAATTTGTCATTCATGCCTTCCAGAGGAATAATGCGGAGAAGGTAAAATAGTAGTAGATGCAGTTTTAATATATTATTCATGAATTAGACTAGGATAGTACTCCCGACTCCTTAAAATTACATCCTGGGGTAATGTAATTTTTCCTCCAACTTAAAATTTTCTCTTCATTTGTCCCCACCCTTTGACCTTCCATCTAAAACACTCACTTTTACACAGAAAAACATCTGCAGCATCAAAAGGGTAAGGAATACTCAGACATGCTGGAGGAAATACTCTTGGTGATAATGACTAGTGCAGGCATTTTTCTTCTTTGCTCACTCTGATGTTTCTCAGTTTCTGACATTATGTGTAACTATCTTCAATTTGTAAACATTCTTACGTAAATTACAAAAGTGGGTTACCAGGTTTGAGTCCCTCAGGGAAAAAGGACAAAAAAAAAAAAAAAAAAAAAGCAAAAGCTACATGGTTTGGAATGATAGATGCTCACTTACATATAACAATAATAATTAATAATAAAAAGTCACTTGGTCAGAGTTTTGTGCTGGCCTGCCAACACCAACCAAAAGCCAAAAATGTCAAAAGATAGCACCATAAACATTTTAGAGAGGTCTCCCCAAAATGTTTGCTATTCTGTTTTGTTTCCGTTTCCTAAAATGTTCTCTTGTAGATTGTCTAACATTAGGCATGACATGAGATACGGAAAATTTTATGTTTTCATCTACTTGCCAAGAAACAGTACATTTCTCCATGGTAACTAGTCGGGCTTTGAGTGCTGTCTAGTGAGAGTGAGGTGCTGTTTTTCATACTGATCATTTGAGCACCACAAACTGTAGTTAAAAAAAATAAAATCCCTGTGTTTTTCAAAGAGCACCATGCAAAATCCCCAGTGGAGGAATGTGTAGCCACATTCTGCATTGCTATGTGAACAGATCATGTGGCAAAACCTAGTTTTAAGGAGTTCCTTTTGCTCACTGCATGTACGTTCTCTTGAAGCTTCTACACTTCTGTTCTTCCCCTTTCTGTATAGAGCCCTTCAACTTAAATGGTTTCACCTCCTGGAGGCACGTTCATTTCCACGATCCCGAGCACCATGTCCATGCTGGCGGCAGGTTCGGCAGCACTGCATGTTGACAGTGGGAAGATGGCATCTTCCCAGAATCCTTAGGGTTTGGCAAAAACTGAAGCTGAGGCGGTCCCGCTCACAGATGAAGGCTGAAGGAGGGAGAAGGGAGAGACAGAAATCATACTACCGTTAACACAAGGTTTGATGCAAAAATCTGTATTTGGCTGACGCACTATAAAATGAGTTCAGGTTTTGTGCCTTCTGGGCTGCTTGCTTAAGGAATTAGGTTCTGCAGGTAGCTTGATCCATGTTGGAGTGAGCTGTTCTGCCCTGTGCTGAGATCTGTAACTTTCCACATTGTCACGCTAGCTGGATAGGACTCTTCCTCCAATACAAATGATGGACAAAAATACGCTGGCTGAGTAATTTATTTCCCAAAGCTCAGGCTCTCTGTGCATCAGAATTAAGTTTTGTTTTGATATTTGCAGGACACCTGCAGGAAATGGCTTAAACAAATTGGTTCATCTACACACAACCCAAACCAACGTATATTAACCCCACTCCAGTGTCAGTAGATGTAATTCAAACAAATAGTTTTGGAATTCCTGAGGTACAGAGTGGTGGAGTTAGCAGTAAATTTCACTGGATTGTGTTTAAAATGGCCACCAGTATATTGTCAAAAATCCATTCTCTCAGAACCTGTATGCCCTCTCTGTCCTTATTGTGGGGCCTTATGTAGTGAAGGTTCTGTTGCAAATCTGTTGTTTTTTCTGCAGCGCTCATCAGCACTGCATCTGAGCTCCACACACAGACTCACAAGCCAAGTATCTCTCTCCCCACTTGACAGATCGGGGGACTTTGGTGCAGGGAAATTAGGTAATTTGTCCCAAAGGAAGCCTGGGCAATTCCAGGCATAGAAAAGAAAGCTGCGTAGTCCCCCATGAGCCCAAGACTCTTTTTCTAAGTCTCAGACTTGCTTTTCATCGTAAACCCAGTTTTGTTTCTCACGCTCATTTCCTCTGTTCACGATCTTTCATCGGATTCCTCACCATTGTACCTGAGCACTTGCCAGAACTAAAGCCACACACAAGGCTGAACAGCTGTCTGCTTGTGATTTCCACGTTATACTTGGGCTGAGCACTCTGTGGCTGCAGGAATCTTTCTTTCTTGCCTCAGTTTCTTCATCAGTAAAACAGACACATCTGGGCAGGGTAATGGAAGGCTACATTTATTAATCTCTAAGACACTTTTATTTTCTGAGTGAAGGCCCTATAATCTTAGAAGTACATGTGTTGCCATATTCACTCAGTAGTGGATTTACCATTGTGCCAATGGTTCCTTGGCACTAGGCCCAAGCTCAGAAGGGGCTGTATCACTCACTTCCTCTCCTCCCCCCATGCTGTAGAGAGCAGCAAGCATGCAGCATAGGTGCTGAGAGCCCAAGGGACCCTGGGAGCTGCAGTTCCTTGGCCAACGTGAGACTTTCCTGGTACGGTAATAAACTAGTCTGGCACAGAATGTACTTTGTTCCTTGAGTCTAGAAGAGGCCACACTCGGAAGGGGCTGAAAACAACCACATAGGGGCCCACAAATCTGTTTGTGGCTGGGCCCACAAAACATTAATCTGTCCCTGCATTGATTGAATGGCTTGCTCATTGCTTGTCAAAGTTTCATGACAGCTCCATGTATTTCAGTTCAGCAAGAGAAACACTAATCTGTGAAGTTTGAGAGAAACTCACAGGCTACCTGTACAGCATAAGTCAGGCAGAATGCTGGCATGCAAATGTGAGCGGGACATTGTTTGCCTGTATTAACGAGTGACTCAAACAGAAACTGGGGAACACGCCTGGGCTTACAGTAAGGCTTGAAGTTGGGAGGATGAGCAGCAAACCATAATTAGATTTGAGGGGGTTTTGTGATTATATTGTCCAGGAATGCTATTGTGATGAGGTAATCCATAATGGACTGCATCAGAAATCAAAACTGAAGAGCTGACGTTATTCTGATTAAAAGCCATCTACTTATTTCATGGTGCTCTTGGAAGAATACAAAAGAAGTCAGCACTCCAGTGAAAATTACATCCCATGCATATTGTGGAGATGGAACGCTCAGACCCAGAAATCGCCTGGAAGCAAACTACAATGTTCAGACAGCCAGGTGAATGACTGGCATCCACCTGGCTGTACTGTGCAACATCTGTCTGTGATATGACTCACACTTATTGTGTAACTCACTGATTTACACATATATAGGAGAACAGCTAATGGAGAGACCCAGGCCGATTAAATCACTGGTATAGACCTTCCTTCCCTCAATCCCACGAATCATAATAATTCGCATTTATACAGCACTTGAAAACTTCAAAGGGACTTCCAGATGTTAACTAATAGTCCTTGCAAGGTGCTGAAGGACATCCACTCTAGCTGACTTCAGTGAGAATCGCAGCATTACTTGGCTGATTAAAGAACCCTGTTGTGTAACTGAATCATGACACAGACACCCCGCCCTGTTGCCCCTACTAGCCTCCTGTAGGCAAAGCCTGGAAGCATATCTCATGAAGTCACCGTGGGGGTGAATTCTGTACAGACCCATGCCCTGTCTATGCTACTCAGGCTTTGTGGCCTCCAGACAGATAAATAATAAATACAATAATGCTAAGCACTTAATTTTGCTAAAGTGATGTCACAAGCCTTATCTGAGGTGATGGAGTTTCTATTAGCAACTAATATGAATATTCAGCCCCAGCAGAAAAGAGGACTCTGATTCCCAGGGCCACACTTGTCTTTGTTCCTATAACGACTTTACAAAAGTATGCACAAAAAGCCGACGTAGCTCATCTGTTTGGCACGTGAGAGCCTTGATTCCATTGGACTTGAAAGGCAATATTTAACCTGGACCCCATGCATGTGGTTTGTTTTCCATGATTGTGGTGGTGATGGTGTTGGTGAGGATATGTTCAACAGATGCTTCAAATGAGATCTTGCCACTGTGGCTTTAATAAATGCGTAGCCATCTAAAGTCAGCAGTTATGGAATTCTGGCAACATGCTAATTAGGATTGAGTGACATCATAACAAAGGCTATATATGGACAGGGATCTGCTCGGGATGGCAGAAAAGGAATGGAGAGCCTAGCCGTGCCATGTAGCCATTGCTGCCAAATGTCTCCTGTGCCAGAAGAGGGATCAGACACTATGGACCCACAAGGTAGGTACCTGGTAGCCGTGTCGTTTGGCTCTGACACAGCCAACACATTGCTGGGCTGGGATAAGAGAGGTGGGAATTTGCCAGGCACTGGCTGAAAGCACTCTGGAGACACAATTGTGGCAGCTGTTTTCAGGGGCAAGAACTTATTCACAACAGGACTGGCGGAGGCATGCCTGGTGCATTTACAACATGGAAAGCCCTTCCCTGGTGATACAAGCAAAGGCAAAATACCAGAATCCATTATCTTTAACCTTGGTTCCTCAACATGCAAAACTGAATCTCTGGGGCTTAGTTCTGTTACCATGTGAGATGCAGATCCAAATAGCTGAGGTCAAATAAGACGTAACAGTAGTAAGAATGCTGAATATTTAGGTAGGTGGTGTCAGGGATTTTTATCTCTAGGACATAATCACCCCCATGTGTCAGGGGAAACAAGCCTCTGGCTGAGGTAAAATCTATACAGGAACATGGGCAAACTAAAAGCTTATAGGCCGCCATTTTGTGGCCCCCACCCACGGCCATTTTGGGGCACTTAGCTTCCCCGGTAACTTGAATCCACAAAGCCAGGATCCAAACAAAGCCCTCTAATTGGTCGAAAGGAATGAGCTTCCGCCGGCTTCTAGAACTTTCGACCAAAAGAGAGGACCTGGTTGAAAACCGTGAACAGAATCATGAATATTAAAATCAGCTAATGAATCATGCATGAGAACACTGAATAAAAGGTGGCGCAGCACAGCACTCAGTGTCAGTCTGGGGAGTCTGTCTGCCTGAGAAGATCAAAGAAGCCTTTGCGAAGAGCTCCAACTTGTTCAAAGAGCTTTTGAATCACTACTACCCAGTAGGGTTCGCCCGCTGTGGTGATAGTGTACTGGTTCTACCCTTAGCAGCCCTGAGGTGGATCAGGCAAGTGGCGAACTGGTCTCGTCCCTAGGACGTAGTACTGTGTACTTGCCTGGTGAAACCCAGGGCCTGCCATCTAAAAGCGGCAAGCGGGCTCTGAGGTGGATCTGCTGGGTGGCGAACTGGCCTCACCCCTAGGGTGCGGTACTGCGTACCCAGCTGCTGAAACCCAGAGCCCACCATCAGCAGCGGCACCCTTGCTCCTGCCACACCATCGCACTCAAGCCGCACACCAATCATTCTACTGGACTGGACAGCCAATCGGATTCGACCTACAACCTGGACTAGACACCTCATTTGTCGGACACGTAAAACCAATAAGGCCTACGACTCAGCCAGGCCTCACATAAGAACTCATACATTTATCTAGAGACACTGGTAGGCACCAGGACCCCTTACAAGGGAGTGAGGGAGCATAGCCCTCACTGTGCCTTCCTTCGACGGGGGGAGGGCAGTGCCTGGGGGCCTGACCCCATACGGCCGGGCCTATCTAGCCTACGCTATATTGCAAGCCACACTTGGTTAAAAGCGTTTTATAATAGTAGTTATATAGACTGTTTGGCGTTAGATTGTTATTTGTATAAACTGTTTTAATGATAAGACTGTTTAAGATAAGTAGATAATAAGTACTTCCCCCTTACTGTTCCCTTGTACATTTCTCCCGAGTGGGCAAAAGCCCCAGGAAAAGACTGGGGTTAAGGTGCCGACTGTGGATAAAGAGACCCGTTGGCTTCCACCACTGGTCACTTGGGCCAGGGGTAGCGTCCCGGCCCAGATTCCCTTCCCTTCCTCCCATTTCCTCTCTAACGACCATACTTTCCTTTGAGGACACTGCTGGATTCCAAGATGGATTACATGTTTATAGTAGTAAGTTGAATATAGTTAAGATTAGAGTTAATGAACTGGTTTATGTGTTTATGTTATTGTTGCTGTTGGGTTTTTGTGTGTTATTTGTGTTAATAAATTTCTTGTTAATTATATTCTAAACTGGTGTTGTTGTCTTCTCTCTCTGATTGGGTGCCTGCCTGTTAGGGGAGGGTGGACCTTAGGTGGAGTTCCATTGCTCCTTTAAGTGACTGTGTTGCTCCTCCTGCCGGTGGGTAGTGGGACTCCCCTTTCTTCGAGGACCCTGGGTTCTGGCCCTGGCTCGCCCGCACTTTAATTGGCCACTAAGTCGCAGGGGGAAACCACCGGGCGCTGACAGGTGGCAGCTATCAACGAACAGACGGGGTTTGGTGTTTGAGGCTCTTAGCACTACTTACATGGATGTAAAAACAAACACATGCCAGTTTTAGCTTCCTGCAGCATATGTGGCCATGGGCAGTGGGTGTAAGAAGCGCCGCCACCAGATGGGTATCTGGGCCATAGCTTCACGCATGCTTCACAGCAAGGCTCCGCTCCTGATCATCTTCATGCCTGTGGCGCCTCTTCCCACCCTTGCTCTGCTTCTTCCCCCAGCGATCCCTGTACCTGCTGCTTGTGCTTGTCTCCTCCCCCTAGGCTTCCCCCACCTGCTGTGGAGTGGCAGTGGGGAGGGCTTTGAGGAAGAGGGCAGAGAAGCATGAGCAGTGGAAGCCTTAGTGGAGGGGGCCAAGTGGGAAGGTAGGGCCTTGGGCAGGAGGAGACTCAATGGGGGGTGGAGCTACAATCTGGGTGCCAGTGAGCTACCCCACCTCTCAGGAGCATCCAGTTCTCATACGCAGCCTCCCCAAAAGTGGGAGTCAAGCACCCACACACACAGCTCCTTAAAATGCCATTAAGTCCCATTGCTGCTGTCTAGTTCAGGGGTCAGCAACCTGCTCTGCAGCTGCAGGCGGCTTTTTAAGGCGCCACTTGTGGCTCCGAACGCTGTCGCCCCGTCTCTACTTGCAGCTCCAGAGGCTGCCTTTGCTTTTAAAAACGCTGCCGTTAAAAAGGAACTGAGCTTTTTTGTTTAAGCGGTGGCAGCCTCCACAGCCGCTGAGCAGTCAGCCGTGGCAGGGGGAAGCTGGTAGGACAGGGAGCCCTGGAAGAGGAAGCTGGCAGGGCTCCACATGGGGCAGGTCAGCCTGCAGGAGAACTGGGGGGGTGGGAGGGGTGGCTGAGCCTGCCCCTGCCAGAGCTGCGCAGCCGTGCGGAGAAGGAGGCAGCCGTGGGGAGCAGCGGCAGCTGGTGGATCTCGTCGATTCAGGCAGGTAAATCCGGGGGATGGAGGGTAGGTTTGGGGCTAAGAGTGGTTACACTTGGGGTTGGGATGGCGGTTTGGGGCTGAAGGGGTTAAACCTCGGGTTGGGGGGGTAGGTTTGTGGGATGGGGAGTAAATATTAGGGATGGGGGGGCAGATCTGGGGGGCTGAGGTGGGTAAAGCCTGGTGCTGGAGGTGACAAATTTCTAACTGATGCAAATCATTGTGTGCGCTGTTCTTCAAATAGGGATGACAAAAAGTACTAGTTGACATTATTTATTAAGGACTGTCTCATAGTCACATGCATTTCAGCTCCTGAAATATTCATTTTGCAGCTGAAGTTGAAAAAATGGCTCTTCTCGTTCTTTTGGTTGCAGACCCGTGGTCTAGTTCAACTGCCCCCCGACCCAGCAATCCACTGGAATGATTAAAATTGATTCTCCTGCTTAAAAGAACATCTTAGAGCCTTCTCAAAGGTTAAATCAGATTCGTGGCTGAGGTAATCTACTGTTTGCAAGGTACTGCCTGCTCTTGGGAAGCGCTCTTGTGACAGGGCATTCCGCACGCTTTATGACAGTATGTTTACAATATGAATATGTCATAACTTAAATATGCTTGATTCAAAATGGCTGCAACCGGGGCTGCCGCCAGGGCTGCTGCAGCTGCCAGGGCTGCTGCTGGGGCTGCCACAACCACCACTGGGGTTGGCGCAGCAGCTGAGGCTGCTGCCGAGGCCGCTGCCGGGGCTGCTAAAGCAGCTGCTGCAGCCACCACAGACACCACCGGGGCTGCCGCTGAAGCCACCAGGGTAGCCACAACTGCCGCCAGGGTCTCTGCAGCCGCATCTGCAGCTGCCAGAGCCACCAGCTCCATGGCCGGGACAGCCACTGGGGCTACCACAGTGGCTGCTGCTTCAGCTGCTGACAGGGCTGCCACCAGGGCTGCTGCTGGAGCTGCCACTGGGACTGCCGCCGCCTCCGGGGCCACCACAGCTGCCGCTGGGGCAGTCACAACTGCTGCTGGGGCTGCTGCAGCTGCCTAGGCTGCCACTGGGGCTGCACAGCTCTCCTGGAGGCCAAGTTGGACACTGCCGTGAGCTCAGTGCCCCGATATTTATACCTGTGCCAGTGATGTCATAACAACAGCGCATCTGCCATGTCACCTAAGTGCTATTTGCTAAAATGGCAATACATTGAGTCTCATGAGTGTGTGTGTCCTGCTGGGTCTGCTCAAGTGCTTGTAACTTATCCTGCCTTCTGCTGCCCTGAAAAAGAGTAAAAGCCCAAACGTTAGGGAGAGCTGATTATGATTTTGCTTTAGCTCAAGTGGCAGAGTCTATTTTTGGGGAGTGTGGAGGTATGATCCTGAGAGGTTAGCAGGAGCAGCAGAAAGCACCTGGCTTCTGTTGTGCCAATCTGTATTCAGCCTCAGATTCACTCATAGCACGTCCTGACATCTGGGATAAAATGTAGCTCCAGAGCAGCTGGCAAGGGGAGGTTCAGAATCAGGAGAACAGGGATCCCACTACAATCATGCTCTGGGTTTTCTGTGCGATGCAAATGTCAAGGAAGAGCGCTGTCCCAGTGATAGCATGGGAATAAGCTTATAAGCACCTAGTCTCACATTTTTAGGTAAAGCTCAGTGGATTTCAACCTCAGGATGCATTCCTGGAGAGGAGTCAGATAATTAATGTGATCCATCAGAAGCTGTAGGGAGAGGTGTGTCCTGATCGAATCTTATTTTAATTACACAAAACAAAAGAGCAGCACTTTAAAGACTAACACAATAATTTATTAAGTGAGCTTTCGTGGGACAGACCCACTTCTTTTATTTACACAGATTCCTTCAGTATCTGCAGCTTTCACTTTGGGGTTTGACAGGTCCTTTTCCCAAAACCCAGCCCAATGGTATTCAAATTACTAGTTAGTTGTGAAAAACGTTCCCTCTAATTTTCTGTCCGGCATTTTTCATGTACAGAATAAATTTTGTTATGTGCACCAAGGCATGTGTTGATGACCACCACCAGTAGAAACATTTTCTGCTGGCCATGGACGCTCTGCGAAACAGCTGAGTGGAATTTGGATTCTGGGTGGAACTGATTGATAAATGAAGAGTAACAGGTCAGGGGGACCAGATGGCCATTCACCCAAGAGCTCTGAAAGATGTGAAATTGCAGAACTGCTGTGTGTTTTGTAACCTATCCTTTAAATCAGCTTCTATGCCCAAGGACTGGAAGATAGCTACTGCAGCAACAATATTTAAAAAGGGCTCTAGAGGGGACTCTGGTAATTACAGAGCAGTAAGTCTAACATCAGTACCGGGCAAATTAGTTGAAACGATAGTAAAGAATAAAACTGTCAGACACATAGAAGAACATAATTTGTTGGGCGAAAGTCAGCACGGTTTCTGTAACGGGAACTCACATCTTACTAATCTACTAGAGTTCATTGAAGGGATCAACAAACATGTGGATAAGGGGATCCAGTAGATATAGTGTACCTGGATTTTCAGAAAGCCTTTGATAGGGTCCCTCACTATAGGCTCTTATTTAAATTAGGTTTTCACGGAATCAGAGGAAGATCCTTTCATGGACTGAGAACTGGTTAAAAGGCAGGAAATGGAGGATAGGAATAAATGGTAAATTTTCAGAATGGAGAGGGGTAGCTGGTGGTGTTCCCCAAGGGTCAGTCCTAAAACCGACCCTATTCAACTTATTCATAAAGGATTTGGAGAAAGGGGTAAACTGTGAGGTGACAAAGTTTGCAGTTGACACTACACTGCTCAAGATAGTTAAGACCAAAGCAGACTCTGAAGGACTTCAAAAAGATCTCACAAAACTGAATGACTGGGCAACAAAATGGCAAATTAAATTTAATGTGGATAAATGTACAGTAATGCACATTGAAAAAAAAATAACCCCAACTATACATACAGCATGGTGGGGGCTAATTTAGTTACTACTCATCAGGAAAGAGATCTTGGAGTCACTGTGGATAGTTCTCTGAAAATATCCACACATTGCAGCGGCAGTCAAAAAAGCAAACAGGATGTTAGGAATCATTATAAAAGGGATAGAGAATAAGACGGAGAGCCTCTTATTGCCTTTATATAAAACATGGCATGCCTACATCTTGAGTACTGTGTACAGATGTGGTCCCCTCACCTCAGAAAAGATATATTTGCATTAGAAAAGGTTCAGAAAAGGGCAACTAATATGATTAAGGGTTTGGAACGGGTCCCACATACAGAGAGATTCAAAAGAGACTAGGTCTTTTCAGCTTAGAAAAGAGGAGACTAAGGGGGCGATGTGATAGAGGTACACAGAAGTATGAGTGGTGTGCAGAAAGTGAACAACGAAATATTATTTACTTGTTCCCATCATATCAGAACTAGAGGACACCAAATGAAATTAATGGGCAACAGGTTTAAAATAAATAAGAGGAAGTTCTTCACACAGCGCAGTCAACCCGTGGAACTCCTTGCCAGAGGCAGCTGTGAAGGCCAGGACTCTAACAGGTTGAAAAAGAACTGGATAAATTCATGGAGGTTAGGTGCATTAATGGCTATTAGCCAGATTGGGTAAGGAATGGTATCCCTAGCCTCTGTTTGTCAGAAGCTGGACATGGATGGCAGGAGAGAGATTGCTTGATTGTTACTTGTTCAGTCCATTCCCTCTGGGGCACCTGGCACTGGCCACTGTCAGCAGACAGGATCCTGGGCTGGATGGACCTTTGGTCTGACCCAGTGTGGCCGTTCTTATGGATCTCTCCTGGGTTGCTGTCCGAGCGCTCATCTTACAGGGAACACTGGCTGGGAACCCCGATGTGCACAGCTGCACCTCACCCCTTAGGAACCCTCCTGTACAGACAACAGTTAATACCTTTAACTAAGTGACAAACACTCCGACTCAGTGAGGCAGACAGAGGTCTAAATGCGGTTAAATGTGATTTTTATCTCCTGGAAGTCAAGCTGAGCACTGACTTAGCTCAGTGCTCCAGTAGCCATGCCTGGGCCAAGCGATGTCATAAAGAGAGCAGAATTGCCATGACAACTAGGTCCTAACTCCTAAAAAGGCAAGATATTAGGTCTCATGAAGGGGTGCATCCCTACTTGCTCTCCCACAATGTTTGTTGTTCATTTTGCCTTCTGTAGAGTAGAAAAAGAATAAAAGCCTGAACATTAAGGAGACCTGAGTGTGATTTCTGTTTAGGCAAAGTGGCAAAGGCCTATTTTCTGGGGGGTAGGGACTTATAATGCTAAGAACTTAACACAAGGCACTGAAAACACCTCCCAGCTCCACCCCCCAAATAAATGCCCTGCCCCAGATCCAGGCATTCCCAGCCCCTCCTCTGTGCTAAATAAATGCCCTCCCCTCCCCCAGAGCCAGACTCCCCTAGTCCCCAGTTCTAATGCAGTGCTGACGACTCACCAGAGCCACGGTTGGATCTGCTGCCGCCGCTGCCGTGCACTTCTCCCACCCAGCAGGAGCCATATTTACCACACCGAGGTGTCCTGCTCACCACATGTAGCGAGTGGTGAACGTATGGGATACCGCGAGTATAGATCGCTGTACAGCATAAGATGAATTTATCTAGCGTTCAGCTCCCAGGAGGGCTGTGTACTCAAGTGCTGAGAAAAAGTCTCACACTGGACTGCTTTCAGTCTGTACCTGCAGCCTTGGGTATGCGGCCCCCTCCCCATGTCTCACTTGAAGCAAGCTGGAGAGCTGAGCAAAACAGGGGGACAGGGTGTCCAGGCAATGTAAGCTAAGTAGCGTCTTAGTGTAACTGCTGATAGGCAGACTTGAACCTGTGACCTCGGGAGCTTTGTACAGGTGCTACTACAGTTTGAGTGAAAAGCCAGCCTGTGCTCAGCTAAGGCTAGAGAGGAGCACAGGCTGCCTTTTAGCTCAAACTGTAGAAGCACCTGCACAAAGTCCGCAGGGACTACATGGGACAGCGACCCACATCTAGGTCAGCAAAGAGGATGGTCCCAAAGGGGTCCTGACCTGTCCCAACTCTCTTATAGATTCAGATTTTAAGGTCAGAAGGGATCATCAAAATCGTCTAATCTGACCTCCTGCCCGACGCAGGCCCAAAGAACCTCACTCACCAGCTCCTGTAATAGACCCCTGACCGCTGGCTGAGTGACTGCAGCTCTCAAACCATGATTTAAAGACGTCAGGACACAGAGAATTCACCTTTGACATTGGTTTATACCTGTAGTAACTCCGAGACCTCCTCATCTAGTGGTTTGGTTCCACCACTGGCCACTGGAGATACGTGCTGCTAGCAGTCACCAATCTGCTGTGGGCCACTGTGTGCAGGCTTATCACATCATCCTGTTACAAACTTCTAGAGCTCAGTCTTGAAAGACGTTAGATGTTCTGTCCCGTCTGCTCCCCTCAGGCAGCTACTTCAGAACTTCCCTCCTTGGAGGGCTATAAACTTTCACCTAATTTCCAGTCATGGTATTCACCCCTTCAAATCATATCCCCCCTTGGTCTTCTTTTGTTGGGGATAAGAAAGCCAGGCTCTTTGAGTCTCATCTCTTAAGGTAGGTTTTCTAGTCCTCAGATTGTCCTAGTCGCCCTTTTCTGCCCCTAGTCCAGCTTGAATTCATTGCTCTTAAACAGGAGATCAGAATTTCATATGAAGTCTCACCAGTGCTTTGTATAAGGGTACTAAAACTTCCCTTTTGCTACTGGAAATGACTCAACTGATGCATGCTAGGACTAAATGTGTTAGTGATTGTCACAGATGCATCACACTGGCAGCTCCAAGACATCCTGTACTCAACTAATACATCCAAGTCTTTGTTCTCCTTTTTTCTTCTGACTTATACACCCCAGCTTACAGCAAAAATTCTTGTTACTGCCTAAATGCATGACTTTTCCAATATTAAATTTCATCCCATTTCTATTAACCCAGTTTACAAGGTCCTTTAGATCTTCTTGTACAATACTCTGGTCCTTGTCCATGCTGGCAATATCTCCCAACTTCATCTCCTCCCCACATTTTATTAGCACACTCTCAATTTCTGTTCCAAGGCCAGTGACAAAAAATTAAATAAGGCTGGTAACAAGACTGATCCCTGAAGATCTTAACTATTAACTGGCCTCCATCCTGCAAGGTTTAGCACTTGGGTAAGCCTCAGAAGAGGTATGATTATTGAACATAACTCCGCTTGCTACTTACACTGTTTGTGATAAGCTATTTGGAAGTGAGTTGGAGGGAAACTTCTCATTAAGCATCACTTTGGCTACGTCTACACGTGCCCCAAACTTCGAAATGGCCACGCAAATGAGCTCATGGGAATAAGGGGACTTCGAAGTAGGCGGGGTCCTTTCGAAAAGGAGCCCTGTTTGGATGCGCCGCGCAGCAGCGAGGTGCGTCAATTTTGAAGTGCCGCGGCAGCCCGCATGCTAATGAAGTGCTGAATATGCATTTCAGTGCTTCATTAGTAAATTTCGAAATGGCCATTTGCGTGGCCATTTCGAAGTTTGGGGCACGTGTAGACACGGCCTTTGTGTTGCCTCAACCCAAGGGACAAAAAGGCTTTTTAAAGGAAAAGGCCAATGCCCCACTATCCAGGACAGAACATTTGCTCATCAGTAATTTATGAGAAAATATTTTGCCATTTCAGATTCCACACTTGGCCCCCCAGTCTATCACCAGTAACCCAAGCTGCTTTTTAAAACAAATTTCCTATTTCAGTGGGGATCTTTCTTCTCTCTCACTCTCCCTCAGTTATTCCTGCTTGGCAGTAATCCTTTGTGGCTTGAAAAGCCTGTTTTCAATGGACTAATCCCCTAATGCTAACCATTATCTGTACATTCATTTTGCAGGCTCACTGGTGAAAAGCTGTTTATACACCTCCCTCTGCTATCCCTCCCCTCCGGGCATCTACTTAAAGGGAGCCCCCATCAGCCAGAAGCCAGTGGCTTTACATGGCTACAATTTCCAGTCCAGTCAGCAGAGTGGTGGAATCCATTCAAACTCCTTGAAAGCTGAGATGCACTAAAATCACTGGCTGCTGGGAGGGAAGGTTAGAAAGCCCAGGCTGGGGTTTTCAGGAGCTCTGCCTCAGTGTGCCTGAACCGGTCAAGAGTTACGTGAGAAAGAACAGGGAGCACTGGGCTTAAACTGCAGCCAGGGAGGTTTAGGTTGGACATTAGGGAACACTTCCTAACTATTAGGGTGGTGAAAAACTGGAATAAACTGTCCAGGGAGGTTGTGAAATTTCCACCATGGGAGGGCTTTAGGAGCAGATCAGACAGACATCTATCAGGGACGAGCTGGATGGTGCTCGGACCTGCCGGGAGGGCAGGGGACTGAACTTGATGACCTCTTGGGGTCCCTTCCAGTTCTAGATCTGCCTGAGGTTTCTGTATGCAATGAGCCAGGTTATGAGTGGCACTTGCAGCTTTACAGGATGCCCAGGGCTGTCCCCTAGCCCACTGCAATCACCAAGCAAGGGCTCGCACTATTGCCTGTGGGGAACTGAGGGGCTGCTTTCAGACTATCTCCTGAAGTAGCCTGTGCCTCATGACAGAGCGTGGTGGCTGGCATTCAGCACCTGCTCAAGCACTCCGAGACTCTGTATCCCACAGTCTGGTCTCTGAGCCATGGAGTTCCCTATCAGGTGTTTCCCCTCTGGTTGATGGGAATAAAGCAGACCCTTAGCTTTGCTTTAACGGGTTTGCTCGGTGCATAATTTAAAATTGCAGTGGACATTGTAAGTGCAGCAGAACTAACACTACAGGAGCCACCACAGCACGTTTAGACTGGCTCAATAGCCAGTAAGGGTTTTTCTGGTAGGCATCAAGTATTTCACAGAGAACTAACAAACATTGCAGAAAGTGGAGTAACTTCACCATGATGGCTTCTTCAGGGGTCACAGCTTCACAGATTTTAAGGCCTGACCATCTGCTCGGATTCCCCCAGCACAGCCCAAGGTGAATAATTCCATCCCATCAATTATGCATCAAGGCCTAATGTCCACGTGAACTACAGCAAATTCTTCACACAGATAGCTAGTCTGGATTTAAGGCGACATATCAAGGAGTCTTCACTATGTCCCTCAGTAAGTTGCCTCATGGCTAATCACCCTCATTGTTTAAAAAAAAAACAAAAAAACCCCACACCTTATTTCCCCTCTGAATTTGTCTACCTTCAAATTCCAGCCCTTACAGCACGGCTTCCTGTTCCTAAACGTGTCCATGTCACTTGGGCAGGGGCTGGCAACCTTCCAAAGAAAAGCCATTGGTTTGTTTTTGCCTTTTACTGAACTATTTTGAGAGTTGCTTCCCACCCAAAGCTCTGGGCAGGTGTAGAGGTTTGGGGTACAGGAAAGGGTGAGGGGTGTGGGCTCTAGAAGTGGGTTTGAGGCAGAAGGAAGCTCCAGGCTGGGCAGGGGATGGGGGTGCAGGATGTGGGAGGGAGTTGGGGTGCAGGAGAGGTTCAGATGTGAGGGTACAGGCTCTGGCCAGAAGGCACTTATCAGAGGCAGCTTCTGGCTGGCTGTGAAGCTGAACTCAGGCAAGGTTTCTGCATGCTGTGGTCCCATGCCACCCCCCGAAGCAGCAGGCAGCTAGCACGTCCGTGCCCACACATTGGACGGAGGGGCTGATGGATCTCTGTGTGCTGCCCGCACCCACAAGCACCACGCCCACAGCTCCCATTGGTTGGGAACTGGCCAATGGCAGCTGTGAAGACCCTGCTGGGAGTGGAGGTAGCACATGGAGACATGCCTCTCTCCCTCCCTCCAGGCCAGGCGTGTGCAGAGATGTGCTAGCAGCCAGCTGCTTCTGGGAGCAATGTGGGGCCATGACGTGCAGACAGCCTGAGCCCTGCTTCGCCACCAGCCAGGAGCTGCCTCTGGTAAATGTCTCCTGGCCAGAGCCTGCACCTTGCATCTTGAAACTAGCCCGTGGGAGCTGCTTGAGCCATGCTTGCAGCACAGGAACTGTGCAGAGGGCTGGTGCACAGAGATGCACATGATCCCTGCAGGCGGCTGCTTTGAGCACTGAGCAGGGAGCCTTGCGCTTACAGAATCGGGTCCCTGGGAATTAGGGTCTCATTCTCTTTCCCCTTCTCACTTTGCTCACACCTGCCATCAGCAGCCCAGCGCTGCTGTCCAGGCCTTACGGGAGAGGCGGTTGCCTCAGCATGTTGGTCACACTCTGCCCATGTCAGGCCATAAGACATACTTGTATCCGGAGCTTTTTGGATCCCTCTCCCAGGCGCTACAGGGCCCAGGTCCAGTGAGTGGTCACCCTGATAACTTCAAAACCTCTACAGAAAAACGAAACGAAAACGGCAATACCACTAAAAACCAAGGGCTAATGAGAGATACTAGAGTGACGGCTCCTTACCACCACTTGTAATCCACAACCCCTCACCCCCAGAGCTGCTTCCCTACTCCCCTTTCCTCACTAGGACATCAAGGGCTTAACAGGCTGCTTCACCTGGAACTGTCTCCTGAAACAGACACTTGCTACAACTTGTGCTAAACAACTTGTTCCATCCAAAACAAAAAGCAGTCAAGTAGCACTTTAAAGACTAGCAAAACAGTTTATTAGGTGAGCTTTCGTGGGACAGACCCACTTCTTCAGACCAGATAATAAACTATTTTGCTAGTCTTTAAAGTGCTACTTGACTGCTTTTTGTTTTGATAGTGTATAGACTA
Organism: Carettochelys insculpta; assembly: GCF_033958435.1. Classification (NCBI taxonomy): domain Eukaryota; kingdom Metazoa; phylum Chordata; order Testudines; family Carettochelyidae; genus Carettochelys; species Carettochelys insculpta. Next base: position 44,412,716 of record NC_134148.1, on the reverse strand, counting down.
GCACGGCTTCCTCTCTATTACTCTTCCATCCAGTGATGCTCCGATTTAGGGATCGTCTTCCCACAAAGTGTGGCACTGCACAGCGCTGTAACGAAGATCATACTACACCAATAGGCCAGCATCTCCTGTCAGGCCATTTAACGCGCCTGCTCAGAGGCACCAGCTAAGGTCAGAGGCATTTTTCATCCTCCTGAGTGACTTGTAGCATAGACCTGGCTGTTGTCTCCCAGCGTTGAGGAACAGCTCTATGTCAGCTTGAGACCTTGTCTGCTTCCCCAATGGAAGTTGTTCCAATAAGAACTGTTGTCCCTTGTCCCGCCCCCCCCTTGCCCTGCTAAAAATTTTGCCACATTTCAGCGTGGCGCAACTGCCTTGGAAGCAAAGGGTGTGACGGCGACGTTAGCAGATGAATGACCGGCAGCAGGGTTATAAAACTGGTCACCGTTGTACACCTGGAGGCACACGCCCACAGTCACAATCACAAGCCATCACCTAAGTCACTTAAGCAAGTGAAACCATTTCACCTCTCCAGCGCTCAGTAACTCTTTACTCTTCACCAAGAGGAATGTCCACAGGTTAACCCATTTCCACTGAATCTCAGGTACCCGGGGGGTTTCTCTGTGTTGCTTCTTAACCCCCAGCACTAGAGAGCTTGTGCTTTGAAAGTCACAATGAGCCAAAACAAGAAGGTGCAGAAGATGTGTCCTGCAGGGATGCAGCCAAGAAGACAGCTCTTGAGCCCTCCATAATGGGCATTAAGCATTGAACTTAAATATGTGGAAACAAATACCGCCGCCCCCTCCCCGAAAGAGGTTGAAAGAGCTTGCCTAAAACTGTCCGGTGCTGTAGCTGAGCACTCCTGTACCGTTTGCAGTACAGCCCTGCGTAATTAGCACTAAGGCACAGAGGGCATGTACTCAGACTGACTGCCAGGGGGCACTGTGTATTTTTTCCAATGTTTCAATTATTTACAGATTCACAGAATCTCCAGGCCAGAAAGAACTATCATAATCATCTCGTCTGACTTCCTGAATCCGTCAGGCCAGGTAATTTCACCATCTCATGCCTGTGTCAAGCCCATAACTTCTGTCCTGGGCCACGGCTTGCAGAAAGCGTTCCAGTCTTGCTTATAAGACTGCAAAGGAAGGGGAGCCCACCACATCCTGTGATGAGCTGTTCCTAATCGGGGGCGGGGGCAGGCAGGCTGACAGACTTGCCAGGATCCTGGGCATAAAGAGGAGGCAGTTTGGCACTCCTGGAAGGGATGGGACCTCAGGCAGTGTGGGTGGGTCTGGGTCTGCCAGCCCTTAGTGCTGCCTAGAGGCACTACTGTCCCTTCCCCCGATACCACTAGCTCTCAGAGCTGCCCGAGCATGCTGCACAGCACTCCACCAGTGATTTAAACTGCCCCAGCCTCTGGCTGCTGCTGCCCCTAAGATTCTGTTGCAGTTGATGGGAACTGTTGGGTGCTTAGCACTTTGGAAAAGCAGAGCACTTATTTTGTTCTGATTTTCGTGTTCAGCTGTGAATTTAGGGGCCAAGCTCAGTTTCGAAAATGTTGGCCTACCATGTTGTCCTAATTTAACAATCTCGGCAAGAAAGATGCTTATTCTTGTGCTGGGACAAAGCGCAACCTTTTAAGGTCCATGGGAGAGGGTGCCCTCTGATTTGGCCCTGCTTCCTCTTTAATCTTATTTATTTATTCCAAAACCTAACGAGTGATCTGGATCCAAGCCCTAAATTACAAGTGAACCCCAAAATTTAGTCTAGAGCAATTGCTTAAAAAAAGGGGTCTGCTGACACAATAGGAAATGAAAACACAATCTTAGTTTTGTTTTTCCAAGTTGGTATGAAGGTCGCTTTAAATCTCATTTAAACAACTGCCACTCGGACATAGGCATTTAATTTTACCCTGGAGAGGGGAAATACTTCCTGGTTTAGGTTTCATAAAAACAAGGAAAAGTTCAGCTTGGAGCTGAGTTGGCAAAAAGCAGAGAATTAAGCTTCTGACCTCTGGCCTTGGTGGTTTTTAGAAAACGAGTTCTGACTTTTAAAAGTATTATCCCAGTCTACTGGCTCTTACTGGGCTGCCCATACTTTGTTTTCATACTAAAATAAGCTGTACAAACCTTACCACAGAAAATTGTATGTATATGCATATACTGGTGCGTTTGTGTTCATACACATTTATATATAGTTATGTGTGTGTGTGTGTGTGTATTATATATATTAAGCACCCTCTCTCTCATGCAATACATTTTCTCGCCTATGCACTGGTGCAATTGTGGTTGGATTGTTTAATTCTGAAACAATCTTATCTCAGAATGTCAGTCTTGCAGCACGAGGATTTCTAAACTTTTTTTTAATTTTTAAAAGTAACTTCATTGGTCTTTTTGCAGCACACTCATCCAGCATGAGATGCACAGACATTAACAAAACAGACTCACCCTGGTGGCACGGAAAAGCATGTCTATAGCATAGTGATAAGCCCATTAATAAACTTTTGGGCAAGAGATCCCGTGCTAATTTGCGCCGGGGTGGCAGTTTGTAGCCCTGGTACCACTAGGCTGGCTGCACCAGTTCTGAATATATATAAAAAAAAATTGCTTGAGCCCCAGCACCTCTTCACTACAAATCCTAGTTCCAGGCTCGCTGTGCTTTAGAGTGCACCTGTCTGTCTGTGCTATGTTTGTTCAAGAATTCCTCTTGAACCTTCTCCAGACCTGAAGAAATATGTCTGTCCCATAACAGCTCATCACCTAGTGAATTATATTGTTTGTCTTTAAGGTGCTACAGGACTGTTCTTCTGTTTGGTGAAGGTACAGATGAACACAGCTACCTCTCTGAGACTATTCCTCTTGAACCTGAAGAGCTACGACCATGACATTTGGTATGCAGCTTCCTCTTATCCTAACTTCAACCAGGGTCAGGCTTTGGTTGTGCCTGGAAAGTGGGAAATGCCTGAAATCCCAGGCTTTCCCAGAAGATGGAAGGGGAGGGGCACCAACAGGAGGGATCACATCACACTCACCACTGAAGGCTGCGAGGGCAGGAAACAGCGATACTGCAGTGACCAACTGGGGGAAGCCACAGCAGGAAAACAGTGACAATGTGGAGACAGGGCTCTTCACCCTGCTGGGAGAGGTAAGTGCCCCTCTACTCAAACCCCCACTCCTGCTGCTTGGTCATAGTGCTGTGCAGAGTGAGCCCTGCTGCCCCCCTACAACCTCCCCACCCACAGTTAGCCCCCAGTCATTTGCATAAACCATTTCCTTTTTCCTTTTATTTTCCAAACAGGGGAAAAAAAAAACCATATTTCACTTATATACCTGAGCAATGCTGGGTCAATTTGCTAATGTGTATGTGTGTATTTGTGGGCATATTTTTTATATATATATATATATATATAAATTTCAATGTATCTGTACATCTGTGAACTCTTCCTAAATGTTAAGAGCTAGGACCACCAAATCTGGTATGCAGCTTCCTCTTATCATATCCTCAAGCCAGGTCAGGATTTGATTGTGCCAGGATAATGGGATGTGCCTGGAATGTGATTGTTTCATATCAAACAGAAAGGGAAGGGTGTGAGACCAGGGACAGTTATACTCACCAATGACCACGGGGGGCGGGGGGAAAGCTAGCACAGAGGACAGTTATACTCACCAGTGACCACGGGGGAAGCTAACGCCCTGGTGATCACTCCCTGGCTGGCAGCACAGCCCCCACCCCAACCCCAGCCTGTCCTGGGGAGCAGCTGCTAGCTGCCCCAAGGCCTCGGCCTGAACCTGAGGCGCACAAGCGGGCAGCCTCCAGGGCCTGCCCTGGGCCAGCCACAGGGAGCACTGGTGAGCAGGTTACACAGATCCCGCTGGTCCCAGTGCTAATTCACTGGTGTCACACTCCCATCTCTGTATCCTTACCATCTCTTTCTTTCACTTCATGAAGCTGACAAAGTGAGTTGCAACTCATGAAAACTTATGTCCCAATAATATTGTTAATCTTTAATATGACACAGGACACCGTGATACTTTTCCTTTAAAAAAAGCGGGGGTGGCTGCAGATTACCTTGCAATGTGCTTAATATATTTGCAGAAAAAAGAATAGTCACAGTTATAATAATCCCTTTTCTTATTTTGGTGGCTTTCCTCATGCAAGGGTCTGTGGCTAGCCTTATTAACTGGAAGGCACATTACCCTAAGCTGTAAAGAGACCTGTCTTCCCTCATGCTTTTTTATAAATATCTTGGGCTACACATGTCATTCAGAGAGGGGAGCTGGAACAATCTGTATAGTAGGGGCGCTGAGAGCCATCGAACCTAACCCTGCATCTGATGGAAACCACTTCAAGCCATAGGGGGTGATGTTGCCACCTGTATCCCTAGTTCCAGCACTTATGCACACAGGAATCCCAAGCATGACACATTCATAGGTGCTACGGCCCAGCAAATGTACCAGGGTTCCAATTTTTTGCCTCTTTGAGGTGTGCAAGATTTCCTGCATGGAAAGCACGCACAGCACAGTACTCTACAACCACAACTAATTGTGGGGATCTGTACATGTCTTGCAAGGACTGTTTTGGGAGCAGCAAATCAAAGACTTTTAGAAAGACCTGCTAATTTTCTGTGGCTGAGAGAGGTCTAATGAATGGACAGCAGAATCCTGTGAAGATTTTGCAGATTAAATGTATTCCTGAGAAGAACGAGCAGCGGTAAACGTGGGCCGCGATTTTCAATATCGGGTGTCCTAAGTTGGATTCCAGAGGCACGCAAACCAGTGGGCTGATTCCCATAAGAGCAGAACAGTCCCGTCAACTTCTGGTGCTGAGAACTTCAAAAATCAGGCCAGTTATTCTAAACATGGAGTTAGTCGCCTAGCTTCAGTGGTTTCCTTCTGAACATCTTGGTTATGATGTTCTATGGCTTTGTATAACAAGGTAGGAGATCTGGCTCTTGTTAGCCCATGCTGCATTCTTATTTCTAGCAACTGAACAGGGAACATTTGTATTTTATTTGGTGGTATAGGTCTTTACACAGCTTTATCCTCTCTTTTCTAGAGATGGCTGTTTTGAAGGTGAAACGGTGGCTGTAAAATTGCAGGCAGCTCACAGCTGTGAAAGGCTAATTCATCAGATGGTTAAAGTGAAACATATTGTAGAGGTACCATTGCAAACAGGGACCAACCACTAAATCTGCTTTTAAGCCAGGCTACACATCAAAAGAAACAGAGCATTGAAACCACAGCTTCTTCACTCACAGCAGCAGAAATCACAGAGAGTTGGGCAGGGAGGGTGTCACACATTCGGACCCCAAAGAGAATCATGTTTTCATTTGGAATGCAAGTGCTCTGTTCCCATCTAGGCAAGTGATAACATCACCAGGTCAGAGGTGACTGCCATCCCATTCTACAGCTAGCCCTGAACTAAAGCACAGTCCAATTACACAGCCCACATCTAACACTTCCTAAGTGTCTGACTTGGAGAATTGCAGACAAAGGGAAAACATGTCTGGGCCTTTGCAGAGGTTAAGGGGGATTATCCTTTTAGTAGAGTCTGTGGATCTAATGACACAGAGAAATTCTCTTTTCCCAAGAGCTGAGGCAGAGCCAGAACTGAAGGACTTTTCTTAAACTCATGAAAAATGAATGCCTTTTCTTTCACTTCATTCTCTATGAACAATAGGGGGACAAAGAGCCAACTATGTCTAAATGAGCCACTTTACACAACCCCATGGCTTCCTATCCAAAATATGAAACCAATTTAAATACATGAACTAAAGGATTCTCAAAATTCTTGCAAGTTGCATTTAACTCCAAAATGTGCAAATAATCATATTCTTTTTGTAGCAAATAAATCTTCATGGGCAGATATTTTGCGCAAGCCACATTTTTACAACACAAAGGCAAAAGGGATAGTGGCATTTAGGACTTAGTGGCATGTACTGACCTATCTGCTTTTGTATCAACAGGAGGTGCACACAGGTTGCTGGAAGTGACGTTGCTATAGAGGAGGGGGGAAGTGTTAATTAAAATTGGCTGAGTACATCACAGTCTGAAGCCTGGGATAAATCATATTTCTTAAAATGGGGGCCAGGGGAGGGGTTGGGAAACAATGGAGGAGAAATGTTTTAAGAAGCACGTGCCCGTGCCTCCCAGTCAAATGAAATGTTCAGTGAGGGTCAGATTTGTTCTGTGATCACATTGTTCGCCAACCTTCTTGTTTTTCCTTTATCCTTTGAAGGCTACCCACCAGCTGTATCACTGAAAACAGATTTGGTAAGTGCCACTTTTGGGGCAGCAATACATATTTTTCATTGCAAAAACCTCTCCAATGTTCCTCAAATTTACTAGGATCAAGTTGCATACAAAAAGTCCAGGCAGTGGATTATCCAGAAACTGTAGCAATGCCTGTCCTGAGGGCTTCAGCTCTTCTCTCCTAAAAATGCCATAAAAAGGAGCAAGAAAAAATGTCTTTGCTATGGTTTGGAATGTGTTCCAAATGGTTAAGGAAGGGTTAATATTTTGTTACTCAGATTAGGTCTCACATTCTCATTGAAAGGCCTCCTTATCAAAGGCTTCAAGAGAGGCTCCTTTACAGAGCTATTTAAATAGCCAAGAAAGGGAGCTCTATCATTGTAACAACTGAGATTCCTTTTAGGATGAGACTCTGGAACACTAAAGCTCCTCATTCATTCATACTGGTGTAAGGCCAAGCTGAAGATAAACAGAGAGATTCTTTCTGCCTTCCAATTTGTTGCACTGGGCAGTAATGCCAACTGGGGTTTAATTTTTAGAGTTATTTGCACAGATGTTGTAGGTGGTCAGAGGGAAATCTTCTAGAGGTGGTAGCCAAAAAGCAATGTCAAATGACACAAGACATTCAACTTGTGATATGAAAAATGGACTGTTCCAACAAGGGAATGAAATACCTCTTTGCAGTTCCATTAAATGGTCATTATCAGATTTATTATTACAACTTAAAAGTTTACATCTTGATTGGGACCCCGTTGTGCTATTTGATGTTAGGGTTGGCAATTTTTCAAGAAAAACTAGTTTAGGAGGGGACACTGATACATATCAGCTTAAACCTGGTTTAAACCATGAAACTGAGAAAAATTATTGCATTAGCGTTCAGCAAGCACAGAATAATTAATCTAATTTGGATACACTCACAGAACTCTGCATGGCCAAGTGGCGCTGGACTGGTATTTTCCAACTGCATGCTTCTGACTGCTTAATTCGTCAAGCCTACAGGTCTGCATTACTGGCATTTTCATATAACAGACTGTTTTTGACTTGTGTTTAATGCAGTCAGCCCTCAATATAAGTTGCTCCACGCTTACACCATTGAAACTTTGAGAAACGAGTAAAAATTCGTAAAATTCCTTGCACTTAAGCTGTTACGTGGTTTAGAAAATGGAAAATTAAGGTACCTTCTCAGCATCCTCTGCAACTCTCCTCCGTCTCATGATGCACATAGGACAAACATGGGCTAAAATGTAGTTTGGGTTAGGATTGTTTCTTTAAATGTTGCTTTAAATGTATGGTACAATAAGTGAGAGGTATATCAGGGTTTAAATGGTCACACAGGCAAAATTTACCACTTTACAGTCTCTATCCCCTCTATTTACATTATTTCTTTTGTGGAAAAATTCCTCACTATACGTCATTTTGCTTTAAGTCAAAACTTTATGGTCCCTACCCCCGATGTATATCAAGGACCCCTGTATAATAATGAAAACTGAAGTATAAATCACAACCAGAGGCAACTGGTACAGGTATTCCGGGGGCGGCACCAGCCATGTTCCCCTGCCCCACCCCACCCCACCCCACCCCAAGGCTCCTCCAAGGCCCTCTCCGTTCCCCTCCTATGCTCCTCCTCTCCCATCCCTGCTCCACCCTTGCCAATTGCTTCGGGTGCCTGTGGGGCAGTTCTCCCCGCTCTCCTGCAGTGTGCTCCCATGGTGGGCAGTTCTGGGGGAGGCCCTGAACTCACCAGAAGCAGCACGGTGCAGTGCTGCTGGTGAGTGGGGGGGCTGAGTGGCAACACTGTGTGTGTGTGTGTGTGTGTGTGTGTGTATGTGTGGCCCCCTGTGCACCTCCCACATGTTGCCTATGGTCCTAGAGAAAATATCAAAGCAAAATGAACACAGACATTCAGCTGTGCAGCATAATAATTACACATGGAGGCTGAACCTCTATAATCCATGGAAACCCGCATTCACCTCTGTGGATGAGCTGAACTGCAGATATAAAGCGGATATCTGCAGATTTGCAGGGCTCTGCCTATATGCACATATGATGCTGAAAATCAGAATGTGATACAGTGAGGTCTAATATGCCTTTCTGAGGGACAAATTTAACTTTGGAGAAAAGTGCTTCATTATTTCAAGCTACATTTATGCTCCCCTGAATTGCTAACTAGCACCAAGTGCAACAAGGCTCCGCTCACTGTAAATAGCCTCAGGTAGAAAAAGGAACTAAAACCAGAAAACAATGCATCTGTTGCAATTCCACCAGCCTCCTCTCCCCAGCTTTTTAAACAACAGAAGTAGCAGGAGCACATATGCCTGTGTCACACACTTGCATGGAAGATAGACCCAAACAAACCAACACTCCCACCCCACAAACCAAACACACACAAACACTGAAGAAATTCAGAGTTGCAGCCCAACACCCCTGGACTAAATCTAAAGGCCACCAAACCAGAGTAGTAAATTGCACACCTTCTGTGCCCTTGCTTGGCCCCAGGGTACATGGCTATCCATGGTACAGGGCAGTGGAGAGTCAAGGCCTATAAAACATCTGTAAAATGGGGATAACAATTCTTGTTCTCTGTATACGGTTAATGTTCCAAGAGGGAGCAGGGTGGGGAGGGGGTTCTATGTGCTTGTCCAGCGCCTAGCACTGCAGGCGTGGGGCATTTGGGCATAACTGCAGTCAATAACAATAACCTTTGGCTGTTCTCTAGGCATGCCAGACACATTAGACAACCGCCTGGAAATGAACACTGTGGGCAGGAAAAAATGAAAGAAAAATGGTGTGAAAATAAGAACAGAATAAAACTACGGTGCCCAACTTGCCATACCCCAGGGGTGACCCACTGCGTTGTTACAACAGGCACAACTGGTCCATTGCACTCACAAGTGCTATAGATTGGCATAAGCAAGGGTCTCTCACAATTCTCCCTCTCCAAGAGAGACTATGAGGGACAGAAAATATAAACGCTGGGGGAAACATTCCCTGTGCAATTGGTGCTCTAGGACTGGCTGCCTGGGAGAGCCATACAAATCTCTGAGCTGGAGCAAGGGTCAGTGAAGGAGCAACATAATCAGAGAGAAGGGCTTCTGAAGGTCTATATTAAAACGTGACTGCAAGCCAGGAGCATCCCCATTATAAACATGAGTTTCCCTGAACTTTCTAGGACCAGAGTTTATGGTTAAAGATGGGGCCAAAATTCAATGGGGAAGGTTGGCTTTGAATTCCTTGCTCAGAGTCTGCCCGTATTTTTCAGAGGAGTGATGCTCCAAAAGCAGAAGGTGTTTATTTCCAGTTCCAAACTCTCCTGGTAACTGCTGGTTTCATGAGATTTATCACTTAGAAAGCCCTTGACACATGCTAGGCCCATTACATACAAAACCAAAGATTTTGGTCCCCATTGCAGCCCTCTGCAGTAGGAACCTGTGCTTTCTGCTCAGAGCCAGAATACCAGCTCGGATTCAACCTTACACTCCAAATCAGACCTGAGCCTGCTTCCTCATCTCCTTTCTAATTCTGAAAGCTATTCTCGCTGCTCAGCATATACCACCCATATTCTTTCCCTTCCATTTCATTTCAGCACAGGATTTTTATGAACCAGCACGGCTGGCCATCCCCACCAGCTCCAGGGGCACTAACACACAGATCTTCAACACACTGGAATTAAATTAACTCCAGTGAAAGAAACTGACAATGAAAATGTAAGTGACAGCAGAGAGGAGAATCAGAGAAAGTAACTCAGAATTTGGTGAAAACCTTTAGGGAATGCAGTGTTTAGTTGACAAAGCATTTTAATGCGATTCTGTATGTATACACTGCTCATTATCCAAGATGTTTACACTCCAAAACAGGATAATAATGCTGACAGATCTCTGCAGCTTAGCTTAGAGCTTCAGCTACAGCAGGTCTATCCCTCCAGATGCTATTTCTTAATACCTTTTGCACTAGATCCTAGTTAGCCTTCTGCCTCCAAACAAGAAACGGTTTTATTAATAGACACCTGTGCTGAAAATCTACCACATTTAAATAGAACATGTACTGTATATTGGACCAGGCATTTCAAAAGTGGGCTCTTAGCAGCTGTGTGATGGCTAAATGGGGACATGAGCACCTCTCCACGGTGAGACTGACTTTAAATCCTGGGACAGGATGGAATTGTTGTGCTGTGAGACAGAAACTCTGCCTGGGGACTTGTTTTTCTTTTTCTTTCATCTGAAATAATTTTGATCACCTTTGCTGTGTGACCCTTGTAATGGGTTCGATTCTTTTTAGGGCAGCACCTTGTGTTTGAGCTTTTGGGGTCCGTGTAGAAATAATATAATTCCCACATAGTGAAAATTTAGCTAACACTTATGGCCAACCCACATGAACCCTTAAATTAAGCAAGGAAGTGCCTAGGTGAGGAATCCTTCTTTAATACGCCTTAAACCTCACACAGCATGTGCACTCACTCTGTCCTTCTGCAAATAAATCTCATATGCTCTCAGCATGTAAAGTGACGCTCCCCAATCCTCAGGATTACACCATAAAGCAATGCTTAACTCCGACCACAGCGCTTCAACATATTTGCCAGATTAGCACTCATGCATTGGGAAGCTACATGGTATGATCTTTTTTTATGAGGGCCAAGTTATGGGGCTAAAGACAGCCAAACACAATTTAGAGCAGCCCTGAGGCTGTTCAAGTTGTGGTATGGGGCCAAGTGGCTCCAGCCAGCTCTACGATGGGGGTAAGACTAACACAAATGTGGCATAAAACCACCTCTGCACTCGCTTCCCCATTGGGTTCTGTCTGAGTCAGACCTCTCCTTTTAGAAATTAAGTTAATGTTGCACAGTTCTTGGCTGGGGCACATTTCCATACAGGTCAGGATGGGAGACTCACAAGGAAGTTTCACAATAATATTAAAAGAGGATCTCTGCAGCCCTGGTCCATCATGGAATGACCTACGATATCAGGTCATGTACTAAAGCAATCTTGGCAGAGAACAGAATACAGAGGGGAGTTTACCGTAAATGCTAGTGAAGTGAGATTGTCCTTTCAGTATTTCTGATCTGGAGATTTAATCAGCAAAGAGCTATTTTCTTGTTCCCTCTCTAAAAAAAATCTCAAGACCATGTTTTTACAGCAGTACTTCAATTACACAGATAGGTTTCTGGGTCAGGGAGGATTGCTTTTTTCCCCTTTGTGTGAAATGAGCACATAGACACACATGGCAAGCATCAGAGCTCAGCACAGTTATTTAAACTTGGGTGAATGAATTGACTTCAGAGGCGTGACAGTGATTTACACCACCGAATGCGAGCAGCTCCCTGAGCTCAGCTGCAGCTGTAATGACCCCAGACAGGACCTGCTCCAACCCCTGGTGAAGTTAATGGGAATTTTTCTGTACAAGTTACTGGGAATTGGGCAAGTTTCCGACTCCAGAAAAAATAACTTTAGCACTCACCTTTCAGAGTAGAAAAGAGGAAATTAAGCTAATGGTGTCACCAGTGGGGGCAGGATTGGCTGTGGTATAATACTCCTGGGGTGGGGTTAGGAACAATGTCACTGATTTCCCTATGCTGTCCTGCCAGCATGTGTCCGCTCTGACTTGTGGCTTGCCCCTAGTCACCACATGGAGTCAGTCCTTGGCCCCTCTGGCAGTCTCACCAGGCATGTTGTAGTTAGTACCAGTCTGGATAGTGGTTTCAGTGATGTCATGAACTGGACTGATACTTCCTCCTTCCTTCAGCTAAGGCCTGGTCTATGTTACAGTTAGGCCACTGGAAGCTGTCCTACTTCTACTCTCAGGTGTGTAGCTCCCTCCATTGCGACTTTTCCTTAACTCTGAATTAGTAACTCCACCCCAGTGGCATGGCCAAAGGAGGACAGTTGGGTGAGCCCCAACTTTGAGTGGGTAAGCAATGATGGGGGGGCTGAGGAAAGGGGGTAGGAGGGATTGGGCTGCTTCCCCCTCAACTGGCTGGGGGGGCGGTAATGGACACACTGGCCAGGGGACCCCAGGGATGCTCCCAGAGAGTGAGGCTTGCAGAGGCTTGCCCTGTTCCACCCACCTGCCTGACTCTCCAGCTTGGGTGCAGGGTCCGAGTGCAGGTTCCAGCCTTTCCTCTCCTGCTGTCTGCTGGAGTGACAGCAGGGTGGATGGAGCAGAGCGAGCCTTGAACTTGCTCCCTGGCTGGAGTGCCTGGAAGAGCAGGGTCAGACCCTGAGCCCCAGTCTCACTCTCCAACTGGGGTGCTGGGTGAAACAGGAAGATACAGCAGTGCTCACTCTCCAACCGGCTCCTGTGCTGGAGTGACCCACAGAGCACAGTCAGCCCCTGTGCCCCTCTCCTGCTCCCGGGATGGAGCATGGAGCAGGCTGGTGGAGTGCTGCAAGAGCTGGGGCATCAGGAGCGCTGGGGGTGGGGGGGTGGGAGGGTGAGCCTGTATGCAAGGTGGGTGGGCCCCCAGTGGCTACACTCCTGCTCCACCTCCACAATGCGCATAGTGCTTAGGTCGATGTAGTTAAGTCAACTCAAGGTCAGTGTAGACATGTCCTGGCTCATGCTGACTATTGCTGCTCTCCATTCCACAACACCCCACACCGGCAGTTTAATTGGTGCAAGTGCCCCTGCAGCATGCACGCTGGGCACCACTGACACAAGGTGCCTGGTGTGGATGTGAAAAGGCAATTTAATTCTTGTGGTGACTGTACATTGACGCACCTCACATCGATTTAATTGTGCAGCGTAGACTTGTCCATAGTCCCCAGCCAGGCTTGAGTGCCTCATTGAGCCTGAGTAGCCCCAGCAGCTGCAGCCCATCATATTCCTTTGTTCTCCTCTTTGATAACTGAACCCCTCGCTCAATGTGGGACCAGTCTGGCAGCATCACTTGTGCCTCTAGAGGTAAGGGTCTGGGCTACTGGAAACCATATTTTGCCATGGCCTGTGTCCAGACTCAGTTTGCACAGGCACTGTGCATGAGGCCTGGACTTGGGTGAAGAGATTTAAGAAAAGAACCCCATCCCTCTTTCCCTCCCTCAGCAGCACGAACTGAATCTAAACCTAAGGGATCTGGATCAGTTTGAGATGCTGAGACAACCTGGCTTCTCAGTGGCAAAAATCACTGGTCTCAGTCGGACACAAATTCTGCCCTCTCTTCTTCTGGCGTCAGCCCCCAGACTGGAATGACACTGCCATCACTCCAGAGGAATCACAGCCCGGAGCTAGGCTACTGAAGGTCTGCTCAGCCGTCTGAGCTGAGCACAGGTAGGCCCAGCCCTGCAGCCAGTGAAGCCACTGGGCCTCTGCACTAGGCCAGAGGTCTGTGCTGGCACACCTGTTTGCAAGACCAGGGACACAGCAGTGCACCATGTGCATTTATTTGGTACTGATCTGAAACCTGTGGCCAGAACAGATGCTCACTGGTAGGAGTGAATGAGCTAATTAACAACTTCATGATTATCTGCACCATAGTCTTACTGCTCTGAGAAATCATAACAAAGAGTAATTTGACCCTTGACAGATGCAGTCTGAACACAAGGAAACACACACAAAGTGACTGTGCATCTCCTGGCATTCACTGTGGCACAAGGACAGGCTCCTTTGATTACCCTGGACATTTTGCTTCAGCAGAAAGTAGCTGCCTGCTGCCTTTGCGTTCCAATCAGCTTTGCCTTCTACATAGAAGGGCTCCTGTTACTTGTTACTTAGGACTCCTGCCCTGCGATCTGTTGCCTAGTTTGCATCCAAGGCTGTAATAATAAAATGGGCTGCACTGCTTAGCTCTCTTCCACTTTTCTGTCTAAGTATTTGGAGAAATTCAGACCTGATGATGGAGCAGTTAAATATGGCTGAGATGACACTCTGCATTGCTCCTGGGAGCCGAAGGGAAGGGCAGAGACACAGGGCACAAAGCAACCAGCTCTGCTGAGATATTTGCTGGCTCTCTGACCTCACCGGCAGCAAATCTGGTTCCTGCTCTTATCTCCTAGGAACCATGGTCAGAGAGCATGACAGCCAGTCAATAGTTCTAAAAGTCAATGAGAAAGTGCAGGGTTTTCATAAGCAGGCGATGCTCATGGCAGAATGTAAGTGTCCATCCACCAAAGCAGATGCAAATATGTCTGCACACCTACTCAGACAGGGATTTCTGGTGGGTGGGAGGTGGATTTTGTGACTGGAAAATGAAAAGGCTTCCAGCATTTCAAACTGAAATTTTCCACTCACCCCTGGACAGCTGCACTGTGGGTGTTTTCCTGCCACCCTCTCCAAAAATTTAGCTCCACATAAGGGTGAAAGGTGATTAATTTTTCATGCTGCTGCAATTCCAAACATTCTTACAGCAGACACTCCTAGTCACATGAGATTTACACCAAAACTTGAGTATATTTTGCCCAATACATGGACAAGGTATTAAGCCCTACAGCTCCTGAACCAGGCTTGAAAGTGTACAGGTTTTGGGTTAGGTTAAATGTTTCAGACTTGCAAATGAATTCCAGTGCAGATGTCTCCCTCTGCAATCTTGTGGTAAAATGCTTTTGTAGCAGAATGGCTTACTTTCAAATCCTTTATTGAACATCCAGGGAGGTTAAAGTGTTTCCCCCGGAGGCTTATGTATATTCTAATTACTGATGTCAGATTTATGTCCATTCATCCTTTGGTGCAGAGACTGTTCTGATTGTCCAATGTACATGGCAGAGGGGCATTTCTGGCACATGATGGCACGTATCATGTTAGTGGATGGGCAGGTGGATGAGCCCCTGACGGTGGGGCTGATGTTAGGTCCAGTGATGGTGTCTCTAGTATAGCTATGAGGACAGAGCTGGCAATGGGGTTTGCTGCAGGGACAGGTTCCTGGGTTAATATTTCTGTGGTGTGGTGTGTGGCTGCTGGTGAGAGCTTTTTTTGAGGTTGGGTGGCTGTCTGTAGGAGAGAATAGGCCTGTAACCCAGGGCCTGTGAGAGCGAGGCCTGTGTTCCAGTAAAGGTTGTAGATTGCCAGTGATGCACTTGAGGGGTTTAAAATGAGGGCAATAGGTGATGACAAATGGTGTTCTGTAATAATTCTTCTCGGGCCTGTCATGAAGTAGCCGGCCCCTGGTATTTGGCTGATTGTGCAATAAGCACGGGAGGTTACTTTAACATTGGAAGGAATTCTCTATGTTCTTCTAACACACACACACACACACACACACACACACACACACACACTCTCACTCTCTCTCTTCAGCTTTTATGAATCTTGGTCTATAAAGGCTCCTTCAAGACAAAGAGGAGAACACAAATTTATGTTCCTGCCTTTTCCTGTGAGCTTTTGCCTGTGGATTCACACAGCTTTTACTTCCTTCCATGTGAAGATTTTGTTACTCATCATAGTTCAGCAGGAAATGTTTGTTTCCCATGGACACTTCCTGCCCTGAGATATATTGAACATTCATGTAATTGGAAACCAAGAATGTTAGAGTTTGTTTTTTTAAAAGAGATGTGTGTGTTGCACTTGTACTCAAATGGTTATTTTGGTAAAACCGTAGCTATAGAGCTCAGTATTTCTATGGCCCTCCCCAGGGTAATTCCTGGTTAAATCTAGGATATGCACTTTCTATTTTTTTTCCAATTAACAAAAGCATTTCCTTACTAATTGAATGTAATTGAACATTCCCTTAGTGTTAAAGTGCTGTACAGACAGGATCACCTGTCACTAAGATGCAGCCACCTGTGAGGTGTAATACACCATCCATTATTACCCTGCCAGCAACACAACATGGCAGTTAAGGGACAGAGAGTAAAGACTAACTTGTGAGGTTGGTCGTGTTTAACTGAAGCAAAACAGGACTTTCAGAAAGCAGAAGAGAGTTATTATCCCTAGGGAATCTGGGCAGAAAAATCTATGCTACTGGACAGAAGTGAATGACAAGAGATCACCAGGGCCATTGATTTATGTTCCATCAGAAATCCCATTAGCAATGGAAAGGCACCGAGGGGAAGACTGCTACCTGCCTACATCACAGACGCCATTTCTTGTTTTACTATCCAAAAATACTTATCTCAATTACAGATCTAATGAGATTATGCCTGAGGAAGCATATGGCCCCATGACTTAATGACAAAACTAATCTTAAAAGTATGACATCACTCCCTCTAGGAGTACTTCTCTAAGGGTACATGACATCTGTGATGTAAACGTGAATTTTAACATAGTTAAATCCAGCAGTAGAGAAACCTCACTGGAGTTTCTAAAATACAGAAATTAATTTTCTAATACAAGACTTATTGCATTTTCAGCATGAAATAACTGTACTGTGGGCCTCATCATGATAGATAATGATAAATTAATCACTGGACTGTGAGCTGGAGATTGCCTAAAGAGCCATGATCATCACCCGATTGCAATCAATGTGGGCAAAGAGAAGACAGTCCCAACTGATAAATACCTGGTGCTTCAAAGGGGCTTATTTCTCAAAGTTGAAGAAAACTAAAAGTGAAATGGACTGGGAGAAAAAAATTAGACAAAAAAATGTGAATGAATATTGGTAGTTCTTGAAGAAGAGTTTATTAGCCAGCCCAAAAGTCATGATTGCACAATCATGAGAACGAAACCCTTTGGCTAAAAGCCTACCCTATTTCAGCCATCAGGTGCAGATAACAACTAGCAGTTTAAAAAGCAACATGTGACAAATTTTTAAGAAGGAGAAAGAGACAGGAATCAGCATAAGTTAAAGTATAGAAAATAGATATGGGAAGCAAAAGACAGGGAAAAACTCCAAGGCTAGCAGGATTAAGGATAATAAGAAGGAGGTTTTTTTAAAGTATATTAGGAAAAAAATTAGACTGATTAGACTGGAGGCAAGACTTTGAGCCAGGCCTGACCAGCTAGCAGCTCTCTCTATAAGAAGGGAGCTCTCAGCGAACAAGGGGCAGCAGCGAACAGGGAAGGGAGTTTGCCTCTGGGCAAAGCGTCCTAGAGGAGCTTGGGTGAGTGTGGGATTTGGGGGGCTGTGTGGTGAGCTGGTGGGTGAATGTCTGTCTGTCTATCTGCAGCTATGTTACTTTGCAGAGGAGGGCAGTTTGATCAGCTGCCTGGGTGCCTGAGCTTGTGCTGTGCAGAGAAGAGCAGTTTGCAAGGTGTGAATTGGGGGAGTTCCCTGCCAGGTGAGCCTTCAAGGGCTGAATAGACTGGAGGCAAGGCTTTGAGCCAGGCCTGACCAGCTAGCAGCTCTCTCTATAAGAAGGGAGCTCTCAGCGAACAAGGTGAGCAGCGAACAGGGAAGGGAGTTTGCCTCTGGGAGTTTCGCAGAGGGAAGAGCCCCATGTGTGTTGTCCTTTTCAGGTATGGTGTTCCACCTGTGCCCTGCAAGGCAGCACTATCAGGAAAAGGAGTCTCTGAAGAGAAGAGCCTGAAGAGTGATGGGGGAAGGTGGACCTGGGGGCACTGAGAGCAGCTGGGGGGAGAGGGGCCCGTGCAGTGAGGAGGGCGGACATGGGAGCAGATGTGGTAGTGGGTTGGGGAGGGTCCTATGGTGATGGTAGCTGGGGGAAGGGGCAGCGAAAGGTGGGGAGGAGGGTCCCGGGGATATGAGGTCATTGCTCCACAGGGAGCTATGATGACTCGTGGTGACAGGGAGGTATGAAGTAGTGGGATCCTTAACCACATTTCCACACCCCACTGCCTTGTGGGTTATCCTGGGAAGGAGAAAGGCTAAGGGAGTAAACCCTGACAGAAAATCCGGAGTGGAGTCCACAGGCGGTTCGGTGTCAACTTCTGGCACTGTCCCGGCAACTCCTGCAGCTGAGCTGGTACCAGACGTGGAGGTTATCCTCTCCTTTGGACTATATCAGTAAAGCCGAGAGGGGGACACTGGTGTCTGGGCAGCCCAGTGTCTCCCTAATAAGTGCCCAGGCTCGCGCCCGGAGAGGTACTCCGCCATCGCTGAACAGCATTGCATCAACACAGGAGGCAACAGATACCGGTTGTAAGCTCTTGCTCGATTGGCGTAGAGAACGAGCGCCAGGGGTTGCCTTCGACGGTGGGAGAGCTCCTTGCATCTCACTGGACAGTCACCGCCCGCCGCAAGCTGGGCAGCCCCCAGCCAATAGGGTACCGTCCCGCCACAGTTCACCTGCCTCGCTGGGTGCGTGAGGCTTAAGGTTCCTGAACCTGACAAGTGACTGAAATTTTGGCACCAGGCAAACCAATAAGAAAATCAACAAGAAATGAAAAACATCAACAATTTAAGCTTGCTTGCTGGAATGTGCGGACCATGCTGACTGGCTTGACTGAAGATCTTCAGGCCATCAGTGACACCCGAAAGACCGCTGTCATTGACGAGGAACTGAAGAGGCTCCGAGTTGATATCGCTGCACTGCAAGAGACGCGACTCGCAGATTCGGGATCCCTAAAGGAAAAGGACTAACACCTTTTTCTGGCACGGTAAAGCCCAAGAAGAACCCAGAGAGCATGGTGTTGGCTTTGCTGTCAGAAACACCCTTCTACAAATGGTGGATTTAGTCACGGGCGGATCAGAAAGACTCCTTCGGCTCACGCTTCAAACTTGCCCTGGTCCTGTCCACCTGATCAGCGCTTATGCTCCAACCCTGTATGCCACACCAGAAAAAGACAAGTTCTATGACATGCTTAGTGCTGCTGTAGCGCAAATACCTGCTCGTGAACAACTGTACATCTTGGGTGACTTCAATGCAAGAGTTGGAGCTGACTGGGCCTCATGGCCTTCCTGCTTAGGACACTTCGGTGTGGGAAAAATGAATGACAATGGACAGCGTCTCCTTGAACTGTGCACGTACCACAATCTGTGCATCACAAACACATTCTTCCAAACGAAGCCACAGCACAGTGTGTCATGGAGACACCCACGCTGGAAGCACTGGCATCAACTAGACGTGGTCATCACTAGGCGTAATAATCTCAAACATCCTTCTGACACGCAGCTATCATAGTGCTGACTGTGATACGGATCACTCGCTAGTTTGCTCCAAGCTCAAGCTGAGACCCAAGAAGCTGTACCACTCTAAACCTGCTGGAAGGCCCCGCATTGACGCTAGAAAGACGGCAAACTCGGAGAAAGCTGAAAAGTTCAGAGAGACCCTCCAGGAAAATCTGCGCAGCGGCCCTGGGGGCGCCGATGCAACATCCAAATGGCAACATCTGAGGGATACAGTTTACAACACGGCCTTGTCCGTGTTTGGAAGAAGAGCTAGAAACACGAACGACTGGTTTGAAGCTAACTCTGATGAGATGATTCCAGTCATTGAAAAGAAGCGTGCTGCACTCCCGGAGTACAAACGCTCACCGAGCCAGAGTACCCAGCAAGCACTTAGAGAGGCCAGAAGAACAGTACAGCAGACAGCCAGACGCTGTGCCAACAACCACTGGCTCCAGCTATGCAGCAGCATCCAGACCTGTGCCGACTTTGGTAATCTCAGAGGAACGTACGAGGGTATGAGGAAGGCATTAGGACCCACCCAGAACTAGATGGCACCTCTGAAATCCAAATCCGGTGAAGTCATTGCTGACAAAGCCAAACAGATGGAACGCTGGGTTGAGCACTACTCCGAGCTGTACTCACGCGAGAACGTTGTGGTTGACGCAGCCCTCGATGCCGTCGAGCTCCTACCAGTAATGGACGAACTGGATCAAGAACTGACTGTGGATGAACTGAAGAGAGCCATCGACAGCATTGCAGCAAGAAAGGCCCCTGGTCAGGATGGTATACCACCAGAGGTAATCAAGTGTGCCGCGGACACACTCCTGGAACCCCTACATGAGCTACTGTGCCTGTGCTGGAAAGAGGGTGAGGTTCCACAGGATATGCGCGACGCTAACACTGTAACATTGTATAAGCACAAAGGAGACAGAAGCGACTGCAACAACTGCCGTGGAATCTCCCTCCTAAGCGTCACTGGTAAACTGTTCGCTCGTGTCATCCTTGGCAGACTCCAGAAGATTGCTGAGAGGGTGTACCCCGAATCGCAGTGCGGATTCGGTGCAGAGAGGTCTACCGTTGACATGGTCTTCTCTCTAAGGCAGCTGCAGGAGAAGTGCAGGGAGCAGAGGAAGCCACTCTACATAGCCTTCATCGACCTGACCAAGGCCTTTGACTTGGTCAGCAGGGATGGTCTGTTCAAACTGCTCCACAAGTAAGGCTGTCCTCCACGGTTACTCAAGATGATCCAGTCGTTCCACGAAGACATGAGAGGAACCATCCGATATGACGGCGCATTATTGGATGCTTTCAAAATCAGGAGCGGCATCAAACAAGGATGTGTGCTTGCTCCGACATTGTTTGGGATCTTCTTCGCACTCCTCCTGAAGCAAGCCTTTGGATCTTCAACAGAGGGCATATTGCTGCACACAAGATCTGATGGGAAACTGTTTAATCTTGCAAGGCTGAAAGCTAAGTCTAAGGTGTGGGAAGTCCTCATCAGAGACATGCTGTTCGCAGACGACGCTGCTGTAGTGTCTCATACAGAAGACCAGCTTCAAAAACTGCTGGATCAGTTCTCCAAAGTGTGCAAGGACTTTGGGCTTACCATCAGCCTAAAGAAGACAAACGTATTCGGTCAGGATGTTGCTGAATCCCCATCAATCAGCATTGACAACTATACGTTAGAGGTCGTCCACGAGTTCATTTACCTTGGGTCCACCATCACTGACGCCCTGTCGTTGGACACTGAGCTAAATAGGAGGATCGGAAAAGCGGCCACAACTCTGTCCAGACTCAGCAAGAGATGTGGAATAACAACAAGCTGTACACTCACACCAAAATGCAAGTCTACAGAGCCTGCATCCTCAGCACCCTCCTTTATGGCAGCGAGACTTGGACCCTGTATGCCTGTCAGGAAAAGAGGCTGAATGTCTTCCACTTGCACTGCCTCAGGCGCATCCTTGGAATATCATGGAAGGACAGAGTGACCAACACAGCCGTCCTCGAGCAAGCTGGAATCCCAGCCATGCACACCCTCAGGCAGCGTCGACTCCGCTGGCTTGGCCACGTCCACAGGATGAACGATGGAAGGATTCCAAAAGACATCCCGTATGGTGAGCTAGCCTCTGGCAAAACACCTCCCGGACGCCCCCAGTTGTGCTACAAAGATATCTGCAAGAGAGACCTCAGAGAGGTAGACATCGAGCTGGACAACTGGGAAGAACTAGCAGACGACCGCAGCAAATGGAGGCAGGGGTCACACAAGGGCCTTCAGAAGGGCGAGATGAAGATCAGACAGCTAGCAGAGGAGAAGCGAGCGCACAGAAAGCACA
Organism: Carettochelys insculpta; assembly: GCF_033958435.1. Classification (NCBI taxonomy): domain Eukaryota; kingdom Metazoa; phylum Chordata; order Testudines; family Carettochelyidae; genus Carettochelys; species Carettochelys insculpta. The sequence continues at coordinate 44,391,204 of NC_134148.1, read as the reverse complement.
CTAAGGACTTGCCAGACACCCACTACATCTGCAAGAGATGCAGCAAGGACTGTCACTCTCGTGTAGGTCTTCATAGTCACAATAGACGCTGTAAATGAAGCCCTCAATTGAAACTTTAAAGGGCGTGATCCATGGTCTATGCAGACTGAAGGATGCCTACTAGGAACAAAAGAAATCCTAGCAATGTTACAGGCCAATTACTAGATGGAAATGGTAAACTTATTAATACTGAGGCAGAAAAGGCAGAATTGTCCAGTAAATATTTCTGTTCTGTAGTTGGAAAGAAGCTAACACACGTTGATAATGTAGTTCATGCTAAAACTGTATCAATATTCATAAAGGGCCAGCATGATGACCTGAGAAAAATAGGCAGGTGATGCTGACTTCAATTAATGAAAAAGATGATACAGAATTCAATGACTAAAGAATTAAAGGCTAGGAGTATAATTAATGCCAATCAACATGGTTTTACAAAAAATGAATCTTATAAAAACTGATTTTATTCTTTGACTAGGTTATGAATTTGGCTGATAAAGGTCCCAGAGTAGAAATAATATACTGAGACACCTGAAAGGTATTTGAATAAATACCATACAAGAGCTGACCAGGAGTGCAGCACACAGGAGCTTTAGGGGCTGTAGCCCCAAAAGTCCTCTGCATAATCTGGTCCTATCTGGAAGGGTACATTTTAGCCAAACAGCAGTTCTTTGTGTCAATACAAGGGTACTGGGTGAAATTTAAGGGTCTGTGACACACTGGAGGTCAAACTAGATGAACTTAGTGATCTCCTGTAGCCTTCAGTCTATGAACCTGAGGTTATTTTCATTTTGCAACTCTGATCTTAGCAAATTAAATGAGCAGCTCACGTTGCTTTGATTACTTTCTCTGGATTGCATGTATGCAACTCCACCAACTACTGAGAATGAAACAATGGGCAAGATTATGTTTGGTTTGTCTAGGTTCCACTCCCCTCCTCCCCCAAAAAGATGCTAAATATGGCTTAAACCTCTTTGCATCTTTTGTTTGCTATTTCAAATTTTTTTTCAGTCCCTTCTGCATTGACAGAGATAGGAGTCTATGACTGATCCTTTTCATTGCAGTGTAGTCTTACCTTCTACAACATAGACCAAATCCACTCCTTCAGGCACAAGTAGCAGCTCTCACTGCTACAGCTTGCACTGGATCTAGCTTTTAATACATGCTTTGATAAACAAAGCTCTGAAGGGTGTAATGTTTCTTTCTGTGCAGACAAAAAGCTCCTTGCCAGACAAATTAAAGTGATAAGAATGACTAATATTGAACAGGCTATTATCAGTGACATCTAATCCTCTCATTAGGTTCCTTTTGCTTTTCAGCAATGTTAACTCTTGCAGCCCTAGAGAGGTTTCCAGCAGACCGGAGACTGGTTCCATGACATATATATATTTCTCTGACAGAAGATAAGAGGAGTGTGAAATAAACAAAGTGCCAGTTACCTAAAAGAATTATACCTGCAATCCGGTTAAGTCAATAAAGCCAGTAAATAGTCTGCATTGTTCCAGTAAGAGACAGAAATGTCCAGGTCATCTAGTCCAACATCTCCAGGAATCAGTGTAGGACTGTACTTTACAGAATGTTTTCTAGTGCTTAATCAGGTTTTTTTAACCATTTCAAGGGATGCAACATCACCACTATGTCCTGACTGTGTCTACATTGCTGAGAACTGTTGGCAAAAGAGATGCAAATTGCACAATGCATTTGCGTCTCTCTTGCCGACATTTTTGGTGGGGAGGCTTTTCCGACATTTGGCCCATCCACTCGGGGACAATTGTTGGGAGAAAACTGTCAAGTGTCTGGATTACACTATTTTTCTTTAACTCAGTTCCAACTTCCCTTCTTTTAACTACACCCTGTGACTTCTAGCTCTATTTCCCTGTACCACACTAAACTCCTCCTTTTCATCCGTGGGGCTACTTTCCAACCAGATTTACTCTGGTGTAACGTAACACTAGTGCCTTCAACAGAGTAACTCCAGATTTGCACTGATGAGAGGACAATCTGCCTGTGGTTTGCACACATCAGAGACTGGTATGTGACTTTCACTTTCCCATGACAATGTTGCCTAACCAACAGATCTCTGTTTAGCTCTTGTGCAATGCACTCCTGCCAGTCAACCAATAACTCCTCGGATTTCTCTGCCTCCATCTACCCAGAACTGAATGCAACTGTCTTGCAGATTATCCTAAAGCAGCAGTGGGCAACCAAGACTAGAGAGGGGCCTCAGGAGTGAACCCCCATGGGGTGCATGATGCCCACCACTGTCCTACCTTGCTTTGTGCTAGTGACAGGCCTGCTGACAAGAGGGGGCAAAAGGGGCAACTGCCATGACGTTCAGTGTTTCAAAGGGGCCTGGCCCTTCTGCCCAAGGCCCTGCAGCAGTGACTGGACCCCAGACCCTTTCAATCACTGCTAGAGCCCTGTGCAGCAGACTCCAGACAGCATGGAAGACTGACTGCTCTGGGCCCGCCCCTTCTTCCCAAGGCCCTGCCCCTTCCAGGAGCAAGGCAGTCCCTTCCCTCCTCCCACCTTTCCCAGGGCCCACTGAGTCTGTCAGTTCCCCTGGCCGTTGGTACCTTCATGCTGTAGCCACCAATGCAATGGTCAATTTTCTCGCTGCGCTGCTCTGCACTGTAAACCTATAGTTAATTTACAACCCACCACTACACCTAGTGCTCTTTCCGCATTACTGCTTTGCTTGTTTCTAGCTCCCACTGGTTCTCTGCATTGCAGCCAGCATTCTCCAGCTGGCTAGTCATCGGATATTACCACACTGCCCTGCCTTTCTTTATATCCTCTCTGTTACACTTCTGCCTTCACTTCTCTCTGTATCACCTCCCGATTTAGTAACGTCCATGAATTTCATTAACACTCTGCTAGTCCCCAGGGCTTCAAGCTTTGCTGTTGGTCATTACCCTTGTATGTGGCAATTCAGTCACTTTGAAATCTGTAACAGAGAGGGAGTCGTGCTAGTCTATACACTATCAAAACAAAAAGCAGTCAAGTAGCACTTTAAAGACTAGCAAAATATCTGTGTGAATATCTGAAATATCTGAAATCTGTGTGACAGTGCTCCTTTCCTCAGCCAAATTGATTTAATGTTGCAAATAAGATTTCATGAGACATCCGACCAAACCCGTCCCTTGGTTTTGTGTACGTTATATCTAATGCATTCCCTTAATTTACCAATTTTGAATTTTTATCAGAAAAGCAATCAAATTTGTCTGCTCTGATTAGATCTCTGTACACTCATGCTGCTCGCCTTTCCGTCATCCTGTAACAAACACACACATTCTCCTAACAGTCTGTTTGATGAGGCGTAGAAATGAGTCGTAACTGACAAGATAATTTTTCTTTTTTCTAACCATCAAAACCACATTTGTCTTTTTCCAATTGTCTCGGACGCCCCAAGTATTAAAAAATATATATTTTTACTCAGATTCCTGTAGTTCTCAGAAAGCTCCGGTAAGTATCAAGATGCTATTGCACTAGGTCAGGGGTCGGCAACCTACAGCTCTTTAAGGAGTTATTTATGGATCCGGATACTGCTGCCGCTGCTGCCTCTACAGCGCCTCACCCTGTTGCCACTGAAACAGAAGAACTAAATTTAATTGGTTAATGGCTGCAGGGTGGTGGAAGGGACCTGGCCATTAAACCAACTGAATTTAGTTCCATTATTTCAGCAGCAGCAAGAGCAGGGCATGGCAAGGTAGAGAGACGTAGCAAGCCACTCATTCACCCTGCTACCTGCAGGGCCACACCCTGCCAGTGGGCATGGCATGGCTTGGCTCACCCCTGCCAGCAGAACACCTCCACACCATCCTTCCTTCCGGTGGGCATGCGTGGCCGCTCAGCATAGGCTCCCCAGCCAGCACCATGTATGGGTTAGTCCTGGGGTCAGTTTGGGGCTGAGGCCGGTTAACCCTGGGGACAGGGGGTTGGGTTGGAGATTAAGAGGGGGTAATCCTGGGGATGGGGGGTCAGGTTTGCAGGATGGGGGGCAAAGCTTAGCGATGGGGAGGCAGATTTGGGGGCCGAGGTGGGTAAAGCCTGAACATGGCTTTATGGGGGGTGGGTTTGGGGGAGGGCATGGAGGGTTGATGGGAACATTGCTCCTTCCTGCTTAAGACCCTATTCCCAGGCGCAGTGTTTTCCTTCACCTCATTTACTCTCCAATCCGGGCTGAAAGTAACAAACTTTCTAACTGGTACAAATCATTGTGTGCGCTGTTCTTAAAACAGGGGTTACAAAAAGTACAGTTTAACGTTATTCATTAAGGACCATCTCGTATTCACATACAATGCGGCTCCTGAAGTATTGATTTTGTAACCGAATTTGAAAAAAAAAGTCTCTTCTCACTATTTTAGGGGCAGACCCTGGCACTAGGTGATATACGAACTCAGAGGTAAGGGGTAGAATCTGATGCTGTTGCTCACAACAGTGGCTCTCAAACTTTCCAGACTACTTGCACCTCTTTCAGGAATCTGCTTTGTCTCATGTGCCACCAGATTTCGCCTCACTTAAAAACTACTTGCTTACACAATCGAACATTAAAGCTACACTGATTCACAACAGCCAAGAAACTGACCCCTGCTGTTGCCTACAGCCTGTTGGTTTTTGGCTGGTTTTCGGTTGCCACTGCAACAGAAGTAACCCTTGAGGAGAGTTTTAAAGGAGGAGAGGGCCCTGCTGCCCATCCTGCTCAGCCTACTGCATGGTTCCATGCCCACAGGTGGCATGGAAGAAGGCACAATTTGTCCTCTCGGTGTACCCTAAGATTGCGCTCTGTTTTGAAACTCATCCTTTTTGGCCCTTCAGTGCCTGTGGCACCCACTTCCCTACTGCCATCAGTCAGCAAGGGCTGTAATTGTTTTTCCTACTTTTCCACACTCCGTCTTCATGCAGAGACACTTTAGCATGTTACCAGGCTTTGTCTCACGTAGCAGATTAATGTCATCTTCGGTCTAATTTTTATATGTTGGAAACATATGTCCAATGATTTTAGTTCAGTCAAAGAGCCTTGTCTTCCTCTGGCATCAACTGATGTTTTGGATGTAAGGCAAAGTTCCACTGAGCTTACAAATACTTCAGGCTGCTGCTATGTTAACTAAACTTTCCTCACGGACAGGCATGAAAATGCTCAGATACACTTCTCAGTAAAGAAGCTCTGCTCAGGTTCTTTTACTGCAGAACTCTATAGTGTGCAACATTCTGATTGAAATCTTTCACCCTAATGCAGTGATTACAGGTTTAAAGGTCTGTACTATGAACCCTCATCTACAATCCAGGATAACTGAGAGATTTGAAAGACATGGAATGTACACACATGCGTTTGACACTTGTCCTTTGATGTTCTAGCTGGTTTTCATCTCACATATGCCAGGCTTCCTCCAATAAAAAATTTCCAATAAAGCAAAATGAGAGATTTTCTACAAAGGAAAATTGCAAATTGGCCTGTGTTTCTCTTTCATCATATCGTTCACCTGGATGTAAAGTTAGGTTTTATTAGCAAAGGTTTTTATTTGAAACATTTAACCCATTCACACTGAAGAGGACCTTATTCTAAAAACATCCCTATTGATTTCAGTGGCATTACTCATGCTCTATACCACTCCTCGGCATAAGTATGGGGAGCACAATCAGAATGTCACTAACGACTACTAGACCTAAACAGTGATCGATACTGTCGTGTACATTGGATCATTCACTTCCTATATACGATATTCTCACGAGAGCCTTTCTGAATGTTTGAAATATAATAAAGAAAGCACAAAACAGCTTGTTACCGACATGCAGGCCACACAATTAAAATAATGACATCTGCTTACTAGCTCTAGTCATCTTAATGTAACATAAATATGTGGAGATACACATCTTGCAGAACTGGAAGGGACCTTGGGAGATCATTGATTCCAGTCCACTGCCTTCTTGGCAGCAGCAAGTGCCATCCCTGAAAGACCATTTTTTTTTTTTTTAAATCTATTTGCCCCAGACCCTCAACTGGCCTCCTCAAGGACTGAGCTCATAACCTGGGGTTTAGCAGGCCAATGCTCAAATCACTGAGCTATCCCTCTCCCCTCACCAATGGGGATATGTGAAGGTTGACACAATACATTTCCTTGGCAGCAGCCAGTTAGAATTTCCAGACCTGAAGCTATGAACTTCTAAGACACGCACATTCCCCTCTGAAAGGGGGAAGTGCCTTGAGCTTTGACAGATTATCCAGGCAAGTCCCTGTAGACTGCTGAGGTCATACTATGAGACAGCCGTGGGAAGAGGGAGGAGAAAACGATGAAAGGATGAGCTTGCTTGGCAACATGCAGTGTCAGCAGCCCCCACAGGTAAACAAATGAAGATCCCACAGAACAAAAATTGGTTCTGAATTCTAGAAGCCCAAAGCCCCCTCCCCCGCAAGCAACTCCAAACTTCTCCTTACACTGCGGGGGCAGGATTTCAATTTATAGGGGTGTGCAATTATTTGACATTTCATCTACTTTTTAAAGATACACTATAAACATTTAAAAACAACTTTTTTTAAATCAACCTAGTTGTGCTCTAGCTTTGCAGCACCGTTGTTGTGTGTGAGGAGTACGGGGGAGGAGACTGGCTCTTGGATCCAGTGGCTGGGAGCTGGAAACCAGACAAATTCAGAACAGAAATTAGGTGCAAATTATTAACAGTGAAGGTAATTCTCCATTGGATCGGGTTCTTGGATCTGAAGCAGTCTGAATGAAGGTATAACTTTAATGTGCCTTATAATAACCAAAGGAAATACCTGAGATAAAGGCACAGACTTCAAGAAGTGATTTCGTGTGTTGTAAATGTTCTGGAATTATTTCTATGATTTGTTTAAGTCTATTTCTATGACACAGTTTAAGTCTACTCATCATGTTACCTAGCTACAAAACACTTCTTATGGAATCAAGGTATAACTACAGGTGCTGCATCATGCTATGGCAAACACAAACCTCTCCTCTCTGTGGTCTGTGCCAGTATCATTCTTCCTGGAATGGCCTACATGTTTCTCTCTCCAGGTTTTTAAACTGCTCCAGGGACAGTACACAGCCTCCCAAATTTAAATAGCCACAAAATTACAATTATGGCAGCCTACCTACACGATTTAAATGATTTATTTATTTGGGTAGTATGTGCATAGCGGCAGGGTGAAAAGGGATAACTGCTTAGTGTCGGGGGAGGAAAGGATCATTTCATTTTCATGTAACGTATGAGAAGATCACCTAGCCTTTTGTGAGCAGCTTTGAGGTGATTACTCTGTGGGAAAATCCTGCAACTTCAGGGCTGGCTTTCTGATTCTCTGTCTTCCAAAATGGTGATTATCTGCCCCGTCTGACTAACATAAAAGATGCTCTTCGCAGCTGTCACCTACATAATAGTTAGTCTCTGCTAACACTCTTTTGTAATGGACTGACTGGGAATAAGTAGGCTTCTGCTAGGCTGAAGTCAGACTCCTTCTCCCACCATAATTACTGCTCTTTTCTTTAGGTCATTGTAACACAAACTGACTTGGATGCAGCCTCAAAAAAATGCTACTGAGTTTATTCCCATGGACCCAGGAAGTCCGGAGGGAGACAAATCCCACAGATAATCACAAGGAGGTTAATAGTCAGAGCCACTTAAGAGATAAAGATGACTCCGTCTCCTGAGAGGCACTAAGCAGTCCAGACTCTCAACAACAGCAACTTCCCCCTCCTTTGCTTTGTGGACAGGCTGATCCTGAGCAGGAGTAGGGAGATTATATTACTGCTGCATTTGGCACCAGAACCCTGTGTCCAGTTCTCGTGTCCACAGTTGAAGACGACTTGATAAGCTGGAGACAGTTCAGACAAGAGCCAAGAGACAGATGAAAGAATGGGAAACGTGTCTTCCAGTGAGAGCCCCAGAAGCGCAATTTGTTTAGCTCCATGAAGAAACAACTCGGCGGTGACAATCCCCATCTGTAAGCACTTATGTCTGACAAAGGAAGGATCTTTGATTTAGCTGGCAAAGCTCTGACAAGATCCAATGGCTGAGAGCTAGAAACTAGACAAATTCAGAATAGAAACAAGGTGCAAAGTGTTAACAGTGAAGGTAATTCTCCAGTGGATCAGGTTACTAAGGAGTCTGCATTACTAGCCGTTTTAACATTCAGACTGGTTGTTGCGCTAACAGATCTGCTCCTGTGCAAACAGGAATTAGTTTGGGACAGTCCAATAGCTGGTGAAGTGAAGCAGATCAGACTCAAAGATTGCAGGGGTACTTTCTGACCTTAGAATCCCTGAATCCTTCCTCCCCGCCTGCCACTGGCAGCCCCACCTCCCCAGCCAGTTTGGCTCCCTTCCATGGCAGTTAGCTGGGGGAAACTGCAGGTTTGAGGCACCTGCCTCCAAGCCAACCACCCACCCAAAAGTCAATTGCTGTCACGGAAATGGGCCCGCCACACTTCCCTAACCAGCTCCTTGATGCAGCCACTTGGCCAGGGCCTCCCCAGCTTCCTATCTGCTTCCCCACCCCCATCATAGAACAGGAAGTGAACGTAGGGGGCTGGGAAACCAAACTGTGGGCTAAATTCAAACACTGCCGGTGAAGGGTTACAAAGCAGGGTGGAAGCTGCCTGGCTGGAAATACTCAAATACTATTGGATGTGAAGGGGAGACACATGGGCACTTTACATAAACCCAACCCAAATTCTGCCCTTGTTTTGCTATCCCTGCCTCAATCCAAGAAGCTGTCTAGTTCCACTCAGTCCTCGAGGATGGCAGGGGAAATTACAATTAACAAAGCAGTAAAGTTATAACCGTCCTGTGTGATCGACCATTGCCAGCATTCGAGTCCTGCATGCGATGCAGTTCCGAGTCCGTCGCGGATGTAAGCACAGATGGCTCACAGTGCACTGTGGCAGCACCTCAGCAACAGGTTAGAAGGGCCAAGAGGGGTCAGAAGGTTTGCAGCGACCTCGCTCCTGAACAGTGACTTCCCTTTCACTCATGGTCACAGCATGCGCTCAGTGTCAGTGACATATGGGGCTGGCGTTTTGGACACCGCCAAGCTATTACAGAGCCAGCAGTCAGATGCTCCCTGAGCACAATGAGCATATTGCACAGTCCCTTCACACCGTCACAGCTTTACCAGGGTGTCAAGGTATCTCTGGCCACCAGAGCGTGTGTTGCACAACAAAATGCTACACTGCTGGCTGAGCTGCCGCCAAAGATACTTCACAAGCTTCTTCTGGGTCCAGTCATTTAACTGTTTGCAAATGCAATCGTAACTGACCATGAAACTAGTCACTCCTTTTCTAACATGAAATTCCAGGGCTCTGAACCATGACTGCATGATGGAGTGATGGCTGTTCGCAAACAGTGGATGTTTTTTTTGACTGATCCAGATTCCCAAATGAAAAGAAAATACAGCATGCACCAAAATTCAAAGAGTTTAGGGAAGAACTGACTTATCTAGGGACATCTCATGTCAGTCTGTCTATTTGGAGGGGCTGTTTTCATGAGGTGGGTGAGCAACCAGCCTTCTCTCAGCATCTGCAGAATGTAGTCTTTATTTTGTGGCGGAAGCACAGTCTCAGTAACTTACAGTCCTCTGCACTACTGCACCAAAATAAATTTCAGATTCTCTGTACCGTGGATGACAGAAAAGTCATTGCCTCCTGCTGCCACCCATTTAATCCAGAACGTGCCTGGCACTTCCTAGGGGGCAGCTGGTTTAACACGGTTGCCTCGCTTTCAGTTTCTGACCTCTTTGAAAATGGTGAGAGTTTAAGGATTTTTCTCGTTTGTGTCTTGGGGAAGGATTGGTGAGGGCTGAAGAGAAGGCAGAACAAGGTTTAGTTTCTCATATTGTACCAGTCACTCTGGTGTAAGCTCTGCAAAACAGTCCCAGAGCTCCTGACTCAGAGTAATGATTAATCCCAATGGTTTTGGTTTGCTGCATTTCAAAGCACATGGCCCTGAGCTGGAACTGTGCATCATTAACCCAGATTTTCAAAGAACCTCTGATCGTTCCTGGGCATTAACCCAACATTTCTGGCTTGAGACTCCAACAGGCAAGTTCAGTCTGCAATGCAAGTAACACATCTGCAGTCGGCTGGGCCTGATATATTAACCCCGCATCTAAATGCTGGTATTTTAACCAGGACACTGAAAAGCCATTACTCTGTGTTGCACACCACCCAGCTATGTTCCCTTTAATTTTGTCCATCCATGGGAGGAATGAATTTTGTCATGTGCACCAAGGCATGTGTGGATGTGCACCTCCAGTAGAAACATACGCTGCAAGCTGTGGGTGGCTCTGGGCGCTAGTCTAATCTGCTGAGCAGCACCCAAATCTCTCCTGTGCATCCGCCCAAGTGCTCAGCTTATCAGGAACATTCCCACCCAGATCTTTGTTGAATCTCCTAGTCAGTGAGATCTGGGCCTGAAGGCCAGGCTGTTTATTAGCCCCTTCATGGTTCAGCTTCAGCCTGGGTGAAGTGAGAATATGAGGGAACGAAGGAGCAATGCCACCAGCCTGGCTCCAGGGCCTCATGCAGCCCATTGACCCAGCACAGTCGTTAACAGCATATCACATGCATGGCTCTGAGGACGGACAGAAATAATTGCCAGCTAAAGGTTATTGTAAGTGATTTGTCCTCTCCCTGATAATGGTTACCTGATCCCTTGCTGGCTGGATGCTATGGGACAGATTAGGGCAGAGATTCCCAATTTATGGATTGCGATTAGATTTGGCAAGGGTCACCGCCTGGGCAGCTCTGAGCCACATGTGGTTCTTAAAGGAGCCATTTGTGGCTCTGCCACCACTCACTCCTCTGGCTCCCAGTCCCTGCCTGGCCTTGCTGTGCTGAAATGAAACTCAGTTTAATTGGTTTAATGGCTGGCAGGAGGAATTGTATGGCTGGGGAGGCTGGCCAGGGCTCCGTGCCCCAGCTAGCTCTCAACTGCAGGGCTGCCAGGGTCCCTGCTCCGTTTTTTGGAAATCTTACGTGGGACAGGCAGTCCTGGCTGGGGATCCTGGAGGTGGGGCTGCCTGTCCCACACAAGTTTTCCAAAAATCTGGAAACCCTAGCTGAGAGGGGTTTAAGCCAGGGGTGGGGAGGTGGGGGGGGGGCAGGGGACATTTTGGGGTTGAGGGGATTAAGCTGGGGAGTGGGGGGGTGTTTTTCCCAGGGGAGAACCTCCCTCCCCCGGGTTTTGAATTGCCTTGGGTCACAAAGTCTTCCTGAATTGTCAAAATAGGTCCCCCTCTGGAAGGTCGGGAACCGCTAGATTAGGGCATTTACCTGACTGCTGTCCTAGGGGCAGGAGCACCGTGGATTCCCCAGAAGCGCGAGAAGAGCAATTTCCTGACCCCTGTGTGCACGAGTTAGGACCAGGAAAGGATTAATAACAAGTACGTCTTGTGCAGCTTCCATCCTGCAGGCCCAAGCAAGGCTCATTGTGACCTGTCCTTTACCAAAGGAAACACGGGTGGGGGGAGTTGTTTGTTAGAGGCTCCCTTACACTGGTATGGCCCCTGGGCACCCTTCTCACTCTATGTCTCCGGCATGAGGCTTTCCAAGCCTGACAGAAACACAGTCGTCTTACCGCAGGGAAGCTGCTCCTCCAAACACCTCTCAGCACAGTGCTATTTTGAGCCTATTTCTCATGGCTATTCAGCATAAGAACAAAGGGAGGAAAAGGAAGAGAACAATAACTGCATATTGCTGTACTATTTTCCACCCAAAAGGACTATCAATCACTGAGGTTCCCTATTGGCAACACTCCCCTCTCTGCAGTTTTCCTTTTTAGTGACCTGAAACCTTTGAGGACGTTGATTTGGACCTACGTGCGTGTCAGCTGCTTGCCTGGCGTTACCCACATGACATGTTCCATCATAAACCAACTCCCTCCACAGACCCTGCAGACCTCAGACCCATCTGCTAGGCTAGTCAGACTCAGAGCTGAAAAACACATGCTGTCCCCATATGGTTTAAAAACCATGCACTGAATTGATGGCCTGGCCTGCCGATGGGGGGGCAGCGGGGGAAGAGATGGGGCAACTGGCCTGGGCTTCAGCATCACAAAGGCTATGTTGGCAGCGGTGGTGGCCAGAGCTACAGGTCTCTTTGAAGTACCGTGGCAGCACTGTTCCAAGCAGCTCTAATGGCAGGGAGAAGGGCAGCACCGGGACTCGAGCCACACTAAGAGCTAACTGCCTTGGGCCCTGCCCCATCTGCCCTTGGCCTCCTGCCTTCCAGGGTATGGAGCCAGGCCCCCTCCTCCTCCCTTGCCCCAGAGCCTGTGGTGGCTGTCGGCCCCACCGTCCATGACCATTCAGTTTCCCATGGAAAGGACTAACTCTCAACTGAAAACCCTTTTTATTCATAGGGGGGAACCGCCATTAGCAGAGGGCAGCGAGCCAGGCAAAAGGGAACATTCCAGCTGTCCCAGACCGCTGGGGAGGTGCAAATGACTGCCAGGATCACTGCTTGGCATTTCTATTATTTTAAAGGCCAGACTGCCACCTCTCATTGCGCCGGCGTTCTTCAGAGCGTTCGTTTCACTCACAACACCCCCAGCACACGTGTGTACACACACACACACACACACACACACACAAATTCAATCTGGGCAAAACTCTTCCATCCACAACACTTTCCTGTAGGGCTGTCCTGAGGCGGGCCTGGGGCTCCCACTCCCCGGCCCTGCCCCAAACCCTGCCCCCCCATTCCACCCCTTCTCCTGTTCTGCCCCTTCCACTCCCCAAAACCCTCCTCCGCAGAGCAACACGACTGGGGCTGCTACGAGGCAGCTGCAGGAGGGTCCCCCACACTCAACACAGCACCCTGCAGCCTGATCCTCTCTGCCCGCCGCCCTCTTCCCACCCATTGGCCCCACTTCTCTGTGCAGCGGGGACAGAGCGCAGTGGGCTGGGAGATGGCCCACAGAGCAGAGCAGGCAGATGGGTCACTCCAGCTCTTGCTGCCATGGTGAGCGTGTGTGGGGGTGGTGGGGCGGGACCTGACCCTTGCTGCTTCCCCACACAGGGACCACCAAGTAATCCCCCCAGGCTGCTCTGGGTCCTGCAGTCCCACCCACAGGCTGGTTAATGCAGCTGCCACCAGGCTCCCCAAAGTGCAGGGCCTGGAATGACAACCCCAAACCAGCCTGTGGATGGGACAACTCTGTTTTCCTGGGCAGGGCAGGGACCAGAGAGGGGGTGAAGCATTCCCCACTGACCGGAAAAGATTCAAGCATCTCACTATGAGGAAGGGAGCAGAAAAAGACAACTAAACATCAGGGGTTAATGAAAGTCCTAGAATTACTTTAAAGCCATGAATGAAACGAATTACCATGGCCCAGGGTATATTCAATAAAGGAATAGAGCTCAGAAAGGTGCAAATTCTCCCCCCTCAACCTGCCAGAGTAGCTGGACTGGGTCGCACTGGCTGTCCCTTTCCCACCCCCACCCCTGCCTCAGCAGCAGCTGCTGTGCTCATGTGCCCCTTTGGTGGGGCAGGAAGGTCTGTGCCATGCCTGATCCAACAGCACCGTCCCACATGCACAGCTGTGCTGACAGCCACTGTCCCACAATGTTCACGCCACAGGGCTGCGTATCACAGAATCACAGAACACTAGCGCTGGAAGGGACCACGAGAGGTCACCAAGTCCAGTCCTCTGCTCCCACAGCAGGACCAAGCCCCATCTCTGTCATCCCTGTTAGATACTTATCCAACCTGTTCTTAAATATCTCCAGTGATGGAGATTCCACAACCATCCCAGGCAATTTATTCCAGGGCTTAACGACTCTGACTGTTAGGAACATTTTCTAATGCCCATGCCTTCCTCTTTCTATTGCTCCCTTCCAAGTTCCTGCATAGCAGAGCTGTGTTGGCTCCATTTGCTGGAGCCCTACATAGCCCTGGTGGGGACAGAGGGCCAGACTTCCTCTAAAAGATTCAGTACGTTTGCCCAATGTCTTCCAGATCACCTGCCACAAACTGTTCCCTTTGTTAGTTACCTTGAGGGGTTCACATGTGAAATGGTGGGATGAGATAAGAAACAACATGAAGCTTTAAGTTCTGCTAAAAGACTATTAACACTGACTGGACCCAGGAAATGCACAATGCTTCAATGTGATTTTCAGTCCTCTTCAAAGTACAGCTGAGTAAGGGGCAACCAGACCATAAGCCCAAGGAAGTGCCTGACATTTAAACATTTACCAACAACGTATGAAATAATACAGCAGTGGTTTCCCCTATGCTTGTACTGGGAAGTCACTATGGGATCTCAGACCCGCCAATACTGAGTTTTTACCTTGTTCCTTGTTTATTAAGTTTAGCTGGCTGGTACTGAGTGGGCTCTGGAATGTTCCCAGTCTCTACAGCAGGGGTTCTCAAACTGTGGGTCAGGACCAATGTTCCCACTAATGTTTTCCACCCGTGCTAGAAATTTTTCCATCCATGCGCAGAATAAATATTTACGTGCCCTGAGATGCGTGCACATGTACACCACCCGCAGAAACACAAACGTAGCTGGGGGCGCTCTGCTAATCAGCGGGGCAGCACCGGATTTTCTTCTGTGCAGCTGCACAGACGTACAGCTTCGAGGGAACACTGGTCAGGGCCTCAAAATGGGTCACAACCCCGCTGTAGTGGGGCCACCAGGACTGATGTCGGATTTGCTGGCAGCCTGGGGCTGAAACCTGAGGATGGGAGGGGTGAGGATACAGACCCCTCCCCTGGGGCTCTTGGGGTTTGGCTTCCTTTGGCCACCCTACTTGGGGCAGGATGACTCAGGTAGTCTCAGGCTTCAGTCCCCAGTCCTGAGGTAGCGTAGTGGTTTTTGCTATCAGAAGGAATGAAGATTGAGAACCACAGCCCTACAGGAGATGTGCTGAGTCCTGCACTCTGAACCTGGATCTTATTTCACGCCTTCATAAAGCTCAAGATTGAGGGGACGTGTCCTGTACGGAAGGACAACTATGTAAATTGATATGGCAAGTTCTCTGCATGGATGTTCAGGAGGCCAGAGACCCAGACATCTCATTCGGTCTTCTCAGAAGACCCAGTGCAGATTGCGCATGATTCGTATCTGAAGTGACATAACGAATCGCTCCTCACAGAGTGGGCAGAATTGCAGGCTGACAAATGGCTACACCATATGAGCTAATGATGTTCATTTTACACACTCACCAGCCCCAACAAAAAGATGAGGAAAGCAAATGAGACGACTGGGTTGGGGCCTGGATGTTCAGCTCAAAAGCATCAGCCTCTTCCCCCCACCATGCCCCAAGTACATTCAAATTTCTTTGCTATATTGGATCAGAATGAAAAACATGGGCCTGATTACAGTCCTGATCCAAGATCCATTAAAGTCAACAAGGAGCTTTCAGTTGCTGCTGACCTAATGGCTCCTACTAGCATCCATGGCAAAATTCATTTTTACTTCAGTCAGGGCACTTTTGAAAATCCCACCTGTTGCACACAGCGCAATGTCTGTTCTGTTATTTAATAGGGTTGAAATGAAAATATGATAACCTCATGCAATACCTGCTTTGTAGCTAGCCAGCCAGTCTCATTTCCAGGCCCAGTAAACCCATGTTTTCCTGTACAGCCATTTCTAAATTCCGACTTGCGTTGGACATCACATACAGCAAAATGTGGGTCATAGGAAAAGCCTTGCAAAAGGTTCAGTCCTCCAAGGTGCTCAGTACTCTGGCCAGATCCAGCTATGGACTTAGGTATGTGATTAATTTTAAGCATGTCAGCAGTGCCGTTGATTTAAGTGTTTTACTGACTTGGTCCAAAGTGTTCAGCATCTTGAAGGACTAACCCCAAAAGCCCAATTCTCCACCATACCAAAGTGGAACAACTGAATGGTTTTAAAGCCATTCCTGTTGTGTCATATAACTATAATGATCTCTAAGCCTGAATGCCAGCCCTGACGTTATCCGTGCGTAACTGGAAAAGGCCAGATCTGCAGTTGGGGTAAATTCACATAGCTTCATTGAAGGTAAGGAACATACTGATTTATACAAGCTCAAGACAGGGTCCAGCTGCTGTGTATTGTGACTGCTTCAGACATTTTTACCTGTCTGAGGTGGGCCTTTTGTTAGACAGGTCTGAGTTCAGTTAGATTTAATCTACCATAGAACTTTAGATGATTAACAATTCTAAACCCTGATGACAAAACATGTTTTCTTATAGCTTCCCTAAATGGCCTTCAAACTGTGCATGATTTAAACTAGTTTTAGTTGTGGCACCATTCAGGGTTATAAATGAGATTGTACTAGCATATGGAAACGACTTACAGCAAATATTTATTCTGAATGCAATCCCCCACTTAAGGCAGAGTTTCTTAATTGGAAACTAAGTTGAAATGTCTACCACCCCCTTAGCTCATAAGTAAACCTCAGCAGAGTTTATGAAATGCAAAATTTCTACACTGGAAAGCCTTGCACAAGCCCTTGTAAAACCTGACCCTAATAAAGAGAAAAACATGTCATGTTAATTTCACTGGCAAGAAGTATGTCGAGTCCCTGAATTTTCAATGCTAAGTTTTTGAAGCCATATGACCTTATGACCTTGTATTAGTTATTAAGCACTTACTTGATTCACTAGTGTCACAGTCCTGGGGATTGCACTTCTGGGCGTTCTCTGGCCACTGTTCATGGTCACACAGGCTACTGTCCTCTTCAGCTTCACCGGTTTTTGTGTTCATGCACTTCACCTGTCGCCGCTGGATGCCACCACCACAGGTGGCTGTGCACTGCAGAAAGTTAATTAGTCGAGATATAATCAGCTGCATTCAGAATTAAGATATTTTTTATACATGGCTGTGAGGTTGAGACTGCACTTAATATCTATATACTGTAGTGCTGTTTGCATGTTTAAAGGGGCACCTGAGCAAAATGCCTAAACTGTCTTTGTAGAACTTATTTCTCTTTTATCCCCTGCTCCAGTGAGTTGTTTCTATAGGACACAAAGGCATTTGTATTGTACCTGACACAACGGCTATCTGGCACTGCCGTGCACAATGTTATCTTCTGCTAAGCGACTAGACCTCTCTTAATTCTGCTGACAGAGTGAGTGGAAGGCTTCTTGTTGGCTAAATACGGGGCACAGCTAGCAACCCATGCCCATCAACATTTATTGTCTTCATATGCCTGTCTTGTTCAGTTTTTACAATGTATCTTGTCAAAGTAGGATTTCTTTAGAAACAGAATTCCTCAGAGGGCCTTTGCTCAGCAAAGCTGGTCAATGAGAAACAGTGTAGGATTATATTTTCAATATACTGGATAATTTATTGAAACTTGAAAGGCTCATCAAATGGCTCCATTCACTTCGTAGGCCCATGGCCACTGCCTGGGCATTGGCCTGCACCAAACAGTTTTACCAGTGAAACTACGTCAAATTAGAGGTGTCATTTTTTTTTTTTTTGTTGCCAGCATTACTATATACAGGCACAGTGATAGTGGTATAAGCTGATTTGAGCCAGCATTGTTTATTCTACTTTTCCAAACAAAAATAAGCTAGCCTGGTAGAAACACATTTGTGCATCTGCCTTAGGGGGCTATTTGCTGCTTTAACAAAGCCAGGATAATGAGAGCAGCAAAAAGCTTAATCGTAGATGCAGCCTTATAAATGCTACTATCAATTGTGGGAGGTTGATCGCAGAAATCAGTGTTACTGAGGAGGTGGCAGAGAGGATGTATTCTTATCTGAGATCACAGCGAAGTCCCTGGAAAACTGCTGTACCAAAACAACACAGGTGATAAATTCAGCTGTAGAAGAATTTCCTGTAAACATCTGCTCACCTCTCCCCATGATCCCACTACCCATTTGGTACAGGGGTGAGTGTTGCAGGGTCTTGTGTTATTTGGTCTTAACATTTCATCACACCATCCAAATTCTGGACACGTAACTAAACGCTCCTGTTCACCTCCACCGCATGACTCAGAGCACTGAGGGGAAACAAACAAACAATCACATCAGAATCAGGCTGGAGTAAGGGAAAGGGGAAAACACCCCAATTACTCATTTCTTCTGGCCTGACAGTGTGAAGAGGCCCTAAGAAAAATTTGCCCCGTGTTGAATGCCCATTCTTTTGATCACTATTGTCTGCTGGGGAGTAGACGGGCTCCTTTGTGGAAGTGGAGTTACTTTAATAATTTGAAGCTTGGCTCTTGGTCGCATACAACTTTGTAAGAATACAGTAGATCTCAGTTCATCTCTTTCTACAATACAGTAAAAGCCCGAGATACGCGCATTCAAGTTGCTCAAATCTCGGGTTAACATGGCTGAGTGGCAGGAAAACAGTGCCTGGCTCCTGGCTACCCACCACTCAGGGGAGCTGGGGAACTGACCTGGCTCGTCTGAGTGGTGGGCAGCCTGGAGCCAGCTCCCCACCACTCACATGAGCAGGGAAACTGACCAGAGCTGCTGCGCTGGTCAGCTTCCCTGCTCCTGTCAGTGGTGGCAGCTAGAGCCCGACTCTCTGCTGCTGCCCCGTCAGAAGTAGCAGCCTGACTCGCTGTCTGACAGGAGTGGGGAAACTGCTCCCGTTTCACAGCTCCTGTCAGGGCGGCAGCCTGACTCTCACTGTCCCTGACAGGAGTGGGGAAACTGCTCCCGTTTCACAGCTCCTGT
The DNA here is from genome assembly GCF_033958435.1 of Carettochelys insculpta. Lineage (NCBI taxonomy): Eukaryota > Metazoa > Chordata > Testudines > Carettochelyidae > Carettochelys > Carettochelys insculpta. The sequence goes on along the minus strand of NC_134148.1, from coordinate 44,372,534 downwards.
CAGGGCGGCAGCCTGACTCTCACTGTCCCTGACAGGAGTGGGGAAACTGCTCCTGTGAGGGATGGCAAGAGTCAGGCTGCTGCTCCTGACAGGAGTGGTTTCCCCATTCCTGTCAGTGGCAGCAGCCACTCCTATCAATGGTGGCAGCTCAGAGTCAGGCTCTGGTTGCCACCAGTGACAGGAGTGGGGAAACTGACCAGGGCAGCAGCCCTGATCAGCTTCTTGTCTCCTGTGAGCAAGCAGCAGGGAGCTGAGAGCCAGGCTCCAGCTCCCCACAGCTCACAGGAGAGGGGAACTGACCACAGCAGCAGAACTGGTCAGTTTCCCTGTTCCTGTGAGTGGTGAGAAGCTGGAGCCTGACTCCCAGCTCCACGCTACTCATAGGAGACAGGAAACTGTCCAGTGCTGTTGCACAGGCCAGTTTCCTGGTCCCCCAAGTAACGTGAAATTTGACTTGTGTGGAGTTGCACAGGAATGCAACCTCTGCATACGCTGGGGGGGGGGGGGGGTCTACCGTACTTTCTAGAGCCAAAGACTTGGAGGGTCAGTATCTGTTCACGGCCAAGCCCACATAATACTCCCACTGACTTTTCATCAATGAGTCACACATTGAGTGTGGAATCTGGACTACAAGCTGTCTAGCGCTATCATGTATTTCTTCAATAATATCCATTATACATTGCACCATCAAGACTAAGCAAGAGGAAGATGCCAAAGAAATGTATTTGCAGGGGAGGGGCTGATAAGTAAGTGCTGATGCGAAACTTCTCCTCACAAAGTAGGCCAAAAAGGAATTTACTGGATATATAGTTATGAAAATGAATGGGGTGTTTGGTGAGAAATCGATCAGTCAGGAAGATATCTGACCAGGAGAGTGTAGCATAAAGAGTAGCTTTCAGGCCTCCAGATTCCTTTACTTAGCTGACAGGCCCCTTTTGAAGATGAAGACAAAAGTGCTTATGGAATAAGAGATAACGGACTAATCCAATGCTGCAGTTTAAGCAAGGGGATTATGAAAGCAGAACTAGGTGTGAGGACTGCGCCAAGCTCAGACTGGTGAAGAAGGAGAAAATCTGTGAAGGAATAACATTTAATTAACCACTTAAACAGTTTTCTGTGGACTCTTCCAACTGAAGACATGCTGGATCCTTCACAAATGCCAGACGTCCTCTGGTATCCCAGATTGCCATGCCCCAGTGATATCCCAGAATGCCTCATTCTGTGACATCTTCAGTGAACAAAGAGAAAACAGGAAAGGAAAACAAATAAGTTGCAAGCTAGCTGGAGGCTGAGGGCCTTCGCCGTTCTGCTCAGGGGAACCCTGGTGGGAACGGCAGATGACAAGCTTCAGCAGGGTTGGCCTACATCCAACTCACAGCGGGGTTTGGAACACAGCACCAGGCTGATTAGCCTGCTCATTTGTGGGGCTACTCATCTGTCTGGGGAAACCTGTGGGGGCAAGCGGAAGAGAACCCAGACCAGCAGCTGCCTGCTGGAATTTCTGTTAGAACGTTCTGCACGTGTCTGAGATTAACTCAGTTTTCTTCATAGTTTGGCAGTTCATCATTTAACCGACACTTGATAGTGTTGGGTTATTTGCAAACAGCTGCTAAAACACACTGAGAAGAACTTGGTCCTTCTGTCCATTTATTCCTCATGGACAGATCTGCATTGGGACTCTGAACTCTACAAAATTTGGCTCAGACTCATCCCTGAAGATGTATTGGGTGTGCCATCTCTCTCTAGAAATCCCCCTCACCTCTCTCCAGGACGAGGTGTACCAGTCCAGACATGACTTGGTTTGGCAGGGAGTCTGCACTGGCGGCTTGTAGAAAACAGCTTGACAGTGAAAGGGCCGCAGAAGCCTCTGATCTCTGATGTCAACGCACTGAACATCCCGAACCTTCAGTCCCCCTCCACAGTTCTTAGAGCACTGGATAAACAATACAATGAGTCAGGCTGGTGGAGCAGAAGCAGTAACAGTGTCCAGATGGGAATCCCTCCAGCAAAGTTGAGTTTACCCAGATATCAAGGAATCAAATCGCTAGCTCTCTCCTTCATTAACTCTTTCAGTGTTTGCCTTTGGCTCTCTCCTGGATTGTACCTAGTCCAAGCTGAAGAGGGCCCTAAGCACGGCTACAAACCCCAGGACTTTTCACTCTGAAAGAACGCTATTTGCATTAATGACAAGTACCAGAGAGATGGCCATGTTAGTCTGTACCCATGAAAATGAGAAAGCCGATGGCACTTACAGACTAACAGATTTTTTTGGAGCATAAGCTTTCCTGGGCAAAAACAAACCGGGTCTTTGCCCACGAAAGCTTATGCTCCAAAATATCGGTTACTCCATAAGGTGCCACAGGACTTCTCGTTGCATTTGCATTAATGGCAACAGGTTTTTGAGGTCATGTCCCTGCACCCACAGATCTTGGATGTTAAGGCCTATTAAAATCATCCACCATAAACCTGTTGGTCCAGGAGTGTTTCCCACCATTTATTCTCAAGGGGTTTGTCCAGTCGAGTTTTAAAAGTCTTGGGCTATGAGGGATTTTTGTGAAACTTCCTGAGAGCCTCACACCCCAAAGCTATTCCCAGCCTCCTCCCACCACTCTCCTTTGTTTAGCTTCAGCCCAGGCCTCTTTCAACCACCTTGACTCCACGCCTGCTTTTGCTGACTCACTTCCAGTCAGAGCCCTTTATGTTCCCACTTAGTTACGCTTTATGCTCATTGAGTTTCCCAGCCTGGGCTTCCGCCCCAGTGGGAATGTCAGCAAGGGCACCATTTTGAGAGGGCTGGGAGGGAAGACAGCAGCCAGGCATGCCAGGACCCTGCTTGCTCTTCTTCGTGTTCTCCTGACTGTCAGGGAGTAGGGGGAAAGTACACACATTGCATGAGTTATTCCTGTGCCACCCAACCCCTGGCCACGAGCGAGAGGCACGCATACAAGCTGTGCACTGTCCCCTCATTCCCCGTCAGTCGGGGATCTGGAAGCAGAGCAGCCGTGCCACAGCAGCTGCCTTCCTGAAAAGGAGCCCTTGTTAACCCTGCTGTTCCTAGCCCCACAACCTGAGTCCAGCACAGCCGAGTCAACTGACCCAGGCTCGGCGACTTGGCGCTGGTCTGTGGGTGTTTCTCTGCAATGCAGGGACATCCCAGAGACATCTATAAAGGGCGAGGGGAAAGAAAGCCAAATACCCTCCGAAGTTTTGATTCAGCAGTGCCGACAGCTGCGCCCTGGAAGGGGCAGGACCAAGGGTGGAAGAGGTGAGGCTAGGACATTTGGACTGTGGTGCTGCCCCTCAGCTGCACACAGCAGCACTGCAGTAACAATTCAAAGGGGCCCAGAACGCCAGCTGCTCATGCAGCTCTAGGCCCGGGAGCAATTGCCCCCTTTACTCCCTCCCCTCCCTCACCAGCAGGCACGTTTTCTTTGAGTCTATTTACGTTTACCTTGCTCCAGTTTCCAAGACGCCACGACGAACATGGTCTCAGGTAACACCTTCGAGCTGGGACAGGCTTATTTGCAGCAACACAATCTTCATCCTTGCCTGTGCTACAGTGCACTGTCCTCCAGCTAGCTCCTAGGCCGCAGGTCGTGGAGCACTGCAGCACAGGCAAAAATTAACCCCTGCCTCCACCCACACAGAGAAAACCAAAGCTCAGCAACTGGGGAGTACGAAGCTATGCTGACAGCAAAGCAAACAGCTTGTCTTCGTGGGAAAATCCTGTGGAACTCAACAGGGGTGAAAGGTAGCAGGATGCAATAAAAATTAAATGGGCTCCTGCAGAAACATGTCTTCAAACTGGCAGGGCCCAGTCCACTCTTGCATGGCTGTAGCTCAGTGGCATTACAGCACCATCAACACAATAGTGAATCAGAACCACAGAACTTAGCGGAGGACAAAAGTCTTTCTAAAGAGTATTCAAGCCACCTGCCCTCACATTAGTAGAGAGCTTTATCCCTGCTTGGGAATTGTGTGTGTTAATTAAAGCTTTTCCCAGCAGAATTCTCACTCTCTAATCAGTTCCTACAGCCTTTTGGATTCCTCATGTTCAAGCAAGAAGACAAGGAAAGGAACTCCTGTATAGTAACTTTAGCTGTGTGGCTCTGGCTGTGAGAGCTCCTGTAATCCTTTGCAGATTCTCATGCTTGAGTATTTCTTGACATATCACCTATCCTAAGTTTCTAACTGATGAGGAAGCAGCTGCACTTACTGGGCCATGCTGTCATAGGGCAAGAGGGTGCAGCTCCAGGGTTGTTAGTTGACCAGGAATGGATTTAGCCTGCTAAGAGCTTCATTAATTAGCACTGCTGGCTTTATTTGTTTAACTGCTCCCCGCGCTCCTGCTCATCTTCTTTCAAGCCAAGTCCCCACTCTCTTTACGTGATACAAGTCCTGATAAACGTCTCTCTCCTATCAGTCCCCTCCAAAGTGCAGTGCCTGCATCTTGTTCTCCTACCTCAGCTCATCCCTTGTGTCTTATGTCCCCAATCACCTTGCTGACATTACCATTGTGCCTCTCTGCTGCCCCAGAAAGATCTGAATGGGGTTCACAATGTGTGATGGTCACTTGCTGCTCAGTGACAGCTATGTCACAGCAGTGACACAGAGTTGTGCTGATTTCACTGAGAGCACAGTGTAATCTCTGAACATGGCTCATCCGTCCCTGAGGCAGTGGTAGAATAAAGGCCATGTTCAATGTCTGCTTTAGAGGCTTGATTGTCTTTTACCGATATCTCAAAAGGTCTTATGTTCTGTACGCAAACTCCTTGCAATGAGCCTGTAATGTTGCATACCCCTCAGACTGTAGTCTCTCTTCAGGGTTCTCTGTCTCTCACTTTACCACCACGCAGTGAACTACATCAGCCATTTGTCTGTCATTGCAGAACCTATTCAAAGAACAGTCAGAGGAAGAGACTCTACAATCAAGGGGCTCTGCATAGGCAGACTAAGTTTTCTTCTGGTATGTTGTAGTCTTGGTGCAAATGGAATTCCTGTGATTTTATCTCTTGGGGCCAGGGGAAGACAGAACCATGGCCAATGAGGCTTGGCGCATAACAGGACTGTGCAGGATGCTCCATGCTTCACCAAGTTAGGGCTAAGCTGTTGCCAGCCCTCTGGGGGCTACACAGCATGGGGGGCGAGATTACAGAGCCTTCTCCCTGCCCTCCTGCTTGCTGGGCTGCCAACCCTCCAGGACTGGCCTGGAGTCAGCAGGAATGAAGGATTTTTATGGAAAGATTATGTCCTCTGATAAAATCTCCTGGAATATGTCCAGCCCAAACTGGCAAACCTACTCGCTGGGAAGCTGATGTAAGTGGTGTAACCACTGCCTTTGGGTTGGGGGCACAGGATGGTTCAGTCGGAGCATAAGGCCCCGAAGGGGGCTGGTATAACTGCACCCTCCTACGCCCAGGCCAGCAGAGCTGGAGTGCGCATAGGGGAGGCAGCCATGCCCCTGAGGAGCATACCCTTGCACTGGGAAGGCCTGGCCAGCCTTCTGTTCTTGATCTTCACCCCTGGTCAGGGCACCTCTAGACATCACCCCACAGTGCTAAGTGGTACCAGCACAGCCCAGCACTTAATTCCTTCTGCTAATGCACAGAATTGGCCACTAGCCAAGGAAAACAACAGGTCTGTGAAACAAACACCTTTTCTGCAAGCCCAGCAAAAGCCCCCTCGGCAGCAAAGGCCTGCTCATGCAACGGGCCTGTCCTCCCGACAGTGCCCAGCTTACACCTTTCACAGGTATCAGCTGTACTTGCCTCACTCCAGCTCCCAACTTCCCAGCTGGTCATTTCTGGGGCTGGGTTGGCAGCAGGGGGCAATAGGGAAGACTCCTCCTCCTGCTGCTGCTCTGGAAGGCTGGGTGTCGGGACAGAAGTGCCAAGTTCTCCATCCCTGCCAGAGAATATCCTCTCACCCTGGCTCGTGTTTTTGCTTGGGTCTCCACGGGTGACTCCAGGCACACCAGAAAGCCCATTCTTTGTATACGGAGTCGTCCTTCCCTTTGCTTCTGTCGCAGTCCCCCATGCTATAGTTATCTCAGCTGGCAGAGCTGAAAATGTCCCTCCTGGACCAGCCATGGGGGTTGGATCTGAGGACATCAGCGTGGCTGGTGTCTGGTAGGTGAGACTGTTGGATATCTGTGTCCTGCTTTCTGGTGTGACTGTCTCACGCACGTGGGGAGGCGTGGAACTCAGTGGAGGAGTTGTTATGGCAGCTGGCGTGCCAGGAGTCTGTGAAACGTTACTGATATCATCTCGCTCGTTCTGTGCATCCTCTGTCTGGGTTGTGTTGGGAGCTGGTTCTGTGTTATCAAAATTATAGGGACCCAGAGTGGGGTGAGTAGCTTCCCTGATGCCTGCTGGTACCTGCTGAGATCCGGGTTCAGTGGAGAACAATGGGATGTCTTCAGCTGCAGGGTGCAGTGGCATCTTTGTCACTGGCTGGGGAGGTAGGTTATGCGGTAGCCTGTTCATGGCTGAGCTCTCCACTGTTACAGTCACACTGGGCAGTGCTTTTTCACCTTGGGGTTTGGAGGCAGCATCACCATCATCAGTGACCACTGAATCCATTTCACTGGTACCCTCCTGGCCTTTCTGGCCAATACCAGCCAAACCGTCTTCTTCCCAGTCACTGTTAACAGGAACCTCTGAGCTTTTAGCATCCTCTCCTCTGCTTCCAGACTCTCCTGTACTCCCCCAAATGTCATACATCTCTTCTCCCCCAGCCCGGTCCTCATCAACAGGCAGCGGTGGCGTAGGGATGGCCAGATAAGGATAACTAACAGAGGGGGTGGTTGCTGCTGCATCCTGTTCAGAAGTGGTTCTTGTCAGCAGGACCCTGGGGGGTTTATCTGTGGGCAGATAATCACTGCTGTTTATAGAATAAAGCTTTGTTCCATTCTCAGTGGGCAGATCATCTCTGGAGAATGGTGTGTGCCTTTCCTCCTCTTTCACTCTCAAGTAGGAGGACGTTACATAGCTGGCAGTTGTTGTTCTGCTTGTCCCATGTTCCTCAGTTATGCTGAAGAGAGTTGTATTGTCTCGAACCCCTGCAATGTCCTTTTCTGCGTGATGCACATGTGCAGAAGTAGATGTCTCACTACTTGCTGGATTTCCTTCCCTGGGTTCTCCTGCTGGCTGTGCAGTATATGGAATGGTAGGAGATATTTTATTAGACTCCTTCCGGTTATTAGCTGCTTCGTGCCCAGCGTCTGGCTCAAACCCCTCACTCTTGATGTCTTTCTCAGCAAAAGGATCATAGGACAGATCTTCATGGAAATTGATAAAATTATAATCATAGTAAAAATCATCTACAAACACGTTTCCCTTTTTGTTACTGCTGCTGGGAAAATCCTCCTCAGCTATGACATTCTCGTCTTTGGCTTCTGGATCATTTGACGCTGAGGGGTTAAAGTGGGAAATGTGATGACTGGGAATGTAATTTATTTCATTAAACAGTTCCCTACTTGAAGAACCGCTGCCAGACCAGTCTGTGTTGGCGTTTTCTGTTTGCTTCTGACATTGCTTAAGGGAGCAAGTAGTTTCTGACAGTGGTCTCGCTGTAGGATCACAAGTTGCTTTACTATTGTTACTGCAATAAACAGGACGTCTTTGTGTTCCATTTCCACATGTTACTGAGCACTAGAAAAGGAAAAGAAATGGAAATACTAGAAACAAGATCACGAGAAACAGAATTCAGTAACGCACAGTAAGGATGTGCATTATCATACACTCATGGACAGGGTTATACAAATGAGACTGTTTACTGTTCACATGGAATGACTATGCTAATATCAGTGCTAGCTCTCTGAGCCTGTAAAGTCAGATGCTAGAAAACACTTGAACTGAGCAGAATGATCATGCAATTAATAAAAGTTTTGTCTCTTCTCCAATCAACTTGCTGTAAGAGTGTTTTACTAAGTATTATGGCACTTAGTTGTACTGGGCAGATACACCGTATCAGATAAGCTGTATATTACAAAGAGATCTGGCAGTGAGCCTATAATTAAGGGTTATTCATATTTCTGTTACAAACAATTTTGCTGATTGTGTTTAAATCTTGGGCTACTTTGCTTCAGGCTGAAACTTGGCCTACATGTTGGGCAGAAAAGTTTTCTGGGAGTTGGGATTTGTGGATAGGAATGGATAAGAGGATCTAAAAGTGCTAAGCACAGTTGCCATGAATTCTGGCCCATCTCTTGAAAGAGACTGTTAAATAAATGGGTCAGAATATGGGTGTGGGCCTGGGAAATGGAAAAGCAGGGATTATAAAGATGCTTTGTTGAGGAAAAGCATATAATAGACCCATTGATATTATTCAGTATAAAAGAGGTCCACAAACTGGAAATAAGGTCAGTGAAATTATCTTATACAATGTGCAAGCCATAATTCCATTAACTTCACATTTGCTCTGAATGAGCTGCAGATCATTATGCTTAATTATAACTGATTTATATGGCATTAGTCATGCACAACACAGTCCCTTACATAATCAAATCAGAAAAGCAAACCTAAACCCAGGAGATTTTAAACACAAACACCATGTATGTTGGGTTCACAATATCTCTGTTTGGGCAAGCCGTTAATTTACAGTGACCAAAGCAAGCAATCAGAATTCAAGGTGAACTGCACAGAGTTAAGTTCTCAGCCCTGATCTACACTAGGGAACAAAGTTGATCCCACACATGTAATTCTAACTACACCATTAATGTAGCTAGAATCAACCTATTAGGATCGACTTTGTTCCCTGGTATGGATCGGGGCTCTTTGGGCTTGCTCTGACATCCGTTACTCCATGCAATAGCTTGGAGTACCAGGGTCGATGGCTGAGCAAACAGACGCAGCAAAATTGAACTCTGGAGGATTAACTGAAGTGCGCTGAATGTGCAGCAAGCAAGGACATACCCTCAGACGATTTGCAGAATGCAAGGTAGGGGCAGGGCAAACTCACACGAAAGTGTGTGGTGTGGGTCGGGGTGGATATGTTACACATGTGCAAAGGTCATTAAGTGTCAGCCTATGCTTCTGCAGCGCCTAGTGTTGCCAGGGGCCAGGCTAGCCCTTGGCACATATTAATCGTTCTTTGAGGGACCAATAAGGCAGCTGGAGAGTACAGTGAATGGAGTGGAGAAAACATCTTCTCCCTAGCGCACACACAATGCGCACAGAGCCAATACACTGCCTGTCTATCCTGGGTGCTCACCTGCACTGGAGCAATCCTCGCTGCGCAGTTAGGGCTGTAACATTACTGGACTTTTAAATTAATTAAGAAAACCATTTCTGTGCTCACTGTGTTAAGTTTGCACCAAATCTTGTGCCAGGTGGGCCAAGTGAGGTGTCTAGTGAAAGCTGGTAATGCCCTGAATCTGTTTAGGCTGCTTGAATGTCTGAGCCATCTTTGTATGCAAAGTTATAGATATTGGCTTTATATCTGCAATAGAAATGTTTTAGTGCTGACATTCACAATTGGAGTGTAATCACCTCCGCAGTCAGGTGACATGGACTGAACAAAGGGACAGAGGCCCAGAAATCAAATCCACATTTTATGGAAACTGACTTAGATTGGTCATCTGAGATGCAGCCAAGGGCAGAAGGCCACACCAGGCAACCAGATCAGGTTCCTCCATTGCTTATGTGAGGAAGAAACGATTTTTTTCCCTCCACATGCAACTCTATAAAGATGTCGCTGGCAGTGACTATATATGGTTCATAAGTCATCATGAACTAAGCCTGGTAGATTGGGGGCCCATCCCTCCGAAGGATGTTTTCAGAGACACTCAAGAAATCAGCATATAACATCACTGGCCTGCATCAATAGCTTTAATTGATGTACCTAAAGTACCACTTTAACAGTTTTTTTTCCTCTCACCCTATTCTTTCTTTCTTTGTTAATAAATCTTTAGATTTTAGATTCTAAAGGACTGGCCCAGCATGCCATTTTGGATAAGACCTATGTCTATATTGACCTGGGGATGTGGCCAATCCTTTTGCGCCTTGGAAGAATCTGTGTGGATTTGGTGAAACTGGTTTTAACAGCCCTCACCTGATTAAGGAGGGTTGCTGGTTTGGGCATCAGGAACAGCTGGAGCACCAGTGGGCTTGTGCATGTAGCTTCTGGCTGGCCAGTGGGACTGGCAGAAGTATTTTTGTGTCTGGTTTGGTGCCTTATTGACAAGGAAATCCAACCCTGGGCAGTAAGTGGCCTGGTTTTAAGCAATTTGCCCAGGACTAGTTCTCTCAGCTTGGCCCAGAACCCCTCATAATAGTACAGAGGTGGTATGGACCATTCTTCCCATTGGCTCATACACTAAAAAGAACACACACATTTTCAGTAAAACATGGCGAAAGCAGGCCTGCTCTCACCAACATGCTAAGACAGTGATCAAGACCCTGGGCCCTTTAAATCTCCACTGGAGTGCTGTGCTGTGTTCTCTGGCTGGCTTTGGGGGCTGGAAAGGGGGCCAGCATGGTGCAATCTGAGGGCTAGCTGCCCCAGCCTCACCCCTTCCAGGACTGCAGAGGTGGTGCCCTTCACCTTGCCCAGGGGTCTGACAAATCTGTTGGCTCCCCTGTTCCATGCACATTAAATCTGGGCAGCAAATGGACACACTTTGTAAGCTGCACCTGATTTTTCCAACACGCAGATAAGTTGCTGGAGAGCCTAGGCTCCACATGGTTCTCACACTTCTCTGTACCACAATCCACTTCAGACAAAGGGAATTACTGCAGGAGCCCAGGAGAGGGGACAAAAGCCTGAGGCAGCCTGCACCCTGGGAAGGGGTAAATCCCACAGGCTGCAGCCAGGGGTTCTAGAACAATGCGGTGCTGAGAACCATTGAATCAAACTGTAACCTTGTATGTCTGGGATGCCACCTTCAGCTGGGGGTGCGGTAGCACCCCTAAATCCAGCACCAAGGACTTCAGCCCCCAGCAGGGGGCGTCTAACCTGAGTTCTGACATGCAGGACTGAAGTCCTCAAGTGTCACCTTCTGCCTTGGGTAGTGGGGCTCAGGTTTGGATTTGGCCTAAATACCAGCAAATCTAAGTCAGTGCTAGGGTCACAACCAGCATTCCTGGGAAGCTGAGTGCTTCGGCAGCCACCCAGGAGAGATTCAGGTGCTGCCCAGCTGATTAGCAGAGCACCCCAGCCACCAGCCTGTGCTTCTATTGAAGGTACAGAGCTGCATATGCCCTGGTGCACATAACAAAATTTATTCTGCCAAGGGAAAAAAAAAATCAGAGGGAACACTGGTCGCAACCAACTTTGGGGTCCAGAGCCCCAGTTTGAAAACCACTGAATGAACGACCTGTGATCTGGCAAAGCACTTAGGCATGTGCTTAACTTTAAGCATCTAAATTATCTTATTAACTTCAGTGTACTTAAAGGGGCCCAGAAGGAACCACTGTTATTATCTAATCTGATCTGCACAATGCAGGCCATAGGACTTCCCTGAATGAATTCCTGTTTGAGCTAGAGAATCATTGGAAAGACACATTCAATCTGAATTTTAAAATGATCAGGGACAGAGAATTCTTTGTTAAATTGTGCCAATGGTTAGTGACGCTGTTATCAATGCATACTTTATTTCTAGTTTAAATTTGTCAAAATTTCAACTGCCTGTCATTGGATCATGTTAGGTCTTTCCCTGGTAGACTGAAGAACCCCATCGCATCAAACTTCTGTTCCCGGTGTGGGTGCTTTCAGAAAGTGATCAATCGCCCTGTCCTCTTTGCTTTGACGAATGAAACAGATTGAGTCCCTTGAGTCTTTTACGGTAGGGCATGTTTTACCGTCCTTTAATCGTTCTTGTGGCTTGTGAATTGTGGCCACCAGAATTGGACCAGTACGTAAATTGTCTCTTTGCTCCAAAGGGCATTAGCCTTTTGACCAGAGCAACGAACGGGAAGCTCCAATTCTGCTGCTTGTACACACGGCCCCCAAAGTCTTTTTTGGAACAAGTACCTCCCAGGCTAGCAGTACCCATCCTGTCAGTATGGCCTGCGTTCTTTGTTTCTAGCTGTATGGCTTTACCTATAGCCGTACTGCAAGGACTACTGCTTGCTCACATTTGGTTTATAAAATGACCTGGATTGTTTTGGATCACTGACCTGTCTTCATTATTTACCAACCCCAACCACATCTCTGTGTCATCTGCAAATTTCATCAGGAATGATTTTATGTTTCCTTCCAGACTGCTGATAAAAAGGTTAAACAGTAAAAGGCCAAGAGCGGTTCCCTGTGGGATCTACCAGAAACACACATATTCAGTAATGATTCCTTGTTTACAATTACATGTTGAGACCTAACTTTAACCTGATTTAACCATTTAATGTATGCCACATAGATTTTTGCATCATTCAAGTTTTTTAATCAAAATATCAGGTGAGAACATGCTAAATGCCTTACAGAAGTCTATGTATAATATAACAACACTATTACTGTTATCAAACAAACTTTCAATTTCATCAGAAAAGTTATAACATAACCCATATATGACAAATAATACTAGCCTCATTTGATTATTTATCAATTAAGTAACATATCATCTAGTTTATTATTTTGCCCAGGATTTTGTTAGGCTGGCATATCTTTGCCAGATCTTCCAAGTGATCCTTTTAAAATATTGGCACAACTTTAGTTCTTTGTGCCCTCTGAAGTAGCCACAGTGCTCCAAGACTTATTGAAAATCACCATAAATGGTCCAGTGGGCACCTCAGCATGCTTTTAATACAAGTTATCCAGACCTGCTAACCTGAGTTACTCTTGGAATGAAAGGTAATTATTATCTGATATGAATACTTCATCTGTTTGCCCCACCAAACAGGAACATAAGAATGTCATACTGGGTCAGAACTAAGGTCCACTGAGCCCAGTATCTTGTCTTCCACTTGGCTAATGCCAAGTGCCTCTGAGGGAATGAACAGAACAGGTAATAATCAGATAGTTATTGAATATTTCTGTTTTTTACATTACTATGGATAATTTTACTATTTCCATCTAACAATGAAGTAACCACTGTTAGGATTACTTTTGTTCATAATACACTTTTTAAAAATCCTTATTATTTTCTTAATTTGGCTGGCCATAAAGGCTTGCGTCCTTTTGCTTCTCATCAATTATCTACAATTCATATTTTTAATTTATATTTATTGCTAAAATATCCCCCCCATTTGCTTATAGATATACATTTATAATGTTTCTTTTATTTTCCTTCTAAGACAAGTTGATTTTTTGATCAGTTAAGCCTTCTTTCTCAGCTGCAAAACTGTGGCTTTTTGGGTGTCTAGTAACATTTTTTTCTTAAACAGTTCCCAGTTATCATCTACAGTCTCTGTTCACACTTTCTTTCTTTCGTTAGTGTTTTTGGTAAATAACCTGTTTTTCATTTTCTGATTTTTCTAATGAATTCTTAAACCTAAAACTTAATTTTAAACTGAACATTTTTGAAAATGATATTTGAAAATGTGAAATTAACATTTTTAGTTAAAAATTCAAACTATGATGAAGCTGACTTATCAAAAGAAAAAAAACCCTGAAGGTTATATTTTCATTAGGGTATATTTTATATACCCTAAATATATATTTTAATGTTCTATGGACATTTTTCATGAAAATGTAACTTTTGGGGAATTCATACCCTAACAAAAATTCCATTTTTGAAAAATAGCCAAAGGTCAAAGAAAAAATATTTTACAGAGCTCCAGCCACACTTGCTTCTGCCACCAGTTTTGGCTGACCCCATGCCCCCATAAAACTCATAGCTTCTTATCTCCATTGGGGATGGCGATAAAACTAGTGCACTTCCATAAGAGATTCTCAGAGCTGCTTAAAGGAGCACTAAAGACCAAGTACAGGAAAGTCATTTTCTTGCAGCAGACACCCTTCTTGGCACAGGCTGGTAAATTAGTGTTTTTCTCTCTAAGGTTGATCACAGGGCTGTCAGTTCCCTCCGACAGTGGGTCAACCTCAAATGGACCTATCTAGGCTGGAGAACTCAGGTAAGTGACATTGGCGCAAAACATCTGCACCGAGAGTTTGCATACCCGTAGATGCACAGTTGTACAGACACGCCTCTGGCATGTGGCCAGAAAGAGGAACAACACTTCTTAAAAGATGGAACCAACCCAACCCACTCTCAGAATCTACCTCTTCATGGTGAACAACTGTGCTAAATGCAATCTCTTAGAAGTACTGTAAATACGCACAACTTCAAAGCTGCCTGCTCAGAAAGGTGCCCGTGGGAGCCCAGCTTTAATTTGTCATGCTTCGTTTTCCATTGCACACTTTAGAACAATTATCACCCAAATGATTAGCATGTAGGTTGTGTGGACCAAGCTCAGCACTGGCACTTAGCAACCCTCCCAGAATTCCTCTGCTGCCTTGATCCAGCTGGCTGGTTCAGCTGTTTAAATAGCCATTGAGAGCCGGGCCTCGTGGAAGCTGAGCAGTGAACTGTCTGTGCCGCTCACTATCTGCACCCTCACACACTCCAGCTTGCTCTCCTTTTTAATAGCAGAGTGTCAATTTTCCAGTCGTGGTCATACACTACAGTATACGTACAGCACAGCAAACCACCCAGTTGAAAAGCCTTATGGGCAGGGCAGCTGACAGACTAGACAACCCCCTGGGCAAGCTGAGGGAGTCCAGCTCTATGTCTCGCAGAAAGGGTGGGGCTGGGTCTATTCTTCTCCAGCTAGCCTTTCAGTGCCTCTCAGGTGTGCTGCATAGGGCTTTGGCAGCTATTTAAAGGGACTGTGGCACCAACCGCCACCATAGTAGCAGCAGTGATGGACGTGGGCCCCTGCATCCTTTTTAAATGCCAGGCCCCAGGGCAGCTGCCCACTTTGCCCCCCGCCCCGGTCAATGGCCCTGTGTGCAGATCTTGGGCTCAGGGGACGTTTTACTGCATGTGTCATTGTTCATACTCACACTGGAGTCCAGGCTCTAGGATCCTGTGACATGAGAAGGTGCCTGAGCTTGGGCTGTGACCCTGAAATGTTACACTGCAATTAAACAGCCCCTAAGCCTGAACCATTTAGCCAGAGTGAGCTGGCACAGGTCAGCCGCGGTTATCTATCCAGAGCATGGACCGACCCTTAATGCTTCCCTCCCACACAAACTCTCACGGCTTCCCCAGAACACTGTGTTGCAGCGTGCTCTGAACATCTGCAGGATTCTGCCAAATCGAAGTGAAAATCTGTGGGGCTGCAAAATACTTAAAAGGCTTTAGAAGCTTTTATTTCTATAGATCTAATTATTCACCCCAAGTATGGAGCACCTCCTACACCCCGATGGAAGAAACACACAAACATGAAGAGGGTGGAAAATATTATTACAGCTTCAGGGTGATTCTTTTTTGTAAGATGTATCTGTGTCTCCCATCTGCCTTTCACTTGAGTTGAGATTTATAATTGTTGCTCCTCAAAAAACACAAGAATTAAAATGAATGTTAATGTTTAAATTGTCAGGCCTCCAAGTCTTTCTGGAATGTCTGACAGGTGGAATTAGGATGAGGGCTAGACACCTGCCCCCGCCTCTGAACCTGTCTGAATTCCTCTCCTTTCCTCCACTTTCATAGAAACACAGAACACCAGAACTGGAAGGGACCTCAAGAGGTCACGGAGTCCTGTTCCTTGCCCTCTCAGCAGGACCGAACACCATCGAGACCATCCCTGATAAGTGTCTATCTAACCTGCTCTTAAATATCTCCAGCCATGGAGATTCCACAACTTCCCTAGGTAATTTATTCCAGTGTTTAACCACCTTGACAGGAAATTTTTCCTAATCTTTGACCTAAACCTCCCTTGCTGCAGTTTAAGCCCACTGCTCCTTGTCCTATCCTCAGAGGCCAAGGAGAGCAATTTTTCTCCCTCCTCCTTGTAATCCTCTTTCAGGTATTTGAAAACCGTTATCATGTCCCCCCTCAGGCTTCTCTTCTCTGAACTGAACAAGCCCAGTTCTTTCAGTCTTCCCTCACAGCTCATGTTCTCTAGACCTTTAATCATTCTTGTTGCTCTTCTCTGGACCTTCTCCAATTTCTCCACATCTTTCCTGACATGGGGTGCCCAGAACTGGACGCAATAGTCCAACTGGGGGCTAATGAGCGCTGAGTAGAGCAGAAGAATGACTTCTCGTGTCTTGCTCACAGCACTCCTGTTAATGTGTCCCACAATCTTGTTTGCTTTTTTCGTAACAGCATCACACTGACTCCTATTTACCTTGTGGTCCACTGAGACTCCTAAATCCCTTTCTGCAGTACTCCTTCCTAGACCGTTGCGACCCAGTTTGTACATATGAAGCTGATTGTACCTTCGTTTGCATTTGTCCTTATTAAACTTCATCCTGTTTACCTCAGTCTTTAATCTGAGCTCCCCCCCGAGCGGAGTGTATTGCTTCCCTAGGAGATTCTTACTGAGGGCCCCACTGTGCTTTGCAAAGGAGTGCCCCTGAGTCAAGGATGAGCTGTCCAAATCACTGGGTCTCAACTTCTTTCCATTTGTGGACCCCTAAATCCTTTCAAATGGAGGTGCGGACGCTTTGGAAATCTTAGACAGTCTAAGGCCCCCATGGGCACACAGGCTGAACACGATTGCTCTGTGGTAACAGCCACCCCAACAGAGCCCTTAGCTGTTGTCTGCAGGTCCCCGGGGCGTACGGACTCTGGGTTGAGAATCGCTGTGCTAAGAGGCTCTGTGGTTCCAGCAGAGGCTCCTGTTGCCTCAGGGTGTTTATCTAATTGACCCCTCAAGTGCCCCAAAGAACAGAGCTCTTTACCCGTCGTTGACGCTCTCACCTCAGACCAGTTGCCTACGGCCCACTGGGCAGGACAGAGGATATCCCGGTTACAGGGCACAGTGGTCTCTGGCTTGGAGAGGTGCTGACACTCGGCGTGAGGCAGAGCCCGCTGCTCATCCAGCCCCACACTCTGAATGCAAAGGACCGTCCTCTTCATGAGCCCAGCGTCGCCACACGTGGCAGAGCATTTCTGCCACTCGCCAGCCCACCACCTAGCAGAACCAAAGGGAAAAGGCGGCAGTTGACGTGAGCGTTCATATCGCAGGCTTGTGGCGAGTGACAACGCAACCACCCCCCCTTGTTACAGCAAAGCGCGCGGCATTGCGGAGGCACCCTTGGTGCTGTGTTCTGATTGGCATTTTAACCACCCCAGTCTGCAGTCTGTGGTGATCTTGCAATTTGGTTTAGTTGCAAAGAAGCCATCTGCAAAGCTTACAGGCTACCTGGGACTTCCACGGCCTCGCCTGCTCCTCTGTCCTGAGGCAGAGGGGCCTGTAAAGGTAGGGGTCTGCTGGGGAAAGGCAGCTCCTGGGCAGGTTTGGGGTTGCAACCTTCCTGCAACTTCAGGGCATTTGGATTCAGGATCTGTGCTTGAGATTATATGAGGTGCTGCATGGCACAAGTTGTCATACACCTGGGCTCCATGGGTACTTCAGAAGTGGTGCACCAGGGTGGAAAAAATAGAGTGCGCTGAGCACTCATGGGCACCTCCTGCTCCGCCCAGCACCACAGCCAGGCCTCATGGACAGAGCCATGCCATCCACAGGATGTTTCAGGGCAGCTGCCCCAAGCATCATACTATGGGGGGCTCCGCAGCAGCTGCCCCAACCGTTCTATGGACGGGACAGTCCTCCACATTGAGGTTTGCTCCAGGGTCATCTGTGGGGCTCAGGGTGGGCTGGAGGGTTACTGGAGGTCCTGGGGCTGGCAGTAGGGCTCCCCCCCAACTCACTGCAGGAAGCAGAGCAATACAGCAGCCCCCTCCGGTCTGTCACCCACCTCCAGCTGGGTTGCTACACTTCACTGTGGTGGCAGGAAGTGCAATAACCCAGCCCCAGCCCGGCTCGGCTCCCCTGAGCAACACAGGCTTGGGAAGCGGACCAGAGTTGGCGGGGGCTGAGTTGCTCGGCTCTCCTCCACCCCAGTGAAATGGGGGACCTGGGTGGGAGATGGCCGGGTGGAGCAGGCCGCCGGGCACCACTTCCCATGGCTCCCACTGCTGTAGTGCGTGTGGTGGCAGATCACTATGGTTGCCCCATGCCAAGCCCCCTGAAAATCCTCTGGGTCACGCTGCTCAGGGGAAGGAGCTCTGGCAAAGGGCTGCAGCAGGAGGGAGGAGCAGGGGCTAGCAGAGGCGGGTGGGAACTGGGGGGAAGGAGTGCAGTGGCACCTGAAGCAGGGGCTGGCAGAAGCGGGACAGGAAGCGGGTCTGGGGAGAAGGGCGGGGATGTCCCCAGTCCTGCACTCCTTTAGGGACGGCTCTACCTGTGGGTCAACATCACCAGCCTCCCCCCACTACCGACCCATGGCAATCAGCTGTTCTGAGGCGTGTTGGCAGCGAGGTGAGGCGTGAAAATGCAGCCTGCTTGGGGAGGGCTCGCAACGGGGTAGAAGAAATGGGGTGGGGGAGAGCAGAGGCAGAAAGAGGCAAGGCAGGCGAGCCCTGGGGCGGAGCTGGGAGATCAGGAAGCCGGAGCCTGTGAGAGTTACTACTGGCTATAGAGCAGCACGAGATTTTGTGGTTCTTTCCAGCACACAGAAGAGCTCAGGCCTGGACACTCTTCACCTCCATGGATTTCAATAGGAATTAGGCACCTAGACACCTCTGAGGATGTGTCTACAGGCCCCAGCTGCGACCTCCTATTCACACAGGCATCAATGAGGCTCTGCGTAGGAGTACCTCGGGAGTACCTAGGCTACCTTGCATGGATCCAGTTGCACAACTGGGACCAGAGTTCCTACCAGAGGCCAGGGTGGAGGGAATCAGATGCAGAATCCTGGAGTCCAGTGGTTGCTTTTGCATGGACCCCAGGCTGCTGTCCATCACTGCTGACTGCAGCTGCTGGTCTGCCCCAGCCAAGTGCCCTCCTGCCCCTCTGTGGAAGTGGTGAGAGCACCCCAGGCTGGATGAGAACGAGAAGGAGGAAAACCAAAGGAAAGCAAACCTGGCTGGGCAGGGCTCTTCGCTACACGTCCTCTGCTGGTCGTCAGGTCGGGTTAATGAGTCACAGTACCGCTCCTCCACTATCCCAGCCATCTTTTCCACACAGTGCACAATCTGTCTCTGAACACCTGGGGAGCAGGGGAGGCAGCAAACATGGGTTCAGTCCGGAGAGTGAGGCCCTCCCTGAACATTGCTTTGGCATGTCCCGAGCTGACTGTTTGAGCTGCACACCTGCAGGCTGCCGTTACAATCAGCCCCCTTTGTAGGGGGCTCGAGGCATGGAATGTTGTAATTAAGTGGCCTCGGAATGAAGTGGCTCGGGCCTGAGGTCAGCAGATGTCAGGTTCAGATTGCAGCACGCAGAGGCAGACACACATGTACAGCACATATTATAAAGGATTAACAACCAACGCCTTTGTCTGGGCTTTCCCTTTGCTAGCCAGCTCCCTCCCTTGTTAAATCAAAAAAGGAGCCTATAAAAATAAAAGAGAGTACTGACAATGCAGGAGGAATACAATTAAGTACCCACAATAGATCCTTTAAAAGAGTAAGCTACAGTAACATCAGCTGGGGACTGGCATCATGCAGGTTTTACTTGCTTGTTTCATTAGCTGGTTTGGCCACTAAAAATCCATTGCTAACATGTTACAGGAGGCCCTCACATAAACCTAACTTACTATGAAGAAAAGAAAAAAATCCTTGAACATCAAACTACTTGAAAAGTTTATTTCTTTAGTGTTCGTCCGTGATGCCTGTCCACAATCTTTCATGGAGTTCACGAAACTCACAAACTGTCAACCTTCTACTCAGCAGCCACTTAATTTTGCTCACTCTCTCACTCAGCTGCACTGGCACAGCTTGTCAGTGCAACAATGCTTCCATTGTCCACCTAAGTGAAAAGGGCAAGAGGAAACCCAATACACAATAGGTTATCACGATCAGATTTCTGGAACTGCACAGTGCTGGAAAAGCAGAAAAGCATCCTGGATACACATCTCCCTCTAGTCAGTGCAGCATAGAGGTGAAGAGTTAGAAATGGTACCAATCCATCAGGTCTCTAAAACTGAAAACCAGAGGAGGAAATACAAGATTTTCCCCTGGGAATCAAGGGTGTGTTTTCTGTTCAGCCAGAATGAGATAAGTTCTTAGATTCGGATTTTAGAGCCAATCTCGGGCACTCTTTGCAGAAACCTGTAGCTCATTAGTGGAAAGAGCTCATCAATCTGTAGCTGTCTAAATAAAAAAAAGCAATGTGTCAGACTATACCTTGTCAACTCACTTTCAAAGCTTAAGGTGGTCAGGAAATCACACAGCATTAAGCACAGACATTTAAGTTCCCTGGTCCCTTGAAGAACAGGAGCTGTCGGTGTAGTAACTAAAGCCAAGTTAGATCAATAATTTGCCTTACACAGAATCATAGGGCTGGAAGGGACCTCAGGAGGTCATCTAGTCCAGCCCCCTGCTTCAAGCAGGATCAACCCCTACTAAGTCATCCCAGCCAGGACCTTGTCCAGCTGGGACTTGAAAACCTCTAGGGATGGAGAATCCACCACCTCTCTAGGCAATGCATTCCAACGCTTCACCACCCACCTGGTGAAGTAGTTTTTCCTAATATCTACCCTATACCTTTCCCTCTTCAACTTCTGACCATTACTCCTTGTTCTGCCTTGCTACACTTTAACCTTCACTCTCAGTGAAACGTCACATTCCACGTGTTATGTCAATACATTTAGAAAGAGTGGAGCATACATTTCTTAGTCTGTCTGACTTTTTACAGGAGTGCAGAACTGGAAAGGACCTCAACAAATCATCTAGTCCAGTCTCCTGCACTCAAAGCAGGACTAAGTATTTTATTCCAGTTTAAGGAAAACAAGGAAGAATGAACCCGCATAAAGTCTCCACGAAAGAATAAACAGTGGCTCACTCTATTACCACCTACATCAGCATGTTGTAACATGGTAGCTGCCTCACAATCACCTCTGCAGCAGTCAGAGAGCAATACATAAAGAAGTGAACTGCTATTCGCTTCTTTTAACTGTACAGTGTGCAAGTTTCACTAATGGAAAAGCTGTCTGCAAGGAAGTTTAGCAAGCAGGTAAGTTACACACAGCCTCTTCTGTCTGCGGCTGCATGAACTGACTCTCTCTATACTGTGTATTTTGGAACAGTAGACAGGGAAACAATGCAGGTAGCATGAGCTATAGCTGTCACCACCTCCATCTGACCTAAAGGGACAGGCTTGCCACGTCAAATTTCTGCTGCAACAATAAGGGTATTGCTGTAACAAAGAAATTATGATGGCAATCCCAATGAGGAGAGTGCAATTCTCCCTAGATGAAATATGGCCCCACTGAAGTCAATGGGGGTTTTGCTTAATTTTTCCAAGCCTTCAGGTTATTTTAATACAGAAGTGTTTGCATGCACAAACATATATCTATCCACTTCCTCATAACCTCGATTATATAAAATAGGAAACATCTGGTGAAAGACTAGAAAGATTCCCTGCTGAGTCTTCCTGCAATGAGTATGTTGTTCATTATTACCTATGACAACACAGTGTATGAAAAACTTCATTTCCTTTCCATTATAAATAGCTGAAATATTATAAAGACAGCTTTGAACCAATCACTCGGCAGGTGGAGGGAGCTGCACAATTCAGAAAGTTCAGAGTTTCTTATCTTGCCATCACCAATAGCTTTTGGTTCTTTATATATATTACATAATTGACAAGTGTAAGCAAGACTCAAGAAGTAATTCTTCTGCTCTACTCTGCACTGATTAGGCCTTAGCTGGACTATTGAGTCCAGTTCTGGGCTCCACATTTCAGGAAAGATGTAGACAAACTGGAGAAATTCCAGAAAAGAGCAATAAAATGATTACTGGTCTAGAAAACATGAACTATGGGGGAAGACTGAAAAATCTAGCTTTGTTGCGTCTGAAGAAGAGAAAACAGAGGGGACTTAATGGTTTTCAAGTATACAAAATGTTTCTACAAGGAGGAGGGAGAAGAATTGCTCTTCTTAACCTCTGAAGATAAGACAAGTAGCAATGGGCTTAAATTGCAACAAGGACAGTTTCGGATGGACATTAGGAATAGGTTCCTAATTGTTAGGGTGGTTAAGCTCTGGCATAAATTACCTAGGAAGGCTGAGGAATCTCCATGGTTGGAGACTTTTAAGAGCAGGTTAGACAAACATCTGTCAGGGATGGTCTAGGTAATACCTAGTTCAGCCATGAGTGCAGGGGACTGGATCTGATTACCTCTTGAGGTACTTTCCAGTCCTACTATCCCATGATTCTATGAACATCTGCCTTTGTATACACAGCTCAAAACTGCACTGGTCGTTCCTTCAGCCATATCCAATTTCAACCTCATGTCAGGTTTGTCGCCCTCCATCACCTCTAACACTCTCAGCATCTCAAATTTCTAAGTGTCTCCTGCCTTCTATAGCAGGAAGAGAGCTCTTTTGTCAGAGGCTTGGTAGGAGGTAGAACCTGTTCACAGAATCTGGCAAGAACTGGATGTTATTAAAAGAAATACACATTTCTAAGAAGGTCCTAGTCACACACCCCAATATTAAGAACATCCCAGTATCAAGGATGGTATAAAAACATTCCCCAAAGGTAACAGGAAGATATAGACCACTTCTAAGAGATAAGGTCAGGATAACGGTAGGTAACAGAGATGTTTTGATTGAACTAACATGTACAAGGTGATGGGAGATTACTAGTGACATCAAGGGGCAGTACCTAGCTCTGTTAGAGGGGCAGTACTAACTTCTTTACATAGGGTATACCAGTTTATCTCAGAGGAAGTATCCCTGAGCTGGGTCCATTGTTATGGGCATACATGTATTAGTAGTTGGGTCGAGTCTGCGGGATATTAGTACCAGGTTTCATCAACAATAAACCTGGGTGTGTGCCTTCACCCTTAACAGATCTTGTGGTTGTTTGGCAGTTCCCTGGAGATCTGCGGTGCCAGCTGTCTGTGCAGAGCCGAGGCAGCAGCACAACGAGGGAATCACATATGCAGCCAAACATGTCTTGATATCTACAGTTTCCTAACTAGATTCCAATTTATTACATTTCTGCCAGTGCTTCTAATTCCTAATTGTCTCATAATCATTGTCAAACTCGTGTTTGTTTATGGAGAACTAGCACATTCAAGAACATTCACTAGTTGGGCATTTTGTTCCTTAGTAAAAATCTTTGTGTTCAAACCTCACTAAAAGCCCCAGTATCTGGAAGGTGAGCAGGGAGCTCATCTTAGCACGGAGCATATGCCCGCCAACTCCCCAGTCCCAGTACTGATGGATTCATTACGTTCACCAATAAACACTGATATGTGCCCATGTTGGAGATGGTGTAAATCAGTATAGTCAAGTGACTGGAACAGTGCTGATTTACATCAGATGATCACCTATCCCTTAGTTACCTACACTGGCTTCTTCACACTACTTTGGTGGCCTCTGAATTGAAAAAGGCTCCACACCAGTAAATGCTTGTTAGCCCCTGACCAGTACGCCACAAAATGCAGATTACAAATATATATACACACACACATCTATACATAGCTTGGACTGTCTGTCTGTTCGTGAGTCCATCTGTCTGTGTGTGAATCCATTTGTTCAAGAACGCCTCCTAAACAGTAATATGGAGCTCTATACCTCACTCATAGAACTGGAAGGGACCTTCAAGGTCAGAGTCCAGTACCCTCCCCTCACAGCAGGGCCTATCACCATCCATGACACATTTTTTTTTAATCCATGTGCCCCACATACCTAAATGGTCCCCTCAAGGATTGAGCTCACAACCCTGGATTTAGCACACCAATAGGACCACCAAGTTTGGTATGCAGCTTTCTCTCATCCAAACTTAAAGCAAAGTCGGGGTTGGCTGCGCCAGGACAACGGGAGACAGGTGGAATCCCATTCTCTTCCATAACATGGGACAGGAGGGAGTTGCTAGGAGGGACCGTTATGCTCCGCAACAGCCAATGGGGGCAGTAAGCATGCGGGACAGTCATGTGGCAACGTGCCCGCATGGGGGGGGCAGTGGCACCAGGAAGAGAGTGGCCAGCTCTGGTCAGAGCTCTCCATGTTGTTGGCCACCAGCCCAGGTAAGTGCTCCCCCTGCCCCAAACTCTTTCCCCTTGGTACTGAGCCGTGGTGCTGGCTGGTGAGTCCCACCCGCCCGGCCACCCCTGAGGAGCTGCAGGCTGGGGCCAGGCAGCGGAGCCCTGCCAGGGAGGAGACACACGGCAGAGCTGCTCCAGTCTGCAGCACAGATGGCCAGTGACGCACTCAGGAGTGCAGAGTGGTGGGGTGGGGGGACAGGGATGACAGAGCTGGACAGATGTCCCCCCTTAAAGAGGCAGAGGGGGGCTTCTCTCAAACGTATCCAGCAGCAGCCAGCACAACACTGTCACTGTCACACATACCCAGTCTGTGCGACACACAATCACGGTCACATACACACTGCAGCACACACACAGCCTGTGTTTCACAGTCTCACACTCAGCGTGTTCTCCTTTCACATTCACACACTGCCTCTCTCTAGCCCTCAGTCCCCACCCTTCTGCCTGGGGCCCGCCCCTTTCAGTGGGCCCAGAGGTGGCCTGTGACGAGGACCGATATTCGTGGAGTGGCCCCACTCCGAAAATTATTGCCCACTCCTGTCCTAGCCCCTGCCCATCGTTTAAAGTATGCACATTTCCCTTTTCATTACAGAAACCCATTACTGCAGTTAAGTACCTGAGCAACGCCGGGTACATCCGCTAGCAAATAAATACATTTAATACCTGCTTTCTTTGTCCCTTTGCAGGCAGCTGGAGGTAACCAAACCTGGCCTGTCACATGGATTTAATTTCCCCGGGGGGTGACCTTTGACCTACAGAGCAGGAACAGGGAATTTAATAGGCTCACAAGATGGTGTCACATTGTTTGTATAAGCATTCCCGTTAACAGCACGGCCTGCTTAGCCTCTAACCCTAACCTCTTTTCTTAGCTGGAAAAGGGAGTAATTCATTACTACATGGGAATCAAAGCAGACCGTACAGCAAGGCCCAGGGGTCTGAAATTACTAGCAGGTGAGGATATTGTTTCAGAAAGGTCACTGTCTATCAATGTCTGTGATCCTGCCAGTCCTTTCCCCAGCAGCTCTTATGGACAGAATAAAGGAACTAGCTTTGACACAGACACTTCCTGGGTTTGGTGTAGAAGAATCAATATACCAGCAGTTCACTGAGTGCACACTGAGTACTAAGCATGTCAGACTGATCAGGGCTTGCAAGCAGTTCTGAGAAAGGCCCAGGATGCAGACCAGCCAGGTGGGCAGGACAAAACATGGGTGAAAATTGGAATGACCAAGGCACATGGCCGGCCATGTTCTGCTGGGCTCAGGACTCCACTGCTTGAATCAGTGCAGCCTGGTTGGTGATGGAAGGAGGGCTCTGAGAAGCACAAAGGGAGAGGAAGCAGCATTTGCCATCTGCACTTGGCTGCTAAGAATTGGGTTAGATGTTCTGCAGGTGCAGCTACAGCATGGGCAGTTAAGAAGAGCCAGGTGAAAATGACAGGTTTTAGTGATCACAGGTGAGAACCACCCCGCAGTAGATAACTCCTCTGTGTTTCTAGCACAGGAAGTGCTCAAAGCACTAAAACACTAATCAATGAAGTCTCCCCAAGACATTTTAGGGATGTGATTATGAACCTCAGCCTCCAGTCAGGGAGCCTGAGCCTCCAGGAGGTTATGTGGTTTGGTTGAGAGCTAGGACCAGACAGCAGGTCTCTTGACTCCCACCTCTGCCCTCAGCCCACAGGGTCTGTCTATGCAGAGCACAGAAACGACAACGAGAAAGTCACTAGCTCGTTAAACTGCTGAAAGGCAGGGTGAAGATTAAACCACATCACCAACCATCCCTAGACTCTAGGACACATTGGCAAGGTCAGGTTATGTTCATTGACACTGACTGCGATGAACCTCATAGGCCTTCCATCCCAGCTGGTGAGCTCTCTCTGTGTTCGAACAGTTCAGCACAACAAGCCTTTTACAAAACAGACATGCTCTCTTTGCTAGCAAGTAGCAGCCATTGTCCCATTCACTTGGTGAGGCCTCAGTGTCAATACTGGTATTTCTGGCATCCGACATGCTCCTTTCATCTTACGCGTAGTGGATGGTGGCGTCGCTGGATGAATTGGGCAGGGAGGAGAGAAAAGAAAAGCTCCTTTGGGCAGACAGATGTTTTATATTTAACAGCGACAGAAGAGACTATGAAGAAAAATGATCTCCCTCAGTGAAGAGTCCAACGGGATTTAGTAGGGACGAACCCAGCAAGGCTTTTACAGAAGTTAAGTATAGACAGGGCTGAGTCCTCAGTGCATGTAAACAGGCGTATCCCCACGCACCATCAATGAAGCCATGGTGATTTATGCCTGGGCAGTGGATGAGACACAGACTTTTAATAGAGAATTACACTGTGTCTTATCAATCAGTTTCTGAACTGCCCTAAACGAGAGTGAAATAATAATAGTCCCCAGCTCTTAGCCAGAACTCCTCAGCAGCAGAGCTCAAAGCACCTTCCAAAGTGTCACGTCAGCAACGTTATCACGATCCATATGTGACAAACGGAGGCATGGAGCAAGACCACCTTGACTTGCCCAAGGTCACCCAGCAGGCCAGCTGCACAGCCAGGAAAGAACCCAGGTCTTAATCAATCCTGCTGGGTAGTTCAGAAAGCTAACAAAAAGGCTGTCATTTCCTTCTGTACTTTCTAGTGCTTTGCCACACCTGCAGGAGAGTTTAGGGGGGCATCAGAATATGTTGTGGGCTAGATGTTATCCTGGAGGCCCATCCAGCAGGAGAGGCGTTTCATGTACAATGCCTCTGGGAGAATCTGGTTGCTGGCATGTTGTTGGAGAGGGCAAAGCTATGTTCTCTATGAGTGGGACCAACTCAACAAACCTTAGCTAAGCAGAGCCAATGAACTTGCTTTTAACTCCCTCTGCTCCTCCTGGGAGAATTTAGAGCTAGGAGTGGTGTTAGACTCATATCATTGTGCTGCCAAAATGCAAGGGCTGGCATAGCCCCCCAGCTCGTGGGAGGGGCTGGAGAAAGCACAGAGTAGAGGCATGCATGAGCCCTAGATATCAGTATTCTTTAGTCTGACTTGGGTTTACTAGCAGTGCCTGTGGGTTAATCAAGAACACGACCCTGTGGTGTTGAAACTGCAGTGATCTCAAAGGAGTGCTTTCAATTGTACAGGCTACAGCTGGGTCCCCAAATAAACCCTCCCAGACTAAGATGCCTACATCAACCCTCTTAGCAAGCAGCAGACTTACCACTGCAGTCATGGGCACTGGAAGATCTCACCGATATTTCTGCTGCAAAACGCTGACCCCCTCTACTACTATTACTACTACTACGGCCCCTTTTAGTCTTGAGAGACAGTGTTAGCAGCGGCGGTGAGGATCTATGGGCAGTGTTTGAGTCTGCAGCTTCTCTCATGGCTTATCTGTCCAATACTGGATTTGCACAGTCGGTTGCAGAAACAGCATGTCAGTCTATTCCGAACTCTTGAGTCGGAGAGCTTTTCCTTCTAAGACGAACGTCTTTTGCGTGGCTTGGACATATACTATCAAAGGATGATGTGCCCTGTCGTTGCCGTCGTTGCCGCGTATTTCAATCTGATGATGTAGAGTCCCACGGTTTTGGACTGATGTTGAATTTTTTCATGGCGTTTTTGCATGTATCCTTGAATCTTAGCTTTGGTCTTCCTCTTGTTCGCAACCCACGTGACAGTTCACCAAAAAGGATTTCTTTGGGAAGACGATCGTCTCCGATTCTTCTCGCATGAGCAAGCCACCGTAGTCTTCTGCTGTTGAGGATCGCTATGAGGCTGGGTATGCCAGATCTTGACAGGACATCAGCGTTAGAAACTTTAACCCCCTCTAGCAGTACCGTTTTTACAGCTGAGCGAGTGGAAACCCTCAGAACCTCACACTGCCTTATTCTAGCAGGCTGCTGCAGGGCTTGACTGGGCACAAGACTTGTTCCTGAATTCTGCTGGGGTTAGCGAGTATCTACAAACGGTCAGAAGCATCCAAGATTTCCTCCAAACAAGGCAGAGGTGTGGAGGCTCGTTTAACATTTGAATGACAGCCATACTCAAGACAGCAGCCCTGACATCTCCACATCTCCCGATTGGCGTGCTGGTAGCCTGCATCTGTGACTCGATTCTGCTTCCGACAGCTCTACTTTTGGCAACAATCTTAAAAAAAAAAAAAAAAGAAATTCAACTGGCAAGAAACCAGCTCTTGTTTTGTTGGCACTCTCAGCCAAGGGATAAATCATCTTCTGGAGCCTCCTGCATCCCTTCGACGGCGCAGATGGGAAGACCCTGCTCAGGGTGACCTCATGTTCAACAAAAGAGCTCTGGAGCTCTTTTTTAAATTCTTGCAGCATGTCCGTCTGCCGTGACTGTGAGGAGCTGTAACTGATCACAAGGTGGTGGTGCTGGGAAGTAAACAGGCCAAGCGAATTCCTGGGCTGTGCTGGGAAGAGAAAACTCCCAAACCTCTCGGCTCAGTGTTGTCAGTGCGGACTTTTGGCAGGTATTTGGTGCTTGGGAGATGTGTGAGGCTGACAGCCCTGGTGCCCGAAGTCCTGTTTATTTGCAGAACAAGCACAGCATGAGCTTTCCCACCCCACTGTGCTTTGAATCTGAGCTGCAAGTGCCTTGTCCAGACCTGGGGAAGGTTGCACGGATTATAGCTCTCCAGCCCCTTATTGTGGGACCCGATGCTTCCAGCTTCACGGGGCAGAGGGGAGAGTGGTGGCCATCAGACTGCTGGTCCCTCCCTGTGCAAGTGGCTGGGGTGTGATGGGCAGGGTGCAGGCCTCCTTCCCGCCAAATATTACCAGTGCAGCTGAGCGGGTGCCAAGTGGGAGATAAGCTGGCTGGGAATCTGATGCAGTTTATGGCCAAGGAACGGAGAGAACAGTATCTCTGGCTCTGTTTACACTATGAGATAATGTCGATTTTAAGTCACTTACCCGATTTTACCAAGTGCCTGCCTTCACTGTAGAGTCCATTAGCTCGATGTATGGTGCACTAAAATCGACATAATATCGATATCATAATATCATAGTTACCTGACGGGTGTAGCGTTCTGTTCAAATTTAAAATTCCAAATGAAGGGTAAGGAGGAAGCGCCATGGCTTTAAATCAAATTCATTAGCCTCCAGAGATGTCCCGTACGTGCCCCACAATGCCCTGCAGTTCTCTGCTCTGGCCTCTTCCATCTCCACTGCTCTCAGGTGCAGAGGAATTAGGCAACAGGGAGCCCATTTCAATTCGGCACCTGAAAGCCTGTGTCTGCAGGGTCATGAGGCTGAAAAATCTTCTCTTTTTGTTTGCTAGTAGTGCAGCTGCAGGGTCTGTGGTTCTGTCTATACCCCTGCTAGCTACCTTTTTTTTCTGTGCTGCCTGGTGCCGGCCACTGCACGCCTGCCCTGCCCCACCCCTCCGCACCATGTGGCAGCTAGTCTGTGAGTGGGGGTCGTGCTTGGATGAGAAACTTCTTTTCAGCCACTTACATTTTGTCCTGACCCCCACATCCCCTCCTTCCTCTCCCCCCGGAGGCACCATGCAGTCTGGAACTTTCCCGCACCCAGCCACATCACATGACTTGACCCCGACCCAATAAAAGAACGTGCTGTGCAAGGTGTCAGCCAGCTTGATGTGAGAGGGTCCTGTAATCGGCCAGGGGAAGTCTCCCTGGCAGTCATGATTTTTGGTTGGTGGCTGTAGCCAAGGGTCTTTTAGCCTCCCCGGCCTGTAAATGTTTCAACGATTCACTGAAGTTTCAGTGTAGCAGATGGTAATACTGCAGCCATCCTATGGCATTAGATGGCACAGCGAAAGCCGTGTTATCCAGCACTCAGATAACCTCAACGTTCTGTTAACTGGCCTTTGGGGTTCGGGAGCAGCTGCCCCACCTCGCCCTATGGAAGAGATGGGTCTGGGCTGGATACTGATTTCACACCACTTCTATAGCTCCGCTGACTTTGAATGAGCGACTCCTTATTCACTCTGGTACAATCATGATCCGGATCAACCTGATGGGGTGAGCTAAGTTCTTTCTTTTCATCTTGATCCTTTACCACACAGCAATGTGCTAGTCGAGGGACTAGTCCTAACCTAGTGGAGACCCAGTGTAATGATCTACAAGTATAAGACGTGCTAGGAACCCTCACGTTTTGGTGGGTAGATGGAAAATCTCCCTGGGGAAAAGTTTTTACATGATTAATTGGTACAGGGTTTCTTTGCCTGAAACAGCTGACACAGGTCCCTAGGTTGCATTAACAAGTTTTTTCAGGTAGTAGAAGAGCCTTTAGACTGTTGGAAATGTAACCTGCTTTATGGCTGTGTGTGTGTGTATAAAACACATACATGCACATATTATCCAACAACCTCGATCCAGTTAAAGGCAAAAATCACCTACGACCTGAAGAGGGAGCAAGAATCAGGCCCCTTTATCAGACACTGTTTATGTTTATTGAAAAGAGAAACCACCACTTGAAAGTTCCAAAACTATTTATGAGGTCTGTGCCTAGCGTCCTATGAGCTTGCTGCCAGTGCATCTCAAGGTGCCAGCAGTCTCAGGCAGGCAGGTTTTGGTATGTCCTTTCCAAACATGGAACTTATGCTACTCAGCCCTTCAGCTTCTAATGACTTCCGCGGGGGTTCGTGGACATGTGAATCTGTGTGTGAAGGGCAAAGAGGAAAAGGGTGCAAGGTTTTCCCAAATTTTCCAAGTGCTCGGTCGCTGTCTCTCACTGAGCAGTGGGAAATGCTGACTAGGATCCATGATGTAATATAATAAGTAAGACTCCTGAATAAGGCCTTCAGCATTGCAGCAGTGCAAGAGATGGCGATAGTCAGTGGAAACAGGCTTCTCATTTGCAAACGGTGCATTCAAGTGTGAGACTCTTTGCAAAGCAGCTACACAAAAGGTCCCGCGATAGCCCTACACAGTGTCACTGCCCGTCCCCAAAACCAACAAGAAAGGAAGATAGCATGTAAAGCCAAACCCAAAACAAGAGACAAGATTCTCCACATTTCTGTTTATGGAGTAAAATCAAAACAAAGGGCTCCCTTGCCTCTGAGAAGCTGGCAAGGAGATAAAGAGGACCACACACGCACACCTCAAAAGCTTCAACTTTCCAAGGGAGCCATGGGATAAGAGAACAGAAATCCAAAGTTCACAGACCTGCAAATGCCTCTGTGCTACAACTCTGTGTAACACATACAAGTTCAACCTCCCTCATTTTGGACAAGTAGTTCTGTAAAACTCAAGACAGCTCTACCCGCTTCAGCCTCCCATTCTTCTAACTCAGGAATACAGTAGACTAGGCATCCTTCAGTCTGCATAGACTATGGATCGCGCCCTTTACAGTTTCAATTGACATTGTCTCCATTATGCTGTCAGTTCACAAATTCGCTGGCACTTGTCCTTGATACGAAGCCTGACCAAGAGTCATTAATACTGAAAAATGTAGGCTTGCCGGGCTGGAGCTGTGTTTCTTGCACGATGTGAGGGAGACAGAGCAGGAGAGGTAATTAAGGATTAGCAGGCAGCTGGGTGTGTTATGAAGTGTTGTAAGGAACCATAAAAGCAAAGTCTTGGTTGAGTCCATGGTTTATAGCATGTACCACAGTAATGAATTTATGTTCCCAGGCTTGTCTTTCAAGGGCGTTGTGTGGGTTCCCTTGCAGAACAAGGACTGAAAAGTCAGATGTCCGGTGATCACTCTGAGCAGGTGACAGGGTGTTTTTGTCTTCTGTTGCTTTCCTGTCTGAGTTCCTTTGAGAGCGCAAGGATTGTCTATTTCACCCACACAGTTGTTGGGGCAAAACATGGCTTATTATCCCAGCCTTCTGGAGCTCAAGGGGAAAACCTGGCAATAAATGTGCGCTGTGCTGCTGTTGTGCCACATAAAGGGATGCCTGCAGCATCCCGCTTTGACACCTCGGGCGAGAAGAATGCTTTATTTGTTTGTTGACATGCCATGCACAAGCCAGAGAACGGGAGTTCCAAATAGCATGGGAACAGGGGAGACTGTGTTTCTTCTAGCCTATGTCCCAAGCTAAGCAGAATAAGAAAGTGTCTGCAAAAGGTGGATACCACGAAATGGCCTTTGTGGAGGCCTTGACCAAAGTTATGTTATTTACTAGCTCCTCCACCAGAGCCTGGGCAGAATCTGCCCCTCTGCCCTGGGCTTTACTGCCACACTCCTGGTCCCACAGCCCAGGGGATCCACATATGCTCTTCAGCCTTAGTCCTCGGCTGCACTGAGCTTACACTCAGCACAGCTGTGAGAGGCTGAGGGAAGGTGAAACCTTTCCATCACCTGGTGTGGCCAGTAGCCCAAAGATCCCCAGGCTTGACTTAGAAAGGCCTCAGCCGCCTCCTCCAGGAGCTGGTGTCCCAACCCTCCCTGGCCTTGGAACACCCCATCTCTGCCTCCTCTGTCAAGAGAGGGGCAGGCTAGGTGGTACAGAACTGGCGACACCTGAACCGAAGATATCCTGTGACGGAGAGACTCCTCTGCCTCCATTTTAGACAACCTTGCATCTCTGTGGGATTTCAAAGCCCTTGGACTGACAATCAAAGCAGCCAGAATGGGTCTGAGGACTTGGCCCTTGGTGTGTCTCGGCTTTATTCAAACAGACTCTCCTTACTCAGCGTCCCCTATTCTGTCAAAATCCAGTTAACTGGGCAAGGGCATGACAAGCAGCACAGAATCGTGGACTCTCAGAATCCCAGAATACAAGAAATGAAAGAAACATCAAAAGATTATCTAGTCCGGTCCCCTGCCCTCATGGCAGGCCCAAAGCACCATCTAGATCACCCCGAGAGGTGTTTATCACAGTGGCTACGTCTACATGTGCATGCTACATCGAAATAGGCTATTTCGAGGAATAACGTCTACACATCCTCCAGGGCTGGCAACGTCGACGTTCAACTTCGACGTTGCGCAGCACCACATCGAAATAGGCGCTGCGAGGGAACGTCTACACGCCAAAGTAGCACACATCAAAATAAGGGTGCCAGGCACAGCTGCAGACAGGGTCACAGGGCGGACTCAACAGCAAGCCGCTCCCTTAAAGGGCCCCTCCCAGACACACTTGCACTAAACAACACAAGATCCACAGAGCCGACAACTGGTTGCAGACCCTGTGCATGCAGCATGGATCCCCAGCTGCCGCAGCAGCAGCCAGAAGCCCTGGGCTAAGGGCTGCTGCACACGGTGACCATAGAGCCCCGCAGGGGCTGGAGAGAGAGCGTCTCTCAACCCCTCAGCTGATGGCCGCCATGGCGGACCCCGCTATTTCGATGTTGCGAGACGCGGATCGGCTACACGTGCCCTACTTTGACATTCATCTACGAAGTAGGGCGCTATTCCCATCCCCTCATGGGGTTAGCGACTTCGACGTCTCGCCGCCTAACGTCGATTTCAACTTCGAAATAGCGCCCAACATGTGTAGCCGTGACGGGTGCTATTTCGAAGTTGGCGCCGCTACTTCGAAGTAGCGTGCACGTATAGACGCGGCCAGTAAGTTATAGCCAACCGCTCTACCTGAATGCTCTCAGTCACACTGCACAACTTACTTGGACCCCTGGGATGCAGGGGGATTTAACTGGCTGCCTGCAATTTCACATGTTCCTCTGGAATCTGCATTTCTGCCAGCCTTGTTTGGATGCTTCTTCAAGCTACAAGCCAGATCTCCCAGGACCAAGTATTTCACAAGTAAAGAATTACGTCAATAGATGAAGTTGGCTCCCAACACTGCTACTGGTTTAGTCCTATTGGGCACCACAGGTTTCCTAGCACCCAAACTACCTCAGCTAACGGGGCCAAGCCATCACATCGGAAGGGGCAGCTTTCTGCACATGCGGATAAGTAATTATTTCTTGATGATGCTGGAGGTGGGGCCATGACTGGCAGGAGTTCTGCTACAGGACACCACCACCTTGCCCCACATCCCACTCCCAACCCACCCCAACGTACTCCAAGCACCCAACTGTAACAGGCTGGCTTATCCTCTGGGTGAGAGAGCCTGAGGTTAGCATAACACTGATGACAGGACAGGCCCCACCCAGGGGAACCGAATCAGGCGATTCCTGCGTACAAGAAGACTGTGACTACGCTCACTATGACTGGAAGGAGCAGGAACCTGGCCCTGAGTCAGCAGAGGAGAAGCTCAGAGCTGGAAAGGAAGGTGCAAGGAAGAGAGGATGGAAAGCTCCCCAGTCAGGAAGCATGAGAAACGCCCCCCACCCCCACCTAAGCAGGCAAGGCCCTGGGAGAAGAGATGCAGGGAATGGCCAGGGCACACTGCAGCACAAGTAACAGAGCAGACCTTGCTGTTTGGGGCAGGGTCCAGGCTCAGACCCCAGGGAAGAGGGCAGGTTTGGGATGCCCTGCAAGTCACAGGGAAGGGGACGACGTGGGGGCCGAGGGCTGAGCTGAAGACTGGCTGAGGAAAAATCCCAGTGAGGGTGAAAGATTTTTGGTTATGTTAGGGACGTTTCAGACTTTCAGCTCAAGACAACTGGGACTCGCAAAGGGTGTGTTAAAGATGGCATCCTGGCCACAGAGCTGAGCTACCAGGCTGAGACACAGCCCTGGTGTTGGTGTGACCACTGGCAGGAGGCCCTAATACAGCAAGAGAGCTGTGATGCCAGGCCTGGCTGTGAAGGGTGCCTAGCAATGTTTTGCTCCTTTTAAACATGATGTTCACATACATTTGGCCAGTATCAGCATATTTCAAATTTATTTATGAAAGAGATCACACCTGGAGACCTAGACCTATTCTGGTACTAAAACTGTGTTGGTTAACCCCCAGTGATCATGCACATATTTCAGCGAGAGTCTGATCTGATGAAAGGACTAGCTAATAAAACTGATTTCAGATGGGATGTGCTGTACCGGAATTTTGTACGTGCTGGTTTTTAGGTGCCTGGAATGCTTTACAAAAATCACCTCTGTTCCACTTACTGTTGAGCAATGTCACTGGTTTGAATCGTAACACTGCAGGGAAAGGTTGACAGACTTACCTGTCCCACACGTGGCAGTGCATTTTGTCCAGGAGCCATACCGCCAGAAAAACTCTGCAGGCTGAATCTCATTCTCCTGGTCAGACTCCCTTTGGATGGTGTACTGGTATCGAACCCCTGGGTTCGTCTCCTGAAACAACAGCTGTAAGGAGACAATCAAAGACACAGCTCATTCAGCACCGCAGCCCCTGTCTGTTGGCATACACCAGACTTCTCAGCATTAGTCAAGACATTGCTGTGCATCAGCATCATCAACAGACTTGTGTACAACACAGGCAGTGATCTGGAGCAGAATGGAGAGCACCCTGGTCAATACACGAGACCATTAGGGGTTGTCCACGCAACAAAGACAAACGCAGACTCCAGGGGCTCAGCCTGCAAGGCTGTTTCCTTGCTGTGCAGACTTTTTGGCTTAGCCTGGAATCCAAGCTCTAAGCTCCTGCAGCATGGGAAGGTCTAATTGCTGAAAAGCGCAACCAGAACACACCAATTCTGATCCAATTTCATTGCCAGTACCTTAAGCAGAGCTACTTCAATCACAGCAGGTACATATACTAGAGTGACCACACATCTCAACATTATTGGTACCATGCCACACTAGGGGTTTTGTCTTATATGCACAATTATACACCACCCTCTCAAAAAACAGTGTTCTGCTTTTTCCCGCTTGCTATCTGGTCACTCTGTCAATTTGAGTTTACGATAATCTGGCCTTTTGCCTTTTGTTCAGGGGGTCACTGGCAACAAATCTGGCATTACTGTAGACACCTTATTCTGGGGCTCATTCAACCACAGCAGTAAAGGAAATGCCCTGGATTAATCAAAATCATAGGTTTAAGGGCCAGGAGGAACCATAGTGATCATCTCATCTGATCTCCTCTACAGCACAGGCCATATACTTTACCTAGCTGGCAAAGTGAAGCAAACTTACTGTGTATTGATTAACCCAGCACCTCTGGCGAGTGACAAAGTGCTTTCAAAAGTACAAAAATAGACTGTTTATCAGAGTAACTTCTCAACCACTACAGAGCTGCAGCCATCCCAGTTCCACCACCAAGGATGCACAGTAGTTTTAGAACAAGGGGAGAAAATGAACAAACCTAAGTGAAGTGACAGGGATGTTCTCATAGGTGAAATGTAATTAATCACATTGAGACCACTTGCATCCCTGGGGCTCACACTTCCTGTTTTTCCCCTTTCCCAATGGTCAGACCTGTGGGGCTTCCCATGCCAGTTTTGTCTTCCCTCCTCCCCTGATTAAAGTACAATAGAACCTTTGATAACCAGACTGTCAGGACCTTGATTTTGTGTCTTATGTGACAGACCTCCTTCACAGAAGCCCAGTGCCTGTTAGCTCCACTTCAGCTTACTGAAGCTTGGTGGTGATAAAATTAGCCAGTGCAAGGACACTATGGTTAGGAAATAGTTAAAGGCTTTCCCTTCTCATCAGAGACGAGGCTCCTGGTACCGGAGTGCAGGCCAGATCAGGACTTCCCCAAACTTCTGGGGTCTTTGGTTCAGTTCCTTATAGAAAGGGTAAGCCATGAAGTTCAGGGCCAAATTTTCCCAAAGAGGAGAAAGATTTTGGCTCCAGTGTGTGGGTTGAAGCACCACATTAGTTCCAAGTGAAAGCAAGATGAATGGGAACCGGCTGTGTTAACTGCGGACGCAGTCGATGAACTCTTCCTCGCTCTTTGGAATACACCCAACTTTTGCATGGGCCAGAGGGGAGCCATGGGATGTCTGCAAGATTACCTTCCTCTGAGCTGCCTGAAGGCTACTTTGTGCAAATTACTTTTCCTGAGATCTCCATCAAGGGGTTTTACATGTGATGGGAAATTCTGAGATTCTCCCTTTTCCTGGCTCTGTAGGCAAGACTGTTGTCACTCCAGGGAAAGACAGAGAAGAAATGCCGATGCTGTAGAACATCAGGAAAAGCACTTTTCTCTATGAACCATTAACAAGTAACTTGTCTTAAGACAGCATGAAAGCAAGCAGGAAGGGAGTGCAATTAAAGTTTGCATTTTAATAGGTGATAGGTAGGTGACCATCTGCCCCGTATTGGGCGGGATGGTCCTGCATTTGGGACGCCAAAAAGGCATCCCTTCTTATTTTTTAAAAGGGACTCATTGTCCTGTATTTGAGCCATCCCTCACCTTTTCCACTGTGGCTTCCTCAGGGCTGAGGGAGCGCAGGAGGCTGTGTCTTCCCTGGGACTCCCAGGGAGGCTGGCAGCTGCGGCTTCCCCGGGGACCCTGGGAAGGGCTGGCAGCAGCTGCCACTCCCCTACGGCTCCAGAGGATCGCTGAGGGATCCTGGGGCGTGCCAGCAGCTGTGGCTTCCCTGCGGCTCCAGGGAATCACCGGCGGCTGCCACTTCCTGGGGAGAGCTGGCAGCTGCCTCCTCCTTCCCGGCTCCCTGTGTAGAAAAATCCTCTTCTGAGGTGATTTATATGTCCCTGTCCATGAGCTGTGGTGTCTGTATGGTTGCCCTGCATCCTGACCAAACAGCTCTTAAGCTAAGCATTCAAACTTATAATCTGCTTTACCAGCAGTGGTGACATATTTCCCTCACAAACCACATCAAAATTAGATAAATTAAAAAACCATATTCACTGTTAAAATGGAGTTTTAGAAATACAAAATGGCCACCGGAGAATGACCGTTGGAAAATGACAGTTGCAATTAATATTCGGCGGGCTATGAATATGTATGAAGTTATGGTTTAAAAAGTTTCAAACTAATTGGTTACTTTAGGATCCTCATACATATGTAATAGTCAAATGCCCCTTTGATACATTGCGGCACTGAGGAGGACCTAGCAGGCAGAGGTTGTCAAACAGGTCCACCCAGGCTGCATATATTCAGGAGAGCAGCCCTGCTTGGGGCATTCCGGACCAGACCTCGGAGGAAAGCAAAAAAAGAAAAAAGACTACAGAAGGACTAAGCTAAAAGCTGAACTGAGCCTGTAGCTGAACATCGCTGGCAGAAGAGCCGAAGCTGACCTGCGTGTCAGTCATCGCTCTCTAGCCACCGTGGGCCGTCAAAGAACAGAAGAGCTCCAGCCTGAAGACCAAAAGAGCTCCAGTCTCCATAGAGCTAAATCACTAGTAAGGCTCCGGTTCTTTTATCCGGAGGGTTTGCCCAGCAGACCGCACTGCCCAAACAACGGTGCCCTGCATGGGGAAACCGCAGCAGCGACCCTGCCCTTCCAGTCACCGACCTTAGCTCGGGCCGGTGTCTGAAATATCACGGTCGTTCCTAAAAACACAGGAGGTTTTTGTTAACCAAGCTGGTTTTTCCTCCTGGCTCTCTTTTTCTCCCTCCTTTACTATCTAACCTGACGCGGCTGCCGTACAAGCGCGCCGTGAGGGTCATAACTTCCTAGCTCAAAGAGAACTACAGGCCCAGCGCCTAAATCACAGAGCAGGAATAAGAAGGTATTCATGGTCTGGGTTTAGGGTTAAATAATTGGGTAAGCAGTTAATGTTTTCATATAGCTTTGTAATAGAGGGTGAATTAGGACTTCCCCAAGTCCATGATCAGCGCCTTATATTTTGTATTCCTTGTCCTTCTGTAAAGGCACAGGAGGCCAATGCTATTGGTTTAGCTTAAAACTATTGCATGCACACAAAAGGGTAATTAGGTAAACTGCGTTGTTACTATAATCCAGAGCTATAAGCTCCCCCCTATTTAGGAGGGTAGAGTGGTCAAAAATAACCCAATAAAGGAAAAACCCTGGTATTCTTAGTAACCCTTTAAGGGTAATAAAGGTCTGCAATAAAGGGCTACCATAACAAGGTGGTCAAAATAGGCAGTACCATTTTTTAAGGGAATAACCTTTAACTAGGAAAACCCCTCCACTTAACTAAGGGAAAAACCTCTCAGTAGAAAACCCCGCATATACTGGGCTCTCCCCTGCTTGGCCAGCAGGGCAACCCATTTAACTAGAGAATTGACCTAGCTTAGTGCAGGCAAATTCTTATTCTTATAAGATCTGCTCCCCGCAGTAGTCGGCCAAGGGTTAAGCAACCTGGTAAACCTCAGGAAGATCCAAAAATAAATAAATAAATATAACTCAGCTCTGAAGTTAATCTTTCCATTTTACAGCACGCATCAAAGGCTGCACAGTCCGTCCCGGAAGCACAGTAAGTAGCTAAGGAATTAAATAGTAGTGCTGTTACAGCAGTTACCTATTGTTTAAGGCTACAAGCCATAGTATTCAAATCCTGTGCCTATTCCACAAAAACAAGGGCTTACATATTTTGTGCAACTTAGCTTACCAAAATTCATACTTTTAAGTTATAAAATAAACCCTGTCTCCCTGTTTAAACCTAACATCTTGTTTGTATTTTCTTCCTTGGGTAAACACACCGCAGCAGCGCAGTTCACACACCCTGAAACCTCGTTGTGATTAGACCCACCGTAGACGGCAAGCAGGGTCGCGGGGTAAAATCCTGGGAGCATTGGTAAGGACTCAGTTTTAGTCCAGTCCATTGCTCTGGTGTGATTAACTTAACCTAATCAAATATTCAAATTTATTCATACGTCACTCGCATCCTCGATACCCTGGAGCTTGGAGGAGCCGCCTTTCCCTGTCACATCTCCCTGTCCCATATTTGAGACAGGGAGATACAGTCACCCTAGTGATGGGAGACAGCCAGCAAGGGAACAAAAATCTTCTAGCAGCAGCGTGTTCTAGGAGTTGTTGCTGTGAAGTGTTTGAGCTTGTCAATCATAAAATAAGGCTTCTGGTTAAACTTTGTTCGAGGAGTTGAAATAAGTTTGTTTTGAAACTATCTGTATGGGCCCACTTTATTTCCACCATCGTCATGCCCGTCTGAACAAGGCTTGGAGATAAAAGTGCTACTGCCTAACAGCATTTCCCAAAGCACTTGGGTTTTCTCTGGTCTCTCTGCCAAATAGTGCCCAGGCACAACTCAGATTAAGACCTGTAATCTGTTGAGATCAGAGCACCTGTCGATATAGCACCAAGCAAAGCAGTCAGCATGGTGTAAAGCAGAATCACACCGATTTGCAATGGTCTAAGATGGATAGCACAGAGAGATGGAAAAGAGTGGGGATGAAATAAGGACCCAGAACAACCTTCAATTAGTTAAAACACACTTGGAAAAACATCACAAATTCCTCCCATGTGAAATGTGGGGCTCGTTCCACACATGGATTCATAAATTCCATCCAAGCTGCCTGACATACCAATCAGCAGGGCCTCAGCACTCCTGAAAGCTTGCGGGCTTAGTCTTGTTTTCTTAGCCTAAGTGCTTCCATTGTCGCCAAAGCTCTGTTGTTCTTGGCACTTTGGTGAAGCAGAGGGCCTCCTTCCAAGAACCTCCTGAGGAACAGTGAAACCTCGCTGTCAGGAGGTTTTAATTAGGGTACAAAGCCCAGGACGCTTTCCCATGATTGTCTGGTGTAAGGCACTCTGGACATTTAACATTAACAAGCGATAGGGTGACCATATCTCCCCGGGCCAAATATGGGACATGGGGAATGACCCCGTCCCAGCCAAACCAGGATGGAGGGTCACCCTATGTGGGACACCAGGAAGATGGCTGCTGCCCCACCAAGAAAGCTCCTGTCTTTCCCCGACCTGTGGGTGGCAGCCCATGCCACCGCACAGGTCCAGCTCCCAGCTGGGCGGCTCCGTCTCCAACCCTGCTGCAGGCCCGGTTCACGCCCCCCAGCCCCGCTCAAATCCCCCACGGCTCTGGCTCCAGCAGCTCTGCTCCAACCCTCCCGCCCCCAGCCCTGGCTCCTGCTCCAGCCTCTGCAGCTCAGCTCAACCCCCACTGGCACTGGCGCCGGCTCCAGCGGCCCTGCTCCAACCCCCTCCTCTCGCCCAGGCTCCAACTCCAACCTCCGCGGTCTGGCTCAACCCTCTGCAGCCCCAGCTCCCCCCAGCTGGAGGAAGCCAGTGAACCCTGTGAAGTACAGGGCAATTAGCAATGTATTTTGCAAAATACATTGGGATGCCAGAAACGGTGCCCAAAACACGGGGCTGTCCCGCCAAAAGCGGGATGGATGGTCACCCAAGCCTGAGAGCTTGGCCAATTATGCAAAACTTCTTTTGTGCCACGAAGCACAGCACAGACCCTTTGTGCCACGAAGCACAGCACAGACCCTTTGGTCAGCTAGGTGTGGGAATGCACGACTTGCCTGATGATTAACTTCTGCAAGGAAAAGCAGGGGTTTGCAAAAGCACC
Organism: Carettochelys insculpta; assembly: GCF_033958435.1. Lineage (NCBI taxonomy): Eukaryota > Metazoa > Chordata > Testudines > Carettochelyidae > Carettochelys > Carettochelys insculpta. The sequence continues at coordinate 44,331,217 of NC_134148.1, read as the reverse complement.
AGGGGAGGGCATCCCAGGATGGGCAGAGATACTTTGCCTGCAAGTGTCTGTTTATGAGCAAAGACAAAAAGCTAGTACTTAGCTCCAGGAAGAAAAGTATCAGGAGGTAGCCCAGTTAGTCTGAATCCGGAAAAACAAGATGACCTGTGGCACCCTGTAAACTAACAGATTTATTGGAGCACAAGCTTTCGTGGGGAAAGATCCACTTCGTCAAATGCCTGGAGTGGAAATTCCAGAGGCAGGCATAAATATACAGGCGCATGAAAAGAAGGGAGGTATCAATCAAGAGGAAGGCCAGAGTTAACAAGGTCAATTCAGTCAGGGAGGATGTGGCCCACTCTCAGCAGCTGATGTGGAGGTAGGAACACCACGAAAAGAGAAACGGCTTCCAGGGGCTCTAAGTCAAAATACTATGTCTACAGAGCAGCTTTATTTTGAAATAAGCTATTCCAGAATGTCTTATTTTGAAATAGCCACTATTCCCTGTCTAAACAGCCCCTATTTCAAAACAGGTGCTATTCCTTGGGGAATGAGGTTCACCAATTTTAAAACCAGATGACCTCTACTTTGAAATTAATTTGAAATCATGATTGCATTGTGTAGATACTCACCAAGTTATTTCCAAATTGTGGCCCTTATTCTGAAAAAACTTTGCTGTGTAAACCTACCCTAAGTGGCCTGATAATCCACTGCTTTGCACCTTCTGCTGCCATGGCAAGGCAGACATGAAAAAGTATCCAGTTGGAATTCTCCACGTATTTCACCAGTGGTAACTTCTAATATCCACATGGCAATGAGTGCAGTAATCTGCACCATTGACTTCAGCAGGCAGAGGATTAAGCCCTCACCTTGTACAGGTATAAATGACAACACAGAGAAGCTGAGGATCGGGTCCCAGGATCTCCTCTCCCCCCCGCCCCACTCATGGAATGGAATGGATGCTGGAGAGTGGGGTTCCATTTGGCGCATATAGCAAAACTCTGTATCCCTGAGGAAAGATACAGGCAGGCCTCTCATGTCACGTCAGCTGTTGCTGTCATTACCTTTCTACGCAGGCAGCCTACAAAGGCCCTGCATGCACATGCAGGGAAATAATTCCGTAAGGAAACCTGAAGTCTAAGTGTCTATCTGCAAAATTACAAAGCCAATAATTCTTAGGAGTCTCAGGTATGTGAGAACTACTTGCCTCTCACGGAGGGAGTCTCTCATATCGTTTTTCCTTTGCCTTCCCCCCCCTTAATGAACACACCTCACAAACCAGATGCAATCTGTCTTCCCATGCATTAAGGGGCAATAAAACAGGTTAACACAGTAAAATCCACAAATAAACCCAAATGCCAAAGGTGTGATTCACGCTGGTGCTATTTCAGAGAGGCATCATCGTATGCTGCACTTTGTGTGAACCTTGGGGCTGCTAATTGTTCACAGGTAGAACTGCAATCAATAGTCTATGAACCAGACCAGAAGGGGGTAGAGGCTGGTTTTACAGACAAAAAAGTCAGCGGCAAAGTGCCCAGTGATTTCAGTGGAAGGGTCACATGCATAATCCTAAAGAGAGCTGTTCTCAGATAACTTCTATTCAAAAGCTTTGAGGGGTTCCATCAGTTGGGAGACTGTGTGTTAAACCAACCAGGAATGTTGTCTACAGCAACAAATGTGTGCATTTGCACAGCCAGATCCAAAGCTGAACTTCAGAATGAGAACTGGCTCGGTGAAATCCATATTGAAATAACTATTCTAAGACTCTTCCTTTGCTTTGTTACTTTTCACACAATCTATGCCTAGAGATTGAGAACCCCCCAAAGCCATGCACAGCCAATTAAAATATAAAGCAGTGCTGGAAAATAATGCCTCCAGCAAGGCTTTTACTGTGAGTAGGGTGACACATAAAATGTTAGGATTTGTTTGCCGAGCAGGGCAAATTTCAGAGGAGCACCAGAACTCTTGTCACTGTCTTCGAGAAGGGATTTCTTAGGGTTCAACTTTTGCTCCTAAGGTATGTCTATAAGTACTGGAAGACTGACACATTCTGGGTCGATTTTCTGGGGTTCAATTTTGCATGCCTAGTGGGGCCAGGCTAAATCAGTGTCAGGGCTCTACAGTTGGCCCTGGTACTCCTCATTCTTGCAAGGAGTAAGGGAGGTCGATGGAAGAGTTTCTCCCATCGACCTCCCTCTGTGTGGATGGCTAGAAAAATCCATCTAGGATACTCTGATTCTAGCTGACCCAATTGTCACAGCTGGAATTGCATATCTTAGATGGACTTTTTGGTCTAGTGTCGACCTGGCCGGGGAGAGTTCCTCAAAGGCCTCAGAAGTACATATTTGTGAAAAGGTCCCTGGGAGTTTAAGGCCCACAAAAATGAGTTCAGGCTGCCTGTCACCAGAGAGCCCAGAACCCTGGGGTGCTCTAAGCCAAAAGTTTCCCAAGTAACCTACCGGCTGCAATAAACCTATTACATAATCTCATTATTTGGAAAAAGAAAAAAACAACTTCTTTTCAGCCTGGGAGAAGGGGGAAGGGTGGGAATGTTAAATTAAATGGCTCACCATAGGAATAAACAAGCTCTGAAATTCATTAACTACTATCTCTGCTCTCCCGGTTGTTTGCTCGAAGCAAAGAGAAGAGCACGTTGGAACTAACATTTGAAACAGCCAGGACAAAGGACCGCCATCCCCAACCCCACCCACCTGCCCAACAGACCCATGCTTGTGGATTTCTTAAAATGCACACCGACTTTTCAGGGTCATGCACAATCAGTAGACTCTCCTTCCTACGCTGAGGTACCCCCAGCTGATCCCTGGAACCAGGGCTTCATTTTCGGTTATGTCCAGTGACAAACACACAGCTATAAACAGAGAATGGTTAGCTGAGCAGCCGCTCTGCTGACTAAGGTTACACAGGGTCACAAACTGAATATGAGCCAACGCTGTGAAGCAGCTGCAAAAAAGGCTAATATGGATACATCTAGGGGGTGCATTAACAGGAGTGTCATCAGGAAGATACAGGGGGCAACTGCCCCACTGTATTCAGCTTCCAGAGCTGAAGAAGTGGGCCTGTCTCACAAAAGCTCCTCACGCAACAAATTAAAGTGCTAGAGGACTGCTAGTTTGTTTTGTGAAGATACAGACTAACACGGCTCCCTCTCTGCGTGTATTCAGCATGGTGCAGACTCAGTTGGAGGGCTGTGTTCACATCTGAGCACCACACTCTAAAGAAGAGAAGGACAAACTGGAGAGAATCCGGATGAGAGCAACAAGCTTTCCTGTGAGGAAAGGTGAAAGGGACGAAAAAGGATCAATTGATGAGATAATTGGCTGTGTGGATATGGGGAAAGTAGGGGATGTGAGATACCATGACTTTAGCAAAGCCTTTGACACAGTTTTCTTGCCAGCAAATTAAGTGTGTGTGGCCTGGATGAATGGACTGTAAAGTGAATAGAAAGTTGGCTAGATCGCAGAGCTCAGTGGGGTGTGATCAACCACTTGATGTCTGGTTGGCAGCTGGTATCAAGCAGAGTGCCCCAAGGGGCGGTCCTGGAGCAGATTTTGGTCAACTTTTTCATTAATGACCTGGACAAGGGGATGGATCGTACCCTCAGCAAGTTTGCAGATGACACTAAGCTGGGGGGAAAAAGATTCCCTGGAGGGTAGGGATCGGGTCCAGAGTGACCTCGAGTAACTGGAGGATTAGGCCAAAAGAAATCTGATGAGGTTCCACAAAGACAAATGCAGACCCCTGCACGTAGGACAGAAGAATCCTGTGCACTGCTGCAGGCTGGGGACTGACTGGCTAAGTTGCAGTTCTCCAGAAAAGGACCTGTGGATTACAGTACACGAGAAGATGGATATGACCCAACAATGTGCCCTTGTTGCCAAGAAGGCTAATGACGTACAGGGCTGCATCAGTAGGAGCATTACTAACAGATTCAGGGAAGTGATTATTGCCCTCTATTGGGCACTGGTGAGGCCACATCTGGAGTACTGTGTCCAGTTTTGAGCCTCCACTACAGAAAGAATGTGGACAAATTGGAGAGAATGCCGTGGAGGGCAATGAAAATTTTTGGGCAGCAGGGGGCACATGACTTATGAGAAGAGGTTGATGGATTTGGGCTTACTTAGTCTTCAGAAGAGTGAGGGGGAATTTGGTAGCAGCCACCAACTACCTGAAGAAGGGTTCTAAAGAGAATGGAGAGAGGCTGTTCTCACAGGTGACAGATGACAAAACAAGGAGCAATGGTCAAAAAGTGATAGGCTCTAACTGAAGCAAGGGGAATTCAGACAATAGGAAAGCCTTTTTAACTATAAAAGTAGTTAAATTCTGGAAGAGGGAGGTTCCAGGGAGGTCGTGTACTCCCTGTCACCAGAGTGTTTAAGAAAAGACTAGACGGACACCTGTCAGGGATGGTCTAAGTTGACTCGGTCCTGCCTCACAATGAAGTGATAGACTAGGTGACCTCCCAAGGTCATTTCCACTGCCAGGTTTCTATGACTCAGTGATTTCTGACGTTCTCACTCCCAACTCCAAACTCAAGAGCTGACAAAAATTTGCAACCTCGGGAGAGTACAAGGAGATTGGGCAATGACTCAGCAGGAGGTGGGCAAGTGGAAAGCTCCAGCTTCATTCTGAATGTCCTGGGCTCTTACTTGTTTGTGTTAGAACCTGAAGTCCAAACTCCACATAAGCATCCCCCACTCCACACCTTGTCCTGAACAATCTCTTTGGGGCCATGCAGGAGACAGACACACCATGGCACAGCCGTTCTGTAAATAGGCTCTTTTCTGCCCTCACTGTGCTGTCTCTGTGTAGCATTTTGTGGGTCTGCTTCTCCATTAACGTTGGTGTATAACCATCATAGCTACACTGAAGTCAAAGAGTCACCCAGCTGTAAAGCAGTTAAAAATTAGAGGAGAATTCAGCCCCCTCTAAAGTCTTAATTCTTCAAGGGTCACTCCTCTGCCAGGCATTAAGTTGGCAGAGATCCAGCTGGAGTGAAATTTAAACATGATGGAGAGGGAAAGGCTGGCTGCTCCTGGAAGAGCTCGTGTGTTAAAAGGAAAAGTGATCAGAAATCCATTAGTAAAATGAGTCAGGCTACCCAGACCTACCTGGAAGGCAGCTCCCACTCAGCAGACATTTGGGCAGGACACAAACTTTGCTCCCTTTGCTAAGGTGAGGAATTAGATGAAAAAATAAAGGGCTGGGCAGAAGTGAAGAGGTCTGTCCTGCCCTACAAGCAAAAATATGCTGACTTACACAGGCACAACTCCAGTTCCTTCACGCGGGGGTTGCACTTTGGGTGCACGGTAGGTAAACAAACAAGACTGCAGTAAACCCATCCCTGAGGCACACAAGGAAGGTATTATTCTAACGGAAGCAACCCCACAAAGTCCTGAACTTTGGCTACTTGCTTGAGCCAAAGGAGGAACAATAACTTGAAATGAGAGCAGGACAAACTCTTTCTATTTGCTTTGGAAAATTCCTTTATGTTTCCCTCTCACTGCTGTCACAGAGCTGTGGTCATGAGAAAGGCTTAGAAATGCGACTGTTGGGGGCTGGGAGAGCAGAAGGTCTGGACTCTGCCCTGAGCAAGTGTTCTCATCATGCATGGTTCTGCCCTCACTCCCATGAACTTCCAGAGTCGACACCACACCCCTGCAGTAGGCTGATTCGCACAGCCGTTAGCACTGCATGCAAAGTGTTATATCTGTGCACATATCTAGCAGCACCAGCTCTCTGAATGGGTCCCCCTATAGCAGGCTGTGGGCTGACCCTCATGCCAAGACTTTGGGCTAAGGATGGCTGAATGGCTGGCAAGATGCCATCAGGTCACAGTACTGCATTGTAATGGGATGAAGACATTGTCATGGCAGTGCGCTGCAATGCAACCCAGCACTGCTGCAGCATTTGGGAAGGGGCACTGAGGCCCAGGGGCTTATGTCAAAGCATGGTTTCTCTTGAGTGGTCTGTAAACCCAATTAAAAATGTGATCTCCTTCCTCGTTCTCCTGGAGGTAAGAGAAAGGCTTCCGGAAATAAGCATCGCTTTTAGTATTCTCTCTCCTGTGTACACATTTTGAGGAACGCTGCTATCTGGATTAGTTTCAGCTGGAAAGAACATGGGCTGGATCCAAGCACTAATATGGAAATCTGCACGTCAGATCAAGAGAATCCTTCTGGCTGCTAATTACAGCTGCTCCCAAAGAAACATGCATGATTACTAGTAGCAGTCAAAACCCCAGTCTTACTGACATACCGACTGCCCCATGAGCAGAGAAAGCAGAACATATTGTGATCTCTACAGAGAAATCCCATGGGCACCTGTGATGGGAAAGAGAAGAGCGGAAGGGATTTCCAGGGTCTAAAGTGTCTGCGTGCCAGCACAGCATAGCCAAGTTCCTCTTAAGGGATTACAGCACTTGAGGTTTGGCTCCACAGACTGCAAATTCAAGTGCTGCTGTTCCTCAGCTCCGGCAGCCACGAGATGATGTGATAACCCATTCAACTTCTTCCTTGCACGAGACTTGGAAGGCTGCTGCTCTGAGTCCTGCCAGATGTACACTTCATTTTGGGAGGATCTGGCCGTGGGTTTGCCAGGTTTGACTACACATAGCTGTAAGTGTGCTGGCTAACCTGAGCAACTCTTGACATTGAACTTGGTGAGGCAAATCAAAATTATTCCACTGGCTGCAGTTACCATGAACTGAAAGTATTTTGACCCGCTCAGCTGGGCTTTGCTGATTTGAAAGCGTACTGGGAAAGGAATTCTACCCTGTTTGACATGATAGAGCATTTGCTCTGCTTTCAAGCTTATATCTTCCCTGTCTTACAGATAAGGCTTTGGCATTTTGCATTCAGACTCAGCTCTGCTATGGAATTCCTGTTTGACCCTGATCAAGTCACTTAATTCTCTATGAGTCTCTGTTCCCCTGCTGCAGAAAGAAAGGTTACTCACCGTAGTAACGGTGGTTCTTCGAGATGTGTCCCCGTGGGTGCTCCACATTAGGTGTCGGGCTCGCCCGGCGCCGCAGATCGGATCTTCCAAGCAGTTTCTGCCGGACCGCGCATGCGCCGGTGCGCGCCGCTCCCCCGCGCGCTCCCGGCCATATGCGCGATCCGGTCCCCGCCAGTTCCTTGACCAACCGCCTCGGATGCTCCTGCAAAACACTAAACAGAGATCCGGAGCGGGGAGGATGGGCGGGTAGTGGAGCACCCACGGGGACACATCTCGAAGAACCACCGTTACTACGGTGAGTAACCTTTCTTTCTTCTTCGAGTGTCCCCGTGGGTGCTCCACATTAGGTGACTACCCAGCAGTAACCCAAGATAGGAGGTGGGTAATCGGATTATGTGCAGCTTGTCCCCGAGAGGACCGCTGCCAAGAGACGGGTATCCTCTTGGAATACCCTGTGAAGGGCGTAATGTTTGGCGAAGGTGTCACAGGATGACCAGGTCGCCACTCTGCAAATGTCTTTTAGCGCAACGCCCTTGAAAAAAGACTGTTGATGCTGCCACCGCCCTAGTGGAATGAGCCCTGGGCGTGGCCAGTAAAGGAGTCTTTTTGAGTTTGTAGCACATTTTTATGCAAGATACGATGTGCTTAGAGATTCTCTGCGAAGAGAGACATTCTCCTTTTGATTTGGGAGCGATAGAGACTAGGAGCCTATCCGTTCTCCGGAAGGACTTGGTCCTGTCCATATAGAAAGCTAGCGCCTGCTCACGTCCAGGAGGTGTAGGCGCACCTCTTTGTTAGAGTTATGAGGCTTTGGATAACAAGGGTAAACAATAGGTTCGTTAGTATGAAACTCAGAAAGAAACTTTAGGAACAAAGGCTGGATGCAGCCGTATGGTTACCGCCTCCTTGGAAAAACAGCGCAGGGCGGCGTTGCCATAACTGCCTCAAGCTCGCTCACCCTGCGAGCTGACGTGATTGCGAGAAGAAAGGTCGTCTTCATCATAAGGAGGCGGAGGGAAACCGTGGCCAAAGGCTCAAACGGTGGTCCCCTTTTCACATTAAGCACCAGGTCCGAGTTCCACAGAGGTGGAAGCGGTTTCTGAGGGGGGTATAGGCTTACCAGCCCTTTGAAGAACCTGGTAACCATGGGATGGGCGAACACCGTGTGCCCTTCCTCTTCGTGTCTGAACACCAAAATGGCGGCCAGGTGGACCTGAAACGAGGATAGCGAGAGTCCTCCTCTCTTGAGGTCCAGTAAATACTCTAATATCACAGCCATAGGCACCGAAAGGGGGCTAGCTGTTTGGTAGAACACCATGCCGTAAAGCGAGTCCATTTCTGCTTGAAGGTCTTCCTGGTGGAAGTCCTCCTGCTACTTTCTAGGACTTGCTGCACTTCCTCCGTACATGTGCTCTCTAGGGAGCTAAGCCATGGATTAACCACGTTTGTAGTCGCAGGCTTTGGGGGTGCGGATGCACTATGGACCCCTGGGCTTGCGTGAGCAGATCCCGCGCCACCGGAGGGGACCTCAGTGGCCGGTCCGACATGCGCAGGAATAGGGGGAACCATTGCTGTCGATCCCACGTTGGGACTATCGGGATCATTCAGGTTCCTTCCCTCCTGGCTTTCTGCAACACTTTGTGGATGAGCACTGTGGGAGGGAAAGCGTAAAGCAGGGGGCCCCTCCATGAGATCGCGAAGGCATCCCTCAGGGACCCCCGTCCCAGTCCTGCCCTGGAGCAGAATTGTGGGCACTTCTTGTTGTGCTGAGTAGCAAACAGGGTCTATCTGGGGAAAAACCCCATGCGTGGAAAAATCGGTTGCAGCAGATCGGGACGGATCTGCCACTCGTGCGTGAGTGCGAAACGCCTGCTCAGCTGGTCTGCCTTCACATTGCGAGCGCCTGGTAAGTACGAGGCTTTCAAGGTTACATTGTTGGCGATGCAGCAGTTCCACAACCGGACTGCTTCTACACATAAGGCACGGGACCGAGCTCCTCCTTGCCGATTTATATAAAACATGGTGGAGGTATCGTCTGTACTGATCCCGACTACCTTGCCTTTCAGTTGGTCTCGAAAGTGTCTGCAGGCGTTGAACACTGCTTTGAGCTCCAGTATATTTGTGTGCAGTGACTGCTCCATAGAGGACCACAGCCCTTGCGTCGCCTCTTCGCCCATGTGTGCTCCCCACCCTATGAGGGGGGCATCTGTAGTAAGAAAAACCAATACGTGTGGTTGGTGGAAGGGTACCCTTGTTAGCAGGTTCTCTGGGTTTACCCACCATTGCAGGGATTTGCGCACCTCCGTTGTGGGCGACGCCATCCTGTGAACAGTGTGTGCTGCCGGTTTGTATACGCTCGCCAGCCAATGCTGCATGCTGCGCATGTGTAACCTGGCGTTCTGTTGTACGAAACGTTGCTGCTGCCATGTGGCCCAGCGGCTGTAAGCACGTCAGAACCGGCACCATAGGGCTGAAGGTGAAGCCTTGCGCGAGGGAGCCGATGGCCCGAAAGCGAGTCTCTGGTAGATACGCCCTCGCTGTAATAGAATTTATGCGTGCCCCTACGAACTCTATGTCCTGTGTGGGGTCTGTCTTTGATTTTGTCAGATTGATAAGCAGGCCGAGCGAAGAGAACGTGCCTGCTGTGACACATATTATGCGTAGTACCTCCTCCTTTGAGGCCCCTTTGAGTAGGCAGTCATTCAGATACTGGAATATAAATACCCCCTGTCTGTGCAGGTAGGCTGACACCACTGCCAAGGTCTTGGTGAAGACTCTGGGGGCTGAGGAGAGCCCAAACGGTAGGACCTTGTAAGTCGAGGGCTGCGAACCAATCTCCATCGTCTAGTGCCGTAAGGATGGAGGCGTTTGTGATCATCCGAAAACGTTGCTTGCGCAGGTACCGGTGAGGCCTCGAAAATCTAAGATGGACCTCCCCGTGAGGAAGTACCTCGAGTAGAACCCTCTCCCTTGCAGTTGCTCCGGCACTCTTTCCACTGCCCCTACGAGCATGAGATGGTCTACCTCCTGCTTGAGCCTCGCTACATGGGAGGTCTCCTGGAGGTGGGGCCCCGGGTGGAGGTCATGGCGGTGGGAGCAACTGGGAGGGGATGGCGTACCCCGTGGCTATGATCTCCAGCACCCATGTGTCTGTGGTGATCCTTTGCCACTGGTTATAAAATGGTCGGATGATGGCCTTGAGCACTGGTTTCGTGCCCTCTGGAAGCGAGTCCATGAGGGAGGTCAACCTAATGTGGTTGTTGAAATTATGGTTCGCTAGATGCGCTGCGTAATTTGCCATTGGCAACAGTAGCGTGGAGGAGGAGTAGACCTTTCTGCCCAACAGCTCTAGCTTTTTGGCATGTTTGTTTATTCCCCCACGTTGCGACGACTCCGCCACCAAAGAATTTGGTTGTGGGTGGCTGAACAGGAACTCCATGCCCTTCGTGGGCACGAAGTATTTTTTTTTTTTTTTTTTTTTGCTCTTTTGTGGACAGGCGGAATAGTCGCGGGAGTCTGCCATATCATAGTGGCAGGCTCCAAGATTGCGTCATCAGCGGTATTGCTATTTTGGAGGAGGCCGGAGGTCTCAGATTTTTGAGGAGCTTATGGTGTTGCTCTTGCACCTTTGCTGTCTGGAAGCCTTGCGTGAAGGCCACCCTCGTAAAACAGCTCTTGGAACTGTTTGAGATCGTCCGGAGGATGGACGCCCCCCGGGGCCGTAGCCTCATCCGGGGAGGAAAGCGAGGAACCGCTGGGGTACGTCTTTCTGGACCCTTCCGGTTCCTGCTGATGATGGTACACCCTCTCACTAGAGGTGTGCGAGGAAAAATCTCGGGGTTCCATAACCAGTCCCCCCTGAGATGCTTAAGTCTCTGTCCCCGGTCACAATTGCCCTTGGGGGTACGAGATCGTTCGTAGGGATCTTTCCCTAGTAGATTGCCGATGGTGTCTATGCCCTGCGTGGTAGGGGCGACCACGGCAGTATAAGCACTGGTCTTGGGAAGGTGACCTAGACCACTCCCTTGGTGCATACCCTTTGCGTCTGGGGGAGGGAGACCGTCGAGACCCTGGAGAGAGCGACTTTGCCTAATAGTCCAGCGGTTCAAATCCCAGGAAGGGTGGAGGTGGTCCCAGCCAGGGTGAGGCTGGTTGCAGAAATGGAGAAGGGGGCTCTGGGTAGGCCAAGGAGGGGGGGGACCCCTGCCTTCTAGTTGGAGTCTGCAACATAGCGGAGGGCTGTGAGAAAGCAACTACACAGCCCTGTGCGGAGAGGGGCTGCAATGCCTCCTCTTGTGTGCAGTCTTCCCCCTCCCTTGAGGAGGTAACTCCGCCCCTGACATACAGGGGATCCCGGCCACGTCCGCACCGAGCTCGGCACACTCGAAGTCGGTGCCGCATGTGCGGTGTCCTTCGGTGCCGGCAGGCTGCGTGCCTGCGCGCTCTGCACCGCCGGTTTTCCGGGGGTAGGTGGTACCGGCGCTTGTTTAGCCGCCGCCCTGCCTGCGGTGCGGGGCGGCTGGCTGATTATCGAAGGGTGAGCCGCTTGCACGTGGCTCTCCGTGCCGCCGCCGATCAGCTGTTGCTGCGGCTGGGGGCTGCTCGCTCCTCCCGTCCCGCTCGTTGTTGCTGCCGGCAGGGATTGGGCTGGGGGGCATACAGGGCATTCCGGCGTCCGCACCGAGCTCGGCACGCTCAAGGGCGGTGCCGCACGTGCGGTGTCCTCCAGTGCCGGCAGGCTACGTGCCTGCGCGCTCTGCACCGCCGGTTCCCCAGGGGTCGGTGCCGCTGCCTGCGGCGCCGCTGGTACCAGCGCTTGTTTAGCCGCCGCCCTGCCTGCGGTGCGGGGCGGCTGGCTGATTATTGGAGGCTGAGCTGCTTCCACGTGGCTCTCCGTGCCGCCGCCGATCAGCTGTTGCTGCGGCTGGGGGCTGCTCGCTCCTCCCGTCCCGCTCACTGTTGCTGCCGGCAGGGATCGGGCTGGGGAGCATACAGGGGATTCCGGCCCCGTCTGCACGGAGCTTGGCACGCTCGAGGGCGATGCCGCATGTGCGGTGTCCTCCGGTGCCGGCAGGCTGCGTGCCTGCGCGCTCTGCACCGCCGGTTCCCCGGGGGTCGGTGCCGCTGCCTGCGGTGCCGCCAGTACCGGCGTTTGCTTAGCCGCCGCCCTGCCTGCGGTGCGGGGCGGCTGGCTGAGTATTGGAGGCTGAGCCGCTTCCACGTGGCTCTCCGTGCCGCCGCCGATCAGCTGTTGCTGCGGCTGGGGGCTGCTTGCTCCTCCCGTCCCGCTCGCTGTTGCTGCCGGCAGGGATCGGGCTGGAGATACTTTCCTCCGTTTCTGCGCTGATGGGGTGAGGGAGGCAGCTTTCCTTTTAAGGGCCCCGGAGGGTCCCTCCTGCTGCGGCCGCTCCGGCACTTCTGGCTGGAGGGCCTTATCAAGAAGCAGCATTTTTTTTTTTTTTTTTTTTTTTTAAAGCCTGAAGAGGACATTGTTGGTGAGTCTTTGTGTTTTTAAGTGGGTACTTAGCACCTTCTTTGTGCCGTTTTCCCCGTCCGATGGTCTGCCTTAGCCGGAGGGCTGATAGCCCTAGCTCCTGGCCTCCGGCGCTTGTTACTGGGACTGGCTGAGCTGTCCCTCTCCTAGCTTGTTCGTTGTTGTTTTTTTTTTTTTTTTTTTTTTTTTTTTTACAAAATAACAAACGGCTAGCTTATAGTAGCCTAAGTGCCTGAAAAAACTTTAAGAAAAAACAGATAAAGCCATTGAATACACTACTTGGCCTTAGCCTAGTTGGATTCCGTCTGCAGCCGACGGCGGTTAAGAGGAACTGGCGGGGACCGGATCGCGCACATGGCCGGGAGCGCGCGGGGGAGCGGCGCGCACCGGCGCATGCGCGGTCCGGCAGAAACTGCTTGGAAGATCCGATCTGCGGCGCCGGGCGAGCCCGACACCTAATGTGGAGCACCCACGGGGACACTCGAAGAAGAAGGAAGATACTTCCTCTCACTTTCTGTCCATCATGTCTGTTTGGACTGTAAGCTCTCCAAAGCAGGGACTAAGATTTCGTTTGGAGTGATGGGACAATACCATAACACTACTAACAATAATCAAAGCTGTTATCCACAACTGAGAATTAATTGCCCTTCCTAGTTTCCACTGGCATTTCTCTAAAGTTCATATTTGTAAAGAGCTTTGCTGCATGTTGATCTGCTCCATGCAGATCTTTGCAACTGTCATATGGCAAAATAAAAGCTCATACATGTACCTGGATCCAGACGGGCTCCCTTGTGGGCCCAGGAGATGTGAGGTTCTCCCAGTTTCCAGTCCTCTCATAGGTGAAGGTCGTCCCAGCCACTTTGTAGTCTCCGTTCCATTGGATGGTCCACCCGCCATTCAGAAAGTATTTCTCTGGGTCTTCACTCCTCAAGGCCAGGAAATTTCCTGCTTCTGCCACTTCCTCAATTCTAATCTCCCAGGCTCCAGCTGGGATCATCCCAATGTCAACGTAACCTGGGAATTTCACTGACTGTCAACCTCAGACAGTTGAACAAACACAAGACCCACACCCTCTCCCCTCTCACAGACCAGATAAATCAAATCACTTCTGGTCAAATTGCTGGAGCCAAGGGAGCTGCCAAACTGATTAAACATAACCTTTGAGCTGCTGACTTCAGCACCAGTGGCACCTGGGGGCTCAGATAAAAGAGCTCCTTCTTTTCAATGTGCCACATTGAATACCCTACAGGGAACCTGGCTGTGTTTTCTGCTGGCACATTCCATTGCAGAACTAAAAGTATCCCCACTGCGCCTTGACAAATGTATGTAATGTACTTTACCTTGTCTACATTGTATTTAATGGGCTTTTTATGCATTTAACTTGTCCACACTGACCATCCAAAACCTAGTAAACCTTTTATTAAGCAGAACCCCTAAGTCCAACTAACTTAGATTTCAAGTGCAGACAAGGTCTTAGCAGTGAAGGTCTGTAAATGAATATTTTTCCTCTGAGCAATAAACACCGGGATGCTAATCTGTTTAGCATGTCTGCATTCCCGATGCTAAATCCTTGTCCTACTGAAGTCAATGGCAAAAGTACCACTGACTTGAAAAGGAGCAAGATTACAAAGCAAGGATGATGTCACGTTTTTGGTCTCAAGCAAATTGAAATTGGACTGAAATGTTATTAATGTAATCTATCCCTTAGTTTCCCATCCTATGCAGGCCCTTTCAGAACTGCACTGGCAATAATTTACCTTCTCATTATAGCTGACCTCACTCTCCCTGTGGAATTTCCTAACTAGCATGTTTTTGAAGGGTTCCCGCTAGTAAAGCAACCCTGTCCCTCCCCTAACTTTGCTGATAAAAGAAAAAACTAGAGTTACAGATCACGAGTGCTTGTTTTAAGAAAATCATTTAAAGCAACAAGCTAGAATTCCCCCTGCCACACGCACACCTTTTTTTTCAAACAGGCGAGATCTTTGACCTAACCTCAGTCTGTCCACTTGCTGAGTTTTCAGGACAATGTTTAGTCAGTACAGGAGCTTAGTTATACTTGACTCAAGTTGGTCATGTTCATTTTATTAAAATAAGTGCTGTATCAAGGTATATACCTGCTTTGCACTTTACCACAGAAAGCATGGAACAGAAACAGAGCTTTCCTATTTAAAAAGAAGTTACAAGGGAATCTGGTGTGCAGAGACATAATGATAAATAATAACAGCACACTGCACTTTTACAGCACCTTCTGCAAAGGATCTCAAAGCCCTTCACGTAAACTCTGACGTTCTTGTGAGACTGGAGTTTTCCCTGTTTAACAGACAAGGAAAAGTCAAGCACACAGATGCAAAGGGACTCCACAAGGTAATCATGTTGGCCTGAGTCAAGCAGAATCCCTCTGGATCCTGAAAGATGAGGACCATCTGTCACACAACTGGCCCATGCACTGTGTTCCCTAAACAGCATGGTGATCTGCTGCGTAGAGGCATATCTGTCACACAGAAAGTAGCTAGAAATGCTGATACTGCCACTAGCATAAACTGGCTACGAGTACATCTAGATTGCACGTGCATGCGCTGTGCCTGCCAGTCAAGCAGGCTCCAGCCCTAAGTTGCAGGGTTTCTGGAGAAAAGGCTGTGCTTGGTGGATCTGTCACTTCCACCTACAGAAGCTCTGGGCACCATCTGGTGCTGAGTCTTACCAGCATCTGTTTAACCTTTTGCAATTCGCTTCCCTTTCTAACCATGTCACATCACGGAACATGGCCAGCCAAAGCTCTGGGACAGGTTGGCAGATGGTTGCGATAGATGGCCTTACCCAGCCCCTCGCTCTCCTCGTAGGTCTTTTTCACAGTCTGGCAGGTAGAGCCATCCCCGTGGCACACCCCACATCGATCCTCCACGGCGTTGGAGTCGATTTCATAGTCGCAGCCCACGTTCTGAAACACAAGAACTCCTGTCGCTCAGGCTCAGTAGTGACACTCTCCTCACAAGGCTCTGGGGCTAAAGGAGGAGAGGAGAGGAGTGCAACTCTTTGTGCCTCCAACAACTGCCTTGCCCTCCACCCCCCGCAAGAGAGGCAGACAGAGAGCAACAGCCTGTTCTTCCATCCCACTTCACTCAGGGGTGCGTCAGGACCAGCAAGCTGTGCATGACTCACCGAGTGTCAGTGCGGCACCATCAGTCCTCATGGGAAACAATTAACGTAACAAGCAACAGCCTCGCTGAACAGCCCACCTGGCAGTGCAACCCTTGTCATTGGATGGGTGGGAAACGAGGAGACAAATAGAGGGATCATCCTGGGAGAATAAGGGCCAGATTCTGGCTCCAGACATGGGGAAAGTCTTGGACTTATCTACAGCCAGTTTCTCCTGGTGTATGGGGTAGGCTGGAGAGGAAAAAGCCAGGTACCATGCCTAGCACCATGGCGTCCTGGTCCATGGCTAGGATTCCTGAGACGCTACAGAAATACTAATACCAAATGACAATAATGTCTGGGCTGGTATGTGCTGTGTTCTGGCAGCCCCCAGCCAACCCAACAGCCCTGAGAGCGACCACTTTTCCCAGAGTGAGAGCAGTCTTGATGAGCTGGGGTCCATTTTGGACCTCCGGCCTTCTCAGCAGCATGAGATGCGGGGCAGGGCTCCCTGGTCAGCTGAGCACATGGGTGGCCACCCAGGAGTGATCCAGCTGCTGCTCAACTGATTAGTAGAGCACCCACAGCTGCCCACAGCCAACAGAATGTGTGTCTATTGGTGGTGCACCTCAGTGCACGAAACCAAATTTATCCTACCCAAGGATGGAAAACATTTGATGGAACAGTGGTGTGGGGTACATTAGGCACATGGGCATATTTAGGGGGCATTAATATGGTGATTGCACCCAGAACTTTTTTGCCTATAGTTGTTGCTGAAGAATAGCATATCTAGTCCAGCCCTCTATTTTGTTTCACTTAATTACCATAGGGTGCAGGGAAGCAGCAGTCAAACCCTTGTTCCCTCTCTTCTAACAATGGTGTGGTCTTAGCTAATAGCTCTGAAGCTTGGTGTGTCTTTATCTAGGGACCAGGGAACCAGTAGATGCAACTCATTTAGCTTCAATGGAGCCGCAAATGCTTACACACGGTTGATGCCAGCCGAATTTACCTTACATCAAGGCACACACTGCCAGATTTCTAACTACATGCTTACTCATGACCACTTTGCCTGCTCAGAAGGGATGGAATCGTCTGGTCTGGCAGTTCACCGATGATTCCCCAAAGCCAGCTTGTGTTGAGACATTATTAAATTGCCACATATACAGCACCTGGAAGTCAGGCATGCAAATACCTTGACAAGAAAGCAGTCCATATACCTGCTTCCATTTTCTCCCAGGCCTGTTTATGTGAGCATCTAGCATTTGTTTGCACCTTTCAATTTTACACAGATTTTAATGTAAAGTTGGACACGGTACTATTCGTAAAATAGTTAGATGCAGTACTATTTGTACAATCCTAACCTTTCACTACTCTGCTCATTCCTTTCCTAATTGTTACACGAACCTAAGAGTAGGGTGTCAGCCAGGCAGGAGAACTGTCGGACTCTGTTAGTGCTAAATGCTGGGCTTTAGTTTGGAGACACCTGCCTTCTGGCTGGTAACTGACAGTGGCGTTTCTGTGCAATGCCAGGGAGATTTCCTGTATTCATCACCAGAGGCACCTGTTGGATTTCAGTTCAGAAAACTCCTTGGAGTGAATGGTGAAGAGTCCTTTTAGCATCTGTGTCTGATGAAGCCTCCGTGGCACCAGGCCTTCATGTTCCCTGCCAGAGACCCCACCGCTCTGCAACACCCTGCAAGGTGGGAGGGAAAAAAGCAGCAACCCCACATCCTCTGGGCTTGCTTAGGGAGGCCTCACTGGAGCGGCCATCTTGGAAGGCAGAGAGACCCGGTCCTCCAAAGGCTAGAGGTGCTAGCGACGACCGGACTGAGCCCAGCAGGCTCACACAAAAGATTCTGAGGGGCCTTAGCAGGTCAGTTCCCAGCTTGGAGCAGCAGGACAGACAAAACACACACATTGCCCCTGGGGATGGGGAAGAGATAGGGTGGGTAGAGGATGTGGGCCCCATTCTAAGGGGGCATTAGGCAGAGTGACATGGGGATACAGCTTGTGCCCTCCCTGTCCCTCCCCACTAGTCGCCTATGAGTAGGCAGCACTCCTGGCGGACTGAACTCACACTGCAGTTGCAGAGGGAGAAGGTCTGAGGACGATGCCCCAGAGTTAGGACTGGAGATAAAATGGCCCAGTAGTGAGAGACTCAAGGAAACAGCAGCCCGGGATGGGAGTGAACAGAACGTGTGTGCTGCGTATAGGGTCCCAGGACTGACACCTGTAGCAGAGGGCAGGCCAGCCCCCATCAGCCACAAGTGCTGTGAACCCCAAGAAGGGGACAGGTCCTATTTGCAATCCTGAATAAAAGGGTCAAATCTAAAAGGCCCAGAGCCAGGGATGAAGGCCCTAGAAGGGGCAAAGTGACAGTTAATTACTGGCAGTGCCTTTTATGTTAATAAAATAAAATAAAATAAAATAAATAAAAAAAGAGGAGCAGGTCCTGGAGGTGAGCGCCCCTTTACACTGTGGCAATAGGCGAGTTAACCTATTTGGGTGCAACAGCATCCAGGAGAACAGTTTTATTGGTGTGATGGGAAAGAACACAGTTACTTTTTCCTACCATATGCAACAGTTCTGAGCCAAGCAGTTAACTTCCAACACCAAAATTAAAACTAACACAGCGGCAGCTTTTCTGTGCGCAGCCAACTCGCCCAGCTGACCTGACGTTTGCACTTGCTCCTAAACCTCATTTTTCACTTGCACGTGGGACATGAAGATTGCATGAACTTGGACCCAGCTCTGCCAGCCCTGCCCAGCAGAGCAACTGTCATGAGGCTTTGTCACTAGCTCTGCTGGCAACAAAATCTGAATGCCTGTTTCTAAGGAAGGCTGAAGTTTTCCAGGGATGGTTTGACATAAGACACTTGCTGACCGATTATTCCCCCATCTCCTCTCTGTACCACATGGAGCACAAAGGCCCAACAGTCCACACCAATCTGGGAAAGTCCTGTAGCGCGGGTGTTGTTCTGCCACCACCTTCTTCCCACACACGATAACGGGGAACAGGCAACACTGTGTTTCCTCTTTGGAGTCCTGTAATTTCTCTCTCCAGCTGGCAGTGGATGATGTACATCCAGACATAAGCTGCAGCTCAGCTTGTAGCTGCCTTTCTGTCCTGAGTGATGTTGTTGAGTACATAGCAACCAAGGTAGTGGGAAGATAAGTCCTTATCTTTTCTTCCTTGGCCAGTGGCTGTTTCTTTCTTATCCATCCACCATCTCCCCACCCAAATCCCCCGTGAAAACTGTAGGTTGAATTCACTGCTGGCACAAGTAGACAGCTTCCCAGCCTTCTCCCAGTTGCAGAGCCAAAAATCACCCTCTTCTTTCAGGCCTGTCTGTACTAACAGGCAAGAACAAAATAAACACCATCAACTTCAGTCAAATCATTTCCCAGGCCCCAAGGGACAGCTCAGTGCTAGACACTTTGCTCCCATCTGCAGATCCACTTCCATGTCTCCTATGCCCAGAGTGGTGTAAATGACCCACCTCGAACTCTAAATGAGAAGCTCAAGAGAGTGGGTGCCTAAAAGAAGCATCCCAGCAGAGTGTAACACCTCCCCCAAAGCACAAGGAGGCTGTTGGGGATTTTGGCTGTGATGTGCTAGTAGTCAATTGGGATTGTTTTCATTAATTATGTGCGGGACGATCTGGCAGTGAAAGTCACCGGGGAGCAAGAGAGCTCCTGCCAAATCACAGAAGGAGCATGCTGCTACTGCTGCTGTAGGCTCGCCGCTATGACACGAGAGCTAAGCCAGGCGGTGAAACACCGCACCATGGAGCAAGAGAGAAAGGGTTGTAATCCCCGGGCGGTTCATTGTACTTGATGGGATGGAAAATCTGCTTCTGTGTGGTCCGCAGGCTGAGGCAGCTGTCTGCAAATGAAACTGTGTGCCGCAATCAGGAGAGGGCTGCACAACAGACCCACAAATAAAGAGCATCTCTGGCCAAGGATCTGGGTAACAAACACCTCTGTGCAGAGAGTGACATAATTGGTGGGCAGGCCATGTGCCGGTCATCTGCCTAGGGTGGGAGTCGGGAGGGGGAATCACCCTGAGATCATACACATTGCCTTCTTCAGCATCTCCGTGGCAGTCCTTCAAAGTACATTTTTTACCCAAGAGCTGCTGCAGGTACCATGCCCCTGCCGTGGATGGAGCTCCGACTGTCAATGGACCCGCTGAATCCCACGCACGTGCTCTCAGGCTGACTCTTTCGCTGCTTGCTCAGGGCAGTGTTAGTGATGTCAATTGCAGGAGGAAGGAAGCGGCTCATGTGTAATTGCCTATGAATCATCATTACTCTTCAGAGAGTGGGCAGCCCTGTGAGGGCAAATCTATGGGGTTGCAGCTGCTAAAGAGAGTAATACGTTTGGCCCATGGACTGCAAACCCAAAATGCCTCCACTTGCCATCTATGTGACCACTGAAGACTTTGGGAGGCTCTTCACTAATGTCACTGGCCACTAGATAAGGCCCTATTTTAATAGGTAAAAACTGAACGTAGGTCTCCAGTATAAAAAGATGGCTTTCGTTGTGAGCGTGTTGTCTGATCACACATCAGGCATGTTCATTATATCCCAACTCTTGGGACTACTCCGCTGACTACTGGCTCTGTGTGTGAGTAAGACTTTGCAGAATTGTATCCCTCTGTGTCCTGGTGAAGGAGAAGTCTGCACAGAAATCTAAAGTCTTCACAATCAAGAGCGGACAGCCCTGAGTGGGTTTTTGTAGGAAGATGATGGCCTGCAAAACTCTCACACTGCACTTCATACGCCACACCTTACAGATGGCATTGCCAAAAGGAGTTTCTGCCAAAAGGATTGGTTTCCAAGGCCAGTTGCCAGGTTTCCTTACCTGTCTCACAACTGGATTCGGCAGGGCTTTGTTCTAGGTACTGTGAGTTTGGGGAAAAGTCCTTCTCAGCTGTCAGTCAGCAGAGGTTGGCTTGATAGCATTGTTCATTTTTATAATGTTTCAAAGAAAGAAAAGAAACAAAAACATAAAATCTCAGAAACCCATAGGGTCTGGGTTCTCTTTTAAGATAAAAGCTTTCACACCTGCCCATTTTTTTAGCCTCCATTCCTGAAGGCCAAATCCCATCCACAATGGAAGTCCAAATACAGCCAAGAGGGCAGGGGACTGGACACTATGACCTCCCAAGGTCCTTTCCAGTTCTATGAGATGTGTGTATCTTCACGCAATGCTGTGCACATGAGCTGGGAAAAGACGTTGTCGTTCCCAGGCATGAAAATAATAATATTTGTCAATGAAACACTTGTTTTGGTGCAACCAGGCACAGACGCCGTTCCTTCATGCACACCACACGCGCACACACGCGCACGCGCGCAGTAACACCAGTCCTGGCTGTGCCATTATTTAACAAATCTCTGAGACCAGTATTGTGCTTAGAAACATAACTGGGCATTTCTCAGTCACATTCCTGTCCCTTCTGCTAAGTGGAAACTAAGGGGACTCAGCTGGCCTGGCTCATATGGCGAGTCAGTAAAATAGCTCTCCACCTCTCCACCGGGTCTCAAAGACACATTTCACAGAAAGACTACGCTCAATGCATACCTTACAGATCCCATTGATACATATGTCCCGGCTTGAGTTCCCTTCATAACATGGAGTCCCATCAATCACAGCGTCCCGTAGCTTTTCAGCGAAGTATTCATCCTCTGGGCGGCAGTGCAACTCACACGGATTGACTGAGGGTTCCAAAGAAACTGTCAATAAACCTGCCAGGCCAATGGTATCTGCACACTTCCACCCACGTCCTGTCTTCTGCTAGAGCCATCCCTGCTTCACAAACACGATTTGCACAGTCAGGACTTTCCTCTGCTCTAAATAACCATTTTCTAAGCCATAAACCTAACCTGAAAATCCATCTTTGACCTCCTAACTTAGGCCGCACCTACACTACTGTCATCTTTCTAAAGATGATCTTTCAAAACAGCGCGTCCACACGCAAAAAAGCAGACTGACAGATTGATCTGCTCTTTCAACAGAGCGTCCACACAGCCCCCGCTCTTTCAAAACAACAGGCCAGGAATCAAAAAAAAAAAAATCTGGGACCACAAGGACCACTCTTTCAAAAAAGGGCCCCTGGAGCATCAACACACACTTTTGTCTGAAAGAATTTTTGGAAGAAGGAGCTCTTCCTCATCTGGGAGAAGAAGAGGGCCTCCGGAAGAAGTGCTGCGTGTGTGTGGATGCTCCACTTGTTTTTCGAAGGAGGGCCTGACTTTCCAGAAGGACTTGCTACTGTAGACGCGGCCTTAAAGTGCTGCTAACATTTGAATGTCAGCTGTCTGGGGCAGAGAGACTGTCTTTTTATGGTGTGTATTTGTCCCTCATAGACTGAGGTCCTAGTCTATGACTTAGACTCCCAGATAATGTAAATGATAAATTAATAAGGATATTCCTTAATTATGACAATGCTGAAAGCTAAAACTTAATGGCCTTGTGCAAGAGTTCTAACCATGAACACAGATCATTGGTCAAATCAATGTTGAATAATTGTCTAGCTTTGGAAATAGAGGCTCAGGAGGTTGGACTTACTGTTGCTAGGTACTGGAATCCACTTGTAGAGTTTCCCTTTATAGAGCATGGCATCAAATTGGCTGCACTGGATGTGACGGAAGGACGGTTTGTCTGTGGGGCATGGCTTCATGTTACAAACCCGGAACCGTTTCCGTTCCCCAAGGCAGTATTTACCACCATACTTTGGTCTGTTATAGAGAGCGTGAGAACGGAGAACACAAGCAGGGACAGCACATTAGGATGAAATTCACTTCATTATCATAGAGTACAAGGAGCACAATTTTCAGTGTCATCCTTATTGGTTGCTAATCTTTTCATTGCCCACACTGCGTCAGATTCCCTCGTCAACCAAAACCCCGTCCAAAGTCAAAGGAGATCTGCTCAGTCCATAGAATTTTATACCCTCTGACTTCGTTTTAATTCCTATGGAATGAAATTCTGCTGTTATTTGCATTACTATAACTCCACTGTAATCAGTGGCAAAGCCTCAGAGAGCTGAATGTAGCCATGTGGACTTTACAAACCAATGGAAAAGAAAGCACTACCTGTGCTAACGAGAGACGGCTCTGAACTTTAGCATGTCGTTCCAGCTCTGAACACTCTCATACGTTAGGGACATGTCTGAGATATGGTGTGTGTGTGTTCCATTCCCATATGTTAGGGACGTGTGTGTGTGTGTGTGTTTGGAGTCAGCTATTTGGCTAGGACTATTCTAAAGGGAGCAGACAGAGCTGGATTCTTCCTCAGGCAGAAGTAAAGCTGTAACTAGGTTGCAAATGACAAGCTTGTTTTTTTGCTGCTAGCATTCCTAAATGGAAAGTGCCATAAAAGAACATTATTTGTGCCAAACCAGACAGATGGCTGGTGTCTTGTTCTGAGAATCAAGTCCCATCATTCTTTCCCCTGCCAATATACAGTCAGTTATTAGAAAATTTCTTTATTCTGGGGCTGATCGTCAGTGAGGCGCATGGGAGCTTTATCCGTGACTTCACAGAATGATGCACCAGGCTCTCTCTTAGTAAATCTGTGAGAAAAACCACCCATGATAAAGCAGCAAACAGTTCACGTTAAACCCAAATCCATTATAAAGTAAACTCTCTGTAGTGAAATAACAAAGCTCTGCATCCCTGCGATACAACTTTTTTCTCGATTAATAACCTTGTGGATTATGTAATTGCCCAACACATCTACTGGACCCATTGGGATTAGACCTTGACCTGACGATGGTTTATTAACACAATGGGGCAAAGACGGCTTATACCAAGTGCACATTGTCAGACTGAATTTCTTTGGCAGCTTTTTTCTTGGCAGCTTACATCATTCCCCCCAAAGAGAGACACGTTGTTTGCCATCTTGGGGAAGGGAGCTTTGATCCTTAGGACAAAGTCTTTTGCTCATCTCTCAACCGATTTCATTAACAAATAGTCCCATAGAATTCTGGCTTTCAAACAGAAATGAGCTGAACATCAATTAAAAAATAATGAAGCTACAGTTCAATGCAGGGTTCTCATCCTCTCCCGCCCCAGCTTTCCTCTCAAGCCTGAAACAATAGCTGTATTCAGAAGTAACCTTCCCGAAGAGCCAATCTGCACTGGCCATGGCAGTAAGATCTGAGGCCCTGCCAGCGTGTGTGTAACATCAAAAGGTGTGAGTCTCAAGACCCGCTGCTGTCCCAATGGCGTCCACTTTGGCTCAGCCTCTTCATTGACTATATGCCTTAGAGAGGGATATCCCACTCAGGCAGCCTTGGGCAAACAGCATCCAGGACTGTAACACACCATTGCACAGCAGAGCCAACAACTGGGCAGTGGCATCAAAGGAAAATTTGCAGCATCTGAAGTCTATTTGACAACTAATGCAAACGAATTACTTTCATTAAAGGTGCTGCTTCTTTACAAGGTGCGTTTCACACCACCAGGACAATGAAAACTGACTAATTCCTTCTGGGTTAGTTTCTAGACAGTTGTATTTTGGGGTCTTTCTCCCTTAGCAGAATGGTACAATATCTGGGCTACACTGCTGGGGAATTTTTAAAGTGAAACAGGAAACCTTTTAAAAATTAGAACCTAATACAATAAAGCACAAGTTAAATAACTTCCATAGCTTCATTACGGGATTTTTTTGGTAAGACTTTTAAAAACTGATTTTACATTTTGGAATTACATTGATATTGTGACTTTACTGGTAGGGCCTCCCTTTATGATGGCATAAAAATGGTTGTTAAAGTTAAGCATCAGTGGCAATGTTTGAGGTTTGAAGCCCTTTTTTTCCCTGCAGTTGCAGTCAAGAACAATTACCGAAGTAGAGCCTATAGTCTCAGTTATTCCCTTAGCACTGTTCTGGCTCTTTGTCTTCAATAAACTGAGAAATGACTGACATTGCTCCAGACAAAACTGGCTGCTTACGTTCCACAGACAATAAAGCCATCTGGTTTCCCATCTTTGCAATTATGTCCTGATGAGGCTGTTTTGGCTAACTGTGGCTATGTCTACACTAGGGGAAAACTTCAAAATGGCCACGTTAACGGCCGAATCACAGAATACTAATGAGGCCCTGAAATGAATATTCAGCACCTCATTAGCATGCTGCCAGCCACAGCACTTCGAAAGTGCCACGTTTCACTCGTGCGTGGCTCACCTACATGGGAGGTCCTTTTTGAAAGGACCTTGTAAACATCTAAATTCCTTTATTCGACCTTTGCAGAGTCCTTTTCAAAAGGACCTGTGTAGACGAGCCAGGCATGATTGAAACGCAGCACTTCCGAAGTGCCGCAGCGAACAGCATGGTAATGAGGCGCTGAATATTCATTTCAGTGCCTCATTAGTATTCTCCGATTTGGCCATTAGCATGGCCATTTCGAAGTTCTCCCCAGCCTAGACGTAGCCAGTATGGATTACTGTCCCCAGAAGCTTCCTGAACTGGCCACACATTGATCAGAAATGGCCCTGCTATTGGAAACATTTCAACAGACACTCTCTTTTGTTATTAAGTCTATTTCTGCATTAATAAATACAAGACACGGGTCCTGGGCTCTTATCACGTGGGCATAAACAGAGTCATTCTGTCCTTGAAATGAAGCCCTCGCTGGAGTTATTCTAGGTTTACCATCAGCGTAACAGAGATCAGAATGTGGCCCATATGGAGGCTCTGTTGGAGAGTGCTACTCTTCAGCTTTCCCAAGAACAAGCTCCCAGTCATGGGTCTCCTCCCCTTCCAAAAGGGACCAATGGTAAATCTGCCACTGCCTTTGGTGTAGGCAACCCTTTACGTTCCAAGGGCTGAGAAAGTAACATCCACCGCTTAACTCCCCTGAGACTAATGTTCTGTGACAGGTGGCTGGAGCACATTGTACAACACAGTTATTAAATCTATGGAATTCTGCTTAATTACCGCACTTGGTTAGTTAACCATGCTTCCATTGTTCTCCTTTGAAACACTGTCCGCCTCGTGAGTGCTTTAAAAAAGTTAAAAAAACCACAATCCTCAAATGTGCTAAACAGAAGTTTTCACCATCACACTTGATTTTGCGTTTAAGTATTATGTGCTGATTGTTTCCACTGACACAGAGCTGGAAAGACTTTTTGCCAGCTGGAAGACTTTGACCATGTTTTCTCTCCAACAGTCAGTTGCAAGTGAATCCTCATTTCTCTCTATATTGTTCACCTCACTACAGAAGTCCCTGTATTGCCCTTGGTATATTTTTGCAGATGTTTGGCCAACAAAAACTAGTATAGGTGGAACCTCTATAGTCTGACGCTTTCTGGTCTGGCAACATCTGTGATTTTAGTTAGCCTGATGTGCACTTATCATGGGAGTGGCCAAGTTTCCTGTTGTCCCATAAAGTTTGTTTACACCCACCAGGCCTGACTCTCAGTGTTCTGTGCTGTTATTTAGCTGTAACTTACCCCTAAATGTCTTCTAAGAGCCCAGTTAGCAGTGGAAGTGTTGGTAATGTGCTAGAAAATATTGACCTCCTGTGGTCTGACAAATTCTCTGGTTTAGCTCCAGTCAGGTCCCCAGGATGCCAGACCAGAGAAGTTCAATCTGTATAACAAATGCTATGACTATTTATTTACGTGTCAGAGATATGGGAAAGGTCCAAAGACCTTACTCATATACAGCATTATGAAGAGGTGGAAAGGAGCAATATCACACTTTAATAATTGAAACTTGTACAATCTAACATTGACTACACATCGGCTCAGTGGGTCTGGTGCTGATCTCACTTATGTTTGTTTTAACACAGGTGTGGAGTTATTTGTCGTTTCTCTCAGTGTAACTGACACCACTTGGGAAGTTGCCTGACGTGTAATATAGCCCATCAATCCTCCATGGAGTTTAGCCATAACATCCTACACACACTAGCTAGAACTACTTTCCAGGCCCTTCCCTTTTATAAAATACAGAAAAGAAATCCTCACCTGAACTGATTATAAATGGTCTGGGAGCAGGAACTGCCTTTTCTTTTATGTTCGATGTCCAGCACAAAAGGACTGCAACCCCACCTGGGGTTTATTGTTTGGTGCTGCTTTAATTACAGCTGGGTAAAAAATTTCCATGGAAACTTTCTCCAGGAAAAAAACGTAGTTTGTGGACACCAAAATGTTTAGCAAATTTGTGACCAATTTGTCAACCTGTTCACTTGAAACAAAAATCTGAAAAATGAAAATGTTTTGATTTTGTTGTGGCTT
The DNA here is from genome assembly GCF_033958435.1 of Carettochelys insculpta. Taxonomy (NCBI): domain Eukaryota; kingdom Metazoa; phylum Chordata; order Testudines; family Carettochelyidae; genus Carettochelys; species Carettochelys insculpta. The sequence continues at coordinate 44,304,388 of NC_134148.1, read as the reverse complement.
CAAACAACATTTGTTTTTAAATTTGCTTTTTAACATGTTCAAAAATGTTTTAAGTGTTCAAAAATTAAACAAAACATTTGTTGGACCTGAAATGAATCATTTTCAACTTTTCAATTTGCTCAAAAATTTAAAAAATGGTTTTGGGGCAACCTAGAGCTACTTTTATTTTTTACTTTTCAAAATTGCTCATGCAGTGAAAAATCTGCCATTTGCCCAACTCTAGCGATAAGGCAACAAATGCCAAAGTGCCTGATACCAGCAGTATAAGTGATTTCATCACAATCTAGTCACATAGAGGTGACTGGAATTCCCATGATGCAGAGAGAGTTCCCAAAGGTTGTAACAGTTTGAAGCTGTATTTAGAACTAGTGGAGGAAGCTGCACTGACAGTGTGTACAGTAACTCCGTAAGAGCTGGCTTGAAATTTTTGACACATGATTTTTGGGATGTATGGAGCAGACTTGGCCAGTCACAGGAGGAGGAATCGGTAGGCTTTCCACCAGGGAAATTAAGATTTTGAGATGGTCAGATGGTTGATCGTTCCAGAACTGGGGGAGAAATGAGGTTGTGAGTAGCCTAATATGGGTTGCCCCAGATGAACAGAAGTTGAGGTACGTTAGGCTATGTTGGTCTGGACACATCCAGTGGAGACCTGGGTTAGATTGATAGGATTGCACTTGCAATAAGTGTAGACAGAAAATGACCAAAGGCAGGACAAAGAATTAAACCATACATGGACCAGATATGAGTGGACCTTAGCAAGACCTAATGCATGACAGCCTGGCATACAATCACGAACTTTGGAACAAAGCTACAGAAGTTACTGACCTCTAACAGGGATGTGTTGAAGATGAGGTGATGATTTGTGGAGAAAATGACCAACGCTTGCAACCAGCTGTCCCCACCACCTTTCGCAAACTGCTCCCCATCAGCCTCACACCCATTCTGAAGGAACAATGGGTGCTACTTGGCAATTCTGTCAGGAGTCCAAGCAGAGAGGCCAAAGACTGGACAGTTACTGGGACTGAACTCTTCCCATCACTGAAAGGCGACTCGTGAAAAGGGGCCATTCCACGGAACCAGGATGAGCTCAAAATTACTTGAATGCAAAAAGGTCTAAAGGGACATTAAAGAAGTGGCTTCATTGGGATTACTCGTATGAGCAAGGACTGAAGGACTGGATCATAAGTCAGATGTGAACCTGCATCTGGGTTTGAAACCCTCTCCTCCCGCATCTCCACACCCCTTATATAGCTGAAGGACATGTCACTAAGGGTAGTGTAGTGTGGTGGCCTCACCCTGTAAGGATCGAAGGCCTGAAGCTGACCAGACCTGTACAATTGACCTGCCTGGGATGAGCTGTGTGGTTTAATTGGAATCAGAGGTCAACAAGAAGGTGCCAGAGAGAAGGAGAAAGTCAGGAAATTGTAGAGAATGAGAGACTCCAGCAGGCAAGATCCTGGGGCCCGGGCACTTGCCTTGCAAGGAGGGGCTGGGAGAAGAAAGAAATCCTGAGACCAGGGAAGTTTTGGTGGCGGGAGAGGGGGAGGTGCCCAGCTTATGGCTGGAGGGAAATTTTGTTGGGCTTAAATCTAAACCGGTTAAAATGCTAGCACCTAAGGCAGACTGCTACTGGACTTGCAAAAGCCTCTTCTGGAATTTAGTGTGGAGCTGAGAAGGTGAGCTGAGCAGTAAGCTCTGTAAGCACCAACTACTCTCCTCCAGCAAAACCCATGTCACACAAACTCTGTGCTTGACTTGAAACAAGAGTTCACAGCTGTTCCTTTGTAACCAAGTTTAACTGCATATGCTGAAATGATGTGAACCTGTTCCCAGCTCATTATCTGATTCTGCAAGTCCTTAGGCCATGAAAGGCTGAATGCCACCTGAAAAATAAGTCAGGACCACAAAATTGCTCTTGTGGTTGTGATTGACTGTGTACTCAAAAGACCTCAGGAAAATCAAGGATGTGACTTAAAACACATAGGAGCTGTGTCTACACGTGCACGCGACTTCGAAGTAGCGGCACTAACATCGAAATAGCGCCCGTCGCGGCTACACGCGTCAGGCGCTATTTCGAAGTTAACTTCGACGTTAGGCGGCAAGACGTCGAAGTCGCTAACCTCATGAGGGGATCGGAATAGCGCCCTACTTCGACGTTCAACGTCAAAGTAGGGACCGTGTAGACGATCTGCGTCCCGCAACGTCGAAATTGTGGGGTCCTCCATGGCAGCCATCAGCTGGGGGGTTGAGAGACGCTCTCTCTCCAGCCCCTGCGGGGCTCTATAGTCACCGTGTGCAGCAGCCCTTAGCCCAGGGCTTCTGGCTGCTGCTGCTGCAGCGGGGGATTCATGCTGCATGCACAGGGTCTGCAACTCGTTGTCAGCTCTGTGTATCTTGTGCTGTTTAGTGCAAGTGTGTCTGGGAGGGGCCCTTTAAGGGAGCGGCTGGCTGTTGAGTCCGCCCTGTGACCCTGTCTGCAGCTGTGCCTGGCACCCTTATTTCGATGTGTGCTACTGTGGCGTGTAGACGTTCCCTCGCTGCGCCTATTTCGATGTGGTGCTGCGCAACGTCGATGTTCAACATCGACGTTGCCAGCCCTGGAGGACGTGTAGACGTTATTCATCGAAATAGCCTATTTCGATGTCGCCACATCGAAATAGGCTACTTCGATGTACACTTCACGTGTAGACGTAGCCAGGATGTGTCTAGACTAGTCCCCAGCTTCGAAGAGGGCATGGTAGTTAGGGTATTGGAAGATTACTAATGAAGTGCTGAAGTGCTAAGTCTTCCCCCGCAGCACTTTCGAAGTGTGAAACTTCCAAGTGCCCGTCTGCGTGTAGCCGCGGGTACTTCGAAATGCCTGCGCGACTTCCAAGTCCCTTTACTCCTCAGGGACTTCGAAGTGCCTGCACTACTTCTAAGTACCTGCGGCTGACCTGTGGCTCGGTGACACGCAAGCCGGCACTTCGAAGTTTCACACCTCGAAGTTGCCACGGGGGAAGATTTAGCCTCTGAAGCGCTGCATATGCACTGCAGCACTTCATCAGGAATCTCCCGACATCCTAATTACCACGTCCCCTTCCAAGCTGGGGGCGAGTCTAGACACAGCCCCAGTGCGGGAGTGCTGCTCATCATGCACCTAAAGTGTCAGGTCAGTGTAGTTAGTTCTGCAGCCTGGAATGTCATTTCAGAGCTCAGCTGAAAGGACAGATCATTGTGAAAATATTCCTCTGCAAAGAATCTTAGAGCGAAGCCTCCCCTTTAGGGATTGTCCTGCTTTATCCCCACCCTTTTCCACTGCTAACCCTGACTCTTCTTCTCCAGGGTCATTGTAGAGAAACCTTCCTATCTTTTGCCCAGCTGGTCCCATTGTCCTTTAAACAGAACTAAGAGACTGATGACCTGGCATACCCCATAACCTTTAAGCCCACTGTGTTGCCATGGCTCATGGTAACTCCTGCTCCTCACCTGGAGTCACAGCTCTGACATCGCCCCTTTTGAAACAGTCTGGTTCTAATACAGACCCCCAATGGCTATCTGGCAGGGGAAGGAAGAGACATCTGGGGAGCCAATGAGTCAGCCCAGTAATCATGGAACGCACAATGCTACACTGTCGTCTGTTATTTGGATTCTTCTGGTTATAGAGTCATCCTTGCTAGAGAGTTATGCTGCAATAGTCAAGTTGGACAGACAGAACTTTTTTTGTGCTTCACCCCCCCTTATTATAACCTGCATGCAAACTGCTCACTGACAGCAAAGGGCGGTAAATGGCACTGGAATTTCCCCCAGCGACACTCAATCTGCTTAAAGGAACATTTCTTCTTTTGGGCATTAAAAATGACTTTGCATATATGTCACACTCACAATGCTTTATCTTTACCATTACTTTGAACTGACGTCCGATGCCTCCTGCCTGAGTTAATCACATGTGATTTGGCTGCAAAGGTAGACTTAAAAAAAAAAAGACTCTAAACATCAATCCACAGACCTTTCGCTGCTTCCTAGCTAGCACCGTCAGTTGAATTGTCTGGGTTGTTTCACAAGTATGCTGTTTTACATGGTATAGTTAATGGGGTTTGAAAAGACCCTTTCTGTGGGTCACCTCTTTGTTACTGTTTCACTGTGCAGTTCATCACTAGGTCAGCTCCTCAGCGCTCTGTGCTTGTCAGTGTATTCCAGGAGTCTGTGGGATCATATGCCTTACTACATGATAAGGAAGTATTCAGATAAGTGCGATAAATGAGGTCTAAGTCACCTGCTTAACGAATCATATTACGTTTGGACAGAGCAAAAGCCTGAACTTACATGGGGTTGTTGCACTGCCGTTCTGCGTTCTGAACTCCAGTGCCACATGTCCGAGAGCAAGCAGACCAGGAACTCCAGGTTCCCCAGCCTCCGTCGACAGAGTCCGGGCGATAGCCCACTTGCACACATTCTCCATTGAAGCACCACTGCGAAAAAAGGCAGACACGAGTGAGGCCAGCTGACCCTGAACAGCACACTTACGAGGCACTCGCCAGCAATCGCTTATAAATCCCTTAGCTGGTGAAAGGGCAGAAAAGGGAAAGAGTTCTCTGAAGGAGAGCAGCATGCACCATGCTGCATAATCATGGAATGACAAACCAGGGGACATTAGTGAATGGGAGGTGTTCACGGGGTGGGCTGTAAAAGTACTGTGTTTTTACCTACAACTGCTTCACCACCACTCGCTTTGCAGCTTCCTGGCAGTGTCTAGGCAGAGCACGTGTCCAGCCTATGAATTATGCTTTAGTTCTCACGTCACAAAAAAACCTCTATGAGCTGGTCCTCCCCCAGCTAAAGTGGAGACTGGGTAACATGGCAGGTTCTAAGGGTAAAGCCTGAGGAATACTTCCTGATCAACAGCACTGAACTAAGCTCTTAGGGCCACATTACTGGGACCAGTCATTCTGCTGCTGGCCTAGTCAGGAAGCAGGGCGTGAAAGTGTTGTTATGCAATACTCATTCTGTCTTTTGATACCTTGAGGCCAGTGTGCTGGTCCCCAGATGCAATTTCGAATAGGTTTAGGGTCACTCTATGACAGTGTTTCTCAACCAGGGGTACATGTACTCTGGGGGAACACCAAGGCCTCCCAGGGGTGCATTAACTCATCTAGAGATTTGCCCAGTTTTATAACAGGCAACATAAAAACCCTAGTAAAGTCAGTAGCTTCTAAAAGTTCTTTCAGACAATGACTTGTTTCTATGTCCTATGCTGAAATATAAGTACAGTATTTCTATTCCAATTCATTTATTTGACAAGATGGTAGAAAGTCAGCAAGTTTTCAGTAGTCAACTTCTGTGACATTTTTGCACGTTTCTGTAAGTAAGTAGTTTTTAGGTGAGGTGTAAGCTGGTGGCATTCAAAACAAATCTGACTCCTGAAGAGGGTAGAGTAAGCAGGAGAGGTTGAATGGCTCTTGTTTCACGACCTCAGATTACTTTAAGACCATGTTTCTCAACCAATGGTAGGCACACCCTTAGGGGCACCTGAGAGAAGTCTGTGGGTACGTGTAATATTTTTTAAGGGGTCCTCTAAAGGAAGGTTGAGAAACACTGCTCTGTGATGTCACTGGGAACAGCCACAACGGGTCCTTGTAGCAGCCAGGGATTGGCTGGCCATGGCTGCCCTCCGGCTGTGCCTCTTAGCCTTTGCCATGCCCCTACACCTGGAGAGGGGGCATAGGAGCTGCTATCCTATCCCAAAGAAGGATTTCTCTGCCAATGATGTGCTGCTACTGTAAAAAAGCAGGTGGAACAGGGCCTTGATCGGGCTGTTAATTCTCCCCTTTTGTTCTCGCTCCATTCTGCCGGGCTGGAAGGAAGTTGAGTGAGAGTGAGGCTGCAGTTACATGAGCAATGCTTGGGAAGTGCAGCCCCTCTGGTCAACTGATGCCCTGTGGACACTCCAGGGAGCAAAACTCAAGTGCAGCTCTTACGTTGCTTCAGGGAACTGCTGCTTCTATGGATTGAGGCTCCAGTCCTGTCATCCTTACTCCATGAAAGCCACTGGAGTTGTGCCAAGAGTAAGTTAGGACCAGGCCGGTAACAAGCATTCTGACTTATGGGTGTATTTTTGCCCATAGAAGTTTGGATTTTGCCCTTTACAGTTAAGCAGAGGAGGTCAAATCTCCCTTTCCCCCCACACTTCTGCGGGTGTGCCAATGTAACTGCCCACAGGCAGGCTCAAACCTGGGACCTCTGGAGCTTAGCGCAGGAGCCTCCACAGTTTAGCTTAAAGCCTCCTGGCTCTCAGCTGAGGCTGTAGAGCAGAACCACGTTCTCTCTTCGTAAGTGATTTAAGTACCACTACACGGGACAGTGCCCCACGCCCAATAGGTGTGTGGGTTACACTGATCCTTGTGCACAGGGGTGTGAATTCACCCAATGTACCAAAGAGAACATGCACAGCAAGGGTCTGCCAGATGCCACTGTAGCAAAGTCGTGCTGGTGGCAATGGCATGGCAGGCACTCGTGCCTGGCTGCCTCTGGGGTCTGAAGCTTGAGTTGATTTAATGCTCGACAGTTCTGAGCGTATCAGGAATTCCCGGAGCACACACCCAGCTGAACTGAATTCAGCCGCAGCTCGGGACGTCTGCAGCCGTAATGTTGGTGCTGCAGAATTTCATTTAGCAATGTGACCTAGTTCTTCACTTATGTACTAAGCTGGTGTCATGGACATTGTCTCTACCATACAGGAGCATGAATCAACTGCGGCTGCAAGTACAACAGACTCGAATTACCTTGTTCTCACCACACTTTGTGCCATCGACGGCAGCATCCAGTTTCGAGTGGCAGGTGTTCCCCACTGAGCACCACAGCGTGTTGCAGACATTCTGTGGGACACAAGTGTAGACACAGCATGGGGGCTACTGACCATTCCCAAAGGCTGGCCTGTTTGAAATGTGCTCAAACACTGAATTATCCCACTGGCCTAATCAGTCAGCAAAGAAAGCCAGCATGACCTTTTTGTCTGGAACTCCCTTGCAGATCACGCTTTTCTCTTGCAGTTTGGCTGTTAGCTTTCTGCATCCCCATATTCAGCCCTTTTCCTTCCTCCCCTTTGCAGTGACCCTCCGGAAAGCAGGAGGAGAGAGTGGTTGTGTGTGCTGTCAGGCTGGTCCCCTGGAGCAAGCAGGAAAGGTGTTTTGGCAGATGAGGTTTCCACAAACAAACCAACCTCTCTTCTAATTCAGCTAAGATGACAACTGCCTTTACTCCACTAACAATTCCTATTGTGAGATCTATGCCCCTTCAGCCACCAGGTGTAGGCTTCTGTGCAAAGACTCTCACCAGTCAGACAGTCACTCTGAATTCACATCTGTTATGTATTTACCATATGAAGAAAGATTTAAAAGCTGGGACTTTTCAGCTTAGAAAAAGGAGACTAAGGGGGTTACGATAGAGGTCTATAAAATCATGATTGGTGCAGAGAAAGAGAAGAAGGAAAAGTTATTTACTCGTCCCCAGAACAGAAGAATAGGGGTCATCCCATGAAATGAATGGGCAGCACGTTTAAAACTAACACAAGGAAGTTTTTTTTCCCACTGTGCAGTTGGCCTGTGGGACTTCTGGCCAGGGGAGGTTGTACGGACCAGGACTTTGACAGGGTTCAAAAAAGAACTAGATAAATTCATGGAGGTTGGGTCCTTCAATGGCTATTAGCCAGGATGGAGAGGAATGGTGTCCCAGCTTCTCTTTGTCAGAGGCTGGAAATGGCGCTCAGGAGAGGGATCACTCGATGACTACCTGTTCTGTTCACTCCCTCTGGGACATCAGGCATTGGCCCTCTGTCGGAAGACAGGAGACTGGACTAGATGGCCCTTTGGTCTGACCCAGTGTGGCCATTTTTATGAGTTGGTTTGTCTGTCTGTAGGCATGTCTGTTTGTCCAAGAACTCCTCCCAAATGGTAAGGGCTAGGACCACCAGATTTGGTAGGCAGCTTCCTCTTATCATAACTTAAAGCAAGGGTAGGGTTTGGTTGTGCCAGGACAATGGGATGTGCCTGGAATGGGATTGCTCCTCATCAAACCACACAGAAAAGAGACAAACTCAACCAGGAAGGTGAAAGGGGATGGCTGAGGATGTGCCCTTTTGGGAGCGGGGGGCTGAAGCTCGCCCCCATTCATATGGGAATATTGCTGGCTGTTCCCCTTTGTCAGGGAGCGTGGGGAAAGGGTACACTTTGCTGCATTCATCAGTCTGGCTGGAGAGCACAGAGGGCAGACAAACCTGGACCTGCCCCAGCCAGGAGACATGCACCCTTCCCCCAGCTGTGCTTGCTGGAGCTGCAGCCGCCAGGGAAAGGTGCTACTCATCTGGCCCCAAGCTACAGTGAGAGAGGGCTGGGGAAGCCTGCACACTGAAGCCCTCCCCTGCAAGCCCCACCCCAGACCAATGTGTTCACTGAAGACAAACAAAAAGTAATCGAGTTAAGGACCCAAGCAATGCCAAGTAAATCTTCTAGTGGAGGCTGAACCTCTCGAGTCCGGCATTCCCTCATGCAATGAAATTCATAATCTGGCATGATTTCAGTTAGCCGGATCTCCACTTACCATGGGGGTCACCAAGTTTCCTGTGGCTCCATAAAGTTTGTTCACAGCCACCAGTACGGTGACCACACTGCCCTATGGCAAATATGGGACACACACCTCCAGAGCTGCTCCCCCATGTCAGGGCTCCTTGGTGATGGAGGCTGCTGCCCCACCGTAAGGTACTGGGAATGGCAGCTCCACAGCCTCCTGATGAGGGGGAGCAGAGGATGGGAACTCGGTAACCTCTTGGCGGGTGCCGTGTGTGCTGAGAATAGGGGCTTCACAGCCTCCCAGCGGGTGTGAAGGGGGCAGGAAACAGGGCAGCCACCCCATGGAGGGGTTCCCTAGTAGTGGGAGCTGCCTCCCCCTGGCATGGGGCACCAGGGAACGAAGCAGCTGTGCCATAGCAGAGCTTGCTGGCAGCGGGGGCTGATGCCAGGGGTGCCAAGGAATGGGGCAGCTTCCCATGAAGGAGCTCCCCTGCAGCTGGAGCTGCTGCCCCGAGGCATAGGGCAGCCTCCACAGACCAGCTCCCTGGCAGTGGGTGTGCTGCTCCGAAGCCCAGTATGCCAGGGAACAGGGTAGCTGCCCTGAGGTGGGGCTCCCTGGCAGCAGAGGCTACCACTCTGGGACACTGGGTGCCAGGGAACAGAGGCCCACAAAATATGGGACAATTTGCCCCTTCTCCTAAAAAAGTCAGGATGCTCCTGGAATAACTTAAATAAGGGACTATTCAGGGAAAAACGGCCATCCTAGCCACCAGGCCTGGCTCTCAGTGTTCTGGGCTGTTATTTAGCTGTAATTTACCCCAAAATGTCTTCTAAGCGCCCAGTCAGCAGCGGAAGTGCTGGTAAGGCTGGTGCACAATATTGACCTCCCATGGTCTGACAAATTCTCTCGTTCGGCACTGGTCAGGTCCTGAGGGTGCTGGACGAGAGATGTTCAACTATAATCTAATTCCATTAAGGAAAACTGCAGGAGCCCCCAGCCCCAACTTACATCCATGTCATCGCAGAAGACCGAATATGCTCCATACTGCAGCCGGCACTGATGGCTGACGTCGTAGAGGACGCCTGGTGGAACCAAAGGGTAGTCTACCACTTCTTTGGCAGGCGGGTCATCCAGACACAAGCCCCAGCCACGACTGCAGATATGAAACAGATCAGTCAGAATCCAGCAGGTGGGGTTAAGGCAGGGCAAGAAAAGAGCCATCAGAACCGGCTCCGGCCGAACGTAAGAACTGCTGTTAAAAACAAAAGGACGAGTTTGACTCTTGTGCACCAAGGGCAGCCCTGGGCCCCCAGCCAGCTGCAGCAGGTGAGCAGCAGTAGCTGTTGGCTCGGATACACTACCAAACCTGAGATTACACAGGAGAACCTGTTTGAATGGGCTCTCCAGACCACAAATAGCAGACTCAGCACAGAGGGTGAAAGCAGGTGCAACTCCATAGAAATCAATGGTGTTACGTTCACTTAACCCAAAAATAAGACCCCAGAGGTTTCAATGAGCTGAGCCAGTGAGGATGTAAGGCCTGGCAGTGCTCACCACTTGCCCTTGGACATGTCCACACAATGCTGCCTGCATGAGAAAGCATTGCCTCTTGGCTCTTGTTCTACCTGGAAGATATTTCAGAATGCAGGACCCATTTTACTCCCACTGAAGTCAATAGTGAAACTCTCAGCCTGTGGCCCCTTTGTGCACCAGACTCCACTGAAAACTGCACCAAAGAGATCCCACACGTACCATGAACTCAAGGGAAGAAAAAGCTTCCCCTCATCGGTCTGAACGCAAATAACTGGCAGACACCTCCAGCCTAAAGTCTCAGCCAAAATGGGAAAGCAGCCTGGTTTTTACTGTGGTACCCTGAAAGCACTCAAGCAAGCAATGACTGTGCTGTACCACACTCTCACGAAGCAGAGCACAAAATCCTGCTCCACCAGACTCTTAACCCACCAAGAGTAAAGACATTTGCTATGAAATTACACTCCCGGAGAGCAGCTGTTAGCGTTTTTCTTGCACCAGGTTAATTTGAGACGCAAACCTGAAGCTACAGATGCTTTCCTCAAGCCTCAGCAGAAGCAGCCCTCACGCCCCTTGCCCCATTCATTAGTTTTGCTCTGTGCAGAGTTTGAGGAGGTGGCAGTCTTGCTGCAAACAGCTTGTGCTTTAAATTCTCCCCTTGCAAGAGTATACCGGAGGGCTGGGAGCTCTTGGCCTTGCTGCTGTTACGGGAGACACTTTTCCTTGTTCCCATCATCTGGCTGCACGTCTGATGCTTTGGAAGCCACGGCTAGTAAGTCTTGACAAAACCTGCACTCATTCCCACCCCGCACTCTAGCTGTTAAACAATATCTCCTGTTACTTGTTTCCCTTGCAGGTCTCTGAGAGGGGTCATTGTAGCGCAATGGCTGTTATCAGATGGAAGAGACAGCTCTGGTTTGGTTGGTCATTTAAAATAAAATAACTCTCAGACTCTTTGTCACAACTCCTCTGAAAGGAGCACAGCCTAAGGTCATGAGCTGCAAAATCAGGTCAGCTAAAGAGATGCCATCAGTGCCAATATGGCAATAAACAGTCAGGATACCTTAATGGCAAGTCAGGAAGGGAATGTTAAGGCGAGTGTTACCAGACTCAACCTGTGCCCAGTTATAATTAGCATAGTAAGTTGTGGGTGCTTTCTACTCTATGTAGGACAAGGAAGGGCATGACAAATGTGAGTGTGTGGAAAAGACTATGCTCTTCTGTGATCCTTTTGGTGTTTATGTTCTCGTTGCTCGGTGTAATTTAAGAAAGACCAGCTGCTGCACTCAAAAGGATGCCAGCATGTGTAGGAGACCGATCAGAGGAGCCACCCGTCAAGTTGTGACAATGTTTACGTCCACAGAGCCATGAGATGTAGACAAAACTAGCAGCACTTTGACTAGATTCAGGAACAAAAAACAAATGGTGTTTCAAAGCACCACAGCAGGGGGGGACAGAGGCAAAATATTTTTAAACAAATATTTACCAGCAATGGGAAGAAATCTGTAAGGATGTTTACGTTACAGTGGATTTTAACTCTGCGGAAGAGGTAATGTCACAGACAAAATAGACAAAAAGAATGATTTCCGCTGCACAGCAGTTATTTCCCCCTCCTGCCTTTTGCTTTACGGATACCCAGAAAGTTTTGTAGTCAGCCCATGCCACTGTGCTTGCCTTGCAAACTGAGAGGGGATGTAGTTTAACCAGCTGAGCTCATTATTCTGGGGCAAAGCTGGAGCATTTAAAGAAGATGGAAGGTATTTCTCAGCAACTGTACAGACAAACTTCAATTGCTTTTTAAGCCTTGTGTTTTGGAGAAGATGACGTTTTAGGGCATAACAGCAAAAGCATCCCCCATTTCAACAGCACTTTCTGGACAGAACAACTCCAACACTGTTAACATATATACTTGGTCCTGCTGAAACACAGCAGGCTTCAAAGTGGAGGGCAGCAATCCACCACCAGGCACCACAAACAGGGAGGGGTAATGCAGGCCAAGGATGGGGGGGACAAACAAAGACAAGCCAGTGCCACGAGAGTTCCAAACCATGCATAGCAGACAGGATTTTGCCATGAAGGTCTTGTTCAGGAGACACCCCGCCCCCGCCCATACTTCAGTCAATGAGTGTCCGTCCGGTGTGGGAAAGATGTTCCTGACCCAGGGTTTAGCTCTGTCATTCCAGGGAGCCAAGCTTACACCGAAACGCAGCTCACCTGCCCGTGCTAGAATTTCACGACTAACACTGACTGATTTGGACAAAGCAAGTCAGAAGCATCCAGACTCTTCCAGAATAAAATCAAGTGACGCAAAGGTCTGGGGTTCAACCCGAGGTCCCTTCCGGCCCTTTTAAAAGTAGCTTTTGCAAGAACATCCCCCTTCTGGGCTGTCCTGATGATTTCAGGTGCCCTGGGCAGCCCGAGCACCTGCATCCCACCTCCCTGCTGGGGAGCAGGGCAGCAGCTCTGCAGGGTGGGGGCTGTACTGAGGGCTGAGGGGGAAGGAGCAGGGCAGGGAGGCTGGTGGGGTAACAGGAGGAAGGGGGAGCAGTGCATCCCATCAGTGCTGTGGCCTGGAAGTGGAAGAAGGAGGCCAGGGGACCAAGGCCACCAGAGCTGTGGGGTAGTCAGAACAGGGCCGGGGGCTGGGGAATTCAGCTGCTGGGCCAGGATGCAGGGGCGGGGGCTGAGGGATTAGGGCAGCTGGAGGCTGCCCTGGCCTCCAGCTGCACTGGACATACACAGGCGCAGCACAGAGAGGCAAAGTGGTGCCCCATACAGCAGCATACTCTGCACATGCCTCAGGATGACCATGTCCCTCTCAGCTTGCACTGGAGGTCGGCCTACTGCCAAAGGGCTCGGGGAGGGAGAATTTAGCGATTAGCTCTCCCCCATTCAAGCCAAAGCTCTCATAACCACGGGGCAGGAAGAAGGCAAAGCCCCTCGGAAAGCACAGATGTTATGTGAACTTGCTAGAAATGCTGATACTTTGGTCCTGAGAGACATGCTAATTTACTAACTATATGAATGGGGCACGTCTATCCCGGAGAGGTGGGCAGATAAGGAAAGGGTTGAGTGCAGGGACCTGATGGTTCTCTAATATGTAACAAAAGAGGGTAATAGTAAACAAAACATCTTCCAATGACAGTAACAGAGAGGAAGCCGTGCTAGTCTATACACTATCAAAACAAAAAGCAGTCAAGTAGCACTTTAAAGACTAGCAAAATAGTTTATTAGGTGAGCTTTCGTGGGACAGACCCACTTCTTCAGTCTTTAAAGTGCTACTTGACTGTTTTTTGTTTTGATCTTCCAACGAGTCTCAGATCTCGCCAGCCATTCAAAGCGGGCTGGTCTTCGGACAGGCTTCCCCAGAAAGGGAACATACGGAGCAGAGGACCCTGTTTGGGCTGGGACAGGCCCTCAGCTGAGTTTCTCGGGGTAGTTTCTGACTTGCTGGTGAGAGGGTTGAGCCCGAACTATGCCTGCCGCAATCACGTTTGCTTGCACAACGCTTCCCAGCCTTCTGACATGGAATCCGAAACTCAAGTGTAATCTTAGAACAGACGTGTGTAGCAACCACCTGACAAGACTTTAAACTCCCAGCTCCTAGTAATCACCTCAGTCAGGTCATGATATGCACAAAGACATTCCTAGGGGAGTTGTTATAAAACTGCAACCACTTATTGCCTTATCATTAGGGTCTCAATTTATGTCTGCTTACAAAGCCCATGACTTCTGCCAGGATTAGCATGCACAAGCAGGACAAGGACTCTTTGCTTAATTTAGCTTTACGCTTTTGTCTCCAAATGAGCTACAAGAGACTGCCGGGCCCCATCACAAGATGTCTCCCCAGCTCCCTGCAGGAGTGCAACCCAGGGCCCATTTACCAGGAACAAGCTGCAGATTTTTTCTGTAATATGTAGTCACAACTGATTTCCTCACTCTGGAGAGGTCACGACCTTAGTTTCATCACTTCAGGGAAGGAGGTCTCAATGAAGCAAACAGGGCTAACAGCAGACATTCTGGCACTTCGTACAGTTAATGTCAATGACCTGCTAAAACAGTTTGTCAGCACCAAAGCTCACTGACCCTCAGGCCTGCCTCTCCTAGTGACAGCCCTCGAAAACGAAGCTGGTAGGTACTGTGAAGTACACCTCTAAAGGGGGCTGCACTTCCGCAGCTACCACTGTACTCAGTCTCTGCTATCTCTCGATCTGCTGATGCACCTCACTAGCCACCTTCCCCTGTCTCATAGCTCATTCTTTAATCTCTTGAAATAGTCTGTCTTTCCGTGCTTACTTGGGAAGAAGGACGACCAGGGTTGCCAATACAGGTTTATCGAATTCTAAAGCCTTCGGAGGCTAGTAAAAGGCCGTGAGACAGGAGGGAAAATGGGTCAGGTGCCCTCTGTGCACTTGTTCCTGATCTGCTTTCATTGCCATCCAGAGCTTTTGCTTTACTACTCAGGGGCTTGTCTATATGACCCAGTCCCACCACTTTAAAATTAAAGAGCTTATTTAAACCAGCTGAGCTCAGCTAATACAAACCCCCGCCTGGATCCTCCCATTTCAGTGTACACGTGGGTTATAGCAGCATAAGGTGTCTGGGAACAGGTTTACGCTAGCCCCAATAAAACAGCCTTAAACCAAAATCAGAGCATCTAGGCAAGGGGTTAACTCGACTGATTTACAAAGTACCTGTCCTACCATGGCGTAAGTCAATTATTCAAGCAGCAAGCTCCCTTATGAGTCTTGCCTCACAGGGTCCTCTCCACACAGTGCTTTGAACAACACGGGGCAAGAGCCACCCCAGCTGGGACTTGCCCCAGTGACCCTCAGACCCAACCGTGGCAGACCTACTTCTTTGTCTTCTTGAAGAAGAATTTTCAGTCTGCTTTGGAAAGAGAAACTGCTGAACTCTCTTTCATATTCAAATCCGACACATTAACACATGGTTTGAACCAGGATGCAAATCTTCTGGGACATTATAGGGGCTCTTTTGCATACTTGGCTTAATCTAGTTCTTGACTTCCCCACCCCCACCCCGCCCCCTCTGCTCTCTGATTTGCTCACCTTGATAATTTTTTTTCTGATTTGTCAACCTTGATTACTGTTTTTGGCTCTCTGTGCCTTAAATATTGAGTTGTTCTGGTCTGGCTATGGGCTGAAGAAGTGGGTCTGTCCCATGATAGCTCACCTAATAAATCATTTTGTTAGTCTTTAAAGTGCTACTTGACTGCTTTTTTGTTTTGGTAGTATATAGACTAGCACGGCTCCCTCTCTGTTACTTCTTCAGCTAAAGGAGAGTCACCATCAGCTGTAGATAGCAGTACGATCTGGCATCTCCTCCCAATTCACTGTGGATCCAGTCGCTTCACAAAAGTCTAGCCGCAGTGAGGAAGGAGCAGGAGGAGGTGATTCTGCAGACCCACTGCTGGAGTAGTCGCCTCTGTGTTTGTGACCTCACCCAGCTGAGTGCTGTTGAATTCCTTGTGAGGTGATAGTAGTGTTCAGCTGCACGTGTATCCAAGCCTGGAGGGCTCAAAGCCAGGCATGCAGCTCATGGGGATGCATGTCCGGGGCAGCTCTCAGCTTTGGATGAATTGTTTTCAGATGTTCAAATCTTTTCTGGATTTCTTCTCTCCTCCACAGAAAATTGGACATTGCGATTCTCAATGTAAAGACTGTTCCAGGTCCATCTAACAAGCAGAGGCCATGAGGGTCTAATTCCTTATCTTATTCCTCTTACTTTTCTGCCAACATTATTCTAACACCACAAACATTTCAGTGCTCACTCCATCCCTCTTCTGCTGCCTGAGGGATGCCCCAGCCAAGGGGATACTTTTGCTGAAGTGGTCTCTCCCCTTGAAGAAGGAGCTGCCTTCAATGGGGGAGGAGAGAGAAACGAAGTGGAAATGCACCCAGATGGTCCATTTTTTCCTTGGGTCACTGAGTGCGACTTAAGAATATGGCGATCAGAAGATTCCTATTCTAAAAGGGAAGGTTAAAAATATAGGGTCAGATCTCTAGCTGGTGAAAATCAGCATAGCTCCACATCAGCTTACTCCACCTGGAGACCAAGGCTGTGGGCGGTGATTTAGAGCTCAGACTCTGAAATAAGGGATGAGTCACTCAGCCAACCCCTGCACCATGCACATAGTTGCACAGTTCCTTGGATGAAGCTACGAATTCCCCTAGCATTGTTTCTTGAAGGCTCCTCATTCTTTCCTAGTCTCCCTGCAATAATGAGGAGAAATATCTCAGCAGTACATGGCACTTGCTGATGGATGCAAATCTCTAGCAGCGGTCTGAAGGACCCCATACCAAACTGAGGAGTCAGCAAAGTGGTGCTAAAAATAAACAGCTGTACAAAAGAATGTGCCTCAGCCTGGCTGCAGCATGGAATGCCTCTTGCCCAGAGACAAACAGAATTCGTTTGCTTTGGAAAGTCGCTCAGTGCAGAGCAGAGGGTCAGGCTTTCCTCCAAGCCATGGCCTGTGGAATACCAGGTCTCAAGAACATGGAAAGGGCAACTTGGACAAGCCAGGACTGTGTTTTCTCATTGGATGTTTGCAGTGGAGCTGGGAACGTCTCCTGTGAAGCAGAAACAAGAGGTAACAAGCACTCCATAGCTACTGCTTGCAGTGCGTGTCTGGCCCCAGACTGCCACCAATCCCGTGTGCCACTGCAAGGCGCTAACGGAGTGGTACGTTTCAGACTGAGGCGTCCCCTTTCTCCCATGCACACTGCATTACTTACATTGTGCAGGGCTCGGGAGGGCAGCGGGGGCTGCAGAGTGGCAAAATCTCTACCCTTCTCCAGGGAAGGGGCAGAACCTTGAATCTACTCCTGATATGTCCAGCAGTGGGCTCTGCCAACCTATCTGGACACATGCATTGCAGCCAGTCACAGTGTAAGCCTCCCTAGAGCAGCAGGGAAGCTGACCAGAGCTTGTGACTGCTCAAGTCATCCTGTCTCGTGGACAGCACAGCAACCTGCTGCCCTGTGCTGCCACGTGACAGTCTCGCTGTGGGGAGCGAATCACCTCCGTGCTTTTCGAGGGGAGAGTCTCAAAGGTACAATGGGAAGCAAACACCCCTTTGTGACTTTGCAACCCGCCCTCCAATTTCAGTGTGATGTAAAAATGACATGAGCTATTGCACAGGTTCCTCAGCTTCTCCCTAGGGCCAGACTTGGTTCAAGCACTTGGAGCAGGTTCTTCTCTGGTGTGAAAGAGGAGTAACGCTGGTGAAACCATCAAAGCGACACGGGTGTGAGTGAGGGCAGAACTAGCATTCCTGGGCATGCAAGCAGGCCAGCTGCTGTCTTTACAGTACCCAGGCAACCAATTAAACAGAGAAAATTGTATGGGTCTTAAAGAGCTAAACTGAGAGCAACAATCTAACATACACATTCCAAAAAACAAAACAAACCAGCAGTCCTGTAGCACTTTAAATACCAAAGAAATGATTTATTAGTTGATGAGCTTTCATGAGACAGACCCACTTCTTCAGATCTGGAAATTCTGATAAAGTGGGTCTGTCCCATGCAAGCTCATCACCTAATAAATCATTTCAATTGTGTTTAAAGTGCTACAGGACTGCTGATTTGTTTTGTGAAGATACAGACTAATACAGCTACTTCTCTGCAACTATCCCAAAGAACAGCTACTATATCATAGCGCCTCCAGTTCTTTTGTGTAAGATACGGCACAATATCACATGGTTATGTGATGTGACATCAGGACATGGGATCCAGAAAGCTTTGTGTGATTTAAAAGTGCATTAGCAAATTGGGGTTAACAGCCAATGGCACAAGGTAACAAAAGGTAGAAAAGAATGAAACTGAAGTTTTACACAGCTCTGGAGCCTGAAAATGAGTTGAGACCAGTAGGCAGGAGGGCCATCATTGCAGGGGGGAAGAAAACAAGAGGCAGTTTGGAGAGGAGATCAGTAGCATTGTTACAATGTTCTCTTTTCAGTAAGAGACAGGAATAATCCTGGTGTGCAGTCCTGGTCCTCAGGAAGTCAGTGGGAAAATTCCACTGATTTCGGCCACATCTTGGGTGCGTCTACACAAGGAAGTAACTTCGAAGTTAGGCACTACTTCGAAGTAGCCAGCAGAGAGTCTGCACACATTTTCCCTTACTTGGAAGTTAACTTTGAAGTAGGGAGCCCAACTTCAATGTCCTTACTCCATTCCCAGGAAGGGAATAGTTCCCCACTTCGAAATTTAATTTCAAAGTAGGGTGTGTGTAGACACTCAACTTCCAAGTTATTTTTGTAATATAGACACAGCACTTGTCATCTAACTATACGAAAGCAAATTCCTTTCTGCTCCCCAAACTCCTTCCCTGTCAGTCTCTCAAAATCATACACCAGTGATCTGGAGTCTGGACACAAGAGGACTCGTTAATGATAAATGGGGAAAGAACAAGGTTGCACATACCCGCTAATTCGCTCAGTTCCTGCATTAAGATAACATTCCATAGGTGGCTTTATGTTCGTGTCAGCAAATTGGCATTGTATGAAAATCTCAATAATTTGTCATAACGTGGGGACAGAAGGCACGTCAGAGGCCAGCATTTGCCGGAGACATATAAGGAAAAATTTCAAGTGACGCATGTTCTAGAATGTCAAAAATATTAGCTGACAATTCCCAAAGGTTCCAACCTCTCTGCCTTCATCTGCCAATATGAAGAACAGCTGCACCTCACTGCTCAGCACATTTTTTTGGCATGGACCACATCTAAGACAGAATGCCCTTTAAATTGGCATTTCAGTGAGAAGCACTGCTGCCAAGAGTAAAAATCCTAGTCACAGTAGAGGCTGAGCAATTATCTCCGGCAGCTCTAGTGAGAAAGAGTCTTTCCTTCACCAATGAAGTGCTTGTGGTTCCCTTTTAAGGCACCCAAAATACAGCACTATGACAATTAAAAATGCATCCCAAGTACATTAACCTTGAGAGACCAGTAACAGAGAGGAAGCCGTGCTAGTCTATATACTATCAAAACAAAAAGCAGTCAAGCAGCACTTTAAAGACTAGCAAAATAGTTTATTAGGTGAGCTTTCGTGGGACAGACCCAAGTGGGTCTGTCCCACGAAAGCTCACCTAATAAACTATTTTGCTAGTCTTTAAAGTGCTACTTGACTACTTTTTGTCTTGAGAGACCCGTAGATGAGAAACCACCCCTTACGGCCCTGTGTCCTTGTCAAGTCTTGATGTGGATGGATCAAGGTTACACAGGCCCCAAACTCAACAACAATTCAGACCTGTTCTTTCTCCAGAAAGTTCATTGTCCCAGGCAAACCCACTCACCCTGCATCTCAGCCCGAAATGGATGCTTATCCTTCTTCCACTCTCAGGTCCTTGATCTTCCTACCAAAGACTGAGGTAGCCCAGCCACTCCAAGCCCATGCAGAAGGCAGCCAGCCAGCCAGGAACAATGAAACCTGCTCCTCTGAGTCCAGCTCTGCATTTCATCCCTGCCCCCTCTGCCTACAGTGCCTGCCTCCTGACTGACTGACTGACTGACTGACCAACCAGCCCCAGTGTTAGTACAGCTATGGAAGGAAGGCAAGGAGAGAGGGTGGGAGACTTACTCAAGGAATCGTGTGACGTACTCCCTGCTGCAGCGGGACCAGGTGAGTGGAGAGGTGTCGTACAGGAGCTGTGGAGACATGATGAAAGGTCTTTTCCCAACTGGCTCACAGTCATTGCCGCTTCCATCATGCTGAATCCCAAAACTGTGTAAGAGCACAGTCCCACAAAGAAGAGGTGAGCTGCATGCTTGGATACAACCACACAGGTGCTTCGTTTTTGAGCACATTCACATCAAGCCTCACATGACAAAGACCTAGGATGGGGTCTCCCAGATACTCTGTGCTGAACACGCCACAGCTCTGTGCAGACTTCACCTCTTCACCAAATTCAGTGAAGCAGATCCAACGTAGGACAAGTCACATTGCTGGCAGCATGAAGTCACTTGGCTCCATGGCCTGGGCACTGGCTTGGGAGCCAGGAGACCTGTGACCTATTCCCACTTCATCCCTTGATCTGCTATGTGACTGGCAACAAGCGTTTTTCCCCCACATCCTCCATGTCTGCTCAGATTGCGTGGCAGGGATGCCTGGGTGCCATACAGTGCTTCAGCCACAGCAAGGGCCATGATATACTACTATGGTGCCAATAACTGATCGTTACATGGAGGGAGGAGGGTATAGCTGGGCAACGTGGGTTGCCCCCACTCAGTAACTGTACTAGACACAGATTTTGTGCAGGGCCTCTCGTAGCAGAGGATGGAGACGTAGGATCACAGGACTGGAAGGGACCTCGAAAGGTCATCAAGTCCAGTTCCCTGCCCTCACAGCAGCACCATCCAGACCATTCCTGCCGGGATTTGTCTGACCTGCTCTCCACCACCAGCGACAGAGATTCTACAACCTCCCTGGTAGGGCCGTCCCTACCCATGCCAGTGCCCTACTTAGCTCAGCACCAGCACTTTCCCCACGTGGGGAGGGGGTGAAGAGGAGCCACTCTACAGGGGCAGCTGTAGGAGGCCAGAAGCTGTGAGGGGCAGAGTGTTCCCAACTCTCCTGGACCAGACGGACCAGATGCTATTTGCTGCAGCGGTGTCTGGTCCATCCTAGAGCAGGGCAGGAAGGGCAGCTCACCTGCAGCCTCAGGGCTGCAGGCGGGAGGCAGGGGCAACAGCTGGAGGAACAGGGGATGGCCAAGCTGCCTGTGGGAGAGAACAGCACTTTGAAGGGGAGGCCACACCGCCTCCCTCCAGCTGCTGGCTGTGCTGCTGCTTCCTGCTCACTGGAGTCCTCCAGCGCTCCCTGCAACTGGAGTGCAACTGGTGAGTGGGGACTGGACACTGAGCCTTCGGGGGAGGGGAGCATTATCCAGGGGATGGAGATAGGGGATACCAAAGCCCCAGTGCTGAGCGCCATGGGGGTCCCCAGGCACACGCAGACTAGGGCCCCAGGTGGCCCATCCAACTGCATATGCCCAAAGGTGACCATGCTCCCTGGGCAGTGTGAGCTTCACTGCTGGAGGTGGGGATGTGGACATGGGGTAGGATTCACTGCTAACTGCACAAACCCAGAGACCCTCACACCTGCCCCACTGTCTCCCTGAGATCCTGCCCCCTTGCTCCATCTCTCCTCCCTCAGTCACTCACTGTCCTCCAGAGCGGGCCGGGAGTTTGGGTGCAGGAGGGGGGGATGAGTGCCGGCTCTGGGAGAAAATCTGAGTGTGGGCTCTGGGTGGGGCAGGAGGTTGGGGTACAGGGTGGGGTGAGATGTTCAGGGCAGCTCCCAAAAGCAACCAGCACATCCCTCTAGTAGTGACTCCTGCCCACAGGCACCATCCCTGCAGCTCTCACTGGCTGCAGTTCCTGGCCAATGGGAATTGCAGACTTGACATCTGGAGTGAAGGCAGCATGCAGAGACCCTCTACCCAACTCCCCTGGGGCTGCCCCGGCTCAGGCAGGGACACATGCTGGCTGCTTCCTGGAGTGGTACAGGGCCAAAGCAGGCAGGGAGCCCCGCTGCACAACAATTAGCTAGCTAAAACCTCCTGGATTGGTTGCAGTAGCCTCCAGGAGATATAGTCTGATTCTAAGAGACTCTCAGCAAAACTGGGGGGATTGGGAAGCCTAACATGCAGTGGGTTTGCAGCTGTCCTGCAAGGGCAGGGTGCAGACCAGGACAGCACGCACAGTGTATAACACACAGCAAACCCTGTATCATTCAGTCTCCCCCTTTTTCTGGCTGCACGAGACCTGTGAGTGGTTTGCAGTTTCCTCAGATTAAGTTGTTTGATGTCTGATGCACTTTAATGTGACTGTTTGTAAGCCCACAGAAAGTGTTTGGTCCTTGCTGTGGCTGAGCTATGCTGGGTTAGTTATGATTGGTGAGATAAGTCACATGGTATTGTTTCTGTTCCTTGATTGGGGCATGCATGCTACAGCCGTTAAGTATGAATCCAACATTTGGTTTCCACGGCTACTCATGGGTTGGGCTTTGCAATTGGCTTGCTGCAAATTTGCTGCCAGCAAAGCATGCTTGCCTAAGTCGTTCTGAGATGTGACTGGGCAAAGGGCAATGTGTGCAGATCAAGCAAAGCTGGACAAAATTTGAGCAGACACTGGCAGCTCTTTCTATGCAGTACTGCCCAAGGCTTGCAGTGAGGCGCTGAGTCTACAGCGGCAAGACTGCCAGGCTCCCACAGTGTGGAGGCCCAAGTGGTGGCACGCACTTAAAATGTTACCAGGTCCCCTGATGAGGAGAAGGGGCAAATGCCCCAGGGCCCAGAGATCAAAAGGGCCAGGGACCCCTGACCATCAGTGCCACTACAGTAGCAGCCAAAGCCCCAGGCAGTGGGACTGACAGACACCATGGGCCCTGTGGCAAGGTGGCAGGAGGGGCCTGGCTCTGCACCCCTGTAAGGGAAGCAAGGGCAGAAAGGGTGGGGCTTGGGACATTCAGCCCTTAGCACGGCTCGGATCACAATGCAAGGTTCCCCCTGCCACAGCCGTGCAGAATTGCAGCAGCCAGAGCTCCAAGCCCCTTTGAATGCCAGACTCACGTGGAACTTCCCCTATTGGCAGGCCTCGCCCCAGACCCTTTACATTGCCACCGGTGCCCCGTGCGGCACACCCTGCTTGTGGGTGCCTAAATCAGACCCCTCCCCTTCCACCCACGGCCTGGTCCCATCCAGGGCACAAACCTGAGCCTCTCTCTCACCTTCCCCAGGGGCCCAGTAAGTATGTCGGCCCTAATGAACTTGACAGTCTGATCTACATAAAAGCCAAAAACTGCAGAGTACAATTTTCCAAAGCCCAACTTAGAGTCACTTGGGTGGTTTTGAAAAATCTTCCACAGCAGTGTCCTCAGCATGACACAATGCCCCATTGTTACTCTACGCCCTTCCGACCCAGAGGGCTGCTGCTCCTCTCTCACTGGTGTAAGATCCAGAGTCTTTTATCTCCCCTCAAGTCAACTGTTACACTGGCCTAAGTCCAGTGCAAGTGAGTCCAGAACAGGTCCAGAGAATTCAGGACGAGAATGATTGGCTAAGTCCAACGGCCTGACAAGGATAATGAAAATTAGCTTGTTTCCAATTTGTTCTCTGCAAAGAAATATTTGCCTCATATGATCACTGCATACACTGGCGTATAGGAACATATTGTTCACAGTCTGAACCTTGGGGAGTCACTGCCTACCTCCTTGTTCCCACACAGGGTTCATTTTGTGCTTTCCCAAATGCATGATCTCCAAGCCTAATAATTCCTTTATTGTTGCTTTCCCACTCATTGAAATGCATGGGCTTAGAAAGGCATTTACTACACACTTTCAGCAGTAAATACATCTAACATAGAAAGCTCCTGGGGACAAGGGCTATAAAAACAATGTATCAAGTTGCTGACAAAGCAAGCAGTAAATGGTGTTACTTAATTTAAAGGCTGTGGTTTACTACAGCTGTCTGTAAGTTGCCAGTTTGGCGCTCTATTCACTTCTGTGTATTTCTGGGGCATCCACTAAAAACGTAATTGAAATAATGTGGCAGAAGGACTGTCTGCAAAGGAGAGAATCTACGGGCATAGTTGATCTCACACCCAGTGAAGAGGAGGAAAATGTAAAGCGAATATTTAATTAATGGATCAATGAATCCAAAGTTTAGTGCAAGTTTCTGAATGTATCAATACATGATACTTTCCTTGAGGTACTTTTTAAGTAAATGTAGAAGAATTTTGAAGTAATCTTTCCTACTGCAAATCCAAACAAGGAAAAGATAAGATTACTGAACAAAACTGATTTAGTTAAACTTCAGATAATATGTGCTTATCCACATAAAGGCAATATGTACAATATGGATGAAATTAACATTTAAAACACAACAGTTTCCTGGAGCTGTATTAATCTGATATTGCATTAAACTGGTTGGAAGAAAACCCCAACCATTTGTCCCCAGTTTGAAGAATGCCTAATTAAGAAGCCTTGTTCAAAACATTTAATAAATTCGAGTTTGATCTTGGGCCAACCCCTTTATAGGACACCATTCAGTTTGCCTGGAAGTCAGAGACACCGATTCAGTCAGAATGGGTCTGACATATGACTGTAACTGGTCTGGGACTCCTGGGAGTGCGCTGAGTCAGTTTAATCTCAGAAAATAATAAAGCTCTAACAATGTAACCCTCCGACCAAAATCCTCTGGGTAAACTCAGAACCTGCACTGACTTCTGAGGGAGTTTTGCTTGACTGAGGCAAGGCTGAGCGCAGACAGCTGTTTCCCAGTTTAGTGTACCACCTGCCCTTTCAAAAATAAGTGCTGAGTCATGTGTCTTTTCAGGAGAGGGGTCACAAAAGAAATTATACACCTACATACCTGTGTCCGAGTTCATGTGCCACAGTGAAAGCCAGGGGAAGTCCTGTATCCTCATTTATATTACAGCTTCGGTGAGGCTGACACATGCCTGACACGTGTGAGAGACCCAGAGTCTCACATGGCCTGTTCATTGCAGCACAGATGTCTTTCCTTTTTCATTCAGAGGGAAAAACAAAACATATACATAGGACAAAGCTGTTGTTCAACTCATCACCTCCTTCAAAGAGTCAACATAAAACTTAGCACAGCTACTGTCTGAAAAGTCTGGAGCAGAATCAGAAAGGAGATTGGAAGGGGGCCTTGAATGTTGGAAGTAATGCAAGGTTTGTACTGAGTAGGGGATGGTGAACATCACCCTGAGTAGGAGGGATCCTAGTCTCACTTCTGGGTAGTAGGCCGTCTGGGGTGCGTACCTTGTTGAGTACAAGTTGCACAGTGCAATTATACCTGCAGCTTATGACTGGTTGGGTGCTGGCGTTCCCTCCTGTGACATGATGTAATATCTAAACTAGCCAACTGTGACATAGACAGTGTGTACATAAAAGGTGACAAGATATTAACTGGTTAAATGGGAACAAAGAATAGATGCATCTGAACATAACAGATTTATGACCCTCTTTTTCCCTTTGCTTTCCAAGGAGCTTAACTTACTATGGAACCTGATTGATTAAACCAGAAGCTGCTTGGTTCCATTAATGCCAATTTAAAAGTACAGCCAGGAATAGTCAAGGAATGTGATGTGACATGACAGCAGCCCAGGGTGTGCTCTGGCAAAGGGACTGCAGCCACCCACAAAGACCGATAACCCCACGGGAACCTACTGCCATGCAGGCTCTTACTTCCGTTTGAAGGTAAATCTGCTGCAGAAAATGCTGGTGGTGGGGCAGTTGCCATATATGTGAATGTATAAGGAATTACTGAAACAGCTGTGATAGTAACAAAGACCAGACTGCAGAGGCCGAATGCCAGAGGAGTGTATACCTTACCCATAAGGAAATCACTCTTGGGGTACAATCCTCAAAGAAGACTAAAGAATCCATGTGCACAAATCCCATAGGATTCCACAGGGGATTAGGCACCCTCCCAGAGGCTCTTTTGCAAATCCTGGCCTTAATCCATAAAACAGCATGGCAAGTCTATAACTGTGAACATACCCAATGGGGGTGAGGAAACTAGAGATGGAGTCAAACTAAAATATTCCATTTGAACATCCCCATAGGCTGGTAAATTTGAATCTGTTTTCCAGACTTAGGTCTGTACTCTGAGGCTAGCACCAATCTTGGGAATAGGGTAATCTGAAAATAGCAGGCAGCATCTCTATCTCGTTACATGTGTAAGCATCAAAAAGGGGCCACATAAAGAAAATGGAATTTAAATAATTTCTCTCTCTCTCTCTCTCTCTCTCTCTCTCTCTCTTGCTTTCTCATTAGATCCCAGCATCTCTACCTCCCAGCATCAGAGGTACTTCTAACTCCGAGACAAACTGCCAAAATCCAAGAGCTAGCACAAGCCTAAAGCACAAAGCAGGATACCTGGTGAGCAAGACAGCTACATCATGATGTAAAGGGTGGGTGTCTCCTTTTACGTTGATGCTTTTCTGCCATTTGCAAAAACTTTTCAAGGTATTGTCCGCGTGGTGGGTGATTTTCAAATCCTCCTGCCAATGGAAGTAAATCAAAGTCTGTTGTCAGGGTGTTGTCCTTTGTGTCACTTAGAGGCACTGCGGGCAGATTCTGATGTCAGTTACACCAAAGTCAGATTGAAAGTAATTATACTGACTCAGATGGAATTACTCCAGATTCACACCACACAGCTGAGATCAGAATCCACCTCTTCTTTACTTTCATTTGACTGTGATCAAATCAAAATGCTAGACAGTCCAAGGAAGGGCATTAAAAAACAAACACTGTAGGAAAATATTCCCATTCGGTTGCTGAATCTTTTACAAGGACATAGTTGGGGGAAACAGATCAAACAGCTTAGCAACCTCAGGCTTAGCTGAGAATGACAACTGCAGCCGGGAGGCACAAAGAACCAGCATTTCACGTTCACCGTAGAGTGCTGCTAGCTGCAGGTCCTATGGGACTAAGCCAGTTCTGGAAACTAGAGTCAGAAAGGAGAGGGCAACATCTGCAGGCAGACACCCTTGCTGACAGCCACTTCTCTGTCAGTCGAGCTATGCCATGCCTAAATGCAACAGGAATTCTGCCCAGCCCAGTAAGGTTAGTGCCCGCAAGCTGCTGGAGCCGGGTGAGCACAATGCTTGTATTTTATTGAGAACTCTCTATGAATTACTAGACGAGTGGCTGCTTCTCAGCACAATGCTAAGATTCCGAAATGTCTCTGCCAGTAGCGCTCCTGCTGTCTTCAAAGAGAATTCCACCCACCCGCATGGCAGTCTCTAAGGCCTGTGTTTATTCTGTGCAAGCTCTCTCTGCACATGCGTATGAAAGCAATGGGTTTAATGGTCTTCCAAGGCCACTTCTCAACTGACCATACAGAAGTAGACTGAGTTGCCAAGATGGAAATGAACCAACAATACTAGTCATATATCAAAACAAAAAGCAGTCAAGTAGCACTTTAAAGACTAGCAAAATAGTTTATTAGGTGAGCTTTCGTGGGACAGACCCACTTCTTCAGACCATAGCCAGATCAGAAGACTCAATATTTAAGGCACAGAGAACCAAAAACAGTAAGCAAGGAGGACAAATCAGAAAAAGATTATCAAGGTGAGCAAATCAGAGAGTGGAGGGGTAGGGGGGAAGGTCAAGAATTAGATTGAGCCAAGTATGCAGACGAGCTCTGCATACTTTGCTCAGTCTAATTCTTGACCTTCTCCCCCACCCCTCCACTCTCTGATTTGCTCACCTTGACAATCTTTTTCTGATTTGTCCTCCTTGCTTACTGTTTTTGGTTCTCTGTGCCTTAAATATTGAGTCTGTTCTGATCTGGCTATGGTCTGAAGAAGTGGGTCTGTCCCACGAAAGCTCACCTAATAAACTATTTTGCTAGTCTTTAAAGTGCTACTTGACTGCTTTTTGTTTTGATAGTGTATAGACTAGCACGGCTTCCTCTCTGTTACTATTAGTCATATAGTTTTCTTTTTTACCTCCTCATCTTCCAACAGGATAAGACGAACTATTGCAATGTGGATTGGGTTTCCAATGCTGGCGTCATGGAATATACCTGCCACCTGCCAAAATATAAACCGCTAATAAAATAATAGCCAGGAGAAAGCAATCACCCTGCTTGCAATACTCATGACAAATGCATCCTATAGGGAAGCATGGTTCTAAAAGACACTGTTGGGTGCTGTAGCTCCAAATCAGAAGCTCCTTACAAGCCAGAATGGGTCTAACTCTCGGACAGTTCAGATCCAGAGCTGGACTTAACCATTAATTACATGGCTACATCTCTACTGACAATCATTAGTGCTGGGAATTTCAATCAAAAACATGCAAGGGAACATGCTCACACTGTGTAATGACCATATACAGTTTCTTAAGGGGAACTGTTCCAACTTGGTCACTGCCAATGAAAAAGTAAATGATATTGCACCCAAGTCTTCTGCCCTCACCATCTTCTGGCTCACTCCCGGTGGTTGATGGGGAGGTGTGACTACCAAGAGAGGGAAATTGCCTTTGTAGTACAATAATCATTCTAAGTCCTTATTCAGTACTAATCTGATCAGATTAAAGGATGACTATTTTTAAATGTTACTGAGTGTCCAGAGAAGCTTAACAAATTTAAAAGTAGCCTCATCGCTCTTCTTTTCTCTCTCTCTCTCTCTCTCTGTGGTCACTCAATAACAAGCAGGACGTCTGTGTCACCTTCCTATTTGTGAGTCTGTTGATGGTTGATCAGCCCAATTCTGGTGCCACAGATCTTATCACATAAGAGGTAGGTGTTAGTAGCTGTTGGAGGGGCACAGGGCAGTTTCCAACACTCTTTTCTTCTCCATTTAGCCTTGCCTTCACTGCAGTGGGACCCCTCAAATTGCACCACCCCCACACAGATTACTGTTCTCCACCGGGGACGGTCTTGGGCAAGGTTCTCCCAGGTGTTGACACCGATGCTGCACTTTTTCATGTGTGCCTTCAGCATGTCCTTATGTCGCTTCCACAGGCCTCCAACACTCCTCTGCCCTTCCCCCACTTTGGAAAACAGAATCTGGTTTGGGAGGCGCTGATCAGACACCCGAACCACGTGACTAGTCCAACAAAGTTGTTGAATGATAATGGCTTCAATGCTGGTCACGTTCAACCCTTCTAGGATGCTAGCATTTGTGCATCTATCCTCCCAAGAGAAATTTAGGATTCTCCTGAGGCAGCGTTGATTATATGGTTCAAGTACCTTCAAACGATGCTTGTATGTCATCCAGCTTTCACATGCATATAGTAGCATTGGAACAACCACTGCATGGTATGAAAGGAGCTTTGTCTTGGGATAGACGTCCTGGTTCTCAAAGACCCTTTGTCTCAGGCGGGTGAAAGCAGAGCTTATACTGCTCAGACGACGCTGGATTTCCGCATCAATGTTGACTTTTGTGGAAAGATGACTTTGAAGGTATGGGAAGTGCTCCACATTTTCCAGCAGTTCTCCACTGACTCCAATAGAAGGTGCCTGAGATTGTCCCATCAGTGAATGTTGGTGGTGCACCTTAGTCTTTTTGATGTTCAGTGTGAGGCTGAGAGCCTTATATGCTTCAGCAAAGGCACTTAAGATGGTCTGAAGGGACGTGGGAGAAAGAACTACAACCATGTGGTCATCCATGTACTGGAGGTCATGCTTTTAGCTTTCAGTCTCCTGAGAATGAAAAGCTTCCTAGTCATTCTACAAACAATCTTCACACCATCTGGAAACTTGCCATCAATGAGGTGAAGAGTCATGGTGA
Source organism: Carettochelys insculpta (assembly GCF_033958435.1). Lineage (NCBI taxonomy): Eukaryota > Metazoa > Chordata > Testudines > Carettochelyidae > Carettochelys > Carettochelys insculpta. The sequence continues at coordinate 44,275,027 of NC_134148.1, read as the reverse complement.
TAAAGATGCAGAACAGTGATGGGGTAATGACTCAGCCTCACCTGACTCCTGTTTTGAGCTCAAGGGGGTCATTTTGGGATCCGCTGTTGCTCAATTCTGTGGCAGTCATGTTGTCATAAAGCAGCCTTAAAATGCTAATAATTTTTTGGGGGGCAGCCAATCGTTACGAGGATGTTCCACAGGGTGCTCTGATTGACTAAGTCGAAGGCTTTGGTCATGTCGATGAAACTCATATATAAGGGTGTTCACTATTTTTCTTGCAGATGCTGAGGAGAGAAGATCATGTCCACTGTTCCCCAAAATGGCCAGAAGCCACACTGGGATTCTGGGAGAATTACTTCTGAGAGTAGAGGGAGTCAGTTTGCAAGGATTTGAGCTAAGAGTTCTCCTGCTGTTTCCAGGAGGGAGATGCCATGATAGTTTCCACAGTACAAACCTGTCGCCCTTCCTGAAAAGATCAGTGTGTCTCTGAAATTCTGTGGCATCTGCTCCCTCTCCCAGATCGTGAGAATTAGGAGACGGAGCTATTTGTGGAGCTCTGGGCCACCTTCTTTGAAGACTTCAGTGGGGATTCCATCTACTCCGGTTGCCTTGTTGCACTTCATTGCACTCAGGATAGGAAGTGTTGCTAGATCGTCTCTAGGCAGTTGCTGAGGGATTTGGTCAAGGAATTCTAGGACCATGCTGGAGAGGGAGGTTCAAAAGCTCATTTTAGCACTCCCTCCAGTGAGAAGCAATGGCTTCATTGTCTTTCAAGAGTTGGGTACCACCCTTTGATCTCAGGGGATTGATTCCATGGTTTCTCAGTCCATAAACAGCTTTGGTAGCATTGAAGAAACCTCTTATATTGCTGATGTCTGCGAGACACTGAAGTTCTTGCGCCTTCTCAGTCCACCACTGGTTTTTTGGAGTTCTTGTTTTACATTGTACTTCTGCCTTGACCTTGGCATGCACTTCTCTCTTTGTCGTGCAATTGACATTGCTTTGCCTGGCCCTAAAGGGTTTCTGTTTTGCCTCAATCAAGCTTTCAATTTCCACATCATTCTCCTCAAACCAGTCCTGATGCTTCCTGGTCTGGTAGCCAATGGTTTCTCCACAAGCTCCAATAATGGCATTTTTCATTTGACACCACTGTTCTTCAATATCTTCAGGGTGTACTGTTGGCATCTTCCTTTGGAGCGCTATCTGGAAGTCACTTCATCTGATGGCGTCCTTTAAGCCTTGTACATTGATCTGTCATCAGATCTATTTCCTCTGAGTTCTCCATTTGGTGACAATGCTAATCGCCATTGTGGATCAAATATGGCAGTGATCGGTCCAGCAGTCATCAGCACTAGTCATTGCACATGTGAGAAGGCCATCACGCCAATCCCAAGCGTGGACGATGACATAGTCTACGAGGTGCCAGTGCTTCGATCGACAATGTTGCCATGAGGTCTTAAATGTGTTGGTCTGGTGGAACAGAGTGTTTGTGATGATTAGCTCATGTCCCACACATTTTGTAAGGAGAAGCACTCCACTGGAGTTGCTGTTGCCGACTCCTCCTTTCCCAACGATAGTCTGCCAGAGATCTACATCTCTTCCAACCACGGCATTGAAATCCCTCAAAAGAACAACCTTATCTTCTTTGGGTATGTCTTTCAGGACTGTGTCCAGATGGGCGTAGAACTTCTTCACATCTTTGGCGTCTAGAGTTGGCGCACAAGCACCGATGACAATTGCCTGTTGGTTTTTGCCAAAGCTTCAAGCAGAGTCATGAAATGCTCACTGATGCTGACAGAGACTTCAGATAGGATCTTTGTCAGTTCATTTTTATGGCAAATCCTACTCCATGAGTTCATTTTTCTTCCTTTGGAGTTCCTTTCCAGAAAAGCGTGTACCTCTGCTTTCTTCTCTTAGCTGTCCTTCTCCTGGTCTAAGTATTCCCACCAGGGCAGTGATATTGATGTTGAACCATCGCAGCTCGTGAGCAATAATTGCCATCCATCTTTCGGGTTGCTCACTGTATGGGTTGTTCATGAGCATCCGAATATTCCATGTTCCAAAGTTTACTGTTCAGTTTTGTCTGCATGGAGGTGAATGCACTGGACATGGTCATCCCATCGGGGGACTGGGGTGGACTATGTTTACAGCACCTTTTCCAGCCCCCTCTCCATGTGTGGTGAGCAGAGTGGATCCTAAATAGCGCTGCTGAGTCGTGGATGTAGCAGCCAGACGGTACTACCACCTCAGTCCTCAGAACAGAGCGACTGATGCATACATCCACTGCCTACTTGCTGGTTCATGACCAAAAGGTTCCAGATTTCACAATCCTTCTCCCGTCACCATTCACCAGTTGCTGTAGGGCTTCCATTTAGGAGAGTAGTACACAGAGGAAGACGCCTGTGAGTGACTTCTTTGAACATAAGGGGGACTGTTCCATGACAGCCACTACAAAGTTCTTGATGGGTAGAAAACTCAGGTCCAACGGCATGGAATCCATGACAACTGGGAGTCCCCTGCTCCCTGCAGCCTTCATCCGCCTTCACAGCCCTTGCAGCACGACCTTTGCTATCCTCTGCCTGTTCTGGACCCTCCTTCCATGATCTTGTCACCATGGGTGACTCTGCTGGGAGCACCAGACTCCCTGAGGCATTGCTCTTGGGTTCATTGGAACACACAAGCCCCCTCACCATGACAAGGTGATGAAAAACCTTCAAAACCAGGCTACAGAGACAGAAGAGCTGCAATTTAACCAAATTAGGACCGAGTAAGGACTTCGAATGATTAACATAGCACAAAGGCAATTCTCCCTCTCTTGGTATGCAGAACTCCTCATCAGCTGCTGGGAGTGAGTCACATCAACTCTGACTAAACTGGCCTCATTAAAATGGGTTCTGTATTTGATGAGTAACTCCCTTCTTTTGATCTGCTAGTGTGTGCGTGTATGTATATATCCCTACTTCTGTGATTTCCACTCCATGCATTTGACAGACTGGGGTTTTATGATGTGACCCAATACCACCAGGGAACTAGACCAAGATCACTAAGTTAATTTCACTTATGACCTCAGACAAAACTGAATGTGTCATTCTGGAGGTGAAGGGATAGCTCATTACCCCCACAATATCGTCTACCTTCCAATTAAATAACATCTTTGAGTGCTGCAAGATTAAGCAGCAATGTTCACTGTGGATGCATTCAAAGGTAATTAATATAATGAACTTTTAGAGCCTGCATTTAACTTTTATTAGCCCTTACAGCACATAAACTTTCCTGATTCTGTGCCATGGCCTTTCATCACCTATTATTCATTGCTCTACTTGGCTCTCCCCTTTAACTGCTCACAGTGACACATTCCTAGGAAACCCGCTCACTTATCCAGTGCTAGCCCAGCTAGCATTCCACTCTGCCACGGGTCAGCTGGCCCCCGCTCAGAGCATTGTGTGGTGGGCTGCAGGAAGCTGCTTCTAGGGGAGGTTGCTAAATGCGACCGCATCTGCTCTGCAGCTCCTCTCTGATGTGTACTATTAACATTGGGATTGTCGGGAGTCCTGGGCATGACGGGCCTGAGCCCAAGTTCCTGTAAGTCAATGGAAATCTTTGCCTTGACTCCCACTGTATAGGATCAGGCTCAAAATGAGACTAGATTATTACTTGGAACTTATTTACCACGCAGAGAACTGTCAGTTGCCTTACATGCCTGCATGGGGCTAAAAGGGAGTGTTAGCCACAGCCTTCCTCCCTTGCACAGGCATCTGGCTAAACCCAGGAAAATCAAATAACCTGATATATCCCACTGGCCTGTCTGGGTTATATTTAGGCCTCCAAGGACACCAGTGGATTTCACAGCCCTGGAACCCAGCACTCACCATGTTCATTACGGTCAGCACGTACTTTTCTATATTTTCACTTCCGTGATACTCCACCATCTTGGGATCCGCCACTACCAATGTCTCCACCCACTTCTCCTTGCTGATGGAGCGCTGCTTGATTCTCCGCTTCCTCTGCTGTTTCTCTTCCCATCTCTCTCTCTGTTTCTCAGATGTCTCCAGGCTCTGCTGAGATGCTGAAGAATGGAGAAGGGAAGGGGGTTTCCATAATGGCTGACAGCTTAGTGGAACAGACAAAACGGAATTAATCCCAGCCAAGCCACTAGAGCTCCCAAGACACAGATCACTGATGCATAGACCGGTAACTAATGCTAACCTATTCTGTTCAGCCACATGTTCAAAAGACCCCTTAGAAGAAAGGCCTCTGAACTCTTTCCATCTCTTGGTGGCATTTGCGTATTGGAGAGAAATCCAAAAGTGGGTTTGGATCAAGTTCTGGAATATTGTAAACCTGTCATGGAGAAACTCAAGACAGCAATGGTAAACCAACATTGCACAGTAATTAATATTTTTATTTATACATCAATTTGTTATGCAATCAGTGAGGAGCATCTGGGCACATGCATGATAGAGAAATAATACTAGTGTGAGAGAAACCTTGGGTCTGCCAGGGAACAATGCTCCCTAAAACAATACATTCATTGCCGCGGAAGCTGGATGGATGGCTCTCAGCAGCCTCCCCTCACATGTACCTTACTGTGGACGGCATTCCACTGTGCTCCGCAGTAGCCAGGAGGCCACTGTAAGGGTGTGAAAAATACTAACTAATATTCTTACTCAACCATGGTCCGTCTCCTTCAGTGTTGGGAAGACACGTGACTGTGTTGATGATACTTTCTGTGACAGCAAGTGCTGAGAGGATTTGAACTCTTGGACTAGCTTTGGAAACACATTACCTGTTCTGCAGTGGATCCACTACACAAATTCCAAGTGAGCCAATAACCAACAAACAGTGCAGATAAATCTTTCCCCTTTGGTGCACAAGGTAGAAAAGACCGTTTTTGCTTCCTGGCCCAGCAAATGAGATGTCTAAGGTATGTACACAGCCCCATTACCACAGTATCTGAGTGCTTCCCAATCTTTAATGTGTTTATCCTCACAACACCCCTGTAAGTAGAGAAATACTATTTTGTAGAGTAATAAGTGACTTGATCAAGGTTATACAAAACCTCTGTGGCAGAGCAAGGAACTAAAATATAGGTGTCTCAGATCACAGGCTTGTGCCCTTATCATTGGGCTACCCTCTGCTCCTGAAGAGAGTGGCAGCCTCTTTGTGAACAGCCTGAGGATTTCATAAGGAACCAGTGCAGACCTGCAAAATCTGATCTGCTCTCACTACTGTCCAGTACCACAGTAAATACTTGAGGTATCAAATGTAATTGGGAAAACCTTAGGTGCTGCTTTAGTGATCATGGTGTGTTGGTGGCTCTGTGGGGAGTCTGTGTCTGATAGCAGAAGCCTTTTTAATCGAGCAGAGAAAGGTATAACAAGGTCTAGTGGTTGGAGGCGAAGCTAGATCAATTCAGGCTGCAGTTAATGAGCAAATTTTGAAGAGTCAGGAGAAAGGCTGACGGGGACAGTTTACTGAGAGATGTAGTGAATTCTTCATCACTTCAAGTATTTCAATCAAGACTGGTCATCTCTTTAAAAGATATTTGCTAGCTCCACCCCGATGAGTGGGCTTAATAGTGGCACAGATGAGTGGAGTCATGCAGCTGTGCGGTTCAGGAAGTCAGACTGCATGACCACAATAGCTGCCGCTTGCTTTAAAATCTGAAATGAGCGGAAAAGCCACTGCTTTTTCCAGGCACCCGCTTCCCTTGGAAAGAAATGCTGCTGACTTGAATCTTCACGTCTCGCCCTTTCCCCACTCCGATTCCAAAGACTGTCCAAAGCCCACTGCTCTGACGCAATCTGACTTTGCTGGATTTCACTTTGAAGTGCCACCAGCTGCTCAGTTGCAACAAACTGATATTTGCATGGAACAAACAGTCACCACAAAGCAGAAAATTCACATCAGAGTAAGAAGAAAAACATGGCAATCAGTGGTCTGTGGTTTAGGGCTGCAGCGATTGAGCAGAGGCACACGAGAACCACAGCAAATGCAGAACTATTGCCAGTTGACAGTAAAAATGTTGTACTCTAGAGTAACTTCTGTTACATGTGGGACTCAAGTTACGAATGCCACAAAATAATTGCTTAGTGCTGGGCAAGCAAATTCTTTAGCAGCTGTCACTCACTCCTGACCAGCAAGGGTCAGCCTTGCTGTAACAAAAATGTCTGTGGACAATGTTTGTCTACCATTCTGGAAACATGGCACTCTCCTTGTGAAAAGCTGTCAAGCTGTTCATACAACCATCTGGCCTGAAGTTTCACTGTCCCACCCTCTTTGGAGTGGCTGAGCATCTGTCACACCAAAACTTGTTTCACATTAGATTACTGCGGGAAGGCTCTGGCTTTTTTTCTTCTGGCTCACCTGAGCTCTTGCAGCTGGAGTATGTCTTTGCTGGAAATATTTTGGATGACCTAGCAACTCTCTTTTTAGCTAGCTTTTTGTTACTTGGTACACAACCTTCAACTACAATACTTTCTAGGAATAAAAGCACAAACTTACATATGATTTGGCATCAAATTAATGTTCAATTTCAATCCCTATTGCAGGTAGAATTGCGTGTGGTGATGCTGAATGATTTAGCACTGGTGGTAGATGCTGAGCTCTGATATCAAAGGCACTCAGCACCTGGCAGGATGGGGCCAAAATGCTCATCTTTCATTGCCTTAGATTTAGATTATTAAAATCAGTTATCCTCTAGCTGCTTTGGACTCACTATGAAACTGCAATACAGGAGATGAAATACCTTGGACTCCACATGTTCCCAAGCTACCAGGTTGTTTCTTGTCTTGCTTTCTGCCAGATCCCACTATGAACTCTTCTTTCTCATCTGCTGGCACGTGACGTTTATAGATCCTATGGGGACGGGCAGGACTGTCCTCATGCTTATTTGCAGCCAGAGGTTCTATGAAATAGTCTTCGTTTGCAAGCCGAAATACGCCTCTCTGGAAAGGGAAGAGAAAGTCAGGGTCATTTGTAAGATACAGGGACTCACGGGGAAGACAATTACAGTGGTTGCAGAATCTGTCATGTGGAAATAGTTGTTTGTAAAGAAGTTGCTGTACCTCTTTTTCCATACTGAGAACTGTACGTTCCCAGCTACAAAAAGAACAAAACAACATGGAGTGAACATACTAGTTGCAGATTTGAGATTGAGAAAGTTGAAGTCATGCATGCACAGCAAAGTTAAACTGTCTCCAATTTGAAACAAACAGAAAAGATGTTTGATGCTGAGGTGCTCAACAACAGTAAGGATTTAGACAAAGGGCTTCCGAAGACAAGCAGACACAGAAAACTACAAGAGAGAACATCAGGTTTGTGTGTGCACATAAGTTGCAAGCTTCTTTTCCTCTCCAGTGTTAAAGTCACTCTTTGCTTAATTCCGCCCTTATTTTAAAAATTCTGTGTTATTCTTCTGTAGCAGCCCAAAGTTCTCCATCTTATGATAGTGCGACTCCAGTATTTTGTCTCAGTTGAATAGCCATGTTAGTCTATATCTGTAAAAACAATGAGGAATCCTGTGGCACATCAGAGACTAACCCTAGTAAAGCCGTAGTCACTCAGGTGCTGCAGGACTCCTTGTTTTTCCGGTATTTTGAGTAGTTTGTGTAACATTTTTGTTCGGATGTCCCTTTAAATTCAAAGTAGTTATTGCCCATTGCATTATCTAACCACCCATGGTTTTAACTGACCTTACCCAAAATTCTGGCCTCTAGATTCTTATAATAATAGCTCAACAGCAAAAGGCATAGCTCAGGGGTTTGATCATTTGCCTGCTAAACCCAGGTTTGTGAGTTCTATCCTTGTGGGGGCCATTTAGGGATCTGGGAAGGGGGGAAAATGGTGCTTTGCCCTGCCAAGAGGGCAGAGGACTAGACTTGATGACCTTCCAGGTTTGAGAGATGTTTTATTTCTCAGGCCAACTTTAGGAAAGTAAAGGAACAGGAAGCTGTAGGGGCCCAAGTTCACTGCAGAAACTCAAAGTTCCTCACTGAGTCAAACAACTGCCTGGAGAACGCAACGGAGATGTGCTACTGGCATTTCTCCTTTGGCAGGAAATGAAATCTTAATGCTTTTATTTGTTTAACAAACTCTCCCACTCCTGACCCCTAGGGGGCACTGTGCACAAGTCCCAGGTCTGTGATATCAAACAATATCACCAATAGTAACAACTATTAGGCTTTGTCTACACAGCAGCATTGCTTTGGAATAAGCTATTCTGGAAGAGCTATTCTGGAACAGCTTATTTCTAAATAATGCTGCTACACACAAAAGCTCTGTCTACACTAAAGTGATCTTTCAAAAGATCTCTTCAAAAAAAAAAAAAAACTTCTTTGGAAAGAGCATGTCCACACACAAAAAAGCAGATAAAAATCAATCCACTCTTTCGATAGAGTGCGTTGACATAGCCCCCACTCTTCAGAAAGAACAGGCCAGGGATCAAATGATCTGGTGCCGTGAAGACTGCTCTTTAAAAAAAGACCCCAGAGGCATCTACACATAGGTTTTTTTTGTTTTTTGTTTTTGTTTTTGTTTTTTAAAGAATCTTTCAGAAAAAAGGCGCTGCTCCTCATCTGGTAGAGAAAGGCGGCCTCCAGAAAAAGTGCTGCATTCTTTCAATTTCAAATCAAAAGAATGCATTTTGTGTGTAGACACTCCATGGGTTCTTTTGGAAAAGGCCCAGTTTTTTCAAAAACTTGCTTGTGTAGACACAGCCAAAACGTGTATCAAAATAGCGATCAGCTATTTCAAAATAGAGCGTCAGACATAATGGAGCTATTTCAAATTAAAGCCCTTGGATGCTCTATAGCTTATTTTGAGATAGATCCTATTCCTGCCTACACAACCCCTATTCCAGAATCATTGTTTTGGAATAGGCACCATTCCTCCTTGAATGAGGTTTACCAATTTCAAAATAAGCCACTTGCTATTTTGAAATTATAGCAGCTGCACTGTGTAGACGCTCACAAATTTATTTCACAATAGCGACCATTTTTCTGAAAACATTTTTGATGTGTAGATGTAGCCTTAGACAACACTCCCATTCTTCTGGCTTCAACCTCTCTGAATTCACTCTGTGTATCTGTTCCATTCCTCGGGAGGGAGAGTTTTGGAGCGGGACTTTGTAGGGGTCTTTGCTGGGGATGATCACTGTGGCTGAGGGAGGGGAGCACAGCTAGATATGTGACTTGAATGTCTCTTCCTGTTGTAACAACTCTCTGGGGGGAGTTAATTGCTGTGGAGTGACCTTGCTCTCTGTCTGATGTGGATTGCTGTGTAGGGTGCTCACATAATAACCCACTCATTTTCAGCCTTGGATATCATGCTTTTGATACGACATTTGCATTACTTTTGAATGCCACAAGCTGGAAAAAAATGAGGAAGATGTAAAATGTGGCACAATGAAACCTTGTTACTAGACTCCCCCATTTGATCCAGCAGATGATTCCAAGGTTTCTCATCCTACAGAAGATGGACAAAGAGCAATTAGATTCTCCTGGCCCCACAGGGTGAATTGCACACTGGGGAAATCGTCCAGTCACGTGGCCTACATGGGCATGAAACAATTGGCTTTCCTGGTGGCTTTCGGAGCTTTTCTGTGCTGTTTATTAAAAAGACATTTGGGGCGGGGGGGAAGGGAATTTCCTGACTCATATTGCTCATTGGGCCGGACACCTGGAACCAGATAATCCTGATTACTGAAGAGGCACATCTGGGTATGGGTCAGGTGGTTCCCTCCAAAGAGCTGATGGCAGGGACGGCTAGGAGTGGGCTGTCTCCAGCAATAAGTTCTAGGACTTGGCACTGAGACTCCAGCCAGGTAGTGCCTGGGAGCCGCCTGCCACAGAATTACAAAGCCCCCAGGCAGGAAGGCCTGGAAGAAGGGTGGTTACAGACTGCTGGGGATGTGCAGATGGCTATGTAGAGCCCTGGGAAGGGGACTGAGACCAGAGGCTGGAAAGGACTGGGCGTGACCTGACGAGGGTTAAATGGAGGAACGGTTATGAATGTTAAGGGGAATTGTGTCTGGACAAGAAAGGAGGAGGGAGCTGTGAGGATGGCGAACCCAGAGGGGTGGACAGAACAGAAGGTGGGGAAGAAGCTCAGCGAAAGGCCGTGAAGCCCAGGAGGGAACCGGTCTTAGCTGCTGAAGAAAGGATCCCTCAGCGGCATCCAGAGCAGAGGGCTGGCCCAGGTTCTCTTACCAGCCACAGAGGAAGTAGCACTGGCTAGGCAGTGAACAATGAGGTGTCCTGAGCCGACTGGCAGAAGCAACTGGTACCATGGCAGGGAGGAATGCAGAGAGTGACCTGGTTGGGTTGGGGCAACTCATGAAAAGTGGGGAGGGGGTGCAGTGCCCAGAACAAGAGAGGAGCCACAGAGGGGGTGCCTCAGGATGTGCTGTGAGCAACAGAAGGGGCATTGAGCCTGGAAAGACTCCCCAGAGTTGCCAGGAGGAGGTGCCCCTGTAGCGAGTGGGCCTGGAGACAGTCTGCAGCTACACAAGGAACGAAAGCCCAGAGCCGGGTTTCCCAAAGGGTGTTCCACGGAAGAAACCCCAGGGTACATGAAGTGAAAATAAGGGTTCCATGAGAAAATGATCAGGGTTGACAACCTGTGGCCCTAAGGAGTCATTTGTGGCTCTGGGTGCTGCCACCGTTGACTCGTCTGTGGCTCCCCACCCTGCCACTGCTGAAACAGCAGAACTAAATTCAGTTGGTCTAATGGCTGGCAGGGTGTTGGGAGTGATCCGGCCGTTAAACCAATGGTGGCAGGGCAAGGAGCCATAGAGAGATCCTCACTCATAAAGTAGCCAGCACACATAACGGGGACGGGGCAAGGGGTGCCAATGGCTATCTGGAAGGGGAACCAGATGGGACCTGTGGTTCTTGCATGATCCTCGCTTTCCATTGCCTGTGACTGGCCTCCCACATTGCCATAGAGTGACTAATGAAATCAGGCCCTCAGGACGAGGTCACAGGTTCGTCTGCCATGTGGGGTGCAGCAATGTGGGGAGCTAACTTGGGCAGAGTTTATTCAGGCAGGGTTAGGCTGGGGCTTCTTTTGGTGGATAAGTTAATCCTGGGGGGCAGTTTGGGGCTGAGAGAGGTATATATAAGACTGTTCTTAGGAGTCCTGCAAAATTCCTTGGAGTTTAAAAGGGTTCCATGGCCAAATAAAATTGGGAAGCATTGGCCCAGAGAATTAGTTTTTAGCACTGCCAATCTGACCTTGCTTGTTTTCCCATTCAAGAATGAAGCCATTCATTTTTCAGGCTATATGGTTTCCAAGATGTACGTTATGGTTGAGCGATGCAATCATGCTGTACTTGTGAGGCGTGGAAAGGAAACATGGGCGCACGCACACACACACAGTAAAGCACAGCGAGCCTTCGGGTGTGTATGGGCGGATTACAGCAGCCTCAGGAATGTGCCGTGGGGCGGGATTTCAGCTCCAGAAATGGGAGGGTTCTCCGAGCTGATAGCACAAAGTGCTGTCCCCAGAATTCTGTAGGTATGGTGCTGATGCTCCCGGGATGCAGCGTTCAGGGAGGAACACGGATGCCCCAAGTGCAACCTTTGCAAAGAGACCTGCAGAACATGAGCTATCAATGCTGTCTCTGGGACAAGTACTACAACACACAAGCGGCACAGCTACAGCATGGGTGAGATGGGGGCTCCTGAAGGCATTGTACCTCACACAGCTCTAATCCTTATGGATCTTACAATGAGTTTCCTTAATATGGTTTATTCCATCTCCCGCCATAATGGGGGGTGGAAATGTGGCATGGCCACTGTCTAACAATCGCCCACAAAATCCTTCAAAAGGGACGAGCTTCAACACAAAGAGATTTTCTCCTGATAAAATATTTTTAAATTAAAAATTAGCAATGAATGGGGTTTGCTTCTAGTAGGCTTGTATTTTTCCCATTGATATTTACAATGCTTTTGTATACTGTATGTGATAATTCCTTAATTTATCTCAATAATTCCTGTTCAGAACACCATCATTATTGTTATCATCATCATCGATAACTGTGGGCTCAGCAGCCATTGGTGTCCAATGCCTCTCTCACTATTTCTTTCCATCTTTCCGTGTCCAGTGGAGAGTGGTTTAGCTTCTGGAGACTAGCTCTGCACCAATCAGAATAGGAGACGGAGTCTATTCTCACTTGAAGATCAGCAGTAATCCCACTGTAGTTGATGAAACTACATTAGCAGAAAACCAGTGAGAGAAAATAGCAGAATAAGGCCCCTAGCAAGCAAAGGAATATAAACTGTTTTACTTTAATTTTCTGGACAGCAAGGATCTAAGTCTGATGGTCTTTTTTAAAAAAAAACAATCTGTTAAAGATGAAACGTGGTCACAGAAGCACAAAGCTCAAAAGGCAGGGGAAGGATGCTAAATGTGTAATTACTACAACTTCCACAGAACAATGAAGGCTAGACCAGATGTCGATCAAAAAGATAACAGAGGTATTTGGCCTTCAGGAATGATAATTACACTTGATCTTGTTGCAGACAAAAATTTTAAGTCATGTCATCTGTATATTGGAATTTGGATGGAGGCAACGTTAGTTTAGGATACAAGGCATTATAGCTTTAAGCTTCCACAGAACTGTACTGTCTTCCTTATTTACATACTGTAATTCTTAGCATAATTCCAAATGATTAATTATTTATAATGAAGCTACACCTCCTGCTGCATTGCTTTCAATGCTTATATGACCTTATATATTCATAGTATAGCACTAAGTGCTGTAACATCAGTCTGCTGAAAAAAACAGGATAAGCTTTTATATATTATAGAGAGAGGCTATGTCTACACTAGCCCAAAACTTCGAAATGGCCATGCAAATGGCCACTTCGAAGTTTACTAATGAAGTGCTGAAATACATATTCAGCGCCTCATTAGAATGCCGGCAGCCGTGGCACTTCGAAATTGACGTGGTTCGCCGCCACGCAGCTCGTCCAGATGGGGGTCCTTTTCGAAAGGACCCCACCAACTTCGAAATCCCCTTATTCCTATCTGCTGTTAGGAATAAGGGGATTTCGAAGTTGGTGGGGTCCTTTCAAAAAGGACCCCTGTCTGGACAAGCCGCGCGGCGGCGAGCCACGTCAATTCTGAAGTGCCACAGCTGCTGGCATTGTAATGAGGCGCTGAATATGTATTTCAACACTTCATTGGTAAACTTCGAAATGTCCATTTGCATGGCCATTTCGAAGTTCTGGGTTAGTGTAGACACAGCCAGTGGGCGGGGGGAGGAGAGAGAGAGTGTCAAGTTGAAAACCTCACTGATTTGGAAACAATTAACTGTCTGTTCTCTTAATTCTAAATAGATTGACAATGTCAAACAATTGCTCATAAGCCCTGCTAAACTACACACATTGTGAAATTGTTGTTACCTCTTTTTGTCTATTTTTATGATCAATCATTATTTCAGTAAGTCTGCTTTTACATAAACAATAATAATAATCTTTAGCATTTACACTGCTCTTTTCTTCTTCAATCTGTATTACAAACTAGCTATGTAGGCTTCTCAATACCCTGAGAAAGGGATGGGGCTGGCTGAGCTATACACAGCAAACAATGCATTTGCTGAACAGTAACAGAGAGGTAGCTGTGTTAGTCTGTGTCCTAACAAAACAAAAAAGCAGTCGTGGTGCACTTTAAAGTCTAACATAATAATTTATTAGGTGATGAGCTTTTGTGGGGCAGACACACTTCTTCAGCTCTGGAGAGATGTCATTTCTAATGAAGCACTGTCAGTTTTACAACACAGAGATCCAAGAAATAAAAACTGACAAATCAGATACACACAATAGAAAGGCGTGGGGGTGAGGCAAAGGGTGGGAAAGAAGGGAGAGAATTACTAACCGTAAATGTCCTGCCTGAGACCACTACGAATATCAAAGACAGGGAAGCTGTCTTTGTAACACGTGAGGTAACTGCTATCCCTACTAAGGCCAAGCCTCAAAGTATCAAATTTGCAAAAATGCACTTGTTGGTATTAGTCCCTTCTCCTGTTGGTGGTTAATTTGCACACAAAATTCAGTTTTTACTCATGGGTTTTAATTTGAATATTATTTGATGAATGGCTCATGGGAACATACTTCAGCCTATGACCCGCTCACAATTATTGCTTTCAGGACTGGCCACAGACTTCGCCAGGCCCCGGGCAAAGTGGGGGAAGCTTGGCTCTGGGCCCCAGGGGGAAGGGGTGGGGCTTTCGATGGAAGGTTAGGACTTGGGGCAGCCTCCCTGCCTCAGCACCACCCAGACTGTGCCATGTGGGGCCCTGGGAGTGATTTAGAGGGGCCCAGATTCTGGTCACCATTAAAATTCCAGGCCCTGGGACAGCTGTCCCTTCCCCTCACCAACCTCTGTTGGCACCCTGATTGCTTTGATTATTTGTTTGTGCCTACCTCCTGCCATGGGACAGCTTATTTACATCATATGGTGTTGCTTCTGTTTCCTGCCTGGATAAGTCCCCTACCTGTAAATTGCTTTCCATATGGCCATGTGAATGCTTCCAAACAACCCAGCAATCAATATTCATTCTGACACTTACAAAGATGTGAGGGAAGGGACTCTGGGTGCCTCCTAAAGGAATTCACCTCTTCTCTCTGACTGCATGCTCAGAAGTATGCCCTTCTTCCCCCCACTGTTTGTCAGCTCAAGAGGTGAGTAGTGCTTATAAGCCCAACAACATAGATCCGGAAACCAGCCAAGGCCAGAGAGGAAGTCAGTGTAAGCGACAGCACTACAACTCCTTGGATCTCACTTGGCATGGTCAGACGGTGAGACAGCATCTCCACCCCATTCTCTTCACTTGCCAAGCTCACATGTAAATCATGGGTGTCCAACCTTTTGGCTTGCCTGGGCCGCACTGAGTGAAAACAAATTGTCTTGGGCCGCATATAAAATATATAATATAGTTAATGTATATAAATCACATAATAACGTTAAAAGTTTACGATCTCGTGGGGCCGCATTACTAGCTGTCCAGGTTTGCATGCGGCCCGTGGGCTGGACACGCCTGATCTAAATCCAGAAACTCTTCTTGTGAGTTGTAGAACTTAGGGGGAAAGTTCAAGCTAAAGGGCCTGATCCTGCCACGTAATGAGATATGCTGAACAAATGCAGTGTAATGAAAGGGGCTGAGCACTGATAGCTTCTATTCCCTTCAGTAGGAACAAAGGTCCTCTGTACTTCCCAGGAGAAGCACAGCACCTTTCAGTATTCTTTCCATGATGGACCCTCTGCACACAGTGAACAAACCTTTCCTGGCTTCTGCGGTGATTAGACAACACCTTAAGCATCTGCTCCATTTTAGTCTTAAGACTCCATATAACAACATTCAGCATAATGCAAGAGCTACAACTTGTCAATCTTAACTTGTTCCGACCTTCTCCTTCCCCAATAAATGCTACGTGCAGATTACCACTACTTAGTAATCTACATCATGTCTTTTGGGGCCAAATGCAATGAAGCTAGATTGACTTGCACCAGCTGAGCATCTGACCTACAACATCAGTGATTTTGTCACAGCATTTCAGTGGCAAATGCCTAAATTTCAAGTTACATCCTGCCCCACCCCAAAAAAAACCTGTCCAATTTATTGATTGCAAACAAGCTTCACACTGCAGCAGACTAATCCAAAGCACAGACATACATTGTTGTTGTTTAAATACATAAGATTAAATTATGCTGCAGGGCAACTGACAAAATGACCAAATGAATCTCACACACCCACAGCGGGGAGCTGTACAACCTAAATCTATAGCCTCTCTATCTCCAAAACATCTGGCCTTATTACTTCAGATGAAAAGGAGTTCCCCTTACGTAGCAATAGTCAGTCATTATATTCTCTTAGTGGACCAGGCTTAAAAGATGAATACCTCATACATCCCACTGCCTCCTGTAAGGCAATCAGAATATCTGTTGCCCCAAGATAGCGGCATGGCAACAACCACGTCTGGGTTTTATAATATTGATCAAGAAAATAATATGTGTCTAAGTGATGCGAGCCTCTAAATCCTAAAATTTAAAAAAAGGCATTCCAAGAGGCTTGCATGCCAATGCCTAAGTTCCTCAGTCATCTTTGAAGTAAGATTTCAACTTCTAAGTCACTTGGGCTTTTCTGAAGATGTCATCCTTTGACTTGTTGTGTAATCCTCAGTAAGGCAGGCAGGCTCAACTCTATTCTAATAGCTACTGGAAACAGATGGAATTTATTGTATCCTTTATCTTTCCTTCACTGGAAAAGTCCTTTCATTTCAGACCCAAATTTAGCTACTTGCATGCAAATCTGGTGCTTTCCATGATTTCAATTAGCTGTAGTGAAGAGTGAATTTGACACGGATGTGCAGGAACTATAACGAATATCATCCATGAATTGTTTCACCATAAATATCTTTATATTTTCTGCACTGCGTGTTTTTAATAGAATCCTTCGCAGTTATACATTTGAGCTACAGAAGACTGCAGAGGTATGAAAGTCTTCAGAACTTCACACCTGAAACTTACTTTCTACAGCAGTGTGGAAAGAAAGACAGACAGCATAGTCATAAACAGGTAAGCCAACAGGATGGGAGCCAGCACTTCTGGAGCCAGTTGGAGCTCTGATATTAATATCAGTGAATGAAATGTCAAATCTGCAGGGTGAAGCCCTAACTCTATTGAAATCAACAGGACTTTTGCCACTGTCTTCAAGGGAGCCAGGATTTCTCCCCCAGTTTCTAGTACTATGATATGCCCGTGATTAAAGCGGCTGAAGCACTTACCAGACCATCACATGTGCTAAGAGCTGCTAAACCACCTTTCAGTGCCCAGTTCTGGACCTCTCCAATCATGTGACAAGAGTTGTGACGGTAAGACTGGATCTTGGCATTGGTTATTCCTCCGTATCGTCTCTCACTAACAAACCCAGGAGCAAGGAGATTGTTATTAATGCTTAAATTGAATTTTAGGCGCTGTCCTTTGTAATGCAGCTCATAAAAGGAGAACAAATTGCTCCTTGAAGAAAGGTCCCGTTTGTGAATTGCGTGATGAGCCAGATTGTAGGACAGAAAAGATCCACTCTCATCAACTCGGATTGGATGAACATCATCATAGCCAGAATACTGCTGGAGAACCATCTCTGTGAAGAAAACATTTGCAATGATCAACTATAAAGACAAAGATAATATTTCATCCCAAAGGATTCCAATGCAGATGTATTAGTTCTACAAATTCCCAGGAGTAAGGGATCATTCTCCTCACCTCTGAATGGTAACCCCATATGGAATTATAGGTGTCAACTGCTTAAAAGAGCATAGTAACACCCCACAGTAATTCTGAACACGAAGTGAAGATTATCTGAGAAGGAAGATTTAGGCCAGCAATATTACATGAGCAGATATACTTATTTAAATTGAATGACGTTAAGACTCCTGAGTTAACACATGTATTCTTACAAAAAGTACTAGAGGAAACAATACCCCCAAAATATGAAAGTTTCACTGGAATAGTAGTGGTGAAAGGCAGACAGTCTCTCTCTGATACAAGAAAAACATGTTTTCTGAGCGAGTAGTTGTTCAACTTAAATAATTTTTTAAGTTTTCTGTTAGGAGACCGAAGAAACATCCACCCCTCCATTTATGCTGTGCATAGGTGTGTGACTGTAAAGGCCCCAGAATGAGGGCAAACAAAATAAGGAGACCCGTGGGTGGAAACATTTCCTGGGGTATGGGCTAAAAAAAAATTAGAGCATGGAAAAATTGATAATGAGGTTTTATTTTGAGGGCCTGACCCCCACTTCTCCACAGTGTCAATACAAGTATGCTCTGGATGCAGAAGAAGGTCTAAAATCTACCAGTGAACGTTTGTTAGAACAGGGTGTTGTTGCCCAAATGTCTCGTACCAATAATGCCCACATTCTCCATCATTTCATAATGGGACTTTATAAGCAATAGGAGAATGTAAGTATTTAATCCTCAATAGACAGAGTTTAATTTAATTGTTTTAACTGCATGTTGGAAAACAAGCATCTGAAAAAGTAATAAAAATGTTCATAAACAACTTCTATGTTTTTGCCCAGAGAAAATAAATTTTTCATTTAAAGGTTTGGACAAAATTCAGAAAATATCACCCAGGTTTTAATCAACTGGAGATAGACATTGAGCATGAAATATCAATATACATCTGGTTCTTGTGTTTTGGGAAGAGGTAAAACATTATTTTTCTCCGCGGCATTCATGATTTTATAGACATCTCTCATATCCCCTTTAGTCATCTCTTTTCTAAGGGGAAAGGTTACAGAATTCTTCATAACTACTCTCATGGAAGGAGCACTAATAATTTTGGTACCCTCTGCCAGATACTGAAGTGAGGACTGGCAGCCTGTAGACACTAGGATTAACCACAGACTTTCAGGTGTCTGTCAAAATTGCACTATGAAACCATCCATGCTTTTTACCTAACGTAGTAGCACACAGTTATACCACCACCTCAACTGATGCAAAACTTCCACCTCTCAAGATTATTTTCATTAGCAACTTTCAGTCTCAAATAACATGGGTCCCCATGCCCTCTTGCCCCCTCCTGAGACTTTACAAGGCATCACACCAGTTCTGTAGTTGGTCTCCTGTTTGGGCTCAGTTCCTGCAAGCTACATGGAAACTATTTAAAAACACCAAAACTGAGGCTCACATCATATGTATACCCCCAAACAACCCATCAACAGAACAGCACGAGGGCTAGAAAAATGCCACCATGGCTAAACAAAAGAAAAAAAAGCAGTGGCTACAGACAAAAATATGTCCTTTAAAAATTGGAAGTTTAATCCTATTGAGGAAAACAGAAGGGAGCATAAATTCCAGCAAGTCAAGAATAAAAGTATCGCATCAGACAGTCTAAGAAGAGTATGGAGAGCATCTGGCAAAAGACACAATAACTAGCAAAAATTTCTTCTAAGTTCTTCAGAAGCAGAAAACCTGCCAGAGAAAGAATTGCTGGGGCCACTCACTACATGAATGAGGAGATAATGCACATTCAGCGAAGACAAAGCTATTGCAGAAAAACTAAATGAACGCTTTGCAACATCTTCACAACCAAGGATACGAAGGAGATTCCCTCATTTCCCTTGAGTCGTTCCTTTTCGGTGACAGCTCTGAGAACTCTCGCAGAATGAGCTGTCAGCTGAGGCATTGGAGCAAACCGACAAATTAAACTGTAATAAATCACCACGACCAGATGGCATTCACCCAAGTGTTCTGAAGAAACTTACATTTGAATTTCCAGAAGTATTAACTGTGAAAATGTAGCCAATCATTTAGGTCAGCTTCTGGACCAGATGAGGAAAGGACAGCTAATGTAATGCTGACTTTTTAAAAAAGGCTCCAGGGGTCACCCTCGTAATTATACGCTGGGAAACCTAATTTCTGTGCCAGGTAAATAGTAAGGAAGAGAATTATCTGGCCCATAGATTAACACGCTGTGCTGGAGAGGAGTCAACACTGCTTTTCTAAAGGGAGCTCATGCTGCCAAAACTGAGTGGAGATGAGCAATCCCAAAAGAAAATCCCTGTTGTAAAGGGATAGGACACAGAGATCAGCACACCTGCCTCAAAGACCCTTTGGGCTGTCAATCCTGCAAGCACCAAGCCGTCCTTCTAAACACACATACAGCTAGTACGGCCAGTCACACCAAAGGGACAAAGCGAAAAGCGTGCTGAGATCATCCAAGGAAATCACCTTGCAGGGGAGATGATTTCGGAGACAAGGCTCCGGTAAGCAGCTGCCCCAGTGATCGAGGTGACTAGCTGGCTTGTAGTTCCACTGGGGAGACCCAGTCAGGGCACGAAACCAAGAGAATTGACTAAACGCACCAGCGGCTCTGCCCAGCCCTCCGGAGTTCTGGGACACCTGCACTGGTTTCTCCTCTGTCCCTACTGGTCTCTAATCCGCCCGAGGGAGGGTCAGTCTGGGCCAGGGGTGGAAAAAGTGCCCAAAAAGTTACCTGAGTAAACGTGCAGCTGCCGGAGGGGGTGCGCCTAAGTACGCGCTATGGGTGTCCCTCTGGAGCTACTGGAGGGAGATACCCCCATGTCCCGTCTAGAATGCACTCAAGCCTCCTGCAAGGAAAGCGGGCGCACTTGTACTCAAGTAACTTCTGGGGGGCTTTCCCGCCCCTGGGCTGGGCCGCCTACCCCGAGTCCTGCCTTGGGTGGCGGGGAAGGTCCCTCCCAGGCCCACCTGCCGCGAGTCGCGGTCCGAAAGGCTCCCAGCCTCGGGGGCCCGCAGCGAGCCAGGGGCCTACGGCCGCGCTGCTGCCCAGGGGAGCCCCCTCCTGCCGGCGCTGGGTCCCGGGGCAGCGGAGCCCGACGGCGGCACACGGCGCCTCCCCCGGCAGGGAGCGGCCCGCAGCAGAGCTCGGCTCCCGGGCGGGGCGGGGCGCGGCGCGGCGCTACCCACCTTGCTGGGCGGCGGCGGCGGCGGCGGCGGCCAGCGCCAGGAGGCCGGCGAGGAGCGGCAGCGGGGCGGGCCGGGACATGCTGGCGGGGCTCACTGCGCGCGGGGCATCTCCTCGCTGCCTGCCCGGCGGGCCGCCCGGCGAGGCGCTGCTCCGCGCGCCGGTGCACGCCCGGGGCGGGGCGGGAGACACCCGCGGTCCGCCCGGCCCCCGCCTCTCGGCCTGGTGCGAGGGAGCCCCCTGGCGGCTTCGCGCGGCAGCGCGGCTGCAGGCCGGCGGGGGGCGGGGGGCACGGCCCGCGCGTGGCGTGGCGCTGCCCCCGGGGCGGGCTGGCCCTGGGCTGTACCCGGGCCGGGCGCTCCCAGGGCGCCGTGCACCTTGGCAGGGCCGGGCGTGAGGACGCTTCTCCCGCGCGTTGCTCCCGGCGGCCTGCGCGCTGGTGGCGCACGAGGGGCCAGGCGCTGGTTGCCGGTGACCCCCACGGCGGCAGCCCAGCCGCCGGAGTAGCTAACGCAGCGCCTCCTGGAGGGGCCGGCCGGCAACGGCGAGAGCCTCCCCCAGCTCGCTTGGTCTCCCCGGGCCCCAGCCGCTGGCGGGGCCTCTTCCACCTGCGGCTCTCCCGCGGCTGTGCGTTGTCTGGGGAAGGGACTGAACAGGCGTTAGAGAAAAGGGGGTGTCAGCCCGGTTTGCAATGAGGACCTGAGGCCCAGAGACTGGCCCGGGGTCAGCAGCACAGACAGGAGTAGGGCATTGGTCTACTAATTCTTAGGCCTGGCCTTTAACCCCAAAGCACTTTGCTTGACTCCTTTGCCGGGCAGAAGGCTGCTCTGCTGCTGGAATTTGTGTGGGCACTGATTTAATTAATGCATATTCCAAATCGTCCAATAATAGTGCAACACATGTGTCTATTCAAATGGACAGCGAGGCGCCATGGTGAGCGGAGCAGGTGTTGATCTACAATCCTGAAGGTCATTGATCAGATTCTCACTCGACCTCACACTGAAAGGCCACCTTCACTTCACCCAGCCGCAAAGGAGGTGCCTCATCTGTTGGGTCGGGGTCTACAGGCAGCCCACCTCACTGCATTGTGCATTGCTGGCTGTGAAGCTGACATGCGGCCTTTGTGTTAGCCCATCCAGCTGTTGGCTCAGGGAAACTTTGACTTTGCAAGTCTGGGCAGGATAATGCAATAAAGCTATGTCTCCAGTGAGCCTTAGCACTTGGGACAAGATCTGCATGTTCACTGAAGGATGTTTTTTGTCCCCTGACCCACGTAATAATTGTACAAGTTGTATTGCTGACAGACCTGGGTTGCTAGCCTCAGGGATAGAGCCTATGAGCATTGGATCACTTTACCACCCTGCACTCTACCACGTGAGCTAAAGGCCAGCTGGCTCTCAGCCAGGGCTGTAGAGCAGAGACTTCACTCACCCTAGATGAGGTCTCAGTGCCTCTGCTTACTACAAGTGTACAAAAGAACAGCTCTTTGCAGAAGACAAGACCCAGCCTCCCGCCTCTGTCCTGAGGGAAGAGGACAAGAGGGATGTACCTATCATGTTGCAGGGTCTGAGGCAGGACTCTGGGTTGGGCACCAGCCCCTCCTACAACTGCAGAATCAGAGGAATGCTGTCTGGAGTGAACTGGGTAACAGTTCGAAGGCTTTTGAGGCCCAGATAGAGAGACCAGAAAGGACACGTTGGAAGGCAGTGGCTCAAAAGCTGTGACGGAGTAAGCAGGAGGCCGCCAGTCTTGAGAAGTGGAAGGTGCTCCTGGCTGCTGAATGTAAAGAGGTGCCCAAGCAAAGCAAAGCACCCCTGAGTAGGGTGCAAGACACAAGGAGCAGAGGGTAGGAGCCCTGTGAAGCAGCTGAGCTCCATCACGACCAAGAGAATAAAGCCCCCAGCCTAAAAGAGACACAGAGGGAAGGGGAGCATGTGCTTGGTCTAGAGAGGGAATTCTCTGCCTACGATAAAGACCAGAGGGGCGTACAGAAATTGTCATATGTAAGACACATGGGGCTACATTCTGCAGTATGGCATTGTCCCACGGACACTAGTCCCCTATGGGGAGCTATCATCAGTTGCATCTGTGTCATAATGACCTAACTGGTGGGATGAGCTACCTTTCACTGTTTTATTCCATGTTAACAGTAATGCAATAGGCCTACGGGGTCATTCTCTCTCAAGACATCACATTGAGCTAGGTAGGTGTGGGCAGCTGGACACTTCTAGACAGATATAGATAAGGGTGTGGGGTACATCTGTGTTCCCAGACTTTAGTTCAGCTTATAGACAGCATTTTTATCTTGTGTGGCACCAAGAGGTTATGGTCCGTTGGATCAACCATGCTGTTTACTGGAAAGTGGAGGCCAAGGTCACTAAGTGCTGTTAGATGGTATCTTGCCCCAAATGCCCATTTTTGGAGGTTGTCAATAAGGATGCAATGTGGTATCTCATTTATATTCGATGTCAGTTCCATTCCCCAGTCAGGTGTGTGTATCCTCAAAATCTTAGGGCATGGAAGTTTAGTTTTAGCTTTGAATGGTTGGGCTGAAATGACATAAGGAGACCTGTAATATCTCATGGCCAACAGTGTGTTGGGGCCAGTCCAAACTCTTCTGCTATTTCTGTAAGTTCTTCCCCCCATCCCCCGCTTCTTTCTACTAGTACTAGTCTTTCTCTAAATCTCTAAAGTTTCCTCTGCTTTAACAATATCTCACCTCTTGTCACCAACAGAGTGAGGCTGGTCCTTGATCTGCTCCAGTGCGTCAGGAGGGAGTGTGAGTATGGTGTTATTCTAGGTATATTTGTACTTGCATACTGCTTTTATGTAACTAAACAAGGTGGATGTATTGTATGTAATCACCACCTCAGATGTCTGGTTGTAAACTCCATTTTAAAGTGTAATAAACCCTGGGCTACTATTACATCATTTGCAGTGGTCATGCAATTTCTTCAGGTCCTGCAGCCTAGTTCCAGATAAGAGCTATTACAGCTCCTCATAGCTGTGGTCGGGGGTGCAGGGCAAATCTAGAGAATCTTAGGTCAGATTGGTGAGCTGTTACCCAGAACAATAGTCCTCCCCAAATTCCCAACTCCTGGTCAACAGTGTGCAGAGTTGTGCAGAGCCATGTGTGCCCACTCCTCCTCAGAGCTGCACCAGGTAGGTGTCACAATCCCCTGCCCCCTCCCACCAGGCTCCCCTACCTCTCCCTGCTCCTGCACCCTCTTCTGGACACCACACATTCACCCCCAGCAGCGTGAGCGTAGTGAGATGAATGTCTTTTTTTTTTCTTAGTTGGGGCCACCTCTGTGGGGGTTTTTTCTGTGGGTCAGTGGCCACTGATCCAAAAAAGGCTCCTCACTCCTGTAGACTCACACAGTAATTACAGAAACTGGCAGAGGTAGGCACATGCTTTTTAAATGGCTTCATTATCACTTGAATGGCTCTTTCACAGGTTCTGCTGCTCACATTTTTCACTGTATGTTAACCTCACCCTCTCCGGGGGCAGCAGAACCACAGAACAGGAATAAGAAGGGACAGAGATTGGACATTAAGACTGAGTAGTGCCCCAAATCTTTGGATGTCCTATGCTGCTGTTTAGTCTGTGTATGTGTAAGGACCACTCTGAACACTTGGTAAATCTTGTAGGTGGAATATAAGTATTGTAGGTACATTTCAGTGTCTAAT
Source organism: Carettochelys insculpta (assembly GCF_033958435.1). Lineage (NCBI taxonomy): Eukaryota > Metazoa > Chordata > Testudines > Carettochelyidae > Carettochelys > Carettochelys insculpta. Next base: position 44,250,898 of record NC_134148.1, on the reverse strand, counting down.
ATACAGAGAAACAGAAACAAGTCATTGTATGAAATTTTAGTTTGTACAGGTTGAACCTCTCTAATCCGGCACCCTCGGGACCTCACGGGTGCTGAACAAGAGAATTTGCCTGACCACAGGAGGTCAGTATTGTCTAGCAGCATTGCCAGGATCGCAACATTGTCTAGCAGCATTACTGACTGGGCTCTTAGATGACATTTAGTGATAAATTGCAGCTAAATAACAGCACAGAACTGTGAGAGCCAGGACTGGTGGCTGGTAACAAATTTCATGGGACCACGAGAAACTTGGCCACACCCATGATAAGTGGTTGTCCAGATAATAAAATCACTCTGCAGCATGGATGTTGCCAGACCAGGGAGTGCTGGACTAAAAGAAATGTTCAACCTGTACTGACTTTGCTAGTGCTTTTTATGTAACCTGTTGTAATATGAGGCAAATATCTAGATCAGTTGATGAACCCCTTGGAAGACCTCTGCTTAAGCCTAAGGTATGTGTACTCCTGGCTGAGAGCCACTGGATAACTGAACCTGTGCACTTGCATTAAAACTGGCTATGTACAAAAGGGGTGGGAATGACCAAACCATGGCAGCAGATGTGTGGCTGGTTATCTTACAATAAAATATGTTTTAAAAATGAGAAGTTGAGTGCATCCCTGTTGGACTGGAGCAAGGGGTGGAGCCAGGCAGCAGTTGGGTGAAGCAGCAGGACTTTGAGCCTGACTGATAGGTGTCATGTGTTACACACTAACTTATTCAGTTAGGCTGATAGTCCAGCAAACAGGAATCTCTGCAAAAATGCAATGGGTGAAATTTTAAAGAGTGTTTACCTTTGTGCATGTACACAATTCATGCCCTGCTGCAGATTTTTTTCTCTGATGGTGTTGCACTGCAGATACACTTTCAGCCACCAGGGATGGCTGTGGAGCCAGAAGAGAGCACTGCTAGCAGGGGGGAGGAGACAGAGGCAACAGATGGAAAGAGGAAGCCACACATGGCTGCTGGGAGGTTGTCACAGACCGGACTTCAAAAGGACTAGTGCGGGAGACAAGACTGGAGCCTGGGCTTGGGAGCTAGCATGCTGACAGCAGCGAGGGGATGAATGGGAGGGGGTGCAGGGTCACATGGAGCCAAGGAGTTCAGGGACACATGGAGATGGGGCAGACATCCCTGACTGAATGGAAATAGCTGCTGGTCAGCCAGTGTCTGCATGGGGAAGGCTTCCCAGCTAAATAACAATCCCCCCCACAAAACCAGTTCCATACCTGCCACCCACACCCAACAGCCTTTCAGGATCACTCCCAAACTCTTTCCTTCTCCCTCAGCTCCTCCATTGCCCCTGACTTGCCAAGCATTTGCACTGCTTCTGTGGGGAGAGGGAATTGCATTTCGCTATTGTATTTTAAATTATTTATTATTCAGAATTCTGCATTAATGTGGCTAAAAAGGAACCTTTTTGTTGTCTATATTACTACAGGTATTTAGAAATATATTACCAAAATTGAAGCGGGTGTGATTCTATTGTGTTAATTTGACAAATAAAATATGCAGAATTTTAAAATACTGTGCACAGAATCTTTATTTCTTTGGTACAGAATTCCCCCAGCAGTATACAATGCTCTCGGTTGCTAACTATCTAGCTACCTATGGTATTTATGATCTGTCACACCAGGATATAATCTGTGATAAAAAACATTGGTAGCAATGTAAACTTCGATCTCACCATGCAAATTACCTTAATATTTAAAGATCTCCTTTGTATTTTTGCTCACTCGGGAGCATGTTATGATCTCATTGAGCATCAATCAGGGAAATTTAGGGCAACTGCAAGCAGGCATTCCTATTATTGCTGTCATTGCATTGCTTTACAGAGCAAAGTTTAATGAGCTTTGAGGAGGAAATATGTTCTGGCTATTGTAATTTTGCATGAGGAACCAAATGGTTCTCCTGCTGGCTTCATAAATCTGCCTTGGCTGTTGGTTATCCTGACATAGAAGATGTGAAGAGGTGGGGAGAAACCCCAGAGCTTTCTGAAGCTTCTGGCAGATACTAGATGTGAAGAACACTGATACAGAACACTCATCTAGCACTCCTGCCTTTGGATTGCACGATAGCTGGACTCAGCTCTCACCTGCAGCACCCACCCTTGGAGGAGAAGGTTGGCATGGGGGCTGGGGGGGTTCCCAGTGGAGAACAGTGCTTGCTACATGCCAGCCTTTGCTTAGAGTGGCTTGAAGCCTGGCAGGCTGCCTGTGCATTATTCTGCAGAGGCTGCTTCAGCAATATTCCCAGCCCTTTTCCATTCTTTAGGAGGGGGAGGAAGGTGCCGTGTGATTCATGTCCACAGCTGGGCCCTCAAAGCCTTTGCCCCTTTCTCTTTTGCAATGACCATGTCCTAGAGCCCTATCCAACCCTTCTTGCCCCATGAGTGTTTCATGAGGTTGACTAATAAATGATCCTCATGGAAAGAGGTTCACCAAGGCAAAGCCAGAGGCTTGGGGAACACCACAATCTGGACAGGCTCATTCTGGGAAGGGAAGCATTTCTTTCCATATTTTAAATTCTGTAACAGAGAGATAGCCACTCTAGTCTGTATACTATCAAAACAAAAAAGCAGCCCAGTAGCACTTTAAAGACTAACAAAATAATTTATTAGGTGATGAGCTTTCATGGGACAGACCCACTACTTCAGATCATAGCCATACCAGAACAGACTCAATATTTAAGGCACAGAGAACCAAAAATAGTAATCAAGGTTGACAAATCAGAAAAATACTATCAAGGTGAGCAAATCAGAGAGTAGAGGGGCAGAAGGGGCAGGGGAGCTAAGAATTAGATAAAGCCAAGTATGCATAAGAGCTCCTATAGGCTACGTCTACACGTGAAGCCTACTTCGAAGTAGCTTATTTCGATGTAGCGACATCGAAATAGACTATTTCGATGAATAACGTCTACACGTCCTCCAGGGCTGGCAACGTCGATGTGCAACTTCGACGTTGCACAGCACCACATCGAAATAGGTGCAGCGAGGGAATGTCTACACGCCAAAGTAGCACACATTGAAATAAGGGTGCCAGGCACAGCTGCAGACAGGGTCACAGGGCGGACTCAACAGCAAGCCGCTCCCTTAAAGGGCCCCTCCCAGACACACTTGCACTAAACAACACAAGATCCACAGAGCCAACAACTGGTTGCAGACCCTGTGCATGCAGCATGGATCCCCAGCTGCCGCAGCAGCAGCCAGAAGCCCTGGGCTAAGGGCTGCTGCACACGGTGACCATAGAGCCCCGCAGGGGCTGGAGAGAGAGCATCTCTCAACCCCTCAGCTGATGGCCGCCATGGCGGACCCCACAATTTCGATGTTGCGGGACGCGCAACGACTACACGGTCCCTACTTCGACGTTGAACGTCGAAGTAGGGCGCTATTCCTATCCCCTCATGGGGTTAGCGGCTTCGACGTCTCGCCGCCTAACGTCAATGTTAACTTCGAAATAGCGCCCGACATGTGTAGCCGTGACGGGCGCTATTTCGAAGTTAGTGCCGCTACTTCGAAGTAGCGTGCACGTGTAGACATGGCTATAATGACCTAGAAAATTCCCATTCTGGTTCAAACCATGTGTTAATGTATCAAATTTGAAAATGAAACAGAGTTCTGCAGCCTCTCTTTCCAAACTGTTGTGGAAATTCCTCTTCAGTAAGACGCCAACTTTGTTAATGACCTGAAAGGAGAGGCTGCTGAACTCTCTTTTATATTCAAATTTGACACATTAACATGTAGTTTGAACAGGGATGGGAATTTTCTAGGTCATTATAGGAGCTCTTATGCATACTTGGCTTTATCTAATTCTTGACTTCCCCATGCCCCTGCTGCCCCTCTACTCTCTGATTTGCTCACCTTGACAGTATTTTTCTGATTTGTCAACCTTGATTACTATTTTTGGTTCTCTGTGCCTTAAATATTGAGTCTGTTCTGATATGGCTATGGTCTGAAGAAGTGGGTCTGTCCTGTGAAAGCTCACCTAATAAATTACTTTGTTAGCCTTTAAAGTGCTACTGGACCGCTTTTTTTAAAAAAAAAATTCTGTGTGTGTGAGAGACAGAGCGAGAGAGAGTCCCTTTGTGTACAACCATGTGTTCAGGGAAGTGTGTGTGTGCATATGACCACATGTTGGTTGAGTGCATCTGGGTCAGAGTGTGTGTATGTGAGTGTATCCATTTGTTGGTGTGAACTGTTCTCTAATATGTTCAATGCCTTGCCTGTATCATATTTAGTGGTAACTCTGGGAATCTACAGGCCTGTATCCTGTAAGACATTGGCTTCATCAGTTAGCCTTGAGTCCTATGAACTTTGGCCTAGATAAATGACCCAATGTCACCCCTACATTTTGGAGAACTGGGAGAAAAATATGAGGGGGGAATTCTGGCCAGAACACCATCCACCAACCACCGAAACAAGAACTAACATCAGCTTTTGGAAAGAAAATCCAACCACACAAGTGTGATGGCAATGAATTGATGTACAGGTTGAACCTTTCTCATTCAGGCCCCTGGGGACCTGGACAGTAGTGGATGAGAGAATTTGGTGGCCAACAGGAGGTCAATATTGTCTAGCACATGACCAACACTTCCACTGCTGACTGGGCTCTTAGAAGACATTTGGGGTAAATTACAGCTAAATAACAGCACAAAACACTGACAGCCAGTATTGGTGACTGACTAAATAGGAGGATCGGAAAAGCGGCCACAACTCTGTCCAGACTCAGCAAGAGAGTGTGGAATAACAACAAGCTGTACACTCACACCAAAATGCAAGTCTACAGAGCCTGCATCCTCAGCACCCTCCTTTATGGCAGCGAGACTTGGACCCTGTATGCCCGCCAGGAAAAGAGGCTGAACGTCTTCCACTTGCGCTGCCTCAGGCGCATCCTTGGAATATCATAGAAGGACAGAGTGACCAACACCGCCGTCCTCGAGCAAGCTGGACTCCCAGCCATGCACACCCTCCTCAGGCAGCGTTGGCTCTGCTGGCTTGGCCACATCCACAGGATGAATGATGGAAGGATTCCAAAAGACATCCTGTATGGTGAGCTAGCCTCTGGCAAAAGACCTCCCGGATGCCCCCAGTTATGCTACAAAGATGTCTGCAAGAGAGACCTCAGAGAGGTAGACATCGAGCTGGACAACTGGGAAGAACTAGCAGACGCCCACAGCAGATGGAGGCAGGGGTTACACAAGGGCCTTCAGAAGGGTGAGATGAGGATCAGACAGCTAGCAGAGGAGAAGCGAGCACACAGAAAGCACACTAAGGACTTGCCGGACACCCACCACATCTGCAAGAGATGCAGCAAGGACTGTCACTCTCATGTGAGTCTTCATAGTCACAGTAGATGCTGTAAATGAAGTCCTCAATTGAAACTATAAAGGGCGCGATCCATAGTCCATGCAGACTGAAGGATGCCTACTACTACTAAACAAACTTTATGGGAAACTTGGCCACACCCACGATAAGTGGTCATATGGCTAACTAAAATCACGCTGGATTATGGAGTTTGCCAGATCAGAGAATTCTGGATTAGAGAGGTTCAGCCTCTGTACGATAATAAGTTGCAATTATTAATATACGAACCTAGACAAGGAAGACAACTCAACATTACTAGACTGATGAAGTACAAATAAGGAAGGGGGAAGTACCCCGACTGCATGTGCATTAGATAGAGCAGCCTCAGTGTGACATACTGTAAAAGTCACACCCCAGCCCAGGGGTGGTGAGAGGAGGAGAGCTAGTCCTTGGAAGGGGCAGAAGATGGCCATTGGTGAGGATGAGGAAGGTGACAGTGATGAGGAAGATGACTGGTTAATGTGCAGGTTGTTCAGTAAGGGATGGGGCAAGCTCCCATAGTGTGTTTGTTGCATCTGGGCACATGGAGAAGTCCAACTACACAGTAATCTTAATAATTCTGGTTGTGTTATTGAAGCAAGAAACTGTCACCCTGAAAAACGATAACTGGGAATGCTTAGGTCACCAATCTAATTAATACATAAGCTGTCAATCAGGCTACAGAGCCAGTGTTGGGGGGGATGTGTGTGTGCATGTGTGTGGGCATCCATTTGGTCTGTCACTGTGTGTAGGGGCAGTGTGTGTGGATGTAGATGTGCCCATTTGGTACGTGAGCCTGTGGTAGGAGCAGAGAGAGAGCGAGAAAGAGCGAGAGAGAGAGAGAGAGAGAGAGAGAGCGAGAGAGAGAGAGAGAGAGAGAGAGAGAGAGAGAGAGAGAGAGAGTGTGTGTGTGTGTGTGTGTGTGTGTGTGTGTGTGTGTGTGTGTGTGTGTGTGTGTGTGTGTGTGTGTGTGTGTGTGTGTGTGTGTGTGTAAGGTGACCATCCATCCTGTTTTGGGTGGGACAGCCCCATATTAGTGATGCCATCCTGGCATCCCAATTTATTTTGCCAAAAGGCTAATTGGCCCTTATTCCACCTTTCCCCACAGCCGGGGAGCTGGAAGCCGGACTGGCATGGTGGTACAGCTGCCACCTGGCTTCCCACAGATGGGGAAAGCCAGGGGCTTCGCTTGACAGGACAGCAGCCCTGTTCCCAGCACCCCAAGTCATGGGGCAGCTGAGAGCCACAGCTGCCCCTTGCAGCGGGGGACCACCCCCATCCCCCAGCAGGGTGGCAGCCCTCAAGGGCAGCCACTGTCCTACTCCAATAGAAAGTGACCATCTGTCCTGTTTTGGCCAGGACAACATCATTCCACACCCTCCACCATCCCATATTTGGCCAGGGAAGATATGGTCACCCTATGTACCAGGGTAGCATGTGTCTGTGTGTGTGTCCCTTTGGTGTGAGAGCCTGTGTGGGGGCAGAGTGGGTGTGTCTGTGTGTGTGTCCCTTTGGTGTGAGAGCCTGTGTGGGGGCAGAGTGGGTGTGTTCATTTGGTGCATGAGTCTGTGTGGGGACTGTGTGTGTGTCCAGTTGGTGTGAGAGCCCATGCTGGGGAGGTGTGTGTATGTGTGATGTGTGTGTCTATGTGGTGTGAGAGCCTGCCTAGAGGCAATGTGTGGTGTGTGTGTGTGTCCATTCTGTGTGAGAGCCCGTGTGTCTGGGACAGTGTGTGTGTGTGTCCATCTGGTGTGAGTGTCTCTGCTGGTGCAGTGTGTGGCTGGGACAGTATGCATGTCCTTTCCGTGTGAGGGCGTGCGTGCTGGCAGTGTGTGTGAGTGCTGTGTGTGTGTGTCTATTTGTGTAAGAACCCATGTGGGGGCAGCGTGTGTGTGTGGTGTGTGTGTGTGTCCGTTTGCTGTGAGTCCGTGCCAGGCGGTGTGTGGTGGGGCGGTGTATGTGGTGTGTGTGTGTGTCCATTTGCTGTGAGTCCGTGCCAGGCGGTGTGTGGCAGGGTGGTGTATGTGGTGTGTGTGTGTGTCCATTTGGTGTGAGTCCGTGCCAGGCGGTGTGTGGTGGGGCAGTGTGTGTGGTGTGTGTGTGTCCACTTGGTGTGAGTCCATGCCAGGCGGTGTGTGGCCGGGCGGCGTATGTGGTGTGTGTGTGTGTCCATGTGGTGTGAGTCCGTGCCGGGCGGTGTGTGGTGGGGCGGTGTATGTGGTGTGTGTGTGTGTCCATTTGGTGTGAGTCCGTGCCAGGAGGTGTGTGGCCAGGGCAGTGTGTGTGGTGCGTGTGTGTGTCCATTTGGTGTGAGTCCATGCCAGGCGGTGTGTGGTGGGGCGGTGTATGTGGTGTGTGTGTGTGTCCATTTGGTGTGAGTCCGTGCTAGGTGGTGTGTGGCCGGAGCAGTGTATGTGGTGTGTGTGTCCATTTGGTGTGAGTCCGTGCTAGGCGGTGTGTGGCTGGAGCAGTGTATGTGGTGTGTGTGTGTCCATGTGGTGTGAGCCCGTGCTAGGCAGCGTGCAGCCGGGCGGTGTATGTGGTGTGCGTGTGTGTGTGTCTGTGTGGTGTGAATCCGTGCCAGGTGGTGTGTGGCCGGGGCAGTGTATGTGGTGTGTGTGTGTCCATGTGGTGTGAGCCCGTGCTAGGCAGCGTGCGGCCGGGCGGTGTATGTGGTGTGCGTGTGTGTGTGTCCGTGTGGTGTGAGTCCATGCCAGGCGGTGTGTGGTGGGGTGGTGTGTTGTGTGTGTGTGTCCATGTGGTGTGAGTCCGTGCCAGGCGGTTTGCGGTGGGGCGGTGTATGTGGTGTGTGTGTGTGTCCATTTGGTGTGATTCCGTGCCAGGCGGTGTGTGTCGGGGTGGTGTGTGTGCTGTGTGTGTGTGTGTCCATTTGGTGTGATTCCGTGCCAGGCGGTGTGTGTCGGGGCGGTGTGTGTTTGTCCATTTGGTGTGAGTCCGTGCCAGGCGGTGTGTGGTGGGGCGGTGTATGTGGTGTGTGTGTGTGTCCATTTGGTGTGAGTCCGTGCCAGGCGGTGTGTGGCCGGGCGGTGTATGTGGTGTGTGTGTGTGTCCATGTGGTGTGAGTCCGTGCTGGGCGGTGTGCGGCCGGGCGGTGTATGTCGTGTGTGTGTGTGTCCATTGGGTGTGAGTCCGTGCCAGGCGGTGTGTGGCGGGGAGGTATGTGTGGTGTGTGTGTGTGTGTCCATTGGGTGTGTGTCCGTGCTGGGCAGTGTGTGGAGGGGTGGTGTGTGTGTGTGTGTCCGTTTCGTGTGAGCGCCAGTGCCGGGGACACCGAGCCCCAGGGCAGCCTCCCGCCGCCCTTGTCCGGCCCCAGGCGCCCGGCGGGGAGCAGCCCCCCTGAGGAGGCGCCGGGAGCCGCTGGGCGCTCAGCACCTCGGACAGCTCCGTGCGCCCCGGGCCAGCGCGCCCTCCGTGCCCGGAGCCTTGGCACCTGCGGCCAATGCCCGGGGCCAGGCGGCTGCCGCGGGGCGCACGGAGCTGATACAAGCGGGCCCCGGCACGTCGCCCCTCTCCCGGAGGGACCCAGATGCGCCCCCGGCCGCACCCGCCCGAGCTGCGCCCCGCTCGCTGCCTCCACCTGGGCCATGTTCTCTGCCCACGGCGGGCTGCGCGGCTGGAGCCGGGGCCGGGCAACGCCTCGGCCTGGCAGCGGCCGCCCTTCCGTCCGCGGGAGGAGCTGGCGGTGCCCGCCCGCTGCGCGTCCTGAGCGCCACCGCCTACCCGGTCGTGTGCGCCCTGGGCGCGGCGGGCAACCGGCTGCTGCTGCTGCGGGGCTCTGGCCTGGAGGCCTTGGTGCGGGGCCTTCCCGCTGGCAGGAGACGGGGCGACACTTACCCGCGCCCCGCGGGCTGCGGCTGCTCGGACTGGGGCCGAAGGGCGCTTACGCTGGCGCGGACCTGGCCCGGGTCCCGCGTTCCCAGCGGCCGGCGGTGCACAGCTGGGCGCCTGCAGCTTGCGAGCCCCGCGGCGTGACTGCAACCGCCGGGGCGGGACAAAGAGCCCGAGAAGGGAACTCAGGCAGTGGGGACTCGCGGCCGGGGGAGGGGGCGGGGGGCAGAGCGGCTGGAGGGGGCCTGAGGGGCACCCCATTAAACTGCTGGCGGGGGTGGGCGGGGGTAGGCGCACCTCCGCCCTGCCACCTGTGAACTCCCCCCGCTGCAGGGCGAGTCCTTCCACTTCTAGCCAAGAGTGCGGGAGAGGTCCCGGGACCCCGCCTTTGGTACCGTAGGCATGTGACAGGCACCAGCCCGTTCCCAGCGGCAGCTGCCTCAGCTCCAACGCCAGGCGAAGCGGGGCGAGTCAGCCCCCTGCAGGTGTGGGAAACCAGCCAGGAGGGGATGGCCCCCTGCCCTGGGTGCATGGCCCTCTTTGCTTTGCTCTGTCATCCCCCGTCCCAAAGCCAAACGTGGGGTTTCAGGCACCGGTGCCATTTCGCCCTCTGTGGCAAGCTGGGAACAGCAGCAAGGGAGAAGTTTGCTCTTTATTATTATACAGTTGTTATTTATCCGTAGTACTGGGGCACGTAGGTACCCTGGGCCTGGCTGCTGGGGGCAGGGCAGGGCAGGACATGAACACAGGGCACAGGCAGTTCCTACGCCCCAGAGCTTCCCCAGGAGGTAAGCAGGCCCCAGGGTGTCAGGCAGCTCCGCCAGAGGCTTTCCTGGTTTGAAGAATTTTCTGTTATAAGATGATCTAGAAAGGTTTTGATTGGCCAGCGGGTGTACGAGGATGGCTCTGTATAATTTTATCACAGAAGGGAGGCAAAGTATGAACTATTTTGTGATTCGTTGTGCTTGACTGGTACAAAACCAGGACTGTGCTGTAAGTAGCCAGGCTCTTGTACCATTCTTACAACAGGCTGCTTCTCCAGCTAGCTAGGTAAGGCTCAGTATTAAACTGCCAATAAAAAGCTGCTTTTAAAAAACATCTGCTCCCCCAGTTGTTTGTTTTAGATCAGTGTGAGTTTATTTTATTAGTGGAATCCTGCCCCAGCCTGCACAGTCAACACAGCAGAAGGGGGGTTGCCAAGAAGCATCCTGTGTGTAGCTCATAGCCTGGAAGCTGAGCACTCAAGGCCAGGAGGGACTGCCAGTAGAGCCCTGCAAATCTGAGCTTCACTATATATCTACCCGCAGCTGAGCATGTACATGCGGATATCTGCAGCTCATTTTTGCAGATACAGATGTGGATATAAATTTTGTAGCCTCACCAGGCTCTGACTATTAGGCCATCTAGTTTGACCTCCTGGCTTTTACAGGCCACCTACAGCACCCAGCACCTGCATGTTAAGCCCAACAGCTGAAAGGAGACCAAAGTCTTACAAGCACAGGAGACTATCATCTGCCATAGGCTGAGGAAAATGAGGACCTGTGTCACACCAGTGCCTGAGTCCCCTGCAATGGCAGGGGATGTTTCAGAGCGTTACACTCAGGCCTGCTGCCAGCAATTCTGGGCCCCAGGACATAATGAACAATGGGCCCCCTGAAACCAGCCCACCTGACACATGGGCAGTGCTACTCCTGGGCTGCTGGCATGTTCCCTCTTGCTTTGTTCATCCATGTGAGCAATAGATTTTGTTATGCGCAGATGTGCCACCACTACAAACAAAAAACTACAGGTATTTTATATACATACATATATATATATATATATATATATATATATGTATGTGTATGGCTGTCAAGAGACTAAAATTAATTGTGATAATTCACATCATTTAAATATTGTGATTAATCATGTGATTAACCAGGCTGTTAAAAATAATATAACATCATTTATTTAAATATTTGCATGTTTTTGACATTTTCATATATATTGATTTCTATTATGATTCAATGCAAAATGTATGGTTCTCACTTTATATTTATATTGCAAACATTTGCACTGTGAAAACAAAATAGTGTTTTTCAATTTCCCCATTACAAGTGCTGTAGTGTAATATCTTTACCATGAAAGTTGAATGAATAATGTAGAATTATGTACAAAAGTGAATTAAAAGATAAAAACAGTGTAAAACTTTAGAGCCTACACATTTCCCAGCCATTTCAGTAACATGGCACACTTCAATGAGACAATTCCAGGGCACACACCACTTTCAGCAGAATTGATTGCTCATAAATGTCACATTTACTTACGTTTACTATGGTTACAATCTGAGAGAGGTTTGCAATATAATAGTGCATGCAACAAGCACAATAAGGATCAAATGGGATGTTGTGCAACTGAGTAACTGCTGAAATATTCAGTTATTTGCAGGCTCCCATTCCTGCCCGCCCACTGGAGCAAGGACATGGCATTTAAACTGCATCCCAGCTTCAAAAGGCTCCCGCCCTCCTTGCCACAGCAGCGAGGATGAGCAGGCTCCCTGCCAGCCTGTTCAGGCCAGGAAGCAGCATTTCAGTTGCCTCCCAGCGTGAACAGGCTTCTGCAGGGTCAGCATTTCCTCTCTCGGTGCCTCTGCAAAGAGCCACTGCAGCACAGGTCAATTCCCCATACCCCTGCCCACAACACACACAGTGGCTCTGCAAAGAGCCACAGCAAGGGGAAATTGCTGAAATTTCGCAGCACAATTGGACAGTTCTCATGACACACAAGTGTGCCATTGCACATTGTTTGAAAACCACTGGGCTACAAGTCCATTCAGTCCTACTTCTTGTTCAGCTAATCACTCAGACAAACAGGGCTGTGTTTTGTAGGACATAATGCTGTCTGCTTCTTGTTTACATGTTGCCTGAAAGTAAGAACAGGCATTCACATGGCACTGTCATAGCTAGCATCTCAAGATATTTACATACCAGATGCACTAAAGATTCATATGTCCCTTCATGCTTCAACTACCATTCCAGACAACATGCATCCATGCTAATAATGATGGGTTCTTCTCAATAATGATCCAGACCAATTCAGACCAATGCACATTTGTTTTTTGCCATTTGAGTAAGATGCCACCCACAGAAGATTGGTTTTCTTTTTTGATGGTTTGGGTTCTGTAGCTTCCACATCAGAACGTTGTTCTTTTAAGACATCTGAAAGCATGCTCCACACCTCATGTGTCTCAGACTTTGGAAGGCACTTCAGATTCTAAGCGTTGAATAGAACGCTGTAGCTGTCTTTAGAACTCTCACACTGGTAACTGCTTTGCATTTTGTCAAATCTGTGATAAAAGGATTCTTAAAATGAACAACATGTCCTTGGTCACATCTCAGACTACTATAACATGAAATATGTGGCAGAATGTGGGTAAAACAGAACAGGAGGCACATAGTTCTCTCACAGGGAGTTTAGTCACAAATATAATTAATGCCTTGGTGTTTTTAATGGGTGGCATCAGCATGGAATCAAGTCATCTGAAAGCAGTCTGAAGCACAAATGGACATATGAATGTTAGCATATACAGGATGTAAAAACCTCGCAAAGCTGGCTGCAAAAGTGGCATGCACACAGCTGGTCTTACTTTCAGGTGACAGTGTAAATAAGAAGTGGGCAGCATTACTTCCTGTGAATGTAACCAAACTTGTTTGGCTTACCAGTTGGCTGATCAAGAAGTGTGGACTTAGAGATGCTAAAGTTTTACATTCTTTTGTTTTTGAATGCAGTAATATATATATATATATCCGTAAGTAGCACTTTCATGATAAATATACCACACTATAATATTGTACTTGTATTTGGTGAATTGAAAAATGCTGATATTTTTATTTTAAAAGGTAAATATTTGTAATAAAACTAATCTAAAATGAGCACTGTACCTTTGTATTCTGTTGCAATTTAAGTCAATAAGATTTTAAAATGTAGAAAAAGATCCAAAGTGTTTAATGAATGTCAATTGGGATTTTAGTGTTTAACAATGTGATTAAAACTGAAATTAATCACATTTTTAGTTAAATGCATGAGTTCACTGCAATTAATTGATAGCTATATATATATATATATATATAAGATACCATATGGACAGTGTGTTTGCTGGCTGCTGAGGAAATGTCAGAGGTGTCAGAGCTATCTTTTAAAGACACTCACTGAAGTTTCTCCTGTTCTGTTCCTGAGCCCTGTGTCCCTCCCCTGCCTGTGGAAATAGGACTACAGGGTCAGGTGTGACATCTGCACCCCTTAATCTCTACTATGCATAGCAAGGAGGAGAATCCCAGGAGCACCGAACTACAGCAGGATGGAGGGGCATTGAGGGAAGGGCACCTGCTACTTTTGCTACTTAACTAGGAGGCATGTGAATCTCTCCTGTTACAGGCCCCCTCCGTGGAGATCACCTGTGCTGCTGGGCAATTCCCCCTTTTGCGCCCCCCCCCCTTTGGCAGGCCAGGGTACATGCTGATAATGTGACCCACACCCACACACTCCCCTTGCTAACACCTGGCCCGTGAAGAAGGATGCTCCAGCCATGCACCTGACAGAGGGAATGCTTGCTGCCTCCTCAGGGCCCAGGCTGCCCTCATCCAGCTGCAACTCAGCTCCTGCTATTCCTCATGCCTCAAGGGAGAAGACAGAACTTCCCTGCCAGAAAAAACGCTTCCCTGCCCTCTGCGAGCAGCTGGCTGAAGCCCTGAAGCACAAGTTTAGGAACATGGGGGCTAGCCAATTGAAGATTACCATAAGACCAGGCACTTGCACCTTTCCCTGGGTCTTTGCAGCAGGGACTGGATTTCTCTTGCTGCATAGCAGTGTGCTGCTTGGTGAAACCTAGGGGATTAGCTGGGGTGGAGAATGATTGTCCCTGACTCTCACCAACATAGGTTACTATAAACAAAAGCACCGGCCCTCAGCCAGTAAGAGTGTGCTGCGTCCACAGGAAAGGCCTGAATGAATTCAAAGAGAAATTCTTAAATATCTGAGGCCTAAAAAATGTAAATGAAAAGAAGTGCTGGGCTGCTCCCTGATGTCTGACACACACCAGCTCTTGGTTATTATCACAGTCTAGTTAGAAAGCATCTTTATTTGGAAGGCCCCCAAAACACTTTACAAAGTGATGCAGGAGTGGTACAGGGCTAGAGATGGTTTCACCCCCCACTGAAAAGCAATCACCTCTGGGGGGAGCATGTAGCTGTCTGGGGGTGTACAGCAACACATACAACATTTCACAGCACAGAGTAATAGCTTCTATGATGAGGTAACAGATCTGTGGACATGGGGAAGTCAGTGGATGTGATATACCTTGACTTCAGCTAAGCTTTTGATACGGCCTTCCACAACATTTTTGCCCGTACGTTAAGGAAATATGGATTGGATCCTTGGACTATAAGATGGAGAGAAAGCTGGCTTGACGGTCAGGCCAATTGGTCAATGGCTCAATATCTGGATGGCTGTCGGTTTCAAGCGGAATGCCACAAGGCTCGGTTCTGGAGCTGTCGTTCAACGTCTTTATTAATGACCTGAATGAGGGACTGGATTGCACCCTCAGCAAGTTTGCAGATGACACAAAACTAGGGGGAGAGGTACATACGTTGGAGGGTAGAGAGAGGATCCAGAGTGATCTGGATAAATTGGAGGACTGGGCCAAAAGAAATCTGATGCAGTTCAGGAAGGAGAAGTGGAGAGTCCTGCACCTGGGACGGAACAATCCCAAGCATTGTTACAGGCTGGGGACCGACTGGCTCATCAGCAGTAAGACAGAAAGGGACCTAGGAGTTCTGGTGGATGAAAGGCTGGATATGAGTAAACAGTGTGCCCTTGTACCCAA
The DNA here is from genome assembly GCF_033958435.1 of Carettochelys insculpta. NCBI lineage: Eukaryota > Metazoa > Chordata > Testudines > Carettochelyidae > Carettochelys > Carettochelys insculpta. The sequence goes on along the minus strand of NC_134148.1, from coordinate 44,235,813 downwards.
GAAGGCTAACGGCATACTAGGGTGCATTAGGAGGAGCATTTCGAGCAGATCTAGAGAAGTAGTTATTCCCCTCTATTTGGCACTGGTGAGGCCACATCTTGAATACTGTGTCCAGTTTGGGGACCCCCTAGTACAAAAAGGAGATGGATTTGCTGGAGCAGGTTCAGTGGAGGACAACAAAAATGATTGGGGGCTGGAGCACAAGACCTATGAAGAGAAGACTGAGGGGTGATTTAATAGCAGCCTTCAGCTTCCTGCAGGGGAGCTCTAAAGAGGAGGGTGAAAAACAATGTTCTCAGTGGTGTCAGATAGCAGAACAAGGAGCAATGGTCTGAAGTTACAGAGGGAGAGGTGTAGGTTGGATATTAGGAAAAACTACTTCACCAGGCGGGTGGTGAAGCATTGGAATGTGTTGCCTAGAGAGGTGGTGGATTCTCCATCCCTTGAGGTTTTTAAGTCCCAGCTGGACAAGGTCTTGTCTGGGATGACTTAGTGGGGGTTGATCCTGCTTGAAGCAGGGGCTGGACCAGATGACCTCTTGAGGTCCCTTCCCAGCCCTATGATTCTGTGATTCGATGACCCCCCTCTTCCACCCACAGCCGACTATTGCTGAAGTCTGCAGATCAGCCCCCTGGCTGGGTGAGCAGCTCGTACAGTCAGGCAGAGGAACATCCTGGCACAGGGCACACTGAGGAGGATTCCCTGCCCCCGGAAGGTGCCGCGCTCAGCACCAGCAAGCAGGGATGCGAGGGCAGGGGTGCTGTAGCCGGGAGGGAAACACAGGCTTTTCCACAGGATTGTGGGTTTGTGACTCCTCCACGTGCAGCCCCTGAGCCAGGCTCCCTGAGCGGCCCTCTGGGCTGGCTGGGCTCCGGTTCGCTGCGGGGGGGGGGGCTTTTGTGGCGGCGGCTGCAGGGCCTCAGCCTGGAGACCAGCAGCCCGCGGCGCAGGGAGAGAACTTGCCCGTTCCCAGCGCCGCTGTCTTCCCTTCATAGGCGGGCGTGAGTTTTCGGCCAGGCTCCTCCGTCCTGGTGCGCGTTGACAGCCCGGGCGCGGGGCGGCGGCAGCAGGTGAGCGCTGCAGTTAACAGGACCGGCTGAGCCGCCGCCCCAGGGCAGGGAGAAGTTATCCTGCAAGGCTGCCAGGCGCAACCTGCCCCCGCAGCGCCAGCGCCTGGGCGCGGGCCGCCAGAAGGGCCGTACACGTGTTGGCTGCGGGCGCAGCCGGGAGCCAATGGCCGTGACACCCCCGGACGAGGCGAAGCCCGGAAACGCGCGCGGGCAAAGCCACGTGGCAGAGACCGCTGGGGGGCGCCCGGTCCAGTCTCGCCGGGCCTGCGCGTCGGGCGCCCTTTGAAAGCGGCTGGGGGCGGGAGGGGGACGGGGCGCAGTCACTGAGCCCTGGGGCGGGCTGCACAGTCACATCACTTCGCCCCTGTGCCGGCTCAGACCAGCAGCGCCCGGGCCTCCGCTCCCGCTGTGGCCGCCCCCGGGGCTGGGCGGGTGCGCACCCGGGCAGGCGGATCAGCGCTCCGGCTGCCTGGCACCGCAGCGCGCCTCTGGCCCCGAGCGGCGCCGGGGGCGGGGTTTGCCCTGGCCCACGCGGGGGGGACTGCAACCTTCGGGTCCTCCGGCCCCAGCAGGGAAACGCGCGGCAGTCGGGCCCTGCACTGCTGCGGCGGCGCTGCGGGGCGCTCGGACCCAATGCGATCGAACCGCCCCTAGCGTTGGTAGCAGAGCCCTGGCGCAGTGCGCCCCCAGCTCAGGAGGCGGGTCCCTGTAGCGGGGGGCGACCTGCGCTGGCTGGGACAGTCGCCCCCCGGCCCGCTCGCGCAGCCGCGGGGCGCTGCCAGCCACGAGAGCGGGTTCACGTGGCGCGGTGCCCGAGCCCCAAGCACCGAACTGCAGCAGCAGCGAGCGGGCAAAGCTCCCGGCGGGGGGCTGCCCTGTGAATGCAGCGGCAGGGCACGCCCAGCGTAGCTCAGCTGCAGGGAGGAGCTGCCCGTTTGCACAGCGCCCGGCTAGCTCAGTCGGTAGAGCATGGGACTCTTAATCCCAGGGTCGTGGGTTCGAGCCCCACGTTGGGCGTATGATCTTTTTCCCTTTAAAGACGTTTTTAAAGGCTGCCCTGGGATTGCTTGGCCCGCGGCCTGAGCTTCATAGTAAGGCCGAAGTGTGACCCGCCGCCAGCGGCCAGGGAAGGGCTGCTGGAAGACAGGCGAGGTGTGCTGCGGGGCGGGCACGCTGGGTACCAGGCGGCAAAGGCAGGAAGCGCAGCAGGAGAGGAAGGGGCCCGTCGCATGACTAGCTGGGCACCGTGCAATGCCGTAAGCCCCGTGCACAGGGCACACCGTGCATACAGCCCGGCGGGAGGGGGGCACTGGCAGCCCCGTGCACAGGGCACACCGTGCATACAGACGGGGGGCACTAGCAGCCCCGTGCACAGGGCACACCGTGCTACAGCCCGGCGGGAGGGGAGCACTGGCAGCCCCGTGCACAGGGCACACCGTGCATACAGACGGGGGGCACTAGCAGCCCCGTGCACAGGGCACACCGTGCTACAGCCCGGCTGGAGGGGGGCACTGGCAGCCCCGTGCACAGGGCACACCGTGCTACAGCCCGGCGGGAGGGGAGCACTAGTCGCCCCGTGCACAGGGCACACCGTGCATACAGACGGGGGGCACTGGCAGCCCCGTGCACAGGGCACACCGTGCATACAGACGGGGGCACTGACAGCCCCGTGCACATGGCACACCGTGCTACAGCCCGGCGGGGGGGGGGGGGCACTGGCAGCTCGGCCGGGCGGAGGGACACCTGGCCATGGGACCCCTGTCCGGAGAGTCCCTGCTGGGCCAGGCCAGCGGCAGCCCGAGGGCAGTGCGGACGCCCCCGCTCTCCGCTGCCTCCCCCCCGCCACACCACAGGACTACAAGTCCTAGCATGCCGGGGGGCGCGCATGCGCCGGAGAGGAGGGCTGGCCGCTATAATGCGGCGGAGCGGGCGCGGCCTCGCGGGGAGGAGGCGGCGGCGGGCGAGTCACTTATAAATGGCGCCCAAGCAGGATCCCAAGCCCAAATTCCAGGAGGGTGAGTGCGGGCGGGGCCGCGCTCTCTGTGCGGGGGCCGGGGTCGGGGCCGGGGCCGGGGCCGGGGCCGGGGCCGGGGCCGGGGCCGGGGCCGGTGGGGCTGGGAGTGGGTACGTGCGCGCTGGGGCAGGAGGGGGGCTGGGAAGGTGGGGCTGGGGTAGGAGAGCTGGGGGCTGGGAAGGTGAGGCTGTGTGGGGCTGAGGGTGCTGGGGGAGGCGGGGTAGGGCTGGGAGTGGGTACGTGCGCGCTGGGGCAGGAGGGGGGCTGGGAAGGTGGGGCTGGGGTAGGAGAGCTGGGGGCTGGGAAGGTGAGGCTGTGTGGGGCTGAGGGCTCTGGGGGAGGCTAGGTGGAGGCTGGGGGTCACTGGCTGGGCTGCTGGTGGGAGGGGAGGCTCTTGGTGCAGTGGGGCTGGGGAATGCGGTGGGCTGGGCTGTAGGTGGGAGGGCTGCCGGAGGATGTGGGGAGCTTGGAGCGCTATGGGAGGCTTGGGAGGTGCAGGGGGTTGCCTGGGCTAGGGGTGTAGGGGTTTGCTGCGGGGGAGGCGAGCAGAGCTGATGCTGTGGCCAGTCCCCCCTGAGGTATTGCACAAAGCTCTGGGGCGTGTCTGGACTGGAGAAGGCCCTTTTTAGTCTTCCGGCCGCCGCTTATTTTTCTGTCTCCCTGCAGAGGAGGAGAGGAGGACAAAGGGGAAATGATGGTTCTCTGAACCAAACAAAACCCCACGTACAAGCTCCTGCAGTTGTAGAAGAAGCCGCTGTCTCTAGGTGCTTCACGCAGCTTTTGTGCCATCTATGGCTGAGACCGTGAGACTAGTGGGTTTATGGGCTGAGGGGCTGAAATACAGTCTCCAAGGCTAGTTATGACCCATGGCGATGATGCATACTGGCAGGGGAGGAAACTGAGTGGCCTTGTAGCAAGGGTCTCTGCTGACAGGAATTCCTTCCAGTTACCCTTTGTAGTAAAAGGCTGGGTGGCTGCAGTATGTGCACTCCATTTCATAGAGAGCTTGCCTCTCCTCGGCAATCTTTCAGTGAGGCCCTTAGGCAGACAACATTTGGGTTCCATCGTATTATAGTACCAGAGGACCCCTGGAGCAGAGAGAGGTTTTAGAAATGAAAGTGGTTTCTCTAAGACAATGTAGCTTTTTTTTGTTTTGTCACCCCTCGCCCCTTTCTCAATGCTCTCAACTCACCCATGAGACTCAGGAGTTTCCTTTACTCAAAACTTACTTGCTTTTGTTTTTCTCATACATATGTATCAAAGCCTTCCTATGAACACTGATGGCCATTTAAGCCATTGAAAGACCCTTTCTTTCTTTTTTTAATTTTTTTTCAATTTTCAAATTTAAGACAGTCAAGATTTTCCCTTCTTAAAGTTAAGTATGTTTGCTTATTAAAAATCTTTGTAAGATAGCCCAGTTATGGGATCTTGAGTCTTGCCTTAGGGCATGGTTTCTATTAAGCATGGCTTGAAGATATAAAATACAGTATGCTGATTACTGTGGTGACATGCAGCTAGAGCAACAATGGACTCCGTTCAAAAGAGAACCCCTGTTTTTGTGAGGTGTTTAATATTTTAGGGCATGTTTACACTACCAAATTAAGTTGATATAACTTATGTTGGTGTACAGCTGCTGCAGTAATTACAGCACTTGTGTGTCTCTATGCTCGACTCCTTCTGTCAGTTGTATGCATACTGACCAGCAGGAGTACTTGCACTGATTGTACGGTCAGTGTGGGACATTATGAGATGGCTTCTGAAAGCCAGTAATAGTCAATATAAGCAGTGCAGTGTCTATGTGCACACTACATTGGCCTCACTGTGTATCAGTGTTTACTCTCTGCTTTCCGTGGAGGTGATGTTATGCCCTGCTATGCTGACTTTTATGTTATCGGGAGTGAAATTTTAGTGTTGAGACTTAGTCATGACAGCTTACATCAACTTAACTCCATTGTGTAGATCAGGCATTAATTCCTGCCAGGGTGAAAAGTGACATGTATATTTTGCGAAGGATGCAACTTACTCCATAAAACCTGGTTTAAGAATAGGTGATGGTTTTTGAAGAGACAAGGGACAACTATAGCAGTATACCAAGCTTTGTTGGCTTTAGCGATTAATTTTGCACAATACTGAAGTTTGTCCTTAGAGCTAATTGCGCAACAAACTAAGCTGGCCAGTTAGTAACAGCAACTTCAAAAACACACTAATTATACAGGTTTTGTAGTTATTTCTTTAGAAATAGTGTTCAGTTGCTCAACTCTCCATATAATACTTCTGTCTCTAATATAGCTATTATAAAAACCTCAGGAATTTTAGTGGATCTGTGGTAGGATTTATGTTCCACTAACATCAGATTGGATACAAAATCTTGTATGACAGCTTTAGTAAAACTTCACAGAAGGAAGTGATGTGTTTTTGGCTGTGAAAACATCTCCTCACCTTAAATTTGGCTCGAATTAAATTTTATAAAACTTATTTTAATTTAATTTTATCATTTGTAGTCTAGAAATTCACAGGTTTATTGCTGGTTTCCTAGATATAGGTTTTCTTGAGTGTCTTATGCAAATACATCTTTTATCTAGCCTATCTGTAGAAGGAACCCTAGTAAGGAGGGCAAGAGGAGAGACCTCTTTTAATTTTTTACAATAGATTCAGTAGGATTTAAGAAAATTATGTTTTATGGATATTTCAATATGTAATCTGAAAGATTAGTGGGTGTTTTAAATGCACAGATTGAGATGTACTCAAATGGGTATGGGGAAATGGTATTGTAGGTGCTGATGTGAATTTATGGTGTAGTTGTATAATATGTCATTTGACTTTTTATATTAGCTTTAGTGATCTTTAAAAATTTCCCCTGGATTTAGCAATATATATTTACTTATTCTTTAAAAAAGTAGTTTTGTCCATTCTGAATCCTGATCCAGCATCTGGCACTTTACCACAACCCCACTGAAGTCAATGGACAGCTTCATTGGGAGTTGGATCAGGTCCTTAACGTATGTGTTAGTTCCATGTGCATGAGACCTCACACATGTGGAACTACTGCAGCATTAAGCATTTAAGACCCAATCCTTGTAAGCTGTATTTTGTTAGGGTTTTTTGCTTATCTGGAAGCCAAGATTGTGCTATGTGGGCACAAGAACTTGCAGGCTCGGGACAGTCTATCGTGAAGCTGGAAACGGCATTATTAAGCAACAAGAGCACTTGACGTAGTTTGGAATCCAAGAATGTTGCCACAGCGTGCGTAGTTATCGTTTGAGAACTACTTGGGCTGTAAAGAGGCTCCAGTCAAAAATGTCTGACTTCAGGAGAAATGAATAAATTAAGGTGTCCCGCTGTAGTGCCTTGGGGAGAATGCACAGTAAAATCCGGCATTCTGTCATTCAGAACTCTTAAATAACTGGTATTTTCACCATATGTAAATTTTAGTTATGTTTTCTGTAAGTACACTATAGTGAAAATAAATACAGTATAAGTTTACATTCAACAGTACAACTGTTGATAAAGTACTCTGCATACATTTTTGTTTCTTAATATCTAATCTTATTTTTCTTTCCTGCGTTGCTAGATATACCGTTCCATTATCCAGAATATTAAACTATCTGGCAACCTCCCGGTCCCTGGGGCTGCCAAATATGAGTTTACTGTATTTTGTAGAGAGGGGGTTTAGAATTATTTTGATCTAGGCTGGCAGTGAGGAAGCCTTTTATAAATTTTTCCAATGTGTTTCCTTTGAGCATGAAGTCTGATTGTGGGGGACATTTGTCAGTCTTTCTGATTTCTTGCTACTGGGTCCCCTGCAGAAATGGTGCTTCAAAACGTTCTTAGATCTTTCCAAACGGCTAAATGTAGTGTCTTGCACATGTTGAATAGTAACAGAGAGAGGGATATGTTCTTAGTCTGTGTATATGTATAAAGAGCCTAATTTTCCATAAACTTGGATAAAATATTCTTTTTGTTTAAGAACAAGTAAACAGGCTTGTTTTCCAGTAGTGTTGACATGCAGTGCAAAATAATAGTGAAATAGTGTAAGCCGTAATTTTTAAATTCAAAGTATGTGCTTCCTCTGTGCAAACGACAGTCCAGACATGTCAAACCAGTTGTGGCCAGCCAATTTGCTACAGATGTTTTCTGATGTAACTTTGCACAGAAGTGTGTGTGTGTGTGTCCCCTGTTCCATTGTGAGCATGAAATCCTGCTGATCGGTATTTACAGACTGTCTCCCTTTTGTACCTTTTTCCTCATTGACATTATCCAAAGTACAGTGAAGCTATTTTATCCTACCACTGTATTGAATCTGGGAATAAAGTAATAATTGGAAAAATGGTTCAGTAAATCACTAAATATTTGGTGCAGTTAAAGACTATACCAGCTTACTCTGTATGCATAGAGTAAAGAATGACAAATAAAGCTATACGTGGCTTTCTTGGAAAAGAAAAAACAATGAAGAGTCCTGTTGGCACCTGATAGACTAATATATTTTGGATCATAATGTCTGTTGGTCTATAAGGTGCCAGAGGACTTCTGATTGCTTTTGTGGGTACAGACTAACCTTCTGATACTTGCAAAATGAAGGGAATTTAGGCTAGTCAATAAGCAGGTTGTAAATCTGTAAAGGTATTGGTATAGCTTAATTATTTTGGTATGTATAGCAGATCACCAATGTAAAGGATGTGATCTCTGTTATAAGGCAGTACTGTACAAGAGGAAACATCTGCCTTCTGAGGTCTTGTGTTAGATAAATTAGACTTCATCAACTACTGCACAATCAGGATCTTGTAGCAACTGAAATCTTGATTGTGAAAACCTCTTCCCTCTCAATGCCTTCATTCAACTGTATGCTTCTTTGCTCCTTTGGGAAAAGGAGGAAGCTGAGATCATTATGTCCAATTTTCTTTAGACAATAGGAATGTCAGGTCCTGAGTATCCACTGGGAAAAGGAAACTCTTATTTAAATAAACGTTCTCTATTGCACCATAATTTTAAAATAAGACAGTAGCTTGGTTTGATAAGAGAGCGTGTTCCCTTTTCCAAAACAAAATGAAACTGTACCATCTGAAAGAATCTAACTCTTTTGCAACAAGACTGAAATGTTTCTGCTGTGCTATTTACTGCTTGTATGTTCTGGTTGCCATTCAGACCACTCTTGCAAATCCAGGCTATTAAAGCTCTATGCAGTTAGAATCCAGCCCAGAAATGGGGTGCAGGGCTGTGCTGACATTTCTTGCAACGGTGGCCCTAGACTGCAGCCTAGAATGGAGGTCTGTGTCATTTGTTTCCATTATGTATATGCATCAGCAGATGTCTGGGGCAGCCCATGATATTGCATACTGCGTGACTTCCAGTGCCAGCTTGTGCAAGAGTTGCACACAAGAGCTTCTTGCAGGCATCCCTGTGTGGCTGCCCAGCAAGCAGACCCTTTGCACATCCATGATGTGGGGGCTTAAATCATGCAGGAGCCTTGAGCTAACTCTCCACTCATCTGCAAAAAGTGCCTGCTTATAAAATGGAAGATTAGGCCTTTCTTGGCTTGCTTTCTGGTTTGATGAGTGTGCAGGCTGCCGTTGGACAGCTTTTAGCACAGCACTCTTAATGGTGGTGGTTTTCCTGAGTTCTTTTGTATAATGCATGTCTGTGTGTGCCTTGGTGTTCATTAATATGACTAATCAGATGGCTATTTGCAAACTTTTCCAGGTGAACGAGTGCTGTGTTTTCATGGACCTCTCCTTTATGAAGCAAAGGTATGTCAGGGTTCTCATTTCTGCAGAAAACAGCAAAAAACATTTACATAAAGAACACGTGAATTTAATGGATTAAAGCAGTCTATTAACTGAGCACTAGATTGGATTGTGACTAAGTACTAGAATGGATTGGGTCAAGAATTCAAGCTAAACTGAAGAGAAAATTATACAAAAAGCAAAGTTTATAATATTTTCTGAAGAAACCTGCAGTTTTATAAACTAAATATATTTGTAGGATTTTGGTATTCAGAATAAAACTTGCAAGATAAAGGTATAATAAGGGTAGTAAATGGGTAATTTGAAGCAGTTTGATTAGCTCATTATCTAATAAATTTGTTAGCATTTCAGGTGCTACAGGTGCTGGTTTTAACTGGCAATGGAATTATGCATTCATGTAAAACTACTTGGAATTTATCATATATGAAATGTAATACATAGACTCTCCTACAATTCTTCTATTTCTAAAGGTGCTCTCAGCTTGTAAGGAACATGTGTATATTAAGGTAAAATAAATTGGAAGTTGGTTTGGGTTTTACATTGTCCTCCTTGTTCATCATGAATTTGTCAGGTAAAACACTGAATTCTCAGGCTGCTGAAGCCCCACCTCTCTCCTGTAAGATCCATTTCTAAGAGAGGTTTTCTAGGTTCTAAGGTTGCTTGTAAATGTGTGCAGTTACTGCCCTTGTCCTCAAATTATCCCCAAAAGCCTTGTTTTCAGTGGGCCCCCAAAGGGAGTAATGCGTGGAATAGCTCATCCCTTCGTTTTTGTCATCCAAGTGGCCTACTTTCAGGCACCGGTTTTAAATGCCATGCTTTTCTTGTTTACCGGCCACGAGCTTCACAGAGCCCGGTAGCTCAATCAAGAGGCTTGGACTAATTCAGTCTGTCTCCCTTTTGCATCTTGTCCGCCATCGACCTTATCCACTTGGCCATAGTTAATCTCACTGGGGGGGCAAGTTTGTAAGCCCAATTATTACAGCAGGTCCAACCGTTTCCAGTGTAATGGTAGCTTAGTGCTAGAGTGGCATGGGTTTGCAGGCATTGATCCAAAGACCTGTGCTTGTATCGCTCTAAAGGCTCGCTCTTTCTGTTGACCTTTAATGAGAGTTGGAGTGCCTATTACTCTGTGAAGGCATTGGCAGATCTTGAGATTGTGTCCTAATTGCTGATGCTTGGCTGTTCTGTTAATTTTAGCTTCATTAGGAATTTAGTGGCCAAACATCTTCAGTGCTCATCAGAAGACAGAATTGAAACTGACCAATTTTATTTCTCAACAATTTGCAAAGTGGTTGTAAATACTAGATTAAACTGAACCCAGGTTTGACTGTGTCCTCATAAAAATGGAATGAAAATGCCTTTATCTCAGAAGGAGACCAATTGGCTGCGTTTGATTTAGTCTGTTCCTTCCCCTCTCCTGGCACTTGAAGACGAGCTCCTTTGGAATGTGTGTGCCCAGTCCCCGATTGCCTCCAGTGGCTGTGCTCTTCGTGACTCAGCAGAGGAGAGGTGATAGCAAGGAGAATCGTTATGGCTCTTTAATTATGAGGGCTGATATCTGCTGCCACTAATGCAGACTCCTCTGTTAGTTGGAGCAGTTTTTAGGTTGCTCGATGTTTTGTGTTATCTTTTGTGCATCACACACGAGGGCATGATCATCGTAGTTCGTCTCCCGTACTGTGCAATACATCCCCTATGCCGGGGAGAAGTGGATGGTGCAAGAACTGTCTCTGCTGGCTCTGTGCCAGTGGTAATTTCCCTAATGTAAGAGTAATTGTGCCTTCCCATTTACAGCAAGTATCTGACCTCCTTGTGCTGCCCAAGTGACACCACGAGGTTGGATCTTGAGTGAGATTTTTATTCTGTAGCATATGGCACAGAGGAAAGGAAATGGGGGTTATTCCCCTTTCCCTCCTTTTCCACCCACCCCCTCTTCTGGACTATTTTATCTTTCCGTGCTCTTCAATCTTTCCATATAAGCTAGCGGGGAGTGCAGAAGCAATCATTTCCCCCCATAATTGAAAGTAACATGGTTTGTTTCTCATAAAAGGTGTGGTTGGTAAGGAGACTACTGTGGTCTCCACAATTTGCCTTTCTTACTTGAGTCTCACTTCATTTTTCATTCTAATTTATATACTACACTTACATGGTTTGTATACTTCTCTTAGGGATGAATATCTTTTAAATCAGTAGGCCTGCATAACTTGCAGTCAAGAGTCCTAAAAGAGCTGGTTGAGTCGACTCTGGCACATGGATTAAAACTTTTTAATAAATCTTGGAATGGAATGGAAATTCTAGAAGTATGTTAATGTGCCAGTATTCAAAAAAGATGAAGCTGGCTGACCTGGGCAAAATGGGATTCAGTTAATAAAGTATTAGACTAAGAATATAATGCCAGTCCACAAGGTATCGTGGAAAAGTCTTGTTAAATAAACCTGATTCTGTTCATTCTTTGAGAAGATTGTAGGTTTGGTTGATTTGAAATGACCATGCAGATGTAATGTACTTTACCTTTTGTAAGGCATTTGGTTTTGGACCAATTTTAAAATTAAACACTATAAAATATCAATAGTGTATATGTTAAAAGGATTAACTGGTTAAATGACACATCCCAAAGTAGCTGTCGGTGGGGAATCAGCATATGCATGTGTTTTAAAGGAGTTCTGCAGGGATTGATACTAGGTCCAACACTAGCCAATATTTTTTTCCACAAGTGATTTAGAACTAAATCTGCTGATAAAAAAAAAAATCTGTGGATGACACACAATCTGCTTCCACACTGTGGGGCAGGAACATGATTCTCCTGGTTGTGTACACGTGCTCTCGCTAGCTGTCATTGAGCTAGCAGAAGTACGAGTGGCAATGCAGCCATGGTAGCATGAGCTGCAGCAGAGGCAAAACATAGCTCTGCCAAATGCAAACCTGTTTGAAACCTCCGAGTACGTACTTGGCACAGCTAAGCTGGGTCACCGCTGCCCTTTGGACTGCAGGTGCACTGTCAGTAATGCTCTTGTGAGGGCAAGTATGTGTTTGTAACCAGGAGAACTGGTCTCAGCGTAGATATCAACTAAAGATTGCTGAGGTGGTAAATGAAGAAGACAGGACAGTTATACAGTGTGTCCAGGATTGCTTGATAACCTGGGCCCATTCAAACAAAATGTGTTTTTAGCACAGCCAATTTTAAGGTGCTGTCTAAGAGCAAGGGTTGCAGGCTGTACCAACCAAATGACACTATCCCAGAAAACAGAGTCTCTGAAAAAGAAGCAATTCAACACAAGCTCCTAGTGTGATGATAATGAAGTACTTTAAGTGTGGAGCAGGGGGGTGATGATTACCTCTGTGTATGCTGTTGGTGGGACTGATTCTAGAATAATAGACCAGTGCTTGTGTCAAAGATGACGAAAAATTGGAGGAAGGAAGTAGAAGAGAACCACCAGAGTGATCTGAGAATGTCTTCACTGTGAGAGACTTATAAAGCTCAGTCTGTTTAGTTTATTTAAAAAAAAATTGAGCACTTGAGGGCACACGGAGTCCTAAAGGCCTCTTTAATCTCTTGGAGAAAGGTAGAGGCAGAACCAAAGCCTGGAAGCTGAAGTCAGACACATTCAAATTGGAAGCAGGGGGCAGATTTTTAACCATGGGGGTGATCCCCTATTGGAACAAGCTAAGTTTGAGACCCAGCTTAAGAAAAAGTGAGACATTGCAAGGCTAGGGAAGGAAAAAATAGGGAATATGTGCAGAGCAGCATTTGAAGAAAAGAGTAGGAATGCAGGCACAGAGAAAGACCTAAATAAGAGAGTCAAAGGGATAGCCATGGCAATAGAAGAGGAAATTGAGCAGACTGTTCCAGAAGAAAAGATCAATAAGAAGTGGATTGCGCAGGCGACACTGAAGTTGGTCTAAGAGAAGAGAGCGTTGAAGGTCAGAAGGGATGTTTGAGAGGGTAGAACAGCAAAATAAAGTGAAATGCAATGAGATAAGGAAAGCAGCCAGAAAGGATAAGGTGAAATGGTAAGAGGAGCGGTGTGAAGATACAGAGCGGTATCACGGAGGTGTATAAGATGATCAGGAATATTAATAGGAAGTGGCAGCCGAAGGAGATGGCAATCAAAGTTGAGAACAACAGGGTGCTTGTGAAAAAGGATAAGGTTGTGCAGCAGTGGATAAGATACTGCATCGATCTCTACAAAGCACAGTTGGACCAAGTGTCTCAGAGGGACTGATTGAAGAACTGCACGTGAGATCTCTGCTGCGCATCAAGAGCGAGACCAATATTTTGGAGGAGGAAGTAGAAAGAGCAGGAACATGACTAAAGAACAAGAGCCCTGGAAGTAAGACCATGGGAAAGATGATCAAATATGGTGAAGAAAGGTACGATTTAGGAAATGTAAACTATGTAATATAGCATGAAATGAAGAGAAGGCACCTAAGGAATGTATGAGATCAGTGCTAGTGACCATACACGAGAAAGGAAGTGCGTTGGCATGCAAGAACTACAGAACTACTGCCCTAACAAGTCATCTAGGCATGGTGCTGCTGATTATACCAACAGAGACTGACAGAGCAGATAGAACATCTTGCGGATGAGCAAGTGAGATTCAGGAAAGATAGAAATACCGTACAGCAGATATTGGCACTGAGATTGATAGTGGAGAAAGTTTGATGAAAGAACAAGAACATCTACAATTGCTTCATTGACTTTTTTTTTTTTCCAGAAGGCATTTGACTGTATAGATCAGAAAGTGACTTGGGCGGTATTGGAGTCATATGAGGTGGATAGTAGATTGATTGCTGAAGGATATCAGTGACAATGTGGAGTCAGCGGTGAGAACCTGGGGAGAGATAGGAAGTTGATTTAGGGGAGGTAGAGGCACGAGACAAGGAGATCTGATATTGCTGAATATCTTCATCACGCACCTAGAGAGAGAGAGAGTGATGGACAAGAATAAGAAAGATAAAAGGGATATCTATGCATAGGATGAGAATCAACAACTTGAGGGTTGCAGGTGATATAATTATCATTGAGGAAGATGAAGAGAAGCTAGTGAGTGATTCAGGTGCTAAATGAGGAAGAGAAGAGGTACGGACTGATTATGAACATGGATAAAACACAAACAATGGTATTTGGAGATAAAGGAAATAGGAAGATCAGTGTAGATGGGATAGAACTAGAGAACACAGAAATTCACGTGTCTGGGGAACAACATAACGTGATCTAAACTATAAAAAGGAAATAGTGACTAGAATAGTGAAAGCAAGAGTGAGTTTGAAGATGATGGATAAGATCTGGAAAACCAAAGTTATTAGCTTAGGAACAAAGGTGAGCATCTTGAAAATGTGTGTATTCAGCAGCATGTTGTATGGCTGTGAGACATGGGTGATGATGAAAGATTTGAAGAGAGGATATTGTCATTTGAGAGGAGTTGTAATAAAAGATCCTGAGAATAGGATGGATGCAGAAGGTCACCAATGAGAAATTATACAGGAATATACAGCCAAAAGAGAATGTACTGCAGAAGGTTATACAATGGAAGTTACAGCTATTTGGGCCTACCTGCAGAATCAATTACAAACAAAAAGTCAAGACCCTGGTATTCAGCATAATGGACGGCTTGACTAGGAGAGGCTGACCCCACAGATAATGGGCAGATGTTACAGTAGATTAGTGCAGAGCCAGTCTACAGAAACTGAGCCACTCTGTGCTGGACTGGGAAAGATGAAAGGAAACAGTGAGGGAGGTGTCTGACACCAGCTGTCACTGAGCCCATGGGTGTTGATGAAGGGGGAAGTGATTGGTTGCCTTTCTCCCAAGGGATATGCTTTAGCTAAGTACACATAACTGGGTTTGGTATAGGGGTAGGTGGGTGTAAAATAATGTCCAGGGCTATGCAGGAGGTCGGACTTAATGTTCTAATTGCCTCTTCTGGCCTTATTTATATGAATCTATGAATAGTGTTGTAGTCTGATGGAGTAACTTATTTTGTGCTTTACTCTTCATAGTCACTACCTGGGTCTTTCCTCTTATTGTGTACGCTAACTTCCCTGAAGCATGCAACAACAGTTTATCTTCACCTTGATATTTAGCAGTTTGAATGTTTATCTTAGGTTCCCTTAGTCTAGTATAGTGAGAATAAGTGAAGTTTTGTTAAACCTGAAGAGCACTTACTACAACCAATTACTGCTGACTGTAGAGTTTGCTCTGTAGTTGCAGAAATCTGAAATATTTATTTATTCTTGAGATGTCATCTCTTGTAATTAGCATCCTCCTCTGCAAGATAGTGGGTATGTATAGAGCCCTGCATGGATACAGAATTGCTGTCTGCATCTGCAAATATGATCCATGGATATTTGCATCCACACAAGTGTTTGCTGGTTTCTAGATAAAAACTTATGTCTACATCTGTATCTGCAAAAATGAGCCATGGGGAAGATACCCATACATATCTGCAGATTTGCAGGGCTCTAGGTACGCATGCAAACAATAACACTGAGTCCTTCACTGTGTTAAAACTGGCTTCTGGTTAGCCTGAAGAGGCTAAGCAACCTGCTCCTTGTGTCTTCTGGTCTGCTGCATGTTCTCTTGCTTGTCTCCTGGTGAAAGTTATTAAGCCCTTCGAAAAACCTCTGGGTAGCTTAGTAGCAGTTAGTTGCTTAATCAATGTACCCCTTCAGATGTACAAAACTACTTAATAAATATATTATTGGGTTTGTGTCTTTAGTGGGACAATTTCTATTTGGTAGCGACATTGCTGCCAAACACCTCAGTGGCTTGGACAGGGATCTTTGTATTTAGATTGAAAGTTTAGTCAGTCTGCCAGAATCTATTTTTGTTGTTCAGGTCATATTGCTAACCCAAATTTCTTCTTTGTTTCAGTGTGTAAAGGTTGCCATAAAGGACAAACAAGTGAAATACTTTATACATTACAGTGGGTGGAATAAAAAGTAAGTAATAAATCTCTGAAAACAAGACTTAATTTTCCTTTATTAATGACTCCAGCTGGTGCTAGCTTAATGGACTGATGCTCCTGTGCGTTAGTCAATTGAAGATGTTTCATTAGCTCAGAAATTAACTTGAGCTTCAGTCAATGTATTGCAGCAAAGCCACACATTTAAAGCATGGAATAACAAGGCTAATGTTGCTCAGATAATAGTTTTACTTTTTAAAGGCACATTTCTTTGGTATGTTGGTTGGTTAGTCAAACTTGCTCTAAGTGCCATTAGATTGTCCTGTTGCCACAGTTGAGTGCATGGCCTAACTATTTTGGGAACTCTTTCCATTATTTCTAGGATTGAAAATACAGGATAAAAAAATTTTGTTGTATATTGGGATATGGAATGAACAGTGGAACAACACTTATTATAGTCAGAGACTCCATCTGTTCTTATGTAGCTAAATACTGTGACAAGTGGTAGAAAAGGGAGTAGGATTAGTTGAGAGGAGGGGAAAGGCTGCTTTCAAAACAGGTGATAGGTAAGGCTTTTGGTCTCACCTGTACCATCTCCCTGTTAGGTGGTAACCTGCCTGAGGTCGGGGTGAAAGAAAGTTGTAGTAAAGAGGATTAAAGTTTTCCTTTCTGTAAAAATAACATTTTTAGATTTTTTTTTTTTCCCTCCTCAAGAATTAACACTTCTGTTTCATGGCTCTGAATATTAAAAGATCTGCGAAGCATTTTGCTTTTGGAATTGCAAGTACATTTATTGTGAGTTTGTTGCGTGATCTGTAGGAGTTAAGAACAGCATCATACGTGTTGATTTCAAGTTGTTCCTATCTTGGGCACCAACTTCCTGTAACAGTCCTAGTGCAGCATCCACATAGCTGCTTGCTGGTTGCCACATGTTCTTATTTTCAAATGGAGAATACTTGTGTTTCAAATGGCACATGGCCAGTGCCAGATGAGAGAATTTGCCAGACTGCCAGAGGTCAATATTGTCTAGCACATTACCAACACTTCTACTGCTTTGTGGGATCTGAGAAGACATGTAGTGGTAAATTACAGCTAAATAACAGCACAGAACCAGGACTGGTGGCTGTAAAGAAACTTTATGGACTATGGGAAAACTTGGCCACACACATGAAAATGGTTGTCCAGCTAACCAAAATCAATCCGGATTATGGATGTTGCCGGACAAGAGTTCTGGCTTAGAGAGATTCAACCTGTTCTACTCTGCCCTCAGTTCTATTGTTCAGTTCTAGTTTAACTGCATTCCACAGTCTAACACTGAAAGTAGGAGCAGTGCTTATTTTTCCTTAGCAGCTGGTAAATATGAAAAGCTGCAAATTAAGTCTCTTTTGGAGACATCATTTATCAAAAAGTCACTTTAGTTGTGTGACCATAGCTGCCATATAGTGTGTAAAAGGTCTTGTGTGTCCCACAAGGCTTAATTGTTTTTTTTTGTCAGCATAAGGTCTAAGTTAAAAATCATATTTTGGTATCGTTAAAACTGCTTCCCCCAAAGCAGTGACCAACCAAAGAAGTGTCTTAATGTAAAACGCTCATGTAACAAGTTGCAACTTAAACTCTGCTGCTAAATTCACGCTGACCCTTAGAGATCAGATAAAATATATTCTCTTCTGTGTAATCGATAGTGGTGGGTGTCATTGGCTGTGTCAAATGACTTTCTCTTGTCTTTGTCTACTTGCACTAACTGTTTGCCTTTGATTATTTTCTTGCTTTTCCAAGCTTCCAATTATCTACATTAAAAGTGGCATTGCTGCAACATCTAGACAACTGGGACTGTATGGCTTTTCAATTTGACTTCATAATTAAGTTATGATTCTCTATAATACATGAGTTTTAAAGTTCTTGGCTTCCAGTGGTTTTTTTACAAGTTTGGTAGTAAGTAGTTTTCATGTCCTACATAGTATAATACATTCACATCCTGTTGTACAGGGTCCTTCTGTTGAGGATTTCTGGCAATAACATAAACTTTGGGATCAGGGTTCATCAAGGCCTCATCTTAAATATGTAGCCTCTAATTATATGTACAGTTGGATGTATCTTGTTTCCTATAATATTTGCTCATTAAACTTACCATAAGAATCTTTGAAGATGTACTGTGAACTTGTGTTTACCACATTGGCATTCTGAGCTTGACAACTTTTGCAATGAGATCATTACTTCACCATGAAATGCAAGGTTTCGAATCTCTAATTTACAAAGCTCTATGTTACAGACATTTCTAAAAAAAACCTACATCTTGATCTATTTTGGAAAATATGTGCATCTTAAAATGGCCACATGAAATCTTGATTTTAATTTAAAATTTGTCAAATTACTGAAAGATTATCCACTGTTTGTCAAAGTGGAATTTGCTTGCTTAAAATGGCAATTTCTCCAGCACATGTTTATATTAAATCATTTCCTTCAGATTTTTCAAATATTCATGCCATCTTGGTTTCCTTTACAGAGAGAAATCAGAGCTCTTCTTTTTACAGTAAGATCTTATTGCTGAATTTGTTGCCCTATAAATTGTTGGAATAAATACAGTAAATTTATCTTGCTGCATAACTTAGTTATGGCTGCAGATTTTCCATGTTAGAATACATGTAGCCCTTTTTTTAGTTTATATTAAAGGAAAAAAAACCCTTCTCTTTTAAGTTTGGGAGTCTGTTTCCCAATTGGCAATCTTTGCAGGAAAGATTGAAGATGTCACTTTGCCCTAGACAAATCGGTGGGAATGCGTTTTCTTTGGTAACTTGCACTTTCGGCTGTGCCAGATCATGATTTATCACAGAAATGAAAGCTCAGTCTCAAATCCTGTGAAGTCTTTAAATTGATTGTTGGGACCAGAATCTAACTGCAAAGTTTTTGAATGGTGTGACTTGATTTTTTTCAGCTGGGATGAATGGGTTCCAGAAAGCAGAGTGCTCAAATACGTGGATACGAATCTGCAGAAACAGAAGGAACTTCAAAAGGCAAATCAGTAAGCGTTTTGTGATAGACTGACTTAACTTACCATGATTTCCCTTTTTTATTGTGCTTCAGCCCTAGAAATACATCTCTAGGGGAGTATTAATTTGATTTCAATTAATATGCTAGTTGTCTTGTCCTCTCCCTGTTTTTTGTTTTGTGCCTGTCTTCAGACTTCTAGCATGGCCACATCATCTTCATAATCTTTTGGCCAAATGGCACACCCCTCAACTTCCTGATATCTTTAATCAAAATCTGAAGTATGTGAATTTTCAGTTGCAAGGTAAAGGATAAAATAGGTTTTAAATGAAGGAGATTTATTGTGCTGTCTCAGAGCTACTTTCTATAAATAAAACAAATATGCAATTAAGCCAATGGCATGTATTATGTGATAATCACCTAAAATATGTTTAAAAAATCCAATGCCCTCTTAATGAAAACTAATTTTTTGCAAAATGGCTCTAAACGTATTAATCCTTATGAATGCTTTTTTGTATCGTTCTGGGGAAAAAGTATCATCGTGGAATACAAATATTTCTAGTAGGTACATTTCCAAAGCAGCTCCAGTGCATTCCTTTCTCACAATTCTGAGTACTGGGGTGAGAGAGGAAGAGTTAAGCGCTCATGTGTTTAGGCCAAGTACTCTGAAGTTCACTTTTGTCAGTAGTTTAATTTTTTTTTCCTTCTGTATCATGAAGGAGTGGCTTCCTCAGTGTCTGTTCACTTTAAACCCATTCAATATAAATTCTCTAAATGTTTGTATGGTCTATTACCTTCTAAAAAAGATATTACCTTCTCTTATAGTAAAATTGTATTGTTGAATTTGTTTTTAAAGGGAACAGTATGCAGAGGGCAAGATGAGAGGTGCTGCTCCAGGCAAGAAGACATCTGGACTGCAACAGAAAAATGTTGAAGTGTAAGAATCTTTTTTAAAAGTTTAGCTTTGCTTTTCAGTCATTTCACTTAAATTATAAGCAGCGCTCTTTTTTTGTGAGGTTTCAGAGATTGGATTTAAAATGCAAAATTTTCAATTAAAATTGAAAGAAATATTAGTTTATAAACATGGATTGTTTTTGTTGTGACAAAATACGTCTTTGTCCAACAAAACATTCAGTCATTAAGTAATGCAAGAGCCACGTGTTGCTGAAAGTAAATGACTGGATGCACTTAAACTTTAAAGTTCTGCTCCAGTCTTTACTGAACAAAAGTGTGATGAGGGCACATTATATCTCATACGGTAAAGCTGAATGAAATTGATAATTCCTTGTGGAATGGCAGAATCTGCTCTAGTCATGCAAACAGTGACAAAGAATCTTTGAGGACAAGAATGCAGCTTGAAGAATAAATTGCATATTGCCTTCGTTGTGTGTGTTTATTAAAATGGTCATTGGGATGCAAATGAAATTTTGTGATATTCTGTCATTCAGAAAACTCTAGCCTATTTATCATGTTACATTTGTTGCATTTTCTTTTCAATTACTTTTGTATAAAGAGAATAATGTGAAGTGTGTGTGGCTCTTAAAACAAAATGGCTTAGCATGTTAAAATTGTAAGCTTAAGAGACCCAGGCCCCGGCACGAGTGTTTGTTGGAAAACAACGTATTTTCACATGTAGTCAACAGAGATCTTCAATTTCATCCATATGGTTTCAGTGACACAGCTTGTGGCCTTGTGTCTAGACACTGTTGCATCCAGTCACTTAATGGGCACAGTAAATTAGCAAAATTTAATATTTATTTCAGAAGGCAACAGGTTTGCTTAATTTTTGAAGGTTTTCATTGCTAATATTTTGAACTCTTTTTGTGCTCCTGGCTTGATTTGCTTTTTGGTCTTAGTCAAGAGACACCTGACTAATTTGGACCCCATTTCCTTAAAAGAAGACATTTGGTGATACTTTCAAATATTTTTTAGGCCCTGTATCATTCTTTTGATGGTGGAGACTTCTCAGCATTACGAAATACATGTCTGATGTGGATCTTTTATTTTGACTTCAGAAGAGTTAGTGAGACACTTTTTTAGTGTAATACCATTAAAAATAGCAGAACACATTTAAACTGACAGGAGCTAGTTTCTGTTGAAGGGCCTGGTGTACTGGATTCTATGGATGTTGAAGTTGGTAAGAGTACATTTGCACTTCTGCATTGCTCTGTGACTGTAACAGGGTGATGGTGACAATTATCATGACCATACACATTAGTGTTTGAGATTAGAATTCTGACTTTTTTCCACCATATTTTTATGCCATCTGCCACCTCCATGGTAACTTCAGGGCCCAGATCATGTTAGCCTTACTTATGTGAACTGTTTCAGTTGAAATTAATGGGATGGCTTGTGAGTATGGTGAGCAGGTGTGAACCCTGAATATTTAACACTCTTGCCAAAGCAATGAAATTCAAAGTTGCTGTCAGAACCTTCTCAAACACTCTTAATTAGAAAGGCCTACCAGAAACACCGCTCTGGAATGGGACACGTCATTCTTACTGTGCAATTTGAACCCACACTTTCAAGCTGTAACTTTGCTTCCCAGCTGCACCAGCATCTGAGAAGAGTGTCTTCCTCTGTTGCCACTAGAACAGAAACTGGGTTTGGTAACGTCCCATGCGAACTGGGACACTATCATAAGTAGGCTAACTCTCTGTTCTTAAATCTTCTAGATAAGAGCGTCTCATTTTTGGGGTGGTGAATAGTTCTTAAATGAGGGATCTTCAGTTTAAGAGAGATCTGTGGATCAGGAAGATGTCATTGGAGTAGTGAGCTGTTTTTTTGATACTATCTTTCATCTCATGGTATTAATTTTCCCTATCAGCAAAAGGTCTCACGTGGCTCTTGCACTGAACATACTCCTTCAGCTCTCTTTCATTTATGCCAGCACCACTAGTACTTTCTCTTCAGTTAGCAGCTTGGATGTAACCCTGCTTCTTGAACCGCAGAAATTCCCTGTTCTCGTCTCCTGATTGAGACTAGGAAGAGAAGTCCCTTATGACAGTATCCCAGCGTAGTACTTGGGACTGTAGGACAGCTATTCGCGGAACAGTGAGCCTCAGACCACTTAAGCTACCAAGTGGAGATTGGATCTGAGAACTGCAAATCTCTCACTTTAAATTGCACTATTAAAAGAAGTGTTTGCCTTTAAAGAAGCCATAACTGGCATTCTTTTTTTTTAAAAGGGACTTTGCAGATACATAGCGTGTTTTAGTGGGGAGGGAGAGAAATTGCTCTAACCACAGTTTAAAGGGGTAACACTGTCAATCTGTTTAGGCCTCCTAATTTACCTTTTGTAGCATCCTTGGAGGATGCCTGTAACATTCAACAAACAAAAATTTTAATTTAAAAAACAAAAAAAACAAATTTGATTCCTCAGTAACCGAAGCAGTATTGGAAAAGAAAATAGCATAAATGTGTCATCCTCTAGGGATGTGGCATATGTTTTTAAACATCCTCTAAAAGGTAAATTTTTGAAGCTCAAATAGATTCTCTTAAAGGCTAAATATCAGGTCTGACACTCTGTCCTTAACTCGACCCCCATTGTGCCTAGATTTTTCAGACGAGATGGAGCGCATACAGTTTGCTGTTTGGAGACCCCTACAATATCGACGCGGTGAGTTAAGGATGGATTGTCACACCAGGATTTTCATCCTGAAATCCAAATTTCCTTGCTTTTGTGGATTTTTTTTTTCTTAATACTCTCTTTAAAGTCTTAAGTCTAAGTAATGTATGGTGCTGGTGATAACACAGGTAACAAATGTGGAAGCAATTCTTACTTTGACAACATCTCCACAAAGTGCAGGTGCTTCTTGAAATTCTCTTCAAAAGTCTTTATGGGCTAGTAGCTCTTACCCATTTCAAAATGTGTGCATTGTGCCAATTGAAAGTGTACAGACCTGTGTGATATGCACTCTTCAGTGAGAATTCAGTGCATCCATTTAAAAGCACTGCAGACACTTCAATTTATTTATTTTTGTGTTAGAAGCTGCTGGCTTTAGAAGACTAACCTTTGTCTGCTACCCATTTACCTATGGGTGAAGTTCTGGTCTCGCTGAGATCTATGACAAAACTCTTCTTGACATAATTAGGGATAAGATCTGGCTCTTGCTTGTATATGGTGTTGTGAATGTAAGGACTGAATCTCATGTAAGTACGGGTTTGGGAACTTCTGCTGTGACCTGCTGTAGTTTGTATGTAGGAAAAGCATGCTGAGGGTATTAAGTAATTTTTAACCAGATAAAATGATTTGTAATGTGCAATTTGTATTAATAGTCCAGGATTGTTTATAATAATGCTTCTTACTGATGGGAAGAATGCCATACAAGGACAGTTGGCTATCAAGAAAACAGGCTTGATATGTTCTAGAGATTAATGCCTCTGTACTTTTCTCTGCAAAAATGGCAGGCTTCTGGCAGCTGTTTCTGGATGCCCTAGGAGTTCTGCCTGCTGATGTGGCTGACTTAGCTCCAAAAATTTTCACTTAGAATAATACCTAGCTGGCAGTCAAAAGACAGCCACTGCTTCAGCATGTATGACAAAAACATGCCATACTTCTAGGGAATCGGAACACAAAAGCAAGCAGCAAACCTGCCAGAGAAATCAGGAAATGAAAGTCTTTAAGTAGCATGATTTGTTAGGTGTCTGGGCAGCAGTGTTACCCCTTAGCAACTTTAGTAAGCTGGGAATTGGAATTTGTTTACGTTTTTTCTCCCTTAGATAGCCCATTCAGACATCAGGCTCCACCGTCCTTTGGAGCACATGAGCATATTTCAGGTGTCCATCTTGGGCAAAATGAGGTAAAGCTGCATGAATAATGGAGCTCAGGTCCCTAAGATGTGAAGTTATTTTATCTTTCATGCTATTGCCTAATGCTACAGCAGGAGCTTGTACACTGAGTTAAAGTGGGACTTCCTCTTAACAGAGAGCTTTGGGAACATGGAATATGTATTTTTTTTCTTTGTTCTGAAAGCTAATGTGGTCACAAGCAGTTCTCAGCATGTTCAGTCCAAGTTGTGTGACAGATGGCATTTCTGAGCTGGCTGACTGACAAGTCATCTTGTTGCCAAGTGACCTAATTTATTGTAGTGGCAGAATGGGAGCCTAGCATGAGATTGTGAAGCGAAACAATTTTAATGCTGAGTGTGTGCGAAACCAAAATTTTGCTTAGATATTTTTCTGTTACAAAGACTCGTTTGAGTTCTGGAAGATGAGCCATTCAAACTTTTGCCTACTGCTAGGTAAGAATATAATGTTCCAGTTATAATTCTGCATCTTAAATCACTAACTACAGTTGAAAACCAGACAACATTTAAAGGCTCTAGAACTGTTTTCTGGATAAGCCATTAAAATGGCATTTATTCTTCCGTCTAAATTGTAATATTAAGCAGCTTCCCTGTTCAGACGCAGTGGTTTGCATTTCAGTGGTAGGTGAAGTTTGTCCTATATGTGTTGCTTGAAAAAAAAATACTTTGGAATCTTTCAGGATGAAGAATCCTGCGTGAATATGAAATTAGACACTGTCAGATCTGAGACTGCTGTTGACAGTGCTGCTTCATCAGTGTGTTATACTTGTTACTCTACAACTATGGACCCAAATCTTTACTTTTGATTATAATGAATAAACCTTTTACTAGGATGTCTTGTTTCAGTTAGTACATAAAACGGTAGTTAGTGTAACCTTATACAATACGTGTATTTCAGAAGGCTGGCTGTCGCAGAAAATGGAAATAACTAGTTTTTAAAAGCTAACCGTTAGGTTAACAATAGTTCATTCCTATCTCAGTAGGCTATCTTGGTGTCGTGCTTTGTTTAGGAGTTCCCTGATGCACTGGCTCTGTCCATTGTACTTCTGTAAACTGATCGTCACTCTGACCCAATACAGAGCAATAGCTTTGAAATTCAGGGATCTGAGATGGGTGAGCACAAGGCATGTGCATTATACTGTACATATCACTAGCACAAAAAATAGAACCTAGGAGGGTTATTTGTTCTTACAAACTGCATTGCTTTAAGTTCTTCAGTTTATATTACCTGAGTGTCACAATTGCTCCAGTTCTGTTACGGGTTAGAAAGATCCTTTACGCCTCTACTTTTAGTTGGTGTGTCTGAGTAAAATTTTTTGCCTCTGTGTTCTGTTTAGAAGGCATTCAACCTGTTCGTGTCTGTTTAACGTGTAGTCTTGGGCAGGATTTTCTTTTCCCCAGGCAAACAGTGTTGTCACTGATAAAGAATGGCAGCTATTCTACCCTATTTAGCTATGTTTCAGGTTCTTGATTGGGAATCCCTCTTTTTCATGAGCTTGTATAATTAGACCTCTGGAATCTCCACTACATCGCATCTGATGAAGAAGGTCTTTGCCTATGAAAGCACATGCTCTAAAATGTCAGTCAGTCTGTAAGGTGCCACAGGGCTTCTCATTGTTTTTTCTGGAGACAGACGATCACTGCTACCCCTCTGATACTTGCCAGTGAGAAGTGACATGGTCTATTGCCTTCACCATCCTCCTAGACTTCTGCAAAATGCTTGAATACATTTTATGTGCCCCATAACTGTTATGTCTTTTCTCTAACACTCATCTCTTCTGTGGTGACACAGCTTGTTTTTTGTTACCCAGCCAGTGCCTAGTCACCAATAGGATGAGAGTTGAGAAGTTGGTTGGAAAACCCAGTCTGCATGAAGCTTAACTATTGGCTTGAGTTATTGCTAACTGGACTTGAGTAAATGTTGGACTGGGCCCTAAAATTGTGTAAATGGAGGTTCATTGGTGGCTGTGAGGCGGTGTGCACTCTGACTTACTGCTGTTAAAATAGGAATAGAATGAGCCCTGACAATAATACTGGATTTCTGAAGGTTCCCTCTTGCTGTATGGAAGAAAATTGCAACATGGCTTAATGTATGAGAGCCTATGACAAACTAGATTTGGTGACAAAACAAGAATTATCTGCACTGTCATGTTATTAATATTCAAAATCTGCCCTTGAAGACGATAAGGAAATATTTGTGACAGGATTATGGGTAAGGTCTTATTTAATACTTTACCCAGACAATTTGAACCAGTGACTTGGCCTAGCACATGCATATGTAACAGACAATTGTCTATATACTAGAAAACAGTTGTGGTTGTATGTGATTGATTTTGGATATGAGATGTGATTACATGATTTTCGGCACATTACGCATTTGTGAATGTTAAAAATAGTTGGAAAGGGCTTAAGTGTTTTCATTTAAACTGTAATCAACTTATGTTCTATAGGTGTTCATGGAGCAACCATTTCTATGAAGTTCTTTATTTAAGATAGATATGAAGAGTTGCTTTGAAGTGTAATGGGTTAGAGAACAGTCTAAAGAATTAACCTTGAGATTAGAAAAATGAAAATGTACGTGGCATATGGCAAATGCTGAACGGTCTGTGGTGATATGAACATTGTAGTGAATTGTTCTTGCCAATCATGATGAAGAAACAAAGGAGAAGCGCAATAAGAATGATTAAAGGTTTAGAGAACATGAGCTATGAGGAAAGATGGAAAGAACTGGGCTTGTTTAATTTAGAAAAGAGAAGACTTAGAGGGGACATGATAGCGGTTTTCAAGTACCTGAGAGTGTTACAAGAAAGAGGGGAGGAAAAATTGTTGTCCTGGGCTTGTGAGCCTAGAACAAGAAGCAGTGGGCTTAAACTGCAGCAAAGAAGGTTTAGGGTAGACATTAGGAAAAACTTCTTAACTGTCTGTATCGTTAAACACTGGAATAAATTGCCTAGGGAGGTTGTGGAATCTCCATCGCTGGAGATATTTAAGAGTGGGTTAGACAGGCATCCTGTTATGGATGGTCTAGATGGTGCTTGGTTCTGCCATGAGGACAGGGGACTGGGCTCGATGACCTCTTGAGGTCTCTTCCAGTTCTAGTGCTCTGTGAGAAGCCATACGAGTTTCATGCGTCTTCATCATTCTGACATTGCCACTTATTTTAATCTCTTCTCTTCTGCTGCATGTGTGGTGATAGAACTAAAGCACACCAATTTTATCTACAATTATAGTGAGATGTAACTAGTTTATTAACCTCCCTATCAAGCTGTATTCCTCTCATGGCACTGAGCTTATGCTAAGCAATAGATGAAATACTGAAAGTGACCAACTAAGTCTTATTTAATTACCCAAGATGTGCACGTTATGGAAGATAACTTTGAAGTATCACCTCTATGCAGCATTTTAGTTGTTAGAAAGTCAGTACCTCTTTTGAATACTAATAGTTCTTGACCTCTACCTTTTGTCAGAGAATTCCATAAGTTAGTTATACATTGTGTGTTTACGCAGATAGGGAATTTTATTTTTAATTGACTTTTATGCTACCTTTACAACCAAACCAGTCATGTAAATGTTCTATTAAATGGAAAAAGCTGGCAGAGGATTAACTATGGTGCTATGAGTATGCCACAGATAGCTTTTATCAGTTCAGATCTGTTTCCATTTAACTTTATATTGAAGAAAGTAAATGACCAGTACCTTTAGTGACCCCATCTCTAACTTTGTTTTACTAGTGTCGTCTTCCCATAGTCAGGTGGCTTGGTGGGGCTTGGTTCATTGTCCTGAGTTTGCCAGATTAGGTTGCCTACTGACTTCACGTTACTACTGTGTGAGTTGTTTTTTAAGAGAACTTTTTGTATAGGTATCCCCCCAAATTAAGGCTAATTATTAATGGTACCTTAAGACTTGAAATAATGTTTCCCTTTTTTTTTTTTGCAGGAAAACCAAAAAGAACAAACAGAAAAGTAAGCCTATTTTTATTAAATTATGGGTTTATTCAGTCCATGATTGAAGATCTACTGGGTCAGATAATCATTTGATGTAAATTGCTATAGTTCTAATTTCAGTGGGGGCTAGGATAATTTACTGACTGAGAATCTACCCAGCTAAGTTTATGAATAACTTGTGTCTCAGGTTTTGGGCTCTTAAGAATGTGGAAGCATTAAAAAAGGTAGAAATGGAAATGTTTGCTTGCAGGACTGCTCAGAAATTAAAAACCAGACAAAGTGAGTGCATGCAACAGTTCTGCAGTAAAGTTGATTTTTCTCTGCCACGGGTGTTGGGTATTCTTTCATTCAGGGTGGATATTGTGTGGGCTCAATTGTCATTTAGTGGAGATGTGAAATACGCAAATACGGTGGGGGGCTTCCTGCGCCAGGAAAGTGGCGGCTGCTAGAGCTTCTCGCCCTGGGGAAGCAGTGGCCTCAAGCAGCCACTCACGAATAATTGAATTAGTCCCCATGTTCGCGAACTTTGTTGTAGTCAAACAAGTCCTTTCGACGCTGTTAGTGTCAATATAAAAGGCCTCTGCAAACAAAATAATAGCTCTGTGTGTGTGTGTGTGTGTGTGTTTTTTAAATGCGTAGCTCCTGGAATTGGGGAAGGCAGCAGTACCAGTGAGACACCCCAGCCTCCAAGGAAGAAAAGGGCTCGAGTGGATCCCACAGTTGAAAGTGTATGTATTTTAACTCGGCTGTAATGCTCCAGTTAGGTACAATAGATTGAAATGTGGCAATCAAGACAAAACATTCTGTCCTTGGTTACTGTGTTTGTTTTTTACAAGTTCCTGTAGAAGTCTGCAGCTTGGATCTGCTTTACCTTTTTGGTCCCAAGTGCTTGATAGATATGTCAGTAATTTAAGCAAGACCTAAATTAAGGTGTTCCAAACAATCTTAACTGTGTCCCTTCCTTACTGTTTAAGGTAGATCTGTCCGGCAGGTATGTCAGCTCTTTGGGCAGGGGGTTCTCTGTCTTGGAAGTCTGCTCAGTAACACTGTCAGATGGGAATGGCTTATTTGGTATTACTACATACTGTGTGTGTCCAGCATAGATTTTAACCAGGATGAACATGATTTAAGTAGCAGAATGTGTATGTGTAAATCTTGTCACTCACTTTTACAAACAGAATCTGGTCCAGTAAAAGATCTTTATGCACTCTCTGGTATGTGTGTAACCCACCCAGTGAAAGCAGCATTGTCCAGCACCCTTCCAGTTGGAGACCTCTGTAAAACAGGCATTTCTGATCTTTTTTGAAAGTCTGGTTTATAGTCCAGTTGGTGCAGTACCAGCAGACTAGATACTTGACTCCAGCAGCAGAGAAATGTCACTGCTACTCCAACGTGGAGTAATGGCCACGTGGGCTTGGTGTGCTACCCCGGTACAGAGTTGCAGTTTGGCCGTTGCAGGTGGCGGGGCAGCACACAGACCCATGCCTCTGCCTAGGAACAGTAGGGATATTTCACGGCTTGGTGGTAGCCTCCCGAGGTGAGGGCTGCCTGGATCTGGCACCTCACAGCCCTCCCATGCTCGAAGCCTCCTAATATACTCAGACACCCTCTCCCAGCCCGAATCCTACAGCCCTACTGCACTCCAAACACCTCATCCCTGGCCTCACTTCAGAGCCCAAGCCCCTAGGCAGGGCCATCACCCCCTCCTGCACTGAACTTTCCTGCCCTAATCCAGAGCCTGTAACCACTCCACACACCACTACCAGGCCTCTGCCTGGAGTCCCCTCCCATTCTCAGAACTCTCAATCAGAATATTTGGCTAAATGGCACCCCCTTGTTTCTTCCACATGCCAGGTAACAGCCTTTTCTGTGTGTGGAGAACACACACTGTTGGGGTGATCAGGATTTTTTGTATAATATAATGCATGTGTTATATATAAAATTGAAGGTGTACACAAGCTGCTGAGAGAGATCAGGTTTATTTGTTGGAAGCTAGTTGCAGGTCTAATAGCTCTTCTTCCACCAACACCTAAATAAGGTTGCTTACAGGAAGGTAGGAGATGTATTAATCCACTTACTGCAAATACTGACAGTCTTGACAAAACAGTTTTGGGTTAAGTGATCCATCAGGGCTCCTACGTTGACTGAAAACTGCCACGCAGATTTTACAGCCTGGGAAGTTTACCCTTTTCCGTCAAGACAGGGATGCTTATAAACTGACAGTGAGGCTTAGACCCTGCTTCAAGAACTGAATGAGAGGACAGGCTTTGCATGGCTACAGGGTCAGCCTGTATGAGTCTCAGGCCTTCATTTTGCAAGGATGTGAAATGTTAGCAGCAAATGGATTATTTTTTTACAGCGCTGTTGAAATTTTGTCCACAATAGTAAAGCTTTTCTCAATATTTTGCAGCCACTGTAATAAGCTGAGTAGTGTGTTTATCTGAGTTAGCTTTCTGTATCCCTATTTCTTACAGAATTTCCAAACCTAACTCTCTGAGCTACCATTGTGCTTCTGCTGAAAAGACAGCCACAGAGGAAAATGTCAGCAGTTGGTATGCTGTCGTCATGAGCAGCATTCAGAGCAGCCACTGGTGCCTGAAATATGCTGGCTGTCTGCAAGCAGATCTTAGCAGACAGTGAACAAGAAATGAGGATCCCTTGATGTTTGTAGGGAGATAGGGAGTGCTTTAGCTGATGCATCAGCTTAAGTATTTGAGAGCTAAGGAAAGTGCTCTTAGGTCCTGCAGCTGCAAATATGATTTTTTTAAAATATATGTTATATTTCTTCTTAAATAAGAAGCTTTTATGGTTGGAGGAAAACCTTTAGTATGTCAATAGACTTGTTTAGCAACATCTAAGGAATATCAGATTTGTAGGTTGGAGTGCCAAGAATCTGTCAGCACAGCACAAAGATGTTTGTAACTGGGAGTAAAGTCACATAGTTACAACTACTTAAAATGTGGCTTATGAGTAACTGAATAGGGAGAAAAGTCAATGCTAAGGGTGGTGTAAGCATAACTTAATGAATAGTTAGTGTAACACAAAATAGAAGTAAGGCTCTCAAATGCAAAAACCTCTACTGGTTTTGTAACGTTAATATCTTAAGTGTTGCTATAGTGATATTTGTCTAACGGCTGAAATACAGCAAAATTCTATCATTGAATTCTTTCATGTCATAAGATTTTGAAGTAAGAGTAGCAGCTGCAGTCTTGACTCTGACAGACCACTGCATGATGACTACCTTTTGGAAAATAAGATGATCAAAGAAGGGTGATTTAATTTTATTTTTGCTTCTTGATTATTCAGGAAGAAACATTTATGAACAGAGTTGAAGTGAAGGTAAAAATTCCAGAGGAGTTGAAACCGTGGCTTGTTGATGACTGGGATTTGATCACAAGGCAAAAACAGGTAGCCCTTACACTGTGAAAATTATGTATATTGACCCCAACTGACAGCTGGGGAATGTCTGCTCCTTGTGCCTGGGGGGAAGTGGTGCTCTACATTACAAGATATGCTTATTATGGCTACTCAAGGCTCATTTGACCAGGTTGTAGGTACCAGCTGGCTTCTTCCCACCCACCACCTGAGGTAAATGTTCAGCAGAATTTCATGTCAGAAGCACATCGTGGACCCTCCTTTAAGTCTGGACCTCTTTTAACTGAGGAGAGAAATGTAGTTTATTTCAGGAGCAGGACATGATGAGTTGAATTAAGCTGAATTAATCTCGCAAGAAGCCTTGTTTTGGGTACAAATCAGGCAGGAAAGCAAAACCGACTGTGCTAACCACTAGGCTCTGCTGCCTACAACTCAGTCCTGACCGTTTGCTTTTCAGAAGTGAAAAGGAAGTATATTAATGCACAGTTTTTAATTCTGGCCTTTGTATGCATATATAATAGCTTCTGTGTACAGGCCTAAACATAGAAGCTGAAGACCTTAATGGCAAGTGTATTTGAATAATGTTAATCAGCTTCTCTGTGCTCTGGTACAGTCATAGGATTCCCTCTTTAGGTAGATGTGCCACTTGCAGGCATTAGAACTTACAAGGTATGGTTACTGGTGTCTCAACTGTGTCTGCTGCCAGCACAGATCTTCTCAGAGAGAATGAGAAACCCTGGATGTTCGTAGGGACACGAGGATTCTGGACTAGTTTTGTGTGATGCAATGCTGTCATGTTAAGTTTAGAACAGAACTCTTTGTTTAAGACCCATTTAAAACAGTGGGCAACATTTGACGCATAAAGCTCTCGTGCGGCTCCATCTTGCCTCTACTGGGAGGAGTGTAGTAATTCCTGCTTATGGCAGCCAGATTTCATATGGATTTATCTGTTTGTGGGTCTGGAATTGGTTGCTGCATGTTAGAGATTCCAAGGAGCTCTGCTTAGTCCAATAGTAAAAGATGACTTTTGAAACACATTAACATGCAGAAGGAGAAGGGGTGAACATGGTCGAATGGCTGCTGTTACGGCTGTGAATGGTTTAATTGGTAGGTCTGGAACATCCCCTTGCCTGGGAAGGGTGCTGCGGAGTGTCGGGAGCAGCCCTTATCTGTGGCAGCCTGGGGGGACCTTCTGCTGCAGACAGGGGTTGCTTCTGCCTGACTGGAGTGCCCCCCACTGGCAGCAGCCCCAGGGGCAGGGAAGCGCCAGCTGGGCCAGAGCAGCCCAAATCCCCAGTGCATTGCAAGCAGGGGAACTCCAGCCTGGCTGGAGCAGCCCTAATACTTGCTCCAGCTCTCCTCTGCCACCCTCCTGCTTAAATCAGTTAACCAATTAACTGGTTAGCTAACCTAATGTTTAACCTACTAAATGGGACTTTACATCCCTATTACCTTGGATTTCATATCTTCATGGTCAAAATGATAGAGAGCCTCAGACAAAATCCTACTTATGAGCTCTCTTGAGAGCTGAATAGTATAGAAAAGTTGTTTTCTACATAGGTCGTCGTTGTATTTGTCAGTACTTTAAAACCAGTATGTAGACACACATCCTACAGGTGAGGCTCTTCATCTGTTTTATTCTTTGATTTTTTTCTCAGCTCTTTTATCTCCCTGCCAAGAAGAATGTTGACTCAATTTTAGAGGATTACGCAATCTACAAGAAATCACGAGGAAACACTGATAATAAGTAAGTAATGGCATTTTAAAAGACATGTCTTAGCCATTAAAGTGTTTTTCTGTTGATTTATTAGAATGCCCTGGTCTGCCTTTCTGGATGGGCACCACTTGTATATAGACCTCAGTCTTGGGCCCAGGTTATCCCAGGAATTTCTTAACCACAGACTTTTACTGTGGAGCGGGTCTTTGGAAAATGGTAAACTCTTGAACACTATCCACATGACTTGATCTCCTGCTCTTGTCAGCTTTGGGCTTGTTCAGTATCCTTAAGCAAGGTAAACCACTCTTGCTGCCTTCTTCTTTCCAGCTGCATCCTCTGGTGGTAGATGGTTTTCCCCCTTACAGATCCATCCTTGAGGTCTCTCATTTGTGGTCATGTGTTCAAACGTCATCTCTCTGGCTAGGTGCTTTGGCCAAGGAGTTCCAGCACTATTTTTTTTAGATAGGTGTAGAATCGAGTCAGTTAGGTCTCATGTCTGGAAACCCATTGTTCCAGCAGCAGAGAGTTAGTCAGGGTTGATGCTTCTCTGACTCTTCACTATAGTCACCAGGCCCTAGCACAAGAGGAGCGTTCTAATCCCCAAACGAAGGCTGTAGCGCAAAGTGAAGGTAACTGGTGGTTACAGGTAAAATAGACAGAAATACAACCTGGATTTGGCTGTTTGAGGCAAACATCTCCCGTTCTCACCGCCACTGTAGAAACTGATTTAAAAAAAGGGGGGGGGTAACTTGAAGTGAACCAGAATAAAGAACTTCTGTGCTACCAAAGTGTCAGGCTGCAATTTTTAAAGTCTGATTTTTTTCGAGCTTCTTTGAAAATACCGGTGTACATGTGCTTCCTTGTTCTCTCTCCTCTGTGTGTCTAAGACAAGGCTCAGGTTCTAAAGATATTATTCATAAAGGAAACTAATCTTTTGCTGGTCCATATGCAAAAACCAAATAACATTTTTTGATTTTTATACCCCAGGCCCCTCCTACTGTTGCTAAAATTGCTCATGGCTTCCCTTGTGTAGTTCTGTATTTAGTATGTGGTTTAGCTTTGTCCCAGGTGTCTATTTTAAGTTTCCTGCAGACCCTATCTTTCTAACTTTTGAGTGCTTAATTGTGCACTCTTCATTGTGTTAACTTAGTTTGTTAAGTGGATTTTTCTAGGGCTGGCCGCGGATGGGATGCTCTTTCATGCACTTGGGGTGCATGGAAAAGCCCACTCCCTGAAGCATCTGCACACTGTCTTATCCTTTTCAGTGAGCGTCTTAAAGGGCTCCTACGGGATCCTCCAAGGTGTAGAGCTTGATGCTATGTCTATTTGAAATTAGTACTCCTGTGATGCCTGTAGGAGTAGAAACACAGGGATTAGAGTTGGAGTCTTTCTAGTGTAGTCTCCTGTCTCCTACAGTGGTTGGCACTCGGTGCTTTAGAGGAAGGCTCAGGAAACCTCACACCATGCAGATGTGAGTTAATGAACCCTCCATAGAGTTCTTATTGTAATCGCCAGTAACAGTTGGCTTAAGACCTGAGAGACTTTGGTTGTCATTAACTGCTGGGATGCTTGTGTTCCAAGTGAGAGGCCCAGTTTCTTTTTCAGTCGTGTTCCTCTCGTTGGTTACATCATGGGACAGTGTACTCCAGTCTCATTAATGGCATGAGAGTGTTCCCTTTTATCAGTTTGAATCTGCCATCTTTGTTTCATCAAATGTGCCTTTGTTGTGGGTAGTTTGAGGTGTGGATTAAGTTCAGGGCATATTGATGGTCATAAGGGTGTTTAAGTCGCTTCTGTTTGGGTGGAATAATTGTTGAACTGTTTGGAAACCATCTCTGGTGGTCAAGGGGGCCATAGAGACAATGCATGTTCCAATAACGTGGATTTCCAAGCAAAGGAACCTCCCCTGCAACTTGAGAGCAGAAGACTGAAAGAGGTATGTTGGGTGGGAGGGATATGAGTTCTGAAAGATGCTTGGCTGCTCTCTCTCAATTGGGAACTCACTCAGGAGGTCAGACAAATTTTCTTCCTCCCTTGACAATGGAGTTCAGTACAGCTTGGCTGGAGTCTAGGCTGACCAGAATGAACTATACTTTAACCATCATTTCTCTCTGCTAATCTCAGGACTTCCTGAGCTTCCTTGCAGCTAATAAGTCCTTCTCTTTTGAAATCTCTCTTGGAATGTCACTGTAAATACTGGGCGAGGCTCATCAATTCTGGAAGTGTACAGGTCAGCACTGGGGCCTAAGTTGAACTTGCTGAATACAACTCATGGTGTCAAGCAGGAGTGCTGAAGTTTAGACTCAGGAGTGAAAGAGAGCTGTTTGGTGTCTGGTGCCTCCAAGGGATTCTTCCGAGAGACTCTTCTAAAGCGAGAGACCCAGCACAGATCTAGTGCAGGCACTGTAATTATTCTACAATCAGTAATGTAACTGAAGACTTGTGGACCCATGTGTATTATGGCTTTGAAAAGTATGGCTAAAGATGTTACAGTTCAGCTGCTTGAATGATTGTTTTGTTTCTTCCATCACCAAGTGCAGCATCACTTGAGCTGTCAAACCCAGTTCTGAATTAATTCCTTCAGCATTCATTGCTGAAGTTCATGTTTGTGCCATAGAACTGACAAGAATAACTTCCAAGACCTGTGTAAGGAAAAATTGTCTTTTCGTTTGGCTTTGAATGTGCTGCTTTAGCCAAGCATTTGAAGTGAGAAGGCAAATTGTGCTTTTATTCATTTAGAACTAAGTTGGCTGGAGGCATGCCTTCCTGTAGAGCCAGAATACCTCACTTTTAAAATGGTAACAGAGAGAAAGCTGTGCTAGTCTATATACTATCAAAACAAAAAAGCAGTTCAGTAGTACTTTAAAGACTAACAAAATAATTTATTGGGTGATAAGCTTTTGTGGGACAGACCCACTTCTTCAGACCATAGCCATACCAGAACAGACTCAATATTTAAGGCACAGAGAACCAAAAATAGTAATCAAGGTTGACAAATCAGAAAAAAATTATCAAGGTGAGCAAATTGGAGAGTAGAGGGATGGAGAGGGAGTCAAGAATTAGATTAAGCCAGCTATGCAAAAGAGCCCCTATAATGACCCAGAAAATTCCCATCCTGGTTCAAACCATGTGTTAATGTGTCAAATTTGAGTATAAGAGTTCAGCAGCCTCTCTTTCAAGAGTGTTGTGAAAATTCCTCTTCAGTAAGACACACAAACTTTTAAGTCATTAACAGAATGTCCCACTTCATTAAAATGTTGGCTGACCGGTTTGTGGATCAGGAGTATTTTTATGTCCGTCTTGTGCCCATTAACTCTTTGTCTAAGAGTGTGAAGTCTGTCCAATATACAAAGCATCTGGGTGTTGTTGGCACATGACATAAATGATAGTTGAGGAACATGAGACTGTACCCATGATTCTCTGAATAACCTGGTTAAGTCCAGTGATACTATCTCCAGAATACATATGTGGACAAAGCTGGCAGTGGGCTTTGTTGCAAGGAAAAGTTCCAGGACTGGCATTCCTGCGGTATAGACTGTGGTTGTGGGTGAGAATCCCCATAAGGTTGGGAGGTTGTCTGTAGGAGAGAACAGGCCTGTCACTTAGGGCCTTCTGGAGTGTGGCATCCTGATTAAGGATAGGTTGTAGGTCTTTAATAATGTGTTGCAGTTGTGGGGTCTGTAGGTTATGACCAGTGGTGTTCTGTTCCTGGCTTTTTTGGGCCTATCGTGGAGTAGCAAAACAACCTCTTGAGCTGTGCGTTTTTCTTTCTCTGGACCATCTCTTGTGAGTATTGGCTCTTCAGAGTTTTAACATTCAAGTGCACAGCTGCCTCAAAAACCACAGTCCTGTTGCTTTGTCTTGGGGCTTTTGGTTTATTTTTCTTATGATATTCCATATTTCCTTTCTGTGTGCCAGAGAATACGCTGTTAATGAAGTTGTGGCTGGAATAAAAGAGTACTTCAACGTAATGTTGGGAACTCAACTGCTGTACAAGTTTGAGAGGCCACAGTATGCTGAAATCTTAGCGGATCATCCCGATGCACCAATGTCACAAGTCTATGGTGCACCACATCTATTACGATTGTTTGGTGAGTATGACATCTTGATAGTACATAAGGCTTGACAGTGGTTAGTGTTTTGTCGTCTTTTCTGTCCTGTTAATTGCAATAAGACAGTGAATCATGGTAAAATGTCTAAACAAATGATCCTGTTCTATCCTTCAGTCATCTGTATGAAATGTTCAAAACAACAAATCACATATTCAGAATGGACACTTTCAAAACACAGTTGTTCAGGCAAGCTTGCGTAGATAAGAACCGGAGTGTCTCGAGTTAGTGACCAACTCATGCAGATCTTGGACTTGTATGGCGAAACTTGTTAGTTTGTCATGAATAATAGCAACAAATGCATGTTTCCATAATTGTGGCAATGTATTTGTTTCTTAAAACAGTGCGAATTGGAGCTATGCTTGCCTACACTCCTCTTGATGAGAAGAGCCTGGCTTTGCTGTTAAACTACTTGCACGATTTCTTGAAGTAAGTTCAGCATTTAAAAACCTGTTTTGAAGGTTTTTCAAAACCACTAAAACCCTGATCCTGCAAACACTTTATGTTTAATGTTGTACATGCGTGTGTTAATGGGGCTGTGGCCTATGTGCTTTTGGACTAATTTTTTTTCCTGATAGTATTTTAATTATCATATTGACAGGGCATATCACAGGCTGATAATTAATCTGCAACGCTGATCTGGAGAGCACTTGAATCTCTTGACAATCTTTCTTGCAGTTTTATGGTGGTGATCAGTTCTGTATAATTTGTATTTCAGGCCATTGTGCATTTCAAGACCTAGATTAACCAAAGTAGCTTAAACTTTTTTAATAACTAACCAATCTGAAAAAAGATTGGTTGGTTAATATTGCAGTGAGTCATACCTTTGTAGTAACACAGCCTTGGTAGGAGAGGTCATGTACTTGAAATTGCTTTGGAACACTTCATGTCACGACATACTACAAAATTTTTCATCATAATGGAGACAAGTGGCTTTTTTTCCATTGAAGGCATGGAAGAGAGGCAAAACATATGGCCATTGTGTTGGTTTTTTTGCCATTACTCACATTTAATAAAGTTTTTTGGTATCTGAAGTACACTGCTGTTTAAAAGCAAAGAAATTAACAAACTGTTTGGGCAGAAAAAGATCGTTTGTTCTTGCATGTGCTACTGCAAACTGCTGAATCAGGACAACTTCATCAGTAGTTCAAAAACAGTCATAAATGAGTTTTCAAAGCTGCACAAAATGTATATTTTAGTCCAGTGTGCAAAGTCCCCAGTTAAGATGAGCATCCAGTTCTATATACATGCAATCAGTCCCTACCTTGAAGAGCTTATCCAGATAGACAGGTCAGACAAAGGTTGGGGGAGGGGGGGGAAAAGAGGTGCATTATCCCCATTTTACAGATGGGAAAACAGAGGC
The DNA here is from genome assembly GCF_033958435.1 of Carettochelys insculpta. Lineage (NCBI taxonomy): Eukaryota > Metazoa > Chordata > Testudines > Carettochelyidae > Carettochelys > Carettochelys insculpta. The sequence continues at coordinate 44,197,782 of NC_134148.1, read as the reverse complement.
CAAAGGGGTTAAATGACTTATCCAAAACAGCACAGTCTGTGGCAGAGCTGGGAGCTACTATGAACCAGGTAGTTCACTGAAAGGCAAAGTTCCAGCCATTTGTTCCCTGTTGCATTTTAGAAGTCGTTGATCTGCTCTTCAATAGCAAACCAAGTCTAAGTCCCCTTCCTCTCCCCCACCCCCAATAACACTTGGAGACACTTAAGAGCTGAAATCAGCTAGGAGCTTTTTCAAGTTTTACTCTATCTTACTGGAGGACTTAAATGTGAAATCTGAAAGCGGAATGTTGATTTGCTGTAGGAGATGGATGTTGATGTCCTGTTTGTTGGAGGCTCTGACTGCTATAAAGAATCAGAGGTTCTCTACATTTTAGAAATTTTAAAATCTGTTTTAGGGTATGAAAGAATCCTTGGCAGCTCTCAAATTTGAGGACTTCATTTAGTAAGGGCCTATGCTTTGGAACGCTGGATGCATGGTGAACTATCCTGTTGTCACTGGTGTCACTGTTGTGCTTTTAATCCCCAGTGAATGCACCTCCACCATTGTCTGACTTGCTAGTATGGGAGGAAAATATCAAGCACCCTCAGCCTTGTAGGCAATTTAAATACTGAATGTTTGAAATTGCTTGGCTTTGTGCCTTAATGCAGAGAAAATAGTAGCATGTCTCTGGAGTGTGCTAATAACCTCCTTGGGGATATACTTATCTGATGGAGCTGGAAGGGACCTTGAAGTCATGAGTCCAGTCCCCTGCCCTCATGGCAGGGCATATCACCATCCCTGGCAGATTTTTTTTAATCTATTTGCCTCCACATCCCTAAATGGCCCCCTCAAGGTTTGAGTTCACAAGCCTGGGTTTACCAGGCTAATGCTTCCAACCACTGAGGTATCCCTGTCTCATTTAGAGATAGTCTTTGTACTACCACACTGTTACTATTGCTTTCTCTTTATTCCTTCAATAAAGCAATTGCTGTTTCTTAAACACTACTACGAAGGATGAACATTGACATAATTTCATAGATGAGAAGCTAATATAGAAAGTAATCCCTAAAGTTTGAAAATGTGTTAGTAAATTCCTGAGCCTCGCAGGGAGCCATACAGAACTCTAAAAATATTCCCATTTAAAAATGTAGACATGGTTGATTAGGGAGGAAGCCTGATTCTGCCTTACAAAGAGAACTTGAGTTTCCCTTTGAAGTACAGGTCGAACCTCTCTAATCCAGAACTCAGCTGGCAAAATCTGTAATCAGACATGATTTTAGTTAGCCTAATGACTTCTTCTAATGGGTGTGGCCAAGTTTCCCATGGTCCCATAAAGTTTGTTTATAGCCTCTAGTCCTGGCTGTCAGTGTTCTCTGGTGTAATTTACCCCAGTAAGCAAGGAGTGTGTTGGTAATATGCTAGAAAATATTGACCTCTCGTTGTCTGTCTGGCACCTGTCAGGTCCCAGGGGTGCTGGATGAGAGAGGTTCAACCTGTATTCAGTTTGCTGAATGTCCTATGTACTTCTACTACCCATGGTCATGAAGCTTCACATAGCACCTGTTAAGAGCCACATTTGCTTATGTAAAACGGTGGGCTACATCTTATCCATGTACTTGGATGACTGGCAGACATCCAGGAAGGACAGAGATTTGATATGAAGCTGAACTCATAATTCATACTGTACTGCAATCTGTTGCAGGTCTTGTGGCAACACTTGACTATAGCCAAATTTGTTTGACTGTATTATTTCACTGCTTGGAATTAGTTTCTAGCACATGCTGCTTGAAAGCCTGTCCTTAGTCTGTAGAAATATAGAGGTTAATTACTGAGAGATGTGACATGTTACACTGCTAAAATCCTACATAGCGCCTCTCCCAAGGCCATCTTTTGTAAGCCACAACCTAGTGCATCAGTTTGGATATACTATACCTGAAGTCTTGAGAGCGACTGGAACAGCTGTTCTGAACATGTATATTTTTCTTTCATAGGTATTTAGCAAAGAATTCTTCCGCACTGTTTAGTGCCAGTGACTATGAAGTAGCCCCTCCCGAATACCATCGGAAAGCAGTATAACAGCATGCCACTGTGTAGCGAAGTAATACTTTGGCCTCTGTCACAGTGCTGTCCATTTCTGTTTTGTTCTTTGTCCTTCCATTGCACGTCTCTTGCACAGATTATGTAAATTTAAAGTGAATAAAGTGTGTGTTTAAAATTGAACTGACATTTGTAAGTTTTAAAGTGTTTAATTTTGTGGTGTTCTGAATCAGAAGCCTGAGAAGGAGGCTTTGGGAACCCATCAGTTGGATGTAGAAAAGTACAGTTAGCATATGATTTCATTGTCTGAGCTCCTTAAAGCTTATGGGTCCATTGTTTTGGCACTAAGCTCTTGCCTAACTTGCAGTATTGCTTAGTGATAAGTGTCCCACAGGGATTGTGGTGACCAACTTCTGTTACTAATTAGTCTGACTTTCAGCTCATTTGCTTTCTTGGTGTTTGAAGTATAACGTTTATTGATCCATAAATTTGTTCCTTGCCTAGAGAGTTGAAGGATTGTGACTTTTGTATTCTAACATGATGGGAAAATGTATTATTGTATCTTGGTGTTCAGGAAATGTTGGTCTTTCAAGGAGCTATTTTACAAGTCTTCAAATAAAACTTTTTTTTATTTCAAATGTGACCTAGTCTAACTTTTTTAAATTGACCTGTGTTCTGTTTCATCTGACCACGAGGTTACATGAAAATGCAGTAACATAAATTATAAATCATATCCCTTTCTCATAGTTAATATTTTCAGATACTGTTGATTTAGTCTGTTGTTTGATTTGAGTTATTTGGAGCAGCTGGCTTTGAGTCTTACTTAGCAGTACTTATGACTCACTGAAATTGATCGCAAAGAGTGCTGAATCTTTATTCAGAGAAATCAGACTGCATGAACAGCAACTAAATCATAAGAGCTCATGAGAAACAGCGCATTTTGAAACCAATACTTTTTAAAAACAACTGCTTCTGACCTGTTACTTGTCAGGCAGCCAAAGCCTAAAATTCATTGGATTGTGACATTCAATAGATAAAACTTGAGCTTGGAATAGCACATTCTTCTCAAAGCCCCAGTGTTCCTCTTTCTCCAATAAACCTCATTGTTTCCGGTAGTCAACAGGCATCAGTCTTTCTATTTATGAGCTAGATTCTTCCCTCCAGTAGGGCATAATTCAGTTCCTGCCTACTGATAATGGCAATTCCAAAATGCATGACTGGTTTATCTTTCTACAACAAGTTGGGACAACTTTATAATGCAAATTGTGTAGTAAACTTCGTACATCTACAGTGGTGTTAATGTGTACTTCTGAATAACCTTGTGGTTCTGGACAATACACATGAAATTGCAATTCTAGTTTTACCTCTCGGCCTATTTTATGCGTGTCTTCTGGCTTCAGATACCCTGCACGAATAATACTGTTAAAATACGCTCATCCCTCGTTTAACGAGTACTTTACTCACAAGTACTCGCTATAACAAGGGACACTTACCCACCTATCAGAGGTAGCTGTTAGTCTGTATCTTCGAGAACAACAAAAGTCCTGTGGCATCTTATGCCACAGGACTTCTTGTTATACCCACCTATGTGCACTAGATGAGTGAACTTCCCCTGCTCTCTTGAGCCAGCTTGCAGGGTCCCTGACTTGAGGGGAGGCGGGGAGACCCACAGTCTTGTGGCTGGAGCCTTCTCCCTTGCTGCCCTCAGACATCAAGCTGTCTGATAGCCCTGGGGCTGGGGGAAGAGGGAGAAGGCTCTTAACCTGGTTCCCTCCCCTGCGCTGGTAGGAACGTGAAACTGACCAGCCATGAGCTGGTCCCACAAGCCATGGGGAGACTGGAACCAGCCTGCCCCTGGCTCCCAGCTCCTGCCACTCTGGGAGCCAGGAAACTGACCAGCTCTGGTGATTCCTGGCTCCCCTCCCCTTGTAAGAAAATTGGGAGTTACCCGGGGTTGCAGGAACAACCCCTGGGTAACTCAAGGGTTTACTGTATTAGTCCTCCCGCCCACCCTGCAGACCTTGCCCTTGGCCAGGTTTTAACCCCTTCCAACCTTAAACTCCCTCACTGCCCCCCCAGCAGTCCCACTGCCCCCAGGCTCATGCACCCCCTGCAGCCTCACACTGCCCCCAGGCTCAGACCTCTCCCCCACATCCCTGAACAGCCCCAGCCTTAGGCACTCCTCCTCCTCCTCCCTCAGCCTCTTCACTGGGGGTGGTAGACTGGGCGGCTCCCCCAGCCCTCCTGCTCCCAGCAAGTAACCGTCCTTAAAACCAATTAACTCAAGTGTTAAGGTTTCAGCACCGAGGCATAGGGTAATGGCTACCTCTATTGATAGACATCTGCCTTAGGCAGCAGTGTTGAGAAACTGCAAATAGCTTAACAGCCATGTGCAGCTGGGAACTGCCCAGCTGGTGACATTTAACACATTTAATGAGACCCATATTTGGTTCGCAGCCCATAGGCTGGGAGTCCCTGCTCTCCATCCACACACATACTATATCCTATTTCTGGTGCCAGACTCTGCAAATACATCAGAAAAGTACCTAAACTCAACTGGTTCATGTCAAGTTGTAGGCACTTGGAATGAACTGGGGACTTTTACCTGTACTTTAATGGGAGTTTAGTGTCGCTCTTACGAGTTTTCATGTACAAGCAGAAATCGGGGAACCAATTATGCTCATAAGTGAGGGATGAGTGTATTTAATCTGTCAGATGCGTGGGTATGATTTTTGTCTGAGCAGAAGAAAAACTAAAGTAGTATTTACACAGCGATTAAAGATACAGGCAAAATATTCATATGTTTGAAACCTGTAAAAGGGTGTTGCCAAGCACTGATGTTCTAACAGTAAGTTTGGCTCCACAAATTCAACAGATTTCAGTCATTGCTGAGTTCTAAGCCTAGTGAATAGGTGCGTATGCTTATTTAACTGTTAAAGTGGCATGTAACTGATGGCCACTTCCATTGACTGTGCCAGGCTAACATACATAACGATTGCACCACTGAGAAGCTAGAGAAATGAATACTGTTCTGTTTAATGCCGTTTCCCTCTAGCAGCCCCAACCTAGAAGCTGCCCATTCTTACTCTTCTCATCCTAACTGGAACCTCATGATACCAACTGATTCCCTGTACTTCTGTGGTTTACAGCCTGAGTGCCACTAACAAGGAGAAACGGCTGGTGCCTCAGCACAGCATCTGTAACACTCTGCATGTGTGGCTGTGTTGTGAGGGCTACAGGAGAGCAGTAGAAGGGAAATATATTAGCCCCAGATTAAACAGGTTCCTGTTTCCAGAGTAAACTAACAGAGGCTACTCCAGAACTACCAGGAATTTGCCAGAATCAATCAGGGCAATCAAACCAATTAAGCACCTGGAAGCACTTAAGTTTTCAGAGGCAAGTGAGTCAGACTAATCAGAACATCTGGGGCCAATTAAGATCCACTTGAGTGGTTGAAAAGGGCTCCTCTTCTGGTAGCTCAGTGTGTACGAGGAGCTGAGGAGAGAAGGTGATGTGGAAGATCAAGCATACGCAAGTGCTAGAGAGAAGAACCTGTGGGTAAGGAAGGGTAGAGGGCTGTGGGAAAGTGACCCAGGAATCATACCTGTCACGTAGCTGTTATTGGAAACACTTGCAGGTAAGAGAACAGGCCCCAGTTCCACCCTCTCCCCATTACAACAAGGGAACAGGACTGGTTTTGGGAATGGGGTTTGCCCTGGCCTGCACCACTTGGAGGAGCCACAGAGACGATGGAATTTGGTTTTCTCATGCTGGCCAATGATGAGACTAGCTCAACACAAAGCAAGCTGATGCCTTAGAGAGGGCTGCTGTGAGCCTCAGAGGCAAGTAAGCTGCCCAAAAGGGTGGGATCCCCCAAGGTTGAAGAGGAGCTTTCTCCCACTGTGACTGGAACAAATGTGTGTGGAGAAGAGTCACAATCTTTGTATTACCACCTGCTATTTTGCTACTTTTCTATGTTAAAGGCTTAATCTCTTGAGAAGGACTGTGTTGTGTTTGACTTCTTAATGAGAGTGACTATTCATGAATTTTTTTTTTTAATTTCCCGTTTGGCTTTGTCAGAAAGTGTGAAAATATTGAAGGACAAATGAGGTAACCTGGGTAACTATAGTCCTGTCAGCCTCACATTGATCCTGAGTGAGATAATGGAGCAGCTGAGATGGGAATCGATTAATATGGAATTCAAGGATAAGAGTTACTGCCAGTCAATGTGGGTTTATGAGAAACAGATCCTGTCAGAACAACCACCACACTGGGTCAGATCAAAGGTCCATCTAGCCCAATGTTCTGTCTTCTGACAGTGTCCAGTGCCAGGTGCCCCAGGGGGAAGGAACGGAACGGGGAATCAGCAAGTGATCCCTCCCATGTCACCCATTCCCAGCTTCTGGCAAACAGGCTCAGGACCCTGTCCCTGCCCATCCTGGCTAGCAGCCGTGGAGGGACCTCTCCTCCATGAATTCATGTAACTCTTTCTGAACCCTGTCATGGTCTTGACCTTCATCACAGCCTCTGGACAGGAGTTCCACAAGTTGACTGTGTGAAGAAACATTTCCTTTTGTTTGTTTTTAAATCTGCTGCCTATTAATTTCATTTGGTGAGTCCTAGTTCTTGTGTTATGGGAAGGAGTAAATAGCATTTCCCCTTATCTACTTTCTCTGCACCAGTCATGACTTTATAGACCTCAATCACATTGTCAAACTCACTTGATATGTAGGTGGTTTTTCTTTTTTCCTTTGAGCCCACAAGTTTGGATGGTAAAGGCGATGACTTTGATGTAATATACTTTGACTTCCAGATGGTGTTTTGTTAATCAAAGGGCTTGTCTACACTTGCCCCCAACTTCAAAGGGGGTGTTAATCAGGGCGATGGGAGACTACTGATGAAGTGTTGCAGTGGATATGCAGCACTATATTAGGCTAGTTCTCCCCCATGGCAACTTTGAAGTGTCAAACTTTAAGATGCTGGCATGTGTGTAGCTGCGGGTACGTCGAAGTGCCTGCACTACTTTGAAGTGCCTTTATCCCCAAAATTTTGGGGAGTAAAGGCTCTTCAAAGTGGTGTAGGCACTTTGAAGTGACCATGGCTACATGCACGCTGGCACTTCGAAGTTGCCGTGGGGGAGAATTAGCCTAATGAAGTGCTGCATATTCACCGCAGCACTTCGTTAGTAATCTCCCATCCGCCTGCTTAACATGCTCCCTTCGAAGTTGTAGGCAAGCGTAGACCCAGCCAAAGTGTTATGAGTAGAGAGCAATTTGAGCTGCATTGAGTTGGTCAGGTTGGTTTGTCATGGCCTTTTGGAAACTATTAACATCCTTATTTACCTCGATTGCTTAGAGTTTTGACAACTGGGTGGCCATGTCCTGGTTTACATCCTTAGTTTACCTATCATTGATGTTATTTTCAAATGCCCACTCTGTGTGTCAGATGGTCCACGTACTATGGGACCATTTCAAAGCTGGAGATATTAAAAAGATCTTGATGAGGAGAAACAGATGCCAAATATTACAGTGTGGTGAGGCAGAGCCAGGGGTTACCACATCTCATGGTGAGGAGAGGAGAAAACTGATCTGTGCAAAGTCAAAGAGTTGAAGGTGCTAACTGCTTTAAATCCACCACTGGTTCATCCTGGGCCAGCTGCAGGTTTGTATGTCTGATTTTTGCTTTGGCTTCTTTCCGACAAGCGTCTGATGCATGGATTCCCACCTTCCTTGTGAGACTGCAAGGTCCCTGCCCGCTCCCCAGTGTGTTGTTTTGAGAAGGGCAGATACAGCTCACTTTGGAAGCATGCTGATTTGCACCGATTCTCATGCAGTCTCTACTCAGGCCAAAGTTAAGCGTGTTGAATTTGCAAATGAATTCCAATGCAGATGTCTCCCTCTGTAATCTCGTGATAAAACCCTTTTGTAGAAGAAGGGCTACTTTGAAGTCCATTATGGAATGTCTTGGGAGGGTAGGATCACTTACTGGTTTGTGTGTAACCCAGCTGTACTACTGAGACTGGGTCTCATGTTCTGCTTCCCACCGAGGCTCTGTCCAGGTCTTGCTCCCTTGGCCTCCTTCTCTTACTCAAGTGTTTTGCCTTTTTTTAACGTCCTTTCCTGTTGCTCAGACTAGCCTCTTAGCTTTCCTCCTTAGTCTCTATCTGGCTGCTTCTACTTTGGTGTCCTGGTCATCATTTTAATTGTTAATATAGATGAAAAGCGCTCTCCCTGCTGGTCATCACTCATGCTTATAATCCCCTGTGTATGTCTCTAGCACCTTCATGCATTTGTATTGCTAAAAACGAAACCTTCAAAAACAGTCAGAGGGCGTTGTCAGGTTTGCTTTACTATCAGATATTCTCATACCAGTCTTTCTGGTTGCATCAGATCTTCCCTGGGTAGGGCGCTGGGGGTTTCCTGCTAACCATGCAAATCTTATCCAGTCTCCTTTCTAGTGCTGCTTGTCTGAAATGTTGATCATCAGACTTTGGAGTCAATTTCTCTGGCGGAGCAATGCCGTTTTGGCATGGAGACTGATGTGCGTACCAGTGAGTGATGAACAGGGCTCATCCTGAAGGCAATTCTTTCTTTCTTTAAACCCTTGTACTTCGAGTGGAGCATAGGTCAGCTCCAAGTCTCCTCTACTTCACTCTGTCTCAGGACAAAACTTCTGGCTGACCTCAGGAGTACCCCAGTTGTTGCCCTTCATCTCAGTTGTCCAAGGTCTTCCTCTTCTGTGTTTTCCTTGTGGGTTCCATGTGAGAGCTTGGAGGATGGTTTTCTGAGAGGGTGGCCGACCCATCCCCACTTTTGTCTCTTGAGTTGACTGTCAAGTGGTTCTTTTCCTGCTCTTTTCCACGGCTCCTTGTTTGCAAGCAGGTCCTGCCACGTGCTGCAAAGGATGTACCTCAGGCATTTATTCTGAATGTCTGGAAGGACAATATGAGAACATAAAAACGGCCATACGGGGACAGACCAAAGGTCCGTCTAGCCCAGTATCCTGTCTGCCGACAGTAGCCAATGCCAGGTGCCCCAGAGGAGGTGAAGCGAAGACAATGGTCAAGTGATTTGTCTCCTGCCATCCATCTCCTGCCTTCGACAAAAGGCTAGGCACCATACCTTACCCCTTGCTAATAGCCATCTATGGACCTAACCTCCAAATATTTATCGAGCTCTTTTTTAAACTCTGTTAGAGTCCTGGCCTTCACAGCGTCCTCTGGCAAGGAGTTCCACAGGTTGACTGTGCACTGTGTGAAGAAAAACTTTCTTTTATTAGTTTTGAACCTGCTACCCATTAATCTTATTTGGTGTCCTCTAGTTCTTATCGTATGGGAACAAGTAAATAACTTTTCTGTATTCACTTTCTCCACACAATTCATGATTTTATATACCTCTATCATATCGCCCCTCAGTCTCCTCTTTTCTAGACTGAAAAGTCCCAGTCTCTCTAGCCTCTCCTCATATGGGATCCGTTCCAAACCCTTAATCATTTTAGTTGCCCTTTTCTGACCATTTCTAACACCAGTATATCTTTTTTGAGGTGAGGAGACCACATCTGCACACAGTACTCAAGATGTGGGTGTACCATAGTTTTATATAGGGGAAGTATGATATTCTTCGTCTTATTTTCTATCCCTTTTTTAATTATTCCTAACATCCTAAGAGACTGATGCTATTGCTAGTCCAGGTGCGAAGGCATCTGGCATCTGAAACTAAAGCTTTCACAGGAAGTCCAGGTCTGTAGGATACCAGGAATGCAGGATTTGTCTGGCCATTAAGCAACAGGACAGAATAATGGTCAAGGCAGAGCTTTGTTGCCCTGGGGGACTTGCCAGAAGCAACTGTGCCTGAGATCCTCTGCTGTGCCCAGTGGACATGGAGAGCCATGGGTGCTCTCGAGCAGGTGCGACGTGGACGCGCTCAAGAGAGCGTGAGTAGCAAGGTGCTGCCAGGAGGAGTCCTTGACTTTGCAGATCACTCCCTCTGCCCTCCTTCCCCCGCCTTGCTCCGCTAGGTCCCAGATCGGTTAATCTGCTGGGCACGCTGCAAAATGCAGCTCCTCTCGGGCAACCGAGCAGGGTGTGAGCTGAGGACAGGTGGCGGCGGCGTCAGGCATGGGTGTTCTTTCTGTGCTCCAGAGGTGCAACACACAGGTTTTAACACAGACCAACAAATACCAGCTGATCACTTTTGCCCAGAATTGTGCGGTCCCCGGGCTGGGCTATTGCAAAGGAAAAGGCAAAGAGGAAAAATCTCGAGGACCAGCAAGCGGCTCTTTAAATGGAAATAAGGACTCAGAGCAAGTATGTTCCTGCAAGTTGCCATGGAAACTCTAAATTACTTGAGGAGCAGCATATATTTGCAAGAGAGGCTGGCTTAGGAGATGTAGAGGGCTCAGTCCGGAGGGGGCCAGTTGCCCTGGGTGGAATCTGAGAGTGTGAAGCGGATTGTGCTTCAGGCTCTCCCGGGAGGGCTGTAGGAGCAGAGGCTGAGTGGGGACATGAGGAGCTACAGGTGCCATACAGAACATTTCTCAGAGCTTGGGCATTGTTACTGTGTTCCTCGGAGTGCAACATTCAATGAATGGCTTTGAGACTGTCATTAGCAGCTGCGTTCTATTTCTCTTGGCTAACATCCAGCAGGCGAGCCAAAACTGCACTCTGAATTAGAGCAATGGATTGGCAGTCTGCCAGCCTTCCAGCACCCCGAGTCTGCAAAATGGGATGTTGTGCGTGCTGAGTACAGAACTGCTGCAATTATTCACTTGTTCCCTTGGTGGGAACTAGACTCCAGCATGTTCCCTTTGGGAAAATACAAGTGATGCTGCTGTAACAGAGCTGGGCAGAGCAGGGGAGTTTGGTGCCAGGAATTAAAATGGCCTTGAATGGAGTGGAGGCAAATATGAGTGCGACCAATGAAATAGCAATGGTGATTTTCTGGTTGAAAATGCTGGGTGACATTACGCCCCATGTGCTTCATAGAAATGTTGCTGGGCTATGAAAGAGCATAATGGAGATGCATTTTATGCAGGACGGTCCCTGGGAGTTATCATTAGAATGGCTGTGATTGACTTATTATCCTATTTATACATGTATCAGTTCTGAGGTCAGAAACCTGGATTACGCGTCAATCACAAAAGTGCTTGCACCTGGGGAATGCCCACCAGGCACTGGGCAAGCTGCCTGGCTGGGCCATTCGGAAGGACAATAAGGTTTTGAACGTACAGTACTAATCACTCTCCTCGCTGAGAAGTTTCCTGGGATGCTGCTTTGGCACTGTAAGATCATGTGGTCCTGTCTCCTGGTGCAGCAGACCATCGTGAGCTGATATTTTTCCACTGGTGGGGATTAAACTGAGAAGCAGAAGATTGCTGTGCAAGGCTGGGGCACGAGGTGGTCGTGGCCTTTCTCCATTGCTTCCCTTCCAAGGAGGGAAGACTGCTGAAGAGAAGAAAAACACGCGTTTGCCCTTGGGGGCTAATCCCAGCCCCGGCACCGACCCCTGCTTGGCTGGGGAGATGCCAGGGCCCCTCTCAGCCACCGCTTCCATCTCTGTGAGGTGTGGATAACTATGTGCGTCGCAGACAGCCCAGGCTGCTGGGTGGCTAACCGCTGTCCAGAGCTGGGCGCATGCCCGGAGCAGCTGAGTGTTTGCATTTACTATTTAGGCCATTGAGAAACTCGATTTGAGCCCATCTGGGTCACTCGTGCCACTGGGCTGTGTTTGTCGGGGGTGGGGAAAGTTGGAGCTGGCCAACTGCTTAAATCTTCACCGGCTCTGCAGCGAGCGAGGGCAGCTGGCTTCAGCTGAGCGCTGCAGATGTGTACGGCTACGGAGCTGGCCGCGGTGTGCAGTGCCCTGGAATTTGGGCCAAAGTTACACAAACTCCTGCTGCTGATGTGAGCAACTTTCTGGGGACACTTCGCCTTTAGACTGAACATCAGCTCCTCTCCAGCTAAACCTGGGAGGCGTCGGTAGGACGACGCGGAGGAGAAGGGCCAGGCGCACCGCTCTGGCTGTGCGGGGTGAGTGTGGGGTGGGGCGTCTCCCTCCTTTGGAAGAACTCAGACCTCCCCAGAGAGAAGCACTACAGGGGACCGGCCCTCCTTGCTGCTTGCAGCCCGTGGCTCATCTGCACATCACAGAAGCAGCAGCAGCCCCTATTCTGAGATAGGGGGTTCTGAAACGGGCTTTGCCCTTGAGCACAGCAGAACTCAGCAGTGACAGCAATTCCCCCAAGATGGATCAGCACCAATCACGTGAATAGGATCTTTGTTATTCTGGCAGCACCCTGCATCGCTGAGAGAGAAGGAGCGTCCTTCTTTGTTCATTTCGAGTGTCCCGCAACCAGCACCTGCTGCAGCCTGTGTCTTGTCAAGAGTTTCTGTTTCCAAAAGACTGAGCCATTTCCTTCCGGTAGCCAGGCCGAGCCAAAGAGAATGCAGCTAGGGAAAAAACTGATTGCTCCCCAAGGCTGTTAATTAAAAAGAAAAAAAAATTATTTACTTCCTGGATACTCTGTGGACATCAGCCTTTAATAAGGACAACACAACACATTGGGAACTACCAGCTAGAAGAACTTCTAAAACCTCTCCCAGTCCCAATTAATGTAAATAGCAGACTGTGGGACTCGGTGGAGAAGTCATGTAGAGAGGGGCTCTACAGCAAAGGCTGCTAAGGACCTTGCTCTCCACACCCTTTTGGGAAGGGGGAAGAGTGAACCTGCTCTGTGAACGCAAGAGGCTGTGCTTCCTCCCTGCGCACAAACTCTCATTTTCAGTGGGGCTCAAATTTGTTATGTTTGCAGCCTGCAGGCAGAGAAATTAGATGAAACAGCAACTCCTCTGGCTGGGAGGCTGCATCGTACTTCGTTTCTCAAAATTCAGAGCAATACCACCCACCCACCCCTGCCCTAAACAGACAAAGCAGGCGGCTCCTCAAAACACGGCACAGCTCATCCCACCTGACTCTATGCCCAAAGGGAATGGGCATGTGTATACCCCGGGGGATACACAGAAGTCAAGTCATTTTGGTATTTGCCTATTTTTGCAACAGGCTACATAAAACGCACTAGTGAAGTCAGTACATGCTGAAATTTCACACAGACAGAAAATGAGAAAGCAAGCAATTTTCAGTGATGGTCTTCATTTTTGTGTCTGATTTTGTGAAGAAGTAACATTTAAGTGACGCCAACGTTGGAGGTAAGCAAGACAACTCTGACTCCTGAAAGGGGTACAGTGGTCTGGAAAGGTTGAGAACACTGCCCGAGGCTGGCTGGCTGTCAGCTGACTCTGCTAAGCTCAGCTCACCCAGCTCTACAGAGCCATGAACCTTCACGCGAGACTGGAAACTCCCCCCGGCCCAGCGTTGAAAGTGACAGCTCACAATGTCAACCGAGTTTTCCATCCGCGCCCAGATTGCTAGAGTTTGGCTTAAGGGCAGTGACTGGCCAAAGGCTGCGAATGAGCTTTGGCTGGTTGTTTCCAACATGACCGCACTGTCCCCCTTGTTACAGACTGCACCCCGCCCCGAGCCGTAGGAGAGGCTGCATCACAGCACGCGGCTAACGCGTCCTTTCTCTGGTGCGGGCAGCTGTAATATCCTGCCCCACGCATTGTTTCACCTTTTTCCTTCCTTCGCTGTAATCTGGTTTCCTGTCTTTGGTGGGGCTGGCACAGGCTTGCTGTGATTTTACTCCCCTCGGTGTCCCCAGGCTGTTTTAGTTCCCGCTTAGCCTAACCACTCAGACATTGTATGAAATCCAGTTATTCCTCTGCCCTCTCAGCCTGTGCTGTTCCACAAAGCTCGGCTTCCCTGCAGCCAGCGGGCGCTTCGCTGAATGTCCATCCTTCTGCCCTGCAGGAGGAATGCGCTGGAACGAGCGTCTCGTTGTCTGATGGCGGATTGGAGCTGCTGGTGTTCCCAGCAGATTGACTTGAAGGACCCAGCCAGCACCTCTGGCCTCGTTTACCACGGCAACCTTCTGGGTGAGGCTTGAATTCTTTTGTGTCCGTGCTACCTGTGCTCTGTGCGCGTGCTGGTATGATGACCAGTTGTGTGCAGTGTTCGGCATGCATTTGTTTCTTTGCTTCCCTTTGTGGCTTCCCCAGGGCATGGTGGCTTTGCAGGTCAGCTGAGTGCTGAGGGACCCGGATGCCTTTTAGGCTATGGCCTGCTAACAAGGAAGTGCCTTTCTTTTCGTAATAGTTGTAAAATAACTTAGTCTGTGAGCTGGTAACCAGGGATTGTAGTTTTCTGTGCTAACCCCCCTCCCCAACCCTGGAAAAAAAATCCACATTTTACAGCAGTTAAAATGAGGTGCTGAATTTTAGTTTCTCTAGCCACAATGTACACAAGAATCAGTCGAACACAATGTTGTAATGTTAGATTTACAATTTTAAGCCGGTTCAAACCCTACCAGTACCACACATTGTAATAAAATACAATAAATAGAACGATCCGGTCTTGGTCCCTTGTTTCGTTTTGTTACTTTTGTTGATGGCCCTGCTGCTTCAGCCTCTCGTTTTTATTTCCTTTCCATTCAGCATGTTCCATGTGCACTACAACTGTCCACCATTGCATGTCAACTACATCCTTGCTGAATAGGTACAGAAGGAGTACATAACCGTCAGGGTGAACATTTTTCTTGCCAGACTCAGTGACATGCCTTTAGAGGGGATTTTTAAAGTTTTTGTCATCTTTGCATAACTTTAATCACTACAGCGGGACACTGACATGAAATCTGAGATGCACTAAAACATGAAGCCCTGTCTGTTTTTGAGTAACATCCATACACCAGAAGCAGTTTACTGGAGTAAAATATATGGAGACACATATCTCATAGAGCTGGAAGGGGCCTCAGAAGGTCATTGACCCCAGTCCCCTGCCCCCTTGGCAGGACCAAGCAACATCCCCTTTTTTTTATTAAAAAAAAAAAAAAAGCAGCAGATCCCTAAATGGCCCCTTCAAGGATAGAACTCACAACCCTGGATTAGCAGGCTGATGCTCAAACCACTATGCACATTGACAGTGCAATGAAAACTCACTCATAAGCAGGGAAGTTTCATTTACTGAATAAGAGACACTAGTGCTTCCGGTAATATTTTAATTTTTTTCCCCAGATGTAAAAACTAAAGATTCCTTGTAAAAACACAGACTCTGCATTTTCCCATTCTAAACAGATTTCTAGGATCCCTGTTGACAGCTGTGGACAAGCAGATCAAAGCCACTTCAGCATACACTTGTAATTTGCAGAAACAAACAGTCCAGTGCCTTTAGAGTCCAAAGTTGCTAGGAAAGGGATGAGTTGGAAGGACACAATTCTGGATGAGCCCACGAAGTTCAGTCCCCTGGGGCTGATGATGTAGTTATTTCTTGCATGCAGAGAGATAAGGAGCTTATTCCTGCGAATAAACAAATGATGGCAATACCATGAAAACCCATACTTCCCCAAAGCCCATCAAAATCTACACGTCTTTCCATTGCTCCCAGTGAGCACTGGATCCGCTCTGGTGCCATGTGAGAAGTATTCTGAAGTCCTGCCTATGGTGAATTGGCTAGTGAGTTGTGTATATGAGAAATGTAGCTAAGGTGCCTGAACCAGAAAGCATATTAGTGCAGTCAGAGGAAGGCCGCTCCTGTTCTCTGAGCGCCGATGTTGTAAGTAACAGGGGTATTTCTGCAGAGCAGTCTCCAACCCACATCTCAATTCTCGTCAATAGCCCCATTGGTGTCTCTCCGCAAATGCAACTTTGAGCACTAACTCCAACAGACATCTAACCAATGACCAGCTCCACAAGCTTCCATCGCGTGGCCCATACATCAGTGATGGGCAACCTGCAGCCCATCAGGATTCTATGTGTGGCCCACCCATGCAGGGTTGCCAGATTCCACTGGTTTCTATCTGTGTGGCTTGTCCCCTACCAGTGTTACTGCAGTGACAGGCATGCAAAGCCTGGGCCTGTGCTGGGAGGTGCATTCTGTTTGCACGCAGCATTGGCTGTGAGAGCCGGGCGCTCCTTCTGCAGCCAATCAAAGTGCTGCTACGGTTCAATTGGCATGTGCTGCGAATTCCAGGTTCACTAGTGCAGTTAGTAAAACTGCCCGTCTTGGTTATGACGATCTTGCAGCCCAGTGAGATGAAGGAGGGCCACTCACGGCCCGCTTATTATCCTCCACTGCCCATCGCTGCTGTGCGTACGCTTCAGGATTTTTGCCAAACTGTTTGGACCTGCTTATGAATTAGTCTCTCTATGGCAGGCTAAAGAAACAACCTTAATCTGCCTGCTAAATGAGCGTGTCCCATGGAAGCTCATCACCAAATAAATCATTTTGTTAGTCTTTAAAGTGCTACATTTCTGCTGCTTTGTTCTGCTGGAGTACAGACTAACACGGCCCTCTCTGTCACTAAACCAGCTGCAGTTATACTGTTTCTGTTTTGGGAGATAAAAGCAGTGAATTTACAAGATCTGTTATGGAGAGTGGTATTTTTGTTTTTTCAAACGCAAGCTCTCTCTGCTAGTGTTACCGAGTGGATGGGAGCAGAATTCACTTTGCATCACGTTCACTCCTTGTCTTGGCATAATTTTATACTCATAAGCTCAAAGAATCTGGAAAAACAGAATACAGTAACCCCCGATCTAAGTGATTTCAATTGTGCTTAACTTGCGTTAATGCAAGTTGAAATAATGGGATTCCCAGGTGCTGGTGGCTGGTGGGAGCACAGGTCCTTTGCCAGCTCCCTGCTCCAGCCTCCAGCTCCTGCAGCTTGGGGAAGCCAGGGAGAAGCCTCTCTGCCATGGCTGTCTGCTGCCCAGCTCCCCTAGCTGGGGGAAGCCCAGCAGGCAGACAGCTGTGCCACTGTGGGAGTCAGGAAACTGACCAGCAGAGGTGTGACGCCTCTATGGCAAGGTGGGCGGGGACTGTAGTCGGCTCAGCAGGACGGAGGGGTGGGTTGGCCCAAGGGCCGTAGGCAGGCTCCGTGGTATTTTAGTGCAAGCTACAGCCTCAAAGGGCTCTCTGAGACCAAACCCATGTGCCCTTTGCCAGGTGGCCGAAAGAGGCTTGTACAAGCTCACTGAGCCTGACAGTGTGGCTCAGGCTAGCTGCCGAGGCTCAGACCCCAGGGCACCAGGCTGCTGTGACCACCCTGCTGGTTTTAGTGTGCTCGGTGAGGCTGAGCTATTATGAATCTGTCAGTCTGTGCTGGGCGACACGCTTTCTAGCTGCAGTGTGGATGTAACTTGTGCAGGTCCCCCATCCCCGGCACTAACGGAGCACCTCACAGTTCTGGGCGAGGACGTGTCTGTCTGCATGGCTGCAATCACAGGACTGGGCCAGAGTCAGACATCAGACTTTGCCCAGAGTCTTCTTGAAAAGTGTCTGGATTCTGTGGCTCAGTTGAAAGTGTTCTTAGTAACTCACTTGTCTGGAATCGACCCAGACTGCGTTTCCACAACAACACAACACAACACAACACTCGGGTTGTTCGCGAGGCGGGTACCTCAGTCAATCTCTGTATCTTTGCAGGCTACCATAGCAACCGCTGCCTTGGCCTCAGCAAATTTTATATCCCATTACTGGTGGGTGCATTAGTGCTTCGTGCATCGTACACTGCTGAGCAATGTTGTTTTTAAAATCTTAGCCGGTAAATGGACAAACAACTGTGTTAAACCCTAAGGAAGTTAAATGTAAAACTTTAAAAGGCTTTAATAGTAACCCCTTTTTTGAAGAACATACGATAAATAATCCAAATAACATTTGCTTGTTGGCATTCACGCTAGGTTGTTTCAGCCCTAGCAGTAGTGTTCCTTCCCAACAGATTTCTGCCCAGCCTGGCAAAGTGTGTGGGGCTATGAGCTGCTGGGTAAAGTGCAAAATCCTTCCTTCTAGCCAATGCTAGGTGTAAGGAATGTGAAGACTCATTCTGGTGGTGCTTAATATGGTGTCTGGATCTGCCACTGCTGCCGTGGGTCTGTCCCATAAACAGGAGAAGTTGGAGTGGCTATTTCAGTCTATGGTTTTGTCTGGTAGAGTCTAGCATCCAAGGGAAGAGAGAGAAGGCGCTTGCCAATAGCCTAGCAGCCTATACTTCAGGGTCTTTAAGAGACAACACGGGAGCCAAGCAGCCAAAATACCTCCAGCCAGCTCTCATGGGGAGTTGGCAAACCCGTTTGAATAAGGCAGGTTAGACTGGGTGAAGGAGAATGAAGGTCCTTCAGACACAAAGGAGGTTCTGGGCTGGTTAGAAGACTGTAAATTGATTCCATTCCTGCTTCGGAGTAGAGAAGCCAAGCTACTTGAGCTTGTAACAGAGTGCTTGTGTGGGTCAGACCCACTTCTTCAGATTATTGGAGCAGAGCACTGGAATCTAGGATTTATATATCCAGGACAGAGGGGAGGAGGAAACAAAGGGGGTTGCTGGTCACTAGTAGGACCAGTGGAGGAAGCAAATTCAGTTAAGTAGGATGAGTGCCGTTCCTGCGAACATCAAAGGTGGGGAAATTGTCCTTGTAATGCAGAAGATAATTAAGATCTCTGTTAAGGCCTAGTTTAAATGTGTTGAATTTGCAAATGAATTCCAATTCAGATGTCCCCTTCTGCAATCTTGTGGTAAAATCCTTTTGCAAAAGGCTGATTACTTTCAAATCCTTTATTGAATGTCCAGAGAGGTTGCAGTGTTCTCCTGTAGGTTTAAGTGTATTCCAGTTCCTGATGGCAGTTTTATGTCCATTCATTCTTTGGTGCAGAGACGGTCTGGTTTGTCCAGTGACCCTGGCAGAGGGCACTTCTGGCATGTGATAGCATATGTCACGTGAGTGGGCATACAGGTGTACAAACCACTGAGGTGGTTAGGCCCGGTGATCGTGTCACTAACACAGGTATGAAGCCAGATGTGGCAATGAGGGTTGCTGCAGGGAGAGGTTCCTGGTTTAGCGTTTCTGTGGTATGGTGTGTGGCTGCTGGTATTTTCCTGAGGTTGGGTGGTTGTCTGTGGGAGAGGACAGGCCTGTCACCCAGGGCCCATAAGACTGAGGGATCATGTTCCAGGATAGGTTGTAGGGTATCAATGGTGCGCTGGACGGGTTTAAGCTGATGGCTGGAGATGATGACAAGTGACTGTCTTTGGTGTCTCTCTGCAAGCTCCACAAACTCATTTCTTGGACACTGAGGGCTGAGTTGAGCAAACTGTGCAAACTGCTGCTTGACCGCTGCCCTTTCTGTCTGGCTCATCTCTCAGCTCTGGCCTTCAGCGAGCTTCTTTCTTGTCCTTGTCAAGTCTTTGGTGCCTGACTGTGTTTCCATTTTGCACATCTCTTAGTGCGTCCTCTGGTTTGGCGCTTGTTGCATTTGATGTGTGACCATCTCACTGCTGGCTCTGTAGTTGGGGAATAATTTCATCATGTGCAGAAGACTGATGTACATTTCACCAGTATTTTTGTTTAGCCCTCTCACGGAGTGTGTCTAGCGCTTTGCTAGTGGAATGGCAGTGTGGAGTGTTACCAGGTACTCCTGGTCCCAGGGGTGTCCTGCCACCTGACAAGGAGTGGGGTCCGAGCCTACCCAGTTAGGTAGCAGGAGCATGTTCACTGAGGTGGCCTCTGACCTGACCTCCACTGCAGAGAGCGTGGGAGCCAAGCATTCCCCCCAGCCCCTGGGAATGCCTAGCTGCTAGAAACAGCCAGACACAAATGGCTTAGAACTGCTCAACAGTTAACTTCACCTGTGCCATCTCCGCCGCCCCTGCAAAGAGAAGCAGCAAGTCATGGAGGGCCTTCCAGTGAGACATGAGGGAAGTGATTCACAAGGGCCCGAGAGATAGTGGCTAGATGTGAGATCCCTCTGCCAGCAGGAACCTGCTTCTCAGAAACTGACAGCACGTTGTCTGTCACCTGCTCATGCAGCTCAGTGCAGCCCCAGCACACTGGAAAGTTGGCTCCCAGGGCTCCAGCCCCGGAGTTGGCACCTCTGTAAGGAGCCACGTATTAACTCTAAAGAGCCATATGCAGCTCCAGGCTGGCCACCCTTGAGATAGGGACTTGGATTTTACATTGGGGGGGTGCCTGGGCTGCATTTTTGGGGAACCTTTAGGTTCTCTGAAGCTTCTGGCTGCAGAAATGGAGTCCACTACCTTATTTGGTACAACCCCAGTGATTAGTTTGTCTCCATTTGGATTTTCAAGGTTAAGTCACAAGGAAAAGGCTAGACACATCCCTGTCCCATTAAAATGCCAGCAGAGATTCCTCCTTTTGTTCCAAACGGTCACTCGGTTAACAAGGGACTTGCCCAAGTTCCCACCCAGTTCATTGCTGGTTCCTGGTTTATGCAATGGGGCTCCATCTGCAATGTCACTCAAAGGCCGTGTCTACACTAGCCCCAAACTTCAAAATGGCCACGCAAATGGCCATTTCAAAGTTTACTAATGAAGCTCTGAAATACATATTCAGCACTTTATTAGCATGCGGGTGGCTGCGGCACTTCGAAATTGATGCGCCTCGCTGCCGCGCGGCTCATCCCAACAGGAGCTCATGGGAATAAGGGGACTTCGAAGTAGGCGGGGTCCTTTCGAAAAGGAGCCCCGTTGGGATGAGACGCGCGGCGGCGAGGCGCGTCAATTTCGAAGTGCCGCAGCTGCCCGCATGCTAATGAAGCACTGAATATGCATTTCAGCACTTCATTAGTAAACTTCGAAATGGCCATTTGCGTGGCCATTTCGAAGTTTGGGGCTAGTGTAGACACGGCCAAAGTCAT
Organism: Carettochelys insculpta; assembly: GCF_033958435.1. NCBI lineage: Eukaryota > Metazoa > Chordata > Testudines > Carettochelyidae > Carettochelys > Carettochelys insculpta. Next base: position 44,177,014 of record NC_134148.1, on the reverse strand, counting down.
CCTGTCCATAGGATGGACTGGGGCAACTGCCCTGGGCTTTGGGAGGGCCCCACGTTTCAGGGGTACCTGCAGTCTGTTACCAGATGTGCCTGTTACTCTGGGGTATGCTCATTTGTTTGGGGTTACGGTGGGGGAGGTGAATAATTCTATCATGCTAATGGCCATTTCGAAGAATACTAATAAGGCACTGAAATGCATATTCAGCACCTCATTAGCATGCTGCCGGCTGCGGCACTTCGAAAGTGCTGCTTTTCACTGCCGCGCAGCTCGTCCAGACAGGGGCCCTTTTCGAAAGAACCCCACCAACTTCGAAATCCCCTTATTCCTATCTGCTGAGGGGATTTCAAAGTTCCCGAGGTCCGTTTGAAAGGAGCCTGGTCTGGACGAGCTGCGCGGCAGTGAAAAGCGGCAATTTTGAAGTGCTGCGGTTGGCGGCATGCTAATGAGGTGCTGAATATGCATTTCAGCGCCTCATTAGTATTCTTCGAAATGGCCATTAGCATGGTTATTTTGAAGATTTCTCTCAGTGTAGACACGGCCTCAGTGGGCTGCTTGTGACACTAGCGTTCCTAAGGAGATTTACTTCTCCCTCCCGCAAATTCCTCCCCACTGGAGCTATTCTGCCCAACCCGGCGTCCACAGGATCAAGTTCTTCCCACCCTGGAGTCAGGTGAACACCCACTTCTCCCTCTCTCTCTCTCTTTCTCTCTGCCAGAGCTTGTCTGAGAGGACTGGTTAATCAGCACTTACATCTGACACTGTCTATGTCCCTGCCCTCAGTGGGCTGGTTGCACAGCAGTGCCAAGCTGTGGCCCTTCTGTGCCCTTAGACTCAGTGGCTGGGTTAAACATCATTCTCAGCTGCCACCGTCATATGCCACCACGCTGGTTCAGCATCCCCTCCCCCATCCCCACTTTCACAGCATAATTGTTCTATTAGTGACTCTGTCAATGGGCAAACCCCACAGGAGTTCTGGGCACCGCGGGGATCTTTTAGCTTAGGTACAAGAAACCTTGTTGTAGAATGAATGGGGAAACCAAAACAACACCCCTGAGGAAGAGTGAGCCAGAGAGAAAGAAAAAGAGAGAGAATCAACCAGTGTAACAATGAACGTTATTTATTTCTGGGTAGTGAATATATATTTAACAGTTACAATAGTAAAATGAACTGATTGCACTTCTAGCAACATTATATACGCCATTATGTGCCATCAATGCCCTGTCACGATGTACATTGGACAGACTGGGCAAAACCTTTGCCAAAGAATAAATGGACACAGAGCAGACATCAAGAAACTCAATACGCATAAGCCTGTCAGTGAACACTTCAGCGGAGTGGGCCATTCTGTTAAAGACCTGAGAATTTGTGTCCTTGAGCACAAATAATTTAAAAACAGATTAGAGCAAGAAATTTGTGAATTGGAATTCATATTCAAATTTGACACATTAACATGTGGTATGAACAGAGGCACCAATTACCTGACACTTAACAAGGACTGCTTCCCTTCCTTTGATGCTTGCAATTATCTCAGGCAGGACAATTAACATCCCCCCACCCCTCATCCCCCTCCTAAGTATTTGATTTGTCAGTTTTTATTCCAGTTTTTTTTTTTTGGTCCTCTGTACTTAGAAATGTCAGTCTGTATTGGAAATGTGATTGATCTGATGAAGTGGGTCTGTCCAACAAAAGCTCATCACCGAATAAGTCATTTTGTTAGTCTTTAAAGTGCTACATTTCTGCTGTTTTGTCTTGATTACAGACGTTAGGGTTGGCAAACCATCTAATTAATTACATAAGGCAAGGTTGGGAGGCTATGCCTAGAGAAATCTCACCACTCCATGAAGCTTGCAGTCATTGGGGGTCCCAGCTGGTGGATCCAGAGGGCAGGAGACAAGCAGAGCCCCCAGTGTGATCAGGCAGGAGATGATGAGGTCTCAATGAAACTGATGTAGAGTTTACATCCGGGTATCAGACCCATTCCTCGAGCAAGGGTAGGTGTTTTTGTAGAAATGGGACAATGGTTCAGAAAGAGCACTGGATTTCATTATGGATAAACAGAGGTTCACACATCTCATAGAGCTGGAAGGGACCTCAAGAAGTTGTCAAGTCCAGTCCCTTGCCCTTTCAGCATGACCAAGCACCATCCACTTTTTAAATCTATTTACTCTACATCTCTAAATGGCCCCCTCAGGGACCGAGCTCATAACCCTGGGTGTAGCAGGCCGATGCTTAAACCACTGAATTATCCTGAGAATGATCATACCTAGTTGTGGGCGATGTTCCCTGAACGAGCTCACAGTGCAATTAGGCAGTTTCAGTATTTGGGTATGAATAGGATGCATGACTAGAATTGGTCTGATAATGACTAATTTGGAGGAGAGCAGGCCTGGGTTTATTAGCATCTGGAGCAGAAATTTCCCATCAGGCAGTGCTTCTCCGCTTTTGCTATCCCATAGGTCAGTGCGGTTCCCGCTTTGGAAGAGCTGTTCTCCATTCAGTATGCTAATAGAGACATCTTTCTGCTCTATCTCCAACGCACACGAGGCTGGGGGTGTTTCCTGATTCCAGTCACCCTGGTTGGTGGGATTTAGGTGTGTCCTCCTCTGCCAGTGTCTGTGTTTTGTCTGTGATTCAAGCCGAGGCCCCGGGAAAGGAGATTTGTTTTCCATGAGCATGGTGCCCAGGCTCCCTAAGAGCACAGGGCTGGCAGTCACGCTCTGGTTCCCCCAAAGCACAGAGCTCATCAGTAACAGGCCCAGAGCAGCTTGGAGGGTTAGCCCTGGCTGCGAGCTGGGTGCTTTGTTGATTCATGCTGCACACCAGTGTGTAGTGGGTGCAGCAGCCACCAGATGGCAGGAAAATGCTGCCCTGCAGGGTTGTTTTTGCAGCAAGCTCCAAGTTACTGCTCTGTGGCCAAGCACTGCCAGGAGAGTACAGTGGAAAGTTTCGCTCTGCACGGCGGTGCTGGTCAGGACCAGGACCAGGACCAGGACCACCTCTGTTAGACAGAGCTTCGTAACCTGAGATTAGGGGCCAGGGAACCAGAGTGGGGCCCCCTCGTGTGACTTTTCTGTTTGCTATTCCTCTGTGATTTCACCAGGAACTGGCTGGGTCCTGGGTGGGCAAACTCAAGGGCCCGACTCAGGCCTCTGGTGTGGCTGCTCAAGGCCCCGTGTGCCAAAGGCCCCATGTACTCCTGGTGGGCAGGAGGGCGCGGCAGGACTCGCACAGCCTCTGGAGAGGGCTTTGGGAGAGTCCAGCTCCCTGCGCAGCAGAGACAGCTCACAAGCGTGTTGGACAACAGGGAAAATCTGCCCCTGCCTCAGGGATGTTCCAGACCCAGCCTGCAGAGTGCCCTGCTGTGAGCCGCAGGCACCCAGCAGGGAGCCACTTTAAAGCAGTGTGGGGCAGCCCCAAGCTGCTTTAACCAGCTTCTTGTTCCATGTATCTTCCAGCTCCAGAGCCAGATTGGTCAGTTTCTGGTTTCCGGCTTATAGAAGCTCAGCGATTTTGTTGGAGGGCGGCAGTAGCGCATGAAACCTTCCCCTCCTCTCAGCCTCTGGAGCAGAGAGCCCCCTGGCGCGGGCTTGGCCGGCCTGGGCTGCAGCAACAGGAGCCTGCCTTGGAGGGATGCTGTCCAGGAGCTGCACAGGGCAGCGCCTCCCAGCCACAGCCTGTCTCGGGCACCCCAGGTCCTCACTCCCAGAAACTCCCTGTCCCAGGTCACCACCCAAACCCTTGGATTCGCGCTCAGGTCATGACTCCCTACCAGACCCTCCCCCTCCCCCAGCCAGAATCGTCTCTTGCCCCTACACTCCTGCCCAGACCCTGCTGCTTGAGCCCTCGCCCCAGTCACAGCTCCCTCCTTTGCCCAAACTGCCTGCATGGCTCTCCAGGACACTCTGCCCCACGGAAGAGGGAACGGCATGGGTCACCAGAGGGGCCTGTCATGCCGGGGGTGATTTCACTGGCATCCCAAGAGCTGGAGCAGGGATCCCAACTCCCCAAGGCTGGCGCCAGGCCGGGCTATGTGGGGCTTGCTATGCGTAGGAGGTAGGGTCACCAGCTTTCTAATCACACAAAACCAAACATCCTGTCGGCCTTCCTGCTAACGGCTCCCACCCCGGCGTGGGAGGAATTTTATGTGAGCCTGTGTGGGGGTGTTGTGTGACATGGTGGTGGTGTGCGACAAGGAGGTGTTGTGTGACACAGGTGTTGTGCAATACGGACGTGTGTGACATGGAGGTGTTGTGTGACATGGTGGTGGTGTGCGACAAGGAGGTGTTGTGTGACACAGGTGTGCAATACGGAGGTGTGTGACAAGGAGGTGTTGTGTGACACAGGTGTTGTGCAATACGGAGGTGTGTGACATGGAGGTGTTGTGTGACGTGGTGGTGTGCGACAAGGAGGTGTTGTGTGACACAGGTGTGCAATACGGAGGTGTGTGACATGGAGGTGTTGTGTGACATGGTGGTGGTGTGCGACAAGGAGGTGTTGTGTGACACAGGTGTTGTGCAATACGGAGGTGTGTGTCATGGAGGTGTTGTGTGACATGGTGGTGGTGTGCGACAAGGAGGTGTTGTGTGACACAGGTGTGCAATACGGAGGTGTGCGACAAGGAGGTGTTGTGTGACACAGGTGTTGTGCAATACGGAGGTGTGTGACATGGAGGTGTTGTGTGACGTGGTGGTGTGCGACAAGGAGGTGTTGTGTGACACAGGTGTGCAATACGGAGGTGTGTGACATGGAGGTGTTGTGTGACATGGTGGTGGTGTGCGACAAGGAGGTGTTGTGTGACACAGGTGTTGTGCAATACGGAGGTGTGTGATGGAGGTGTTGTGTGACACGGTGGTGCACATAAGGAAGTTCATGCAGTGGGAGTGGAGGTGGGAGTGGCTGGCTAGTGCTCCCTCTGCTGCTAGCTGCTCCAGAAATGCCTCTGTATGCACCGTGCTGGAGAAGGCATCCAACCCTCATTCAGAGTGCGCATGAAGGGCAGAGTCCTCTTGTATCCCCCTAGAGCCCATGTTAATCAAGCCCTTCCACAGACTCCCACCTTCAAAGCTTCACCTGCCTCAGCCAGCCCTGACAGCTGCTCTCTGTCTGTGTCCTGCTTTGCCACTGCCCACACCCTGGCTTAGGGCTGGTCACCTTCAACCCCCATCCCAGACAATGAGACCCACACTCAGGAGTCTTCTGTGGTGAGCAAGTTGGGAGGAGACACGTGGGCCCTAAGCCCTGCCCCTTTAGCACTTGGTGGGGTGGGGAGTTGGGCCCACCTTGTCCCTGGGTCCTTGGTGTCTCTCGGCCCCGCTGTATATCAGACTTTCAGGTTTCATTTTTTGTTAACACTAAGTTTCTAGCCTTCGTGGTTGCAGAGAAAAGCCGGAAAACTCTCTCCTGGATACAGCAGAAAGAAAAGCTCAAAACTCCAGCAGGCAAAAAAAAAAAAAAAAAGTGCCTTACATTGATTAGCTTTTAAACTCTTGCGATTGTTTTAAAATTTCTCTCATGGGGTTGTGGGAATGGCTGGCTCATGGTTACTGAATGCATCAGGTGGTAGGTGGTGAAGGTGAGGTGCAGGTGTGTGGGCGTGAATGGGGCATGGAAAGAGGTATGTTAAGTGACAGTATAATAATACCTTGCAGTGTAAAGGCCGCACCCTGGGAAACAGAGCGCTCCGATGATTGTAGTACTGTGGAATATTCCTCTATTAGGAAAACTTACAGGCGTAACTATTATTGTATTGTGTCTGATATTTACCAGGCTAGGGTTTGTAAACCTGTTAACACTTTCTACACAAAGACAATTTTTTGAAAAAAGCAATAGCTGGCTCTTTTCATTCATTGCTTTCAAAGCACTTTACAAGGAGGCCAGTATCATTACACCCATTTTGTAGATGTAGAGACTGAGTCACAGGATAGGGATATGACCTTCCTAAGTCACCTTGTAGACTGGTGTCAGAAACAGGGGTCCCAAGTCCCCGTTCAAGTGCTCTGCCTATTAGGTCATATCCCTTTTTCCTCTACAGGCCTCTGTTTTACAGTTCTCCTTTAATAAATTTGGCAGATCCCAGGCACACACAGGTCAATGCACTCTGCAGATTTTTGCCTCGGTGGAGAAAGTGAAGAGTGAATGGGCAGTAGCAAACCCTTCAGGGTAGGAGAAGAGGGGCAGAGCTGGATTTGGGGCACTAAAGCCTGGCTCCAGCCTGTACCAATAATCATGTGCTTTTATATGCATGAAAAACCCCATCAAATAAATGCAATTCAGATTTTATCTGACCAGACTCTTTTGGGTTCTTTCCTCTAGAGTTTGACTCCAGTCTCGTTCAATTGCCACCTATGTTCTAGTCTAACTCAAGCAGCAGCCCACCTGGGGCTTCCAGCCAGAAGGCACATATATCTCGATGGTTTGGGTATTTTGATCCCTAAACTGGCCAAGGCTCTTTAAGAAGCCGTCCTCAGATTTCTGATGCAGTGTGTCAGGCAGAGTGCACCAGGTCAGGTTACAAAGCCCTGGCCGAGGCCTTATTTGTATTCTATGGCAGCAGTAATGTAACAAAAAATTGTAAAAGAGAAAAAAATAGGAGACGTTCTGTAGCTGTGTCTGGTCTGTTGCTACTAACCCCATGTAGAAATAGGCCCGGGAAAGGGATGGGGACATTGTATCTATTGGTATATTTCTACTTTTAACATGACAAATATCATGTCTGTAACCTGCTATAATTTTAGGTCACCATAGATCTGACCTGAATTCCTAGCATGAAAGAATTAGCGTGAGTATAAAATTAGCCGGGGTATTTATGGGTTGGCGGTTACCAGTGCTTCATCATCACGTAGTTCAGGGCCTACTCACGCTTGCGTGGCTCCCAGTAAACTTGGGCCAACAGCTAAAAAACTAACTCCCTTGGTATCTGCTATATAGAATCAAACTGTCGGTCTCCAGGCAAAGGGGTATAATGTGAGAAAGCCGTTGCTATGCACAGGTCTGTATTAGGGTTGTTAAGACACGGTAGGCTTTCATTCGTGTCGCCTTTGGCTGGCAAACAGTGCTTTTAATTGCACGCAATTGAAAGAATAAATGGCTTGATTGCGGTTTATGGTAACTGCAATTACTGGACAAAAATTCCATGAAGTAGTTAATGTCTCAACATAAATCACTCATAAGTATATCCCAAATTGCATTATCAAGAACACTAACTGCGTGATAAAGATGAGGCTCTAACTAAGTGTGCAGTGGCTTGGTGAATCAGTTTTTCCCCCTGGTTCTCTCACATTCAGATTAGAAACACCTCTTTAAAATTTCCAAAATGGGTGTGAAGAAAACTACCAAAAAGTGATCTAGCAGTAAGACAGTGCCAAGGTCTTTTGCAAACAGCCTCTGAGTTGTTAATTCTGGAGTCTAGTGATGCTAGTATAAACATCACTGTTAATTTTTGCTCAAGGCATGCAGGAAAGAAGGACAATCATGCTATGGAGATGCATGGGTATAGTCAGAAGTGATGGGCATTCCAGGTGGTGTTGTATGTGGGTGGAGCTTGAGTGAAGCGCAGTGGGGCGAGGAGTATGCTGGTATCTTCCCCCTGTCTGACCTTGGACAATGAATCATATATATGAACATTACACTTGCAAGATAAGGCAAAACCTTAACCCAGGTTCACCGTGTTTCAGTCACACAGCATACAAATGTAGTCAAGAATTATACATAAAAATTAATGATTTGAGAAGAGCAATTTAGTGAGAACTAAAATATTCAACAGAGAGTTTGCTTTAGGCCAAAGTTAGACCAGTGCTCCTTGAAGACTTTAGTCCTGTCTACACTACAAGATTAGGTAGAATTAATTTAGATCAGCCTGTAGCCACCACAGTAATTCAGTCAGCTCTTGGTGTCTACACTACTCTCTTCCTGCTGGTGCCTGCACCCACTGAAGAGGGGTCTTGTGGGGTACTATCAGCTGCATGGGGTTTGCAGCTGGAATCCCTCCATCCATCCCAGGGTGATAGCTCCAGCTGTGAGCTTAGCACCAGCTCAATTTCACAGCCTACAGCCCACCAGCAGTGAAACTGACATTTTTGTTCCTGGGTCAGACCTGCAGTCCTCCTGCTGCTCTGACCTGAGGCAGCCCTGAAACTGACAAGAATGACAACAAACAGCTGAGGGTAAGAAGTGCAGCATGTATATGGGCACTGCCTTGCATTATGTTAACATAAGCTCTTCACTTCTCCTGGAGGTAGAGTTATGTTGATGTAGTAAGTAAGCCACTAACTTAGGCAGAAGCAGCATTCTAGTGCAGAGAGTGACATAATTATGTCATTGGGAGGCAGCTTATGAGGATGTAAACATTTTTTTAAAAACAGAACCAGGATTGTTGCTATATAGCTTATAAGGTGAACACTGAAAAAGACATAATGACCTCCAGCTTCAAAGTCACTGTGGTTATGAGGACAAATCTTTAAATTCATTGCAGTAACCCACACTTTAGCACTGTAATTCACAGGAGACATGCAGAGAGGAGCTAGCCTTTCTGAGCTCTCAGTTACGGTACTGAGTATGGCCACAGAGTGAAATTCTGTCCCCTCTGAAGCCAAGAGCTATTTCCTTCAACACCAGGGGGCCCACAGTTTTGCCCCCAGATCTCCACTCTGCAGTCTGGTTTATGATAAGAAGTTAGGCCAGTAGAGCTACGGTGCTCCAGGATGTGAAAAATCAAGACCGCTGAGCAATGCAGGTAAATGGACCTAACTTTACTTGACAACAGTGCTACGTCGATGAAAACATTTTCCCATTGGCCTAGCTACTGCCTCTGAGGGAGGTGTCGGACTTATCCCAATGTGGGAATCCCTCCCGTCATCTTTACTGGAGCGCTACTGCAGTGTGTTAAGTGTAGAGAAGTCCTAAGTTAATGAAAGTGTGATGGGATTTTTAATGAGCCCAAAGCCAGCAAAAAGAGAGAACAGTGACTTGGAATTATAGCTTAATGGTACCACTTCTGGGTGGCTTATTTATATATATATATATATATATATATATATATATATATATATAGGTAGTCCGCCGTGTCCGATGATGATGTCTTGAGCTTGCACAGGCTCATCGGTTGTGGACTCGCATGTGGCTGAGGAGTCCGAGCTTTGAACAGCATGGGCGTTCACAGTGGGGGCAGGGGAATTGTCCTGGCTCTGTTGGTGAGGCTGCTGCTGTTGCTTTCTTCCGCTCACGAGCATCAATGAGGTGTACGCGTTGCTGCTCTTCAAAGTTGTCATACGCGTGTCATACAAGAGCACGCCAGCCTGTTTGGTCTTTTGCATGCTGCTCTAGCTGATCTGGTTTTAAACCAGCATGAGCAATGTTGGCCTTCACGCAGTCTTTATATCTCTTGCGAGGCCTTACCTTGATGCCTTTTGCCCTGGGAGAGTTCACTGTAGAAGAGTTGCTTAGGGATTCTCGACTCCTCCATTTGTATGACGTGCCCTGTCCAGTGAAGCTGGGCTTCCAGAATCATAGCTTCGATGCTCGTGGTTCCTGCTCTGTCCAGGACTTCCAGGTTCATAACTCTGTCCTGCCATCAAATGTGCAGTATTGACCTCAGGCTGCGTGTGTGGAAATGCTCCAGCAGTTTTATATTTTCTGTACAAGGTCCAGGTTTCACAGCCATACAGGAGACTGGTCAGGACTACAGCCTTGTACACTTCCAGTTTAGTGGGCTGTCGGATTTTGTGCTGATTCAACACTCGTGCTCTCAGACGTCCTAGAACAGCAGATCCTGGAGCAGGTTGAAACAGCACCTCGGTCTTTCCTAGGCTGATGGTCAAACCAAAGAGGCGAGCGGCCTCAGCAAACTTGTTGACGATGAGCTGGAGATCAGATTCCTTGTGTGCCAGAAGTGCACAGTCAGCACAGTCATCAGCTAAAAGGGCTTCAAGGATGAGCCTCTCAAGCGTCTTGGTTTTAGCATTCAGACGACGAAGGTCGAAAAGTGACCCATCAAGTCTGTATTTTATGCAGACTCCCTGGTCCAGGTCCCTGACTGCGTGGCTGAGGACGCACGTGAAAAAGAGGTTGAATAACACTGGGGCCAGCGTGCACCTGTGCTTCACACCATTGGGGTAGCACCTCTGGTGTGGGGACTTGTCATGTCTCTTCGGGGCAGTTCATGCACCTTTGGTTCCCACCTGGCACCCAGCTCTCACCTGTGGCTCCAAGAAGCTGTAGCAAGCAGCTGCCACACCCCGATAAACTGCTTCGACAGGCGGGCTAAACCAGGTGAGGGCAGCTGGCAGGTCTGAAACCTGTGGTGAGAGATGGAATTGCCTATCCCAGCGTGCAAAGTCGGCCCCAGCGGATTGGGCGGATGAGATCAACAGCAAGATCCAACGACCAGGAAGGCGGTTCTGCAATGCTCTGTGGAGAGCGAAGGGCATGACAAGGCACCAAAGATGGCATGGCCACCCGCTGCAGCCCAGGAAGTCCCAGTCGTGACGACTTTTTGTACCACTGGAACCAGGCTTCTGAGGTCAAGAGAGTGGAACTGCCCCGTGCAACGGCTTTTCCACTTTAAACATTCTCCTGCACAGGTTCTTTGCACATTCTCATCACTTCTGTCTACCTCAAAGTCCTGCAGCAGTGGCGGTTGGGTGAAGCAACAGGTGGAGCTGACCACTGGGAGTTGTAGCTCCAAACCTGCACGTAGGCGGCCTGTGGACTTTTGGTCGCTCGACTCTGATCCCGGCTGGCTTATTAACTCTGTGTTAATGGGCTGGGCTGGACACCTTCCAGATGCAGTGCTCAAAAGGCTTCACAGAAATGCCATTGGAGAGAGATTTGAAGGTGAAGGCCTGGGGGCAGAAAAGGGGCTGCCTTTATCCAATACACTGGATAACCTAAATGAATCACTCAGCTCACAGAAGGACACAAATGGTCCCTTTTAAACGTGCTAAAGGTTAAACAGAAAGAGAGGCCTGGCCATCCGCAGGGAGGTGAGCAAACACGGGGGCCTGCTGGGGGAGGCAGCATGGAACAGTAGCTCTTCAACAGGTCCTCATGGGCTAACCAGTTCCTGGCACCAGCTCCGTGCGGGGCACCATGGTGGAGCTGCTGGATGGGGCTGTGAAGGCTCAGATTCTTTTCACGGCGAAGCCAGTGTTTTCCCCTTGTAATTACCAGACTTTAGAGAGAGCCCCGTTTCCCCCGGCTTTTGAAGACCCCCAGCCTGGAACCTGCATTCCTGTCATGTATGTGTAGAGCAGAGTGTGGAGGCTCCTGGCTCTCTCCTCACAGTGTCCAGCTCGGTGCCCAATACTGGGTATTTGTGGGCAACACAGTAAAAAGATGGAAAGTCCATTTCCTTTCCAGGCTGGACTTGGACCCAGGCGTTCAACGCTGCAGCCAACACCCCAGACCAGCGATGGGCAGCCTCGGCCAATGGGTGGGCGGCAGGAGTGGCTCTCCTTCATCTCAGTGGGCCACAAGACTGTCATAACCAAGACAGGTCTCTTGCCCAAGGGTAGTATTGCTAACTGTGCTCACCTACCTAGAATCTGTGGGTTGTGCCGACTGAACCGTAGCAGCACTTGGGATACTGCGGAAGTGTGTGGCTCTCACAGTCAGTGTTGTGTGCAAGCAGCATGCACCTCCCTTTTTGCACGGGTTTGACCACCTGCCCTTTTTTGGTTACTCTGTGTGGCCAGTCTGCAGTCATGCCCAGTAAAGGGGAAAGAAGCATAATTTAAAACAGCATAGTAATAACCCAGATTATTAAGTATTTATTAACTATATTAAAACCTTCATCTGTAAAAGGCCTCCAAGGGGTCTAAATAATTAAAGTTGGGATTAAAAGAATCTATTCTTGAATAATCCAATAGGCTATTGGTAAAACCCAAAGGTAAAAATGCTAAATAAGTATATGGAGATACACGTCTCGTAGAATTGGAAGGGACGTCATTGAGTCCAGTCTGCTGCTCTTTTGGCAGGACCAAGCACCCTCCGTGCTGCTTGTTTTAAGCTATTTGCCCCAGATCTCTAAATGACCCCTTCAAGGATTGAATTCCCAGCCCTGGGCTTAGCACGCCAGTGCTCAAACCACTGAGCTATCCCTCCCCTGGTCTTTGCTATGAGTTTGGGTGCAGACTCTGGGCTGGAGCAGGGGATTGGAGTGACTCAGGGGCGCAGGCTCTGGGCTGGAGCGGGGGATTGGAGTGACTCGGGGGCGCAGGCTCTGGGCTGGAGCAGGGGATTGGAGTGACTCAGGGATGCAGGCTCTGGGCTGGAGCGGGGGATTGGAGTGAGTCAGGGGTGCAGGCTCTGGGCTGGAGCAGGGGATTGGAGTGAATCGGGGGTGCAGGCTCTGGGCTGGAGTGGGGGATTGGAGTGATTCGGGGGTGCAGGCTCTGGGCTGGAGCGGGGGATTGCAGTGACTCGGGGATGCAGGTTCTGGGCTGGAGCGGGGGATTGGAGTGAGTCAGGGGTGCAGGCTCTGGGCTGGAGTGGGGGATTGGAGTGACTCGGGGGCGCAGGCTCTGGGCTGCAGCGGGGGATTGGAGTGAGTCAGGGGTGCAGGCTCTGGGCTGGAGCGGGGGATTGGAGTGAGTCAGGGGTGAAGGCTCTGGGCTGGAGTGGGGGATTGGAGTGAGTCGGGGGTGAAGGCTCTGGGCTGGAGCGGGGGATTGGAGTGATTCAGGGGTGCAGCCTCTGGGCTGGAGCGGGGGATTGGAGTGATTCGGGGGTGCAGGCTCTGGGCTGGAGCGGGGGATTGGAGTGAGTCAGGGGTGCAGGCTCTGGGCTGGAGCGGGGGATTGCAGCGACTTGGGGGTGCAGGCTCTGGGCTGCAGCGGGGGATTGGAGTGACTCGGGGTGCAGGCTCTGGGCTGGAGCGGGGGATTGGAGTGAGTCAGGGGTGCAGGCTCTGGGCTGGAGCGGGGGATTGGAGTGACTCAGGGGTGCAGGCTCTGGGCTGGAGCGGGGGATTGGAGTGACTCAGGGGTGCAGGCTCTGGGCTGCAGCGGGGGATTGGAGTGACTCGGGGTGCAGGCTCTGAGAGGGAATGTAATGGATGTGGGGTCTGGGGTGCAGGCTGTTGCAGGAAGTTTGGGGACTGGAGGGGAGGGAGTTTGGGAGCAGGCTTGGGGAGAAGGCGCAGGCCCTGGCGGGAGTGGGGAGCACAAAGGAGTGTGAGAGAGTGGAGGGGGTGTCACACTTACCTTGGGGCGCCCCCGCTCTGTGAATGGCTCCTGGGGGGTGAGGTCTCCTTGTGCTGCTCCAACCGCTTGAGCAGTGCGCAGGATGGAGACACTGCCAGTCTTCCCCCCCGTCGGGACGCACATGCTGGCAGCTGGGGCCGTGAGTAGCCAGAAGCTGCTGTCACCCTGCAGTGTGGCTGGTGGTGGCAGTGCCCTCCCTGGGGTAGCAGGTTGGGCCAGGAGATGTGTGGGGGTGCATATGAGGTGGCAGGGGAGTCAGGGGACGGGAGTACAGGCAAGGAGTCTGGCCCCAGGGAAGGAATATTCCTGCTCCCAGGGCGCCAGAGGACTTGTGTTCTATGGGGATGTTCTCCAGTGAGGGACAGGCAGCTCCTGGGGGTTCCCATGTGCAAATAATCTGTCCCGTTGGTGCTCAGGCCGCAGTGCTATTCGCGCTCTGGTATCAGGGCGGTGGGCACAGTATTCAGGTTCCACACCGCTCTGCAGGGTGAAGAAATGACAAGCAGGGTGTGAGGGGCAGATCTGGCTAGTGTCTCCTACAAGGCCTACACCAGAGTTCTCCCCAGCTTCCTTTATCCATGTGCTCCTCCTGGAGAAGTCCTGCCAGCTCCCCATTTGTTCCTCGTCTATTGCATTCTTTTACCTTCTTTTTATCATTCGCCTTCTGTCCCTGGTTTATGTCTGCCTTCCCAGCGGCTGTATCCACCCTGCAGCCTTGGCTATGCTGGAAAATTGGCTCACTGCTGACAGAGGCCTGACCTACGCAATATCTTTTTCCTAATGTTTCCCACCGTGGCTACATCCTCCAGCGGGGGCCGGGGAGGAGCTGCTGGCATGGTCTCCGCTGCAGCAGCTGGGTTTACTGGGAACAGAGTCACCACAGTTGCCCAGAGCAACCTGCAGAGAAATGCTAGTGTGGCGGCTGCAGCAGTGGGAAGGGTTTTAGGCAGGGCTTTCTTTCTGCTGGTACTTGCTGGCACTGGGTACTGGCACCTCCTTGTCAGGGCCCCAGCCAGCTCCAAGCCCTGGCCCTGCAGCAGTGAGGGACCAGGAATCAGAGTCCCTTCTGCCCCTTCAGCAGCCCCAGCTGCGGGAACCCAGTGGTGACGGAGGCGGTGGGGAGGAGAGGAGCCACACCAGCTCCTCTTTCTCTACAAAAAAAGCCCTGGTTCTGCTTTGAGGGTCCCCGTCCGTGGGTGCTCCACCTAAGGGCGTCGGCTCCACTGCGCCCACCGGTCCAAGATCTTTGTTCAGCATGGTCCTTCAGCCGCCCACGTGCAAGGGCTGCAGCACGAGAGCCCGTCACAGCTACTGCGCGTGTGTGGCCAGGCTGTCGCCTCAGTTCTTGTCTGATCGCCGCCGGCTCCGGTCACAGATCTCCCTCGGCTGCCTCCGACCTGGAAACAAAAGAAAAGAAGAACAAAATACTTTTGAACAATCAGCTCTATGGTAGCTAAGAAGTCGTGACAGAGAGGTAGCCGCGTGGCCATATTCTATCAAAACAAGCCAGCAGTCATGTAGAGCTTTAGAGACTAGCAAAATAATGTATTCGGTGATGAGCTTTCGTGGGACAGACCCCTGTGGACAGACCCACCTAAGAAATTATTTTGCTAGTCGTTAAAGTGCTACTTGACTGCTGCTTTGCTTGGATTAGTTTAGAAGAAAAGAACAGACAACAGGGAAGGCCGCTGACGTGGTTTTCCCCAAGCGGCTTCAGCATTGCGGACTGCAGCCAGGCTTGTTACTCACTCACGCCTGGTTTCCCACTACTTGTGGCCTTTCCATCCCAGTATCCAACGGCCACTCATTGTGCGTATGGTGCCTGGGGCAGCATCAGAAAATCGAGAGCTGCTCACACCGTGAAAGGCTCTTGAAATGGTCCCGCAGAGCAAGACAGCAACAGCTCTGGGTCTGGCTAATGGAGCAGGCTGTGACACCAGGGACCAGATGAACCTCTGCCCTCCACCCCCGGGTGTAGCCCTCAGGGGGCTATTGACTTCAGAGGACTTTGGTTTGGCCAAGTCCTACACAAAAGGGGAAATGCCCTGGAGGCAGAAAAAGGTCTCATGCCTCATTGGGGTCTGTTTCCCCGAATGTGCTCAGGACCACCTCCAAACACTGCACTGCCGCCCTCCCCCAGCTAAGGGGGCAGCCTTGTCCTCACCAAAAAGGTGACAGAAGGAGAGGGCTCATCCCCGCCAGCCAAAGTGGTGAGGCTGTTTGATAAGGCCACCCTCACATACAGCTCCACAGAAATGACCCGTAATTGGCAAGCACACACTGGCTTCTGCTCTTACCGCTTCAGCACCAGCAGGGGGAAGGGCTTACTGTGATGGGGTTCAGGGGTCCCCAGGCCCAGCCACCCATCTGCAGGCAGGAGTGACTCTCACACAGCAGATAGAACAGGGAGTTTATTAGTTGGCAGAGACACAGCTCAGTACAGAGGTGTCAGTACATCAGGCAGTCATTTCAATCCATCTTGGGGAGAGGAGGCCCGAGGGGTGCCCCATCTGGGGTCTAGCCTCCCCTTGGCACAGGCTGGCTGCCTTCCAGCTTTCCCAGCAGCTTCCAGCTGCCTCTCTCAGCTTCAAACCCAGCTGGGCCCCTCTCTGCTCATTGTCTGGGACAGAGGCGTTACCTGCGGCTTAGGTTACAGACAGCAGGGGGTCATTCTCATTCTACCCTGCTTGGTGAACCATCACGATTGACCGCTGGCTCTTGGAAATTGCACAAACCGGTTATGTGATTCAATTCACCTTCAGACTCCAACCCCGTTCCCCATCCGCATCCCTTTTCAGGGACCCATCTCATGAGACTGTGCTACTGCAAGAAACACAACGCCTTCTATGGCTAGGGGCCAGAGAAGAGGTACCTATTGAGCACAGGGGAAGGGGATTCTACTCCTGATATTTACTTACACAGAAGAAAACAGGGGCTTGGAGACCCATACAAGACCTCAGGAACCTGAACCGGCACTTGCTTTGTCAAAGATTCAAGATGGTGACCCTAGCCAAAAATCATCCTTGCTCTACAAAAAGGGGATTGGCTGTCAGACGGTTCAGGATCTCATACTTCCACATAGCCGTCCACCCATCGCACAGAAGATATCTCAGATTCGTCATAGCAAATCAACACTGTTGGTACAGAGTACTTCCCTTGGGCCTACGTGTGGCACCAAGGGTCTTTTCAAAGGTCCTGGGCGTAGTCACCGCATGTTTAAGAGCAAAGTGAGTCACCATCTTCCCCTATCTAAATGACTGCCTGATAAAGGGCCAGTCCTTGACTCAAAGCCATCAAGCAACAGCACTCACCAGAAATCTTTTCTCCAATCTCGGTCTATGCAAAAACCTACCAAAGTGCACCCTCACACCAGCTCCCAGACTTGAGTTTATAGGGGCACTCTTGGACTGTCAGACCCCTCCAGCCTCCCTTCCTCCACACAGGCTGCAGAAAATTCAGGATCTCATAAACAAGGTACAACTCTCTCCTGCCTTCACTGGCAGGCAGTGCCTCTGCCTGGTGGGCCATGTGGAGCACCCACGGGGATCACCATCTCCAGTTACAGCACAGGGTGAACAACTGCTCCTTTCAGGGATCAGTGGCAAGCACAGACACAGCCGAATGGAAGGAATTGGTCACTGGCCTATATGTGCTGTGTCTTCAGCCACAGCCGGTGGAACTGCAAGGGCCTGGGTCTGATCCAGCACCTGTAGGGGAGAGCTGACATTACAGTGGTTCACTGGTTACCCTGGGACTGACCTTGGGAGAGGTGTCTAGACAAACCACCCCACGGAATGGGTGCAGGGGCTCAATGGGTCTGAACTAAATCCTTCAGGAGAATAGTTTGATATTAGCTGGTTGCCCTGTCTTCTGCCCCCACATCCTTCCTCCCCCCGTTTGTGGTGATCAGTGTGACTAATGGGCCCTCGTAACGCACCTCTCGGCCTGGTCGTCAGTGTGCATAAATGTTCTCCTCACCTGAGACCAGCTGTGTCACAAACTGAGTCTGGGGCGGCAGCCAGTCAGGAAACATCCCCAGGCCACAGGGCTCTCGGTAGCTGACGGAAGCGGGTCTAGGCTAGTGCTGGGAACAAGGGAGGCAGCACAGAGCTCTAATTTTGTCTGCGCTGGGAGCCCGAAGCTGCTGAAAGGCAGTGATTTCTCAGTAGATATGCCCCTTTGGGGGGGCGGTGTACTCACACCCATTGAGCATTCTGGCTCTGCCATCTCCCACAGGGCGTTCTTGGCTATGAGCCTGGAGTTGAATGTGAATTTGGAGGCGTGTTTTTGGGACGAAGGCTGCAGGCCATATACAGATAGTCAGCTGCAATGTTGTACAAAGACTGAATTTCTTTCACCAGGCTGCTGAGAATGTGTGTGTGCCATGCTCGGAGGAATGGTCTTTTCCTGTAGGTCCTGTGCTGGACCAGGGACCAAAGGACCTGGGTTCATTCTCAGCTCTGACCTACCATGTGACCTTGGACAAGTTAATTGCCACCCTTTGCCTTCCCCCAACTCTTTGTCCATAGGCTCTTTGAGGCAGGGACTATCTCTTGCTTTGTCTGAGTACACTGCCAGCCACCAGAGAAAGCAGAGGGCTGGGGAGGGAGAGAGCCAATCACACTGCACCCCCCCTTACAAAATGTCACATCCCCCACTTTGTGCACCCCGGTTCTAAGCACTACAGTGGTATAAAGGAAGTGATAATCATAGCCCTGCTTTTGCCAAATTGAGCTCCATGGATGTCGCCTCGAGAGCTTGCCTTTCCACAGGTCAGTACTGAGACAAGCTAGTCCAGGAGAATGGCCTGTGAGCACCAACCATACGCTGATTCATCTAAACACGTTCCCACTTACCTGAGAACTGAGAGCTGAAGGTGGGTGAGGTGCAAAATGACAGGGTAGGTAAGAACCAGCTATGAAAGATGTGGGAGTTCATACTTTAGGGATGGGCAGGTTTGAAGCAAACCACACAAAGTATTTCTTCACACAGCTGTGGAACTTTCTGCCAGAGGATGTTGTGGAGGCCAAGAATAACAGGGCTCCAGAAAGGACTAGACAAGATCAAGAAGAATAGGCCAATCAATGGTTGTTAGGCAGGATGGGCTGGGCTGGTGTCCCTGGCCTCTATTTGTCAGATGCTGGGAATGGACAACAGGGGATGGATCACTTGATGAGTCCCTATTCTGTTCATTCCTCTGGGGCACCTGGTATTGGCCACTGTTGGGAGACAGGACACTGGGCTAGATGGACCTTTGGTCTGATCCAGGACAGCCATTCTTATGTTCTCCTGCACCATTTCCGTCACCTTCTTTGTATTTCTTTGTGCATTTTTCTGCATGCTCAGCAGCTCTAAGGTGGATTTACATGGACAAAGAAATGGGGAGAGGTAACTTCAGACAGAAAGCCCTCTTAGGGACTAATCTTATTCAATATACACTAGGGGCTCAACTTTCATGAGGGTTCCGTGTTGACAATCCTTGTGTATGTTGAATTTTGCGAATATGGAGCCAGGCTGCCGGTGCTCCTGCTGGAGCCCTGGGGGAAGCAGTGGCTGCCAGCACTCCTGGCTGGGACCCCAGGGAAGCGGCGGCTGCTGGCGCTCCTGCCCAGAGCCCCAGGGGAAGCAGCGCCTGCCAGCACTCCTGGCCAGGGAAATGGTCACTCGGCCGCTCGCGAATAATTGAATTCATGAACATTAACTTCACAAATCATGAGACCCTACTGTATTTATAAGTGATCTGGAAAAAGGGGTAAACATGAGGTGGCAAAATTTGCTGATGATACTAAACTGTTCAAGACAGTTAAGAACACAGCAGATTGTGAAAACCTTCAAAAGGATCTCGCAAAAGTAGGTGATTGGGCACAAAAATGGCAAATCAGTTTTAATGTTGATAAAAGCAAAGTAATTCACACTGGAAAAAATAATCCCAGCTAGGTTAGCTATAACCTCTCAAGAGAGAGATCTAGGAGTCACTGTGTGTAGTTCTCTGAAAACATCCACTCAGTGTGCAGCAGCTGTCAAAACAGCAAACAGAATTTTAGGAATCATTAAGAAGGAAGATAGAGAAAAGGACAGAGAATTTCTTATTGTCTCTGTAAATCACACCGACACCTCGAATGCTGCGTACAAATGTGGTCGCCTCAGCTCAATAAAAGATATTTTGGCATTGGAAAAGGTTCCAAAAAGGACAACTAAAATGATTAGGGGATTGGAACAGGTGCCAGATGAGGAGAGACTAAAGACACTGGGTCTTTTCAGCTGAGGAAAGAGGAGACGGAGGGGGATAAGATGGAGGGCTATAAAATCATGACAGATCTGGAGAAAGCGAATAGGGAAAAGTTATTTACTTGTTCACACAACACAAGAGCTAGGGGTCACCAGATTAAATGAAAGGGTAGCAGAGGTTTAAAACAGGGAAAAGGAAGTTTTCCTTCACACAGTGCACGGTCGGCCCGTGGAACTCCTGGCCAGAGGACATTGCGAACACCAGGACTTTAACAGGGTTCAAAAAAGAGCTAGATAAATTCATGGAGGTTGGGCCCATCAGGTTGGCCACTGCTCCTGGCCATAGGCCTGCGGGCCCAGGCATTCACCCACCTCGTCCAGCTGTAGTATGTGAGGCTAGTTGGTTAGTAATGCTCTTCTTCCAGCCCTGAGGAGAGGTTCTGTGTCAGCTGAGCGCTTGTGTCTCTCACTAACAGACTCAAAAGTTATCACTTCACCCACCTTGTCTCTGGTGAGCTTGGTGGGTGCTGGCTTAAGGGTGGGAGGATTCCAAGAGTTTCCTGCAGAAACTAAAATCAACAAGGAGTTGAGTAATGGTAAGAATCCACAGCCAGGCAAACTGGCAGACTGAAGTACCACCCCCTGTGGGAGTCATATGGACTAGTTTTAGCCAGGTTGTTGAGACAGCAGACAAAGAGGAAATGGGAGGCAGTCATCCTGAATTGTCTCCAAGGTGGCCTTCTCTTGGCCCATGCATGGAGAAGAAACTTCAAATCCTTCCAGCAGGGCTTTGCCTTCTTGAATAAAGGTCTTTGGAAGCTGTTTAGGGTCTGCATAAGACAGATGGGGGACGAGCATGTGTGCTGATCGTGAATTGTTTCACAATGTGTTCCGCTGTAATGCTTTCATCTTAAATAAACCTCCTGGGCTCGTCACTGGGTGCCCCTGCAGACCTCCTGGGAGAGAGCAGAACAGCAGGCACTGGACTAAAGTTCAACCGAAAGGAATAGCAGACAACGTTCCTGCGCTGCTGGGAGAGGAGCAGCAGGTTTCACCCTGAGAAAGGGGGCAGGCAGCTAAAGGTCTGAGACTTGACTGGGGGCTGGGGAGGGCTACAAAGGAGTGAGAAGCATGTAACCTACATGCCTGTCCCATGTAGTGATACCTACAGCAGAGAGTGAAAGACTGATTCTCCTCTCCAGCCTTAGCTGAGCTTGCTCTGGCTATGAACTCAGACCGTAGAGGCTAAGGCGCTGAGCTCCCAGCTTCAAGTCCCCTTGTGGGCAGTTACTCTGGAACTGCTGTGACACAGCCTTAATCACAGTTCCTGTGGTGGGTAAGTTTGTCAGCCTCCATGAGGCCTATGTTACACAAGCGGGTTACTTATATTGCAGTAGCACCTAATGAACCCATTGTGTGAGTTGCAGTACAATCATACAGGAAATGTCCTAAATACCATCCCGTGGGAAAGACCAGAGGTCAGCAGTGGAAGAAGACTAGGAGGCAGGATGGAGTGAGGGGGACCAGATAACAAATATAATAAATGGTACAATCCTGAACTGGTCTCCACCCATTGGTAGTAATTGCAGCTTGCCATTTGCCCAGCTATTAGCTGGTTGTACTTTCCTGTCTGCATTCCAGCAGGGGTGAGTTCTGCAGTGGGACTGGGTGGAGGACAGGGTGGGGCTTTCTGTGTTCTGACTGGGAGCTTGTTAGGGGTGGCTGTGGAAAGTTGACAAAAGAGCTTCTCAAAATAGTGGGGAGTCAGGTGATGGAGATGGGCCAGCTGAGAGAGAGAAAGCAAAACTTCACCTTGCCATAACTGAATAGGTTGTAGACACAGAGCAGGGCTTGACTGGGGTGGTTTTGTTGGGGTTCCCATATCTGACCTTTCAAAAAAAGAGGACACCCCTGAGAAGGAGTGGATCTGTATCAGTATCTACCAAGTCACATTGTATTAATATACTATATATACATAACACATTAATATAGCGTAAGATGGTAAATGCTGATACAGATACACTCTCTCTCAGGGTGTCCTCTTTTTTATACGGTAATCCTACTTTGAGCAGTAAGGACAAATGAGCCAATGGAGAGACATTAAGAGAGGATGGGATACTGCAGGAATGCCAAGCCAAGAAAACCTTAGTAGCGACATCCTGAGCGTGGCCAGGTGGTAGGCACTGAGACCGGACAGGAGGAGATTATGGTAGTCAAAGCAAGGTATGGTCAGGTCTTTTGCCCAAGACCTGAGGAAGTGGGGCAGAGAGAAAAGGGCCGTTCATGCAGATATGCAAAAAAAAGAGGCAGGATTTAGCCAGGACTTGGATTAATGGGACAAAGGCAAAGCCTGAGCCGAAGAGGAAGTCACGATTGCATAGTGGAGTGACAGAGAGCATCACTGTGTTGTACACGGAAAGCTGCCATTTGGAATATATTCAGATAAGTAAAATGATTCCTTGGTAATTACCTGACACTGCAGGACTCTGAAACACTTCGAGAGATGGAACTCTTTGCTTCCTTGACAGGGGAAAGGACATCTTGGGGCAGCCTCAGCATGTGACTGTATAATGTTGCTTATCCACAGTTCCACATCTGGCATTTTGCTGCTTTCACTGGAATTGTTATGGTGACTCTACTCATGGGAAGACCAAACCATCCAGTCGTGTAGTCTGGTTTGGGAAGTGGGGGTCGGGCTCACTAGGAGAGGGTACAGGGCTTGTCTGAGACACTTGACCGTTAGCTCTGGGAGGGAGCAGGGACTCTGGCCAAATGGTTTGTCCAGCTCTGGGTTATTTTCTTGGGGACTCTGAGCTGGGCATGGAGTGACTGTGTTGGACGAGGCAGGGCCAGAAGCAGTGGTGCAGCGCTAACTTCAGAGCCTGGGTAGAGAACACAGCCAACTTTCCCACACGTACTAGAAGTGGGAAAGCTGATGTCACAGGCCTGGGTCAGGTAGCTACACCTCAGAGTGGGACCTCGCAGTGCAGCCTTTGCTGGGGTGGATCAGACAGGCTGAGGAGAACCATTCTGTGTCACGGAGTCTAGAGGACCCCATGACTGATGTTGCAGGTGGGTAGAGATTGCCTTGTGACTGCGAGCTGCTGGCCTCTGGAGTCCGGAACTGTTGGGTGATCCAGGCTGCAGATACACTGACTGTGATTTACTCCTTTTCTTGTATGTAACTGTGCACGTATCTGGGTATTGCGTTTCTCTCCTCTGGTGGCTTCATGTTCTCAGAGACTCCAGAGTGCTTGTGAGTAGGAAACAGTTTGCTGAAAAAGTGACAGGAAGGTTCTATTTTAATGGCCCAGTGCCTGCAGTAGGAATCTGATGCCAGGGGCAGGAGTGGGGGAAGGTGGGAACTCCTTGACACCCTATAGTGGATTTGGGAAGTGGCAGTGGTGTTTTGACTATTAGCAAGAAGCTGTGGGATTCTGCAACAGTGATAAAATGGAGTAACAGGATTCCTTGCATTTGAAAGTGTTAGGGGCTTAAGTTGGAGAACAAAGCCCTCAGAAGACATAAGCTTCTGCCTTCTCCACCGGTTGGTGGGTCTGGGTTCACCCATCACTGGGCTTTTCTGTCTGTCACTGTCCAGTTTACAACTTCTCAGCCATTTAGACTGTTTGAATTATACCCCTGTGATGCACAGCTAACGTAAGACATGTATCTATGCCATACCAACAGTCCTACATCATTATGAGATCAGTGGGTATCTCAAACCAACCAGCACTCTTGTTCTACAGCTAATTTGCATGCAACAGTTTCATTAGCTATATGATGGAAATTGCACAGATGGTGAGATAGCTGACCCAACTGCCATATCCAATTTGACAGCAAGGGCTTTCAGCTACTACCAGAATGCACATATTTATTTTAGCAAGTTAGACCTCTGTTGGTTCCTGTGACTCTCAAGTAACTTCATGGAAGTGGAATAAAGTAGGCGTCAGTGGAAAGAGCTTACCAAAGAGTTAGCCTGGCCCTGAATGTCAGTGTAAAAGCCATTGTTTCTATCTGGGATTTTTTTACTATTTTATTTAGAGCACTGACTCTCATGAAGGCAAAACTGTGTGATAGGTTTGGGACTTGGAACCTACCTGTTCCTGAGAACAGCCTCTTGGAGCTGTTTGGTACCGAGCAACAACTCAAAAAGTGTTTGATTTCTTCTGATCCTTCCCAGCATGCAGCAGAAATTTTGTGTTTGAAACTTTGTGAGTGACACTAAGCTACATGCTGTGGATGACTGGATTCAAGGGTGGCCAGGAGGCATTCTTTTTTCATTGTTTTTCACCTGTTTATGCAGATACCTATAAGACTTTCATGAACATAGCATCTAACCGCCTTCTCTGAGCTGATGGTGCAGTTTAGGCTCCATAGCTGTACCTAAGCTAAGGAAGTTTTCCATTATTATTAGTATATTTTCATCTCCACTGATGTAAGCAATATTGAGAGCTCTAGTATAGCAGGTCTGTCAGCTGCTGCTGACATTTTTATTATCATGTCAAATTTAGATCTGTTGTGGACAGGGTTAGAAGAGGTACTTAAACACTGGAAGCAGCTGTAGCTTGGAACACTGGGTCTCCCAAGAGTGAGGGTAACAACCCTGGCAAATGTCTGTGCAGACAAGAGTACAAAGGAAAGCCGTGGTTCTTTTATTGCACAAGTGCCGCTGGCTGGCTGACTTACAGAGTGGCAATGAAGAAAAGCAATGTCTTTGTGTGACAGTCTCATGGAGCGTGAGACTAGAGATACGGCCATAAAAGAGAGAACGGTGGTTTCTGAAAGGAAGGGGCAGGGACTGTCTCAAGAAGCAGCCTTTTATTAGGCAGGTACATGGAAGTGAGGAGAAACTGTGAGTGCCTAGGAAAAGAGGCAGAGAGACTGAAATCTAAAGACACCAAAGTGCTCATGTTCCAAGTGGAATTTAAACTCTGTACAAGTCCGGGCTGGGTTCCTGTAAGACAAGAGCAGATCTGGACATTAGAGTTGCCTTTCAATAGTGCGGCCCCAAAGTGGCAAAGCTTTATTTCAAGGAATAGAATGCTGATACATGTGTTGCGTGTCTCCTGAAAATTCTGTTCCTGTAACATAAAACAACACACAATCAATGCACGCCTGGTGTGTGGGCATCACTATTCCGAAAATTCTCTGTGTTCTTTAAGGTAAAACATTTGTGTAAAGGTATTGCAGTGGGGGGGGTCCCCTTTGTGGGAAATCCCCTCCTTTGTCTTCTTGAAGTGGGGTGGCAATGCAGCATGTTGGCTGCTGGCTCCTCCACATGTGCTGACTGGCTCCCCTCGCCGAGGCTGGGACCCGGTGTTTTGTGCTGGGTGGAGCTCGCCCTCCCACTGGACTCCCCTGCTATGGGTTGAGTGGTCCCAGTGGAA
The DNA here is from genome assembly GCF_033958435.1 of Carettochelys insculpta. NCBI lineage: Eukaryota > Metazoa > Chordata > Testudines > Carettochelyidae > Carettochelys > Carettochelys insculpta. The sequence goes on along the minus strand of NC_134148.1, from coordinate 44,152,197 downwards.
AGCAGTTCAGGCAGGACCTCCGTGCTCCCCACTTCAACTGGCTGGGTCCTCCCCTGTGCACAGGGAGAAGGGAAGGAGAGGCAGACACAAAGCTGATGACAGTCAGGTCACTGGGTCCCAGCTGGAAGGTGCTCCAGAGCTACTCTATGCTTTGTGCAAGTGGATGTCCAGTACTCGGGGGCTCTGCTTTGTGGGTGTTGTCACCTGGGCCCCGATCTGCTGTGGTAGAAGCTCTGGAGAGTGTAAGCAAGGGTGTGACCATGGGCAGGAGGGGGATTTGGAGAAAGGTGCTGACTTCTACTGATTGTCAATCCAAATTGATAGCTTTTTTTGATAAGATAAGGGAGAAGCCATGGATGTAGTATACCTAGACTTCAGTAAGGCATTTGATATGGCTTCACGTGTTCTTCTCATCAATAAACTGGGCAAATACAACTTAGATGGGACTGCTATAAGTTGGGTGTGTAACTGGCTAGATAATGTTCTCAGAGGGTACTTATTGATGGTTCACAGTCACGTTGGAAAGGCATAACAGGTGGGGTTCTGCAGGGGTCTATTTTGGGACTGTTTCTGTTCAATATCTTCATCAACAATTTAGGTATTGGTATAGGGAGCATGCTTATCAAGTTTGCAGATGATACCAAACTGGGAGGGGTTACAACTGCTTTGGAAGATTTGGTCAGAATTCAAAATGATCTGGACAAACTGGAGAAATGGTCTGAGGTAAATGGGGTGAGGTTTAATAAGGACAAATGCAAAGTACTCTATTTAGGGAGAAACAGTCAGCTTCGTATATACAAAATGGGAAGGGACTCCCTAGGAAGGAGTACTATGGAAAGGGATCTAGGATTTGTAGTGGACCACAAGCTAAATGAGAGTCTACAATGTGATCCTGTTCCAAAAAAAAGCAGACATGATTCTGGGATACATCAACAGGAGTGTTGAGAGCTAGACATGAGCAAAAGTAGTCAAGTAGCACTTTAAAGACTAGCAAAATAGTTTATTAGGTGAGCTTTCGTGGGACAGACCCACTTCTCTGTTAATATTAGACATGAGAAGTTATTCTTCTGCTCTACTCAACACTCATTAGGCCTCAAATGCAGTATTCTGTCCAGTTCTGGGCACCACAATTCAAGAATAATGTGGAGAAATTGGAGAAGGTCAAGAGAAGAGCAACAAGAATAATTAAAGGTCTAGAGAACATGATCTATGAGGAAAGACTGGAAGAACTGAGTTTGTTTAGTTTAGAAAAGAGAAGACTTAGAAGGGTTACAAAAGGTTACAAAGACGAAGTAGAAAAATTGCTCTCCTTGGCCTCTGAGGGTAGGACAATGAGCAATGGGCTTAAACTGCAGCACAGGAGGTTTAGGTTGGAAATTAAGGAAACACTGCCTAGCTGTCACAGTGGTTAAACACTGGAATAAATTGCCTAGGGAAGTTGTGGAAAATGCATCACTGGAGATATTTAAGAGCACAGTAGATGAACACCCATCTGGGATGGTTTAGAGACTCTGGGTGTTGCAGCAAGGGAGGTTTAGGTTGGACATTAAGAAAAATTTCCTGTCAGGGTGGTTAAACACTGGCATAAATTGCTTGGGGAGGTGGTGGAATCTCCATCGCTGGGGATATTTAAGAGTGGGTTAGACAGACATCGACCAGGGATGGTGTAGATGGTGCTTGGTCCTGCGTGAGGGCAGGGGACTGCACTCAATGACCTCTCCAGGTCCCTTCTAGTTCTTGTGTTCGACGACGCTATGATCTCCAAAGTCAATGTAAAAGGACAGGCGGAACCAGTGGTCACTTTCACCATGGTTAGGATTCTCATGTGGTGTGGTTGTTTTTTGGGTTGCTATTTTTGGCAGATTATGGCTCATATTTGCCCCAGTTGGCTTCCCTGGGAAGTCGCTGGAAGGGGTTCAGCAGTCTTCAGTTGGCCTTGTGAGAGCACAAAGCCGGGTTTAAAAGACTCAGCGAGAACCCCAGAGTGTATGTCGCCCCAAATGCCACAGCCGCTCACCGCCTACTGACTTCCCCACACAGCGCAAAGTGCTTGGCATCAAGAGGGGCCAGAGCCACGTGCTCCGCGAAGGGCCCCCCCCATGCCAGGCTCCCACCCGGAGGGCGATGGCACAAGCTACCCCCTGTGCTGGCTGGGGCGCCCGGGCTGTACCCCCTGCAAGGGGGCCCCATGCGGGCCCTGGGCAGGCAGCTGGGCACGCGCACTGCAGGGGGCGGGTCCCGCGCAGCGAGCGCTGGGGGGCGGGGCTCTGGGCAGCCAGGTGCGCAAACCCCACCCCCGCCCAGGTGAGGCTCTCCGAGCCTTTTTTCCAAGGGGAAGTCCCGCCCCCGCGCTCCGGTCCCATTGGCGGGCGCTCCCGGGCCGGAGGCCGGTGATTGGTTGCAGCGGGCGGAGGGGCGGTCGCCCTGGAGCCGCGGGGTCTGGCTGGGCGCCGCTCCGCAGAGTCCCCAGCGCTGTCCCGGCCGCAGCATGAAGAGTCTCAAGTCCCGGCTGAAGAAGCACGAAGTGTCGGCGGGCGGGGCCGCGGTGAGCCGGGCTGGGCCGGGCCGCTGAGGGGGCGGGGGGCCTGCAGGGCAGTGGGGGCTGTGCTGGGCTGGGGAGAGGATGGGGGGGCGTGCGGCAGTGTGGGGGGAGAGTTCTGTTCCAGGCCTCCCCCCACAGCAGAGCCCTCCCCCCACACTGCTCCATGCCTCCTGCCCTCCCCCACACTGCTCCCCCCCCGCAGCAGAGCCCTCCCCCCACACTGCTCCATGCCTCCTGCCCTCCCCCACACTGCTCCCCCCCCCGCAGCAGAGCCCTCCCCCACACTGCTCCATGCCTCCTGCCCTCCCCCACACTGCCCCCCCCGCAGCAGAGCCCTCCCCCCACACTGCTCCATGCCTCCTGCCCTCCCCCACACTGCTCCCCCCCGCAGCAGAGCCCTCCCCCACACTGCTCCATGCCTCCTGCCCTCCCCCACACTGCTCCCCCCGCAGCAGAGCCCTCCCCCACACTGCTCCATGCCTCCTGCCCTCCCCCACACTGCTCCCCCCCGCAGCAGAGCCCTCCCCCACACTGCTCCATGCCTCCTGCCCTCCCCCACACTGCCCCCCCCCCGCAGCAGAGCCCTCCCCCACACTGCTCCATGCCTCCTGCCCTCCCCCACACTGCTCCCCCCCGCAGCAGAGCCCTCCCCCACACTGCTCCATGCCTCTTGCCCTCCCCCACACTGCTCCCCCCCCGCAGCAGAGCCCTCCCCAACAGTGCTCCATGCCTCCTGCCCTCCCCCACACTGCTCCCCCCCACGCAGCAGAGCCCTCCCCCACACTGCTCCATGCCTCCTGCCCTCCCCCACACTGCCCCCCCGCAGCAGAGCCCTCCCCAACACTGCTCCATGCCTCCTGCCCTCCCCCACACCGCTCCCCCCGCAGCAGAGCCTTACCCCACACTGCTCCATGCCTCCTGCCCTCCCTCACACTGCTCCCCCCCACAGCAGAACCCTCCCCCACACTGCTCCATGCCTCCTGCCCTCCCCCACACTGCTACCCCCACAGCAGAGCCCTAACCCAGCACGGTCTCCTCCATACTGCTCCCCCCATAGCAGAGCCCTCCCCCACACTGCTCCATGCCTCCTGCCCTCCCCCACAGTGCTACCCCCACAGCAGAGCCTTACCCCACACTGCTCCATGCCTCCTGCCCTCCCCCACACTGCTCCCCCCCACAGCAGAGCCCTCCCCCACACTGCTCCATGCCTCCTGCCCCCCCACAGCAGAGCCCCCCCACAGCAGAGCCCTCCCCCACACTGCTCCATGCCTCCTGCCCTCCCCCACACCGCTCCCCCCCACAGCAGAGCCCTACCCCACACTGCTCCATGCCTCCTGCCCTCCCCCACACTGCTCCCCCCTGCAGCAGAGCCCTCCCCTACACTGCTCCATGCCTCCTGCCCTCCCCCACAGCAGAGCCCCCCCACAGCAGAGCCCTCCCCCACACTGCTCCATGCCTCCTGCCCTCCCCCACACTGCTCCCCCCCGCAGCAGAGCCCTCCCCTACACTGCTCCATGCCTCCTGCCCTCCCCCACAGCAGAGCCCCCCTACAGCAGAGCCCTCCCCCACACTGCTCCATACCTCCTGCCCTCCCCCCCAGCAGAGCCCTCCCCCCCAGCAGAGCCCTCCCCACACTGCTCCATGCCTCCTGCCCTCCCCCACACTGCTCCCCCCCACAGCAGAGCCCTACCCCAGCACGGTCTCCCCCATACTGCTCCCCCCACAGCAGAGCCCTCCCCCACACTGCTCTATGCCTCCTGCCCTCCCCCACACTGCTTCCCCCCCAGAAGAGCCCTCCCCACACTGCTCCATGTCTCCTGCCCTCCCCCACACTGCTACCCCCACAGCAGAGCCCTAACCCAGCACGGTCTCCTCCATACTGCTCCCCCCATAGCAGAGCCCTCCCCCACACTGCTCCATGCCTCCTGCCCTCCCCCACAGTGCTACCCCCACAGCAGAGCCCTACCCCACACTGCTCCATGCCTCCGGCCCTCCCCCACACTGCTCCCCCCCGCAGCAGAGCCCTCCCCCACAGCAGAGCCCTCCCCACACTGCTCCATGCCTCCTGCCCTCCCCCACACTGCTTCCCCCCCAGAAGAGCCTTCCCCACACTGCTCCATGCCTCCTGCCCTCCCCCACACTGCTCCCCCCCACAGCAGAGCCCTACCCCAGCACGGTCTCCCCCATACTGCTCCCCCCACAGCAGAGCCCTCCCCCACACTGCTCTATGCCTCCTGCCCTCCCCCACACTGCTTCCCCCCCAGAAGAGCCCTCCCCACACTGCTCCATGTCTCCTGCCCTCCCCCACACTGCTACCCCCACAGGAGAGCCCTAACCCAGCACGGTCTCCTCCATACTGCTGCCCCCATAGCAGAGCCCTCCCCCACACTGCTCCATGCCTCCTGCCCTCCCCCACACTGCTACCCCCACAGCAGAGCCCTACCCCAGCACGGTCTCCCCTATACTGCTCCCCCCACAGCAGGGCCCTCCCCCCCCACTGCTCCATGCCTCCTGCCCTCCCCCCACAGCAGAGCCCTCCCCCCACACTGCTCCATGCCTCCTGCCCTCCCCCACAGCAGAGCCCCCCCACCCCGCGTGTTGTTGAAGGGGGAGGGCAGGGAGTGTGGAGCAGTGTTGGGGGCGTGGTTGTGCTGTGTGGGTGGAGCATTGATGGGGATTTCTGGAGAGGCGATGGGGTGTAGGGGCCTACTGGCAGTGGCAGGAGGACTGGGCCTTGGGGCTTGGTGTATGTGATAGAATGCTCTGTCCACCTCCTGCTGACTAGAGCCCAGTGTGCAGTGTTTTGTCGCTTGTACAGATAGCTAGATATTTTTCAATACACCAAACCCACCCTGTAAAATCTTTTTTTATCTCTACTACACACTTGGAAATGTGTCTTATTGGAAAGAGTAGAACTATTCTAAAATACAGCCTTGATATTTGTAGAACTGTGCCCTGGAAGCTTGGTTGGTATAATGCTAATTCTTCTCTTTATGAAAGTAAATAAGTTCGGAAGCATCTTTAAGCTTGGCGTATAGTGTATAGCCTTGTGTTGTGTTATGGTAGTTATTAGGTGACATTTGTTACAATAGTATTCTTCGCTTTTTTCAGATCAGCTTTTACAGGGTCATACCTGAATATTAAGTAATGCTTTAGTAAATCACAGCATCAGTATTCAGTAATAGATAGGTTTGAAAGAAATATGAAGATATAGGATTTGGATGAACTACCCTCCCGCCTTAAATAAACTTGATTTATTTACCTCAACAAGCTATTTTTATAAAGTTGAGATTATTTTGGTTTGACTAACTTGCTTTTGCTGAGATCATAAAACACCAATCACGAACGAGCAGAAATTAGCATTCTAGAAGGAAGAGAGTGATATGAAATGACTATTGCTAGGGTGATACGGCACGAAGTTCATATTCATGATGAAATGAAAGTAGAAGCAGATGAAGATATGGTGTGGCATGAGTGTCAGTAAGTCCACAAGTATCAGAGGGGTAGTCATCGTGTTAATCTGTATCTGCTAAAACACCAAGAAGTCCTGTGGCACCTTATAAACTAACAGATATTTTGGAGACCTGCTTTGTCAGATGAAGTAAGTCCACATAATCAGTATGTGTTGTGAGTACTGGTTGTTATCTTAAAATTATGTACCAACAACTTAATCAGACCTTGAAATATGTACCAGATTTACAAACTCTAGCTTGAAAGTTTTCTGTGGAAATCTTTGTGTGGGTGTCTGTTAATACAAGTAAAAGGAAATGCTTATGAGAATTCCAGGCTCTGTTCAAAACTGCTGTGGGAGGAAAGAGAATGGGAATCCTGCCAAGATGCTGTCCCAGGATCCACCTTGGGAAGTGTTTTCTTTTCCTTTTTCTTTTTCCCCCCTTTTCGATTATTTATTAGATTTTGGGTAATAGGTATTCAACAAATTCAAGGCTCCCCTACCCTCATCTTTACCCCAGAAGGGTGGACAGGTACTTCCTTTCTAACCCCTCCCCCGTTTCCTGAGCCTTTTTCGCCATATAGGAGCTCTCCAACAGCTTCTATATTTTTGAGAGATAGTTCTCACCGAGTAGCCTCACTGCCTGACTGATATTTTCATAGCTTTCTCAATGAGAACCGGAGTGAAACTGACAGAATTAGTGCCAATTTCTATTCTGCCTATAGTTTTGAATTGCTGATGTTATCAGTCTTGTTAACATCTTGATGCTGTTGCTGCTTCCGAAAGTTTAAGCGGCCCATTCAGTCACATTAATGGTTTCAGCCTCAGGTAAACACTGTTGCTGCGTTTCACATTGTGAGGTTAATCTTGCAATTGTAGGGTGTAGAAATTTCTTAGAATAAAAGGCTAAATTCTACTAAATTGAGCACTTAATGCACTATCTGCCACCTCTTACCAAGGAAAGTGCCTTATTCATCAATGGTAAATTGATCTTTGTTTTTAAGTTCTCAAGATGTAGGCCATCTAATGTCAGTTGCTCATGTTTGAAGGTGGCCCCGGCAGCGTTCAGCCCTAAATATTCTACATTCTTGAGATTCCAGAATGTGCTGTTGAGGTTCTGCATTCTTGCAAGTTGCACTAGAAATTCAGTGAAAATACTCATCCTTATTTTGGAACCAATAAAATGCAGAAGATTAGTTGTGCATCAATAAACAGCAATGGCTGCTGAATCATCTCTGAACTAGTACTGGTGGATAGGTTGTGTGGTGAGTTTATTCCATTAATTTCTTTATTAAAGGTACACTCCTGGGGACTGGCAGCTTTATCTGGTACTGTTCAGTTTTCTTTACTCTTAACTGTTAGCATCATACACAGATTTCATAATTTTTGAGTGCTCTATGAATGTAGCTAAATGTACAGTGATATACCACAACACTTGAAGAGAAGGAACTGGAGGGGGTATTAATAAGGGTGGAATGCTAGGAGGTTGGTTAGAGGTGGAGTGAAGTTTGTAGGGGTAGGGAGCAGAATGGTAGTCATAAAGCTTAATGTGGGATGGAAAACAGCAGAAAAATGGGAGGACTGGGAAGTGTGTAGGGAAGAAAGGAAAGTCGTTGTGCTAATGCAGGAATGCAATGTCTCTTATAGTGGAAAGCATGGAGCGAGCTTTGACCTCTCAGTAGTCCAGTCTAGTTGTTTTAAAATTTCTCAGATTAAGTAATTCAGAGTTTATGCAGAAGATTGCTTTATTTTTTAAATTGTTTTAGCATGTGTTGACTGAGCCAGAATTGGAATACTTTATTATGCAATTTCAGAAGTGGTTTGTCAGACAAATGATTTTTTTCATTAAATTATGTAGTGTAGAAGTGTAATAGTCAATAGTAACAAACTTTCTCATTAGTATTAAATTCTAACAGACAGGTAGCTGTGTTAGTCTTTATCTTAAGTTGTCATTCTAGTAATTGTGCCATCTGTGTTAGTTTTGGGCAATATTTTTTATTTAACTTCCCAGCAGATAATAGCTATCTTTCACTATAGTGTGGTTTTTTGTTTCCACAATTCGCATTTAATGAGACATCAAAAATATATTTTTTCATTCTTGTAAAGCTTGCTTTATTTTGTGTCTAAATCTATAAGAGTGTTTTATATTGAGACTTAGCCTCTATGTTTTAGGTGAAAAAGGAATATTCATTGAAAATATCCCAACAAGGCTGACTTTAGCCCCTATTAGCGTTGTATTTTTGGAAACACTTTAACATGCCTATCAGTTCTAAATAATCTGTATTAATATGCTAGAAATGAGTTTTAAAAACAGAAGCTTTAAACACGTTGCCCAATAGGGCAGCATGGATTGCACTTGCAACTTGTACAGATGTAAGGTAATGCTTGTTGACAAATATAGCATAACCTTCACACACCACTGATGAGCTGTGGAGTTTCAGGGGAGAAGAGCTGTAGGCGATCTTGTGGAAAGGTCACTGACATCAAGCAGTGGCAGTTAAGAACGTATGGAAAGCTTGTGTGTCTTTAAGAGAAAGTACTGAAACTATCATTGGCTAGCTGGTATGTCCACATCTGGTTAAAGCTGTCTGCCTTGCTTGAAAGATTTAGTGGAGGCTTAGAATGTCTGGAGTAGGACAGTGAAGATGGTTAGAAACAATTTGCATACATGAAATTTCAGTAACCATTATTTAAAGGAGAAGACTTTGAGGGGACTCAGATTCCAAATAAATGACATATTAAAAACGAATTACACTCAACTAGGGAAGCAAAAAGCAGTCAAGTAACACTTTAAAGACTAGCAAAATGGTTTATTAGGTGAGCTTTTGTGGGACAGACCCACTTCTTCAGACCACGTCTTCAGACAGAAGTGGGTCTGTCCCACGAAAGCTCACCTAATAAACCATTTTGCTAGTCTTTAAAGTGCTACTTGACTGCTTTTTGTTTTGATAGTGTATAGACTAGCACGGCTTCCTCTTTGTTACTATTCAACTAGGGAAGATGTGGGGGGATGAGTGAGAAAGAAATCATCAAAATTAAACTACGTTCAGAACTCAAAATGTTTTATTCATAGCACAATCTATGAGAATTCACTACTGTGGGAGGTCCAAATTGATATAATATTCAGAAGGTTGGAAAAAGAGGTGAATGGATCTTTATGACCACAGGAGTCACAGAAATATTTCCCATCTTGCTATGTAACTCACCACTGTTGTCTTAGTTACTAGAGGCTGTGTTTTGACTGCTGTTTAGCACAGAGCTGCTGCCCTTTGCTAATGACCGGTCATGAAATTGCAAATGGAGAACCATTTGCAAACTCGTAAGGCTCATTAGCATAGCCACGCAAGATTTTACTGAAGACAGGGGGTGTGCCGGTAGTACAGAGGCTGTGTGGATGTGCCTCTGCCAGATAAGCCCCCCTCTGTCACCAGTCCCTTATGACGGAGTTTCCCCCCACCTCAATCCTAAACTCATGCCCCCCCCCCCATACCCCGGATTAACCTTCCTGTGCTCCAAACTGGCTCCTTGGACTAACTCATCTGTGGTGCTGTCTGGGCAGCCTATGCCAGGTGGCCACATGCACTCAGTGGAAGGAAGGCTGGCATGGATAAGATGAGCCACGCCCTTTGGAGGGGTGTGGCCGCTCAGGTAGCGGAGCGAGTGTGGGGCTCTCTACAGCTCCCTGCCCTGCCCTCACTGAAATAATGGAACTAAATTTGATTGGTTTAATGTCCAGATCCCTCCTGCTGCCTTGCTGGCTGTTAAGCCAATTAAATTTAGTTCTACTCTTTCAGCAGCGGAAGGGCAGGGAGTTGCAGAGGAATTTTCGTGAGGAACCCTTATTTTCACTTTGCGGAACTTGGGGTTCAGCGGAACACCGTTTGGGAAACACTGCTGCAAGTGGATGTGTAGTCCAGTCTGATGTGGTAAATCCCTGTTAACCTTTAATCCAGTTGTTTAACTCTGTCACAGATCTTTTACTGTTTTAATGTGCCACTAAGAATTAAGTGTCAGAATTTTTGGTTATTTGTTTATTGGTTCTGCTTATTTCTCAGAACAATTTGTGGCATGTTTTATTGTAACGTTCACTCCAAAATGAAAGTGGGGTGAAGCTTCTAATAGATAAGCTTGGCCAAATAAAATTCTTTTCTGTAAGATGTGATTTCTTATCTCAAATGTGGTACTGAAAGTTGGGTGAGGTCCACACATCCTTCACTAGATTAAAATGGGAAATATCTCCTCTGTGTTATCCTAGTTTCAGTTACTTGATTCTATATCTTGAATAGTTGTCATACTTCTGTCAGACGTACGTGTTTAAAAAAGCTGTTTCTGGGTCCTGGCAAATTAATGCTAGCCCATTTTAATGGGGTCGCCACAGTTTGAGAAATATTTCTGTACAGTCTTCACAAGCGTCCAAGTTTCAAGCAAGTATAATCTCAGTCTGAATCTTCAGCCATTAAAGCTTTTGAGGGCATCATGCCAGCTATTTAGGGCATCAAACAAGATAAAAAATAGTCATTTGACACCCTAAGTGTCCTCTTGTGTTCTTACAAGCTTTGCCAGTGTGGGTGGGCTCTATTGCAAATGTGGTTTCTCGCAAACATTTTAAAAATGTATGCCTAAAAGCTTCTTAGCTGCAGGACCATGGTTTTGTGAGAAATAGTGAGCATTCTGTGTATTGCCAGTCTGAGTGGGATTGGTAACTGTCTTTTTTAAGCTCTTTATTGCAGGAAAAACTGAAGAAAGGGAGACAATATATCAAAACCATCAAACTTTCAATGGATGTTCCCATGCATATGCTTCTTTCTCTTCTGGGATCAGAGGTCTCCATGTAGATGTTCTTAGGGAGTCAGTGCTCATGTGGCTGCTACAAAGCGTCCTTTTATCCCTACCTAAACTCTCTTCCCCACCCCTCTGAAAAGTTTCTCCCTTGAGTGTTGTTTGGTTATTTACTTGGAGAAGGAATAGGAGTGTCACTACAGCATAAATTGGCAAGAGTTCAGGGTACTCCAATATGGTTTCAGTGCTCAAGTGCTGGTCTTGACAGACTACTTCAGCCATATCATTCATCAATAGACTAGGCAGGGAGCAAGATCTTCTCTTCTTCAAAGAGAAGCTTACTTCCTGATGACTTGGGACAGGATAACCTGCAGTCAGTTTGTTCCCATCACATCCAAGTAGGCCAACATTAGATTGTCCAACATGGGAACTGTACTTTAAGGTATTTTTCTGTTGATAAAGAATCTTAGTTTTTCAGCAGTGGATCTATTTGTCTGTCCCCTGAATCACAAGACTTCATTTTTATTTTCTTATGAATGGGCCCACAAAACAAAATTCTGCCTTCTTGCAAAGGCAGTCAAAAGGGACTATTCCATACCTTCCTTTTTCTCTCACCAAAAATGCTCTTGATGTTCACACCTCCAAGTTAGCTACTGATAATGGGCCACATCCTCCCTGACTGAACTGACCTGATTTCTCCTCTCTCGATGTTCACAACTCCACATTAACGGCTGATAATGGGCTATGTCCTCTGTGACTGAACAGGCCTTGTCAGCTCTGGCCCTCCCCTTGACAGAGACTCCCTCCTTTTCATAAGCCCATATATTTAGACCCTCCTCTGGAACTCCACACTCATGCATCTGACGAAGCGGGTCATAAGGTGCCCCAAGGCTGCTTGTTGTTTTTAAAATGCTACAGAAGATCAAAAGAGAAGTAGTGCTAATAATTCTCCTATCCCCATTATGGTCAAGAAGGACTTGACTCTCTAATCTTCTTGGCAAGGTACAAAGGCCTCCTATTTGCTTTCATCCAGAAAAGAGAGAATAGACAAGATCCAGTACTATTAAAATTCAGACAATTTGAGTCATTGATCAGAGAACTAAAAATTAATGGCAGCTGTACAAATGATCATGACTTGATCACTTTTATAATGTGTGAACAGAATAAAATCAGACCTCCTGAAAGAGAGATTTGGTGCTTTTAGAATTGCCAGTTTCACAAAGCTGAAAACTATCATGAACTAAATCAGCTAGGAGGAAGGATTTAATTTTTACAAAAAAGTAGTAGGTGGGAATTCTTTAAGAATAGTAGGCATCCTTCAGTCTGCATAGACTATGGATCGCGCCCTTTATAGTTTCAATTGAGAACTTCATTTACAGCGTCTACTGTGACTATGAAGGCCGGCATGAGAGTGACAGTCCTTGCTGCATCTCTTGCAGATGTAGTGGGTGTCTGGCAAGTCCTTGTTGTGCTTTCTGTGCGCTCGCTTCTCCTCTGCTAGCTGTCTGATCTTCATCTCGCCCTTCTGAAGGCCCTTGTGTAACCCCTGCCTCCATCTGCTGCGGTCGTCTGCTAGTTCTTCCCAGTTGTCCAGCTCGATGTCTACCTCTCTGAGGTCTCCCTTGCAGACATCTTTGTAGCGCAACTGGGGGCGTCCGGGAGGTGTTTTGCCAGAGGCTAGCTCACCATACAGGATGTCTTTTGGAATCCTTCCATCATTCATCCTGTGGATGTGGCCAAGCCAGCGGAGCCGACGCTGCCTGAGGAGGGTGTGCATGGTTGGGATTCCAGCTTGCTCGAGGATGGCGGTGTTGGTCACTCTGTCCTTCCATGTTATTCCAAGGATGCGCCTAAGGCAGCGCAATTGGAAGATGTTCAGCCTCTTTTCCTGGCGGGCATACAGGGTCCAAGTCTCCCTGCCATAAAGGAGGGTGCTGAGGATGCAGGCTCTGTAAACTTGCATTTTGGTGTGAGTGTACAGCTTGTTGTTATTCCACACTCTCTTGCTGAGTCTGGACAGAGTTGTGGCCGCTTTTCCGATCCTCCTACTTAGCTCAGTGTCCAACGACAGGGCGTCAGTGATGGTGGACCCGAGGTAAACGAACTTGTGGACGACCTCTAACGTATAGTTGTCAATGGTGATTGATGGGGATTCAGCAACATCCTGACCGAGTGCGTTTGTCTTCTTTAGGCTGATGGTAAGCCCAAAGTCCTTGCACACTTTGGAGAACTGATCCAGCAGTTTTTGAAGCTGGTCTTCTGTGTGAGACACTACAGCAGCATCGTCTGTGAACAGCATGTCTCTGATGAGGACTTCCCGCACCTTAGACTTAGCTTTCAGCCTTGCAAGGATAAACAGTTTCCCATCAGATCTTGTAGGTGCCTTAAATATAGCAATCTGGGAAGAAGGCCATATTGGTGGAAAAAGCTGACCTGGTTTAGAAGGGAAGAAAAGGCACTATAATATATGGCAAACAAAGGAGATTAGAAGTTGACACTAAGCAGTATAAATCAGAAGTTAGGAGTTATGGAAAACTGATAAAGTAAGCAAAGGGACACAAGATTAAAGAAATGGTCATCAGAGTTAAAGTGTGTTAGAAACAAAAAGAATCCTAACACTGTTGGTCTGCTACTTGCTGCAAATGATAGAATTATCAATAATGCAGGCAAGAGTGTTTAGTACATATTTCTATTCGATAGTTGGAGAAAAAATTAAATGTAGCAATTATATCATATGTTCATAATGCTCTTACATTCCACTCCCACCTGAGGAGAATGTTTAAACAGAAGCTACTGAAGTTGGATATTTTTAAATCAGTAGATCCAGATAACTTGCATCCAAGACCTTTTTCAATAAATCTTGTAACACTTGGAAAGTCCCAGAAGATGGGAAGAAAACCAGTGTTATGTCAATATTTAAAAAGGTTAAAAGGGATGTCCTGGATTACAGGTAGGCCTGCCAGTCTGACAGTGAGTCTGATCAGGATAATGGAGTGGCTGATGCAGGACTTACTTAATAAATTATTATGACAGAGATAGCTGTGTTAGTCTGTATTCTATCAACACAAAAAAGCAGTCATGTAAGGACTCTCTTACACACTTTGATGTTTTATCTAACTCTTAACTTTCCCACCCCACACACCCCTGCCGTTCCTCTGCTCTTCTGATTTGCCAACCTTGATAACAATTTTTGGACCTCTGCTTTATATATTGAGTCTGTTCTTGTAAGGCTATGATATGAAGAAGTGGGTATATCCCATGAACGCTCATCACCTAATAAATTATTTTGTTAGTCTTTAAAGTGCTACATGACTGCTTTTTTGTTTTAATAAATCATATTATCTTCAATTAATCCCAGAGAACAAAGGACACTCTTGCAGGGTTCTAGAGCTTGGGCCTGAACACAGATGTCTACACATAAGTTTTTCATGTAAATACACTCTCACTCCTCTGTCTTGGAGCTTTGGTGCTCTCTCAAGCAGAGTGTGTTGTTATCCATGCATTTCAAGCTGAAATAAAAATTAAAAACAGTCAACATGTCTTATTTAGCTAACCATTAGCAGATGTCTTACATTATCCAATATTAATTACAGGGTGGAGATCTCCATTTAAAATGCTCCACTCTAGAACTCCATTGTAAATGTCAATTCTTCATTAAAATAGTTCGGCGATGATGTGAAAATGCAGCAGGTCTGTGACTCTTTTTGCCAGTGTGGCAGTAGGGGAGGGAACTCGTTGACACTGTTCTGTATTTTGACAGGAATAACAGCTGGCATGTTTGTCATGACAAGTGACAATGAAAACAAGATTAGTCTAAGTCCATTCTATTCCTCTTTAATTTGTTCTGCTTATGGAAAGAGGGTGTTTTAAACCAAACTTTGTTTTCTTTCTTTGAAGGCAGCAGTAGAGAATAATTTCTCTGGAAAAAGTCACAGATAACTCTTTCCAGTGTCAACTTTATTCACAGCAAATGTACTCTGACCTTTGCAATGCATATGGTTTATTGCCTGCTTGTAGTGAAACTGGTTGCTGATACTGAAAGAGCAGGTCTGCCACAAAAATCTCTGCCTCTCTTGTGTTCCATCTTTCCTTTACAATATTAGTAATACATGAGATGACTTCTGGTGAGGACAAATCCAGCCAATTGTCCACTGAAACAGGAAGATGACCCTGAAGGTTTTTACTTTGCACCTATTGTAGAGTTCCGTTATTTTGGATACAGGAATTTTTTTTAACATTAATGTAAGTGTAATGTACATAGTTTGTGGGTGAAAACACAAGAATCACTGGTGAAAATGATAATCTATAGTCTTTAAATAAGTGATCAAGCGATATAAGAGTGTAGGAAAATTATTACAGACTGTAAACCTAGTGAAGAAAGGGAAGAAGTGCCAACTTGTCCTGGCTACATTGATAATGTAGCTATTTATTCATGGTATACATAACTAACAAAGGTACTATCAAAACCTACAGTGCATTAGGATATTTATGCTTGCCCAGTTTTCACATCAAGCTTAAGGAAAAAGTTGAACACAATGAGTTAAGAAGCCCATTGTCCATTTTCTGTAAATAAAAGGATCTGTATGCTTATTGCAACTTTTGCCTGGCAGGGAAGCCAGTGAACTGCTACCAAGCCCCAGAAACATGCAAGTCTGGGCCAGCAGGTAGCAGGAAGCAAGAGGGTGTAAACAAATACCATTCATTTCTTCGTAGATACTAGCGACAAGTTGCAAAAAGGGAGCCCTGTGGTGAGGCTTTAGCTTGCAGTTGATACTGGAAAAGGCTTTTGTTCATTACAAATTAAGTGGCTGGAATGCTGATCGTGTTATTTCATGTGAGCCAGACTCTCTGTGTAATCGAATTTGCATTCACCCCTTTTTGCTGTAATGGCTATAACATCTGAAGTCTTGAGTGGTTTTGTTGTCTTAAGTCTGCAAGATGGCATTGTCGAATAGCAGTAAGAGCTGTGTTACTCCAGCTCATCTCCATTCTGAAATCTCAAATGTCAGCACTGCTGATTACTGCAGCTCATTGGTGAAATGAACTCAGCCTGTTCTGTATAGATTCCAAGGTGGGTAAAAATGGATGTTTTTTTTAAATCAAAATATCTGATTTTATTTAAATCAGATTCTTAAACCAATAAAATGCTAAGTTTCTCATTTAAAAATGTTAATGAAATCTCATGACGAGCATGCTACATACACCTATGCTTGCAGTCTCATAAAAATGAATTGATGGCTCTGTTCAGCATACCTACTAGCTCTTGCTTCTTCAAAGTTCTAAGCTTTCAATTTCTGTTTCTCAGCAGACTAGAAAGTAACATGTAGAAAGAAAGACACGAGGTAGCTAGGATAGTCCTTGTTGGATGCTTATGTGGTGGTGGAGGACTTTGTCCATGTGTGGCAGAGGAGTTAGTTAAGACATTGTGTTAAGACAGAGGAAACAATATACAGGAAAGGACGGGTGGCAACATAGAAAGGAACAGGGGAGTGAAAAGAAAAAGGGAAGACGTTCAGTATACACAAAACTTCCTATGGTCCGCCACACTTTTGCCACAGAAATACTGTACAGTAGACCCTCAATTTGCACACGGGTTGCATTCCCGTGCAACCTTGTGTACCCGAATTTCGCCTAAGTCGGGAGCGGCTTTTGCCCCAGCGGAATGCCTGTGGCTGGCTCTCCCCCACAGATCTCCCTATCCCATGTTTGAGAGAGGGAGATGTGGGTGCCCTAGCTGTGGAAGGTTAAGCCTGGGATGGTTTAGGGCTGCCTTGAAGGTCGGGGTGGAGGTGAGCTGGAGCCAGGCTGGCGGGGAGGAGCAGTTGAACTGTAGCTGGGGGGATTGAGCCAGAGCCACACATGGGGGTGGTGAGACAGGGCCAGGTATGTGCGTGTGTGTGTTTGAACTGGGGTGGGAGGATGGAACCGGAGCCGGGTGTGGGGGGGAGGGTTTGAACTGGAGTTGGGCACAATGAGCTGGAGCTGTGTGGGGGTGGGTGAGCGGGGCTGATGGGGAGTTGAACCGGGGCCATGCGAGGGAGGGGGAGTTGAGCAGGGTGTGAAGGGGGGAACAGGATTATGAGTTGTGCTTAACTCGCAGTTGTGCATTTCCAAGGTTTACTGTAATGGCTTTTGGGAGTCAGAGACTACTCCCTATCTGGGGAGAAGATACCTTAGAGGAAATTTTGAATAAATTTGTTGATTGGGTAAAAAGTGTCAGGTGTAAGCAGGGCCAGAAAAAGATGCAGGGCCTAGTTACAAGAATGAAACATCATGAGGAAAACTGCTTATTGAGAAAATGATGCGAATGAAGGTGTGGATAGGACTACGTGGATCAACTGGTTAGTAATTAAAATGATTCACTGTGCAATGCATCATTCAAAAAGGCAGAGAGATGGTCTTGAAGTACAAGTGTAATTTGACAAGTAAATTCCCAAGCTGTTTGCTGTGTTTGTTGCCAGGACAAAAAATGTTTTTAGCTTAGCTGATCCTTCTGGCTTCTTTAACTAGGTTCAAAATCTGACACCCAAGTACACAATACAAAAAGCTGAAGGAGGAGAAATCTAGAGTTGCCAGTGTGTCATTTTCTCATTTTATATTGGGTGATACGTGACCCTTATGTGGGAACATCACGGCAACAAGCTGTAATGGTAAAGCCAAAGTCTATTCCCTATTTTTACTTCAGCATAACTCTGCTGTTCCAAGGGAACACCGTTCTGTACTTGTTTTCGCATAAAACAGAAATGCAAGTGAGTTCAATGGGTGTGGCTTCCTCCAAAATTTAATGCCCTGTCAACACAGTCTTCACATTTTTTGGTAACTTTTATTTAAACAGATTTTTTTGGTGGTTTTAGATCAATGATTTTAGTTGCTGTGATTTAACTCAGTCCACCTGAATTCTCATTCTGGTCTGTGATAATGATTAATGTCCTTCTCTTGTAGTTCTTCCCAAAGACCACAAGTCCCATCTGTCTCTAGCTCTGCTCCTAAGCATCTAACTGTCATGCCTGTCCTGGGGTACCCATCTGTCACTCCAATTTCTAGTGTACTTGTGGTGTTAACAGTCTGTGATCTGTGGGGCCAAACTGAAGAGATCATAGTACAGTAAGGTCTCAGAGTACGCAAACTCGGAGTGCGTGACCCCACTCTTATGTGTCTAACCCTGACGCCACCCCCCGGCCCGGTTTAAACCACCTGCAAGCAGCCTTGGTTCAAGCTGCCCCTGCTGCCCTGCGTGGCTCCAGCGCAACTCCCCTGCTGCACACGGCTCCGGCGCAACCCCACCTGCCCCACACGTCTCTGGCACAACCCCCCTGCCAGCTCACAAGTTAGCTGCCTTCCCGCCCCCGCACCCTGCTTGGCTCTGGTGCGATCCCCCTGCTGGCTCAGAAGATGCCGACACCCACCCCCACCGGTGTGTGGCTGTGGTGCAACACCCCCCCCCCCCCCCCCCCCCCGGCTAGCTCACAAGCTGCCTGCCCACCTGCCTGCGGCTGTTCTGGCGCAACCTCCGCTGCCAGCTCGCCACCGAGGCACAGTTCTGGTTCCAGCTCAGCTCTCTCCCCCTCCCGCCCCCCACAGCCCAGCTCACAACCCCTGCTCAACTCTACCCCTCACCCCCCTGCAGCCCTAACCCACCCTAGGCTTAGCCCACCTCCCCCCGCCCTCCCCTGCCTCCTATAGCCCCAACCCACTGCCAGGCTTAACCCTCCCCAACTGCCCCCCCCCAGCCCAGGGCATACCTTTCTGCTGCTTCCCCAGCTGCAGGATATGTGTTCTGCCGGGGAAAAAGCTAGACCCCAACTTGTGCGAAATCTGGGTTTACATGAGGGTGCGTGGAACGGAACCCTCATGTACTCTGAGACCTTCCTGTACTGCAAACAAAATTGAATTTAATATAAAAATAACTGGTGGCTGTTCTGACTGCCTGTTTAGGTGTTTTCTTATTTCACGCAATAAGCCGTCCATTTTAAAGAATGTAGCTGAAAATGCTGCAGAATCGCCTGTATGGAATGGGAGAGGTACAGAAAACAAGGGTTTAGCGTCAGAATTTAAATCCTCCTTGCTGCTGAATAAGATAAGGTATTGTTTATAGTGCTTCTGTCTCTTTTTCTAAGGATTTCTTTTGTACTGTGGAATAGTAGAAGAATACAAAGCAGAGCTTCTTGCGAAATGCAGTATTCATCGGTCCTCACCATTGGAAAATCACGAGTCAGACTCACAAAATGATCAGATTGGCTAAAATTACGAGGCTTTTTATGAAATGAGTTATTTTTATTTCCTAGCTTTTAAGATGCTCTCAGATCACATATTGGGTAGAGTTGGAGAGAAATTCTCTCTTGTCCTTAAACCATTGTATTATTTACAGAGGGACAGTTTTCCTTCTGGGATGACTTAAAGAAAAGCAATATTTATAAAACCTAGTAACCTGTTGCAGATCTTATTACACAGAATCATAGGAGTTGGAAGGGACCTCACGAGGTCCTCAGGTCCGGTTCACTGCAGTCATGGCAAGACCAAGCACCAGCTAGACCGGGGCAGGTAAGCTGTGGCCCACTGGCTGGATTTGGCTCTCCAAACCTTCAGATTCAGCCTGCCTCCATCTCACAGCCTAGTGGAGCCTTCATGCAGCCCCCTGCCCACTGTGCCTCTATACACTGCTCGAAGTGGCCAGTTACTGGGGCCGTGTGTGTGTCTGTGCAGCACGTGCCCCTGGGGGAGAGAGGATTCTCTGTGCATTTCCCCCACCCCAAGCACAATCTCTCAGCTGCCATTGGCCAGAAAACTGTGCTTGCAGCTCAGGCAGCGTGCTGAGCCCTCTTGCCCCAATGGTGTGTGGCACAGAATGCACATGGCCCCAGTAGCTGGCCCCTTTGTGCAGCATGTAGAGCTGCAGCAGGCAGGGAGCTTGCACAAGGGTCCTGCTGGGTTGTTGGCTGGGAGCCACCCAGGGTAAGTGCCTCCTGGCCACAGCCAGCATCAAGCATCCCACCTGCTCCCTCCCTCCCACTCACTCCCTGCCCCAGGTCACAACCCAAGTCCTTTGCACCCCTGTCATGAACCATCCCTTCCAACGCCCCTCCTCCAAGTCAGAATCCTCTTCTGAATCCCAAACCCCCTGCCTCAGGTCACAGCTCCTGCCTTCACCCAAACTCCCTTCTGCATCCCAGTCTCCTACCCTGAGCTGCCTTCTGCACCCAGCCTCCATCCCAGCCTGCACACCCTGTCCATTAATATCGTAGAAAAGTGCAGCCCTTGAGCACTTTCCAAATTCTTGGAGTGTGCCCATCCCCATCAAAAATTATTGTCCACCCTGATCTAAACCATCCATAGCAGGTGTTTGTCAAATCCTTCTAAAAAACATCCAGTGATGCAGATTTCCCATCCTCACTATGCAATTTTATCCCGGTGGTTAAGCATCCTGACAGTTGGGAAATTTTTCCTAATGGGCAATTTAAATCTCTCGCTGCAATGATAACCTATTACATATCTTGTGTGTGTGAGGAAGAACTGTCCAAACTGGCAGGCATCATGGCTATCTCTGAAGACAGTTGCTAGGCTTTCCTTTCACTGGTGATCAAAAATGAAACGTTTGGGCGAGATGCTTGTGATCATCTTTGCTGTCATGCAGGCAAGTGTCGGTAAGAGAGAGGGTTTTTTTCTGAAGATTTGACATGCATCCTAGTGAACGAGGAGTCATGTGCTTGTGTGTCTTGGTGGTTTTTTGTGTGAGACTAGCAGTAGCAAGAGAACAAATTCCTTTCACGTAATGGGTCTTCTGGAGCCAGCTCTTGCAGGCTGATATCAGAAGACTCAGGGCCTGAAAAGAATGGAAAATGGAGAGGAGGGACGTACCCACAAGTCTGATCAGCTTTGTACTTGATCACAACCTGGGACAACCTCACCCTCTGATTGATGCTCACCAGGCTGCAATGTTTGAGTCCCACCCAACTTGACCTACATGTTTTTAGAGCTCAGAGACCTGAGCTCATCTCATTCTGTGGTGTGCGAGGGACATTTCCTGGGCACGGGCTCTCTGGTAGCCCTTCCTGAAAATGAGACCACACAGTCCAGCTGCTGACACCCCCTGGATCGGTGGCTAGTCTACAAAGACATCTCTGTTGTTTAAGCATAGCCATTCCCAGAGCTGCAGTATCCCCACATACTCTGCCATAAAGTTTACCTCTCCAGAGGTATATGACAGTGGAAACAGACACAGGCTTTCCAAAGGGTTCCTAAATCAATCCTTCTTTTCTTAAGACAGCACAGGAAATATGCCAATCTATACAAAACAGTAGAACACCTGTACCCATTTCACTGCTTCAACTTCCTCACTGTACCTGAGTACTCCTTGTGTTTAGGTCCAAGTCTGTATCCAGGATCCTTCCTCTCCCACACATGGCTTCTTTTCTGAATCATGAAGTCTGTCTCTGAATCCTGTTTTGGAATCTTTGGGTACATTTATAGTACCAGATAAATTTGACTTTTAATAAATTTGACTTTTAATAAATTTGATTTCTGAACCTTGATATTCTGAATTTGAATGTAGGTGTCCACAAACCTTCTGGAAATTCAACTCTCCATTTCTCCATGTCGAGTTTCCACGTCCCCATTGCCTTTTCCAAGTTTGATTGTGTGAGCAATGCATTGTGTATGCTTATCCCACAGTGCCTTAGCTTTGGTTGCTTGTGAGTGTTTGATCTCACTATCCCAGAACGTAAAGTATTGTCCCAGAATTTGGAGCAGCCAGTAACCACACAAAAATGAAGGGGAGACAGTGCTAGCATAGTCATGGACCCTCAAATGCTTCAAGTCATTGCACACACTTGGACTGTCGTGCAATTTTTGTGTCAGTTACTAAGTGAGGTGATGGTTGACTATGTTGATGATGAAGTCTTTGAAGAGGAAATCTTTCTGCCATGGTCCAAGAGCTCACAACTGCTGGTTGCCCTGAATACATTGTTGACAGAGGAAAGGTAGTTTTGGACTTGAGATTAGCGCACGCTAGTGAGACCACATCATTTTGGAGTCCTGTGATGAGGAGCAGTTGCTGCAGAACTTTCGCATGTGCAAGTCCACTTTAATGGAACTTTGTGATGTGCTGGCACCTGTCCCGAAGTGCAGCAACACAAGAATAAGGCTGGCTTTAACAGTTCAGAAGTGGGTGGCAATCGACAGTTAGTGGTCAGTGGCAAATCAGTTTGAGGTGGACAGATCTACAGTAGAGGCCAAGGTGATTCAGGTAGCCAGTGCAATCTGTTGGCATTTCTTCAGGAAGACTGTGACCCTAGGAGATGTACAGGCCACAGTGGATGGCTTTGCTGGGTTTCCGAACTGTGGTGGGGCAATAGATGGCATTCACATGTCCATCATGGCCCTGTCCTACCTGGCCTCTTGGTATATAAACAGAAAGGGGTACTTCTCCCTGGTATTACAGGGGTTGGTAGGTCACAAAAGTCATTTCACTGACATCAACGTAGGAAGGTTCATGACATGCGAATCTTCAGAAATTCTGGTGTGTACAGAAAGCTCATGGATGGGACTTTTTCCCCAGACTGGAAGATCCAGATTGGCGACATGGAGATGCCTGTGGTAGTACTGGGACACCCTGCTTTACCCTCTGCTCCTTTGCCTTATGATGCCCTACACAGGAGCCCTGGACCGCAGCAAGGAAAACTTCAATCAGACTCAGCAAGTGCAGAATGGCAGTTGATTGTGCCTTTGGACATTTGAGAGAGATTCAGAAGCCCATTGATCCATTTGGACCTTTATGAAACTAATGTCCTCACTGTGATTACAGCGTGTGATATCTTGCGTAACATTTGTGAATCCAGGCGGGAGAATTTCCTGAATGTCTGGAATATCAAGGCTGAGGCCATAGGCAGGGCATACTTGCAGCTGCCTACATGGTCATTCACCAATAACCAAGCGGAGGCAGCAGAAATCAGGGATGCTTAAAAAATAGCTTCATGAATGGTCTGCCACACACATGATGACGATGTTATTACAGCAGAGAAATACAATCAGCCCCCACTCACCAAACTCATTTGTGTTCTCCACCAAATGCAAACCAAAACATCAGACCATGTCTTACACAAATGCTTTTACTTGAAGGGGGAGGGAGTTAAGTTGCAGGCAGAGGAATGGATGTGGAGAGAGGGTTATTCTCCCAAAAAAAAAAAAAAAAAAAAAGCAGCAGTGCTAGCGGCCCTCCCCACCACCACCCGGCTGCCTCTGTCGTGAATCATCTGTGGACCTTGGCATAGTGGTGGGCAGCTGTACTTTCAGCCCTCACCACCTCCACCCTGTTCCCAGCAATGATTTGTGCATCCTACCACTCATGTATGCCAAAAAAATCACACCGAGCTGAAAAGCATAAGTTTATTTTGGGTGGAAGAGGAGGTTTAAGCAGCAGGGAAAAGACGCATGGTTAAGGTTGCTGGAATAGCCTATTGCAGTGACCCTTGGGACTGTCGTGGCAGGCTGCCCTTTCCCTCCCTCCCTCCCTGCATTCAGGGACTGCCATGGTGCAGGGTGTGTGACTTGTCTTCTGGGACTCCCAGCTGCTGCGTTGGGTGCCCCTCTGCACTTCCAGCATGGTCACTCACTGCCGTTCTGAGCTTTGCCTTATTTTCGCACTGCTTTGCCTCTTGCTGTCTCTGGAAGTCAAGCATACTCTGCACCATTCTGCTGTACTGCGATGCCACTGTACTGTCTCCCTTTTCATGTCATTGGTTTCTGCTTCAAAGTGCTCCATGTGCTGAAGGATCAGATCACTCTTGCACCTTTTGTGCTTCCTCCGCCTGTCTCCCACACTGGGTATAACAGCTGGAAAGCAAAGGTCACAATTGAGATACAGTTCCTACTAAGCATTTACCCATAGAATGGATAGGATTCAAGGTGTGCATTGCAAAGCCATCATTTTACCACCATTTATCCAGAACATTTCATTGTGGACATGGTAAGCTATTGTCCACTTTATTGGGCGAGGAGGGAATACAAAGAAGGATAAGCCGTCCATTGTCCTGGAGCAGGGGAAAAACTTTTTTTGCCTGTTCCTGGAGCAATCCTCTGTAAGTAGCAAGGACCACAGAGCTCGGCAGCCATGTGGCAAGGGGGAAGACTGGGGAAGGGTTTGATTCCTGCCATGAGTGGCTGGGTGCAGAGGGATCCCTGTAAATTGAAAATAAATTGCTGGAGGGTGAGGGTTTCTCAGCTGTTTGCTGGGTCAGCATAAAAAATTTTCTCGGCAGTCACCAGAACAGCCCTCACCAGGGAAAAAAGGT
Source organism: Carettochelys insculpta (assembly GCF_033958435.1). Lineage (NCBI taxonomy): Eukaryota > Metazoa > Chordata > Testudines > Carettochelyidae > Carettochelys > Carettochelys insculpta. Next base: position 44,128,139 of record NC_134148.1, on the reverse strand, counting down.
CATGGCAGGAGGGCAAACCCACCTGTGCTGCCCATGCTGGTTTGTAGTAGCAGGGTTCACAGAGCCCAGCAGCCATGTGGTGAGGAGGAAGGGTGGGGAACCTGTTGCAAAAAATACAAGAGTGCCTGGATGAGGGCATTTGAAGAGATCTCCAGAAAGGATAAGTGCTCCCTCCCCCAGAGATATTAATGCACTGTTCAGAGGCATACAGATGTATAGAAAAAACTTGTATCCATATCCATACCTACACCCACCCACAACCTGCTTCTAGCATTCAGAAAAAAACACTCACCAGAACAGCTTGGTCCTGGGGGTTTGGGGACCTGCCTTGGGGGGACCAGTTTCAGCTGTGGGGTGAAGAGCTCTGGGCTGTCAGGAAGAACTTCCTCAGGCCCTGGCTGGTTGCCCCCATCCACCCCTCCATTGGCCTCTTCCTCTCCTGGCCCTCCAGGTCCTCTTGGGTCACTTCATACCAGGGCCTCCACAACTGTTGTAATTAATACTGAGCAATGTGGTGGGGTCTTCCCCAAGAAACATATGCAGCTGTTCATAATAGCAGCAGGTCTGTGGAGATGGCTCAGAATGCCAGTTGGCTTCCCACACTCTGTGATAGGCCTGCTGGAGTTCTTTCACCTTCACCCGGCATTGCGTAGAGTCCTGGGAATAACCTCTGGCAGTCATCAACTCTGAGATCTTATCATATGTGTTCACGTTTCTCTTGGACACCTGAATTCTGCTCACAACTGATTCATCTCCCCAAACTGCAAGACAGTCCAGAATCTCTTGTCCATTGAAGGCGATGGCTACCAAAGTGGTGCCATGCAACTGGTGAAAGAAATTTTTCATTATGGGCCTCTTTATATTTCAATGACTGGGTGCTAATAAATTCAAATTCACGGGCTTCCTGTGACCTCCTTCCTGAACCCCGGAGAGCAGTGGCCATGCCTGGCGGGTAACCGTGTAGCTTTGTGGGATACATGTGAGACACTTCTGGAGGCTAATAAATTCGATTTTTGAGATATGGCACTTCCACTCTGGCCTTTATTCAAAATTTTAAGTTCAAACTTGACACTAGACCCATCCAGTACCAACTATATTATGATATCGATATCAGCGCTCCTTAATTTGAACTAGTGGTATTTACAGCAAAAACCGTGATGTTTTACTATCAAGCTAACTGCCTTAAATTCGAATTTATCACTCAGTGTAGACGTAGACTTTCTGCTCCTGTCAGCCTACTGCGGATAGAGGAACAGCAGCCGAGAGATACAAACTGAAACCCTCTGGCTGCATTAGGTGTGTGGTGGCAAACTTGAGTGCCATAGCATAAAAGTTTTTTAAAAATTGTCTGTTGGACCTGACAATTGCTGCTGTGGTAATCGAACCTGAAAAGTCTCAACCTTCTACAAGGGTAGTCTATAAATAACTAGCTGTTTTGCTGATACTGCCTTGGGATTCTCACTTTCTCAGTAGCTCGGTGTCCTTTCCGCTACCTCTGGGTAATTTGAGAATATCCTGTCTCTCTTTATCCAGAGTGTCAAGAGTAATCCTCATTCTCTGTACCATGTGTACAGTGAATGCCTTCAAGGGCCTCTACTGGTAGACTGCTCGTTTATTTATTACTTATTTGAAAAAAATATGGGGGACGTGTGTGTTTTTATTATTCCCTTCAATCTAAGGGACGTTACCAGTGCAGGGGTGCTAGAGTCAGGCTTTCTGTTGCCTTTTAAAATGTTTTTATTCAAACTGTTGGTCATCTTTGCACTCTCCCCTCCAAATTAAATGCTGTAATATAAATGACCTCTTGAGCAATATAAGAGTCAGGGTACGGAGCATGTTTCAGAGTTGCCAGGAAATCAGAGAGAAAACACCTTTCATTGTCTCTGAGGCTGTAATATGCAGGGTAAGCTTAAATTAGTGTTTGCTTTCAGCTGTAAATAATTAGAGGGGATTTACTGAATTGCTTTCATTTTTTCACCTGGCAAACAAATGCATTAAAATCCAATTACCACCTGCTTAACATGTTTTATAATGCAAAAAGTATAGTCATACTGGTCTACTTTTTAGCAGCTCTTTAATTTGGGTTATATGTCAGTTTCTCATCACCATGCCTGCACTGGTTTATTTTTAGGTCATTTTCCACTTCTTGAAAATGATTGAGAAGACATGAGGCACCAGTTGGTTTTTGTAGTTCTTCCAGACAGTCCCTATTGGTTCCCATTTAAGGTGGGAGTTAATTGTATATTCAGTTACCTAGTGCAAGACACCAGCTGCTGAGAAGCGATTTTCCTGATGGACGAACTGTAATGTCATCTTTTTCATGAAATGGCTTTAGCCGTTCTGTCCCAGGCATTTACGTGTTTGTTCTGCCACTGTTTAAGAGCTCTGAAACTGGAACACCAACTGGGGGTCTGGGGAACTGTTCCAAATTTCCTTTCTCACTTTTGAAAGGTAGGTGGTTAGCTGAGCAGAGGCAGAGCAGGTCACATCTGCCCTCAGTAGAGGTTACTACAGCATTTCTGGGAGGGGAGCTGCTCGTTGGCTGCCTGCTGGCCAGCAGGCAGTCGAACAGTGAGAGTGAGTGGGTTGTTGCTAGTTCTCCCAAGTCAGCCTTCTTCCTGTGTGGGACAAAGGAAATCAAGGGGTTCACTAAAAAGCTGCCGGCTTCATGCAGTTATGCAGTGAGTTTCAAAGTTCTGAATTGGAATTCATTACAAACATTGGTTAATTAGACTCAGAACCAGTGTCTTCTGTAAACTGAATGCTAGGGCAGCCACCTAAGAGAGATTCAGGTGCTGCCCAGCTGAATAGCGGAGTGCCCAGAGCCACCAACCACTGGCAGCATGTCTTTCTATTGGTGGTGCACATTTGCGCATGCCTCAGTGTACAGAAAATTTATTCCACGCATGGATGGAAAAAATTCGAGGGAATGTGCCCATAACTGTAAATGTAATCTGTATTCATTAAGTATCTATTACCTGGTTGTGAACATCCTGTTCTTGAGTTAATCCCAACCAAGGATGTCTTCTTTAGAAGTCCTCTCGTTTAACCGAGCTCTAATTGTCAGGGTATAGAAATCTCAAATACTTTATGGGCTTTCAGAGCGCCTTTCATCTGTAAGGCCTTCACAAGTAGTTAATTATAAGCGAAAGGTATTCTGGAAGCATAAAGCATTGGAAACTGTTACATCCTAAGGGCACACCTCCACTAGAGGGTATTTTCAACAAAACAGGCATGTTGTTGACAAAACCTGCAGAGCTTTCACACTAAAAATGTGTTCTGTTGTCATACTGTTGACAGAACTGGCCACTTCTGTTGACAGCCTTCTGCCTTGCCCCCATGAGGCACAATGCTTTTTTCAACAGAATCTGTCAACAAAAAAGCCATGTAGACAGCCGGGGGCGGGGGGGCCCTCTGTCAACAGACAGGGCTTCTGGGTCACTGGGCAGCCCTGTCTGCTCTGCTTCTGGTTGGCCATTCTGTCAAGTGAGGGCCAGGCAGTCTGGCCACTCTCTGTTGACAGAGCAGATAGCTTTTTTTATATCTGCTTTTGTGTGTGGACACACTCTGTCAACAGAAGTTTTGTCGGAAGGTCCTTTCTGACCATGGCGTCTGTCAACAGATGGCTGTACTGTAGATGTAGCCTAATAGATTTGTCTGGCGCTGGTTTTACTTTCAAAACATTCCCTCCTATATGTGTTCCAGACATTCAGATTTGTAATGTCAAATGTAACAAAGCAGCAGAAATGTAGCACTTTAAAGACTAACAAAATGATTTATTTGGCGATGAGCTTTCATGGGACAGACCCACTTCATCGGATCAATCTCATACACTACAGTGATCTGTCGACAGAAGCCATACGTTTTCATTGATCTGATGAAGTGGGTCTGTCCCATGAAAGCTCATCACCAAATAAATCATTCTGTTAGTCTTTAAAGTGCTACGTTTCTGCTGTTTTGTTTTGTTGGAGTACAGAGTAACATGTCTACCTCTCTGGTAAGGTCAAATGTGTATATTTTCATCTTAGTCTAAAGTTTGCATCCCAAGTTAACGGTTTGTTTAGTCTTAAATTTTGAGCTAGTACAACAATCTTCATCTACCATTACTTCTTGATATGTTTTATTAGTCAATGTATCCAGCAAAGTTGTTCTCTCTGAGATCACCTATTAAAACAAAAGCAATGTTGAACTCTCTGCAAATTCTATTTTCTCTGACTAACTTTTGTTTGGCACTATTTGAACTCAGTGTGTTTACATGATTAAATGCAATCAGAATGTAATTGTTTTATGTGCTAGAACAGCTAATTTTAAATTGGAAGGAGTAATTGCCACCATGTGAATGCAAGTCTTAATCATTAAATGCAAAGCTGTTTTGTCTGTTTTCTGTAGTGTTCACTTCAGAATGGTTTTTCAGCCTGTTCACTTTCAGCCATAAACTAAACCAGAAGGGTCTCTTTACAAATTAAATAGAATGAAAACATTATCTTGTAATTTCTCATGTCATTGTTTCTCCTTTGAGTTTAAATATATATGTTTTGCTTCCCAAGGGGCAGAGGCAGTTGTGGAGGATCAGTTAATAGTTTGCAATTACAAGTTTGAAATTGTGGGCAGAAAGAGAAAAAAATATATTGCCAATTATAAATTAATTCAATTTTTAATCCTTATAGATAAGTTGTGACCTAGGGCTTTGTAATAATTAATCTGCCTTCTGTTTTTGTAACAGGTAGCTGCAAGAACATGTGCTCTTTTTGTAAAAACAGAATAACCAAATGCTCTTTCAAGTGTGTTATGCTCTTATATATAAAGTGTTCATGAGTGGTTCAGCAGTCAGTACTTTTTGAACAATACCGCTAATAGCAAAGCCCTTTGCAGAATGAATGGCAGGCAGACTGAACATTTTTGTTGATTTGTCTGTTTTGTACCTGTTGAGTATGGATTTTGAACATTGCTCACCTTGATAATTTTTTTTTCCTGATTTGTCCACCTTGATTACTATTTTTGGTTCTCTGTGCCTTATATATTGAGTCTGTTCTGTATGGCTGTGGTCTGAAGAAGTGGGTCTGTCCCACGGAGGCTCACCTAATAAATTATTTTGAATGGTAACAGAGAGGAAGCCGTGCTAGTCTATACACTATCAAAACAAAAAGCAGTCAAGTAGCACTTTAAAGACTAGCAAAATAGTTGAGTCTGTTCTGGTCTGGCTATGGTCTGAAGAAGTGGGTCTGTCCCACGAAAGCTCACCTAATAATAAACTATTTTGCTAGTCTTTAAAGTGCTACTTGACTGCTTTTTGTTTTAATAAATTATTTTGTTAGTCTTTAAAGTGCTACTTTACTGCTTTTTTGTTTCAATCCACAAAAGACTTTGAAGTTGTGTGCACGTGTATTCCAGATCTACCTTTTCTCCTTATGCTGTAAACAAAGTGTATGTGCAGGCAGTCATTCTAATCAAAACTTGTATTAACATCAATAACATTTCCTTTCATGGAATGAGGGAGGAGGCAATCCACTGTGTAGGTGAGGGGGGATTTTTCAAAAGCACTCTCCATGTATCTACCCATTCCTAAGAAAGTGAATAGGAGCTGTATTGCATTTGATGGGAACAGAGTTAGTCTACTATAATGGTATTTTTTTCCTTGCAAAACTAAGCTTTTTTCCAAGTGTAAAGCTAACAGGCATTTGGCATCTGTTATTCCATACTGTTATGCCAGAGCTTTAGATAACTCTTGTTTTTGTATTTAACCAAATCCAAATGTGGAAAGTCAAATCAATTAATCTTTTTGGTCAAAGGCAGCAAGGCCTCTTGTGCACACTCACACTGATTTATTTAGATCTTTTTATAGAGTAAATGTTGGATCCTTATATAATACTACATTGTTTGGAAAATATTTGGACATCAGCTGGGACACTTTAGCTACTTGGATAAAGTACAGGAACTGCATTAAAGGATCAGCCATACTGGGCCTAAAAGCCTTGATTTCGTCTTATATTTTTTTAAAAATCCTATCAGCTGGCTCCTAACAATTTCCTTTCCTTCCCCTGTCCCGGGTAAGACACTTTGGAGGTGTGGGTAGGGTTGGGATGTGGGAAGTAAAACTGGGGGGAGGAGGGGAGCGCACAATTGGCATTTAAAATCAGGACAAAACAAAAAACATTGTGGGAAGTTGCACTATACGTTGTTTTTCTTAAAGCTTCCTTAAGCTTGGGTTTTTGTACAATGATGTTAACTGGCCAAAGGTTTTCCCTTGTGACTCAGTTCCTTTGTTGCAGGTCTCTTCAACTGGAATGTTTTAGTATAAAATTTTGCATGGGGAAGGAGACGACAAACAAAACAAATTACTACATCCCATATCTCTTTAACCGTTGTCTCACCATATTAGCATCCCATCTTTCCATGTGGCTCCGGATACGCTTATCAGTATAGGTAATGTACGGGACTATACCTGCAGTAGCAATCTCTAGAAGGACAGTGAAAATAGATATCCATTTGCCCCTAACTCCAGTCGTCCCCTGCTTTATGGAGCTGTCACACTGATGCCTCCTACTCTGAATAGATCGCTGCCCCCAAACTGCCCTTTCACGTGGCTTCTGGACATGAGCTCGCTCCTGTGAGGTGGGTTTCTGATTATCTAATTTGAGCAGCCTAAGTGAGTAACCGCACTGTAGAGCCATCAGCGGAGGTAGTTGGCATCCTGCCCTCTGCTGTGATTTGGAATAGCATGGCTATCTCTACATTTGCCCCGAACTTTGAAGGGGGCATGGTAATCAGGCTGATGGGAGACTACTAATGATGTGCTGTGATGAGTATGCAGCATTCCATTAGGCTAATTCTCTCCTGCGGCAACTTCAAAGTGTCGACATGCCATGTAGCCACGGGCACGTCAAAGCTCTCATCCTTGCTTCCAGAGCTTCCTTTGGCCTCCTTTTCCCTCAGCTTGTTTAGTCCTCCCTTCCCTCAAAGGGCACTAAACAGCGTAGAGAAGATAAATTCCTGTGTCACTGTGGCGAGGCTGACCGTGTTGGTGGCTCGTGTTCCAATAACATTTTAGAAATTCACAGGAAGTAAAGGAGCTCACAATATTTCCTTGTGATGCTAACGAGTCAGACCTGTGCAATTGCCTCCATGCCACCATATCTCTATTCCTCTTCTTGTGGGACATCCTAAGATAAAGCACAGAACTCCTGGACCCTCTCTTGGACTCTGCTGCCACTGGGACCGAGCAGTGCCTCTTGAATTTTGCATCTCGTGTAAATAGTAAAGCTGTATGCAAATACACCGCATTTTATTGTAAGATAATGCTATGAAATAACATGCTTGTGTGTACTGCTAATGTTCTTGGTATTCGTGGTCTTGTGACACAGGAGGGCATCAAGAATGGAAAACTAACATTTCCTCAGTAACCGCAGTTGCTGGCCAAGTAACAAAACCCTAGCAATACAATATTGAGTCACTTTCAGCAGTGCTTTAACTTAATGGTCTTTTTGTTGCCAATATTCCCTCATTGTTATCCCATAGACCTGATCTTGATTAGTGAGTGGATATTGTAAGGAATGCTTAACTATAAAATTTCACACTAGCTGTATTTACAAAAGTACATGGAGAGCTGAACAATAACATTGGAGGCAACATCACTCCAAGTCCACCACCATAATGGTTACTTTTTGTCCAATAGCTGATTGACAAAACATCTGGAAAATGCTTAATTTAACACTTCCAGTTTTCGTTCTGTTTTTGCATTGCACTTGTTGAACAGGAGGGCATGGGTAAATAGCCACTGAGGGTCTGAGACCATCGTGTCCAACATGTTAGCCACGTGTGGCTAGTTTACTTGAACAATAAACATATTTTTCGAATAATGTGGTTAGTTCTCTTTAGAACTGACTTGGACGCAATGGAATCTGTGTTTTAATATGCAGTAATGCCTTGAGATAAGCGTGGTCTCCAAACTGGGAGTGGGGGCGTGCTGCAGAGACACCATGGCTGGTGCAGAGCCAGCTGCGGGGTCCCCAGCTTGAAGGCGGGGTGACCCACAGCCCTGTGGTTGCAGCTTTCTCACTCCCTTCTCCCCAGCTGCACAGCTCTCAGACAGCCATGTGGCTTGGGGAAGGGAGGTAGAAGGCTCTAGACTCTGGTTGCTGGCTCCCCTGTGCTGGCAGAACTGGGAAATTGACCAGTCATGAGCTGGTCAGTTTCCCAGTCCTGCAAGCCACAGGGAGACTGGAACCAGGCAGCTGCTTGGTTCCCCTCTCCCTGCCACTCCAGGAGCCAGGAAACTGATCAGCCCTGGTGGGCTGGTCAGTTTCCCAGAGCCTGCAAGCCCAGGGGAGCCGAGATCCAGTGTGAACATTCAAGTTATGCTGGGGTTGCAGGAATATGTTGACTGTACTGATCACTAATGTATGCCTGATTTATTTTGGGAATGTTTTGTACAAGATACTAGAAAATACATCATACGTATCTTTTCAAGGCAATCTTCCTGATTTCAGGGAAACGAAGCTTTACAGGTATTTATTTTGAGAGAGGTCAGTGAATCTGCTTCCAAGATGTGTTTTATATTGTTCTTCTTCACTGCAAGGTTCTTGGCCTTTACGCCCACTTAGCAAAACAGCTGCTCTGTGTTAAGTGAGCACTGGCAATATTACTCTGCAAAGTAACAGCTTTTGTCTGTTGGCGGTTTATTTAGCAGCTTGAGGTTTCTGCACTGTTTCCCTATTTGAAGACAGAGTCTGATCCATTCCTTACCTCTCCCCCCCCCCACCTCCCTGGGGCTTAAATAAATACAGCAATGCTGTAAACTCAAACTTGTTCATACTGCCTCGGAGGGGTAGCCCTATTTAGGCTATAGCTTCACAAATAACAAGTAGCCCTGTAACACCAGGAGACAGACAAACTTACTTGGTCATGAACTTTCATGTATAAGACCCACTTTCTTCTGATGATTGGAATAGACAAATAGTATCCAGGGTTTATATAGCAGGGATGTGGGGGTTAGAGAGGGGATAAAAAAAGGGTTACCTGTCACTAGGAGGGCCAGTTGATGAATCAAATTAAGTAGGAGGTGTCCCATTCCTGTGAATATCAAAGATTGGGGAAATGGTCCTTGTAATGCAGAAGGTAGTTGAGATCTCTGTTAAGGCCTAGTTTAGATGTGTCAGATTTGCAAAGGATTTCCAACGATCTTCCAATGTAGATGTCTCCCACTGTAATCTTGGGGTAAAATTCTTTGGTAGAAGAATGGCTACAGTTTTTCCTGGCTCATGCCAGTGGCTAGGAGCCGGGAACCAGCTCTCCCCGGCTTCCAGCAGCTGGGGAAATCTGGGTGGACAGCCAGCCATGCCGCCCTGGCTTCCCCCAGCTGGGGACCTGGGGTTTGGAGCGGTGAGCTGGTAGACTAGCTGTGCTCTTGCCAGCCCCCCAGCCCCTGGGAACTCCAGGATTTCCACTTGCGAGTTAAGAACAAGTCGAAATTGCACATATTGGGGGTTTACTGTATTGTAGAACTGGCTAGCAAGTTTTCCCTGCTCCTTTCCAGAAGGAGGTCCTCTTTATAACCTGTCCATGTTCATCCCTCTTGAAGGTGAAAGTTCATATGCATTTTCTAAAGTTCTTTGACATGTTAGTGAGTTATGCTGTTGTCAGCCCTGCAGTGCGACCTAGTGTGTGATATGTTATGATTTCAGTGGGGCTTTTAAACATATCCTTTTCAAAGTAAGCAGGCTAACTTTATCTTGGTTTAGCACGTTCAGGCTAGGCACGTGTGTTTTTTTTTCTTTTCTCCCCCAGATGATCTTTAGAGCTGTAGGAAATTGATTTGTTTCATGGTCATAAGATCACTGCTAGTATGACATGTGGTATCAAATTCAATTAACTTTTTTGTTGAATTGCTGCTGTCATGTGGAAACTTTGAGAATTGTTTGAATCGTACTTTCAAGGGAAAAAGTGTTTTGTGTGGTGCAGGGTTTGCTCAGAAGTCACATAAGATGTATGGTGAGAAACCATAGCATTTTGAGGTGTCAGCAGTTGCATGCACACCACCCCAAACGTGGACAGGAGGAGGAGGAGGAGGGATAGTGTATTGCGAAATGCCTGCCTTCCAAAATGGGTCTCCACAGAAAATTGCACTTGCACGCTTGCTGACTGTGCATGTTGTGTAGTCTTGTGATGTCCTGGGTATTTTCTTTTTTGTTACACTGCCGCACATTTATACACCCTGCAGACAAAACAGTCAGTCATGATGTTGACTTAGTACATTAAATATGGCTATTTAAGAGCTTTCAACTGTTAAATTTAAAATATGTGAAAGAGGACCCTTCCTCTTCAATACTGTTAATCATTAGGCTGTCTATTTAATGGTTTGACAGCCTCTCTGGCTCTTCTCATTTAACATGTTGGGGAGACAGACAGGCAGCAGAAGTAAGCTGAAACCTGGTTTTATTCAGAATGGGATTCATACTTGCAAAGGGAGAATTTTTTTAAAGCAAAGGCATGTGCTTTTTCTAAATTAAAATCAGACACATTTTTGTCAAAATAGAATCACGCAGTCCATGTGCTGTGTAGTCATAACTCTGTTGAAAGTCAGATGACCATAAAGCTGGTTCCAGCTTTGTGGTGGTTGGTGGAATCACTCAATCTTTTCCTGCCATTATTTGTAGCATCCTGTTTAACAGTGATAACTGTGACCCCATATAGCGGCAGTCAAAAGTTAACGTGACTAACATGTTTGTTCCTATAAGGTGAATGTTTGCACATCTGCAAAATGTGGCACCCTGGTCGCAGAGTTTCACATATGCTTATCTCATTTGCTGCCCATAAACATTAAATGTATTACTCACAGGGTGAGCATGCATAGAATGTATTAGTAGCTATTCCTTTCTATCACTCAGCTATCAAGTACTGGACAATCAAAAAATAGACCTGGGCTGATGTGAGACTGTCTGCATATTGTTTACAGGATATTTCAGATCTGGGGAATATTACTCTGGGTCAGAGTCACTGTGGCAGTCTGTGCTGCAGCACCAAGGGTGCAGAAACAAAAGCTCTATATAGGGTTTTGATGTGGAGTGCCAGAAAAGGAGCGTCTAAGTAGTAACTACAAAAGGAGGAGCTCCTGTATCTGTCTTAGGCTGTCCCTGGGCAGTCTTTCAGTGAGAGAAACCTTGTTTTTGTAACAGTTATGAAGTCTGAAGAAGATCCTGAAGATGGAGAAAATATAGTTGGAGGTCCAAGCTAAGTAAAGGATGGACCAAAATGAATGTAGGGCAGAACAATAGTGTATTGCTTAGAGCAGCCTGTTTTGAACTCTGGTTGGGTATTAGCCTTGTAAACTGCAGTAGTTTGTAACTGAATGCCAGGCAAATTATTTGCTGCTGACAGCAAGGAGCTGCAAATTCTATGATGACTTGTTGGTTTTCCTGTGCTGATAAAAACACAGTATGTATCTTGTATTTCTTATTAATGGAAGAGAGGTTTTTGTATTAAACCTTCCTGCATCTCTTTACATTTTGTAAATATTCAAGCTATTCCTATTTTGTTTTTGTTTAGCATGTGTTATGTGTATTGCCATATTGATAGTGTATAAATAGTATTTCTTTCTGGGAGTTTCTACTATACTATGGTTAAAATAAGCATGCTGTGAGCTACTTCTCAATTGATAATTTCTTGGTTTAGTAGACCAAATTAACTGAAAGTAACATATGCAGAAATCATTAACCCTTATGGTATGTTGCTTCCTTAAAACTTGGTGAAAAACTTTTTTATGGTAATTCTAATCTCATGAGCATATTAATTATGGGTATAAGAAAACAGTGGTTTCATCTGGAATATTTTTTCATTTTAAAAGAAGCTTTATTGAAGAGGGATTGTTAAAAAATTTGTTCCTACTTACAGATATAAGAGCCTGAATAGCCTGAAGATCTTTGAAAATTTCAAGCAGCTGCCTGCATGCAAGACGTTTTCTGGAATTCTCTTTGAATCTATCACACTGAATGTTAACGTGTGATTTTTCAGCCTTTTTTCATTTGTGGAGTCATAAAAATTTTTGAGTGGAGGCATGGCTCTCCTTGGACATCTTACAAATATTTTGTGGACCACAGGTTGAAAATCACTGTACTTAATTGTATTTAGAGGCAACAAGAGGATGTTCTATGCCTATTCTTTAAATTATATAAATACAAAATACACATGCAAAGAAATTTAGGTGTGACAAAAAAAAAATCCATTTTTCTGTGAGAAGCAACATATCCTTCCCAGTAAAGTACATGCACAAGTGAAGTATGGTGACTGTTTATCACAAGAGAGGTTCCAGTCATGTTTGCAAGCTCCATTGTCTAGGCATTCTGCAGAATAAGAGTTGCTTCTTTAAGTAGTAATATCAGACCTTGCTACAGCACATTAGCATCACTACAGAGGTTCAGGGTATGGATAGACCAATGGTCCCAGACTTTTTTTTTTTTTTTTTTTTTTTAAAGTGAATGTTAACATATATTCTTGGTTGATGTACCTTTTTCCTGGTTTCCTTTGTTTCATGTATGTATAAAGACTGACCAGGCTCACCCGTTCAGACCCAGGACTCAATCATAGGTTAATATTTTTGATAAATTAAGAGTGGAACAAAATATATTTCTCACAGTACATAAATTTATGTTGCATTAACAATGTCAGTTTGCAGTGTTATATGGGAAAACATAAATCATTCATCTTTTTTTTTTTTTTTTTTTTTTTTTTTTAAGAAATTCAGTTAGGTTTGCTGCTGATTGGCTCTCACTAAATCAAGAACTTTAAAATGTTTGTATTCAGTGACCTCTGGCAGCCACAAATAGCTGTAAGTTACTGTTTTTAGTGAATTGCATAGAGGCGCTAGTCTCTGCATAGCCAAGCTAACATTCCATTATAATCCTGATCTCCCTTCCCCCCCACCCTGGACTACTTCTGCCTGCAGTTTCCCTAATATTGAATTGATCAGTCTGAAGTGTTGCACGCAGGTTCTTAGCTCAGACTAGAATTTTTCTTGACTGGAAAGGGTTATTCAGACAAAGTGACGTATGTGCCTCTGAGCTAGAAAGGTATGCTGGTTTCATTTGTTGGGGTGGACTCCTAATACGTTTTGGCTTCTCAGATCTCCTGGCCCAAGTTTGTTGAAACTCTAAATTTGTGTGTGGAGGTTTGTTTTGGTTTCAAGGAGTGATGTTTAGTGGGTGAATTGCTTACTACTTAAAATTATTTCTGTATCTTTACTAAATCTGCATAGCATAGCACTCTGCAGGTACTTTGAAACAACTTTGTGAACTTTCTCATTCTTGTTCACCCCAAATAGTTGTTAATTTTGGGAACTGCCTGAGAACATCTAAAATGTTTACACTACAGTGTTAATGAGAGAGGACAGCACAGGGAAAGTCTGATCTTGTTGGTTTTCGGCATCAGCTTTTCATTTTGAAATTCGGAAGTTAAGTTACTGGTTCTACTATATAGTTCAGCCATTGCTTTTTTGTGTTTTTAATTTAATGGGCTAAATTCAACAAGGAATGGAATAAGCTGACGTAACTCAGGTGGGAATCTTGGTGCAGAAGTAAACGTGTGTGAGAGGTTTAAGCTGCCCATCAGTGGAGTGGTATAAGGGACAAAATAGCCTGACTCTCGTCAGTTGGGCAGTCCGTTGTGTGCATTGCAAGTGTAAGTTGCACGCTTCTCTTGTAGCTTGAACATGTATCAGAAGGGCAACTTGAAGGAATGTTAGATAAAAGTAGGCTCCCTACTATTTGTCAGCCTCCTTCCTAACAATGGAGGTGAGTTTTAGCTATGAAATAAGCAGATAACCAACCACTTACTTTAATAGAAGTTGGTGTCAAAATTGCTGTACTTACTTAGTATACTACTGAATGGTAGATTGGCAGAATTTGGGAGTATTTTGCTATGATGCTGCCTTCTTCTAGCCACTTGCTATCCTACACATAAGGAGCATAGATTGAATTTCATTTAAATCTCCCATTGTACTTTAACACACACATCACACCTTTCATGTATGCGTGAAAACCTTCCAATCAAAATCTGTAAAGCCACCTCAGCGTTTCTGATTAAACCTGTTTGTTGCTGTGTGGAAAACTATATTTGAAAATGTCTAGATAGTTGGCAAGTTGTAATTTTACTACCACCACCCCACTACTATAACCCCTTGTATTCTGTGCTGAAAGAGCCTGCTTGTGTTACACCTTCTCACTGCCCACTTACATTTCATACACTTGTATAGTCTCTTAACTTATAAGCTCTTTTGGGCTGGAGACTGATGTCAGCCATACAGTAGCTGAGTAGGGTCCCAGCCTGGCTCTGGCTCTGGCTTTTGGGACTCTGCCATGGTACGAATGTTGGGTGGTAATAAACATGCACTGCAGGTGTTTCAGAACACAGGCTAATTAGCTACACAACCATTTTGCTGTGTGATGTGGCTCTCGTGTTAAGCTTTTGCTGATAGAAATTGCTCCTGCATAAAGATAACCATATGTACGTAAACTTTCATGTGGCCTTCTACCCCCATGGCAAAATCTTAGTTTTGTGACTACCCCATTTTTCAAATATAAAACTGGTCTCATGACTTGAGATTTAGTATGGAATCTAAGCTAACTTTTCTGGGTCTGCTACAAAGAGCTGGTTCAAAAGTTACTCAGTTGACACCCTCATTGTACTGAATGATACTGGCTTATAGTTTCATGTTGTAGATGTGTGTTTGCAGTCAAAGATGTAGACTTTGTGTGTGGCATCAACCCCCTAAAGTGATTAGGCTGTTAATGGCTGCAAACTTTTTCTTCTTATTAAAATATCTAGTAAAATGTCTTCATTTTACACTGGGGTAGAATGTAGCATGCAGGTTGGAAAGCTGGCAGCAGGCAGCGTTGTTTCTTTAGCTGTATGCCACATGACTGGTTTTCATATTGAGCTTTTATTTGTTTAATACAAACTTGTTTTAATTTCTGGAGTTCACAGCACTCGGGTCTTTAGCAAATTCTACAGCACTCGAACACACTTATCTCCTTAAGTATGTGATATTCTATTCTGTATCGCTGCTATGATGCCATCATCACTGTAGCATGTGGGTATCTTCCTGTGGTGAATTAAGCACAGTGTCTGCCCATCTGTCATATTTTTTTCTCTAGGAAAATTCTGTGGTATCTTTTGGTAGTGGTTTTAAATGAACATGCTGCTCTGTGTCTATAGCAGATATTGACAGGTTAAACTGTAATTTAATGCCTGGCAATCAGAGCATATATTAATTTGTTATATCTTAATTGGTTCACACTATGCAGTAAACTTATTTATTTATTTATTTTTTAAACTTTTGTCTCTATGCAGCTGAATACAGATTGGAGCAAATATGATGATCGGTTGATGAAAGCAGCTGAAAGGGGAGATGTGGAAAAAATTTCATCAACCCTTTCCAAAAAGGGAGTCAGTCCGACTAAACTGGATGTGGAAGGGAGATCTGCGTAAGTAATTCCCAAGAATGCAGTGGAGGATGAGGGCACGAGTAGTGAAATCTATTTAGACTGTAAATCTTTCTTCATTATAGCACTTCAAAGGGTTTTAAATATTTTTACTGCTGGTGTACGTTAGACTTCTCCCCCTCTGAAACAGACAGCCGATTACAGAATTGGGTTTTTGTTAGCAGAAGATTTTAAGTAAACAAAGTGTGTAGAAATTCCATACATTAGTAAAATGAACTCCCTGTTGTACCATCCTGTATAGAAATTTTGCATTTCATCTAGCTGCATACCATTGCTCTGAGGCTGCCAAACCTGTCAGTAAGGTTCATTTAGTACAGGGTTGGGAGACCTTTTTTGGGTCATGGACTGACATAAAAGTCAGGTCGGGGGGGCTGAGGGGGAGCTATGTTTTGTTTTTTTGTTTTTTAAGATTCAGGGCTTCCCCCATGCCAGATTACCTGTCTTCTGGGGGCCGAGACAGAAACCAAAAATATGAGGTTCAGGGTTCAGTGTGTGGGAGGGGCTGGAAAGACAAAAAGGGGTGAAGAGTAACAGCCTAGGATAGCAAAACCGGGGTGGTAATCTGAAGGAATGTACATTGGATGCTGTGGGTGGCTGAGGGGCTTGTAGGGGATCAGTTAGGTTAAGCTATACAGAATTGTGAATGAAAGGTTTGAAGGGGGACTGCAAAGTAGCAGGTTTGGGACTGATGAGCTACATCTACATTAGAAGCATCTGTCTACAGGAGTTACTGTCAGAAGAGGTGTGACGACAAAACTTCTGTTGATAGGTCCTGTCTACGCATAAGAGCAGAAAGATCTTTTTAACCACTCTGTTGACAAAAGTCCCCCCCCACCCCGAGCATCTGTGGAGCTTTTTTGTTGACAGTTTCTGTCGACAAAACTTTGTGTATCCACAAAACTCTCTGCTGTAGATGTAGCCATACAGAAAACCTGCTCAGCAGCAATCAGTCACACAGGGCTTGATTCCAGGAATTCAGGAGTCCATGGCATGTTGGAGGCTTGAGCATAAAGCCCAAAGCAGGAGATCGAGCCAGTCCCATCAGCTGCTTCTGCAGTTTTTTTATTTCCTTCTCAGTGCACAAACTGTATATATATATCGGGGCTTTCTTGGTTGTACATAATAGCGTGTGGCAAAGGCACTGGCTCCTTGGGTGCTCTGGGGCTGGAGCACATGGTCGGGGGGAGAACAGTGCGTGCTGAGCACCTGCTCCCTTCTCCCCCCAGGCCTCTGAGATGCGGCTGTGCAGCCTGCCCTGACAGCTGCCTGAGAGCTTGGTGAGGGAGGTGACGTCCACTCCCTGCTCCAGTTGGGGACTGGGCTCAACAGTAGCTGGATGGCCCAGGCAGGAAGCAGAAGCTGCTCCCATCCCAGCCAGGCTCTTTCAAGCAGCTGCCAGGCAGCAACTGGGAAGGGTCAGCATTGAGTCTCCCTTCTGCTCTACATCTGGGGTCCTGCCCACCAGGGAGAGAAACAGAACATGCAGGGTGGAGGCAGGTTTGGTGGGATAATAAAGTATTCCACCCCCCCCCCCCCCCCCCGCAGGTACCATGGGATGAGAGAGCACGGTGGCTGTGGGGCTGGGAGGGGCCATTGGGCGAAGGGGATAGAGTTGGCACCTAAAACAGAGCTGGGCTGGTGGTGGAGAGGGGTGGGGGGCTTGAGCATCCTCCAGGAAATCTGAAACTCAGTGCCTGTGGTGTGTGGAGTAATTTATCTTAAGCTTCTTTAAAACAAACACTCCCCCCTTAAATGTAAACAAATTCTATTCCTTGAGAGGCTTTTGGCAGTGACAAAATAAAACCATCTGAGTGGGACGTTTTTAAGTCCCGGCTTGACAAGGTCCTGGCTGGGATGACTTAGTTGGGGTTGATCCTGCTTGAAGCAGGGGGCTGCACTAGATGACCTCCTGAGGTCCCTTCTAGCCCTGTGATTCTACGATAAAGTTTTATGCATGGCTCATGGTAAAGCCACAAAAGCAGCAGTGTAGATGCTGCTGTCAACATAACTGATGTCCTCCGCTATCCCAGAATGCCTGCCATGACCATGCTGCTCACTGTGCTTATCTCTGCTGCCCTGCTGGCATGTGCCCCTCCCATTTCAAAGCTCCGGGATGCATCGGACAGCCGAGCCTGCTGCTCTGTTTGGGGCACAAAGAACAAATCCTTCATGAGGAGTGCTGCCATTGTGCCCTGCACTCGTACTGCTGTGCCACTCTGGCATTCCTCACTGTGGAGAGCTCCCAGAGCCGCTTGGAGCACATACACAGGCAGAGAGGGCTGTTCGGGGGAAAGTGCTGAGCAGAGCTTTGGGGCTGGAATGGGGGCATCTCCTCTCCTTGCCTCAGGGTAGGTCAGTCAGCCTGCTCTCTTCCTCCTCTCCCCCACTTCATTAGCTGCAAAAGCACCTGACCATCTCCTGGGATGCACCTGGAATGACTGGATTGAGAAATGCACCTCCTGTGATGCTGTACCTGCCCCAAGAGGCATTGCAAACCCTTCCCAGAGTACCCTGCAGCCAGCCGCCACTTGTACGGTGCCCTGCTATGTGTCGTTGCAAGAGCTGTTAGCATGGATGCACTCTGCTGACCCAGAGAACTAGCGTAGACATGCAACAAAGAGTTTTAATTCAACTGACCCCTTTTGCTGGCAAAACTTGGTGGTGCAGACAAGGTCCAAGTGTTTCGTAAACCTCCTTGGGGTTTGCTAATTTAATTCCTTTCATAAAGGATGAAATATTGGAAAATAGGAATTTTTTTTAAAAGAATCTTCTAAACTGAAAAGATTTGAAAACGCCCTCCAGATTTTAATGTGTAAAACTGCATGTCTCAAATTACAGATGTTGAGACAGTATATCTAGGTCATTCCACAGCATTAGTACAGTTATGATTTGTGATTGGTAATGTAGTAGGTAAAATAAAGTACGATTCGATGGAACGTTCTTATGCCCATCAACCTTAGTAAAAGTTCTATCTCAGTGAACTCTTTTTGGCTATCCACCTGATTCAGCTAACCCATTTCAGGTTCCTAAGTCATCTTGAGTCAAAATTGCCAGATACGCCAAGAAAGAAGTACCCTATCTTTTGGATAGTGTCTTTTTTAGGGTGCTGCCATTCTTTAATACTTACACATTCTTTGTCTCCCTCCTCCCAGCCCCATTGCTCATGTTCCAGGAGTTACTCGGACTTAGTGGAAATATGAGTGCATGCTAATGTGGTGGACTTCTCCTGAGGGTTGGTGGTCTCTTAGCATGTTTTGTGCACCACTGCATAGGAGCCAGCCCTGGCTTTCATAAATAATTCCACAGAACAGCCCCCTCTAGGCATAAGTATTTTATGGAAGAATCTACTGGTATTGTTTTCACTGCCTCCTGTGTGAAATAGGAGGGATTCCAGATAAAAGTGGGAAGTCATCAGAACTACAACCATTGTTTTAACAGCTGGGCCAAAGCCAATAGCTCCCCTGGATTGAGGCATACTTAGCAGACATCTTAAGGGAATTTTAAGCCAATGGAGCAACCTAGTTTTCTGCAGCTTCCTCAGCATTAGAAATGGTGGACCCAACAGCACTACTTCTGGGCCCCAGTGCCTCCAGGTGCCTTTCCTGTGCTTGTCAAACTACATGGTGCATTAGCTAGTACTGTACCCAACTGAAACTGGAGCTGGGGTTGATCAGAGTGAGAGAAGCAGGCAGCTGTAAAGCAAAGGAACTGACAGTAAATATGGAAGGAACTGCTGGATTTCTGTGGGGAAGAAAGGCAAAGGCGAGAGTAAGAACTTCTCTCTCTTTAGAAAGAGGAGGGGTAGGAAAATTTTGAGCAGGTTCTAACAATTTGCTTCGTGCAAGCTGTGTTCATGCAGGTTAACAGGAATCCATGTGGCTACGTTTCAAACTGAAGTAGTTATTGTTGTTTGACTAGACTAATGCTTGATTCCAGTGTTCCCTCTAATTTTTTCCATCCGTGCACAGAATAAATTTTATGTGCACCACCAGTAGAAACACATGTAGGTGGCTGTGAGGAAAATGCTAATCGGGGGGGTAGTACCCAAATCTCTCTTGGGCAACTGCCCAAGTGCTCAGGTTACAGGGAATGCTGCTTATTTCTAGTAAATTTGGACCATTATTTGAGAACTAAAAACTTGTCAATATTATACTCGTACTCTGCCAGAAACACAGAAGTAGTGTACTGTTGGCACTGAAAGAGATGATGCTTGCTACCATGCTCCCTGCTGGATGGGCATATGGGCAGACCCTCACACATGTTCTCTTCTGCTAAGCTGGAAAGATTCATTCCTGATGTAGGAGGAAAACATTGTGCAACTTTTAATTGGGTCAGGGCATGCTATAACATTAGACTGTTCAGGCTTGAATTATGTGGGTGAAATCTGGTTGTCACTTGTGTAACGCTTCCCTGTATGACTGTGTTTGCATTGTTGTGAGCTTTGCCTTTGTTGGCGAGTGTTACCCTTTTTTGTTCTTGCATGTAAAATTAGACTATTTTAAGCCAAGAAATACATAGTATCTTTTTTCTTTCTTTAGATTTCATGTTGTAGCGTCAAAAGGAAGTCTGGATTGTTTGAATGCCATTCTTTCACATGGGGTTGATATTGTAGCCACTGATGCTGTAGGTATGTTTCCTCAAAGTTTAAGGGTGAAGCTTTCAGAAACACTTGGCATAGGTCTGATTTTTTCCCTCCCAAAACAAAAATCTACATGAAATCTTTGTAATTTACCCTGTAGTGTGTAACAGGCTAAAATAGATGCAAACTTGAGTAGGTGTTCAATATCTACTTGAAATTCTTTGCTTCCTTCTGGCTAAGAAGCAGTTTATAGTTTATGCTTCAGCCTCTGTTTTCTATGTTGGCTATAGCTTAGGCTCTCTGAATTAGATTTCCAGGCAGTAGAAAAGCTACAATCGTTTACCCTATTTTGAGTTTAAGTATTGTGGCTTCCCTGCATGTTGACTTGTGTCTACTTGTGCTATCCTAGTTCAGTAAACCTTTTTACATAAATATAAAAAATGTATTAAAACAGTATGATTTATGGCATTCAGAAAAAAAGTACCAGGAGAACTTCAAAAGGTTTGGGTGTGAGTAGTATTTAAAACCATGTGGATGCTTCTCCGACTTGTCTTTGGTCCAGAAACCAATCTGGAAATTTTCATAACCTTGACGTTCCATATAGGCTCTGAATTTACTACAGGTTGAACCTGTCTAATCCGGCAACACCTGTGATCCAGAACAATTTTAGAGAGCCAGATGTCCACTTATAAGTGTGGCCAAGTTTTCTGTGGCCCCATAAAGTTGGTTTACAGCCAGCAGTCCTGGCTCTGTGTTCTGTGTTTATCTCTAATTTTCCCTAAGTGTGTTTCAGAGCCCAGTGAGCCATGGATGTCTTGGTAATGCTGTGAGACAATGTTGACCTCCTGTGGTTTGGCAAATTCTCTGGTTCAGCATGAGTCAGGTCTTGATGGTGCTGGACTACAGGCTCAACCTGTTGTGAGTAAGGAAGCATGTGAAAAGTGGAAGGTGGTGTACTGAAGAAATAAACAAAATTTTGGTCACTTGATTTGTGTTAAATTTCTTGTTTCTTATGAAGTATATTGCTGTTCATCACGCAGTCTGTTGTCATGGTATATTTTACTTTGTTTTCATAATGTTAGCCCAACTGTAATTCCAAATTTAATATGTCTATGTATCTGTAATCCGTAGGGAGAAATGCATTGCATCTGGCTGCAAAATATGGACACGCTCTTTGTTTGCAAAAGTTATTACAGGTATTAAAGACTGCAAACCAATCTTTGTGCCGTGCTTCACATTTAGATGTACAAGAGTAATGGGTATTCTTTAAGAGATGCTATCAATTTTTTTCTAATCAATTAAAAATTAAAAGTAGTTTGTGGGACTGCATCTGCCTCTTAATGTACTTTTTGGCTTTTATAATCATATAAACCACATTTTCCTACTTGAATAATAATTTATCTACTTCATTGCGGGAAGAATTATACAGAGGTGTGGTTATTTTTTACCATTTGTTAGCATATTTTAAATATGAGAAGCATTAAGTGTTTCTAGTTCAATTATTTTTTTAGGTTTCATTTTAAGCCTGAATGACTTGCACATTGTAAGTATTGGAACTAAATTTTAATTGATTCATATCTTGTAATTAAGACTTATTCTTTTAACAGTACAATTGTCCAACTGAAAATCTGGATCTTCAAGGTAGAACCGCTCTTCATGATGCGGGTAAGCAGTGGCTTTGCCATTCTAGGAACTGCTGCCAGGAATTATTTATTTCAGTCCATTTTAAGAGGTTCTTATTTGTTACTGAAAAGAATACCTTTGTGCTGGAGTATGTACTGTACAAGAAATAGTCATAGCTTGGTTTTCTTCCCTCAGTTTGACCGGAGGTAGAAAATATTTACTTGAAGACATTTTCTTCTTTATGTCAGCTAATATCTGTAGGGTTGAGAAGCACTCAAAATCAAGTTCTGCTTTCAGGTGCCTAAAATTTTGAAACAAACCAATTGGTTGAAATATCACTAAGCTAAAAGTGACACTGGGGGCAGAGGCAGTCGGGCATGATAAACATTTTTATTCCTTTGTACATAAGCGTGAGGGAACTGGTTTGCTGCTTAAGACCTATTTTTAGATGTGGTTTTGCATTCTTACCCAAATGGCTGCTGCTTAAAATTGTGGAATTGCCATGGACTTTGTCCATGCAGAGGAAAACAAGCCTTTGGCAGGTTATCAATCAGTTTAAAAACAAGAATAAAAGAAGATAAAAAGTGCAATGCAGGCAAAGTTTGCCATTGAAATTTTAACAACCTCGCAGGTGACAGTGCTCTGAATAGTGGTGCACAGTGTGACTAGACTGAGATAACTTAGGCAGAATCAGTCTAAATCCTTCCCATATTCTGTGCTTCTCTTTAATGTTTTGGAGTGTGCTTGTATGTTCATTTCAAATTGCACAAGCTTTCGAGAGCATAGGGCCAGAGTTCACTGAATCCTAAAGCACAAGATTCATGTGTATGTGTGTTGAAATTGACTTGCATGAGAAACAAGGTATTAGGGGTTAGAAGCTGGGTTTTGGTATCCTGGAGGGATCTGACATAGCTACTGCTGCAAATGACAGTACTTTTTACCTAAGTAAGTGCCACCTCCAGCATAAGACTAAGCCTTCTTGTTTAGAATGTGTAGTACAGGAATGTTTGTTCCTGCCTATGAACTTTTCTTATGCTATAAACTCTCTCATGTGTGCCGAAGAACATAGCAGTCACTTTCCGAGGAGTCATTCAGAAGCATGGCACGATGTCAAAAATAGTAAATAGTTAAATTCACATTCTGTGGTTTCTGCATTGTCTTGCATAGAATAAAACACCAGGATCTCTTCGGGGTTTGAGTCCTAGAATCCTTAGTCCATAGCCTGTGAGCAGCATTCAAAGAATGCGTAGCTCATGGTGAGGAGTGTATGTTGGGGGCGTGCGTCATGCTGCCCAGCAACTCCAGTGGCTAATTACAGGCAATAAGTTTGAGTCCTCTCTGCTCCTGCAGGGCTGGAGCTGTGGTGGCTGCAGAGTGGAGTTTGGCAGAGGAAGGGTTAAAAGTGGATCTGTACCTAATCCAATTTTTCTCTTCTTTGTCTTCCAAAGCGATGTCAGACTGTTCCTCTAGTATTCAGCTGCTGTGTGATCATGGGGCCTCAGTGAATGCCAAAGATGGAGTAAGTCACTAGTTATTGCTATCCTTCCTTCTTGCCCAAATGGAACGGCTTGCTGTGTGGTGGGGCTGTTTTCTCCTGAGGCTGGGCCCTTTCCCAATTTTCCCTGTTTTCCAGGATGGGAGGACACCCCTGGTGCTGGCCACTCAGATGTGTCGTCCAACAGCGTGTCAGCTTCTGATCGGCAGGGGAGCTGATGTGAATGCCAGAGATAAACAAAACAGGTAATAGATGCCATTGGCTATGTTGGCGAGGTATCCGTGTTCTTACACAGGGCGCTCCCTCCTCTTTCACACTTCCAAGTTGTGAGATAAACTTATAAAACTGCACAGCTGGGCAGTATCCTAACCTGAGATTCACTTCAAATGGGGATTAGCCAGTTCACGTGCTATAAGTAAATGAGAGAGCATTCGCAAAATGCATATTTCCACCAAGATCCAGAATTTCCATGACAGTCTTCTATGTTAGTGTACCTCGTCTTTGTTTGTGCAGTTGAAAGATTGGTGACTCATGTAGAGATGCAAGCTGCTGCTTATAGTGAACTAGCAAGAAGTAGAGTGGACAGGTGGAAGACCAAGAGAAAAAGACTTGCCTGTTCTCTGAACTCAGGCACTTGTGAAAAAATGTATCCCTCCACTGTTGCCTGGCTACAGCTTCTGTCCCAGGTCCCATTAAGGCTCCTAAGTGACTTAGGTGGTCTTGTAACTTTTACTTGGTATGTTTACATATCTGTACTCTTGCGTTTCATGCACAGCCACTTCCTCCCCAGTATTTTTACTTGCTTTATAAATACGTTATGCTGCTGGGTAGATGGGTGCCTTGTTTTGGCTAGAATATAAGGCTGCATCTAAACATGCCATATACATGCCCCTCAAAACTTTGAGAAAGCGGGGGCTTCTGGAAGGAGGGTTTCCTTCTGGAATATCCCCATGGGCTGCGTGTCTACACGTCTATTTTGGAGTCCAGAAGAGCTGCTTCTGAACTCCCAATCACATGGCCATATGCTAATGAGGCATGGGAAATTTACATCTGTGCCTCATTAGCATCATCTGGGCTGCTCGTTACCATGCGCCTTCCAGAAGAAGGGCCATATGTAGACACAGCCTAAGAGTTTGCATGAGTGCTTTTTGCAAGGTGTGTATGCACTTGTTTGGGTGGGAGTGCATGATTTCACACCCCGTCAGCGTGGCCTGAGGGTTTTTGTGTGACTCTTTTGGTATTTTTTCCATAATATTTATAATTTTATGTGCTGAACTTCTTAGCAAAACTTAGACTGGAGGATGGGACAATAAACCTGTGTTTTGAAAATGAGTCTCTTGAGGTGAATACAAATTAGGTTTATTTTCATTTTCTCTGTGAATAAAGCTTGCTACCTGAAGGTGTTTATCAAAATAATGCTTTACAGATTAGTGAAACAGAAATATTCAATGACATGAAGATGCATTGAGGAAAGGTTTTCTCTAAGCATAAGCTTCTGTAATTGAGTTTACAAAATAGTAGTTATTACTACTTTTAAGTAAGCTGTCCT
The DNA here is from genome assembly GCF_033958435.1 of Carettochelys insculpta. Lineage (NCBI taxonomy): Eukaryota > Metazoa > Chordata > Testudines > Carettochelyidae > Carettochelys > Carettochelys insculpta. The sequence continues at coordinate 44,103,402 of NC_134148.1, read as the reverse complement.
TTGCCAATGTTGTCTCCTCCCCCTCCTCAAGTGTCTCATGTATGTGGTCTTTCTCCCTGCCCCCAGGACTGCTCTGATGTTAGGCTGCGAATATGGCTGCAAGGATGCAGTCGAAGTTTTGCTCAAAAATGGTGCAGATGTTAGTTTGGTTGATGCCTTTGATCATGACTGTTCTTACTATGCAAGAATTGGTGACAATATTGACATTTTGGCCCTAATAAAGACTGCCATTGAGGATTCCAAGAAAGGTATGAAAAGCATTGCTTTATATGTCGCAGAGTTCTCTCTTCTGTGGTGTTAGTTTTCATGCTTGTTATTCCTCTGACAGCGAGTGTCAGCTCTCGGGTGGGCAGATAGTATTAATACAAGCATTTTAAAGTTTTAAAGGAAAACTTGTCTCAATTGTATTGTGAACAGACAGTGTCTTTTTGGAAATACACTTTTTCAACATAAGGATGGATAGTGTCACCTTATGGGATGCTAACATTGTAGGAGAGACTGTCACTTTGATTCAGAATGTGAACATTTAAATTATCTAATTCTGGGAAACTCCATTATAATGTTATGCTATTACCAAAACCTAACGTTGTGCCCAATGTAAATCTGCTATACATTTGGAAATTCAAAAGCAGAAATGATACATTTTAAATAGGCTTTGTTGTTAAGATTGCTACTGATATTGGTATATCAGGGATGATGAGAAGCAGTTGACCTTACTTGCAGTAATGCTCTTTGGCTTTGTGATTCTTTCAGTTAACAAATCAGAAATGCAAATTGTTAATTAGATATTCCACCAATATCCCTCTTTGATCAATGTCTAACTTGAAATAATTGTGTGTGTGCCCTTGTGCATGTTCGTGTATACATGTAATATAAAACTAAAACCCTAAGTTTTCTTGGTTTTTAGCAAGGGAGTTCATGAAGAAAGGACAGCCTGAACCAAAGGTAAGACCCTCTTTGTATGCTAAATGTCTCAATCACTGAGGGAGCTCATATGTTCATATGCATTACTTATACTGCATGTTGTATCCTTCTAAAGGTTCCGCTTTTTGGCAAGATGTTGACTCCCCCCTCTTCTTTGTCCATGGTTGCTGCTTGCCTAGAAAGAGCCTCCCCTCCCCATTCTGTTATAGCACTTCTCAAAATGAATAGTGACATCCCTATGGTTCTGTCCAATGTTCTTTGTCAATAAAGCCTCTTCTGTTGCCCAGAGCTGCACAGGAGTGACTGGTGAGCACAAAAGTGGCTGTTTGTACGCTGCTGTACTGTCACCAAGCACGTGGCTTTGCTTGTGTGAAAAGGCAGTGTGTGAATATGAATCCATCCTCAGTAGGACTTTCTCTAAGCTTTTGCGCCATCAAAATGATCCTCTGTGGCTAATGCTGAAATGCTTATACAGAATGTGACTTTTGCAGGTGCTTCTGGGGTCTGTAACTTTGATTAATGTGCAGTAAATGGTAATATTGCTTTAAATCCCATCCAAGGGCAAGGCCAGTAAAAGTAATTCATTCGTTAAATTATTTTGCTAAAGCTTTTTTGAAAAACTGCTATTGTATAATTTCCCTATAATCCAGCTTGTATGTGAAACATTTCCAGGCCTACTCGATTTAACCTCACCTTTTTAAATATTTGCTCAATAGTACTTCATGTTCCCCAGAAGTTAATTTTTAGTTACTAAAATTGTCTGGCTCCTGTAAGGGAAAATCATTACGTTGAGCATCTTTGTGAATGTGAGTGCTGATTTTCATAATGTGTGTGCATGGTTATTTTGAAGCTTAACTCTCCCAGAGTCTGAATGCATTTTGAGACTTGATTCTAGACCAGTTAAATCAGTTTAGAGAGTGAATGGAAGACTCCCTAGCAGAGGGGACTGCATCAGTGGTGTAAAACCACAGTAGCAGCTCATACACTGTTTTTGTCTAGGCCACTTGCATACATAAGAGCTCCTGGGGTGGTGATCTTGCTGACTGCTGGCATACTTTAGAGTAGGCTCAAAGCGTCTCTGATTAAACATGGACCTTGGTGCAGAAGCGATACTTCTCTTCAGCTGTATTCAATGCTTGTTTGCTGTGAGTGCTAAGTTGACCCTTGATATTTCAGGGATATGGATGTTTTATTCATTTAGGGATTTGAAATGGGATTTCTCTAGATTAGGTGGACACTTATGTTATCCTCTATGAAACATGGCGTAACAGAATAAGCGTGAACTAATAGTAACACTACACCCTTGGAGGTGTATAGCAAAGTATAATGCTGATATCAGTTGGAAAATCTTGGCCTTGCATGTTGTATCCAGAAGGTGAAATAGCATGAGTTTATTTTGTTTTAATTTGCAATAACAGGTTATTAATATGTCACAGAAGAGGAGTCAGCTCTATGCACAAGAAGTGAACTTCAAGCAATATCAGAGGGAACAGTTAAGCATACAGGTAAATCAGAATAAAAAGATTAGGAAGAGGTTAGCGCTTTGCCTATTTTATGCGATAATGAACATGTGTGCTTAAAAATGAAGGTTTAGTTAGAAATCACATTGTACATTCCCATAATAGGACTGCGATATTTCAGTTCTGAGCATTTAATTCAGTCTAACATCGCTGATGTGCAGTGTTACAAGGGTGTGATTTGTTACCCTTCTTTTAAAAAGGGAGAAAAAATGTCTGCAATGTCTTAACAGACTAAAAAGGTTTAAGAAATGTCGTGCATGTAAAATGCATATTAATTAGTTCAATCAGACACCCAAGTTTGAGCCATTAAATATTTCTCATTATGTATTTGTAGATTCTCTTAAGTGCTGAATACCTCCTGTTGAGTGAGGGATGAAGGTGGCTGCTGCCTTTCAGGATGGAGGCAAAAGTGAGGGAATTACTGGTCTCTGATGGAGTCTAGTACTCACTAGAGAAAATATCAATGTAAAAGCAAGACATAGGCTTCAAAAAATTTACCTGGTCTTTTCCTCCTAAGTCATGAGACACTTACTAATTCCACCTAATACCCATGAGCAGGCCTTTTTCAAGCTACTTCCCCTCTTTCTGCCCTGTGTTGTATGTGGCAATGTGTTCTGCAAAGGCTTTTATTAGCTAAAATAGATATATTCTGTAAAGAGTGCTCCAGTGTTCATAAATAGCAGTGTAATAAAAAGCAAACTCTTACTACAACCTTTTGAGCGTTTCACTGAATTAAGGAAAATATAAAAATAAATATATATTAGCCAGTGTCTTACCAAAGATGAATTTGCTTGCTAGAATTGTGAGGATAATCAATGGCATTTCCTTCCTCAGCTTATTAGTGTACCAGTATTTTTTAAAAAAGTGAAAACACTGAGGAACTAACATTTTAAATTAGGGAAACTAGCAAATTTTAAAACAAGGATGCTGTTACGAACTAATCTAGTATATAGCAATGACTTGAGGTCCTAGGTCCCCAAATTGAGAATCATGCAAACCTTATTGTAGCAATTGTACTGTTGAAGTACCTTTCTATGTACATTGTGAGAAGTTACAGTAATGGTAGCTTCTAACTCTGAACTTTTAGCTTTTGTCAGTATAAATAGGCCCCATTGACTTTTTTTTTTTAATGTTGTAAATGGTCTTTTAATAGCAGAAAAAATTAAAATGGCTGATAGTTTTAGAAAGTATGTATCTCATTCTGATACAGGATACTGTGCTAATTTTAATGGCAGAACAGTGAATGCATTTGTTCTGGCTCAACAGGCACGATGAAGGTTCCATCTGATGCACTTCAGACATGCTGCGTATTAAAATACTATCATGATGCCTCATGCTCACGAAGAGGCTTTACCAATACAGTGGCTGAGTTTCAGTCCTCTTGTATTTAAAAAAAAAAAAAAAAAAAAGTGTATTTTAATATGTTGACAGGCAGGAGGTTAAAGTCGGTCTTGAAATGCTGTCAGCATTGGCATTTGGACAGGGAAAGATTATATTAAAAACCATGTGTGTGCTACATCCAGGGACAAGCATTCTAGTGGTGGAGTATCTGGAGGCTCTTTATATCATTCTACCTTTAAACTCCTCTAAAGCAAGACTGAAGATGTGTTACGAATTTTGTTAAACAAGCACTGGTGTTCTGAATGACCATAATCGTTTGTTAAGATGTCTAAACTTTCTTTGTTGAAGGAACTGGAGGCAGAAAATGAAGACTTGAAAAACCAACTAAGAGACCTTCAACAAGAACATAGAATTCTTATAGACCGAGTCAGTGTACTAGAGCTACAACTGAATGAGGTAAATAGATTTTGTATAATATGCATTTAAACACTATCAGTCATCTAACTTGAATAACAGAGACATTCTTTTGAAGTTGGCATAGTAGTGCCTTTAGTGCCTAAAGTCTTGAAATGGAAATTTCAACAATTCACAGTGAACTGCACCTTTGAAAAAGGACACAGGGATTTATTGTTGGATTGCTAGTTATCATAAATCAGATGTTCCACCAGGAAATCAATAGCGCCTCTGCTTATATATCTGTGGGAAACAGAATTACTTAACTCCAAAGTTCAAAGTAGGGTTTTTTATTTGATGGTCTTTGATGAATAACCAATGCTTGTTTTGAAAAGCATATGTTTGGGAAGGTAGTCACTCTCCCTTTCTGAAGGATTCTTTATTGACAGGGCCTTACCAGTTTCACAGAAATGAAAAATGTGTTATGCACCGTGAAAAAAAGCCTTCCCTGTGAAATCTAACCTCCTTCTGGCTGCAGGGAAGACCCTGTGGGAAGAGGAGTGCTCCTAGCAGCAAGTTTTGGGTGGGGAGAGAAAGGACTTGTCCTTCCCATATATGGTTGGTCTCACTTGCTGGGGGTGATTGGACCCATCTCAGTGTGCCTTTCAATGCTGCTGAAAGCTCCAGCTCCCAAGGTTCCTGCATCTGGAGGAGACTTGTCAAGGTGTGTCTGCTATCCTCCTGCTCCTGGAAGTTCTGCAGTCAGGGAGCATCGAGTTCTGAGTCACTGCTAGGCTGGGGAGAGACAAAACTTGTCCTTGATTGGGCAGGGCAAGATCTTCCAGGTAGCACTGGGGTTGGGACTCCTATCCTTACAACACTGAAATTTCAGATGTAAACAGCAGAAAACGTGAAATTGACCAGTTTAAAAACTTCTGGCTTTGCAATTGATCAAAATGGGCTGTGGGTTTGGTAAGGCGCTGTTCATCATTCATTTTAATTTCACAGGCTGTGTCTACACTACAAGATAAATTTGATATTTACTAAATTCAAATTTTTAACCTTGTTCTTATAAATTCGCATTTGTGTCTACAAACCTTCTGGAAATTTGAGCCACCATTTCTCCGTGTTTGAGTTTCTGTGTCCCCATTGTCTTATCTGATTTTGACTGCGTGAGCAATGCACTGTGGGTACCTCTCCCACAGTGCCTTAGCCCTGGTTGCTTGTGAGTGCTTCATGTAAGAATCCCAGAATTCAGAGCACCCAATAACCACGCAAAAACAAACTGGAGATCGTGCCATTTTCTCCAGCATTTTCTACGTCACAGTGCTAGCAAAAGCACGGATACCCAGTTGTTTCAAGTCCTTGCACACACCGTTGCAGCAACTTCCCAGACTGTTGTGCAATTTTGCTGTCTATTAAAAAGCACCGTGGTGGTTCAGTATGACAATGATACTGATGCTGGTTTCGAAGAGCAAGTCTTTCAACTGCAGTCTAAGAACTCCCAAGTGCAGGCTGCCCTGGATGCATTGCTGGCAGTGGAGCAGTGGTTTTGGACTTGTGGTGCCATCCATGTGTGCTGGTCTGACATCATTTTGGAGTCCTGGGATAATAAGCAATGAGTGCTGAAACTTTCACATGTACGCTTTTATGGAGCTTTGTGATGTGCTGGTCCCTGCACTGAGGCACAACAACACAAGAATGAGACTGGTTGTAGTGGTTCAGAAGGAAATGTCAATCACTCTGTGGAAGTTTGTAGTGCCCAACAGTTACCTGTCAGTGGCAAATTAATTTGGGGTGGGCAGATCTACAGTGGGGTCTGTGGTGATGCAGGTGGCCCATGCAATCTGTCAGCATCTCCTCAGGAAGACTTTGACCCTGGGAGATGTACAGGCTATAGCGGATGGCTTTGCTGCTTTGAGATTTTCTAACTGTGGTGGGGCAACAGATGACACGTGCATCCCCATCATGGCCACGGCCCATCTGGCTTTTGAGTATATAAACCAAAAGAGATACTTTTCTGTGGTTTTACAGGCATTGGTAAACCACAAAGGTTGTTTCACTGGCATCAACATGGGATGGTCAGGGAGGATTCACGATGGACGCATCTTCAGAAATTCTGGACTGTACAGAAAGCTCATGGATGGACTTTTTTCTCAGGCTGGAAAATCCAGATTAGCAACGTGGAGACTCCTATTGTAATATTGGGCGACCTTGCTTACCCTCTGCTCCCTTGCCTTATGAAGCCCTAGACAGGAGCCCTGGGCCGCAACAAGGAAAACTTCAATCACAGAGTCAGCATGTGCAGAATGGTGGTTGAATGTGCCTTTGGCCATTTAAAAGAGAGGTTCAGATGCCTCTTGACCAGTTTGGACCTTGATGAAACTAATGTCCCCCACAGTGATTTCAGAGTGCACTATTTTGAACAACATTTTGTGAATCTAGGCAGGAGAATGTCCTGTCCATTTGGAATTCTGAGGCTGAGGCCATCAGGAGGGCTTACTTGCAGCTGCCTACATGTTCATTCACCAATAATCATGCGGAAGCAGCAGCAATACGGGACACTTCAGAATGTAGCTTCATGCATTATCTATCACGCACCTCATAGTGATACATTTCTCTGTAATACCAGCCAAGCCTGCCCCCGCACAAACTGATTAGTGCTCCCCACCAAACGTGAACCAATAAATCAACCCTTGTCTTACTGAAAGAATGTTTTTATTTGGTGGGAGGGGGCTAAACTACAGGAAGTAGAATGGATGTCAAGGGAGGTTTATTTTCCTAAAAAAGGACACCTGTGCTTTCAGCCCTTCACTCACCCCCGCCTGGTTCTGTCTGCTGCCTGTCCTCTGCAGACCTTGGCTTAGTGGCGGGCACCTGTGCTATGAGCCCTCTCTCTGCCCTGACCAGTTCCCCACGATGATTTGTGTACTCTACCACTCATGCATGCCAAAAAAATCACACCGAGCTCAAAAGAATAAGTTGTTTTTGAGGGAGGAGAGGTTTAAGTGTCAGAGAAAAGAAGACTTGTCAAAGGTGGTGCAAACAGCCTTTTGCAGTGGCCTTTGGGGCTACAGCATCAGGCTGTCCTTGCCCTCCCTTCTTGCATTTGGGGACCACAATGCTGAGGGGAGATTGGGGGGTGACCTGTCTTCAGGAGACTCTGGGCAGCCATCAGCAGAGCCTGCAGTGCTGCTTTGGGAGTCCTTCTGCGGTTGCAGCATGGAGTGCAGGACTCCGTTTGGTTGCTCATTGCCATTGCGAACTTTGCCACTTGCTCTTGCATTTTCTGCTGCCACTGAGCTGTACTTTGCCGACACTGAGCTGTGTCCCTTGTCATCTTACTGGTTTCTGACTCAGACTGCTCCATGTGCTGCAAGATCAGATCCTGATCCTTCCTCACCCTGTCTGCCACACTGGGAATGGCAGCTGTAAAGTGAAGGTTAAAATCAAGGTACAATTCAAAGCATTTCGCTATGGAATAAGAACATAAGAATGGCCATACTGGGTCAGACCAAAGGTCCATCCAGCCCAGTATCCCGTCTGCCGACAGTGGCCAATGCCAGGTGCCCCAGAGAAGGAGAACAGAAGACAATGATCAAGTGATTTATCTCCTGCCATCCATCTCCTGCCCTTGTACTGAAGGCTAGGGCACCATACTTTACCCCTGGCTAATAGCCATTTATGGACCTAACCTGCAAAAATTTATCGAGCTCTTTTTTAAACCCTAATAGAGTCCTGGCCTTCACAGCCTTCTCTGGCAAGGAGTTCCACAGGTTGACTGCGCGCTGTGTGAAGAAAAATTTCATTTTATTAGTTTTGAACCTACTACCCATCAATTTCATTTGGTGTCCCCTAGTTCTTGTATTATGGGAAAAGGTCAATAATTTTTCTATATTCACTTTCTCCACACCATTCATGATTTTATATACCTCTATCATATCGCCCCTCAATTGCCTCTTTTCCAGACTGAAAAGTCCCAGTCTCTCTAGCCTCTCCCCATATGGGACCCGTTCCAAACCCCTAATCATCTTAATCGCCCTTTTCTGAACCTTTTCTAATGCCAATATATCTTTTTTGAGGTGAGGAGACCACATCTGCACGCAGTACTCGAGATGTGGGCGTACCATAGTTTTATATAGGGGAAGTATGATATCTTTTGTCTTATTATCTATCCCTTTTTTAATAATTCCTAACATCCTATTTGTTTTACTAACTGCCGCTGCACACTGCGTGGATGTCTTCAGAGAACTATCCACTATAACTCCAAGATCCCTTTCCTGATCTGTCGTAGCTAAATTTGACCCCATCATGTTGTACATGTAATTTGGGTTATTTTTTCCAACGTGCATTACCTTACACTTACCCACATTAAATTTCATTAGCCATTTTGTTGCCCAATCACTCAGTTTGCTGAGATCTTTTTGTAGTTCTTCACAATCCCTTTTGGTTTTGACTGTCCTGAACAACTTGGTGTCATCTGCAAACTTTGCCACCTCACTGCTCACCTCATTTTCTAGATCATTGATGAAAAAGTTGAACAGGATCGGTCCCAGGACTGACCCCTGGGGAACACCACTAGTTACCCCGCTCCATTGTGAAAATTTACCATTTATTCCAACCCTTTGTTTTCTGTCTTTTAACCAATTCCCGATCCATGAAAGGATCTTTCCTCCTATCTCATGACCGCCTAATTTACATAAAAGCCTTTGGTGTGGGACCGTGTCAAAGGCTTTCTGGAAATCTAGGTATATTATGTCCACTGGGTGCCCCTTTTCTGCATGTTTATTAACCCCTTCAAAGAATTCTAATAGATTAGTTAGACATGACTTCCCTCTGCAGAAACCATGCTGACTTTTGCCCAACAATTCGTGCTCTTCTACGTGCCTTGCAATTTTATTCTTTACTAGTGTTTCTACTAATTTGCCTGGTACTGATGTTAGACTTATCGGTCTATAATTACCAGGGTCTCCTCTAGAGCCTTTTTTAAATATTGGAGTTATATTGGCCGTCTTCCAGTCATTGGGTACCGAAGCGGATTTAAAGGATAGGTTACAAACCACTGTTGTTAACTCCGCAATTTCATGTTTGAGTTCTTTCAGAACCCTTGGGTGAATAGCGTCTGGTCCTGGAGACTTGTTACTATTCAGCTTATCAATTAACTCCAAAACCTCCTCTAATGTCACTTCAATCTGGGAGAGTTCCTCAGATTTGTCTCCTAAAAAGGCTGGCTCAGAATGAATGGATCTCTCTCTCTCACCAGGGAAAGTTTCTTTCTGCAAGGCCGCTTAAGGCTTATTAAGGATGGGATTTGAAGTGTACGTTGCGCAATCCATCATTTATCCAGAACATTTAGTTGTGGGTATGGTAAGCCCTTGTCTGCTTTCTGGAGGAAGTGGGAGGGCTGCAAAGAAGGGAAGCCATCTGGTGTCCTGGGCCAGGGGATAAACTATTTTTGTCCATTCTTGGAGCAAAGCTGGCAGAGCCCAGTAGCTGCATGGTAAGAGAGGCTGGTGGGGAAGGGTTCAATTCCAGCCACATGAATGGCTGGGTGGTGGGGGATCCCTGTAAAGTTAAAAGAAATGCCATGGTGGGAGGGGGATCTGCTGAGTCACGGGAAAAAGGTTTCTTGGCACTTACTGAAGCAGCCCTCATCTGGAAGAAAAGGCTATTTAAAGGAGGGCAAACCTGCATGTGCTGCACATGTCGGTTTACGATAGCAGGGTCCGCAGAGTCTGGCAGCCGCTTGGTTGGGGGGAGGGTTTGATTCCAGCTGGGTGGGCAGGGATCCCTGTGAAGTGAACAGAAATGCCTGGGGAAAGGGACATGTGAAGGGAGAAGGCCCAGAGAGCCTGTAGCCATACCTATTCCTATACCCACCTGCACCCCCCTTCTAGCATTCACGAAAAAAATACTCACCAGAACAGCTTGATCCTGGGGGGTTCAGGGACTGGCATAGAGGGGACATGCTTAGCGGGGACAGGTTCCAGGCCTTGGGTGAAGAGCTCTGGGCTGTCAGGAAGAACTTCCATGGCTCCCTACTGGTTGCTCCCTTTCTGTCCATTGGCCTCTTCCTCCTGGGCCTCCAGCTCCTCCTGAGTCACCCCTGGTGCCAGACCAGGGCCTCCACAAGTGTCATAGTTAATACCAGGCTCCATGGTGGCGGTTGGCCCCAAGAAGCACATGCAGCTGTTCATAATAGCGGTGATGACCCTGACTTGTTGGTTGGCTTCCAGGACTTTGTGATAGGCCTGCTGGAGTTCTTTCACCTTCACCCAGCATTGCTTAGAGTCCCGGGAGTAATGTCTGGTGGTCATCTTGTGCTACATGTGATCGTAGAGGTCCTCGTTTCTCTTGGCCACCCGAAGTCTCCTTGCCACTGATTTGTCTCCCCAAACTGCAAGAAGAGCCAGAATCTCCTGATAGCTCCACAGTGGAGCTCCTTTGCAAGCCTGAGAACTGTTAGGTAAATCGCTACCCTGAGTGCTCATGATAGCAGGAGATGGCTAACAATGCGATTTGTTACCGATGTGGTGCAATGGCTACTGATGTGGTATGATGTGATGGGTAAAACATTTTTTCATTGTGGGCACCTTTTGTATTTGCACTCCTGGGTGCTGATGAGTTCAAATTTAAGCAAAAATTCACGGGCTTCCTGTGACCTTTTTCCCTGTGCACCTGGATGGAGGGCAGCGGAGATGGAAGCGGCCATATTTGGCAGGTAATCGCATAGCTTAGTGGGGTACATATGGGACACTTCTGGAGGTTAATAAATTCGATTTAAAGACCTGGTGCTTCCACACTGGCCTTAATTCGAGATTTTAAATTCAAACTTGACTCTACACCCAGCCGGTTCAGATGATATTAGTACTCCCTGAGTTGAGCTAATGGTATTTACAGTGAAGACAGTCACTTGGTACAATCGAGCTAACTGCCTTAAATTTGAATTTATCTTGTTGTGTAGACGCAGCCTCAGCCTGATCAGTGGCTTAGATTTGTCTGTGAATGGGTGGGTGGGGGGAATACACTTGAACCTCTTTAGTTAAGCGAACCTGGGAAACAGGGTATGCTGGATTAAAGAATTTTCTGGGCCAGGGAGAGTGCTATGGGGTCTAGGTGTGAACGGGATGCGATGCTTACCTACACCCTGCTCCTGGGGCCACTGGGGGCTCTGTATCCCCCCATTGCTATGGGAGTAGCAGGGAAAGTCTCAGAAAATGCTTCACTGCACTACCTTTCCCACAGTGGAAGTATGCAGAGCCACTTCCTCCTCCCCCAGCCAGTCTTGGGTCAAGCATGCTCTCTAGTATTTAGGTACAAGTGTACAGATACTGAGCAGTATGATGTTCTTTGTTGCTTTTCTGTGAGCTTTTACTGTTGACTCAGTGTAACTTAGACTTTTGCTACAGCATGGTATATCCATAGGCAGAGATGGCCTTTTGCTATGGATATCAGTTCTAGAATGTTACCATACGTTGTTAGAAGTAGCTTTGTTGATGCTCAAATCCTTTACATCATAGCGTAGAGCATGTTATGGTTTTAAGGAACAAATGCTAATCTGAGGCCTTTTAAACCGTATCTTCTCTTCAGTATTAAAAAACAGCTCAGGGGAACCCGCCCCCCAACATGATTATCCATTAACTGGTGAATGGGTTGCATCTTGGGCATTGCTTTGATACTGTAATACAGAGATCTGGTGGGAGTGACTCAGCATACCTCAAATTGTACAGGTTGCACTTCCCTGGTCCAATGCCCTTGGACCTCAGTGGTCCTGCACAAGGGTTTTGCTGGACCAGGAGAGGCTAATGCCTCTGACCCCCATGCAGCTGCCAGGATGTGGGATCCAGCTTGCCCTCCTGCCCTGGCTTTCTGGTCCAGGGATGTTGCTGAACCCAGAGTGTGCAATTTTAGGAGGTGCAACCAGTAGTAATAAGCAGGAGAGTTCAGCAAGAGGAACTCTTCTGTCAGGAGAAATGGAAACAAAGATTCCCAACCTGGGACTCACCCTGCTCTCGCCAAGTGAATTAGAAGCCCTGCCTTTCCAGAGGCATTGTGTATCTGCCTCTGCCTTTATAGTGCTTAAAAAGCTTGTAGAATGGAAGAGGAAAACAAAGCTGAAGTTAACTCCTTGTTTATTGGGAACCAGGCTTTTCCCCTGCACTTTCATCACAGATACTTTTTAAACTTTAACAGCAGTAATCAAAATCACCCTCAAATGTGCACAATCTCCCATCGTGTGTGTGAGCCATAAGCATCCATTGGTATGTTCACAGCTGATGATCGTGATTACAAGAGCATGAACATTCAACTACTTTGAACAATAGCACTGAGAGGAACTTGTCCTAGTTTTTATTTTCATCCAAAATCAACCAAAAATGTGATAATCAGCTGTGCAGAAAATTTCTGATTCAAGAAGGCATATACGAGGCAGTAATTTGGAAACGCTGTCTACATATGCATGTTAAGGCTTCAAAACTATTTAATTTCTATAGTTTTTGAAATTTGGAATGTGATAGACTGCAGGCACTTCCCTGCCAAAAATTAGAGAATGTGAAAAATGGAAGGGAAAGATATGTTGGCAGCAGGTAACTTTCTGGACTGAAATGGTGATTGTTTGTTTTATCAAATACACACAAACCCCTGTTAACATATAACTGAAATTATTTTGGGGGGCTGGGATTTTGGTTGCCTTCTAGGAGCAAATGATTGCAGATGATCTTGAAAGTGAGGTAGGAAAACTCATTTTTCACCTCTCCACTTTAAATTTTCCTATTAACTTGTATCTTGAGTAAAATACTTCCCTTTGTTCATTTTATCACTTTTATTATGACAGTTGTAATAATTGCCCCGGCAAAAATAAAATGTTACATGTTTACTTTTTAATACAAAAGTTTCACAGCTGTATTTTTGTCTGTATGAGTTCTTTCCATGTTTTGCACTTGTGTGTAGTGAAGACAAAAGCTTCTGATTTGAGAACCAAAATTACATACATCTAGTGTTGCCTTACATTAGTTATGTATGTTTGTCATCACCATCATACATCTCATTCCAAGGATGTTGTGTAAAGCATGCCAATAAATCATTGAAGTAGATTGCTTGTTTTGTATTCTTTCATTATTAAACTAGTGACTCTCAGTGACACAGCAGATGTCTGGTGCATGCAGCTATGTTCCTAACATTTTGTCTCTATCATTTACATATTCACGTGACTAATAAATGTACAGATGTTAGTTGTCAGAGAAATCGTTGGCAATAGAAAGCATAGGATTCTGAATACTAACTTGTGGTTGGAGATCACCTGAAATTTTAACTCAGGATTTGAATGGGTGCCTACTTGCAGAGGGGTCTGGAGATGGTGCTGGATAGCTGCTCTCAATCACAGCCCTCTCTCTTTATTCAGAAAGATGAGCTGAGAAGACTCTTAACAGCCAAGGAAAAACAGCAGGAAGAAAGCTTAAGAAGTATTGAAGCTCTGAAATCTAAAGTTAGACACTATGAGGTATGTTGTAGTTCAACTCAAACCATTATAACTTTTAAATCCTTGCAAAGAAAAACACATTGTTCTGAAAGTCACCTTATGCTGGTTAAATTATCATTCAAATTTTGGCATAGCATCTCATTCTGTATGTACAGTTAGAAAGAAATGAATATATTATTTTTATCTCAATACTGTAATCTGTTTTTTCATTTCAGCTTGACTACCGGGGCTCTGGAAGCGATTTTGGTAATGGTGGCTTTTATTTTTAGAATTTCTCTTTAAATGTATGCTGCAATCTCAAAAAATTGGAATGGAACTGTTCTCTTTAATTCTGTTTTTTTCCTAATCTCTTGCTAATCTTAATTCTAACAATTTAATTTATACATGTCACTTCTGTACACTCATATTTAGTCTTTGATGGTAGATAGGCATGTCCTGAGTTGGTATCTAGATCTCCTGTAAATACAAACCCCCCAATACATAGACAGCAAAGGGTATTCTGACGTTTGTCCTCTGACTAGTTGACGGGGATGGGTATGTATATTCTGTAATAATTGGAGGTGAATTTCACTAAACCCTTTAAATTAAAAAAAAAAAAAGCTTGAACAGATGTTCTTGTTACTGTCTTCTCTCTCCTTCTCTACACATCCTATATAAAGATTGCAAACAGCTATGATCTCTAGACGTAGGTTCCTGATTGTCCAGTTTTCTGTTCAGAATCTATAATGTGGGTTGCTGTAGTTAGTATCTGAGCTCTTGTACATTTGTATGGAAGACTATGATGTTAACTATTTTAAAGCAAAAGATTTGTTGGTTCTATTTAAATATAATTTAAAAAGTCCAATGTTTAGTTTTGTAGGTCAGTGTTGTCTGGGATTGCCTGGTAGAATGTTTACAAGATGTGAGTTTCTAGACAAATGACTGAAAGGCTTTGGTGCCAGTGTAGCTACCCATACCTACAAGTGCTTTGTATTAAGTCTTTCTCAGGTCATAACCCCCTTTTTTGATGTGGGTATTCTTTTAATTTTCAAATTTGATTGTCCTCTAATTTGGATGAGTATAGGATTAATATATGTGTAGTAAAAAAATGAATTACTTGGGCCGTGTCTACACTAGCCCCAAACTTCGTAATGGCCACGCAAATGGCCATTTCGAACTTTATTAATGAAGCGCTGAAATGCATATTCAGTGCTTCATTAGCATGCAGGCGGCTGCGGCGCTTCGAAATTGATGCGGCTCGCCGCCATAAGGCTCATCCCGACAGGGCTCCTTTTCGAAAGGACCCCGCCTACTTTGAAGTCCCCTTATTCCCATCTGCTCATAGCAATAAGGGGACTTCAAAGTAGGCGGGGTTCTTTCAAAAAGGAGCCCTGTCGGGACGAGCCGCGCGGCGGCCAGCCGCGTCAATTTCGAAGCGCTGCAGCCGCCTGCTTGCTAATGAAGCGCTAAATGTGCATTCTTCGAGTGTCCCCGTGGGTGCTCCACAATAGGTGTCGGGCTCGCCCGGTGCCGCAGATTGGAATTCTTCCAGCAGTTTCTCCTGGATCGCGCATGCACCGGTGTGCGCCGCTCCCTTGCACGTCCTCAGCCACGTGCGCGATCCAGTCCCCGCCAGTTCCTTCTCAACCGCCATTGGCTGCAGACAGAATCCGCTCAGGCTATGGCCAGAGTCAGATTAGCTAGAGTTTTACGTGTAAATTGTTGTTCGTTTTTTATTTCAAAAAGAGAGAGCAAAAAAATAAAAATAAAAAAAAATAAAAAGAGAGAGGAGCGGAGAAGACGCGTGGATGTGTAGGCCAGTGGGCCTCCTGCCGCTGCAGGCCGGTATCCGCGACGGGTAAACAGGCACGAATTGAGTGCTAAGTGCCCTATCAACAACAAAAAGACTCACCGCTATGTCCTCTTCAGGCTTTAAAAAGTGAGTGTCCTGCCGCGAAGCTATGCCGGCCTCCAATGGGCATAGCGAATGCATTTGGTGCCTGGGGGAATCACACGTTACCCAGAAGTGTTCCCACTGTGCTAAGCTCACAGCCAGGGCCAGGAAAGACAGAGAAATGCGGCTGAAAATGCTCCTGTTTAAGTCTCTCCAGCCCGACTTGCCGGAGAGGCCTCAACCAGAGGGGCCCTCAGGGCTCCACAAAAGGAAGGTGGCTTCCCTCACTCCCTCGGTGCAGAAACGGAGGAAGCTCTCCCCAGCCCGATCCCTGCCGGCAGTCTCAGCGAGCGCGACGGGTGGAGCACACAGCCCCCAGCCGCATACTCAAACAAGTGGCAGCGCAGCAGCGCACGTGGCAGAGGCTGAGCCTCCGATTACCAAACAGCTGGTGCGCGCGGCACCTAGAGCGGCGGCCAGGCAAGCGCCGGAACCGGCGGCACCGACCCCTGCGGTGCCAGTGGTGCAGGGCCAACAGGCACGGAGGCTGCAGGCACCGGAGGACGTCATCCGCGCGGCACCGACAGCGGGGCCGAGATCCCCGGCACGGGAGGGGGCGGTGCCAGCCCCGCAGGGGAGGGGGAAGGCAAGAGTAAAAACCTGGCACCGCAGCCCTTCTCCGGACAGGGCTGCAATGCTGCTATCAACAAGCCCTCCCCTTACGCTGCACATGCCACCCAGAAGATCTGGGTCTCCACCCGCCTATCCAGAGTCTCCTTCTCTGTTCCTCCAACCTACATCACCATGGCTTGGGCCACCTTCGCCCTTTCTGGGACTGGATCCCCTGGAGTACTATAACAAACCAGTCTCACTGTTATCTGGATCGTCGCGGAGATCTCGCTCTCCCAGACGTCAGGGGTACGCACCCCGAGAGTGGTCCAGGTCTCCATCCCCATGCCCGTGCTGCCATGGTCATTCTTATCATGCTGGACACAGACGCCCCAGGCCTACACCTAGGGGCAGGTCCCCCCCGGCCGTCCAATACCCCTGTGGACACTCCCGGCCGGAGACGGAAACACAGCTATCTCAAGGGGAGTTAATTTTAGAACCCCGAGACTTTCCTTTGCAACCCTCCAGCGAGCGGGTGTACCATCGGCCGCAAGAACCTGAGAGTTCGAGGGAGGTTTACCCTAGTGGTTCCTCCTCGTTCTCCCCGATGAGGCCACAGCCCCCAGGGACGTTGCTCCCCCGGACGACCTCAAACAGTTTCAGGAGCTGTTTAAAAGGGTGGCTTTTACGCAAGGCATCCAAACGGCAGAAGTGCAGGAGAAACATCACAAACTCCTGAAAAATTTGAGACCCCCGGCTTAATCCAAAATCACTATCCCACTTGACGAAGCCATTATGGAGTCAGCCACTACCATATGGCAGACCCTGGCCTCTGCTCTGCCTATGAACAAGAGAGCGCATAAGAAGTACTTTGTCCCGGCGAAGGGCATGGAGTTCCTTTTTAGTCACCCACAACCAAACTCATTGGTGGTAGAATCGTCTCAGCAGAGATCAAAGACTTCTCAGGACAAATCGGGGGGTTCAGACAAAGATGCCAAGAAGCTAGAGCTGTTTGGCAGGAAGGTATATTCCTCCTCCACCCTGCTATTGAGAGTGGCAAACTATGCAGCGCATCTAGCGAACCATAATTTTGATAATTACTCCAGGCTTACTTCTCTCATGGATTCGCTTCCGGAAGATAAGAAGCCGGTGCTAAAGGCAATTGTGCAAGAGGGCTACGCGGCTTCGAGGACAGGAGTCCAGATCGCCCTGGACGTGGCGGACACAGCGGCACGCTCCACGGCTACAGCGGTGGTCATGCGTAGAGAATCCTGGCTCCAGACATCGGGTATCCTGAGGGATCTGCAGGCGAAGATTGTGGATCTTCCCTTTGACACGCAGAAATTGTTTGCAGACTCAACCAACTTGGTCCTCCACTCCAGTAAGGACTCCAGAGCTACACTTAGAACTCTGGGTATTTATACCCCTCCATATAGGAAGAAAAAGTATTACCCTCAGCAAAGACGATACCCGTACCAACCACAGCGTGCTCAGTACCAACGGGGCTACGACCAAGGGCGACATCAACAGCAGCAACAGTACAGAACTCCCAGGCGACGTTCCCAACAAAGCCGTGCATCCTCGGGGCAGGCCCAAAGTCAACAAGTTTGAGGGGCATGTTGAGGGCTGCACTAGCACTACCATTGCGCAATGCCATTCTCAGCTCATGTTCCATCATCGCCTCTGACCATTGAACTCCGAATGGCAAAAGATCACCGCAGACAAATGGGTACTGGAGATCATAGCCACGGGTTACGCGATCCCCTTCCAGTCGCTCCCACCGCCGAAACCTCCTCCCAGGCCCCACCTCAGGGACGCTTCCCATGAGGCGAGACTCAAACAGGAGGTGGACCATCTTATGTTCATAGGGACGGTGGAAAGAGTGCCGGAGCAATTCCAGGGGAAAGGCTTTTATTCACGCTACTTCCTCACAGAGAAGAAAACAGGAGGCTGGAGGCCCATCTTAGATCTTCGGGGCCTCAACCGGTACTTGCGCAAACAACATTTTTGGATGATCACAGTCGCCTCCATACTCACGGCACTGGACGATGGAGATTGGTTTGCAGCCCTCGACTTACAAGATGCTTACTTTCATATAATGATCCACCCGGCACACAGGCGCTTCCTCCGTTTTACGGTCGGCAAGGAGCATTTCCAGTACAAGGTTCTCCCGTTCAGCCTCTCCTCGGCCCGCAGAGTCTTTACCAAAACCCTGGCAGTGGTGTCAGCCTACCTGCACAGACCGGGTATTTATATTCCCATACCTGGACGACTGCCTATTGAAAGGGGCCTCGAAGGTAGAGGTCCTACGCATGATACGCGTAACAGCAGACACGTTTTCTTCACTGGGCTTAGTCATCAACCTCGTGAAGTCAGACCGGCCCCACACAAGACATAGAGTTTATAGGGGCACGTATAAACTCTATTACAGCAAGGGTGTATCTACCCGACGCCCGCTTTTGCACTATCATTTCGCTGGTGCAAGTCATTACATACAGCCCCACGGTGCCTGTCTTAACGTGCTTGCAGCTGCTGGGCCACATGGCGGCGGTGACGTTTGTGGTGCAGAATGCCAGATTGCACATGTGCAGCATACAACATTGACTGGCGAGCGTCTACAAACCGGCATCCCACACTGTCCGCAGGGTGTTATCGCCCACGACAGAGGTGCGCAGATCCCTGCAGTGGTGGGTAAACCCCAGGAACCTGCAGACGGGTACCCTTTCACCAACCACAAATCTTTATTTTTCTTACTACCGATGCTTCCCACATAGGATGGGGAGCACACATCGGCGACAAGGTGACGCAAGGACTATGGTCCCCTACGGAACAGTCGCTGCACATAAATATACTGGAGCTCAGAGCAGTGTTCAATGCCTGCAAACATTTTCGAGACTACATACAGGGCAAAGTAGTCGGGATCAATACAGACAATACCTCCACTATGTTTTATATAAATCGACAAGGAGGAGCCCGATCCCGTGCCCTATGTGCGGAAGCACTTCAGCTGTGGAACTGGTGCATTGCCAACAATATAACGTTGAAAGCCTTGTATTTGCCGGGAGCTCACAATGTGAAAGCGGACCAGCTGAGCAGGCGCTTCGCACTCGTGCACGAATAGCAGATCCGCTCCAATCTGCTACGACCGATCTTTCACACATGGGGGTTTCCCCAGATCGACTGTTTGCCACTCAGCACAACAAGAAGTGCCCCCAGCACTGCTCCAGGGAAGGATTGGGGCGGGGGTCCCTGGGGGACGCATTCACAATTTCATGGAAGGGCCCCCTACTTTATGCGTTTCCCCCCACAGTGCTCATCCACAAGGTCTTGCAGAAAGCCAGATGGGAGAGAGCCCGCATGATTCTAGTAGTCCCAACGTGGGATCGACAGCAATGGTTCCCCTTGCTTCTGAGCATGTCGGACCGCCCACTGCTCCCCCTTCCGGTGGCGCCGGACCTACTCATGCAGGCCCAGGGGTCCATAGTGCACCCACACCCTCAAGGTCTGCGCCTACAAGCATGGCTAATCCATGGCTCAGCTCCCTAGAAAGCACATGCACGGAGGGAGTACAACAAGTCCTGGAAAGTAGCCGAAGGACCTCCACCAGGAAGACCTACGAGCAGAAATGGACTCAATTCACTGCCTGGTGTTCCACCAAGCAGTTAGCTCCCCTTGACATTCCTATACCTGTAATACTAGAATACTTATTGGACCTCAAGAGGGGCGGGCTTTCCCTATCCTCGCTAAAAGTCCACCTCGCCGCTATATCTGCTTTTCGGCACGCAGAGGAGGGGCCCACAGTATTTGCCCATCCTATTGTTACCAGGTTCCTGGAGGGGCTGGTAAACCTGTACTCCCCTCGGAAACCGCTTCCACCATCGTGGAACTTGGACTTGGTGCTCAACACACTAATGGGTCCACCATTTGAACCCTCAGCCACAGTTCCCCTACGTCTCCTTATGAGAAAAACAGCATTCCTCCTTGCAATTACGTCGGCTCGCAGGGTGAGCTCGCTTGCAGTAGTTATGGCAACGCTGCCCTGCACAGTATTCTGAAAGGAGGCGGTAACTTGACGGCTGCACCCAGCCTTTGTTCCGAAAGTTTCTTCAGAGTTCCACCTTAACGAACCAATAGTTTTACCCTTGTTTTACCCGAAGCCTCACAGCTCCAGCAAGGAGGCACGCGTATATCTCCTGGATGTGAGAAGGGCGTTGGCCTTCTATATAGACAGAACTAAGTCCTTCCGGAAAACGGACAGACTTCTAGTCTCTCTCGCTCCCAGGTCAAAAGGAGAAGGTCTCTCTTCACAGAGAATCTCTAAGCACATTGTGTCCTGTATAAAAATGTGCTACGAACTTCGAAAGACTCCTTTGCTAGCCCCGCCTAGGGCTCACTCCACCAGGGCGGTGGCGGCATCAACAGCCTTCTTCAAGGGCATCGCGTTAAAAGACATATGTAGAGCGGCGATCTGGTCATCCTATGACATCTTCGCCAAATATTATGCACTACATCGGGTATACCAAGAGGACACCCGTCTGTCGACAGCGGTCCTTTCGGGGGCGAACTGCACCTAAACCGATTACCCACCTCCTTACTTGGGTTACTGCTGGGTAGTCACCTATTGTGGAGCACCCACGGGGACACTCGATGAACAAAGAGAAGTTACTCACCGTAGTAACGATGGTTCTTTGAGATGTGTCCCCGTGGGTGCTCCACCACCCGCCCATCCTCCCGCTTCGGATCTCTGTTTAGTGTTTTTCAGGAGCAGCCGAGGCAGTTGGTCAAGCAACTGGCGGGGACTGGATCGCACATGTGGCCGGGGACGCGCAAGGGAGCGGCGCGTGCCGGCACATGTGCGATCCAGGAGAAACTGCTGGAAGAATTCCGATCTACGGCGCCGGGCGAGCCTGACACCTATTGTGGAGCACCCACGGGGACACATCTCGAAGAACCATCGTTACTACGGTGAGTAACTTCTCTTTTCACGCTTCATTAGTAAACTTCGAAATGGCCATTTGCGTGGCCATTTCGAAGTTTGGGGCTCATGTAGACACGGCCTTGGTCTGTCATGAACCTATATGCAAGTCATTGGATGTTGCTCATTGAAGTAAAGCGGGGGTGTGCCCCTGCGAGGGGGGACATGAAATTTTGTAAAGGGAGGGAACAGCTTGATTAACCCTCCCCCCATCTTCTGCTGCCTCCCTGTGGACTACTCTGGCTCCTCTAGCCCGCCCCCCCATCCCACTTCCACTGTTTGCTGAGGGAGCATGGTGACCAGTGGGAATGGTGCCCTACCCATCACAGTGCTTACAAGGTCAGTTGGAACATGTGGCAGCATCTCTGGGAGGCCCTGAGTCAGGGGACAGGGCAGCCAGCAAGCTCCCAGCTGGGTAAGGTAGCCAGTCTCTTCCCCACAGCGCAGTTGCATCCAGGACACCCCGATTCCCTGAGATGCTGGTAGGAGGAGGAGTGCTGCTGTGTGGGGCCGGGGTGGGGTGGTGTCTGTGTACCACCTCTACTGCACATGGCACAGCCTGGAGTCACTGCCTCCCTGCTTCAGCAAGGGCATCACACCTAAAAGGTGGAGGTGGTGATGCAGGTGAGCCCCTGGAGTCCCCTCAAGCACCCCTCCTCCCTTCTTGTTACTCCCCCATGTGCCTCTCTTCCTTTGGGGCACCTCTTGAACCCCCTGCTTGCCCTCCTGGGGTCCTCTCCCTGAGTATCCGTCCCTCTTTGGTGAACCCCTTGAAGCTCCTCAGTACCCCTTTCCCAAGCACCCCCCACCATTCTTTCCTATGGTCCTCCGTCAGGTTTCAGGGGCCTGCTAATTTCAGGGACAAAAAGTGAGGACTGACCTAAAAAGTCTGCTCACCTGCGAAGTAAGGCCTCCTATGGCTAGTTGAAAAGAGGCTTTTACCATATCCCTAACAATGGTGTTTGTTTTGGCTCTTTTGCTTTAGAGGTTTATCATCTTTAGTGGGGTTCACATGAAAAATAACCACAGGAGGGTTGTTTGACATTAATTTAGGGGACAAATTAATCTCTGCAATTCTCTTGAACCAAATAGAATTACAACGGGGATTAATTTAGTCCCTTGCCTTCTATTTACTGTTTTTTTTCTTTAAACTGGTAGAGTAATTGGCTTTATTCTGTGATAATCTAGGGAAAGAAGATATGCTGCTTAAACAGGGTCAAGTGATGGCTACAGAGTCCCAGGTAACCTTTACTTTGTGAGACTATATTAACATTCAGCAAGTGGCTATATGAACTATCTCTATGTGTTCCTGGGCACGTAAACAGTCCTTGAAGTAGTTACAGTTATAAAACAGAAATATATTGTATAATGAACACTAATCACACTAAACTGTTCTTAATTACTGGTGCCCTCCAGAGGAATTATGGTAGCATAACTGTTTGAGGAGTTAATGCTGCAGACATGGAAATCTAATGAGTAAAGAATTGAAGGAGGGTTATATATGGGGTAATTAGAAAATAGATTCTCTCTAACTGGACATCTCTTTTGTGGTTATTTAATTATGCTACAATCAACATGATTTACCTTAGACTTCTATAAGTCATTTGACTTGGTACCTCATGACATTTTGATTTAAAAACAGTATTGTTATAAAATTAACATGGTGCACGCTGAAATGGAAAAATAAACTTTGACCAGCTGATAAGTAGTAATACCATTTCATAGCCTGAAAGTAGAATCAGTTACCCTCTTCCACACTTTCTCCTTGAAATTCACCTTAAATTGAGCCTAAATTGTCCATTGAATTCCATTGAAAACAAACTGCATTTTTAGGGCCCTGTTCAATTCATAGTGTAGCATAGTGTGGATTTTTTTCCGCGGAGTCTTATCAGAGTGAACATAAGAATGGCCATACTGGGTCAGACCAAAGGTCCATCTAGCCCAGTATCCTGTCTGCCAACAGTAGCCAGTGCCAGGTGCCCCAGAGGAGGTGAACCGAAGACAATGGTCAAGCGATTTGTCTCCTGCCATCCATCTCCTGCCTTCGACAAGAGGCTAGGCACCATACCTTACCCCATGCTAATAGCAATCTATGGACCTAACCTGATTCCTAACGTATGGAAAATGTGCATGCATTCAGTACACCTACATTTATTTTATACTCTTAAAATCTTCAGATTGTTTCTAGATGTTTAAGTGACAGCTATATGTAAATTTGCATAATTTCTCTAGTAATTTTGCATGTATAAGACAAAATATATTTTGGGCTCCTGATGTAAATTAGCAGGATTAATTTATCTTACTCACAAATTAGAAACTGCTT
This sequence comes from Carettochelys insculpta, assembly GCF_033958435.1. NCBI lineage: Eukaryota > Metazoa > Chordata > Testudines > Carettochelyidae > Carettochelys > Carettochelys insculpta. The sequence goes on along the minus strand of NC_134148.1, from coordinate 44,079,966 downwards.
GTAAATCTGAACTATATAGTGGAGGTAACCTCTAGTTTTAGATGAGCAGAATTGAAATAATGTGTGAAAAGATACGAATAGTAAATTGAATTTTTCCTCTTTCTAAGTTTGTGTTTATTTCTGTGCCACCTAATCTGCAGACAAAGTCTATGCTGAGACCACTGGAACTGTCACTAGCTAGCCAATCGTCAAGTTCTGAGAATGAAATTCTAAAGCGAGAACTAGAGAGTGTGCGAATCAGTTATAGCACAGCAAAGGAAGAGGTCAGCAAACTTCAGCGAGAGCTGTCTCATAAGGTAGCAGAATGCAAAGCAATGGCAGTAGAATGTGAAAGAACCAAGCAAGAATCTGATGGACAGATAAAGCAATTGGAAGATGCTTTAAAAGATGTGCAGAAGAGAATGTTTGATTCAGAAGGCAAAGTGAAGCAAATGCAAACCCACTTTCTTGCGCTGAAAGATCACCTGACCCATGAAGCTGCCACAGGAAGCAGTAAATTAACAGAAGATCTAAAGGATCAGCTGCAAGACATGAAAGCAAAATACGAAGGAGCTTCAGCAGAAGTTGGCAAGCTAAGGAACCAAATCAAGCAAAATGAATTGTTAGTTGCAGAATTTAAGAGAGATGAGGGGAGGTTGGTGGAGGAGAACAAGAGATTGCAGAAGGAACTTGGTATGTTGGAGATGGAGCGAGAGAAGAGTGAGCGAAATGTCTTGGAGGTACAAGGACAGCTGAAAGAAATGGCAGCAAAGTTGGTCCTCTCTGTACCTGTTGAGAAATTTGAAAATATGAAGAGTTCATTATCAACTGAAGTGAATGAAAAAGCAAAGAAGTTACTACAGAGGGAAAGAGAGTGTGAAAAGCTTCAGGAAGAGTTTTGGCTCTTAAAGAGGGAATTGGAGAGTCAGAAAGCTAATTTTGCTCAGCATGTGAGGCCAGAAGAACACGAACAAATGAGGGGCAGATTTGAGCAAAAAACTGAAGAACTGGAAAAAACTATTTCTGAATTATTGTTGAAGAATCAGGCGTCTCAGAAGGAAGTGGAAAAGGTTCACCTGGACAACAAGCTGCTTAAGCAGCAAGTACACACTCTAACAGCTGAAATTAAAAGCCAATATGTGCCTTTAAAACTGAATGAAGAGATGAAAAAAACAAGTGATCTGACTATTGGGGATCTGACCAAAAAACTTGCTGAAGTAACCCAAAAGTACAATGAAAGCAAAGCAGAAGTTGAGAAGCTGCTAATAGAAAAGACCAGTTTGAGTGAGAATATGAGTCACTTCCAGGCTGTGTACCTGTCTCCAGAAAAGCACGAAAAAGAAGTGGCAGCCTTAAAATCCAACATTGTGGAACTTAAAAATCAGCTTGCTGAGCTTCATCAAAAATACAATGCTGAACAAGCAAAAGTCTCCAAACTAGTGTCAGAAAATACAACTCTGAGGGACACTATGAATCATCAGTATGTGCCTGCCATAACACATGAGGAGATTAAAACAGTCTTGAACAGTACCCTTGAAAAGACCAATAGAGAGTTATCAGATCTGAAGGAAAAAACTGAAGATATAAAGCGTGAATTTATGAGAGTAAATGAAGAGAATGAAACTTTGAAAAATAAGCTGAGACTCCTGCAGAGCAGCATACAAACAGAATATGTGAGCCTAAAAGATCATGAGAGTAAGGTGTCTACCTTAAGTAAAAGCATGCAAGAGTTAAAGAGCAGCAACACTGACACATTGGCTAAATATAAGAGAGGCCAAGAGGAAATCTTACAGTTACATGCCGACATTGAAGCCCAGAAAAGGGAACTGGACACAATTCAAGAATGCATTAAGTCAAAGTATGCCCCAGTTGCCTGCTTTGAAGAGAGAGAGAGAAAATTTGAAGCCAGGATGAATGAATTAAAAAACCAATTGCTAGAACAGACACAGAAATGCAGAGAATGTGAGGCTGAGACACAGAAATACAAACAAGAAAATGAAAAGTTAAAGAATGGGTTTTTGTCAATCCAGAATGACTTGCAACAAAATTACATTCTTGCTGAGAAATCACATGAAATGGAAAAAATGTTCACCAGCAAAATGGAAGAACTGAATAAGCAATTGAGAGACTTACTGCACAAATACACAGAGGTAAAACGTGAAAAAGACAAGCTACAGGAAGAGAGTGCCAAACAGCTTTCTGAGGCCCTCGCTGTGCAAACTCGTATGCAAGATCACTGTGTTCCAGTGGAACAGTTTGAAGCCTTGAAGAAAACGCTTGGCCAGACAATAGAGGACCTAAAAGAAGACCTCAATAGTAAGAGGGCATGTTATGACCGAGAACTAGAAAAAGTAAGAGAACTGCAGCAGGAATTAGCAGATCTACGTAACACCTCAATCTCTTTGACAGAACATGCACAGATGAAAGAAGCATTTGAAAAAGAAATTCTAACAGTCAAAACTAGCTTGAAAAGGGAAATGGAAGAAAACCAAGCAAAAAGTGAGGAAATCTCTAAACTCCAGTCTGAGATTCATAGTACTAAACAAGCGTTAGATGTGCTGGAGAGCAAAGAAGTGGTTGATATGTCTGAGTACAAATCCATGAAGAGTGCCTTAGAGACCCAGGTTACTAACATAGCTGGAGACTTGGCCAGCTTGAATAGAAAATATGAAGAAATGTGTGAAGAGGCTTTGCAAGCCAGAAGGGAAGAGCTCTCTGCAAAAGATGAGAGAGAATTTCTGCAGTCAAGAAGCTTCAGCATCGAACAAGAAATTAAGGACCAGAAAGAGAGATGTGATAAATCTTTGACAACAATTACTGACTTGCAAAAAAGAATCCAGGAATCTGCAAAGCAAGTAGAAGCCAAAGATAACAAGGTACGTAGAAAGTGTCCATTATCTAACAATATTAACTGCCTCTGTCTAGGTCTAAAAGGCCAGATTTTGAGAAATTAGTTAGCACTTTGCATAATAGCACATACATTCTCCAAGCTGAGGACAAGTTTTGTGTGTCTGCTATGCAAAGTGCTGCCTACTTGCTATTTTTTTTGTAAATAAATTGTGGTTAATCATAAAATAAAATGATTCAAATAGTTCTTGTTCTTCTACAGACTGAACCTCTCTAGTCTGATACCGTTGGGACCTGACTAGTGCTGAACCAGAGAATTTGCCAAACCATGGGAGGTCAATATTGTCTAGCAGCGTTACCAACACTTCCACTGCTGACTGGGCTCTTGGAAGACATTTAGGGGTAAATTACAGCTAAAAACAGCACAGAACACTGAGAGTCAGGCTGGTGGCTGTAAACAAACTTCATGGGACTATAGGAAGCTTGACCGTAACCATGACAAGTAGACATTCAGCGAACAAAAATCATGGTGGATCAGTGTGTGCCTGATTAGAGAAGTTCAGCCTGCAGAATTTTTCGGTTTAAGGGCCTATTCAAATTGAAAATATCCATAGTGCAAATGCCAGAAGATTTTAAATCTGAAAAAAATAATACTTCACGTCCTTTGTGTGTTGCCGTGTCATTTTAATAACTGCCTTGGCAGTTTAACACCAAATAAATAATATTGGGAAGCTGGTATAAGAGAGAAGATTTAAAGCATCATGATTATGGGTTGAGACAGACTGGGGTGGTGTTAATGCTCATTGTTAAGGATTCCATGTTGTGTACTCATCGTCGTCAAAGCAATCGTCAAGTGATTCCTCCCGTCACCCATTCCCAGCTTCTGGCAAGCAGAGGCTAAGGGCATCATCTCTGCCCATTCTGGCTAAGAGCCATAGGTGGCTTTATTCTCCATGAATTTAGTTAGCTTTTCCTGGAACTCTGCTAGCATCTTGGCATTCACAACCTCCACTGGCAAGGAGTTCCACAGGTTGACTGTGCCTTGTGTGAAGAAATACTTCCTTTTGTTTTAAATATGCTGCCTTTTAATATCATTTGGTGGCCCCTAATTCTCATGTTAGGAGGTATAAATAAGTTTTTTCCTTACTTTCTTCATGTCACTCATGAGTTTATAGACCTCTATCTTATCCCCCCTTTAAAAAAAAAAAAAAGTTACTACTTTTAGTGAATGTATTTTAGTTTTAAAACCGGAAACATTATCGTTTATACTCTAGGGTTAAGCACACAGCATTGTAACTTTATGCTACTGTATCTTTCAGACTTGGTTATATGTGCTTTCTACCATCCAGAGAACTAGGTTTTCACATCTGCTAGTAGTGGCTAATGCTCTAGTTGAGCGTATACTATGTGCACTGTTCCTCTGAAAAATTGAATTCCTTTACGGCTGGAGTTCTTGTGGGCAGGCTCCCTTGTGGACGTTCATCGCCCCTAAGAGAAAAAAATAAGCATAATGTGCTTTGAATTCTGGGTCTCCTCTTCAGTGTGTGAATTAGCTAAGTGCCTGGTTGACCTGTGGGCCATGTCTTACAGATTTCAGAATCCTGAGAAGCTGACAACAAAATAACTGTACAGGTTTCATCTCCCTCGTCCGACACCCTGGGGGTCTGACCTATCTTGAATGAGGGAATTTACCAAACAAAGGGCGGTCCCCAGCCTCAGCCCTCCCCCTCCCCCTCCTTTCCTGTGACTGGCCCCACAGGGCTGGCACCAGCCTTGGCTGGGATGTCTGCCTCTAGGGATAGACGCCTCTGGCCTCACCTGCACAGGGCTGCCAGCCCCCCATCACTGGGCTCCTGCCAGGCAGGGCTCCCACCTACTGATGATTTCCTAGCAACCTCCCAGTCAGGAGTGTCTGATCCAGTAATATCCATAGTCCTGCTGGATGACAGATGTTGCCAGACGAAAGAAGTCCAGTTTTGAGAGGTGCAACCTATAGCTGATAGATTTTTCAAAACCTCTCTCTCTCTCTTTCTCATATGAGCTTTTCTAGTAAGCCGAGCTTTATGGGTTATATTGAGAAGTCAAATGTTATGATGCCTTCATACGCTCGTCAGCCTGTAGTTGGCCTTGCAAATTAATATTTTCTGTTGACAAGTTCAGAAAATGATGAATTGTAATCTTTGTATTTCTCTTAAAGATAACAGAGCTGCTTAATGATGTAGAGCGGCTAAAACAAGCTCTTAATGGCCTGTCTCAGCTTACGTACACATGTGGTGTTCCCTCCAAGAGACAGAACCAACAGGTTGAAATGCTCCAGCACCAGGTGAAAACTCTGCAGCAGCAGCTGGCTGTAAGTACTTCTGGAGAACTTTGCTCCAAAGCTTAGTTGTAAGGCGTGTTACCTTTTTTTGTCATAGGTGGTAGAATAAACATTAATATATGTTTTGGTGCAAGGGAGAAGTGGCGACAGGAAGCTAGGATCCTCTGAGAGAAGAATGTCACAGGTTAATGTGTCTTTGTGATAGAACATTTTGAAGGTTTGTACTTGTACCAGCTCATGCTGTGCCCATGAGGAGGCAGCAGTGTCTTTTGGCAAAGCATGCCCAAAGAACGGTTCTCTTGTTGTAGTATCAAGCCAAAAATCATTGAATTAGTCCCGTGTAATGGTGCAGCGGTACTAGTGCACACTACACGTGCCAACAGTTCTCCATGCAGTACTACTACCCAGGGGAAGGTAGTTTTTCAGGATGCTTATGCAGAAGCTAGGGCAGTACCTCCCAAATTGGTTACAACTGAAGTGCTAGCTCTCTTTGAGCTAACCCGCTACAAATCACAGTACAGCCACAATGGCAATGGTGGTGGCCCGGGTTAGTGGCCTGGGAATGCAAGCGGGAGAGTTGGGCTGGATTGTATTCATGTGGGTAACAGCAAACCGCTGTGCTGTGCTGGTATTTTTAGCACCCTAATTCTAGCAGAGTTAGTGCACAGCTGCCTGTGGTGGGAGGTTCCCAGCTGCTCTGTTAGAACCTGCAAATGCTTACTCCAGTGTTGCTTTCTGTTGTGAGTAGCCCCACTGGACTTCATGCTAGGGTGTTAGTATGATGCACATAAATTTCTTCATTTGTGTGAGTAGTAGTGCTGTTGACTTCATTGGAGCTGCACAAGAAAGCAAAATTACATGTGTAAATCTACATAGAAGTGGGGTAAAGTGAGTTTAAATTGGGACTTGGATTAGGGGCATCTGAACAGAAGTCAGACTCATTTCTTATCCAAGGAGGTTGGTGATGTTGACACTTGGGCTGACATGCAGCATGAGCGTACCTCCTACTTCAAGGCAAAACATTTCAAGTTGATGCGAAAGCCGAAAGGCTCTGTTATTTGGTTAAAGTTTTGTAAATGTTAACTTTGAGATTCTAAGGTAGTATGATTCTTAAGCAAGCAACCTAAGTCAGACAAGCAAAACTGGACTTGTATGACAAATTGATATTGAAAATAGTGATCACCTCTCCTCTTTCTCCTACCTTTGTACATCCAGGATGCTGACAGACAGCACCAAGAAGTAGTTTCAATTTATCGGACCCATCTTCTTAGTGCTGTGCAGGTAGGTTAGCTGGTCTAGAAATGCGAAGATACCTTTTTGATGATTTAAGTGTCTTTTAGAGAAATCTTGCAGTATAAACGTGCATGAATGAATAATAGCTAATGTCATGGTTTTCCGTATGCCCTAGACAATATTTACAAAGGCTTTTTGTGGTGCCTGTTGATTTCCAGAAAGAAACTGAGAAGCAAAAGAATGAGATGGCATGCTCCCTTCAGCTGGTCACTTTTTTTATGGACATCTAGACAACATACGGTGGTGACACACTTAAAGGGAATAATACAGTGCTTTCAGCATATGTCCCGATCCCAAATAGTGCAGTGGGAGAGTTGCATGAGCTTTGGGAACTTTCAGCTCTCCTGGGTGTGTTTTTTTTTCTTTTTTGAATACAGAATATGAATTTACACAAAGACCAGTAAATGTTCCCTATGTTGTAACTGGCTGCAGCCCATACTCTAATGTGGATTAGCTGAGACGCTGTGCAGTTCCAGACCCTAACTATGACTCTTGTGTTAGTCACATGTTGTAGCTGGGGGTTGTAGGTAGTGGCAGGAAGCTGCAAGGCAAGCCAGAAGACATGAACAACATTTTCTAAATCAAAACAATGATTTCAAACAGGAAACTTACCACTGTGTTCCAATGCGGGAAAGTAGCTCTGCTGACACAGAGTCATTGATAAGTTCATCTAAATTTAGTAACAGAATTTTTTGGAGCATAAACTTTCATGGGCAAAGACCCGCTTTGTCAGATGCTGAAGCAGGCCCTTGCCCACAAAAGCTTATGCTCCAAAAAAATCTGTCAGTCTATTAGGTGCCCGTTTTTGTGGATACAGATTAACTCGGCTACCCCCTGATACTTGAGATGGTGATTGACTGTCTGTTCTGTTTGGGAGGATATTTGTTTTAATTTTATTCAAGACTAATGCAGGTCGGTTTTTTATCCTCCCTTCCCCCTTTCCTCTCCAATTCCAGGGCCATATGGATGAAGATGTTCAAGCTGCCTTACTCCAGATCATTCGAATGAGACAGGGGCTGGTTTGTTAATATGCTTAATGCTCGTTCTGTGGTATGACTGCTGCAATCCTGTAGGAGTGACGTGATGACAGTAGTGTAACCTTCTTGTTAACTTTATCTTATTGTGTTGTGGAACTGTAAGAACAATGCACCCCTCCCCTGCAATTATGCCAAATACAAAAAAAAATTCAGAGGCTGAAGTCATTTACTCTTTGTGAAACTGAACAACCTGGCAACTACTTTGGTTCAAATTGGACATTTCACGTATGGGGCTTATAAATTGTGTAGAATGTATTTTACAATTGGCATACAAGATGGGAGTCAAAATGATGACATAGTAGTTATGTTCTTTTGATGTCGGATTGACCATTTTAGGGTAAAATAAACCCATATTGAATATCTCCAAATTTGATGCTGTTGGTAAGTCCCAAAGGGCAAATGACATTGAGCTTCAGCTAAAGTGACTATGGCTGAAACACTGTAACTCTTTTTTTTTCTCTTTTCATGGTTAAAAGGTGTGCTTTTGGTGGCTATATTAAGGTGATCAGCAGATTGACAGTAGGTCAAGTGCAGACCAAGATAGTGTGTCAAGGTATACGTTGTAGCTTGGCTGGCCAGGCTACATTCTTTTATTGAAATAATTTAAGGTTTAGTGCCTTAGCATTTTACTTAGAGCTACAAATCAGGTTTTTCCAGCAGACACTAACTTTTTACAAGAGAGGTTTTTTCATTAGTGCTTTGTAACACTGATTTCAGTAGGCTAAGAAACAGCAGGGCTGGAATGGATCGTGAATGTAAGCAGCATTTTAGTCTCAAGTGAAATAGTCCCATTTTTATTATGTATTTTTGCAAACTTCATTATGCATAAAATGGGCCTAGATTGTTTAACATGCCTGATAAAGTTGTACATTATCTAATTCAAGCATCCCATGGTCAACCCTTACCCAGCAAAAGCTTGAGATTTTTCAGGTTTATTAGCACTGTAAATTATGTACTATAGTCAATTTCTGATTATTTATAGGGAAAGATGCAAATAGTTAGGTTGATAGAAAGAGAAATCTAATTCGGAATTCACATGTTAAACAAAACCGAGCTTCATATGTTTAAGTTGAAGTGCAATAACGCCAAAGAGTTTTGTGGAAGAAAATACAAAGCATGGGAATACTTCAAGTGAAACAAGGGTCTAATCACAAGGTCACTGTTTTTTAAGTCTCTCAGGTTAAACAGAAGAGAGCCTGATCCTGTAAAAATTACTTACTGTTTTATAATACTCCTTGCTGCAGGAGTACTCCCATGACCTCTATGCTATGTTCGGCACCAAGCATTACACTTGTTTAGTCAGCATTTGCCCACAGTTAGCAAGTAGCAGGCTGTCATCCTGGCACTGATGCAGGGCAGGGCAGGACAGATCAGAATTCAGCTTTTAAGTTCTTGGAAACAGGAGACTTTCAAGGTTGTATTGTAAATTCTATGAATGTTTAATTTAACTACTGTTATGTTAACTGGATTTAAAATACGCTCTTCCCCTCAAACTGTACCTTGTAGTTTGTAAACTTCCTGTTTTCCAACAGAGTTTAGTCTCTCTGTCCTTGAATGTGGGCCTGTGTCATTGCAATTACAGTCCCCAGTCATGGCAAAGGAGGTCTGGATGCAGACATTTTTAAAGCTGCTTTGGAGATACATGTGTAATATATTTAGTAAATATTTAGCTACAGTGTGACAACTGATTGCTCTTGTTTCCCTTCAGTTTCCTAGAGGACTCCCCTGAGAAGCAGGCATTCACTAAGTGTACTTTAGTTTTTAGAAATTCTTTTCTAGTCACATGACTTGAAGCTCTGGTCATTGAGAGATTGTTTTGCTGTACTGATACTAGCATATTTTGGTATTGTATTTTTCCTTAGTGGGGCAAGTTTTATGTATTTTTCTTGTATTACATATCAATAAAATATTTTATCTTACTGTACCAGTCCGTTGATAAATGGTAAAGCAGCATAGGGCCTTGTTCTTTACTGGCAAAGGAGAAAGGATATTAGTCTTCATTTTATAGGAAAAGATTTGTGTGTGTTGCCAAGGCACATACGAAGAGAACCAACTTTTTAGGTGAGTTTTGAGAGTTTGTGTCAGGGACGAAGTGACAGTACTGGGTACAGAAATTCAACAGTGAGCTTCTACAATGTGGGCCATCAAAATAACTCTCCATCACCTCCAAAACAGAGCAATTTAGTTCATCTCCAGTCAATCCCTTACTACTGATGATGCAGCCAACAGACGTGCCAGCTGAGAAGGGCGGTTTGGGAACTGAACATGTCTCGTAGAGTTTCTGCCTCACGTTTTGGGAGTAACTGAACAGCCTTCACATGTTCACTTTTGAGCATTGCCAAAATGGCTGGATTGGAACTGGTGACCTGGTGGTAAAAGGCTTTGTACTAATATCTACACCCAGATACTACCTTCATATTAGTTTCCATAATCTATTCAGGCTGGGTCCGTGACGGAAATGAGCACAGAAAGCTGTTATTGAGAAGCACAGAGTGAGTCTTGCCTCAATGCAGTAAATCATCACTTTCTCTCAGAACATTGGAAATTTTACAAAGTGGTAAGTATAGTGAAAACATTTCCTCAGTTTTTCTAATTCCCCTCAAACCTGACCTGAAACATCTCATACGTTTGAGTGTTTGTCTTCAAGTGAGACTTCCGGGTGGGTCAAACAATGTGGTTTGATATGTGACTCCAAGCAGTAGGTTGTTAGAAGTCACCTTATGAATATCGGCTAATCTACAACACTTGATACTCAGACCTTATTTGGAAGCGGCTTTCACTGATTTACCAGTTGTCTGCTTTCTGCATTCTATGATGGATTTTTGAAATCTGTTACTAGCTGACTCTGCTATGTACTCCACATTGAAGCCACTTCTTTGAAAACTTTTGAATGGCTGTCTTTTATGTTTTTTTGATGAAGCAAGCAGATTCCCCTCTGCTGTCAATGTTTTCAGTGGGAGTCTGACACTTCTTAGTTCTTAAATAGGATTACCTATTTAAACACTGGCTTGGAAATCTCTCAAAAATAAGATGACAGTGGAAGAGATTTAATTCTCGCTGCCTCAAACTTATAATACAATGGAGACTTGGAAATGCTGTCTGTGTATACTTTGTCAGTAATACGGAAGCATAAAAATCAGAGTACCATATAATCCTGAAATTGTATGGAGACCTGCAAGCAACAATTTGTTCAGTGGAGTAGGAGACAGAAATGATCAATGAACTTCTAGATATAATCGTTGTAGCTGTAGAATTTTTGCATTATCTGATGTTTCTACAGAAAACATACAGGACTGAAAGTGTATTTCTGAAGTGGTGCCTTCATATATGATTTAATTCTGTTGAAAACAATGAGTGTGCTACTGCTAATTTTATAACAATGAACCTATTTTCAGGAGAATAGGGGTAATAGCTGTTGTGGTTAGTTCTGCTGATGGGAGTGATAAGGAAGTACATGCATGGACTATTGTGCACTGTTGCATGGATTCACATGGCAACTGCAGTGATTGGCATTGAAGTGACAGCAGTCTGGGAAGAAGCATACATGTGAATAGAAGACTTTGACACAATCTACTTTAGATGATGTCTTGTGTCAGGCTAAGAGCAAATGGTAGCTACTGTTGTCTGGACGTGACAGAAGTGTGTAACCCCTGCCATATGCCTGAATCTAGGAAATGGAGTTCTGCCTTTTCTAGTACTTTATTACTGATAAACACTGATTGTGTGTGAGTTGGTGCTATCTGGAACAAGTACACAGCCTAACAAATGTGGATGCTTATCTGACTCTGAGTCTGCATGGTTGGATTGGGAATACCACAACAGCATTCTGGCTGGATTTCTGATACTCTCTGATGCGTTTTGGACCATAAATATTATAAGAATAGCTTTCTGTGCATATCTTGGAATGGAGATTTTCGGTCCAAGAAAGGCATTGTCAGAGCATGGAATCGAAGAAATCTGGAGTTCTGATTCCAGTTGCAACAGAGTATGAGACTGCAAACTCTTCTGCTTCCATCATAAATGTCTCACTTTAACCTTCATATCTGATCTCCCTAAATTGCAGCATCTTAGCTGAGAGTTGATTTGGGCAATACCTCCTTTTTCCTTGAACTGTGTCCTTTTATGGTAGCAGTGCTCCAAAACTGGGCCAGACTTGGATCGCCTAGCTAGTCAACTCTACTGACTTCTCTGTACTGATGTGAGGTCACAGTTATGCATCCAGTGTAGAGTGTAAGCAACAGCCAGCAGTGTGTCTGGAGGAGCTCCTTCCTGAGTAGTTCCTTTGTACTGCTGGTGAATCTTGGAATGAATGGGCACTGCTAAACTTCTTAGCAGCTGCACATATAAAATGCTGATTCCCACTTGCAGGGCAGCACTAGCTGAACAGTAGACAGGCATGCTCAGTGTCCTGGAAGCAGCAGTAAGACTTACATAAACTAAAGCGAATGCCTTTTTAAAGTTAAAAAGGAAGGCAAATCAGAATTTGGTTCCAAATATGTTGTAATTGAAAATTCCGAATTCTGTGTAATCCAAAAGAATCCCTCAACCCGTCTCTTCCCTTGAATTTTACTGCAGCTTTTCTTTTGTGATTGTTCTACATAGCTGTGCTGCCAGAAGTAAAACTTCTCATAAGATTTAAACCTTAATATTGGACAATAAAGAAACACAAGGAGTCTTCAGTCCGAGGACTACAGGCCGAGTTCATTAGCCTGGTCTCTGACTTTAGGCTTAAGTAAGTCATGAAGGTGGAGGGTAAATTTAGATCTTCAGTAATGCATGTGTTCAGCATAACAAAGCAGGCAGCATCACCTATGTATTAAAGTATCAGAGGGGTGGCAGTGTTAGTCTGAATCCACAAAAACAACGAGAAGTCCTGTGGCACCTTGTAGACTAACAGATTTATTGGAGCATAAGCTTTCGTAGGCAAAGACCCACTTTGTCAGATGCTTTGAGGTACCCCAGGAATTCTCATTTTTACATATGAAAGGACATTTTCATTCATATTCTTTGCGAAAAGGTATTGAAGATAAACGAATTTGAGCAAGATGGAAGGTCACCAGAATGTCAGATACAAATGAAATAGATCCACAAAGTCTGAGGGATGTGTCAGAAGTGCTGTGCATTGTGATCCATTCCATCTACTAGTGAAAGCCACACCGATAAGTCTCACAGCTTATAACTGATTGCTGGTACAATGTTGTTTACACACTGGCTCTCATTTTTTGAGTGGGTCGGTTAAAGGTTTTTTTCTGGGTAGCTGACTGGGGAATGTTTCTCAATTCTGGAAAGTTTAGAGGGTATTGCTTTCTGAATAATTTAATGCTTGTGTTGCTCTACCAACTCAGAAAATTACTTTTAATAGAAAAAATATAATATAATTTAGTCACGGCTATTAGATCAGATGGCTTTTACATTAAGTGTAAAAGATTAGGAGAATTTAAGGGCAATTACACTTCAGGGCTTTTATATTATGGGAATCATAGGCCTCTAAGCCAGCACTCTGCTGTGAAGAGTTGGTTTTTAGCTTTACAGAGGGCATTACATGATGTGGTGGGAACAGCACAGATTTTAAAAGAAAATAGGCCATGAAAATGTGATTCCACCTTCCCACTCCCCGCCCACACACACCAAAAAGCATGAGTTTTATTTCACGATAACTAGTTCTACACCTCATTAAGCAGTGGTTTTTGTTAAATGCTTGTGAAGTATGATGGAGCCCACTTAAAAAGTGTTACCTGCACAAAATAAACTTCTTTGCTAGTCTTTAAAGTGCTACTTGACTGCTTTTTGTTTTGAAAATGGAGCCAGGCCGCATGGTATTAGAATGGGGATGTTTCACTGCAGGAAAGAATCTTTTAAAAGTTGCTCCCAGTGCCTGGAGGGTCAAATATGATGGGAAGAAAACTTTTTAGGTGGGAGGCAGTTTCCACTTAGGGCCTGATCCTGCTTTGCAGTCAGAGCATGGGCCTGAGGCTGGAGAAGGACGCTGAACTGCATCATTTGGGTGAATGGGATTACAAACTATACTCTGTGTGGGTGAAGTAATCTCTTATTGACTTGACTTATCTTGGTGAAGTGGCCTGATCTCTTCTGTTGCAGGACTTCTCCTTAGATGGTCTCTTACAATATAGGTACACATGTATGCTGAACAATTTGTTGTACCTTGTATTTAGCTGGGACACTCTGTGTTCCTTTCCTGGACTTAAAGAACCCCAGTGTATAACTGGAAAGCTTGTCTCTCACAATGGAAGTTTGCTCATTGAGAGAACCTCATCCACTTGTCTCTCTACTATCCTGGGACCCACCCAGCGAATGGAAATAACTGCTTGTGGTAGTCAGACTGAGGCAAAGAGACCTAATGTGATACCTAACCCTGGAGTGCAAGAATTCTGTCCAGGGAAGTCATGCAATGGAAGCAATAAAAGGGACCATTTTGGGCTATTTGTAGGCCAGACTACAAAAGCAGCAGAATCTGCAGAAAATAACCAGACGTGGGGACAGCTGTGAAGGAAGCCAGAAGGGAAGAGGTAAGCGGAAAATGACTCATCTTTCTCGCCAAGGGGGAAAAGGAGCAGAACAAAGCAGAGAAATGTGCTGGGTTTGGGAGACCTGAAGCACGTCTTCCCAGAGGGTGAGAATGGCAGGAGCAACAGGAATCAAGCAAAACTAGCAAGAATGTTATCCTAGTTACACAGAGGTTGAGGGAAAGGTGAGAAGCAGACCATTTCAAACTGGTTAGAACTCCAAGGGGAAAAATGAGGGCCTACAGTTAAATAGTGGGGGGACAACTTAACCCTGCTGTGTTGAAATCTGTGTTTATGAGGGAGCGATCACTGTGAGGCAAGGAACTGGAGATGGCCAACTGGTCATGAAGCTTAATATTATGGTGGATGCCTGGAGTCCTGGAGAGAACATTCATCTCTAGACTTGAAAAGTGCAGAGAGGCTAGTACTCCCTGTGAGGAGGCCCATGCGAATTACACTGACTCCTGACTAGTTTTCCTCTCAGCCTAGGAACAAACTGACAATGGCTTGAAACAGTGGTTGTTTTTACCCACCAACTTGGAATGAGCCCGAGCGTGCGCACACAACAGAGGGCAGATTCTCGGCTGGCTTGGGACAGTGTAACTCCACTGATTTCGATCGCGGTTGTACTGATTTGCAGCAGCAAATAATCTGGCCATCTGAGCTACTCATTTTGCAAGCATGCTGATATGTGGAAACAGAAAACGTGCCGCAGGTTTGGCAAAGCCATGAAACCTTGAACTTTCTCAATCATCAATACTGTGGGGTGGGGTAAAATAAAAAGTTTGGATATCTGAAATAGTCCATTCTTCAGCTGTCAAAAATTCGGTTGCAAAGATTTCTTGTCTGTAGTCCTGACACTCTCGATCTCAAGTATGCAATTATCTCCTGAATATTGCACTGTCTGTTCTCAGCCAGTGGATGCTGAGATAATTTTAAGACCGCTCTTACTGGTATTTAATAGTATATAATACACGCCGCACAGCATTGTCCTGAGGAAACACATGCCAGGTGGCCTGGTGTGCAGCAGCTCATGCAACTGCCTGTTCCTGCAGAATGTGGAGAAGAACATGAGGAAGAGGGTGCAAAAGCAGTAGCCCACAGAGATGGGCAGGAAGGTGCATAGGCAGGTGGTGCTGCTATTTTGTATGCCCTGGGCTGTGTCTACACTAGCCCCAAACTTCGAAATGGCCACACAAATGGCCATTTCGAAGTTGACTAATGAAGCGCTGAAATGCATATTCAGTGCTTCATTAGCATGCGGGCGGCTGCGGCGCTTCGAAATTGATGCGCCTTGCCTTGACGGGGCTCCTTTTCAAAAGGACCCCGCCTACTTCGAAGTCCCCTTATTCTCATGAGCAGATGGGAATAAGGGGACTTCGAAGTAGGCAGGGTCCTTTCGAAAAGGAGCCCCATCGGGACGAGCCGTGCGGCGTCAAGGCGCGTCAATTTCGAAGCGCTGCGGCTGCCCGCATGCTAATGAAGAGCTGAATATGCATTTCAGTGCTTCATTAGTAAACTTCAAAATGGCCATTTGTGTGGCCATTTTGAAGTTTGGGGCTAGTGTAGACGTAGCCCTGGAAACATAGATGATAAATTACACCCTGGGAGATTTTCTCCATGGGGTATTCAGTGTGGTGGTGTTACCTGCACACATTTCTTTGTCCCTTCTATGCTTCAGGGACACACACTTCCTGACCCAATTCCTAGGGCTCAGGGCATAATTCCCTGTGGGTATATAGGATCTGTGCCACTGAAAAAGCCTTACACAGTAACAGTCTTATTCTCTGTTTATTTACAATTACCAAGCAAGCAGAATACATGCTAAGCATTCAGTGTCATGCTTAGCAAGCTGGTTAAAGATAGGCAGACTTCGCTACTGGGGCAGCGGTCTCTGGATGCTGATTGCTGCACCTCAGAGCCTGGCAGTTCTGATCTTGGGGGCAAGTCCTTCCAGGTTCTTCCCTTAAGGGGTTCCTTCCTTCCTTCCTGCTGTTTTCCTTCTTAGACTCCAGTTTAAGTAGTGGAAGTTGAGCCCTGCTTAACTATATCTTGACCAATTATTTTAGTATAATTTCTCTGACCGGTCTTAACCTACTGTAGCAGAATTGCCTAACCAATTTCAACCCACCAACTTAACTGATTTAAAACCTAGCAACATTAATTATATAACCAATGGGAACAGTTACAAACCAGACAGAGATCCTAAAGAAAATGGCAGAAAAGCGAAGACGATCATCACAGAATAGGGATTCTACAACCTCAGCTATTGATAAGTAGTTTCTTGCCAGAAGAAATGCTGTTAACTAAGTTTTCTTTATGCATCTTGGGATCTCCTTTCTTTGTCTGGTGACAGTGTGTGGCCTTAGGCTGTGGTCTCCCTCTTAACAGCCTGGTGTGACACTATTGTAATGAGATAGATGGAACAGGCCCAACAAGAAAAACAAGAGAACACCACTGGCTACATACAGCCCCCAGTGAAAACCTTTCCAGTGCATCATCAGTGATCTACAACCATCCTGGACAACGATCCTTCACATTCTCAGACCCTGGGAGGCAGGCCTGTCCTCACCTACAGACAGCCTACTAACCTTAAACAAATTCTCACCAATAGCTATAGATCGCACAACAGTAACTCTAAACCTGGAACCAATCCCTGCAACAAACCCCAGCACCAGCACTGCTCACATGTCTACACCAGTGACATCACAGGATGTAACCACATCAAGCACACCATCAGGGGCACATTCACCTGCACATCTACTAATATGATATATATGCAATCATGTGCCAGTAATGCCCCACTGCCACATACATTGGCCATACTGGACAGTCTCTATGTAAAAGAATAAATGGACATAAATCAGGTATCAGGAATGGTAACATACAAAAATCTGTGAGAACACTTCAGTCTCCCTGGACACAGTAGCAGACTTAAAAGTAGCCATCCTGCAACAACAACAAAAACTTCAAACACAGACTCCAAAGAGAAACTGCAGAGCTGCAATTCTTTTGCAAATTTGACACCATCAACCAAGGATTGAACAGAGACTGGGAGTGGCCGGCCAATTACAAAAGCGGTTTCTCCACTCTTGATGTTCACACCTCCACATTAGCTACTGGTAATGGGCCACGTCCTCCATGACTGAACTGACCTGGTCAGCTCTGGCCCTTCTCTTGACTGGGACTCCCTCCTTTTCATGAGCCTATAAATTTAGACCCTCCTCTGGAACACCCACTTAAACATCTGACAAAGCGGGTCTCTATCCACGAATGCTTATGCTCCAAAATATCTATTAGTCTATAAGGTGCCACAGGACTTCTTGCTGTTTTTGAAGATAGAGACTAACTCAGCTACCCCTCTGATTGATCATGTGTGACTTGTAGCTCTACAGTTAATGGCTGCGGCTCTTCATTCTGCTGTAGAGCAAGGCCTTTCAATATGGCTATAGAAAAACCCTATTGATTATACTGTTACAGGGAGTGGGGGCTGGCGTAGCTCAGAAGAAAATGTAAGCGTTGCTCTGCGGCTGCTAACTCTAAAGGGAGAGCAGCAGGCAACATGCTGGGCCTCGTGCGGTGAATGGGAGTTTTGTCAGGGATGACGACAGCTGGGATTGCACCCAGCAGCATCCTTGCTGCACCGACTGTTCCAGGTGATCTTGCACTGCTTGCTGCTGTCTATGGTGCAGGGCGCTAGTGGGCTGCTTGCTGGTAACCTGGCACCACTTGTGAGGCGGGAAGAAGCGGTGATTCTGAGCTCTGTAACCCAGGACTGGCTTCTAGGGCCTCACTGAGATTGGGGTGAATGAAACCAGGAGTTTGTCCGATTGATTGGCTTAAAGGAAAGTTTGTCACCAAAGGTGCCTTCTCGGCCCTGCCCTCTTTCCTGTGTGGTGTGGTGTGGCGGATTATGACGATTTCTTTACCTTAAAGAAGGGAGAGGAAATTGAAACAAATGTACAGAATGAAACATCTTCCTCTTCCTTGCCCAGACTGCGGTTCTGAACTGCCATTCCTGAGGCATGGTTCTGGTGCGTGCTCCCATGGAGGTGCAGGAGGAACATTTGCCTTCCCCAGACCTGAAGTCCAGCTCCGTGTAGCTCTAAGGTGTAGTCCTTCCCGTCCAACCAAGATGGTCCGATCAGAGGTGCTGTGTAACTCGTTCCTCTGAGTGCAGGTACATTTTATAGCTGCTTAAAAAATAGGAATCCTGGCAGTGGCTATTGAGAGATTTTAATCTATTTTGAATCCATGTGAAAAAGACTACGACAGCCTCAGCTTTTGAAATGCCTCTGAAGTAATGTAATAGAAGTTTTGAAACTATAACTATTCTGCATGAGGGAGTGTGGATTTTTATGTAGGCATTCCATTTCCCTCTCTAAATAATGGCATGGCAAGAGCTTTGCTGCACAAGGACGTGTTTTTCCAGAGCCTCTCTTTATAGATATAGCTGTTATTGTTCTACCTCCAACGACTAGGTTTAAATAGGCTTTGCACCAAGCAACCTGATAACAGAAAAACAACCACATTTAAAATGCATTTTAAAACATTAGGCTGTGGACACAAAAATGAGTTGGCCCCAAACAGCTTGGTTATTTTAGACCGTTCAGGAACAAATAAAGGTATTTATTACCTTCTGTCGGGGAAAAAAACCAGATGGATTTGCAGTTCAATACAATAAGGGGCTGATTTCCTATAGAACTAATAAGAGGGAACATGGTTACAAAGCAAATGTACAGAGCTAGCACCCAGCAATTGCTCAGGAGAGAGCTGCCCTCCAGTTCATTGTGGAGCTCTGGATTATAGCTTTCTCAGGCCCATTAAACGTTTGGTTATGAAATTCTTCCCTCGCTTTCTGGCTGTGCTTCGTTAACCATCGCCAGCCCTTCCTCAGTGTATTCAGACTGCGGTAGTGTTTTAAGGGGTTGTTTCTCTATTCTGTGGATGCAAGTTCTACTACAAGTAGCTTTCTTGTTCCCTAAAGGTGCAAAGGTAGGGTGGGTTTGTAACCAGGCCCACGTTAGTACTGGGTGTTCCCCTGAGCAGCCACATGGCTGTCTGTAGTGGGCAGTGGGGCCAGAGGAGTTGACAGTGAGAATTTGGGGGGTCTTGTCACCATTTCAAATTCAGCTCTGAAGAGCTGTGAGGTGAAGTTGTCCCGATCTAGATTGAACATAACATAAGAACGGCCATACTGGGTCAGACCAAAGGTCTATCTAGCCCGGTATCCTGTCTGCCGACAGTAGCCAATGCCAGGTGCCCCAGAGGAGGTGAACCAAAGACCATGATCAAGTGATTTGTCTCCTGCCATCCATCTTCTGCCTTCGACAAAAGGCTAGGCACCATACCTTACCCCTTGCTATTAGCCATCTATGGACCTAACCTCCAAATATTTATCGAGCTCTTTTTTAAACTCTGTTAGAGTTCTGGCCTTCACAGCGTCCTCTGGCAAGGAGTTCCACGGATTGACTGTGCGCTGTGTGAAGAAAAACTTTTTTATTAGTTTTGAACTTGCTACCCATTAATTTCATTTGGTGTCCTCTAGTTCTTGTATTATGAGTTCTTATATTATGGTGTTCTGTGTCCTTTAGCCTCTCTAGCCCAGGGCTCTTGGCAGGGGTTGGGCCACTCGCTACGTTGCCTAGCACAGGGGTGGCCAACCCGCGGCTCTCGAGAGCCACCCGCCTGGCGTGCCGTCTGCCACTCTGTGCGCACAGAGAAATGTGTGGTGGCAGCAGCTCCAGCAGTGGCTTCAGTGAGTCATCGGCATTGAATTAGTGAGAGGAGGGAGGGGTGGGAGATTGGGTTGGAGCAGGAGGCTGGGGGTGCCTAGCTCTGGGGCAGAGGGACAGCATTGAGCCATGTATTATATATTTGTTATCTATGCATCATGTCAATAGATAGATAAAAATAAATAGGTAATACGAGGCTCTTTGCACTCTTAATGTGGCTCTTTGTCTCTAACTGGTTGGTCACCCCGGCCAAGGTCTTCCCCCTGAAGCACCTGGAGCTGGCCGCTGGCTGAAGACGGGGTACTGGGCTAGCTGGTCACTGCTCAGACCCAGAATGGCTGCTCTTAAGTTGTTAAGAAATATTCTTTATCTTACCCACATACAGTCCTGGGGGTGGAATGGGAGGGAGAAGAAAGGGGCAACTCCCCGGGGGCCCAGGCGGGCTCCGCCATGCAGGAGAGATTTAGCTGTGTATCGCAGGCAGCAGGTGCTCCTCCCTCAACGCTGAGCCATCCTGCTGCCGCTCGGTGCTCTGGGACCCACCTGCTTGCGGTGCAGAGCAGTGGGGAGGGGGGTGCCGATATTGGTGTCCTCCATTCTCCCATCTGTGCGCTTCTTGCAATGCAGAGAGCATATGATTAAAAACGTCTCTGGACCCCTTTGCCATACTGCCAGGTATGGGAAATCAAGGGACACATTTTAAGCTAAATAGTATGGAACAAATAAACCAATCTGCTTCCAGCAAATGTTTGTGTCTTTACAAACAATGGTGGTGAGTAATGCGACTTTTTTGAAGGTGTTTTTATTAGTTCAGTGGATGACAGAGGTGGCCCCTGCAATTCTCTGAATCACACAGAGGTTTAGTTGCTAGCTGCCAGGAGATGATGATGTGATGTGGTTCCAGGGTATTGGAGAGCGGAGGCTGGGAAGGTAATATCTTTTATTGGACCAAATTCTGCTTGGGAAAAAGACCTGCTTTTTTCAGGGCTGGGAGTTCAGTGTCATTTTGGAGTGAAAATCCTTACAACTTGAAGATGCAAGTGGCCTTTATTTTTGCATTTTTAACTTAACCTGGAGGCCGTCTGGTCAGGGTCCAGGTCAGTTTGGCAGGAAGTAAAACAATTAACTCTGTTAGCCACAGCTGTAAGAAGACAGGAATTGTCTGTAAAAGGTCATCAACTCGTAACCCAGTCCCTTTGCAGTATTAATATAGTTATTGAATGTGGAAACAGTTGTCACCAAAGGATCCCACCCCAGGATGAGCAGTCCAACACCAGGGAGAGAATGTTTTATTCCTTTGTTTTCAGCCATGTCCTCTACGCCATTTGATTCCCTTTGGAGGAGTGGCTAAGGTATTGCTCCAGCACAGAAAATTCAGATACAGGACTTTGCTTTCCCAAAGTGAAGGGCTCATCACACTGATGGATCCGTAGGTCACAGGCGCCAAGTAGAAAGGTCTGTTGGATGTAACGCAGCTTTGAGGAGCCCATTGTTTGTTGGCTAAGGCAGCCTTCCTTCTAAATTTTAATTTTGTACAAGCTCTGCTAAATCAGGGCTCACTTTCTGCTTAGGTGCTTCTCCCCAGCGTCCCAACCCCAAGGGGTGCCAAAAAATGTATTGGGTCATCAAAGGAGACTTGAAAACAATCTCTTAATGTTCTTTGACCGCACAGGTAACAGCATCTAGATATTAATTATCTTCTGCTTGGTGGTCACTCAATGATGGAGTAGGACATCTTCATGCATTATAAGGTGCCCAGGGAAACAAGAAAGGCTGCTGTGCGTCAGTGCCTTGCTTTATGCCCTTTGGGAGTCGGCGCGACCTTAAGGCCAATCTCGAATGCATACCGAGAGGGAAGGTCTCCTGAGTAGTAAGCATGACTCAGACGGGAGTGCTAGCAAGAGCTGCTGATTCTGTAGGAAGAACATGGCGGCTGTGTTGTGTATTCACCACAGCAGGTCAACATCTAGGCAGCCACTTGGGCGGGGGGATTTGTTTTTCAAAATGTCCCATTAAAATCTTTGGCCGTGTCTACACTAGCCAAAATCTTCGAAACGGCCACGCAAATGGCCATTTCGAAGTTTACTAATGAAGCGCTGAAATGCATATTCAGCATGTCATTAGCCTGCGGGCGGCCGCGGCACTTCGAAATTGATGGGGCTCCTTTCGGAAGGACCCCGGCTACTTCGAAGTCCCCTTATCCCTATGAGCAGATGGGAATAAGGGGACTTTGAAGTAGTTGGGGTCCTTCTGAAAAGGAGCCCCGTCTGGACGAGCCGCGTGGTGGCGAGGCGCGTCAATTTCGAAGTGCCGCGGCCGCCCGCATGCTAATGAACCACTGAATATGTATTTCAGCGCCTCATTAGTAAACTTCGAAATGGCTATTTGCATGGCCATTTCAAAGTTTTTGGCTAGTGTAGACACGGCCTTTGTGTTTAAAATTCAGTGTTGCCATGGACAGGAGTGCAGGGCAGTGGGGGAAAGAAGTGAGCCTGGGAGAACTGGGTGTGTAAAGCCAAAACCAGTGCCACAGAAGGCTTCCCTGGGGGCGGGAACAATAACAGTCTTACTAGTGTGTAGTCGTTCAGCCTAAAGGGCAGCTCCTGTGCTGCTACTTCCACCGACTTCGCAGAACCAGAGGTGTTTAGATCTAGCTAAGCCCTTGAGACAGCTGTGACTACCTCATGTGCTTAAAGTTTAGCATGTGCTTAAGTGATCGGCTGAATGAAGGCCTGAACTAGCACTAGTCAGGTCATAGCAGCAGTGCTGTAAATATCTAAACTGGTGGGTCAGTCATCATCTCTGGCTGCTTTTGTTCAGATTCTTGATTATTGTTAACTGGTCGTTTAGTGTTCCATTGGATCAGCGGGTAAGTGCCCCAACCACTGTCAGTCCAAGGGAGGGTAAGGGTCTCGTGTCAGTAAGCATTACTGAACAGACCTTTGTCTCAAACATACTAAGGCTCTGGGTAGCGGCGGGGCATCGCTGTGCCCGCAGAGAGCGAGCGGGTCCGCGGTCTGCCCTCATGCACTCTATGGCAAGGTCTGAGCTTTGTGTTAGTTATTTTACGATGTGTTTGCCAAACAATCCGAAGTGTGGTGGTAAGAATGCTCACGTTAAGTGTCTCTGAAGCAAGACTCACTTTGGCATGTTTCTCTGTTAACGGCATTTGTCCACTGAGTACGACAAGGCTGGGGATGTGCTGTTATTCATTGATTGCATGTTCCTGCTCAGCCGTCTGTTAAACTCATTGTTCCAGTGTGCAACTGACATAGCTTAATAAGTAATAACATTTGGGCTTGGCCACTGTAGCCTGAAAGAATTCTCTCATGGCCCACTAGGTTTTCTTCTGTCCTATTAGGCTCATTTCTGTGCAAACATCCCTGTTCTGTGCACAGGAAAATTGCATACTGTGTTTTAGTTTGAGGAAATGATATATGCTCCATGAGCCAAATTCCTTCCTGTTGCAGCGCCACTGAAGTCAGTGGAATTCTATCCACGTGCTTCCTTGTGGGCTTGGTGTAAGTTAAATAACAGTTCAGAGAACTCCATCAGCTGGGGTTAGAGCAAAGGATCTGAAACAGTGGCAGCATTTACAAGCAGTTAGTCCAGGGACCGTTTCTATCCTTCAGTGAATGCAGCTGGAAAAAGGGGTAAAGAGGCTTCCCAGTCTCGGGGCTGAGGTGGGCTTTCCTTAACTAAATTAAGAAACAGTCTTCTCTAACTGAGATGTGCTGGCAAGAATTGAGCATACAAAAGCCCACTCCCTCAGTATCTTGGCATCCACCAGAAGTTCTGGGAATGCTGTTGGGTGAATTGCTGAAGGGTCAGTTTAGGTTCTACTCAAAGAAATGCCCTGACCTTCAGCAAAGCTTATCTGAACCTCTTGTGTGTGCACATTTGGTCGGAGTATCTTCTGGTAAGAGGCTTTCTGATACGTTTGCCAGGGCTCTTTCCTTCTCCCAGTGGGGATTTCTTCAGAAGGGCCTTTTGCGTCAGCTACTCAGAAAGAGTTTGAAAAGCCAAGAGGATCTAACCAGCTCTGTATTGGTCTTGAATCACACCGGAAACATCAGGCCACCAGTGGGCCAGTCACCTCTGTAGCAATAAGCAGCAGCAGCCTGCTCGACGCATTGGACAGAAACCAGGAATTCCTGAACTGAACTTATTTTACAGCCAAGTTGGTTAAGGGATAAAAATGTCCCCAGAGCTACCTACAGCAATGAGCCTCACAGTGCATCTCCTGTTGCTCTGCCTTATACGGGGTGTGGACAGTGGGTGGACCTTCAGCAGAAGCACTTGTATGGTGGATGTCTTAGGTTTGGCAGCCTGCTGGGAGTTTGGGGTGGTTAGAATATCGCCTGGCCTGCCGTTGCCAGTCAGTCCACGGAGAACAGCCCACTAACAAAGGCCGGGGGCTCAGAGGCAGGGGACAGTGGGCCTGGGTGGAGAGGTTGAGTGGCAACAGCATTCACTGACTTCAGCTGGAGTTCCTGGGGGCTCAGTGCTATTGAAAGGTTGGGGCCTGTGTTCAGCTTGTGTCTTGAAGTGTACCTGGGGCCCCTGTTGGTCAGAGCTGAGGTGCAGAAAGCTGGGATGCCATCTTTGGTGCGTTTCTTGCACCAGCTGCCTTTCACACACAGAGCGTGTGCGGGTGTGTACTCAGCATCCAGTCCTGCAACCAAGGCGGGCCCCCCGCCGGGGAGACCAGGCGAAAAAGGACTGGTGTGTGTTGTGCCACTGGAAGACGTGCGAATATTCTGGTGACAAGCACACATCTATAGAATAAAGCGATGGTTCCCAACCTGGGGTCCGTGAGCTCTCGGGGGTCCATGAGGATCTTGCAGAGGGCAAGTGAAAAAAATGAGAGATAAGTAGAAAGGATCATAGAAAATAAGTTTTAAATAAATTGCAAAGTTCCAATCAATTATTTAAGTATCTTCCAATAATGTTGTTAATTGATGTCTGAAAATCTACGTTGTGGTTTCATTTTTCATGTAATGAAGCTCACATAGCAGCTAGAATTGGCTTTAATGGGGGTCTGCAAATGGTTTGGGGGGCCCTATGAACAGGTTTGGGGTGCAGTTGGGGGTCTGAATGAGTTGAGGGGTGATCGGGGTCTGTGAATGGGGTGGGGTGAGATGGGGGAGGTCTGTGAATGGGGTGGGCGTGTGATGGAGGGTCTGCACTAGTGTAAAGGTTGGGAACCACTGGAATACAGAATTTCATTCTGAGGTGAATATTGTCTGGAGCTAGGAACTGCAGGAGAACTGTGAAGGAGGCAGGTACCCCTGCGTCTCTTTCATTACTTTACTGCTAGGAACTAGAAATTAAAATGTGAGTCACTTTTATGATTTGAAGTCTATTCCATAATCTGATTTGGAATCTGACAGGCCATGGATGGACTTGGTGTTCTCTGCAGGCATTTGTCCTTATCAACCTCTGTCGGGGGGTTCAGCAAGTCACCAAAAATCCCTCTAATCCTGTCTCACTTTCCCTTGTTCGTTACCTCCCTCAGTAGCTGGCCACATTTCATTTCACTCCTGCCTGGCTCCAGTTGGAAACACCAGACAGCCTCGGTGGCTTCCCCCTGCACTTAGCATGCCCTACAAATTGTTTGCTCAACTTTGGCATCTTTCCTCCAAGGAATTTTTGTCATTTGAAGGTTTTAAATCAGCAATTTGAGCCCCTCACAATTGTAAATAATAGGCTATTAGTGGGCAAGAGGCCTGTGTGTTGGCATTTCAGAAGTTTCCAAGGGACTGCCCTGTCTTTGAAACCTTTAATGCTTGTAAAATAGAACATTTTAAAAAAAATGTGCCCCAGGAAAATTCATGTATAGCAAATCAGTGAAATGAACAGACTTTTTTTGGACCACATGTTAGTCATTTCCATGTTATTGCCTTAGCATGTCTTTGCTGGAGTAAGTGAAAGTTGGAACCCTTTCATGCCAGTGCTACACCTGGTTTAAGATGGAAAGAAAGAGAGTTTAGACTTTCATCTGCTCTGTCTCCTGTTATGCCTGGAATCAAGGCTGGGCGGGGGATCAGACAAAAGGGGATCTGAAAATCATCAGGGTAGCTGGTTTTTAGAGGAAGTCTTCAGAACTGTTACTGTGATCTAAAATCAAGTTTATATATTGGCAGAAACAGGAGACTGTCTCCTCAAATGTGGCAGCCAGGTCCTGGCTGAACAGAAAGTGGGCCAGAGACTAAATAACAGCATCTCTGGATTACGGTTTACTTGTTGATTGTCAGTGGGTAAAACGTGCATTGGGCCACCTTATAATTCCCAGGCTGATGTGATTAGGCTCTAGTGGGAGATTCAGAAAGCTGCTAAAGGGCCAGCCTGTGCCTGGAAACATGACTTTCTAATGTGTCGATTGTTGCTTTTTCTCTCCCCCTTATAGGTTAGCAGCTGGTGTTCTGCTGGAGACACAGCACTTTCACGTAGCCTTGAGAGAAACCAAATTACAGCGCAGCCTAGCTAAGAGGGTTTCTTCGCTGCCCTTTGCCGCTTTGTTGTGGGTGTGTGTATCTAGTGGACATGATTTCCAATGCAAATGCCAAGGAAGGGCATTTCTTTGGGATTTTAGGCTTATTTTAAATTAATTGCAGATAACGCTTTACAGCAAAGGTACAGAACTTATATTTTCTCAACAGGAAAAAAAAAATTTTCTGCCAATAACTGGAGAGAAGAAAGTTGCTGCTCCTAAGAATTTCCTAAATCAAGTGGGCATTAGCACGGAGCTTAACTTTTTCTCCTCCCTGCCTTCAGTGAAAATAATCACTATTCCTCTGGAGGCTGAGTTTATGCTCTGAGCTGTTGGAGACGGGAGCTATTGAATGATGTTCCTTCGAGTATCTGGCTGGCCTTTAATAACTGAGTAACTGGGCCAGCTTTGCTTGGTCAATAAATAGCCAGGAGCAAAGTGTGTTTTGGAGATGCAACATCTTTTTCTAAGAACAGGAGAGGGTCAGTTGCTGAGCTCTGTGGACTAGAATACGCTGAAGTCCAAAGCCACTGGACAATAGGCTCCATGAGGCAGGGCTTTGCTTTGTTGACTTGACGTTTCCTCCACCTCTCGTGAAGCCTCAGGCGTGTAATAATGGTTTAAAACCTGGAAAATGCACTTGCACTCTGGGGTTCCTGGGTGCATGAGAGATGGTGCCTGGATCAATTCCAGAATCAGTGCTCTTGATTTCCAAATGCCCGTAAGACCCTGATCAGTGCTGGATACCTGTAGCGTTTATCTGGGGGAGAGCTGGCTGGTGCTCAGAAGAGCAGAGGCATGTGGAATCTAGTCATTAGCCCAGGAGGCGCTAAAATTGGTAAAATCATGCTCATGTTTTTGATGGCTTACAGCTCCTCCATTCCACCAGCTCCAATCTTGATAAAGCTGTTGTGGAGCACAGAAACCACCAGGCCTGGGGAACTTGAACTGAAGCCCAGTGAAGTCCCTGGAAACAGTCCCACCACTGACTTCAATTGGCTTTTGCTCATCCCCATGGGATTGCATGTTGGTAATAGGAGATCTCTTTCTGTTCCCCTCTTATCTGACAACCTTCCTGTGTGCGCATGGGAGGTTGGCAGAGACCGAGCTTTCCAAGTGCCTGACCAGTCCCACAGCACCTGGTTCTCCTGCCTGAACCAGGGCCTCTAGCTTTTCCCATAATTCTGGGGCCACCATTTCCTTCTATGCTCTCATCACAATGCCATCTCCTGCCCCTCACAGGAACTTGTCCTCTGAAAAATGCAGCCATTTCCTACTGAAACGACAGCTGCAGTACTGAGCTGGTTCCCTGCCACAGGCTGGTGATGGTGGTAAGTGGTGACTGACCATGGTACGGGTGGAATGGCTGTTTCGCTTGTGAACCAGTGGGGACTTGATACCCGGGTGTTTTCAGTCTTAAAATCTCTTCCTCTGCCTTTGTGATAAGAGGCCACCCAGGCAGAGGCACTGCTGAAGGGGTTGATATGTGCCAGAGAAGCCAGTTGGCCCACCTGGTTGCCCATGGAGGGTGTGCCAGGCAGATAAGCTTGGGCAGAATGCAATTCCCAATGCATTATGAGAGAGGCAGTCCTCCAGAGAGCTTGGCCAATAGGAGAGACCCAGGGCCCAACGTACAGCTCCCATAAGGCAACGTGCTGAGAGGAACATGCAGTTCAGCACCATATTGAACTGATTCAAAACTAAGTGTTCTGGATCAGTTCAACAAAATGAAATATTCCAGTTGTGTTTTGGGGCGGGGGGGGGGGGGACCCTGCTAAAATGTCATTTCAACGGAAAATTTAAAATGCCCATTTTATGGAAGCTGCCTTTTCCCTCAGGGGACACACACCCTTCTGAGACTATTTACCCTTTCCCTTGGAAACCATTGCAACTGACAAGTCCAAACCAGCTCTTCCCAGCCTGCTGTGGTCAACTCAGCCTGCTGGTCAGTGAAATACAGGCTGATGCTTGTTGTGGTTGTCAGGTCATCCACTCCTGGAATATGCATGCAGTGTGTTTCAGTACCTAGCCAGGGTTTTTCTGAGACACACGATGCTGAATTACCATATTGAGTGCACTAAACGGAACACTTGGTCGTCTCCAAGAGCGTTTGTGAATTGCCAGGTGCCCCTCTACTGGCCTTGCCGTGGCTCATCATTCAGCTGGGTATTTTTAAGCCCTTGGCCTGCAAGTCCTTATGTGTGTTTTTATTGAAACCATATGAGCCTTTCCCACTGACATCAATCAATGAAAGGGAACGAGTCTCATGTGGATACAATTAAGTGTGTGTGTAAGTGTTGTAGATCCAGGCCCTTAGGCTGCGATGTTATCACTCTTCGGTGGGCCTAAATGTTGGCTTTAATTTCATCTGTCTGGAAGGGTGAGTTGTATGCCTGACCATTCTGCAATCAACTGGTGAGCTCCAGTTCCTTGGAGGGGAAGGCATGCACAGGGGTGAGGGTACTAGGGAAATAAAGGTTCAGTTCTAGTTACTAGGGAAATAAAGGTTCAGGTTCACTACATGGTTTTCTGCATGGCCTTGGGCAAGTCACTTAACCTCTGTGCTTCAGTTCCTCATCTGTGTGTAATGAGGGTCAGAATGAACTCTCCCTTGCCATCTGGTGATGAGCTGGGGAAAAGGACACCAGGAGCTGAGTGCCAGGGTATGCCCACCCTGTGTAGGCGCTCAGCATGATGGGATTGCTTGCCCAGGCGGTCGCATTTGGCTGTTGTTGAATCTGCCATCTCCTTGCGATGGGGCAGGAGTAATAAGGGGCTGTTTCCCTTGTGTGCCTGGTGCCTCCTGACTGAGGGACACAGCCCTGAAGCTGTGGCGCTCAGTGGGCAGGGGCCATGGGTTCCAAAGGCTGCTGAGCTGAGAGAGGGAGGGGGATGGGCCCCAGGCACAGGCTGACTCTCCCTCTCTGCACAGTGGAATAGAAGAGCTAATTTAGACTCAATTGGCAGTGTTGTCATGCACCACAGAGCACAAATCCTGCTCCTTGGGTGGAAGTGCCAGACGCTGTTCCAAAGCAGGACTCTGCTGCATGACGTTGTGCAGGATGCGCCAGCAGGGAGGCTCCCCCATTAACAGCTGGCATAACTGACAGCTGTGGTCAGTGGCGGGAGCTGAAGACATCCCATATGATCAGCGACTGGCCGGCAGGGCGGCTGGCAGAGAGACAGGGTGGCTGGGCAGGAAGGCGAGAGGCAGAGGGAATCGGGACATGGCGATTGGGCAGCGGGGCAGCTGGCAGAGAGGATTGCGGCAGTGATTGCCAGCAGGCCAGTTAGTGGAGAGGATGGGAACAGGTCACGGTCATCAGCTAGCAGAGCAAGCTGATGAGAGAGTGCCTGGGCAGGGGAGCAAGTAAGGCGCCTTCTTACCCTCCTCCACCCCTGGTGCAGGGAGCTCTGCAGATGCTGCACTGAGCAGGGTGCTGGGAAAGGACAGGCATGGTGGGGAGACACTGACATTGCCTGATGTGTTCTGGGGCTGGGCTTTCGCTTGCGGGTTTACATATCGGAATCCTACTGGCTGTGTTTTCCCAAACCGATGCGGGGTCACTTCCCTTCTTTTATTACAGTGTTTTTACGCTCCCACTCTGTGCTTGGGGGAAGGGCAGTAGTGCCTCTTACCGGCACCCCCCAGGTGGTCTGTGCTTGTCCCGGGTTCCTGGCCAGGGGCTCGCACTTGTTAAAGAGGAACCCCCCAAGAGACTGAGCCCAGCTGGCACTGCCGTGCCGCACAGGGGTGTTGGGAGGAGAAATACATTAAAGCTTTTGAGGTGTTGAGGTGAGAGGTGCCCAGAGAAGTAGAACGCATAGTTTGCTGCTATCATCAGCGTAATAGGGATGCTGGCTTTAAAATATCTGTGGTGTTTGTTCTGCCTTGCCTGATAGGAAAAAGACCTAGTGATTTTAGATTTGTCTGTCTGATAGCATGTCTGTTTGAAAGCGGCAGGCTGATTCTCTTCCTTGGTGATCATAGCTCTGCTTTGAATGAAGTATTAAAAGACCAAACTGTCCTGACCCCTCCGCAGCCCCAAACCTTCCTTGTTTTGTTTTTTGTTTTTCAGTGCAAATATAGTAGCAAAACTGGGGGCTGCGGGAGGTGAGTACCGCCTGCAGGTGGCACTATGGACACAAGCAAAAGCAAGCTCTTACCTAGTTTCGCGATGCTGATCAAAGCTAGAGAGTAAATTGGGTAAACAACGTGCTTAGTTGGAAATAAGAAATAATAATAATAATGATCCTACAAATAAAGTAACATTGGGCAGTACTTGGAAGGGGAAAAAAAGCTGTAATGAGAGTTTCCAAATTTCAAAGGGAATTGTTACCCAAAAAGCCCTGCGTGTGTTCATTGCGTTGCCTGGATGAAAACATTACAATTTAATGGGGGGAAAGTAGAAATAAGACTCAGATGTGGCAGAAACACTCACTTTGCTAAAGCCCTTGAGAGAGTCATTGCTCTGCTGTAGGAGTGATACAGTTACCTCTCTCCTGGTGTCTCCTGTGAGCCAGGCCGAGAGCAGAGCTCTCTGCCGTGTGCACACGGGGAGCAGCAGTCCCAGCCCCGAAGAGCTGATGATGGTCTGCAGACAGGACAGACCAGCGAAGGGCTTGAGTGCTGGGACCTGGTTATCTGGCTTCTCGAGGTCCCAAAGAGCAGTGAGTCACTTGCCAAAAGTCACATGGCTGGGCCAGGGCTAGAATGCAAGTCTCTGACGTCTAGTCTGTTGCTCCACCGACTAACCCATCCTGCCTCTCAATGCACATTGTCTCTCTGGCCTTTACAGTCAACACCTGCTGTGGTAGCCAGGGTTGCTAATGCAGCTTTGAAAGCATGAGCCGTGCACAAGCATTTGGGTGGATTTTAGTGTGACGTTCTCTGAGGACCCCATAATGCCTTGTAAGAGGGCATGCGACAATCTCTTGCACATGCTGTTTCCTTCCTCCTCCTCTTCGATTTCAGAGCTTCATCATGCAGCAAGCTGCTTGCCAGCTCTCCTCTCACTGATATTTCACTTGTTCCAGAACATATGTCTCCTAGCTCGGAATACCCTTGAAGTCACTCGATTAATTCCTCACGTTGGGAGCACTTAGCACATTTCAGGACATCAGCTGCCTTGAAAGTTGAGTTACAAAAAAAGAAAAGGAATAGACAGACTTTCTTCAAATTAATTGTCCTCACTAAAAAGCAAGACTGGCTAGAGATTTCCAGTGCAATTGTCCGGTTTCAGCATTAGCTGCAAGGCAGAAATGCATTTAACCTTGTCGGAGCGAAAGAATCTTCAAGTATATCTTCCATTCGTTTACCTGTTCAGAATATTATTAGTTGAGAGAGACCGGAGGTCAGTTACGGGATCCAGAGCCAAACACAAATACCTGTTGTGATGGCACCCTCCTAATATGGGCCAGGTCAGAGACGGCGTGGCTGTCCCCCTGCTGATGGGATTACTCCACTGTGTGGAGGGAACTGTTAAGAGTGTGATGAGCAGGAGGTAGCCCAGAGGTACTAGTTTCCCAGGACAAGGGGTGTCTGACCAGAGGGTTCCAATGTTTTTGTTCCACAATAGCGTAAAACCAGAACTTTTTCCAGTGTTTTCGCAAAACCAAATTTGCATCAAAACGTCCATTTGCAGATTAAAATCTGTACCTTTCAGTTCAGCAAGAGGCACCAGCACATGAGGCAAGTTCAAGCCCCACTCTATCCGACTCCCGGTGTGGTCCAGAATTGTCTCCAGTTTTTTCCATATGCCCACCCCTCCTGTTTCCTGCCACTCCTGAAGTGGAGGGCAATCCCTTTGAATGAGCAGGGCCCCTATGGCTACATACAGTCTCTTGCAAGATCCACTCCCTGGGCTGATCCAGACTTGTAGAGCTGAGTAACGAGTGCAGACCAGGCAGCCTTAGTCCAACCCTATTTGTTGGCAATGCTCCAGCATGTCTTGGCTTCGTTGTGCACATGATGATTGCACTGCGAGTACTGATCAATGGGGAGTGATTTTTATGTGGTTTGGCAGTGGCCTCTAGACAGGCATTATTTGCTGTAGAATAACCACCTGCTTACTGGCTGGGGCAGCACAGAAGGCATCTTCAACTTTGGTCTAGGTGGAGACGCCCATTTCTTGTTAGGCAACAACTTTACAGAAGTGGCTAATCACCACACTGTAGTGAATCCAGAGGGACATGACATCCTATTTGCAGAGCGTCTGGGAACCAAGACGGAGGCGGCGCTGTATTGGGGGAAGGGGGGACAAGTTGCCCCTCTCTCTGTCTGACAGAGCCGTTATTTTTAAGATGAAAAGGTTTTCACATTTGGTCCCCATGCTTGAAGAAGCTAAAATGTTTCCACTGCTGACGTTAGGGGATCTGGCTCAGCCTCCTGCAGTCTATCCCCACGACGAACTTTGGGAGCATTCTCTTCATAGTTTTGCCGCTTACAGAAATAAAACCTAGATTAAAACCAGTCCAGCAGCCTGGAGGTTTGAACGAGCTCTTGTGCGATGTGCTGCCAAAGGGAGACTTATCGAGGCATGTGTGTTAGAGAACAATGTGCCTCCAAAGACAGCCACGGATTTCAAAGCCTCAGAAATTTCACCATGCTGGCCAAGGCCCCTGGAGTTGACAGCCCACCATGCCCTTCTCCATCATTCACCAGGTGGTCGGCTGTCCTGCCCTTGTACTCAAGTCAGAAGTTTTCCACCTGGTTTCACAGCTTCTGATGTTTTCACCTTGCCTCTTCCCAGATGTACACGCTAACATTTTGCAATTCTTGGCTTGCTGTTAGCAAAGACTCCATCCAACTCCCCTCTACCAGCACTGTCAAAGGGTGAGGTGCTGTGCCCAACTTGTACTATTCTGCTTCTGAGGAGCTGGATGGCAGAGTTTTGTCAATCACCAGCTTCTAAATGTCCTGCTCCCCAAGAAGGATGCTGAGGAGCTTTTACCAGGTGTCATCAGAGCTGTTCTGCTTCAAGAGGCGGCACAGTCTGAAAGCAAGGGCCTGCAGCAAGCCAGTGCAGGTGCGGAAGGCCACAAGTGCACAGGAGTCAGATGCTGCATTCAAGAATTAATTTGTGTGGCTGCAGTTAGGTTAAACTTGTAAGCACGTGGTAGCATGAGCAGAAACCAGGGCAGATCTGCCAAACAAGGAGCGTCAGGGCTTTTTTAGCATTCCTAGAAGTGAATGACTGTTCCAGGGCCCTACTCCATGGCATTTTGGTGATAGCAGGGCTGGCAGTCTGAGATGCCAGCAAACTGCCTTTGGGCTGTGATCAGCCTTGTGCCTGTCTATTTCACTATTAGGGATGAGTCCTTTGGGTTGTACGCCTTGATGATTTCATGTTAACATTTAATGGTGCACAGGTAGCATTCCCCAACTGCAGTCAGGCCTGGGCTAGTTAGCTGTGGCCTCACCTTAGTCTGAGACTTCAATTCGAGCTGTTCTGGATGAAGGTGACAGCTCTCTCAGATAAGCCAAATGGCAGGTGTCTATTGCTCATGGCCAGATCCACAGGAGACTTAGCTGGCAGACAGGCTCTGCCCAGGCTTTGTCTGTGCTGCAGCAGACAAGGGAGACTAAGGAAGTCTGAGTATCACACCTGTCCTTTACTCTGCTTGGCTTTACCCTTGATAGATGGGGCTGGACCCTATCTCCAGATCAGGGTCCAAGCTTCCTCTGGCAATATAAGTATTACAGACCTGCCTAGTGGGCCCCTTTGTTCTGGGCACGGTACAGACACCTAGCAAGAAGTGTTTTCTGCCATCCAGCATATATGACCTACAGGGCGAAGGGAAGGATTGTGACCCTTTCACACAGGGGATGAAAACAAGGTGTAAATTCAGTCACACAGCTCTGCAATGGACTCTCTGTGCCCAAAGTCAGACAGAGCCCATAGCAGAGCTGGGAACTGAACTCAGCCCCTGAATGTCCTTGCCCTGTGCTTTGTTTTCTAGCTTGTAAGCAGCTTTACTGGTCTATGAAAGGACCTTCCTCCTTGTCCCACGATTCCCTACTTTGCTTAGGAGCCTGTGGTGAGGGACCTTGTCAAAGGCTTTCTGAAAGTCCACATACGGTACAGCCGCTGGGTGCCCTTGCCCACACTCTCGTTGCTTCCCTCCGAGAATTCCAACGGGCTGGTGAGGTGGGATTTCCCTCTACGAAGGCGAAGTTTTTGCAGAAGCCGAGACTTTGATAGTTTACGTTATCCTCAACATCCAGGGCTGGAAGAATGCCACCTTCGAGCAAACTGGGCCTTCTCTACATTGCCTTTTGTTCCACTGGGGCCCATTCAGCAGCTTCAGCCCAGCGGTGTGGATCAGTTATTAATCAGACATTCCAGTAACATTCTGAAGTACAACGGACGAGGTGGCTGGAGTGCTTGGCACTTACTTGCCTGGGGTTCTCCTTTGTCAGCTAGATGGCAATCTTTCACTCCACAGGGGAGTCTGGAATGGAGCTTTGTTGTTCTCACTCAGGGGCTTGTTGGATGCTAGGGTCTTATTTATGGGCTGTGCTTGTGAGCCCTTGTTTTAGGGCCGATCCTTCCAAAACCTGACTGCAATTCTCTGTACCTAAATCTATAGCTGCATCTCCACGGCTCCTGACTTGTTCCCGTTGTTCGTACCGTAGCAGTCACCACCTTGGTTCTTTGGCTGAGTAGCTGAAACATCTCTCTTGCCTGTGACTTCTCCCTTCGAAGAGGGAGAGGAACACTGGCTTCTGGCTAGACAGTCTGACGTGGCCCTCGGACTGCTCTGTGCGCTGTCACTTACTGCCCTGACTAGCCACCCGCAAGTTCAGAGTAGGGCTGGCCCAGGGGGAATTAGTGCAGGAGTTACACCACTTAGAATTCATGGGCTAGCTGTTCTGCATTAACGTCAATGACTTCCCTTGTAGACAAGGCCTTAGGCTAGACAGGGCCACCCATCACAGGAGTATCTGAGCATGTTCCAGGGAAATTAGACACAGCCCCACAACTGCATTGCTCTGTGGAGATCGTTGGCAGACCCGGCCGTAACCGGGGTATATGCTCTTGACCCATTGGCTCAGCTGACTCAGTGTTGGAGGTACAAGGAGCAGGGACTGAGGAACACCCCCAAGAAAAGCTGCAAGCGGGTGCCCGGGCACAGTCCCCAAAGCCTGCAGAGCCATGCTGAAATCCCATTGGTGCCTGAACGGTGCCTCTTCTCCCAGAGCAGTCAATGCCAGTGTTCTGGGTCAGGAAGCAGGGCTGCCTGGTTGGAAGGCACCTTAGTGAGTCAAAGGCTGAGCAGCAGGAACATGTCTGGCTGCTGAGCCAGTGAGAGACCACTTCTCATGGGGGGAGGGGGAGCAGAGGGAGGGGAAGATTCTGGGGGACCCCCTAATGCAGGTGTTTACAGGGAGACAGTGGCAGAAATGTTGAGGGATTCAGGAAGGATAAACACAGTTGCTTTTCTTCACCATTTTCATCAGCCCCCAAGCCGAGGGGCAGATTTTACCCTGAATCTACTGGAGGTTGAACTGAGGGTTAGAGCTCAAGCTCTCCCCTGGAAATTGTGAAGAAAAAAACCCAAAACTTTTCAGCTGCTTATATGAGGAACAAAACTGGGGGGAGCGGAAGAGCGAGAGGGTGCCACTTCCATTTCTCCCTCCTGCCTTGAGGCTCTTTTTCTGCCCCTTTGAGCCCACAGCGCAGTTTAATTCCTGTCAGTGCTAATTGATGTGAAGCAACAGGGTTGCCAGACGAGGACCTGAATCAGATTCAAAAGGGAGAAATGGGCCACCCACCGACCAAATATCATATTGCAGTGACAGCATTAAACACAGAGCAAGGGAAACCCAAGTCGAACCAGGTTTCCACCCGCTCCCTCGCCCAGAGAAAGTGGAACCAGATGGCGTGTGGCTTTGGTAATGAGAGAGGCTGATTACGGCAGATACCACTTTAAATGAACTAACACAGAGCGAAGGGGTCAGAGGCAAAACGCAGAGGCATGTAAGTTTGCCTTCAGGGGCCACTGGCATCTCAAACAGCCTTAATAAAAGCATTACCAAAAATCCAGTTCCTGGCTGAAATTAGGCCGGTTTCTCTGGAGAGCAAACAATGCTGCCTTTCCCATTGGAAACATGAAGTGCCATTTTAAGGGCCCGTACAGATTCATAACAGTGTTTTCTGCAAGTTCATGCGCCCTTGCCAAGCTATGAGCTGTCTGGAGCTATGTGTGCCGCAAGAGTTTGTTTCGTTATGAGCAGAGCAGTTACTGCCTTTGGCCCTCAGCCTGCAAGGAGGTATGTGCCCAGGGACATCATGTGACAGCCACCATTTTGGCCACTATGCCAGAAGCAGAGGCTTCTAACGCTCTTGCCGTATGCTACAACACCTTGAGATAAGCCAAGGCTTCCTCACCAGGCCTTAAGCAGACTCAGTTCCTCTGCAGACCAGGCCCAGAAAGGGCCTGACACCACACCCTTACCTGGGGGGGTACACATTTCACTGCAGGATTGGTGCCTTGGAGTTCAATCCTGCAAGGTGCTGAGTGCCCTTAACTCCCATTTGTGTTGCTGGTCGCTGGAGGTGCTCAGTTGGGTCTTGAGGGAAATGCAGCTAGTTAAGGCCCCAAAGCTGTGACCAGTGACCCTCCCTCCCACACTGGCCTCCGTGGGCTTTACCTGCAGATGGTGTTCCCTTGCAATAGTTTGGAAGCATTTTTCCAGTCTGGCTTGCCAGATGTAGAGGCTCATAATTTTGTGTTCAGACTGGAGAGCTCATTGTGAGCTAACGATCAAGCTGCCTTTGGTCAGGGGCCATACAAGTAACTAAGTGTCTACATGAGGAAATCACCTTGTTGAAATGGTTTCCATTTTTCACTGAACTAAATGTGCGTAGTTCAGGGCAGGGAGGCCTCTACCTTCAGCACATGAGATTTCTTCTAGTTAGAGAACTGGGCGAGGCCCAGCTTTGTGTGAAGTGGGGACTGGGCCTTTTGTGGTTACATTGACTCTGCCCAGTAGGACACCGTTCGCAGGGAACACTTGAGTGGCTCTGCCCAGCTTCATTATTTTCACTTTGGAATGATATTTGGCTTAATTTTTTTTCCCCCAACCAAACTTTCTTGCTGTCCCAGGGACTTTGGCAAGGGGCTCAGAAAGGAACTATCCTGGTGCTGTAGGCAGCAGGCACGAGGAGAAGTGAGTGGTCAGGGAACCAATATGCCAAGCTCCAGCTGAGATCTGCAGGAGGGTTCAGGGATTCTAAGGTCAGACCAGACTTGGCTTGTTTTGTGGTGGAATCGCAGGCACTACGTGTGGGGTGTGCCTAATGGGCTTTCACAAGCCAACAGCAAAGAGCTCTAATTTCCCATTGCCTTGTGCTCAGGATAGGTCCTTGTGACTGGGTGGGCCAGGGCCAAAAGCCCCCTCCCGGGAGGCTTGTGGCCTTGCTACATCCTGCCCCAGGGAAGCCATAGAGAAATCTTCTGAGCAGGCTAGAGCGGCTGCAGAAGAATCTCATATGCGGCTGAGTCCTTGAAGGTGCCCTCCCCCTCCTGGCCAATCAGAGGCCTGGAAGACCTATAAAAGGAGCTGTAGGACCAGTCAATTCAGTGCCTGGGGAGACCTCCCGCTGTGAAGACCAGGTGACTGGCTGGGTGAGGGAGCGGCAGCACCACAGACAGCTCCATGTGGTGGGCTTAGTGAGACTGGTGGACTATGTTGGGATGCTGACACGGAGCCCTGAGGTAAGGGCAAAGGTGCTGTCTCCAGGAGGGGAAGCCCTGGAGGCACCACCCTCTGCCAGAGTGAGGAATGGACTTGAAGGACAACAGAGGGCACCAAGATGTGTCCTTGTTAAGTGTGCGCCCTGGAAGGGGGTTTCTGACTTTCACAGGTGCAGCGATGTGGCCGGAGGGCTGAGATGCCAAAAATGCTTTCAGTTGTGAACTGAGATTGTGCAGGCTCATGTGCTCACCCAGGCTGCGGGCTGAGGTTGGCGGCCTGAGAGGTGAGCTCTGCCCCGTTACAATCCCTGAGAAACAGCCTGAACCTGTGAAACAGCAGGTGCTCAATGACGTGAGATACTTAACAGAAGCCAGCCGAGACTGCTGTGCAGTCACCTCAGATCCCCATGGCCGTTTTATCTGCAGTCGTTACCTCTGATTTCCATGGCCATGGAAGAAAAATCTGTCGCTTAGATGTGTGATGTGTGCATGCATGCACCCCCACCTGTTGCATACCGAGAGTGCTGGGACTGCCTTCCTCCTTTTGGGAAACCGCAGAACAGGCCGGTGCCACCAGTTCCAAGCAAGGTCCAAGCTCTGAAGATGTGGGTGGTGGGAGGGGAGCGTTAGTGACTCTCTTGCTGTGGTTCTGCTTCTTTCTAGCCTGGCAGGTACAGGAGAAGGATCCTGTGGCACTGAGAATTCACTTCTGCGCCAATGAGGATGCAGTGGCAGCTAAGCCAGCTCTCGAGCGCTGGACTGAATGGCTGTTCTGCAGCTGAGTCAGGCAGCCACTGTGTGCATGTGGTCAGGCGAATGCATCCAATTGGGTCCTCCCTTCTAAAAGCCACTAGCTGTCTGTGATTTCCAGGGCTGAAGGCTGATCTCTCCTGAATGCTCCCAGGGAAGTCCAGTGGGGCTGTTTATAGCAGCATGGAGGCTGGTTAGCCTCCCACCTCTGCACAACAAGACCGTGCTCCGTAGTATTTACTGTGAGAAAAGTCCCAGACTGACTATATGACATGATCCTTACTCCATGAGCACAGGCTTGCGTTGTGTGTCAGGCACACGAGTGTATGGATCTGGGGGGTGTCACTCTGCGGGTTGTAACTGGGATGGCGGAGGGGCCTGGAGGACAGCGAGAGGCCAGGACCCTGAGGAGAGGTAACTCCACGCGGGCTGCTGAGCTGCAGGCTCCAGAACATACGTAAAACTTTTCCCAATGGACTTCAGTGAGGAAGGAGAGTGGCCTGTGGTGCCTGACTGGACTTTGAAGACAGGTCGGTTGTTCCCAGCTCCACCACAGATGTTCAGGGTGACTTTGGGCAAGTCACTCTGGGCACCCCTTGGCCATCCCCCTCCGCTCAGCAAAGCTCTGCAGGGTGTGCACTCTTTCTGCATACAGCATGTAGTGCAGCGGGAGGCTGCTCTGAGATGGGCCATGGACGTGCTAGCCTAATGCAAGCTTGGCTGGGTTTCACACCATCCGGATGGGTGGGTGACAGCCTGATAGGCCCTGAGCCAAGCTTGCATCTGATGCTCCTTTATGCCTCTTGCAAAGCACCTATGAAGAGCTGAAAGGCTTGGCCTCGGAGATCAAAACAAACCCTTGCCCGCAGTGGAGGCTGACATGGTCATTGGCTGGCTGCTCTCATTATGCACATAGCCACCTCCTACCAGTAGCCTAGAGAAGAGCAAAGCTAGTAGCTCTTTGGAACAGGATGTTTCCTTTGGCTATTTTCAAGTCTCTTACACAGGGGAGGGCAGCAGGGGTGTATAGTGGGTTACCATTGGCACACCGCTGGGTCTGAGCAGGCAGAGAGGAGCATGAAAGCATGGTGTGCACATGAGCATGTCCTGTAAGGATGGGGTTAACGCGTGTGTTCTCAAAGACTCTCTGCAGAAGGTGAGGCGACATCCGCCCCTCCCTGGTCTGATGGCTGGGAACGAAGTCTCGTGTTTCTCACATTTTTGGTCGCTGGCACGTAGATCGCAAATGTCAGTAGCAAATTTGTGTGTGTGTGAGAGAGAGAGAGAGAGAGAGACTGATGCAGACATTGCCAGTAAGCACTGTGTATGACAAGCAGTGTACAGGCTGCTAGTAGCTATGGGCCTGATCCTGGGCGCCTGGCTAACGTAGCCCAGGCATCTCTGTTTTCACATTGCTATTTGCCCTCAGCGCTGATGACCTTGTCACTATGAAATGTTGCTGTGTGCATTAAGGGAGCTTCCTACATGAGCTATCCGGCAAGATTCTGACTTAATTTCTTTGAGAGAGACTAATTAAACTGCTGGGACCTGTGCTATTTGAAAAGGTCAAGAGCTCTACATGGACTTGGAAACTAAAACTGTTGCAGACAGATCTGTGCTTGGCAGGGTCACATCCCATGGCAAACACACGCTCTGCTAGTTACATACACTGATTTGCCTGAGCCGTGGGGGCTGCTCACACCAGCAGCTCTTCCCAGAACCTACTGCCTAGCCATAACACAGGGGCAATGCAACTCTTTAAGGCTTATTAGTTACTGGGGCTTGGTCTCCTCCTGAGTTCTTCTGTGATATCCCAGTGTGACAAGTGCCCTGGCTAAAGAGATGCCGCTCCAATCTGTGAGACTGGCCCAATGAATCACAGAACTGGAAGGGACTTGAGGTCATCTAGGCCTGTCCCCTGCACTCATGGTGCACCAAGCAGCATCTAGATCATCCTTGAGTGTTTGTCTAAGTTGTTCTTAAAAATCTCCAATGATGGAGGTTCCACAGCCTCCCTGGGCAATTTATTCCAGTGCTTCACCACCCTGAAAGTTAGGAAGTTTTTCTTCATGTCCAACCCATACCTCCCTTGTTGCCATTTAAGCTCAGTGGTTCTTGCCATGGATGGTTCTCATTGTCTTCTTCTGGCTGCCAATGAAAGAACCTCTTCTCTCCTACCACTCCCAGACCTTTGGGCCTTCTCAGGCTCACTTGCTTGGCTTCTGCCCTCCAGATCCCCTGTACAGGGGGCTGGCCTGACACCAGCACCCAGCCATATAGAGGAGAGTGCCATCAGGGCCTGCAGCTGGTCCCTTCATCAGCATGAGCTGGGGAAGCTGTTGGGGCAGTATGGTCACTGTAATGAGCCTGTTAGAGCCAGGAATAGAGCTGAAGGTGTCTATGGCAGCTCTGTTGGGGTTAATGCAGCAGAATAAACTTCTTCATCTCTAAGGTGGGCCAAGCTACCCCTCAACAGCTGCCTTCAGTAGGTAAGTTGGACCCCAAGCCTTTCCAAAGCTGGACAGGCTCTAAGGGGCAGGCTTGTACTACCCCACAGGTTCTAACTCTCTGCAGGGCAGGGTTGCTCTCTTATGGGGGCTTTTCTCAGTGTGCCTTTTGGGGGATTGGCCCTTTAAATTCCATAGACACTGGCAGCAGCAGCGCTTGAGGCTAGTTTGCAACTAGCTGGTGTTGGCTGCATCTCTTGCTCAGAGCTGGTGACAGCGCCTGTTAACGTCCTGTTGTCCTGGCCATGGGCCGATTCTCGCACTCCCTCTTCCCTGTCTCAGCCCACACTGGAGAACGTAGATCCCCATGGACAACCGGACCAGCACTGTGAGCCACTGTTACTGCTCTGCCTTAGCAGGAGGGAGCTTTACTGCTGCTAAGCTGAGAGTGGCTCTGCCCCGCCATCCTGTCTGCCTGTCCAGCAAAGGCTTTAGGACTCTGCTGGTCCATCCCTGGCCTTGCTGGTAGCAGCTAGTGAACCCCAAGTCCTCAGTTTCCCTAAGAGGTCTCCACAGGTGTAGTTTGACTTCCCCATGGGGTGTGGGGGGGAGCAGAGCCCAACAGAGAGAGGCCCAGCACTGCACAGTGGATCTGGGGAGGGAGCACCATCACCAGCTCTGACTTGCCTCAGCAGCCCCTGCCTGCCTGGGACTGCGAATGGGGAGGGGTCAGCTCAGAGTTTGAAAACTGGTCAGGTGCAGGCAGGGTGTAACGTGGGGCTGTGTGTGAGCGGCGGGTACCGCGGGGGCAGGGTGTAGCCTAGGGGCTGTGTGTGGGCAGCGGGTACCTTGGGTGGGGTGTAGCTAGGGGCTGTGTGAGCAGCAGGTACCTCGGGGCAGGGAGTGTAGCTAGGGGCTGTGTGAGCAGCAGGTACCTCGGGGCAGGGAGTGTAGCTAGGGGCTGTGTGAGGGCAGCGGGTACCTCGGGGGTGTGGCTCGGGGCTGTGTGAGGGCAGCGGGTACCTCGGGGGTGCAGGGGTGTGGCTCGGGGCTGTGTGAGGGCAGCGGGTACCTCGGGGGGGCGGGGGTGTGGCTCGGGGCTGTGTGAGGGCAGCGGGTACCTCGGGGGGGGCGGGGGTGTGGCTCGGGGCTGTGTGAGGGCAGCGGGTACCTCGGGGGTGTGGCTCGGGGCTGTGTGAGGGCAGCGGGTACCTCGGGGGGGTCGGGGAGTGGCTCGGGGCT
The DNA here is from genome assembly GCF_033958435.1 of Carettochelys insculpta. Taxonomy (NCBI): domain Eukaryota; kingdom Metazoa; phylum Chordata; order Testudines; family Carettochelyidae; genus Carettochelys; species Carettochelys insculpta. The sequence goes on along the minus strand of NC_134148.1, from coordinate 44,037,596 downwards.
GTGTGAGGGCAGCGGGTACCTCCGGGGGCAGGGAGTGTAGCTAGGGGCTGTGTGAGGGCAGCGGGTACCTCCGGGGGGTGGGATGTGGCTCGGGGCTGTGTGAGGGCAGCGGGTACCTCGGGGGGGTCGGGGAGTGGCTCGGGGCTGTGTGAGGGCAGCGGGTACCTCGGGGGGGTCGGGGAGTGGCTCGGGGCTGTGTGAGGGCAGCGGGTACCTCGGGGGGGGCGGGATGTGGCTCGGGGCTGTGTGAGGGCAGCGGGTACCTCCGGGGGGCGGGATGTGGCTCGGGGCTGTGTGAGGGCAGCGGGTACCTCCGGGGGGCGGGATGTGGCTCGGGGCTGTGTGAGGGCAGCGGGTACCTCGGGGGGGCGGGATGTGGCTCAGGGCAGCGGGTACCTCGGCGGGGGCAGGGAGTGTAGCTAGGGGCTGTGTGAGGGCAGCAGGTACCTCGGGGCAGGGAGTGTAGCTAGGGGCTGTGTGAGGGCAGCGGGTACCTCGGGGGGGCGGGATGTGGCTCAGGGCAGCGGGTACCTCGGCGGGGGCAGGGAGTGTAGCTAGGGGCTGTGTGAGGGCAGCAGGTACCTCGGGGCAGGGAGTGTAGCTAGGGGCTGTGTGAGGGCAGCGGGTACCTCGGGGGGGCAGGGAGTGTAGCTAGGGGCTGTGTGAGGGCAGCGGGTACCTCGGGGGTGTGGCTCGGGGCTGTGTGAGGGCAGCGGGTACCTCGGGGGGGCAGGGGTGTGGCTCGGGGCTGTGTGAGGGCAGCGGGTACCTCGGGGGGGGGCGGGGGTGTGGCTCGGGGCTGTGTGAGGGCAGCGGGTACCTCGGGGGGGTCGGGGAGTGGCTCGGGGCTGTGTGAGGGCAGCGGGTACCTCCGGGGGCAGGGAGTGTAGCTAGGGGCTGTGTGAGGGCAGCGGGTACCTCCGGGGGGTGGGATGTGGCTCGGGGCTGTGTGAGGGCAGCGGGTACCTCGGGGGGGTCGGGGAGTGGCTCGGGGCTGTGTGAGGGCAGCGGGTACCTCGGGGGGGGGTGGGATGTGGCTCGGGGCTGTGTGAGGGCAGCGGGTACCTCCGGGGGGCGGGATGTGGCTCGGGGCTGTGTGAGGGCAGCGGGTACCTCCGGGGGGCGGGATGTGGCTCGGGGCTGTGTGAGGGCAGTGGGTACCTCGGGGGGGGCGGGATGTGGCTCAGGGCAGCGGGTACCTCGGCGGGGGCAGGGAGTGTAGCTAGGGGCTGTGTGAGGGCAGCGGGTACCTCCGGGGACAGGGAGTGTAGCTAGGGGCTGTGTGAGGGCAGCGGGTACCTCCGGGGGCAGGGAGTGTAGCTAGGGGCTGTGTGAGGGCAGCGAGTACCTCCGGGGGCAGGGAGTGTAGCTAGGGGCTGTGTGAGGGCAGCGGGTACCTCCGGGGGGTGGGATGTGGCTCGGGGCTGTGTGAGGGCAGCGGGTACCTCGGGGGTGTGGCTCGGGGCTGTGTGAGGGCAGCGGGTACCTCGGGGGGGCAGGGAGTGTAGCTAGGGGCTGTGTGACGGCAGCGGGTACCTCGGGGGGGGGGGGGTCGGGGAGTGGCTCGGGGCTGTGTGAGGGCAGCGGGTACCTCGGGGGGGGTCGGGGAGTGGCTCGGGGCTGTGTGAGGGCAGCGGGTACCTCGGGGGGGGCTCGGGGCTGTGTGAGGGCAGCGGGTACCTCGGGGGGGGTCGGGGAGTGGCTCGGGGCTGTGTGAGGGCAGCGGGTACCTCGGGGGGGGCTCGGGGCTGTGTGAGGGCAGTGGGTACCTCGGGGGGGGGTCGGGGAGTGGCTCGGGGCTGTGTGAGGGCAGCGGGTACCTCGGGGGTGTATCTCAGGGTGCAGGGAGGGGTAGTAGCAGCTCTGTGGCACAGTAGTTTGGAGTGTGGAGGGGGTAGCGAGGGGCTGCTTGTGGGCAGGGAGCAAGCTGAGCGGAGGGTGTGCGGACATGATGGTGGCTCAGGAGTAGGCAGGGTAGCTGAACTTGCCTCCTTCACTTTAACGCACAGCAGAAATCCAACCCACCAGAACACGCTTCCTTCTGGCTGAAATGTAATCTCTGAGCTGGGTTCTCACATCAAGTTTCTAGCAGCTTTTGCTTCTCAGGCCAGGAGACTCCAGCTTTGATGGGGTCTTAGCTGCTGTCCCCATATGGCCCTGATGGGCATCTCTCACATGTCTCTTTGCTTCCCATCTGTTACTCAAATCCATTGTCTGTTGCCTCTAATGCTAAGGTTTCTGAAGTTGCAAATTCTGTCTCTTGGCGTGATTGTTGACTGAGTTATCCTGAAGGCTTTGTCTCCTGTGTACATGTCTGTTGTCCCCAGCCAGTGACCTAGCAGGTCAGACTGGAAAATACACGTTCCTTTGCCTAGGGCAAGCAGGGTTTGTGTGCTGCTTCTCAAAAACATTAAGGACATGTTTACAGCCCATGCTGTGGCCTTTTGTTCTACGTCTGCACCTAACTCCTGCAGGGAGTTTCGGGAGCAGTGTCCCAACTTTACTTTTGATCTCTGAGACGCCGCTGGGATGTACAATGTCTGTGGAAAACTTGCCCTATTCAGTTCATTACAGTGTTAAGTTCGGAAAATGGACCCTGCGGGAAAGCCAGCATTCTTCCCATTGGAAAAATTTGGAATGAAAAAAATTGTTGAGCAGAAAATGGAAGGGTAAAATGTCAGGTTTCCCACAGGGAGTTTTGAATGACTTCCAAATGAAAATGTTCTGAACCAACATTTTGAAGCAATGTTGTTTTGTCTCCTTTTCACTGACAATGTCGTGTTGGGCTTTTGACTGAAGAACCAAAGTGAGACAACATTTTAAGTCAAAAGGAAAAGTTTTGTCTGGCTATTTCCCCTGGGAAAAGTTGAACTTTGTCATCAGAGCTGATGTGTGCTCCTGAAGAATGTCCGTTCCAGTTCACTGGGTTTGTGGGGAAAATTCCTCCCGACTGAACTTCAGCCAGCTCCATTAAATCATTGTGTAGAGAACCTGCTTGTCAAAGAGGCAGGTGGATGACTTCCCAGGTATGTAATTAATCAAACCAGCTCAAAACAAAAAGCAGTCAAGTAGCACTTTAAAGACTAGCAAAATAGTTTATTAGGTGAGCTTTTGTGGGACAGCTCACCTAATAAACTATTTTGCTAGTCTTTAAAGTGCTACCTGACTGCTTTTTGTTTTGATAGTGTATAGACTAGCACGGCTTGCTCTCTGTTATTATTAAACCAGCTCAAGTGGTTTCTAATCGCAAAGAACCACCTGATTCTACTCCTGTTGCAATAAAGGCATAGAGGTCACCAGACTTATGCCATGCCATGGGGCCACTGCAGCTCTTTGACAAAATCCTCCGGTACTTGAAATAACGAACTCTGCTACTTCAGTGTGCTTTATGGCTACATCTGCACTAGCCAAAAACTTCGAAATTGCCATGCAAATGGCCATTTTGAAGTTTACTAATGAAGTGCTGAAATACATATTCAGTGCCTTATTAGCATGCGGGCAGCCACCGCACTTAGAAATTGATGCGGTTCGTCCAGATGGGGCGCCTTTTCGAAAGGACCCCGGCTACTTTGAAATCTCCTTATTCCTATGAGCAGATGGGAATAAGGGGACTTGGAAGTAGGTGGGGTCCTTTTGAAAAGGAGCCCCGTCTGGACGAGCCGTGCAGCGGCGAGCCGCATCAATTTGGAAGTGCGGCGGCCGCCCGCATGCTAATGAGGCAGTGAATACGTATTTCAGCGCTTCATTAGTAAACTTCAAAATGGCCATTTGCATGGCCATTTCTAAGTTTTTGGCTAGTGTAGACACGGTCTATGTGTCCTGCCTTGAATGCGAAAAATCCCCTGCCTTCTCTCTGCAAACCCGGCTCAGCTATCCACCCCGAAGCCTGTCTGTTTCACTAACTCTCTTTAGAGAAATGCTCCATTATTGTGAAGTAAAGTTTTGCATTTCAGGAATACCCAATCCACAGAAGCACCCTTTTGTACAAAGGCAAGCTGCCCCTTTTCACTTGTTTTGCAATGACCAGGTGAAGGATTTCGAGAGGGGGCAGTAGGGAATAGAAAAGTTTCCGATCCACAAAGTTAGGGAAGGGTTAATACTGGAGTTTCCTAATCAAATCTCCCAGAAGGTACAGGACTAGTATCTGACATCTTGTGGCATCTGCTCCCTATCCTAGATCTTGAGAGCTAGGAGGTGGAGTTGTTTATGGAGCGTTGTCTGGCTTTCTCTGAAGACTTCCACTGTGATTTGATCTAGTCTGGTTGCCTTGTTGCATTTCATCGCTTTGATGGGAGCTTGGACCTTACTCAGGATAGTAAGTGTTGCAAGATCGTTTCTTGGCAGTTGCTGAGGGATTCGGTCGCGGGATTCTAGAATCACGGTGGAGGGGCAGTTCACGAGGTCGTTATAGTGCTCCTTCCAGCGAGAAGCAAAAGCTTCATTGTCTTTCAAGAGTTTGGCCACATCCTCTGATCTCAGGGGATTGAGTCCGTGGTTTCTCAGGCCGTGAATAGCTTTGGTAGCGTTGAAGAAACCTCTTGTATCATTGGTATCTGCGGGTTGCTGGAATTCTCATGCCTTCTGAGCGCATTTTATTGAAGTCAATAGGGAATGGAGAAGTCAATGGAGAACTGCTGGGAAATGGTGTTTTTATTGCACTCGCTCGGAGTGGTTTACCCCAGGGGCGTCAGTAACAATGTAAACTTGTGTGTGTTAGATTTAGATTTTTAAAACTAAACCTGTTGAGCAGCAGTCTGAGCATCTGCAGCGCAGACAGCCTGGAAGCAGCGAGGTTTGAAAATAACCCAAGTGAACTCCCTGAGGGCAGCCTGGGCATGCTGAATAGGGCTGAAAGGCTGGAGCGTGCTGTGGGCCTGCAGCGGGAGCAGGCTCAACTGCCCTGAGTGGCGTTCAGAACCTGGCCCTTGGCCTGGCGTTCGGCACCGGCGGGCCTTTGGGCGGCTCCATCTGTTTGCATGTGCCTGAGACGTTGTTAGAAATAGGGCTGAAAGGAAAGAGCTGCTGGCTGACTAAGCTATTGTCAGCTGGCCCGACTGTGGGGGTGAAGACAGGGAGCCAGAGCCCTTGGCCCTCTTGGTGATCACACACATCCCTTAATTTCACTTGAAAGGCTTTGGGGGCTTTCTCTTGTTCTGCCTCCCATCACAGGCTCATCAGCTCAGGTTAATAAGCTAGTTGGGCTCTCCTTTTGTTCTTTGGTAGCCGTGCAGTTAATTCCTCAAATGCCTGGTATAGGAGGAATATTAACAGAGAGGTAGCTGTGTTAGTCTGTACTCCAACAGAACAAAGCAGCAGAAATGTAGCACTTCAAAGACTAACAATGATTTATTTGCTGATGAAAACAAAAAAGCAGTCAAGTAGCACTTTAAAGACTAACAAAATAATTCATCAGGTGATGAGCTTTCGTGGGACAGACCCACTTCTTCAGACCATAGCTGTACCAGAACAGCCTCAATATTTAAAGCACGAAGAACCAAAAAAGTAATCAAGGTTGACAAATCAGAAAAAAAATTATCAAGGTGAGCAAATCAGAGTAGAGGGGCAGAAGGGGCCGGGGGGGGAAGTCAAGAATTAGACTAAGCCAAGTATGCAAAAGAGATGAAGTGGGTCTGTTGCACGAAAGCTCATCACTGAATAAGTCATTTTATTAGCCTTTAAAGTGCTACATTGCTGCTGCTTTGTTTTGTTAGTATAGGAGGAGGGAACTAGCCTTCCCTTTGAGGTATTACAGTTCTTTGCTGCATTGTTTGGGGAGGGAAATGGAGCAGGGTGAGAGCAGAGTTTGTAACCAGCTGGTCCCATCAAGTGTCCCATTACCAAGGCAAACTGCCTCCACCCCCTATACTTTAGTTTAATTGCAGCTCTTCCCAAACACTTCAAAGCACCTTCCTAAGCACGCGGCCTAGCATATATTATTAGATTTGTTTTTGAAATATAGTGATAAACTGTTGCCACTATGGATGTAGAGATAATTATCCTCAATCTGGTCTAATCTATTCTGCCTCTTAAATATTCCATGTTCTCCTTTAATAAGTGAATGTTCAACCTTTTGATGTTCTAGCGGAGGTGTAGAAAGCTCCCCTCTCCTGGCTAGAAATGTTAATTGAATAGCTTGCCTTTCTCTTCATTAGCGGCATTAGCTTGCATTAACACCTTTTAATATCTCTTTAAAATCTTGTTCAATTTACCTTCTTTAATCTTTTCTTTTCCCAAAGTGTTGCATCACTTTGATCCTCATCTTCCTCTTTTCTCTTTGATGACAGCCTTGAGCTTAATTTGTATCCAAATTGAAATGGAAATTTCCCACTTACCCACAATTCAGAGTTGCGCCATCAGCGTACGTTTTACCGAGGCATTTTGCTATCTGAATTAGCACATTCTGCCTCCTGTGCCCACCAGTGTACTGGCGAGGAGGGACAGCATGCCCTCAGTCCAAGATTTGTCTCTCAGACTCAACAGTCTGAACTATATTTCCCCAACCTGACACGCATGTGCAAATAAGCTCTTTTACTGTCCAGCCCTGCAGCCTGCAGTTTGGCCCATTCGGGGGAGGCAGGGTCTGGGAACGTTCTGACCTGCGACCCACAGCACCTGTGCTTGTGTGTCAGTTTCAGCGTGTAAGCAGGGCCCCTGCAGCACCTTTGTAATTGTTTTGCTGGGTTGGAGCCACAAGATTCACTACCTAATTGGGTCCAACTAAAGCAGATGATGATTCAAAGGTGCAAAACCTAAGTTTACCCGATTTCTCTCCCCTGGGGGTAACTCTGTCCCATTTCCTTTATTTCTTCTGGAGACGCAGCATGTGCTGAGACCTTCTCAGACTTGGAAAATGGCATTTCCTTCCCTTGTCTGGGTGAGGTCACTCTTCTCAGGAGTGTTTCTCTGCTTGTCCCAGGGACTGCTCCTCTTCTGCAGGGTGAGTTAGCATGCACAACAACGAGGTATTCCTGACTGGCACAGCCGTTGCCTTACAGAACAAAACCAAAACTCTAACCCTCAAATCTCTCCACTGCAGCCAGCTGGGCCTAGGGCAGGCTCTCCGCCACTGGCCCCGAAGCCACCTCCCCCTCACTTCATCTGACATGGGCAATCTGTGAAAGACGGTGGTGGGTGTGTGCGTGTGGTAGGGGGGTTACAGGCTACAGTATCTGCAGTGGGGGGCAGAAGATTATAATAAAGTCCCACTCAAACCATCTGTAGTGGCCACCCAGGTACATTCCACTCCCCTTCCCCGCCAGGATGCCTGGGTGCTCACTGTTGTCCCCAGACTCCAAGGGGGACCTTCTGAACAGGTTGTCAAACGAGGTGAGGATAGCAGAGGGCTACAGCCCTCATTCCCTGCTCAGCCCCAACAGCAGAGCCGGAGTGCCCCAGCACATGGGTGTCCCAGGACTGTCAGGGCAGCCATGAGATTCTGAGCTGGCTTAGAAGATTCCTTGAATATACAATTGTGGAAGTTACCACACTGTGAAGCTTTGCTCACTGCCTCCACACCCAGCAAAATTTTGCAGCTCCCTTTGACCGGTTTCCAGCCAATGGGAGCTGTCTGTTTGCAGGACAGGCAGCCCACGAAGTTCCCCTTCCCTCTCTGAGTTTGCTGTGTTCAGACTCAGCCCCACATGGCCTCTGCAGCCAGGGCAGGGACATGGAAGGCAGGGACCGTGGCTGAGGAACCAGCTGGACTGCTGCCTGGGAGCTGCCCAAGTGAAATGTTTTCCAGCCCCAGCCTGCCTCTGGTTGCCCAGCCCCTCCCTCTTCCCAAACCTCTGCACCTACACTCGCTCTCAGGCCTGGCACCCCAATCCTCTACTCCTGGTCACAACCCAAAGTTTGCTCGCCCCTGCCCTAGAGAACCATGTGGCTGCTACAGCCTTAGCTAACAGAAGACTTGTAGTTCATGCAGTACAAGCGGGTGCATTTAGCGCTAGAGGTCCCACATTTATGTCAATGTTATGCTTGTGACAGGGAGTGCGAGGGTTGTAGCTGTTCCGAGTCTGTTTCACTGATGTCAGACCCTAGATTGGGGTGAGCAACATTTCTACATTGGGCCCCACTTTTCATCCCTGCAATTAATAGCGCCCCGCCCCTGCAACCTGTGTAATGTAATTCAAGCCAACAGAAATTTTGGTTATATTTATATGGGGGGAAAAAAGCTTTTGGCACATGTAAGAAAATGTCTGGAGAACGTAAAAAGGTTATTCATCCGTATTTCAGTGCGAATACACGTACAGGAAAACAGTTACATAGCTCAACATTTTTAATCAGGTGGATGAGCCTGAGACCTAGCAGCTGATTGTGCTGTGCCCCTGTTCTGAAATTTCACGCCCAGTTTGCACACCCCTGCTCTTGATCCACCTGCAGGCTGTTAGCCCAACATCAGGTTCTGAAGAAAGGGTTTACAGTAGGTTGTAAATGAGTCAAGTTCAAGTTCATTAGGTGATATGAAACTATCCCTGGTCTTTATCTCTGGTTCCTGCTGCTTTCCCTCCCTGCTCTACCATAGATAATGAGCAATGCAGTGCGGCTGAGTCCTGCCAAAGCAGGATGCATGCATGCCAGCCTGGGAAGGGTTATTGCCCTCCTCAGAGTTAAGCTGCAGAAATGGATGTTAGTCATGTGCGTATCTTGCTAATTGAGCTTTCTGGGCCTACCTCCTCTACTGCAGTTTTCACCATACGAATAACTGAGTAATTGCTGGTGCTTTGTTGTTGACCTGTGTGAGTGACTCCTGTGAGGAGATCCTGCCTCCTGAGGCCGGAGTGGGGAAATGCAGCTTTTTTTTTATTTTAAATTCCACATGAGCTCACTGATGATTTATATGCCGGGGATATTTTGTGTCGGTGTCTATCTGCAACATCTCTGTCAGCTCCAGCCCTGGTGTTTTATTAATGGACTAAACCGGAGGGTGTATTGATTTCCAGTTAAAGTTTTGGGTCTGATTAGATGGCAGCATAATGAGTTGCTACATCTATGAGAATTCTCCTTGTCTAGGTAAACAAGGAGACTGAGTGTTGAACAAGCAGGTGCCGGACACCCAGCTGATTTTAAAGGCCTGTGTATGAGATGGCCCTTTTGTTATGATTTAGGAACTGTGCATGTGTTGACTTCCAGGAACATTTCATACAAAGTGCTGTTTCTCATGTTGTAATCGCTAATGACCTCGTCCAAACCCCATCAAAGTAATAAGGATCTTTTCCACTGGCTGCAATAAGTTTGGCTTAACCACTGATTTCCCCTCCCATCCGTCCTGCCCCACTCCTGAATGTTTCCTAGGAACTGACTTCAGACGTACTTTATTCCAAGGTTATTCTTTGGTTAGTTGACGGTTTGAAACCAGCTTTTTGGAGCAGACAAACCAGTGTGTTTCACTGACTGCAGTATGTGTGCGCATTCCTCTAATGCATCAGCTCTTATGGTAGATACACATACATGGAAGCAAATCTAGTACATGAGCTGAGCCCGTAACTGTGTTAGGTGTCTGAAGTGTGTCAGGATTAAAGAGAAATCCTTCAACTGCATAGATAAGGAAGTGAGTCTGTGCTCACGAAAGCTCATGCTCAAAACTTTTCTGTTAGTCTATAAGGTGCCACAGGACCCTTCGTTGCTGTTAGAGATAAGGATCTGTGAGTTTCAGAGATAACAGCCTTTACAAAAGTGTCCTGAAGGTATTGTAAGGATTATCTTCCAGAGTATTGGAGCCATTCATTCCTAAATGGGAAGATGGAGCAGATTATAGACTTCGATCTGCAAGTCATGCATACAAATAGATAAGACATCACACTGGTCTTTGATAGAAATGGAAGCAGCTTTCTATTTTTTGCAGGCTTAAAATATAACAAGGCAAGAATCAGATTGTGCTTTTGAGGGGGAAAAAATCTATTCTCTCTCAAGATCTTATTCTTGGTGTTCATGCTCAGAACTCTTGATGTCTTAAGTAATAAGAAATGGGCACACTTTGCAACAATAACACTAGTTATGAATCTTATTTGTGTGAACCGCACAAACTGTGCTTATCGAGCCCAAAAGGCTGTTGATGGTTGACAGATTTATTGTTCACAGACCCATCCAGATTTCTGCAAATATATTCTTTATTCATAAATACTCTCCCAATAGTTCCAGCTGGGGATCAGTTGCTTTAGACTGATTGGTCTCATGGTATGTTTTCAGTTTCCTGACTGGATGACTGAAATGTAAATAGGAGAATAACCAGTGATGAATAATGCATAAAGGGTCATGAAGGTGGGTGGATCTGTGATGCGGTGCAATCACAGGAGACCCCTCGTGACGTTCCCCAGTGTGCTGATCATGCTACTGATACCTGCCTTCTTGGTCTCTGGGGCTCCCCGCCACTCTGTCCTGCTGAGCCAGATCTGCTGGCCTGCCCCAGCTGAGACACAGAGTTGGGGTTACTGCCTCCCGTAGAGCAATGCAGGCACTGATTAAGCACAGCTCTGGGAAGATGCAGTACGAGGGCAGAGCACCCAGGAAATCAACCCCCTAAGTAGTGGTTCTTAACCTTAACTGCAGCCTGCACCCCTTTGGTTCTCAAAATATGTTCTCGCACCCCTTATCAAAAACCAAATATGTTCTTGCACCGCTTATCAAAATTCAAAAATGTATGTGGGGGGCCTATACACTTTTAAATGCCTATTACATATATGTAAAATGTATAATGTTACTAAATACATAGGTTTGATGAAAGAAAGTAGTTGTGCTTATGTGCCTGTGCTTAATTTGTGTGTTTGATGTTTTACCGTCTAAAAAAATTTGGAATGTCTCACACACCCAGAAATGACATCACACACCACCAGGGGCTGCATGCACCCCAGGTTAAGAACCACTGCCTTAAAGGGATTAAAACACAAAACAAGTCCATCTCTCTCTGGGCAGAAGATTTGCAAGGAGAGCGCTCATTAGGTAAGCCACCTTTATCAAAGAAAGGGATATATGGCTAGTGGTAGTCCTCCCCATGTAATAACTATTTACTTTGGTCTTGATTGTAAACGAGATTTTATTAAGCAAAACAGTAGGATTGAAGTGGTTCTAAGTAAAACAGGCATATCAAAGTGAGTTATCACATTAAAATAAAAGAAAATGCATGGGTAGATCTATTTCACTATGAATCTAGTTATGTGTGAGCTGATCCAGTTTCCTGTTGCACTGTTGGCTCGGGAAGTGAACAGTCCCCGGTTGCCATATACCATTAGAGAAGTCGCTGAGGCTGGCCTTGGAATAAAGTGCCTTGGTACTGCCCCTGCTTGCCTCTGATCAGAAATATTAGTATCACTTCTCACCCTGCCACTCAACTAACTTGTGCCCATGCAGCTGGCTGGAGGGCAGTGCAAGTGAGGGGTGTCCAGAGTTGGGTGAGACAAGGGCTCGCAGTGGTCTGTAAAGCACTTGGTGGTTCTGGGCAGAAAACAGAGAAGGAAGTCTCTCAGCCACGGTATGCGTGTGTGTGCAGGTGTTGAGGGTCCAGCTGCCAAACGAGAGAAGTTTCTCTGGCTGTGGCATTTTCCCATCAGCTGGGCCCTCTTTAGAGCTATGAGCCCACTGTGCTGAGTGCTGCAGATTGGCAGGTGCCATTTCCATACAGAAGGGAGAGTATAACCTAGAACATGCTGGCTTCCCTCTCATTTTGTGGCTTCTAGGATGTCCAGTCTATCCTTACGCTGTGCTTCACGACTGTTCCACCAGACTTCCTGGCTCTCATTCCTAGCTCTAAGCACCATGTTTCCTTATAATCTCATTCGCTGCCTTAAGCGAAGGAAATTAGATCAGTGGAGTTTGTCTGACCTTTGCACAGCACTCTCTGGCATTGGGAATCTTTCTGGGAGTTGCACAACTGGTCTGTGGGCACAGCCTGGTAGTTGGCTGTTTGTGCCATCATTTGTCTGTAGCTAATTGCATCGTCAGTTATTTGGGGGCTCAACACTGGAGGCTGCCTTTCATTTCCCTTTGGCCTAATGCAATTTGCAAGAGATCCAATAGCACATCTTTGCAGAATCAGGACCTGAACCCAGGAGTCTTCTGTTCTAAGTACTAGTGCATGTTGCTGCTTGATTTGATGCCTTCCAGGCCTTATGTGGTACAAGATGATTTCTTTTGAGGGTTTCACATTAAGAAATCCTTGTAATTTAAAGCAATTTCATTACCATTATAAAGCAAAGGTCCTAAAATTTCATGTAATGAGAAGCTTTTTAGGGAATGTTTGTTTCTGTTAATGGGATTGTATTGTATTTCTAGACTCTCCGGTGTTTCTCTTGTTTTTCAACAGAAAGAAATGAAATCTGAACATTTTCCTTTGTCAGATGTAATTAGTTTTTAGGTTTGAGGAACAAAGAGCTCTGAGGTGTTGAGGATCCCTTCAAATTAAATCTTCAGTCACTGTGGAAATAATGATAGGAAGAAAGCAAATTGGACATGTCAAAGAATCTCTGGTATTTCAATCCCATTGGCTCCTCTGGTGGAACAGCTATAAAAACAAGACTGAGTTGCCATTGCTTTGGTGGCCTGGTTGATGTAACCTTTATGTGTCACCAACTTTCCCCAGCTTCCCAGGAAATACAATAGCCAATTGGTATCTAAAAGTGTGGCCAGCACGTTGAGCTTTCTAGAGTTTTCCCATTTCCTGTGGCACCATTAATATCACAGCCACCACACTGGTTGCCTCTGAGATTACAGTCCGCACATGTTTCTACTGGGTGGTGCATGTTTGCACACCCTGGGGGCACATAGAAAAATTTATTCCATGTATTCTATGTGCCCCCAGGGTATGCAAACATGCACCACCCAGTAGAAACACCATCCTAGCTGTGGGCGTGCTGCTAATCAGCTGGGCAGCACTGGCATCTCCCAACACACAAGCATCCAGCGTACAGGAATAAATTTTTCTATGTGCCCCCAGGGTGTGCAAACATGCACCACCCACTAGAAACATGTGCGGACTGTACTCTCAACAGAGGCAACCAGTGTGGTGGCTGTGATATTAATGGTGCCACAGGAAATGGGAAAACCCTAGAAAGCTCAATGTGTTGGCCACACTTTAGACACCAATTGGCTATTAGTATTTCCTGGGGAGCTGGGGAAAGTTGGTGACACACAAATGTTAGCTTCGGGCCCTTTATAATGGGGAAATGAACAAAGCAACTTCTAAAGCATTTCAGAAACCTCTGAAGGGAGTAGAAGAGGCTGAGTTTATATAGCTCTCTGGGGGTGTGTCTTCACTGCAGAGAAGATTGACCCTGCTGCAGCTGATCTTACTGAGTTTGCGTTAGTGTGCCCACTGAGGACCTGGTAAATCTAACTTACAGGGTGACCCCATTGACCATGATACTTCTGCTCCCCCACAACTCATTAGGAGTACGGGAAGTCAACTGCAGCACAGGCTCCCTTCAACCTCCCTTAGTGGAGATAGTGCAGAAGCCCAAATTAAGGTGCATCCACTCTACCTACGTAATTAACATAGCTGGAATTGGGTCCCTTAATTTGACCTTCCTGTATAGCGTAGACCTGCCCTGAGACTGAACAAAGAGAAGCCACATTAACTGAGAAATCAGGCTGCCCTCTGAGTCAACAGGCCTACCCTTGGAGGACTGAGAATACAAAAGAGATAATGGCAGACAGCAATTAAGGAAGGTGTAGCCTGAATGTATTTGTATAATTATAGTTGGTGTAGGTGGTGTCACCTACCCAACACTTCCCATTATAAAACCTTGTTTTCAGTTGCTGATTATTCTTCTCAAGATAAACTGTGTTGAAGTTTCTTAGGCAGGGTGTCTGCCTCCACCTGGAGCCTTGTTTTGGGGAAGTTTAATCTGAAATGTTTCAGCCATTTCCAAGAAAGAGGTTAGAAACAACGTTTTGTCATGTGGGGGGATGGGGGGGAAGGCAAGAGTTTCATTGAGAAGCACTCGTATATCTCTGCTTTGTAGCAGAGACTTGAAATCTGCCCAGGGGTCATGGTATGTGCCTTTTTGTTCCTCCTGTGAACATAAGCCCAAAGTTAGCAAAGTTGTAAACCTCTGAAAAATCTACATGGTCAAGACTGGTTAGTTTGGCAACTACAGTCTTCAGGGAGTCCATCTGCACTGAACATAGAACCCTGGAAATACGACGAGAAGTCCTGTGGCGCCTGATAGACTAACGGATTTATTGGAGCAGAAGCTTTCGTGGGCAACGACCCGCTTCGTCAGATGCACGAGCGCTTATTGTTTTTGCGGACCCAGACTAACATGGCTACGCCTCTGATACTTGCAACCCTGGAAGCGTGGGCCTGGAGAGGACCTTGTGTGCTTATGCTGAGTCAGGTACCTGCGGAACTAGATCTTTTTTGACAGGGGTCTGTCCAACCTGTTCTTAAAAACCACCAGGGAGGTGGATTCCACAGCTTCCTTTAGAAGCCTGTTTCATAGGATAACTGACCTGAGAGTGCGAATGCTTCACTTAACATCCAATCAAATCTCCATTGCTACCAAGTAAGCCCGTTGCTTCTTGTTTTGCCTTCAGCTGACAAGGAGAACAACTGATCCCCCATCCTTGCTATAAGCCTGTTACATAGCTGAAGACTTATGTTTTCCCTCAGTCTAAACATGCTCACTTTTTAAACATTTCCTCGGAGGTCTAACCGTCTAAAACGTCTATTATTTTTGCTGCTCTCCTGGGCTCTTTGTTCAGTTTGTGCACATCTGAAAGTGTGGAGCCCACAACTGGACATTCCACCAGTGGACAGGCCAATGCCAGGTAGTGTAGGACAGTTAGTGCCCATGTTTTATAGGTGATGCTCCTTTTAATACATGCAGATTTCCTTTTTACAGCTGTATCACACTGCCAGCTCAGATTCCGTTTGTGATCTACTACGATCCCCTATCTCTGCCAGCCCTGTTCAGCAATTCTACCACCTGTTGAGTTTTTCCCCATTTTGTAGCTGAACATTGGTTTTTTTCCTTCCAAAGTGCGGTACTTTGCAGTTGTTTTTGCTGAATTTCCTCTTGTTGACCAATTCTTTAATTTTGTCAAGTCTTTCTGAATTCTAACCCTGTCCTCCAAAGACCTTGTAGCCTCTGTGTCATCTGCAAATTTTATAAGCCAATGCCCCATTCTCTTATCCAAGTCCTTTATGAAAATATTGAATTGCTCCAGGACAGACCCTAATAAGTACATTCCCCCAATCTCTCAGCAAACCATTGATAACTACTTTTGGATTATGGTATTCAACCAGCTGTGCACCCACCTTGTCGTAATTCCACCTAGATTTCATTTTCCAAGTTTCTTAATGAGACTATTATTTGACTGCTGAAAGCTGTACTAAAATCAAGATACATCATATCTGCAGACTTCCTTCCCCTGCCCCACCATCTGCTAGGCCAGTGGCCCTGTCAAAGTAGATTAGGGTAGTTTGGCCTTGATGTCTTGACAAATCCATGTTAACTATTCCTTATACCCCTATTATTCTCTAGGTGCTTTCAAAAAGATTGCTAAATAATTTTTCAGGTATTTTTCCAGGTACTGATGTTATGCTGACTAGTCTATATGTTCCTGGTTCTCTTTGTTTCTCTGTTTAAAGACAAATACTGTGTTTGTCTTTCTCCCGTCCTCAGGAATCTCACCTGTCCCCTGAGTTCTCACTGCTAATTGCATCAGCTAGTCCCTTAAATACCCGTCACCAGGTCCACTGTGCCCACAGGCCTGTCCACATGTAACCCCAGTGTGCCCTGTGCTGACTGAGCAGTCTCCCTCCTCAGTCTGCTGGTGCCCAGGTGGAATTGACTTAAAAGCTTGTCCTCTGGGTGGAGCATAGGTCATCCACGAGTCTCCTCCACTTCCCTCTGTCTTGGGACAAAACTTCTAGCTGACCCCAGGAGTACCCCATGTGTTGTCCTGCAATCTCAGTAGGTCTTCTCCATGTTGTCTGAGATCTTCCTTTTTTGCATTTCCTTTGTGGGTTCCCCTGGACAGCTGGATGGACTGTCCTGGATGATGGTTTCCAAGAGTGTGGCCTAGCCATCCCCACTCTCTTATCTTGATTTGAACGTAGAGCTGGGCTTTCCCTGAAATTGCTCCTTCCAGATGCTGAGCC
Organism: Carettochelys insculpta; assembly: GCF_033958435.1. Taxonomy (NCBI): domain Eukaryota; kingdom Metazoa; phylum Chordata; order Testudines; family Carettochelyidae; genus Carettochelys; species Carettochelys insculpta. The sequence goes on along the minus strand of NC_134148.1, from coordinate 44,021,497 downwards.
TATGGGGCCAGGCACATGAGCCAAGAGCAGGGAGCTGGTGTCTTCTGCTCTCAGTGCTCCAACTGCTGGTGCCCAGGCAGCATGGAGGGGAAGGAAGAGGCAGATGGACTTAAGGACGGCGGGTGGGATGTGGCGAGAGGCTGCACAAGGGGCAGGGGTGTTGATGCTGGTGGGGGAATGCGGGTAAAGGCTTCTCCTGCCCTCATTCCTATTGGGTTCTCAGGGACGGCCTGCCAGGTGCTAAAGCACAATATGGCGGTGCCGAGATGGCATTGACCAAGAAGCTTGGGTAAACACAAGAGCCACCCATCTGCCCTCTCTGGGCCAATCCCAGCCTGAGCGGCTGGAAATCCAGCACAGATGCAAAGGCAGGGGCCAAGGCCCTTTGGAATGAATGCAGGCAGCCATGAACGGCAGACAGGGATGCAGAGTCCTTTAATTAGTCTCCCAGGCTATGTTTACAAGGCAGAGTTATTTTGGGATAGTGGAGGTGTCCCAGAATAGCTACTCCATGTCTTTGACACACGCCCATTATTTCAAAATAATTTTCAAAATAACGGGTGTGCTATTTTGGCATCCCTGTATTCCTCATTGCAGGAGGAGTTAGGGGATGCCTTAAAATAGCACAGTTCAGACAGCGCTAAATGCTGAAATAGCCTGTTTCAAACTACTCGAAATAAGCTCTGCAATGTGCTCGTGCACTCATGTGGGTTACACCTCACCCCTTCCAGAGCTCTGGTGCAGGCAGTAGTCTGGCTTTGCCAGGGTGAGGGATTCCAAGATCCAGTGCAACAGCAGCCTGGTAGCTGGTTCCCCAGGTGAGTTCCCCATAGTCTTGTGTCATTAGCATCTTTTAACCCTGTTGTGCTTCCTCTTTCATGCGTTCTGCCTAAATGAAAGGAACAAGGAGGGCTGCAGGGCCTAGAACATAGTGTCGCCCTGGAGGAAGGCCCAAAATAAAGCCCTCCATTCCATGGCCAAGCCATGTTCCTACCTGCAGTCTAATCTAGTGTCACCCAACCACAAGCCAAGGCTTTGAGAGATGTGACAGATCCTCTGGTTCTCTGTTCCTGCTTTGTTCCACAGCACTGGTGATGGATTAACTAGTGCATGAACAATGGCTCTGGCACAGCCTGATCCTGCTGCGTCTTGGGCCATGTGTGATCCTGATGCAGCGGACCCAATCCTCCGGTGTGGCCAACTGCCACTCAGCACCGAATCTAGGAGGGCTTATGGGTGGCTTTATGCCTCATTTAGCTCTGTCGTGGCCCCAGCACAGTTACAGCAGCCTCCGAGCTCCCTCAATGATGGCCCAGGGGCCCAGGCCCTGCTGTGGCAGCTGGCAATGACTTAAGCAGGAACACTCTGCCCACCCACCTTTCTCAGCCTTGCTCCCCAATGGCGGAGACTACGGCAGGGCATGGAGCAGAGGCCTCAGCCTCAGGAGCCATCCCCTGGTGGCCAGCCCTGGCCCTCAGCTGGATTTAGCTTCTCTGTAGCCTCTAAACAGCGGGGGGAAGGGGTATGGCACAATGATAAAGGGGAAAGCCTGCCAGGGAAGTTGGGGGAAGAGGGCTTTGAAAGCCTTGGAGAACACTTGGACTCAGGGGTAACCAGGAACCATTCAGCTGAAACTGACACAGTGATGTCAGGGATCAGTGTGGCCTTGGTTGGTTCCTTCCTTCCTTCCTTCCTTCCCCTGCTCCCCTATGGGGAGGCAGCAAGAGCCTGCAGCAGGAGGAGAAGGAGCTCACTTTCAAAGCTTGGCTGCACTTTCCTAGCTCACCTGGCAGTAGGTCTGGCCTCCGCGCTCATCTGACAGGCTGCTTGAACCCAGGCAGTTGTTGAAGCAGCTGCTTGAATGGAGTATCAAGCAAAGAGCAGGGATCAATGAATTACTTTGTCAACTGATTACTGACAGCAAACATGCCATTATTTTAATAGCACTCCCTGGTCTCTTCTGAAGACCAGCTGTGGAAGGGACTGAGACGAGGGCTGGAAGAGATCTAACCCATTTCTGAGGTCACCGCTGCACTTTACCCTTAACCCCTCTGGTGATCCTGGAATCCATTCGTATTCCTTGAACTGAAGTGCAGCCGTACTAACAGCCCTTCTCTAATGATGGGTCAATGCTGAAGCACACGGCACCAATAGCCCAGCCCTTCCCAAATCACGCTGCTGGAAGGCAGCTTCCCCAGAGCTCCTGGAGTGGCAGCCAGTGACCTACTCTTTGCCCACAGTGTCTGGAGAGCATCACAGAACAGGGGCCACTCAAGCTGTCAGAAGAATGCACTCAGCTCTTAGGCCGAGCAATAGCGTTTGTTCCCGGAGCACAGAGAACTGCGGCAGAGAGGGGCTAGGGCTGGCAGTGCAGCCAAAGTGTGGAAGCAGAGCCTGCCAGTGCTCAGACACCAAGCTAAGGTGTTCGAAGGGGTACTGCAGCTTGCCCCCTCCTTCCCTGTGACCTCTCCTCACAGCAGGGGCGTGCCAGCAGAGGGGTAACCGTGGTAGGCTGTATTCTAACACAACAGCAGTCGTGTAAGCGCGCATTAATGCAGCAGTCATGACGGCTGCCAGCAGAGGGCACTCAGTCAGCGCTGGAAAGGGAGGCGATGGCTGTCTGGCACTCTTAGCCAAGCATTCACAGTTTGCTGCACTGGGTCAAATTCAGCACTGCTTACACCAGAGTGCACCTTCCCCTGCTATACCTGTTCCCAGAAGGGGGCCGAAAGGGAGGGACACTAGCCAGGAGCTATTGAGGGGGTCCCCCAAACATGTGGACCTCATTCTCCTGCTTACATAGAGCCGGACTCACTGACAAGTGCCTCTGTTCTTATGCTAGGGGAGGTCATCTGTTTCCAGCCCACATCACTGGCAGAGGTTGGCGTTCATACACTGTCCCTGGTCAACAGCCCACAATAGGGAGATTTTTGGCCTATCGGTCCTGAGCGGCAGGGGTGCCTCGTGAGGGATGCATGAGGGGGTGGGTGGGGGTAACCCTCCAGCAGCTCCCCTGGCCCTGCACTCACCACCAGCACTGTGCCGCTTCTGGATGAAGAGGTGGGAGTAGAGCAGGGGGAGGCTAACAGGGGCACGTAGCCAGCGCCACACCTGGAGCACTCGTCACCAGTCACTGCTGCTGGGAGGCCATTCAAGGAGATGCGCAGATGTGTGGAGGGGCGTCTCCAGCAGGTGGCCCCAGCTGGCTGCTGCCGTCTCCAGTGCCTGTGTGCACTGGGTGTTGCCCTGGCAGTGTTTTTCCAGTGGAGTTGTGACAGGCTGGAGGCTCCTATTGGCTGGCTCTGCAAGGTGAGCTGTGATTGGAGAGGTGTCCAGAATGATGTACAGGTGCTGCCCAGTCACTGCGCTCGCATGTACGAGGGTGAGGTAGGTGGTGCATGGCAATGTGGTACAGGTGCTGGGCCTATTCCTACTGCTGGGAAACATTGTGTCTATTATTAGCCATGACCTTGCTTGGTAACCACCGTTATGGAAGGCCTGGTAGCTCTGGAAAACACATATTTAAGGTTGTTGTGCCTTGGCCTTCAGTTCTGTGGATAACATGACCAGGATCAGGGTCTTACGTGGCAGCTGTAAAAATATATATGGTATGTAAAGTCCTTTCCTGGGTGAGATGAACATGAGAACTGCCTTAATGGCACAGAACAAAGACCTGTCAAGTTGGGTCTCCCATCCCTAGCTTTGGTCTGTTTAGTTCAGAGCAAAGCCCAATCTTCATGCCATTGATATGTCTCAATTATGCAGTGTTGTATCTCGGCAAGGTAAATCGTCCTGCCCTCGCTGGGGGTCAGCTTATGGTTTGAAGCATGAAGGCTGATGACCCTTATAATTTTGTTATAGTAAGTTGGAGTAACGTCAGAAGCTGGTGTTATATACATGCATATCTGATTCCTTTGAAAACTTGCTAAAGAAATCCTATATCTACAGCTCAACTAGTTACTTTTGCCATGGCCCCGTCTTTAATGAATCCTAGTAGTTGATGCCAAATGATCCTGTGTCTTTTATATGGCCTTTCATCTCCAGAAAAGAAATTGGTTCCCATATGCTGGTTTAGTCATTTATGCAGGAGATCTGGGTGTAATTGGCATAGAATAGTACAGTAATATATTCAGAAGCTCTACCTCCCATTTCTCTTCGTGGACTGTCCATAAACAGGTGGTGGTTTTTCTTCACTGTTGTCATTTCTGTGACTAATCCCTGATCTGCAGATCCATATTTTCACTGATGTTATTTGATATTTAAAGTTCATCTTATTATTGGACATTTCAGTCATATGGTGATCACTTTGTTCCCTGATTAGATCAGCCAGGCTCTCCGGGCATGAATGAGGAATACAGAATTTGCATTCCACTAAGCTGCAATACTCTCTTTACAAGTAACAGCTCTGGCAAAAACAAGGAGTCCCACAGCTCATGAAAGCTTACGCCAAATACATTTGTTTGCCTTTAAGGTGCCACAGGTTGATATTGTTGCTGAAACAGACTAACATGGCTACCCCTCTGAAATTTGTTACCCTTCTATTTAACTTTCCTGCCACTAATCCTATTGGCTAGAACAGGGCCCATTGGGAATACTGAAAACGATTCTTGCTTACTCCATCTGCAGGATTTGAACCTAGGACTGTCCTTATTGACAGCTTGAGTTCCAAGAGCAATTCCCCTATCTAGCAATGACAAAGAACTGTTATCCTGTATGGACCAGTCACCAGAGAGCAAGCTGTGCCAGTAGGAGTCACAGCAAACTCGCTGCAACAGGTGCAGAATTTTTGCGATGTGTTTATTTTGAGGCTGCTTCACAGAGTTACCGTGCAGATCAATACAACCTTTGCACCGTGAGAGGGGGAAAGAAAGGGAATTTTTGGCCTTTGAAAAGAAGAGGGCTCATGTTTGTGATATCAAATGCAGAGACCTGGACACAAGTCAGATGCGTGTGCAATGAGCCACACCTTGAAAGCTTGTCCTGTATAATTTGGCGGTAGAGCTCACACTTCATGCAAAACGATAGCGCCTGCCAGGGGAATACAAAAGCTGAGGGGTATGCAGAAGTGCAGTCCCTAATGTTGTTTGAACATTGTTTGCATGCCCCAGAAGGGGCCATTAGAAATTAAAGAGATGCTGTTAATCTGAGCTGGAAATACAGCAGAACACACAGGAGCTCCTCTGGTTGGTCTAGACGACTTGTGGTGTCAACTTCAACTGGAATAAACAAGTGTTGCTCGACTGTACCAAGCTGCTGGAACGCGGAGGGTTGCTGAGAGCGAGCGATTTCTCAGTTCCCAGATGACAACCACTTGCCCAATTTCTGCTCATTTTTAAACACTGGCAGTTGTGAAAGCGAGAGGGTACTCATGGGTGCTCATTACGACTTCTTCTTTTGCGGGAGCTATTCCTGCAGCGCCCACTTCATGCTCTCACAGGGGAGTATGCATCAAATATTCAAGGCAGATTACAGCAAGAACAGCATGGGCGGTGGGGGTGGGAAGTTCAGGTGCTCTAATAAGGGAGCTGAGAAGGCTGTAGACAGAAAGGGGAGGCGTTTTCAACCCTTCTTCTCTGGGCAGTTATGTTTTTATTAATGCTGAGCCAATGTCTGTTTTGCAAAGGGTCTCACTCTGACTGGTAACCCAATGGCAGAGTTTAGTATCTGCTATAAATGAAAATGGCTTCCAGGCATACATAACACATGTAATTCCAAAAAAAGGTTGGGGTAGCACTAATTTAAAGAAGTGTGATAGGCCTGCTAGCTCTTTGATCTGTTTGAGATGAGTATGGGGGGCTCCAGTTCTGTTCCTAGTGAGTTTGTTGTCTGTGTTAGAAAAAGCACCATTGTAACGCCCATTCCTCCTAGAGGCCAAGGCCAGAAGGGTGCACTGTGATAATCTAGTCTGATGTTCTGTATAGCAGAGGTCAGAGAATTTCACCCAGTGATTCCTACATTGTGCCCAACAACTTGTGACTGCATGAGGACAGGCAAGGCAGGCCTGGCTCTGAACCCCAAAGGGGCGGGACCAGGAGCAGTCAGCTTTCGGCGCCACCTGGACACAGTGCTGGGTCCCCTGCCCAACTCTCTCTCTCAGCCCTGTGCAGCCAGACTAACATTGCTGTGGCATTTCAAAGGGGCCCAGGGGCAACTGCTCCTTTTGCCCTGCCCCCCACCATCAGCGGACCTGCCATGCCATCCCTTGGGCAATGTCTATGCTAGGCAAAGTAAATTGACTGCAGACAAATGATTCTAGCTACGGCAGTTGCATTGCTAAAATTGATGTGTCTGCACTCTGCTAACTTGGCTGCGCATACTGAGCAGGGATGATGGGAGAGTTTCTCCCGTCAACCACCCTTACTCTTTGCATCTCATGAGGAGTGCAGGGGTTGTCTGCGACCCCTGCAAAGTTGATTTTGCGCATCCCACTAGACACGTGAAATTGAACCCCAAAAGGCTGACCCTGAGCAGGATGATTTTTTGGGCTAATGCAGACGTAGCCCCAGTTAACTGTCAATACTAGTTAGACAACATTGCCCAGGACTCATGGCAGTTTTGTGAGGGGAGGAAGACAAATATGTCTACCTCACTGCCAGGGGCATGAAAGATGAAGCCTGACTGGTTGAGGCACTTGGATTACAACTCCCGTGAGGCTCTGTGGTGTCATTCCTAAATCCAAATAATTGTTTCCAGCTGAAAACTGAATGTTTCAGTCACTGGGCCTTCTGGTCTCCAAAGAGAAAGAAACATACTTTCTGCTCAGAGGAAAAGCAAAAACATCTCATCGAGTTGACAACCTGATTTCCCCTTGTTCCCCCATCAAAAATGGTTTGGACGCAACGCTTTCTACTAGCTGACCAGAGACTGGATTCCTATCAAGAAAGTATCTAGAACTGGTCCAATGTCTTGCTATGGATATAGCTGACACGTGTTGGGATCAATGTTCCCTCTTATCTTTTCCATCTATGAGTGGAATAAATTTTTCTATGTGCCCCCAGGGTGTGCAAACATGCACCACCCAGTAGAAACACCAGCCTAGGTGTGGGCATGCTGCTAATCAGCTGGGCAGCACTGGCATCTCCCTGACCCACCACACAGGCACCCAGAGTACAGGAAATACTGGTCAGGATGCGCCTTCAAAAAGAGTGGTTGAGGGGCATTTATGGGACAAGCTCTAAGGTAAGAAAGTGCTTCATTCCCACTGGCCAGGAATGAAGTGCATTAGCAATACATTGCGAAACTCTGTGCTGGAATTGACTGGTGTGTAGGCTGTCTGGCCTAGTCGCTGTGGCTGGCTGAGGTCTGCCCAGCAGGGGATGGTAATCACAAGGCAGGAGCAGAAGAAACTGTAAGAGTCTGGCTCAGGCTGGGGTGAAATACTAGGGATCAGAGGAAATACCAGCAATAGGCCAAGCAGGGTCTGGCACTGCAGACGTCCAAAGTCTGTGTGGCTGCCCAGACAACTTCCTGGGACTTGCCTTGGGGTTAACTATGGTGGGGAGACAATGAGAGAGGCTGCAGGGTACCATCATTCCGGGTCTCCTGGGCAGTACTTCCTGGAGCGCCTATTCTCTATGGGGCTCCCTGGCTGTGCCTCTGCATGGCCCCAGTGGCACCATGGGCCTACTAACCATCCCATATCACCCAGACCCAGGTTGTAATCCCTGGGTCCTTCCAGTCCTTCCCCTGGCCTTGCCTGCCCTAGGACTAGTGCTGCTGGCTGCAAAGGTGGGAGTACTAGTCTGAGACAACGCTCTGGTGTTTTGACTCCCCTCTTGTGTAGATGTGCTTTGAGCCAGCTGAGGCACCACATCCAACCCTGTGTGGATACCAGCTGCCCTGGGTGATGCTGAGTCAGTGGTGAATCGCGGGGGAAAGCCAGGATGGTGGTCCAGCCTGTGAACATTTCCCACTTTCATGATCTCCAACAATTAGTGCCCAACATGGCCATTGTCAGAAGTTCCTAAGTTTTAGGGATAAAATTCTTGCTCTTCTGACCCTGGTGGGATGTAGGTAAAGAACACAAGCCTGAGCCCTTGAGCAGACTGCGAGGAATTTTGTCTGGCATGAACACTTCCGCAGAGGTTTAATGAATGTGATTTTTTGGTGTGTTGTCTTAATACTGACGCATTTTGAAAGTACTTAAAGTATTTCTGTTACCAGTAAGGCCTCATAAACTCACTCTGTCCTCCACTAGAAATCTGTCATTCATGAAAGTCATTTTGTACTTAGGGCAACTGGGGGAAAAGTGACATATGTGATTTTTGGACTGTAGCTTTGGATGGGCATATAAATTTTCTCCAAGTGATATGATGCTACAATAAGAGACATTTGGAAACTGGCCAAAGCCCATGAGTACAATTTTTGCTTCATATTCAACATTTTCCTCTAGAAATGCTCTGCAGTTTCTTTCACTCATTCTTTCAGAGTATAATTGTAGTGTCTGGTTACAGGTATGATTAGAAGCTGTCTTGTGTTAACTTAGTGTTGCAGGGGTGGCTCAAAAATTTTAAATCTGGAACAACTCCATTGATGACAACCGAGATATTCCCTATTTAAACTGGTGTAACAGAAACTAACTCTCACTGCCTGTAATTGCATAGCAGATATATCTGCTAACAACGGAATGCAGAGGTGAGGGCCTTACCTTCACCTGCACACTGACCTGTTTGCTTGCATTGGAGGGTTGGCTGGAGCATTTGACTCCATGTCCAGCTCCTGCCTTGCTCTGGGCCCCTCACATGCCTGAACCCCTGCCATTCCCAGCACCCCACCCTAACCTCTGCACCCCCACACATTGCAACTTTCTGCTCTGAGCCCCTCGTGCACCCCAACCCTGATTCCTGCACCCTTGTGTTCCCAGCACCTTGCCCAAACTTCTGCACCCCAACACTCTCTGGTCCTGTACCCTGAGCTCCTCACACCCCAGCCCTGACTCCTGCACCCCCACCTCCCCAGCCCGCTGCCTGAACCTCTCACAGTCCATCCCATAATTTTTGGAGAGTTTCTAATTGGCTCATAGATTTGCTTAGCATCTTAAAGCTGAGCTAAGTGTGGCTAATGTGCCTTTTGGTGTGTTCACCAGCTTGAGCTGTTAGGAAGGAGATGATAATACAGGTACTCCGAGAGTAGTGTTCACTTTCTTTTTATTTGATTTCATATTAAACAAACGTGGTAAGCATGACTCCTTGTTAGCCCTTATTTGAATATATTTTCTTCCACACCTATGGACTGTTTACAGTATATATTTATATCTAGGGTTTTTGTTCCTAGGGCTGGGGCACGTCCACGTGCTACCTTGCTACTGGTGATGTACACAAGAAATGTTACCCCGCTCAAAAGGAAATTCATTCCTCCGGGGGCAAGGCCAGCTGGAGAGCCAGGGCTTGTGGGGAGAAGGGCAGGGCCAGCACCCCCTCTCAGAAAGTCCTGCGCACAGGCCTGCACTAATATCCCCGAAGATTTGGGACTGAATGTTTCTATTGACCACTTCCTTGGCGCTGCTCTGAGTGGAGTGGAGTGGAGTCCTTTCGCTATGCCGGCTAGCATCCTGCATAGCTAATAAATTGGCTCGGTGTGAGCCTCAGGGAGTCCTCCAGGATCTATAAAACAAAACAATGTCAGGGCAGGAGGCTGCTCCCCCAGGATTTCCATAGCAGCGTGTGACTTGCTCCTTGCCTTTGAAAGTGCACTTCATTAAGTTCATTAAGAAGTCTGAACTCTTAACACAAGTGGTGAGAGCCCTGTTACCTAAGTAGTGGCGAACTTGGCTGTAACTCTGGTGTCAGGCAGTCCAGTGTTCCCTGGCTTCACACGTTAAATGCACACGAGCGTTTGCTTTGCCAGATACCTTACGCCCTTCGGTTGACATCCGTCTTGGGGACACAGTGAATTTGCGCTAGGAAATCTTTCCCACCGGGCCTCCTCAGGGTAGTTCCCTCTTGCCATTGCTGTGTTCTGGTGGGCTGACTTAGTGTTTGTCTCTTAGTAAGTAATGATGACCCTGTTGGCACCTTTCGCTCGGGCATCTTGAGGTGCTTTTCAAAGCTCCTGTCTGACCTCACCCCTATGAAGGCAGATAAGGGATTGTGTCCCCACAGTTGGGTGTAGCTCAGGAGCTGTTTGCTGTTGCACAGCCCAGGGTGAAATGTTTCAGGGAGGAAGTGGTGAAGGATGTGACGCGCAGTTAGCAGTGTGGCGAGGCTGTGTCATTGCTGAAGGTGGAGTACGGCTAGGGCCCTGGGGTTAACACTCTAACTCTGGCAGCAGTGACAAGACAGTACCTTGTTGGCCTTAGTTACTCACAGTCCTCCGGCTCTGCTTTTACATCTTATGCCGAGCAGCAGCGAGCCCCTTAGACAACAGCTGGCGGGCTCAGCTGGGTGGAGAACGTCACCCCAGTATCACCATCTCTCAGGACCTTGGATGCCTCTTTGTTGGTCTTCCATCCAAACGAGGACCCCACCCACTTCTGGTGAGGCTGGAGGTATCTGACAGGCTCACGGCACAAAATGTTACAGCTGCCAGCTAACCACAGCCTGTAATTGCTCATGATTTCCCCCTCCCGCCCTCCACTTGTGGCTGTTTTTAGTGTTTTTTTTTTTTCTAGCTCTTGATGGTTTGATTTCTCCACACTGACACCTGCAGCACACTGCAGAGGAGTCACAGGCCACCCACGTTGTGCCTCAAGCAAGTTAGCGGTAAGGGGGCAGTGGCACCTCGTTCCTCACCTGCTGTGTCCTCACAAGCAAACAGTCCAGTTTCCCGCTAGTAGAGGGAGGATGGCGTGCTCCTGGTTCTCCCTGCGGGGCGCGGCGCGGCGCAGCTGAGTGTTTCTCGTCCCCCAGAGGCCCCCTCAGGGGAGGGCACATTGGCCAGGCTGCGGAAGTCTAGGTCTGAAGCAGCCTTCGTGGCAAAACTCCAAAGCAGACATTACCGGTTTTGCTGATGGGCCAAATGCTCTCCATTATAAAGCCTGGCCCTGGCGTGGGCAGAACGACCTTAGAATTGCATGGACCTAGCATGTTCTCACTGACACCTGAGCCCACGGGCTACCTGGAGGGAAAGCCCAAGGCAACATTCGATGGCCAAAAGAGAGAGAAGGGGGTGACATGCATTCATGCATTTTGCTGCAGCGCCTGGTGTGCTGGGGGCATCTGTCTACTGCAGTTTCCCTTATACTTGAAGCCTGGTTTGTTTTTCCACACCTCTATGGGGCCAGCGGGACGCCTGCAGTCCCAGTTCTGCTCCCGAAGGGCTGGTCCCACCTGGGAGCTGCTACAGCACCTCATGCAGCTCTCCAAATGCCCTGGCTTCTCCGTTTGTCTGCTCTCCTGAGGCTGTTCGACCAGCAAGAGGCGTTTGCACTTGCAGCCACCTCTGAGAACAGGGAGGCAGGAGACAGGTGGTGGGTCACGTGCTTCTGAAAGCAAACCCCTCAGCTGTGGTTTCGTACTCACAGGCAAATGGATTTTGTGGCTTCAGTCAATCGACTCATAGCTGGAGAGTCCCTTGGCAAGTGCTGGGGAGCTGCCGCCCGTCCCACCACGCTCTGAGCAGTCTCGCAGGCAAACAAGACCCAGTGGGCTGAACTTTCAGACAGGCCAAGGCCGCTGCTTTGGTTCTCTCCTTTTTCTAAGCAAGGGCTTGTATCCATTTTAAAGCCAAACAAAGGGCTGCGGTTGGTCCCCAGCCACTGGAGTTTAAAAGAGATGGGGAGTTGGATTATTACAGGCCCGGCCAGCCAGGGGTGTTCCCACACTTGGCAAGAGGGAGAGCTTGGAGTGAGCCACCGCAAAAAGGGTTTTGCAAGAGTAGCAGGTTCCATTTCTTCTTTCGTGCTGACTGAGAGAAGTGGTGCCGCCCACCCGCCAGCCACAGGCGGCTGCCACCAAGTCTGTTTGCTTTAGCAGCCTGCTCACCTCGACTTGGTGCATGGGGAGGGTGGGAGCCAGCTCTGAGGACAGCAGTCTGTCCTGGGGTGGGGTATGCTCCGCACCGAACAACGCGTGCCCTGCCTCTGGGGGCACAGGTCAGGCTACCCCAGCTGTGGGAATTGAGACTGGCAAACAGAGGAAGTGGCTGGCTTTGAAGCTGAACTGAGGTTCTTTGGCTCAGACACACTGGAGTGAAACTAGTTTCTGTTGAGTAATTTCAGAAGCTAATCCAGCTGCTGCTTAAACTGGCACATGTTTCAGTAAATGCAGGTGGGCAGGTACCCCAGCCTACGCGAACAAAGAAATGAATCCGCTTCTGGTCCGGTGTTAATGGACAGGGTTTTACTAACTGACAGGCAAATGGAATGATTTCACTACATCTTTTTCTGACGGCTGATTTCAACACATTCGGTTTGTGTCCTGGTGTCTTTGGTTTAGTCTCTAGTTAGGGAGGAGGTGCCCCCCACCCCTATCCTTGTGCTTGTTTTTATCTTTTAACCTGGACTGATGGCTTGCCATTTAATCAGCCCTGGAGAGAATGCGCCGGCTTTGGTCTTTTCTGCGAGGCTGTATGTTCTTGAAACAGAGTTTCATTTCAGCATTTCCCCCCATGCCTCCTTTTTCTGGGCGTCTTGCTTTCGGGCTGCTGCAAATTCAGTCTCATTGCCATGCATGGATGGATCTCCTGTGCAGTTTAGCTCCCCAGCGTTTTGGTGATCTCCATGTTGGCCAGACAGGACACAATGTGGGTCGACAAGGCTAGCCCACTCAGCGTGGCGTTCAGCACTGTAAGAGTGACAGGACAGGAGTCTGTGCTGTCTCTGGCCTCTGCCACAAAACTGCTTAGTTTATAAAGAAACTGCTTTTTCTCTGCACTACCAAGCCTGCAAACTTAACTGGAGGTCTGATCGTTGAGCTGGGCCCTTTCTGGTCTCCTGCTATCATGAGCCTTAAAGACCGTGCCCACCATAGCACCTTTGCAAAGTTCCTTTCGCAGCTGAGCAGAACGGGCCTTGCCTTTGAAGGAAATGGGCCGGATTTAAAATTTGGTACCTAAATTTAGACACCTGAACACAAGCGGCTTCTTTGGCTGTAGTGTTGAGTAGCTGCAGCTATGCTAACTTCTTTGCTAGGCCAGTGTTAGTCAGGTCTGTGTTTTATAGCCGCACAACAGACAGGGCCGTGACCCAGGGCCTATAACTCTGCTAGCGTAAGTAAAGAAGGCAACCAGCAGGTAATATGCTGGTCTGCTTTAGAAACGGGCTCTACCAGCCACAGTTGGGCCACTGTTTTTAACACAAGCCAAAATTGGACCTTTTGCAATGATCTTTCCAAAATGGTGTGTTTCTTAGTTAGCTGGACACAGAAAACCTGGGTCCTTTTGTTGAAAGTATAATGCCGGGTGTCTGAAAAGGGAAAGGCCTCGATAGACTGCTGCCAGAGTGAGACCAACGTCATTCGCTGCTCTGAGAGTCCAGTTGGGAGTGTGCTGCAATGCAGCCGAACTAACAGCTGTTGCTGCTCTCCAGGCCCTTGCTACAGGCAGGACCTTTTCCTCCAGAATCCCAGCCCGGGTGCCTCAGGTGTCCCTGGCATTATGCAATGAGCCAGCGTGTGCCACGAGAAGGGGCCAGTGCCTAAGAGTGGGGAAAGAGAAGGGAAGCGTAACACTTGACTGGACAACACAGGAGGCAGCAGGGGCCCCAGAGATAGAGGAACTATCTGAAACTGGCCCTTGGGGGGAGAAAGGCAGTGGGGGTGTTCCCTGGTTCCAGAAGTTACTAGTGTGTCAAGCCCAGGAAAAGTGCAGTGGCTCTGGGGGTGGGGTGAGGGAACGATAGAATTGCTGGGCCCTGGGGAAGATTGGGGAGGGGTAGACTGGAGCTCCCAGAAGGGGCCAGGCAGAAGGGGTGTGGCTGGGGGCTTCTGCTACCAGTCCTGTAACACTGCCTGGGGCTTTCCAAGTTATTTAAAGGTCCCAGAGCTCCAACTACTGCTGCTGCAGTGGTGGCCAGAAGTGCCAGGACCTTATGAATTGCAGGGCCCTGGAGCAGTTGCTCCATTCATGCCCCTCTGTTGGCAGGCCTGAATGGCTCCCTAGCCCTTCTGTCCCTCAGACAGGCCTTTTCTCACCCACCCCCAACTCCTGGGGTAGCTCCTTCCTCCAGTTGCCCCACCGAGGCAGGGTCCATGTCCCAAACCCAAACTGAGCCTTACTGCAGAGGTCCAGTAGGAGGGAGCAAATCTCACAAGCTGTGGTGTTCATATACACCAACGAATGGCGCATGAAAAACAAGACTGTTTGTTTTTTTTCTGTCAAGGCATAAACACCAGGAAAACTCGTGTCAAGCCAGAAAGGGGCAAAAATCAAAATAGTTTCAGTTTTACGCTTCAGCTTTCTGTGAATTTACGCCACTAAGACTGAAATTTGGTTTGATCTAGTAAACAAATTATTTTTTGGGTGGCTAGAACAGGACTTGAAAACTCTGAATGCCACCACACCTGAACCAAGCCTACGTAAATACCGGTTTGGTTCTCTGTGACAACTCGGATCATTTCTTCTGAGGAACTCCGAAACACCAGCCACTTTTATTGGTGTGCCCAGTATCGGGTGCTCAAGCTTTCCAGTGCTTGCCTAGGAAGCTAACAGTTCTACCGATGTGTGAAGCAGGTGGGTGTGATCACTGTGGAGCTGGCGGGTACAGACAGCTCGAGGAGCCTGCAGATCTGAAATTGCTCAACCCAGTTTGTCTGAGCCACTGAACCTTAGCTCAGTTTCAATGTTAGCCACTTCCTGCCTCTGCCATTCTTTCTTCCCACAGCTGGTTGGGGGCTGGCGGACTCTGGCCTCTACACTTGATTTGGTGCATCCGGACAAAACACCCTCAGCAGAGCGGCTGATTTCCTCTGAGGCAGAGCCTGCTATCTGCGCTGAGTAAGACCCAACACAGCGGTTAACTGGTGCTGGGGCTTGCTAGGGCTCTGGGCTGGGCATTTCGTAGCCTCCACACCAGGGCAAGGAACCATTTTTGGGTCAGGGCCCATGGAGAAATCCGTCAGGGGCCACACTAGCAAGAACCGAAAGCACACCGCCCTGACATGGCCCCCGAGGGTAAACCGGGAACAAGGACGCTCCCTCCCTTCCCCTCACACACCTGCCCCAGGGCCTGGGGGTCAGGGGTAGTAGATTTAGTGGACCCCTGAGACTTGGGTGGGGATAAGAGGTTTGAGGTGGGAGGGGACTGCCAGGCAGCAGGCTTGAGGTATGGGGTCTGGGCAGGAAGGGGGTGCAGGAGCAGGGGGCTGCAGGGTCTGGGTGCTTAGCTGGCACAGTTAGCCCCCACTGCTCCCATTGGCCACAGTTGTGACCAATCAGAGCTGTGGGGGAAAAGCCTCCAGGCAACTCATCTCAGCACTGCCATGCCCCGAGCTGGGGAAGGGGAGCAGAGTCAGCGCACAGAGCCACTTCTCCCCTCCCACCCCACTGCCAAGCAGAGCCTGTGGGCTGGATCCACCCTGGCTTGCCTGAATCTAACCCACAAGGCTTGTGGCTCCACAGCCCGCACCTCGCAGCAGGCCTGATGCTGTGGGGGCAGGGGACGGGGAGCCCTGCGCCTCGCGCCTCAGTGGCTGAATCCAGACCGCAGCCTGTAGGTTGCCCACACCTGCTCCACACCTCTGGGCTTGCTGCAGCCGTTATGAGGGAAAACAAACATTGCTTGAGTCTTGGCACCTGCCTGCCTGAGCCCGGTTCCCTCTTCCCTTATGACGTGAGCGGAATGGGCTGGCCGGCCTTCCGTCGGGCGCCTCCTGAGCAGTACCCCGAGGAAAGGCTGGGGCTAGGCTGGGTTGGGCCGGGGCGAGCAAACTTTTTACAGCGGGCCCCACTTTTTATCCCTGCAATTAGCAGCCTCCCTGCCCCGACCTGTCTAATGTTCCCCAAACCGAGGAAAATTTTGATTTTGTTTGTGTGGGAAAAAAGAAATACCTCTTGGCAAATGTAAGACAATAGGTCTGGACCATGTAAAAGCTTTCCGAATGGGTGCAGAAATGTGCACACACAGGCAGAAAACCAGTAACATTTCAACATTTTTAGGGAGGTAGATGAGCCTGAGACCCAGCAGCCGCTCATGCTGTGCCCCCCTTATGAAATTTCAGCCCCCCCCCACCCCCAGGGGCCTGCCCTCCACTTTGGGCACCTTTCGCTTAGGCGATGGTTGTCCTTCCTCTTTTCGTTTAGTAACACAGCTCCCCGGGTGTGGGTGCAGAAGAGAGGAGAATGTGTGGGGCAAGGGACTTTGCATGATTTTGGAAACCAACTGTCCTCTGTTTCCCCAAATGCAGGTGCCATCCTGTTTGCTTCCTTCACTCCCTCTTTACTGCTGGTCTGCAGGCGAGCTCCAGCCCCTGTGGGCTCTCCCAGCCTGCTGGCTGTAAAATGAAAGGAGGCAAAGGGCACAGCTGAGGGGCTCTGTCTGCATGGCCAGCTCTGTTGGAGATGAGTGTGCTGGCGCTTCTGGCTGTCTGACGGGCCATACAGAATAAGTACAAGAATTCCTGCCCCTTTAATAGCTTGCATCAACCTCCTGCCAGTAATTGGGGAGGAAGTGGTTTGTGGGAATGGTGACCGTGATGAGTTTGTTTTGAAATGTGGCTGTCACTTGAGGTTTCTGCTTTGGAAAGCTGACTAATTTCCACTGAGGGCCAGCCACAAAAAAAAAAAGCAAAAAAAAAAAAGCCCAAGGAATGATTGTGCCGCTAACCTTTTGACACAGTTTCAACAGAGGCAAGATGGGTTTGGGTGACATGGAAATGTGATGAGGTGAATGCCGCCTCCTAAGTGTTATCAGTGCCATTTCACTCCACACAACAAGAAGCTGGTGTTTTCCCATCTTGACCTCTTGAGGTCTGTAATCTGCAGACTGTCAGTCTTCAGTGGAGTGATGGAGAGCGTGCAGGCAGAGCTGGTGCAATAAATAATCATAAACTCCCATCAGTTTCTTCATGGGCCTATTTAATGCCTCTCACAATTCAAAGTGCCTTTAAATGTTTCATTCAGCACTATCAGACGTGCAGTTGATGGGGTTCTAACTTTCTTACAGGACAGTTTTTGACAAGAAGAGCCATCTTTGAGTGGTAGCGTAACCTTTAGACTGAATTTCTCCCTGTAAAAGCGCCAGGCAGGAATTGGTGACGTACCTGAGTGTTTGGATGGGGTGAAGGAGAATACAGGTTGGGGTGAAGCCTTCCACCACAGGTCCTGTTTATAATTGTTAGTACATGTGTTTAGCATCCTTGTTCCTCAACAGCTGAAAGAATACCTGACTAGTATACTAGATGGAGAGGACAGGCCAACTCACAGCAGAAGTCTGTTAGCCACACGAATGGCCAGAAATAAATCCGGCTATACTAATGCGGCCAGCACAGCAGTGTGCTGTAATGAAGGATGTGACTCCGGTAGTGAGGACACCAAATGAAATTAATGGGTAGCAGGTTCAAAACTAATAAAGTTTTTCTTCACACAGTGCACAGTTAACCTGTGGAACTCCTTGCCAGAGGATGCTGTGAAGGCCAGGACTCTAACAGAGTTTAAAAAAGAGCTCAATAAATATTTGGAGGTTAAGTCCATAGATGGCTAATAGCAAGGGGTAAGGTATGGTGCCTAGCCTTTTGTCGAAGGCGGGAGATGGATGGCAGGAGACAAATTGCTTGATCATCGTCTTCGGTTCACCTCCTCTGGGGCACCAGGCATTGGCTACTGCCGGCAGACAGGATAGTGGGCTAGATGGACCTTTGGTCTGACCCTGTATGTATGACTGTTCTTATGTTCTTAGTGAGAGTGAAGTGGAGGGGTTGGCAGATACAAATCCTCTTTCCGTCTCTCCTACTGGTTCTGGGCCAACCCAGTGATGGGCGCCATAGAAGAATCTAGACAAGTGTCTGGAATGAGGTGAGGAAAGGCTGAGAGATTTGGGCTTATCTAGTCTGCGGAAGAGAAGAGTGAGAGGTGATTTGACAGCAGCTTTCAGCTACTCGAAGACAGGTTCTAAAGAAGATGGAGAGAGACAGATGACAAAACAAGGAACAATGGTCTCTTGTTGCAGTGTGGTAGGTCTAAGTTGGATACTAGGGGGGAAAAACAAACAAACCTATTTCACCAAGAGGGTGGTGAAGCACTGGAATGCATTACCTAGGGTGGTGGTGGAATATCCATCCCTAATAGTTATGCCCTGGCATGACACAGCCCTGACTGGGATGATTTAGTTAGGGTTGGCCCTGCTTTTAGCAGGGGCTGGACTCGACGACCTCCTGAGATCTCTCTCATCCCTATGACTCTGTTATTCTATGAATATCTAGACTTGGTAGAAGTCACTTGAGCTATCTGTGCTGCATGGTGACCCATGTATGGGGTGAAATGCATTGGCCTTCTTTAGTATTAAGCATGTGGTGCTCTTCGATGGATGTCATTACATCAAGTGCCACATATGCCATATCTTGGTACCTGTGTCTGATTATTATTGGTCTGAATGGCAAGTCCCTCTGAGCCTTTGAACACTGCTCTGATGTAAATCTGTTGCACTAACTCAGTGGGGGGCAATCTGCCTCCTGTCTGCCCTCTTTTCCCACGTGCTTCTCACATTCCTTGGCAATGGGACCCTGAACTTCCCTTCTTCTCCCCCTCCTTCGCAGAGCTGGAAAGCCCCAGATCAGCTGTTTGTGGCTGTTCAAGCTCTGGACGGGAGGGGGAGGAGCAGGGATGGAGCATGAATCAACCATTCATGGTGCTCCAAAAGTGCTGGGAAGGAGTGGGAAGTGCATGGCCCCAGTGCGCAAAAGGTGCATGGAGGAAGGAGGGCAGACATGGGGCCATGAGCTGCTGTGGCCCACTGAGATGAATGAGGAACAGTCATGCAGCCCACTCTCTAGTCTTGGTTGCCCATCCCTGCTCTAACTTCTGCATAGACCATGGATCTATCTGTGGGTAGCTGTCAATATCCTCATGGCAGCTATAGGAACACACACACATTGGTGGTTCCCCATTGAAAGGTTCCCATTCCTGGTGGTAGTGCAGAGGGAGGCAGGCGTAAAGTGACTTTGGCTTTGAAACAGTTGAAATTTAGCAGGGGTTAGGCCCTTGCTCATTTTTGTCAGTGGCAGGATACAATTTGCGTTTGTTTGGATTTCCAGTGCAATGCCTGGCTTGTCATCTCTTGAGGCACAACACGCTCTGTAAATAGCAGGCTAAATTTCCCTACCTAGACGTTAAAAAACCCTGTGCCAAATGAAAGGACATATTCCAGTATTTTTTGTTGTTACAACAAATTGGGTGGATACTGTCAAGCTTCTGTATTCTGGGAATGCATCCAGAGTCTCTTTGTGTGTAAGTCAGTTACCATGTAATTGTCAGCTTAAATTGCAATGTTGGATAACTTAGCTCAGTTGCAAGATAAACTCCCTCTCTCCTGACACAGCATTAGCGCTGTGAGGGCAGAGTTTCTTTCTGGCATTCCCTGCTCTTCGCTGTGGCAGTGACTCCGAGGAGACAGCGAAAGTCAGCTGAGCACAGTGGATGCTGGGATGGAAAACCTTTGACCCTAGCAGGTGGCTTGGCAAGCATATTGCAAGCAGATGCAAGGCTATTTTCCATCAGTGCCTCCTGATCTCGAGTGTCTGGATACGCCAGAATGGCACCTTAATAGAATCCTGCCCCTGCTGTGCTCTGTGAGGGAGTGGGAGTATAGTGGAAAGGGGATTGCACCAGGAAGGATGTTCTCTGTAGTGTGAATGTGGCAAATTGTTGTGCAACCTACCTGGCTAGTCCAGAGGTTGAATGGAGGTATGAGTGGGTAGTCTAACCCCACGGCTTCCTTTCCAGACCAAACTGCTTTCAGTTCTGTGCTGGTAACTGTAACATCGCCTGTTTTACTGTCCAACCCCATGGAGCTGTGGAAGAGGAAAGTCCTTGAAGGCAACAGGAATGGCATTTGTCTAGTTACTTCCTCTTTTGTGGTGTTGGCTTCTTGTGATGTCTTTTTGTAACCTGCATCCCAATGGCATTTCATGCTAGAAGGCAAGGTTCAATCCCTTTTTGGCTCCGGTCTCCACCTTCCTCAAATTCTTAATCCCTCTGAATATGTAACATCTTGTGCCAGTCAATTACACATCTCCCATTGGGATGTACGGGGCGGTGCTATTAAACAGCTCTGCTTTAATTAAATGCCATCAGTGCTGCTTTTAGTTTGTTGCGCAATTCTTTTTCTACACGGAAACCAAGACATCCGTTTGAACATGAGCCAGGCAAGTGATTTGGGAACAGAGCTGTGTAATAATGGAGCATTTCAGTGGTTTCTGAGAAAGTGGAACATCCCTTGTTCCATCTCAGCCCTCTTGCAACAACAAGTGATTTTGTGCAGGAGGGAAACTTCTTGTCATAAAAAGCTGGTTTCGTTGTGAGCCCGGCAAACCCTGTGGAGGTGATTAGCACTGTGGTCACAGTACTCCCTTCATGCATAGACAGGGTTCTATCAGAAGGAGGTGGGTCTAGCCTTCCTGCCCTGTGACTTTAGCTCCCTGCACTCAAGTTGATGATAGACTCCACCACTCACCAGCCCGGCCCCGTTGTCAGTGTGCTGCCTTGGGCCCTACCCACCAACCGGGCCCCACTGTCAGAGCGCTGTCTTGGGCCCTGCCCACCAACCTGGCCCCATTGTTAGTGTGCTGCCTTGGGCCCTGCCCACCAACCGGGCCCCACTGTCAGCGTGCTGCCTTGGGCCCTGCCCACCAACTGGGCCCCACGGGGCCAGCTCTGGAGAGAGGCTGTGGTGCATCGTGAGGAATATAGTCAGGCTATGTGAGGCAAGCAGAAGGAAGAGGCGCCCCAGCTACACATACTGTATTCCTTATGAAAAATGGTGACTAAACTCCAGTTTCATCAGAACTCCTCATTGAATTTTCTAGGGTTTTGTTTTTCAGTGGGCAAAATCCTGACAAACTGAATCTCACCATTTCTCATGCTGTTGTCAAAAAGGCATTTTTCATTTCAAAAAGTTTTGAACCAGCGCTTATCTCTGAAGAGGGTCCTTGGAGAAATAATCTCCCTTTCAACATCTGCCGGCTACCCACCCGCAGAGCAGAGAGCGTGTTCCGGCTGAACGGACCCCAGGAGAGGAATGAGGAGTTCAGTTAATGCTGCACAGCGGTGTGGGTTAACAGGGAATCCTCCCCTTGGCGTCAGGTGGCACAGCTCAGCAAAGCCGTGTGGCAAACTCATGCTTCCATACCTGTTGGGCTGATTAGCGTGCCCTCTCTAATGACATTGGGTTGGCTGGTGTGCCAAGATATCTCTTATACCAGTCACATGGTCACTTGCTTAACAAAATCCATACGTGTTTTGCAGGCCTTGAAAAAAACAGGCTGCTCTCATTCCTGTTGCTTTATTATATTCAACTTGATGTGGCAAACTTTGCCAACCAGCCCTCTGGAGCTTGCAAGCTGAACTGTTCTTCTGCTGGTGGGTTGGCTCTTTATCAAGTGCCCTAAGTACTGCCCTGCTGGAGAGGAAGGAATCTCACCAGAGCTCCAAAAACTCAAGCCTGAAGCACATGGTTTCCCAGACTGGGGGGCGTGCCCCTCTGGGGGGGCATGAAGAAATTCTCGGGGAGGCATGAGGCAACCTAGCCCCCCCTCGTCTTTCCCCCACCCCAAGAAAGATCTGTCCCTCGCTTCTGGCTCTCAGCCCCTGCCATTTCACCTGGGCAACCCAGCTAAGCTGCTGTAAAAACCAGGCAGCTGGCGAAGGCCCACGCGGAGCCAGCTGCCTGCTGGAAAGGTGAGCGAGTGTGGGTTGGGAGGAGAGGAGGAGGATGGGGTTAGATGGGGGCTGGCCATGCCTGGCTTTGGGAGAGGGGAGGGCCTCTGGCAGGCAGCCCTGGCTTCAGACAGCTGGTTGGTTTGGTCTGCACCAGGCACCTGCAAGGGGCGGGGCCTGTGTCCTTAGCCTGGATGGTCCCTAGTTGGTCTCCGAGGATTTCCTGACTTATGAAGAAAATATAGCATAATCTTTCACATTAAATTCATTTGTTTCTACTGTTTCTGATAGTAAATTACATTTTTGTTAAATTTTTGGGCCAAGAAAAACTATTTGTGCTTATTTTTACATAACATTTTTATATCAAGATTTTGTTTATTTTAAATTACGAATTGAATTTTTGGTTAAAGGGAGATTAGATGATGGTAAAGAAGGGTGGGGGCTGAGGGTTTCTCAAAAATCAAAAGGGGGGTGTGATGCCAAAAACATTGGGAACCACTGCTGTGGCATATAGTAATGAGACACGATTGGGTTACAGCTTCCTATCTTGTTCCAAGTTACTATTTTGCTTTGGCATGTCTAAGGAACAGGCTCACACCTGGCTGGTAACCATGTGAAGGAGGGAGATGGGCTTTTGAAAGACTTGAATTTGTTTTCAACAAGCTGAGGACAAAGAAGCAGCATGCCCTAAGCCCCACTTAGTGGTGGCTCAGTTCTAATTTGGAGCAAAGACCTTTCCTGTTAACATAGCCATCTATTGCCTTAGAGGACTTTTCTTCATGGTCTCCCATCCAAGTGATTGTGCAGGCCTAACCTTGCTTAGCTTGAGTGAGCAGTGAAGTTGCCAGCTCAAATTACAGGCTGAAAGCTGATCATGTCAAAGCTGCAAGTCTTCAGAGGTTGAAGTACTCTTAAATTTAAGGGATTAATTTCCTCTTTGGCTTATGCAAACTCGCTTCAGCGGCCTGCGCCAGGCCAAACTGAAGAATGTGGCTTTGAGGTTTTTGTTTCTCCAAGGAACAAGAACATGCTTGTCAAAGAGATGTTTCTGCTGCAGGCTAGTCTCTGCCCCTAGACCTCATTGTGGGAGCCAAGCACTGAGATGCAGTGGCAATGCAAAGATGTTTTCTCTTGGTGTCTGTCCTGCTCCTCATGTCATTGTTAGACTGATGCACTCTGAGGGTTCCAATAGGATGTGATGGAAAGTGACCTGATCTGTAAGGCAGACTGGCCCAGCAAAGGGGTTTAGCAGCACTCAGCTAGTGCTCAGCCGTCCCTTGATTTCCAGCTGCATGCAAAAGCTGTGCGGCGAGTTAACGTGCCCTATGCTACGGGCAATCTGACACTCCGGATCTCTGAGGAGCTGCAGTATATGTGGCTAATTCAGCACATCCCTAAATAATGGGATTAATCATTTTAGAGGGTCTGTTACCCAGGCTAATGGTTCATTGCTGAATCGTAAAGGGTTGCATTATGCGTCTGATTTATGATAGGCTGCAGGACTAATTTCCTGAAATATACGATCATGATGTTGAGGTTAAATTAAAATCTCATTTGAGAGGATTCTTTTTATTATATTTAATTGGTAACCCTTTTTCTATAGCCATTTTATGGCCCACTTCCTCCTTTCTCCACCTTTTAAATTTTCAGGATAGTGTTTTCAAGAAGAAAACTGCCCACTAATAGCCTTTTCCAGGCTAACCTCTGTAAAGTCACTTACCCTTGACAATTTTCAGTTGTTTATATGCACCACCATTTTAAAGGCTTTTTCAAAAACAGTAATTTAGAGATGAAAGCAAAGCGAGTTCCTGGTGGATTTGAAATCCTACCGTTTTCCTCTTCTCCTGTCCTCCATCCACTTCAGTCTCCTGTAGCTAAAGCTTGTTTTACTCAACAGATGAAAATCCTAATAAAGCTCCTTTTAGTGACTGTCCTCTAGGAGGCTTTGTACTTGGTAATCCCCTGAATGAAAAGTGTTACAGGGTGAATATTAGACTTGCTAGGCCCAGACCTGGAGCAGAGCTCTCCGCGGCTCAGGAGCTTGTCTCTCACCAACAGACGCTGATCTAGCAGAGACATTATCTTCCCCACCTTCTTCCTCAGGCCCTACATGGCACTTATCAGAAGACTTCATGGACATGGAACTGAGCACCAGTCTCGTTACAACATTCTGTAACCCACTAACACTGACTGCGGAGCTGGTAGTTGCCCACTTCATCTCAAATGGCTTCTTGCAACCCGTGTTCCCTGTAATCTAGGCCCTTGGGCGGCTACGTAGGAGAGATTCAGATGCCGCCCAGCTGATTAGCCGATTGGCCACAGCTAGGGTCGTGTTCGTCCTGCTCTTGAGCACGTCTCAGTGCACATAAAAACTTATTCTGTACACGGGTAGAAAAAATCCTCACGCAGATGGAAGAGATTAGAGGGAACACTGGTTGCAACCTGTGTTAACTTCTTATGCTTAACAATCTGGTCCAGCCTGTGTGTAGGGGTGATACTGCAAGCACATTTCCCAGACCTAAAGAAGAGCTGAGTGTGGTGTCCATTAACTTCACTGTCTTGTTTTTCCCATAGATTGGGACCAACAATGCCGCAACTCTATAAACAGTAGATCAGTAGCTGTGCAGTTTGGCAATAAGCAGATCTTTGGGAGAGGTAGGACATGGCGTACAGGAAGGCTTCCTCTTACAAGCTGCTCCGGTAATAGACTCTCTGTAAATTCTCATGCAGTGCTTGTGATGGCTTGTTTTTTAATTCCTTTCTTTGATTTGCAATAATAAAAAAGTGTGCGTCCAAAGGCCGTGTGCACCAGGCCAATGGTCTCATTTGCATTTTTGGTTTTGTAAGACCAATCAACTCACTCTCTTTACCTAACAGCAGCTCATAGGCAAATATGGACAGCCCCATGCAGTGGGTTATACTGCTGTCTTCTGATTTTTTTAAAAAAGCCAGTGAAACAAATGAAGCCAGTATATTGACAAGATGCACTAAGAGAGTTTAAAAGTAACATGACGTAAAAGTGGAGGCTTACCCTGCGCTCCCAGAATCCTTTCCGTTCATTTAAAAAAAATGCAATATTGTAACTGGTGCAAAATCAACCCATGCCAACAGCACATTTTCTCCCTCTTCTGCACACCTGAGAGCCTTGTTAGCGAACACTATAACTCTCTCACCGCCTGATTCCTCTGTCCAAATATCACTCAGACAGGTGGGACTTGGAGCATGCCCAGATGGTCAACAGCTATGGGGTAATTTGGATCAAAGGAGGGATGGATTCCAGAATTCAGAAGCTCTTGTAGCAGACAATCTGCTGGCACCTTTTCTCCTGTAGAGCAAGACAGCCCAGCTAGGATTTCTCTGTCAGTTGCCTGCACAGGTATGTGGCACGGGGAGGAAAAGTGGTTATGTGGCAAAGAGTTTTTGTTCAGCAAAAGGCACGAGCCACTGAATGTGTGTGAAGGTAAACATGGATTTATGGGTTCTTAAGAGTCATGTGTCAGCCATCCATAATGCAACATCAGCTCATCCTCATCCTTAGTGTTAGTGCCAGCAAAAGTCTCCAGACCCTGCTTGTCTGATGAGAGGGGCTTTAAGGGTCTGTTGTGCATGAACACCCACCCAGAGCTGGAAAATGGGGCGATGGAAATGAGATTCTTTCTGGCCGTATGACTGTAAGTCTGAGGGAGAGAGTGTGGGCATCTAGGAAAAGTGCTACCAATGAAGTCTTAAATTAAAAGCTGATTTGAAAGGGTTTTTTTTTATCCTCACTGTTATGGTTGGATAGTTCAGGGAATGAGCCCTCAGTTCATAAATTCTAGATGCTGAGCTGTGAGCTGCCGTATAAGTCCTCTGTAACAAACTTTCTTCTAGTGGCTGTGGCAGGGTCAGTCTTATCCTTGGCCCCAGGCCCTCTGTTCAGTCCACTGGCCCCACCATAGGAACCCCGGTACCCTTGCTGGGGCAGAGGGGTGGTCTAGGGGGAACCTGGTCCCCACCCACGCATTCTGGGTTCTGGCCCAGGGACCCTGGCTGGCTGTTACTGGTGAGGGTTGACTCGCTTTGCCCTGGCCCCTGCAGCTCTTCTCCCTGGGCCGCTTTCTCAGACAATCCCCCTCCACCCAGGTACCTCCCTCTGGTAGCGGCAGCCATGGCAGCAAGTCCCCTTCCTCGATCGGCTCCACCGGCTGATCAGTTCTCCTAAGTCTTTGGTTGAGCCTCAGGGTCCCCTGGCCTGGGGCAGCCGAGGCCCAGGTTACTGAGGCTCTTCTCCTCCTCTGCAGTCTCTGTTGTTCGTCCGAGTCCCCTTCCCTCACCTCACTCCCCTCCTAAACTCTGCTGAAGCACCTCTCACACTCCCCACTTGCCCTGCCTGGGAGAGGGTTTATAGAGGGAGCCCTGAGGTGATCTGCTGTCCCTAACTGGTTCAGGGCAGCCTACTCCTCAGCTGCTCCCTCTCTGATCGGCAGCTCCAAATCTGCCCTGGTTTTATTCTTCTTTCCTCCCCTCGCCTCACCCTGCCACGTGGCGTAAAAAAGGAAGCGGCTTAGGCAGGAATAAAGCATGTTCTTAGCAGGGACAGCTCACTCTCTCCTCACTTCTTGCTGCTGTTTAGTCTAGGGCAGGGTAAAGCTCTCTCTGGGGCTGTTCCCATATCCCTTCAGGTCAGTAGGCTTCTGGGTTCCCATGCGGTTTCTCCCACGTGAGCCGGCATCTGCATGACGCTGATAAATATACCAACCTCCACAGAGTCCTTTGAACTGAGGACGATACACTGTTGTTCTGCCGACACTGTTCAGAAGTTTGCCAAGACAAGTTGCTGCTATCCCGTGGTGCCTGGGAGACCGGCTGGCTCAATCTTTTACAGGAGGCAAACCGGGAAATTAGCAAGTCAATCTATTGGCATGTCCAGGTTATTTTTGCCTGTGGAGTGTTGGGCTTTGATACAGCGAAGAGGGCAGGGTCCAGGAGAATTGCAAAGTGCACTCACAGCTCAGTCCAGCTGCTCCAGTGTGCAGCCTCCTGATGGCAGGATGAGTAACTGCTGCTGCTCTGTGCAAGCCATATTCTCAAGGCTGTGGATCTGTCACCTCTTGGCTCTTGCCTGGAAGATGGTCCTACAGCCATAGTTTCAGGCCAGAAGAGACCAACTAATGATCCAGACTGAGCTTTTGTGCCTCGTGGCTTCTAATGGGCACCCAGCCACGGGCCGGCCAAACCAACCCCAAATTAGACCAAAGTTAAGGAGGCTGCTTGGTACCTAGACTTTTATGTGCTGGGGCGGAGAACAGGACAGACTGAGGTGCCCCAGTGCCTGAGTCCCCCGCGATGGCAGGGAAATGATTTCTGAGAGACACCCAGATGATCATGGTGAGTGACCCACACCAAGAGAGAGGCCGTGGCCTTGGGGATTTTTATCTACCTGACCCAGGGGCAAATCCTTTCCTGACCCCACACGTGGCTATCAGACCCTGAGCTGTGAGCAAGAACTGGCCTGGCCCGCCTCATCCAATCAAAAATCCAGCAGCTCCTCAGCGTACACGGGAGGGAGAAGGGGGGCGGGGAGAGAAAGTTTCCTGCCCCTTGCAGGTGGCCAAGTGAAATACCATTTCCATCTGTGGAGGTCTGTGCATGTGTCTTTCTTCTCCCTAAACTCTCTCGCTCCATAGGATTTTGCTCCTTCACTGTGCCCTGAGACCTGTGGCAAAAGCAACTAGTATCTGAGTTATGCAAAGCACTCTGTGTTGGCTTTGATCTTCGTCACTCTCTGTGGCTAGTGCCCACAGAGCAGATCACAGACAGAACACGCTCCAGAGTGGGGAGGGAAGTTAACAGTTTGCTTCAAAACTCTGGTTTCTCAGGTGGCAAGAGCACCACAGTGCTGTGGCCTGCTGCTGGGGGTACCTGTTTGCTGATCCTCTTAGTATTATTCATTATTTATGCCTCCTGGCACCAGTGACTGGTTAAGCACTTTCCAAAGACTTCAAAAAGACGCCCTCTGCTCTGAGATCTCAGGATCAGCAAGGCCAAGCGAGAGGATAGGCAGCTATATGCAAGTCTGCTTGATTCACTGTCAGTGGTGGGGCAGTGAAGGCTTTTGGTGAGAGATTGACAGCTGGAGAGGCCCAGGGCCATGTGGATTTGCTTGGGAAGTCAGGCTGTGGGCTGCATGGAAGAGCACAAGTTAGAGCGACCCGCTCACAAAGAGGGTGAGGATGAATACGTGGCTGGCACAGAGAAGACAGTGCTGGACCGAGAGGTTTGGCGGAGGGGGTGGCGAGAAAAGGACAGGCCTCTGGAGAGGAAGGAGCAGCAGAGTTTGGAAATGGTCTGGCTGGGTGCGGTGAGAGGTGTCAGAAAGACCAGGTGGACAGCAGATCTGAGTGACGTGGAGATCAGTGATGGTGAAGCTTTGGGAGGGAGGACGGGGAGCTGGGCTTGAGCTGTGTTTACTCTGAGGCAGACACAAGCTGGGAAAGGGAAGTTGTTCGAAGACAGGCTGGGAGGTGGGATTGGGTGGAAGGGGACAGGTTGGGGCAGAGAGAAACGTGGGAGCTCAGTGCTGATGGCTGAGATGATAAAGGATCAGAATTGAGAGCAGAGTCCTAGGGAGCCCCAGGAAGACCACAAGAGGGGAAGCAGAGAAGGCCTCGTCAGGTGATGCTGGGGGGTAGTCAGAGGCAGAGAGAGAGAGGAACACTATATGCGCTGTCATGAAAAGGCCATTTTCTAAGCTCTCCTTCCAAGACAACCCTCTGGGTTCAGAAAAGCCAGTTTCTGGGCTTCTTTGGCTCAGGAAGATGGAGTGTCATATAAGCTGATACAGTGGTATACTGTAAGTTACCCACTGGATCATGGTTCCTACAGGCCTGGCACAGCTGAGCAACATCCCTCAGGGGAAGGACACACTGGGCTGTGTACACATGGGGCAGGGTATCAGCTCTGACAATTATATCAGTCTCCCAGGACACAGCACCTTGAAAGCCTGGAGAAGACTAACAAGCAGCAGGGAGGCCCCCGTGGACGAGCACGGAGCAGGGACCTGAGGTTAGGGTGGAAAGGCCCAAGCTCCCTCGAGAAGCAAGTGCGAATGTTGTCTTCAGTGTGATGGACGTGTTGAAGCAAGACTGGAAGGAATGCAAAGCTGTGCTACCTCGCCCCCACTCCACCCTCACCTTGCCAACCCACACTGTGCGGCTACCTCTGATCGCCTGGGTTGGGAAGAGAGGGGGTCCTGAGAGTGGTTTCTCGGAAAAGTCCTACCCTGGCAGGCAGGCAGGCAGAGCCATGCTGCAGCCCAGGCCAGTTGCTTAGATCCTTTGTGACAGAGAGATCCCGGGCCAAGGCATGCCTGGGAATCCCACCTTCTGGAATCCAAAGGTAACCCTGTCCTTGTGCGAGTGCCCCAGCGTCTGCGCAACATGAGCCCAGCTCGACATCGGGCTCCCAAACCAACCTCGTCCAGAGGCACTTTGCCTCCTGAAGCTGAGCCGCCACGTTTCGCTTGTTGCTGAGCTGAGAGCTCTTCACACACACATGCGTGCGTGTGTTCCCCTGGAAGTGCTGCCGGATAAGTTGAGTAACAGTAGCTGCTGGTTACAGGACATCTTGAGGCTGATTGCAGAGGTCAGGACTGAACTGGAAAGACCACAAAGGGTTGCTGACTGGCTTCTGTGGCCCAGATAAGATAAAAACAACTGATGACAGCAGGGAAGTGAAACAGCCACCTCAGCACTTGGATTAGTGCCTGACGAAGAGGAAGGAAAAAATGGGGGGGAGGGGGTGAGGGGGAGGACGTCCATGTATTAGTTTTGTCCCAAGTTCCCATCCGAGCCGCTGCTTTTTGTGTTAAATATTTCTGAACTGGTGGCACTTGTCGCATTTTCACCATGTGCGCGCACAATGTGGTTGGTCTGACTGGCCCATTACTCTCCCCTGGCATCGCTTCAGCCTCCGGGTGCAAAATAATTCCATGTGACAGCGGCAAAACATGGGAGGAACTGGGCTGGCGGTGGGCCAGGTTCCCAGCTCTGACACTTCCGTGGTACTGCAGGCCGTGTGGGGGCTGGGAGCTGGGTAAATCAAGACTCACTCCAGCAGACTGTGCATCCCAGTCGAAGCCAGGGCAGGGTAATGAAGGTGCTATAAAAATGACTGTTATCATTTAGAAAATTCTTCTGAGCATCAGTGGAGCAATTAGGTGCTTATGATTCAGCTGACGTGACATCGTAAGCAGCTGAAGGACAGTGACGAGACCGGGAGGACAACACCCGGCCTTTCTGTTTGCTCTGTGCCTAGGCACAAGCCTTCTCCTCACACTCAGCCCTCCGCATGAAAATGAGCTTGACTGGTTTAGCCTAGCAAAATGGCGGTGGCAGGGGTGTGTTTGTGTGTGTGTGTGGGGGGTGGGGGGGGGGGGGCTCTCTGGAAATCCATCAGGGCAGCAAACACCATTAAGGGAGCAGAGTATTGAAGTGAAAGGACCCTCTTGGCACAAGAACAAATGGGCTGAACTGGTCAGAGAGAGGCTGAGGCTAGAAATAGGCAGGAGATTTCTGACTATCAGGGCGGCGAGGCCTGGAGCAGCCACTCAGGCAGCAAACAACTAACTAGGGTTCAACTGGAAGTTGGTCAGCCCAGGAAGGGGAGAAAATGATGGGGTTGCCTACAACAGCAGGGGGACTGGACTCGCAGAGTCACTCCTATGCATGCATTCCCCATTAAGGCCAGACCCAAACCCCAAGCTCTCAAAGACTAGGCCAAATGCACCCCTGGAGCCCAGTTGCAGGGGAAGCCTGCAGTGTGGTGTGTGTTGAGGTCATTCATTCCCTGGCCTGTCTGCCTCTGACCTTGCAAAGACAGCTCTTGACCTGACTCAGATTATTTGGATCATGGCCCTGCATGGGGACAAGTCCTGGGTCAGCATGCAGCCTGCTCTGTCGCAGAGTGAGCAGCTGCCCACCTGGGCCAAATAACCCAATCCCTGTTATCAAACGTGGCCTGCGTTTGAGCTGCAGAATTGAAACGCAACCGAAGCAGTTCTGATCACAGCAGGCTGCCCCAGACATCACTAATAATGCAGCAGAGTACTTGTTGTCATGCCAGTCTAGAATACACTCTTAGGGTGTTTTTCCAAAGGGGGAATTGGAGCAGGTTTTATGTCCGGGTGTGAGATCAGTGTCCTGGCACAAGCTAGGTAACACGTTTGGGCTCCCACGTTCTTCCAGGAAGTAAGCTGGTGTTAGGCTGACATGATCAGTGCTAAGAGGTTTAAAGGAGCCTTTCCCCACTGTGAACCAAAAGGCCAACCTGCAAATCCGGTAAGAGCCTAATTGCATGGCTCTATTTATGTAACATGTAAAAGGCTCAGGTAAGCCAGCAAAATGGAAGAAATCCAGAGGTCAGGCTGAATGGCCAGCCCCCATGTGTGAAAATCCACCTTGAGGTTTCTGTCTGGTTTCCCAGCATGCAGAAAGGCCAGGGCGGTCCACTGGGTTTTCAGACTTAGTTTTGAATTTCCCTCATTTTATTGGAATTTTCCTAATTTTTAAGTCACTTCTTATTTTGCTCAAATATTTCCTGGGCTGGACTATTTTAAAAGTTGATGAAAAGTTTGAGAGGTTCTTCCTGCCTCCCCAGCTCCAGCTGGTCCCTGCCCATCCCTTTCCTTCTCCTTGACTATTCTGCTTCTGAGCAAGAAATGCCACGCCCCTTCCCTCAGATTTCTTGGAGCCTCCATTTGGTTTAGATTTTCTGTGGTCATAATCGCCACAGCTAAGCGAATCACGTGCATGGAAGGAACATGCCTTTGGAACAGCCATACTCCACCCTAGAAAGTTCTAAGAAAGCTGGTTAATTGTTTGTTGGTCTAAATGTTGTCATGTGCCTTCAGCAGTTGGAAGCAGAACTGACTCATGTGCCAGCAAAGAACTGGCTCTTTTCTGTGTATGGCAAAACCAGGAAGTGCTGGGAATTACCTGGGAGATGGCCTGTTCATGAGTTTTACAGCTAAAATGCATTTAGATGAGATCTGAATAATCAAACCAAGTTCTTTGACACTCCCCAGAGGCTAAATGCTCCTCTTTCCTTATTAGTACTTTGCGTATCTGTGGCTACCAGCTTTTTCCACAAGTCTCAATGAGGGGAGAATGATTAGGGCTGGGTGAACTTTGCTGAGGTTTGGAAGATGTCTGTAAATTTTCTATAGGCGTCATGGATCCATTAGATTTTTTTCATGGGGCTTTTTGTTGTTTCTTTAGCCTAGTCATATAGAGTGAAATGCTTTTTTTAAATCTGAACTTTTACTATTTTAAAAAGGAAAAATATTGGAAAAGTTCACCCCAGAAGTCCCTGGTTTTGACTTTTTCGGAGCCATCACCCACATTATTTCCTGAAGGGACCAGCCATTATTTATTGATTACAAATGAAAGTTGGTTAAGCTTTTACTAGACATATTTTTTAAAATAACTGTATAATGAGTCAGCTGGCTTCTTGGCAGAACACAGCCCACGCGGAGGAAAGAACTGATGAACTATGTGCTATTAACTCACTGCCAATAAACCACTCATGACTTTAGAAAATCTCTTCTTTTTTAGGCTTGTCAGAGCCAACTGGAATCCTAGTTCTCCCTTCCTCTCAGTAGCAAATGCCAACCCCTCTTTGAGATCATCCACAATGGCCTCCCCGCGCTGTCCATTGCCAGTGACTATTTTGTATAATTATACAGTGTAAATAGGGAGAACACAAAAGACATGTTGATTTTGGGTCTGGCTCTGATTTTGAAAGGCGGAGATTGACCCAGTCTTCTTGCAGAGTGTGGGAAGTCAACCCACTTGTTCTTGGAGAGAACGTGACAAGCTGTAGCAGCTATTGAAACTGGGCCATGAGGAGCCATGTGGAACAGATGAAAGCATTAGTGAGTGAGCCATCCTGCCAGCTTGCTCACGCCAGTTCTCTCTGGAGGAGAACTGAAGCATGACAAAACAAGGAATCTATAAAAAGAAATAATTTCTTTTATTGGACCAACTTCTGTTGGTGAGAAAGACAAACTTTTGAGCTCTTAGAGCTTGATGGAAGTTCGTCTCTCTTACCTAAAGAAGTTGGTCCAATAAAAGATATGACTTCACCTTGTCTCTCTGATATCTGGGGACCAATACAGCTACAACACTGTATTTCCTTCTACAGGCTGAACCTCTCTAATCTGGAACTCTTTCGTCCAGCAACATCCGTAATCTTGTTATGATTTTTAGTTAGCTGGATGACCACGTATCAAGGGAATGGCCAAGTTTCCCGTGGTCCCATAAAGTTTGTTTCCAGCCAGTGGTCCTGGCTCTTAGTGTTCTGTGCTGTTGTTTAGCTGTAATTTACCCCTAAATGTCTTCTTAGAGCACAGTCAGCAGTGGAAGTGTTGGTCATGTGCTGGAAACTATTGACCTCCCATGGCCCAGCAAATTCTCTCATTCGGCTCCAGTCAGATGCTGAGGGTGCTGGCTGAGAGAGGTTCAACCTGTATGGAAAAGTTCCTGGAAGAAACTCATCCTTCCCCCACGGGCAAACAATTAAAAAAAAAATTAATGCAGTTGTACTCTTTAAATGTCAGTATGTCCCTGGATGAAGGACTTTTAACGGGTCGATGGGGTGTTTGGTTTTGGAATTAATTCATTGTTTTCCAGGCGGGCTTACTTTGAAATAGATAATGGAGAATGCTGTCCCCGACACATGATATTTAATTAATGGTGGCTGCAAAGTGTCATGTCAAGATGAACTGCCCTTCTGGCTACAACAGTGATTCTTAGCCTATTTAGTGTATTGGGCTGCACATGCAGCACTCTGTATTACTTGGTCTGCCCCCACTCAGTAGAAACACTACCTGTATGGCCATGAGGATGTCACAGGGGCTGCGGTTCTGCACTGATTGGGCCATCAGCAGCCTTCAGGCAGTGGGTGAGAACCACTGGGTTTGAGCAAGCCTGACACTTTACACCTAAAGCCTTAGTGATGATTGAAGAGCAAAAGCAAAAAGAAAATTACTCTAGTGAGACCAGTAATAATAATGAAAAAGTCTCTGTATTCCACTGAAGTTTCTTGAGCAACTGGCGTTTGCCCATAAATGTACTTAAACAGAAAATCACCAGAGAAGTGCTATAATCTGACAGATTTTTCACAGGCTTAAATATTCATGAATTAAAGGAACTGGCAGAATTTTCTACATTATTAGCTTTCATCATGGCTAGAGGAGCAGTTGTTACATTGGCTGCTCTTCAGAAACTATTAATCTAGTCTGTCATCAGAGCAGCCATTTTTAATTAGCAATTTTACTGAACGATCTGCTACAGGAGTGAGACTGGAAAATTTAAATGTTGTTAAAGTTCAAAGGAGGCCCCCTTCCCATTTTAATTGAGGGTCTGAAATGCAGGACTGGTGAAATGATGGGAGAAAGATACAAATGACTTGTTTTTAATGGTTAATTTAAAAAAAAAAACAACCCAGCCCTGGAGAACTGTACTGCTCCTACCACGAGAAGCAACCGAGAGAAATAAATTCTTCTCTAAACTGAAATTCACAACATTCTGTCCTGATGAAATTGACATGAGATGTTTATCGCTGAATCTAAGCCTGTGTATTTCAAAGGCAGTAACAGGATAAACCGCAACATGGCACTGCAAGCCTCTCCCTGGAATTTATGGTGTTTGGTTTCACTTCTCCACCACCTCCTTTTTTTAAATAAATCCTTTTTGTAGAAGAAAATGAAGTTTAATATAACGCTATTGGTTGGCTTCTCCTGACAGGAGCCAGGCGATTGTGAGGCACTGCATTGGCATCGTGCCCCCAAGGACCTGAAGCCAGGCCTACCAGCATAGTGCTGATGTGGCTGACAGTGAGAACAGCAGTTTTTCTATCACTGTAGAGACACCATCTCCCAAGTGCAGGTAGCAAGGTTGAAGGAAGCATTCTTTCATCAGCCTCCCTGAGTCTATACCTGAAGTTGGGTTGTCTCTTGGGGGGGGGGGGTGTGTGTGGATTTTTCACACTGTGGAACACTGCAGCTGTGCTAACCTAAGTTTTTTTGTGTAGACCAGGGCTGTGTGATGGAGAGGTCTATGAACCACAGTCATTGCCTCAGAGTTGGACTGTAGCATTGGAAGCACATTCCCCATGCCTTGGGGCAGCAGCAATGTTATCTTTATTAAATCTTTCTATGAACCCACGTCTCACCTCAGCTTTGGCTCTTAGCACTGGCTAGATTTACGGCAGGCTGTAACTTCAGAACTCGTTAGCACCCAAATGTGTTGCACACATCAGCATTAACTTCCTTGTAGAAACCCAAATTCCTTATTTAGAGAATTGTTAATTACCCCAAAAGCTCAGCTCTAATGTTCTTTTTAACAACTGGGGAAGCCAGCCAGCTCCACAGTAGCTTATGAATTTCCAGCTGGAGAGAGAGAATTGCTTCCCTAGGGGTGGAATGGTCAGTGTCTTGCAGGAGAAATCCCATCCCTTCCTGACAGAGGAGGGGCTGCCTGGGCTTGCAGAGGGTATTATTTTGAAATAGGTTTCCTTGAGGGAAGCAAAGCTGGGAAGGACAGACCTGCCTTCTTGGGTCCACACAGCCTGAAGCCCACAGTGCTGCTATGTGGGCACCTTCTACTCTTGCATCTCCCCTGCCCTGGCCCATAAGTTTGTTTCCCTGCCATTGGTAGAGATGGAGGGGGTGTTTGCTGCACAATGTCAGCCACAGATTCAGTTGCCCCAGGGGCGGGGTTAAATCAAGCACGTCCAAGAGGTTGCTCTCAACAGAAATGGCCATTTGAAACCCTACCCTCCAGATCTGTGCGAAGTTCTTCATCCTGATGCTGTGGAGGGATGGTGGCATGAAAGGGTAGCTGAACCATTCCTTAGCAGAACTGAGCAGCCACCTACATTTGCACATTCTTGTGTGTGAAATGTTGACTTGCTATTGGAGGAACACAAGACTTGTCAGAGCAGGCGCCCAGCTCTGATGACGACTGCGCAGGTACAACTACTTTGGTGGATAGTGCAAGAATTCCGATAATGGGTTTGTATGGAGTAGCTGGGCTCTGGGAGAAGTTTCTCTCTAATACTAGGCAGTTAGAGGTTGGCCTTGCAATGAAGCATGAGGATTTTCACCCTCTATAAAGCTTTGATCCTTTCTAATGTAACTGAAGATTATCTGTCCAAGAGCCTAATTCATTTGGAGCCCTACAAAGCTCTGGGCCCCAGTGACACCTTGTTACAATGAGTTCCACAGCAGATGCTAAAAAAATGCAAAATGATTTCCTTTTCTCGGTTTTATATTTGCTGCCTGTCTGTTTCATTGGCTACTCCCTTGCTCTTATAAGGTTAAACAGGAGCACCGGGTTCGCCTTCTCTATACCATTCATTATTTGCAGACCTTTAGTTTACAGATTTTAATACCAGCACCACGCTGGTTTTGAACTACTATATTATACTCTTAAAAGACTTAATTTTCATTGCAATGAAATGCCAGAGGTGTAAGTTCAACTCCATCTTGGTGGAAAGAAATTAGCAGCCAAAACGCCAGCACTGCAGTGTATAAAATTTCAAGCTGTTGTTGCTTCATAAGTACTTCTGCCCTAAGATACACTTTTTTTTCCCCAAGTTTTTATTTTATTTGACTTACCATTTGAAAGAATCAGGAATGAAGCTGGCCTGCTGCCAAAGTGGGTCTGTAATATGGAGTGCTGCGAAAGAAATACACAAACTGCTAACCATTTTTCATTTGCTTTTAGAGCACAGACTCCAGGGGGAAAGTTACCAGACCTATTCTTTATCCCTGTACTAAACAGCTGTATATCTCTTGCCATGTTGTACCCACCTGGAGAGAGCCTGCTGTGCCGACTCCAAAGAGAGAAATAAGCCATCTGGCACAATGACCATTCCCACACCCAGCTCTTCCTAAGGCAGCTCTGGATTTGAGACTGTTATGGAAATCCCTTGAGAGTTTTTCAGGCCAGAAAGACTCTTGCATCTGTTTTCTCCTCCTGCTTGCTGTATCTGCCACAGATCTACCTGGAAAACCCACTGGTGCACTCTGCCTGGAGAAGTTTGTGTGGTGGTGTGGAAAAGAAGCACCCTGGAAGTCCAAAGTTCTGGCTACAGCTTTAGTGTTCTCGCTGAACCTAAATTTCCCTTCGTGTGACCGTTTGCACAGCAGAGGAGGTGTTGGTAGTGAGCGTGCCTCATTTGATTCAGTTTGTTAAAAACCAGCCTTGGCTGTTTTTAACCAGTGGCTGCCCACTGGCACAAGAAAATGGTGAACATTCTACCCTGTGGCCTACTTTCCCATGGGAGAGGTGTTTTGGAGGGGAGAGAAGAAACTGCAATCTAATACAAGCACAAACTCTTCCATTTTAACTGAGCTATTTTGTCCTCATCACAGTGTAATGAGTTTTCTGCCGTGGGAATCTGCTTGTTTTTTCACACAAGGTCTGTTGGAAACAACAACAACAAAAAAACAAACAAACAAACAAACAAACAAAAAACTTTTTGCCAGCAGCCCAGAAAATGGTGGTTAGTTTAGGTGAGAACATCAAAAGCCCATTCTAGTCCTTGGCTTTACTCTGTGAGTTGTTCGGAGCTCCTTTTTAGAGGGTTTTTTTCCCCAGTTTGCTGCCAGGTAAGGCACAGGCAACACGTGCTGTAGGGGAATCTGTTCTCTTCTAGCCAGACCAGTGGCACAGGAAGGCCCAGAGTTGCTTGGGGCACTGCCCTTCCTGGCAAGGAGCTGCACTCAGCTGGTGGCTTTTAATTTCCCACAGTGCTGGCCCTTGCCACTCCCACACCACCTGTGCTTGCTAGAGGCTGGGAGGGCCGATGCAGGGCACCCCATGGCCTTTAAGTCTAGAGTCCCATAGGGGTAGGTGTTGGAGGAGCCTGTGCAAGTGACTGCAGATGGCGTTCAGTAATCAGAACCTCCTTAATGCCCGGGGCTTGGTGGGAGGAAGGAGACACCCAAACCTACCCACTGCTGCCTTGCTGGTACAGCTTCCCAGGGAGCTCCATTGGACATGCTGCCAAGGATGGAGTGGCGGGGGAGACGGCCAATGCTTTGCTCTGATTGGGCCTCCCCTAGCCTACAGCCATGGCTTGCTCCTTCCTACAGCAGCAGTGGTCTTTTCAGGAGATGTCAGCTGAGGA
This sequence comes from Carettochelys insculpta, assembly GCF_033958435.1. Taxonomy (NCBI): domain Eukaryota; kingdom Metazoa; phylum Chordata; order Testudines; family Carettochelyidae; genus Carettochelys; species Carettochelys insculpta. The sequence goes on along the minus strand of NC_134148.1, from coordinate 43,983,577 downwards.
GGGGAAGCTGCCTAGTTTGGTGACGGCCTTTCCCAGGCTCAGGTTTCCAAGAGATGCTGTTAGTTTCTCAGGCCTTGTGGTGCTCTTTGTTCCAGTGCAAGCGTTCGTGGGTTTGCACCAGTTCACAAGGGGGAAGGGGTTGTTCTCTTGGAGCCAGTCTCTGCGCTGCTCCATATGTGTTTGCCCATGCAAAAGCACCTCTACCAGTACGGAGGGGGAATTGGATACCCCAGCATTGCTGTAGTGGTACAATTGATGTAATTTCACAAAGGATTGGCTGGCTCTGGCTGTGTCCTGTCTGATAGAAATAGATCTGCCACGTATGCATGGCTCACAAATGCGTGAGTGCTCATTTCTCTCTTTCTACCCCATGGATCTCCTTTGGAAGCCAAGGGACAGACTCCCGCTGGCTCAGGCTGCAGAAGAGGTAGGCTGCAGGCCTTGCAGCAGGCCCCATGAGCTGGCATTCTCCAGCTCCGGGTAGAGGCCCCTAGGCCATGGCACACTGTGTGTTAATTTCACACAAAGCCTTGCCCAGCTTTGCGCTCAGGTGCAATGCTGCAGACCTACCACCGCAAATGACGCGCTAATCAGATACAATTGCCAAGACTCCAGCCTTTGTAATGTGATTGATTAATACCCATGGTAGTATGTGACATAAGCTGAAAGGACGTGCTTTAAATCAAACTTACTACTTGAATGCCCATGCTGATGCTGTCGTCCATTAAACATTAGGCAAGGATCTGACATATGTAGAGAAAAGAGGGAGTCTTAGCTATTTCAAAGCTCCCTTTCTGCATGCTGTGTTTTTGAACTGGTCCTCAGCACTCAGACTGGCATGGTGCATGCACATGCCCCACTAAGGGGTAGCTCACGAGGGAGGAAGAGCCTGCTGCTGGCTCTTGGGGGTTATTCTGGTGGCTGAAATGACTGCAGTTGTGGTGAAGGTCCTGAGTTCACCCCAGGGATGGGAGTGTTAACTTTCACCCCTAGTCGCCTCATTGTTTTAAATCTGGTGTAATTGAAAGTGACCCTTAAGAGATTTTTCTCATGATATTCAGGGCTGGAGTTTTAAAGACCAGACATTCTGGTTGCACCTGTTTTTATTTGCATTCCCTGTTCAGATCCCCTAAGGGGCTCCCTGCCCAAGAAGCAGGGCTGGGCCAGTGTGTCACGCTTTTCCCATTGCAGAGGTGCATGAGTACTGTTAGAGATGGGAGTTGGAAGATCTGATAAAGTTTTCACTGCACAGCAAACCAAGGTGACTGGCGCTAGGATCAGAGTGCCCAGGTTAGCCTAATGTGTTCCCATAGCAGAGTCCTAGCCACTGCAGTGTGTCCTCACAGTTTCTGTGCTCACCCTCATAGGGTCTGGGCCTGACTAATGGTCATTGTTCTGAGTGGTTCTAGGATTCTTTCCCAGGTGTGCTGAGAACTTGTCTGTCCTGTACAGGGAATTGTGGGAAGCCATTGGAGGACTGTTAGACCTTGAGTTATTTTGGCTTTCATCCTTGCTGCAGAACAGCTGGTTTCAAGTGGCTGCTTAAAAGACAAAATGTCTCCTTGCATGGAATATACCCCCGTTGTCTTTCACACGGGTTCATTCATAAGATTCCTTTTTTTTGTTATCTGCAATAATGTATCTCCTCAATGTCTGGCCTTGACTTATGTTTTATTACAGTGTCCTCAACAGAATGCTCTTTGGCCATCTCTCCTCCCAGTTGTTAGCCTGGCACAGATCCACAGGAGAAAATCAGTGCAGGAAGATGTGTTCACAGAACACATGGAAACACATGGAAGCCACCTGCACAGAGAGGGCGCAGTTAAACGTGTGGAGGACAGCCATACTCGGGGAGAAGTGGGCTGATCATGAAGACAGGAGAGCGGATCATGAAGTGAGGAGAGAACACAGCATGAACTGGAAGCCCAGGAGGAGATGGTGCAGCAGAAGAGGAAGCAAACAGAGCTCCTGAGGTACCTGGTGTGGGAGCACAGCACCCCACTGCCCTCCTCACCATGTTTCCTAACCTCCCTGGCTCAGCACTCCAGAATGCGTGAAGGGGGAGGTAGTCACGGGCAGACTCGCATTCCACTCCCAGGAAGGCTTCTGACAGAAGGCGGCTGACATGCCCCCACCAGTGATGGCAAAATGCCCTTACTTACCCACCTCGGACGCCCTGCAAAGATCTCCTGCAGTGTCCCTGAATGAAAATGGCTAAGCTATAAAACCTCAGTGGCTAAATTGCTTGTGTTGTGGCCGGGGGGTGGCTTTACAGGCAAGCACTCAGCATTCGGGGGCACGTCTCCTTAAGAGCGACAGACACGACTGCCATGCCTGCTCATTCGTAAAGCTGCTTGTCAAAGCCTCCTTTATCAGCGGAGCTCTGCACTGTGCTCGCCTTCCTGGCCAGGTGACCTTCAGCCTGGTATGAAAATTTTCCCCTCAGTCTCACATGAATTATGAAGCACACAGCAGGCTGCCAACGCAAAGGGAATGTTGCCTTCGTTGAGGTCTAACCGAGTTAGAAGGGTTCTGAACCTGGCTTTTAAATGGCCAAATGCTCATTCTACTACCCTTCAGTACTTGCTCAGCCTGTAGTATATCTGCTCCTTACTGTGGTCCTGGCTGCCTGTGTATGGCTTCATTAGTCAAGGGAGCAAGAGGTAAGTCACTTAAGCAAGAACAGACCTCTCTGCAATTACTTGTAATTGTCCCACGCAATTTCTTGAGCAAAATATCTTTTATTGTTAAATAAAGCCTCAGAAAGTGGTGTGGCGCTGATGAAGATGCTTCATTCTGCATGCTGTGTCGTGCACTGCACTTCACTAGTTAAATGTGCTACACGGGATAATTAAATAGGATATCATTTATAATACGTTAGAAAAGTCGGATCATACCAGGCTGCCTCTGTTGTTTAACATATATTTATACTATTTTCCTTAAAAATAACCTTCATATTTCAATTATAATCAACAGATGATCAATTAAATACATGGGGGAAGAGTCCCCTCTTGAAATCTTCCTGTCCTGCGCTGCCTCTTTTCACAGTTCTAACTCCTCACGAGGGAGAAAAACACTGATGAAGCACGTGAGCTTGATATAGAATTGAGGTGGTGTCAGACTGATCTGGGTTGGGATTATAAGGGCAAAAACCTCTTCCCATAATAGGGAGCTGGAGCAGCTGTACGACTGGAATCCGCCTTATCTAACGTGCATTTTTAATGCATCTGATCCCCATGGCATGTGCCCTTGGATGACACAATGGAGTCGAAAAGAACTCACACTCCTGTATAAAAAAATAATCTGCTTTATTTTTCCATATTTGAACAATGCAGCTATGGATGCTCCTTTCATTAAAACCATATTTTCTGAAAAGCGCTCTGGTGCCGAAATAAGCATGGAAGCAGACATAATTAAAGGCTCCCATTTTCCCAGCCATTGTCCTCTGGTCTTTGAAGAGCTCAGGGATTCCCAGTGGAATGCTCTGAACTCGGCAATATTTTGATAGCTGCAATAGCATAATCAAAAGATGCTTTCAGGAAGAGAGCACCTTGTGTGAACTCAGGCCATTTTCCCCCACAGATAACTGATTTAATAAGGCCCAAAGCTCAAGCGTGGATGGGTAGTTGTATTTCCAGCACATGATTCTCCGGGGATGGTGACCCACAGCGACTGCAGAGTACAGTGTGGAGAAGAAGCATTGCACTGTGTGATGTAGTCTCTGTTGTGCAATGGTACAGATACATGCAATTGCTTCTTTCTCTGACCCAGCAAGCATGTGAGCATGAGTGAGGCAACAGCCCTGACCTCCTTGCAGCTCTTGCTCTGGGAGAAGAGTTATGTTTACATTGCAGCAGGTGAGCGTGCTCAGGGAATTGCAGGTGTTTTGTTCCCAGTGAAAATGTTCCAAGTGCAACTCTCATCTGGCTGGGATTTAGTAAGTTATTTTGCATCTTCTGTGTCCTCGTTAAAACTCTTTGTTAATCCCCCCCCCATTAGTCAGATAATGAGCTCATTTGTTTTCATGGAAAGCTCTTTCTTTGTCTCTGCCCCAGGCCGCTCACCTTTTTGTCCCTCCACGCTTGCTCCGTAGGATGCACTGCCACCGTCTCCTTCGCCTGTATTGCCTGTAAGCTGAGCACCTGGGTGGGTGCCCAGGAGTGATTCAGGTGCCGCTCAGCTGATTAGCCATGTGCCCACAGCTGGAAGCCTGTGTTTCTATTGGTGGGGCAGATCTGCACATGCTTCAGTGCACAGAACTAGATTTATTCTGCCATGGGGTGCAAAAAAATAGAGGGACCATTGCCTGCCAATGTGGATATTTTGCAACAGAGAAAGCTGGGGCTCTTCCGCTTTCCTTTTAAGCCTTCATCACTTCCACTTCAACTGAGTTGAATTTGGATGTGGAGTCCCACTGCCTTGCAAAGCTCTCTGGCCTTACTCATTCACTCACTCTGACATGAAGTCCTCTTGGGGCTCTGCCTTGTGCTGACCGAAGGCTGTTCTGAGTGTGCCGCTGCAGTGCCTGCCCTGACACCTCTTGTCCTAAGAGCACCTTCGAAAGCAGCAGTGCTCCCTTTGGGAAGTACTCACGTGCAGAATGACGTACTAGGGCAACTTACTGGGTTAGGTGCTAGTGTCAATGGAGTTATTTTCAATGTGTACCAGCCACTCTGAGATCACAATGCTAAGCGATGGACAGACGGATGGAAGGAGGGAGGGGCAGTACTGCCTTGAGTTCGGTGAGTGCAGGACGTGCCTGTCTTTGATGGGGGCAGGGGCTCTTGGACATTCTCAGTTCCATGTTGGGGTCTGATTGTAGCCATGTTAGGGGGCCTCAGCTGAGAGCAGAGCCTCTGGGTGCTAGCCACGGTGCTGACACACAGTGAATCCCTGCCCCAGCTGCTCGCCATGGAAACAGACAAGAGGAAGGCAGCAGGAGAACCACAGACACAGAGAGAGGAAGTGGTTTGCCTGAAGTCAGGGAAAGAATCCAGATCTTCTGGCTGTTCCAGGCCAGTGCATGTTTCAAATGGCACTCTCATGGAGCACTGTCCTCTCCCATTCCTGGTTGTGCCACTTCCCTTCCCATTACTAATCATAACACCTGAGCCATAACTAGTGGGGTGCTCATGGGGACGAGTAACATACATCTAGGTTCCTTCAATGTGATTTAGCAACAGGTCACCTGATGGACCAGCATGAGACGTTCCACAATTTGGGACCCCTTAATCAAGGTTAATGATACACAGCGCTGCTACATTTTCCAAGTGCACCGATCTACAAAGTACGAAGAATGCCTGGTGTTATCCTGATTCATAGAAATCTGCCTCTCGTCATTTACAAATGTGACACTGTAACGTTTCACCAATTAGCAGTCAGCTTGTTGATCACTATAAAAACAGTGGGTCAGACCAGTGTTTGGTTCCTGCAGTTCCATTGAAGTCAAGCTGTTGGGCCGAGGAACTAGCCCCATGTTTGCTCCAAATAGTTGCCCAGTTAGATTGCATTGTGGTCGCCCGTGAGTGTTTCCAGGAATGCTTGGGGGGAATGACAGTTCTCTCCTAGTATTTCGTTTCACAGCTGAAGAAGTTTGTTGTATAATCAAGCAGGGTATTTGTCATTCATTGTCATTATTTGTAGTTTGTTATTATCTTGTTTTCAATTATTTAAGTCTTCCACTGAGGGAGGAGAAATAATTCCCTTTGAGGTAAGTGATCAGTTACCCTCGTCATAACCAACAGCAAATTGTTGAAGTGAAAAGGCAATAAATAAATAAGTCAGCGGGTCCCATTCTCTTTCTCACATCTTCACAGAAACAGGAAGGACTTCTTAGCAAATCATTTTTTTTTTTAAACTACAATAATCTCACCAATTTGCCCAACTGGGGTTTGTAACAAATTCTTTCAGCTGTTTCCAAACACTTGTAGAAATGGAGAAATGAGTCAATTATTTTCTTTTCCTTTGCTCCATTTCTTACCATGTATTTTTCTGTAAGTGCTTTTGGGGTAGTTCTCCTGGCAGATGGGGGTAACCAGAAGCAGAGAAGGGTGATACACGCTTGTCTCTGCGCCAGTTACCTTTCCTCCAACTAGTTCTTTACTTCTTTCCCATAAAAGCAGCCACTAGTGATAAAATGTGAATGAATTCTCATTAACGTCAGTGAAATTACCCAGAGAGAACACGAGGAGCCAGTGCAAACGGTGCTTGGCAGCTGTGCCGGTCACAGTTACTTTACCCCACACCCTTGCCTGCCAGAGCTGGGAAGGAGTTCCTGCTGCCCGTAGTTAGGAAGAACAAAGTGCAAAGGAGGGCACTTCTACCTGGATGAATTGCGTGCAGGCAGTGTCCCCTCTGTTGGCATCTGGCCATCTTATGCATCTCAGTAGAGCTCTCGGGGCCATAACAGGTGAAAGCAACGGAAAATGAGAGAGTCCAAAAGACCCCACAAATTCCACATTGACTTTTTAACCCAGCAGTCATTTTCCTGCCCCTCTCTTTTTGTCTGGTTTGAGATTTTAGATGGTAAGAGCTGGAGGGCAGGGCTGTGCCTTTTTAGATGTGTGTTCAGTACGGTGAGTGTTACCAGAATTATGATGCTGATGTAACTTACTAATCCCAAATGCCTCTTCTATATTAGAGGTCTTAGGAGGTATTGCATCAGCCTGGTTGGAAAGCATCTCCTCAGTGATTGTATCCCAGCAAGGGGTAGAATTCCATTTTTAGGATAAATATTTGTGATTTTGTTTCTGTTTTTATGCTTTGCTTTTCCCTCATCTTTTCTGAATTTCATCTGGCCCAAATTTTGGATCTGTCCAAGTCATGGGCTTGAGTCTCCCTTTCCTGCACCTTATCTATCAATATAACTCCATTGACTTCACTGGAGTTTCTTCTGACTTAGACCAGAGTGGGTGAGATTAGAAGTGATCGCTGAGTTGCAAGAGTCATACACAAGGTTTTTTCTCTGGCAGCACACACCAGGCACTCTTTTTCCATGAGAACACCAGAAAAAAATTCACTGCCGGTCCTGCAGCAGCACAGGGACCAGGGCAGGAGCCCCCGCCGGTCCTGCAGCAGTGTGAGACCATGACATTAAAACTGAACACCATAACCCCTGTGAAGAATCATCAGACTTGAGTTCTGGCACCCTTTTTTCCAGGGAAAAAAGCACTAGTCATACAACTAGGTGAGCAAAATCTTTTTTGTAAATTTATTACTTATCAGAATCCAAGTCTGTCTGAATTCAAGCTCATCTGAATTTTGGTTTGACTGTTTTGTCATACTTCCCACAGGCGTTCTTTAGAGACTGCCCTCAGGTGTGATGTCAGTGACAGGCAAGATACCCTGAACAGCATGCGTCTTCTGCAGCTAACACCAGAAGTCGGAGACTCTCTGTGTGACTGCTCGCACATGTCATGTAAGAGAATCTCCACTGTGGGAAAACAGATACAAATAGAGGTGCTGAAAACCCAGGTTGAAATGACTAACAAAATTAACCCTAAGGGAAGACAAGGTTGAGGAAAAAAAATTAGTTTGAAGTAAAGCCAAACTTCCGGCTGCTTCAGAATCACCATACAGATGTCACACAGAGACAGAACCTCAGCAGCTGTAAAAGGGTAAACCTCCATTGGCTTCAGTCCGGTCCCACCCATGTACGCCAGCTGAAGGCCTAACATAAAGGGCCAAATTTTCCAAAGGCTGATAAAATTCCGTGGCACGTCTGGTGGTGCTAACGACCAGCTGGGGCTTTGTGTTTAGATATTTGCAACATTTCCTAGGAACAGGTACTTGGAAAGAGAGAATACACTGCTTTTGACATGTATGCGTTGTCAGGGACGCAAACGTATCATGGTAGCTAGGGCTGCTGCTCCCGTAAGAGCTTCCCTAGTGGCAGATTGTGGTGTTCTAGGGTGAGCGGTTAACTGTAACCCAAAGCTGATCTCCTTTGCCAAGGAAGAGACGGCCCCTGAGTCACCCTGCCTATTGTGAATTCTCACAATCACTTGGAATGAAGCCCTGCCTCGTTATCTCTGGTTCTGTGTTATAACCTTTTATTACAAAACCTTCAGAATTTCTTTGACTCATTTAGCCTGTTATCATCTTCCCCACAGTGCACTTGCATGATCCTCACATAGCAACCGCCTCGCATAATGCAACTTCTGTTTGGAGATTATTCATTCCCACCCCCCACCCCCCATTGTTACTTTGCCAAGTTCTTCTAATTCTGAGAAACTGCATTTAAAAGCGCAGTGTCTCCAGTACAAGGATGTTCTTAAAAGGCAGCTGGAAGTGAATCAACTTGACAAGTGTATTCACGAGAGTCAAATTGGAGTGGCTGTGAAAAAGCAAAACAAAAAGAACCTTCCAAAGTCCTACTGATTTTATACCATTTTCTGGACTGTGTCATTGCCTACATTAGCAAAGCATCCAGGAGAAGTGTGCGCAAAGGGGGCAGGTCAGGATAAGATCGCCTGAGGAGTAGATTTTTATATGCAGTTTACTCCATATGCTGGTTGCTTGCCAAGCGAGATGGAAGAAAAGGGTTGTATTGTTGGGCCACATGTGTTTTATCAGAGTGGCCTTATGAGGGACTGGATTCTGCCCACTCTGTTCCTGTTGAATCATTGCCCTGCTGCTGCACATTGTAAGTCTTCTTCTATTTAAAATGTGCAGAGGGCACCATGTTTTAAGTTGTTTCCCTTGCCCATAGCTTGGGAGGAGGCCACCAAAAATATTGGTTTGTCAGAAAATATTGGTATGGTTTTAATGCCTCTGTGGGCATGAGTTCTGTCCCCATGAGTCTTACTTCCTTCTGCTCAATCATGTGTCCATTCTGATTAAGAGTGGAGGCACTGCCTGCCCAGGGGGACATAGAATGGGTGCATTAAATATTAACCACGTAAAATATTACAGTATTCTGCAGTATCTGTCTGATATGGCATGCATAGGATTGCTTGTGAAGCAACGTGCTAGACATGGACATGCGTGGCAAGAGCAGGCCCAGACTAAACATCTTGAGATTAATAGTATTTGTCACTTTTGCTCAGGGAGATTCATATCAATTACATAAAGCTCATGGTAGAGAAGAGCACATATTGGGTTGTTAGAAAGTTCTTGCTTGTATCTTCTGTTGGTGTTTTCCCTTCTGAAAGATGAAGGCAAAGAGACAGAAGTAGATCGGCGACTTTCTCCAGTGTATGGAAGTTCAGAGGTTGGGGACTAGACTTTTTCTGACGACTGGCTGTGGAAAGGACAACTGGGTTAATGGTGCCCTTGCTCAATTACTGATCCCCTTTGGGGGAAAATGAGCTGCTGATGGCAATTTCAGAAGGGCTGTGATTTACCTCTTGCTGTAACATTACCTGGGAGATTTGCTAGTGACAGCTGCAGAACTGGTGAGTCGTGGAGTGGAGGAAGAGAAGGTGGCAAAGAAATAATGACTAACTTCAGAAGGATGCTCTAGGAAAGAAAGTGGAAAGTAGGGAGCTGGAGTATGGTGAAACACAGGTGCTACACCCAGCAGTGGCTGTATTTTCTGCCTGTGCCTGATAAACCCTAGAAAAAACTGCAAACTGGGAAATCCTTCTGTGTGATTTTACCAGGGTCATCTGGCCAACTACCAGGCACAACACAGAATCTGTTTAGTCTATAACCTGACCTATATCTCCAGAATGAGACAAAGGTAGGGTGAGGCTGGAGGGGGACTGCGGGGTGTTCAATGGAGTTTGGCCTCTCGTCCCTTCAGGGACAACTGCTTCTGACTGTCCTAGTGCCCCCCTCATTGAAATTCCATGATAACTGAGTGTCTACAGTGACGGAGGCAAGCAGAAGCACCTCACATTAGGGCCGTGGTGGACATCGCAGACATAGGCCATTCGGCTGAGGCACCCCGAGGCAGAGAGTCCCCAGTGAAACTCAGCTAGGGGTGGGACCTCACCATGATTTCATCCCTTAGCCGTTTTCTGGGTAAACACCTATGCCACTTCTAGCATTCTCACAGGGCTGAAACCAGGGTTGTGCTGGTTACTGGTTCTCTCTAGGTTCCCATGTCTAAATGCACGTGTCAGGGGCTATCATGGCTATCTCATGTTTATGCATATGTGGTCCAAGGCTAATGCAGGGATGGGAACTTGGCTGCACCGCAGGAATGGAAGTTCCCATTCGTGCTCTCTGAGGCCTGCTGGCTGTTCTTTAGAGCCTTTAAGCCTGTACACAGGTCTTTGGCCTGTCACATGACACCCCAAAGTCCCTGTCAAGGCCTGACTCAGAAGTTCTGAGCACCCAGTAACTCGCCCTGGAATATCAGGCTAGAAATTTAGAAATCGTGGTCTAGACTTCCTCAAGGACTGATGTGTTACATTTGGCAATATAGCTGTGTATATATCCAACATGATCTTTGAGTGTGAGAGAGACAGAAGAGAGGGAGGGAATCTTATAGCTATTTCAGGCACGTTTTCAGATAAGAAGGCCCTTCATGTCCATCTTAATTTTATTTATTTTACAATAATTAAACAAGTGGATTTATTTTGGGAATAGCCAAATCTTTCCTTTTCCTTTTAAAGAATTTGTCTTGCCTTCACTTTTAGTTCTGCCGCGTCTTCTAATCCTTGAACTATCAGCCATGCTGGCCAACTTAGCATAAGAAATTACATTAATTCTCATGCTCAGACTCAAAATGTAAATTCCTTTATTAATAATTGAAGCAGATTTATTTATGCACTTTGATATTTTTCAGGTTCAGGGAAGCAATTAGGTTTTGCTCAAATTGCTGCTCAACAGACACTGTCATTAAACCCTGTCTCTCCCTCCCTACCCCTCCCCGCTCTTCTGCCTCAACCAGCTAAGTAGATAAAAGATTGGCATCTGGTCGACCAGAGGGCCTTGCAGACAAACATGTTAGGAAGTTAATGTGGGGTAGATAATTTGTTCCATGCTAGCTTCTATTTGGATCATGCTTCTAACTAGAAAAGATATGGACTTTCCTTCCAACCTTTGCAAGTTGTCACTGTGGAGGGAATTCCTGCAGGAAGCACAATTAGCTCGGGCATCTGACAGCCACCTGAGACAGTGTGTGTGGCATTTTGAACAGCAAGGGGTGAGGCTGTGGAGGAAGCAAAGGAGTGCGGCAGATTTTGGAATTCTTTTAAGTCTCCTTTGAAGTGAATGTAATGGCGTTGGTTTGGTATTGGACATGGAGGCAGGTAGCAGATGGCTTGTCTATGCTTACCTGAGGGTTGGCACTCCTCAGGTAGATCTTCTGGGGTTCGATTTAGTGGGTCTAGTAAGGACCTGCTAAATGGAATGCGCAGAGTGCCCCTCCCAACCCCAGGACTCCTCACAGTCACGAGGAGTAAGGGAAGTCAATGGCAGAGTTTCTCTCATTGAATTCCCACTGTTGAGACTGTGCAGAAAATCGCTGTGAGGTACATCAGCTCCAGCTACGCAATTCACATAGCAGGACTTGCGTACCTGACATCGACTGCTTTCACCCCAGTGTAGACCTGGCCAGAGACAGCCCGGAGGTTCTAATAAACAGCCCATCAATGATGCTTATGAAGGCTGTCACTCTGCAGGTGCTGCTTTGTAATCCAGGCCACTCTTCTTACCTCTGCAGTCCTGTCCTTGTGAGGCTGAAATGCTGGGAATATGCACCTCAGACATAGTTTTCCCAAGAAAAAAGCAGTCAAGTAGCTATTTAAAGAGTAACAAAATAATTTATTAGGTGATGAGCTTTCATGGGACAGACCCGCTTCTTCAGCCCATAGCCAGACCAGAACAGCTCAATATTTAAGGCACAAAGAACCAAAAGTAGTAATCAAGGTTGACAAATCAGAAAAAAAAAATTATCAAGGTGAGCAAATCAGAGAGTAGAGGGGCGGGGGGGGGGGGGAAGTCAAGAATTAGATTAAGCCAAGTATGCAAAAAAGCCCCTTGATGATTTTTTTTTCTGATTTGTCAACCTTGATTATTATTTTTGGTTCTCTGTGCCTTAAATATTGAGTCTGTTCTGGTCTGGCTATGGTCTGAAGAAGTGGGTCTGTCCCACAAAAGCTTATCACCCAATAAATTATTTTGTTAGTCTTTAAAGTGCTACTTGACTGCTTTTTTGTTTCGATAGCATATAGACTAGCAAGGCTCCCTCTCTATTACTTTTCCCAAGAAGTGGGAAGTAACAGAGGGGAACCCACAAAGCCACATGCAGTGAGGACAGTTACAAACCAAATGGCACCTTGTGCCATAGTATGGATTACTGAAATACTGTATCACAGGCAGTTCTTGGGGGTGTGTGGAAGATGAGTTTTTTCCACAATCTCTTGGCTTTCTGGTTCTTTGAGAAGATACTTTCAAGTCATATGGGGCCATGCTGTGCTTTTGATCATGACGACGGCATCGTCAGACAAATAACCCCTCCTCCCTGCCCCATTTGTATGGCCTGCTCTTATAACTGGGGAGCAAAGTGAAAGTTACAAAAAATCTGTCTGGCAAAGTGCTTCATAAAATAGCCCCAATTCTTTTTTTTTTGGGTAAACTTCAATAGTGGCATATGGTCAGAAGTCATTAAAGTAACTAAATTCACAGTGCCGGCAGCAGTAGCTCCAAGTCAGAAGAAGTCACTGGCACAAAATTAAGATTGTGGCTTCCAACATCCTGCTCAGTGTAATAACTTCCTTTGGGATGAGCACATCAGCACCCGCAAACAAAGAAGTCACCTGAAATCACCCTAATGAGAGCTGGGCGTGAAGAGACAAACCACAGGCGGGAAAGTTCAAAAGGCGATGAGATGAAGATTGCAAGATGGCACATAAGCAAGAGGAACCTGCAGCTTTACAAGATGACACACTCTTGCTTCTTGGAGCACAAGCCAAATCTGTCAGTTCACACAGCATGCTTGGAAGCCAAGCGTCAGGCCCAGAATAGCAGCAGTGTGAGTGTTGAATCATCTCTTCAATTTATTTTAAACTCTGAAAACAGACATGTGGCTGTTCACGTGATTATCGTACGGGATGTACTGGGATGTCTTGTGTTTCTCGAAATTTGTATTGGTGTTGGGCTGGTGCTCTCCCCCTCTCTTCACTGCACCCTGATCAGTTTGATCTTCCCCTACAATAGCTTCCAAAAGGGCAAGTACACTAGGAAATTTTGTACGTTCTCCAGCCCAACATAACTACGCTGATATAACCTGTGATGCTGGCTCTGAAGTGTAGACAGGCCATGTATGTCTTCACCTAGCCCACTGTTGCTACATGTATGTCTACACTTATTGGGAGATCGACCCAATCAGGTTCAATCTTCTGGGGTTGGATTTTGTGCGCCTAGTGGGGATGCATGAAATCTAATGATCAGGGCTCAGCAGTTGACCCCTGTACTTCTCATTATCACGAACAGTAAGGGAGGTCGATGGAGAGTTTCTTCTGTTGACTCCCCTCTGTGAGCATGGCCAGATAAGTCGATCCTAGATACAACAATTGCGTAGCTGGAATTGATGTTCCTGGAATGGCGGATCTAGGATTGACTTTCAGGCCTAGTAAACCTGGCCTCAGAATCCAGCGCCCTACTGATAGAAAACTTTAGAGCATTGCCTTAGTGTTGAAAAGCAACTTGCTGCTTAGGTACAGTGGTCCTAGCAAAAGAGCTTTCACTTCCTACCTCATTGGCACTTCAGCGACCACAGTGTCATGCTGCAGACAGAGGCTGTGAGAGCTCAGGCTTTTAGCTAACAGCTGGGGATCATTTGCTGGGAGCTGGAGCCTCTCTAAACACCCTGGAAATTGCAACATTCACAACTTCTCTGCATGTGTGATGATTTTTTTTTCCTTGACACTTGTGCTGATGTCATGCTTGACTGAAACTCGGCAGAGGGGGAATCCAGGTCAGGAAACAAAGGCACCTCTTCATTTCTGGAAGGGAATGAAAGAACTGGAGTAGGCAGTGCACAAGGCTTTCACTATCACCTCTGTGCCTGATGTGTGGCTGCTCTGCAGCAGGCCTGGCACACTGCTGAGAAGTGAGCCATCCAGGCAGTGGCGGGGAGGGCGGAGAAGTAGAGGAGACGCCCTGGAGAGAGGTAAAAGTGAGCAGGCTGCTTGTCTTCAGCAGGTGCAAAGCTAACACCTCTGGCCTGCCCAAGGGAAGCAACATAGAGTCACTGTCACTGTCTTCCAGCTGCTTTTGCCATGCTGTCCCCTGGCTCGTGCACCCTGGTCTGGGGGCTGGTGGCAGAGGAGAGGGCTCGCCTGTCATTCTGCTCTTTCTTGCTGACTTTAGAGAAAGTGAAAGTGTTTTTAAATGGGGTGAAATTTGGACTTTTAGTGGCTGCACTCCTGTGGGGAATGAAGAGGGCTCTTCACCTGTTGAAGTGTGATGTCACTTCATTTTCTAAATGAGTCTCTGACATGGGGAGACTGTGGCATGGTCTGTTGTGCCAGGAAGGGCTCCCTCTAATTTTATTTTTCCATCCAGGGCAGAATGCATTTTGTTATGTGCCCCGAGGCATTTGGGGATGTGCACCACCAGGGGATATGCTGCCAGCTGTGGGTGCTTTGCAAATCAGCCCAGTGTTCAGCTTACAGGGAACCCTGGTGCCAGGGAATGATGCTATACCCAGTGCTTTTGCTTTCTCGTTTGTCTCTGGCTGCCTCTTTTGGGCAAGCACAGGAAAGCTGGCAGTTGGGTCAATACCACACCCTGGTAAGGAAGATGTTGCAATTAACAAATGTCAGTGTTTTCAGCTCTTACGGCAAGTATAGGCATTCCAGGGAAAACCAGAAATAGCCAAGTTTACTGCGGCTTTTTCTTCAGTTAAATTGCCACAGTCTCCTGTATCACACGGAATATCAGCAGCACATAGAGGATCATGTATAGTCAGTCAGAAACCTGTACTAAAGGAAGTAATTTCCCTGAATAAGTTTTTTTTTTTCTTTCTGTCTCATGAGACAATTACAGCTTGTGGGTCTCCATCCCCTTTGTCCTTCTGGATCTGGTAAGCTCCACTATATTTAGATTTACCAATAGTTGCTTTGCCACTGTTTGTTGCTGTATGAAACGTCCCCACTTCTTTTATATATATGGGTCACGAGCAAATGTGTTCCTAATCAGGAAGCCTTAATGAGCATATCTCCAAGACCAGTTTGTTCACTGCATAATTTCAATTATGTTTCTGATTAATTGCCCAACTGCAGGATCTTAAACAATGGGCCAAATCTATTAAAAAGCAGCATAATTTGTAGAGAAAAAGGCTCAAGAATGTGATTTTTGCAGGAGATAACATCTCTGCAAAACGATTCCTGGTGGGGGGAAGGGACTCTCAGGAAACTGCTCGCGAGCGGTTTTCCCTGCTGCTCCTATTGGCTAGAATTGCAGCTCATGGGAGCAGCAGAGGGCAGTGCATAGTAGCTGCAGGATGTGCAGCGCCAGGTAAGCGCGTCCCAGCCCCCTCCCTCCCAGACCCTGCACCACTATCTCTATCCAGCGCCCCTGCAGCTCCCTCCCACACATTGAACCCCTCCTTTTGGCTCCACCCCAGAGCCTGGGGGGGCCCACAAATCTACTAGCCCCAGGATCCCAGAAGAGCTCATCTGGCCTGTGGAAGTGTTGAACCTCAGTCCTCTCCCCCACCCTCTATGGGTCTGGAACGCTAGAGGTGTTGAGGTGCCTCAGTCAGGGGCCACATCAGAGAGGACTGGGGGATGGGGAGGGGAGTCACTTTTTGGCTTCTCACCTCTCTGTGGCTCCTGACTGATTTTGCTCGGCTCCGTGACCCAGGACCCAGAAGAACGTCCCCCAGCCCCGCCACAAACAGACAATGTTGAACCCTTTTGTTTTAAGCGTACGTTAATATTTTGCTGTATTTAAAAGGAAGTTTGGGAAAGGAAGATGATATGCACAATAAGATCGAAACATACGCTGCCTTATGGCACAGCTGCACATGTACGGGTTTGTTCTCCAGTAGCCTCATCAGGCTGGGGAATGCCTGGGCCACAGTCTGGACCTGCGCTGTGGCTTGCCCAGGGCTCCCCTCCCCAGCATCTGGCCTGCAGTGGGGTGGGGGTGGGGGAAGTGTGGAGCCCTGAGCTTCATGGGCCTGATCCAGGCAAGCCAGTGACAGCTGTGGCCCATGGGCCCTGCCTGGCAAAGCCAGGAAGCAGCTCTGCTAGTGCCTGGGTCTCTGCTGTTGCTGCTTCCGCTCCTTCTCCCCTGGCTGGAGGAATGGCAGAAAAGCCTCTCCAGGCCACTTTTCTTCCTGCCGCCCTTCCCCTAGCCGGGGGAGAGGAAGGCAGCAGGATGCTGAAGTAAATGTCCCACCATTGTCCAGCCTGCTCCTGCCCCTCCTCCCGCCTAGGCCACCCCCGCTTCCTCCTGCGTTCCCTCCCACTCAGACACCAGACCCCACAAGCCTACTCTGCTCCTGCGCCCCCTGCCACTCAGGGCTCAGCCGCTCCCGCACCCTCCTTCCCAGCCAGACCCCAAACACACACCCACAGCCTGTTCCTGCTCCCCGCACCCCACCCAGACCCCCCACCTGCTCCCCAGCAGCCCCCTCCCACACACTGAACCGTGAACATGTGAGGGGAGTGAGGTGTGTCAGCCAGGGGCCACAGCAGTGAGAGGTTTGTGGGGGTTTTTTTGCTTTTCACTTTTTTGTGCCCCCCGACTGATCTTTCTGCAGGTCAGTGGCCCCCGACCCAAATAGATTCCCCACCCCTGTTACTATTAATAATTTAGTAGGTAAGGTTTTTAGAGCTGTGCAAGTCCATTTTGTCATGACGGGCAGTTGGCTGGTGGTCTGCAGCAAGGTTTGTGCTGAGTGGGGTGGGCTGCAGGCCAAAACATTTGAGAACTGCTGCTTTGGACACAAGAGTGAAGACGTGTCTGTCCACGGGAAATGTTTGCACACACTGATTCTGCAGTGGTTACGCAGAGTACCGGCCCCAACTCAGCAGGGTGTCTAGGTGTAAACGTGTGTATGGATTTCACTGGGATTACTCACATGGTTAAAGTTATGCATGTCCTTAAGTACTCTGCTCAGCTGAGATCTCTATGAGCATCACTAGGAGGGTTCCTGGCACGAACGCTACAGGCATTTGGGACTTTCTTCAGTCTCTCTTCTGAGTTTCGCTCTGAGAGTCTCTTTTTCTTAGATCGCTTTAGGCCTGGACATCCGCACCAAGCAAAAACACTGGGCATTGTTGATCCAGTTCCAACGGGCAGCACTACGTGTTGGTATGACCTTGTCCTAGCTCGGCATCTACTGAGGCTATCGGGGTTGTAGGTGTGCTAGGAGTGAGAGACAACCCTGAAGACACTGGATGAATCTAGACTAGCAGCGACACAACAAAATGATGACCAGTGCCTTGACACACATCTGAGGCTGGCACAAAAACACCCAGCTGCATTGGGTGAAATGCGGGGGGGAACCCTCCTTATTTTAGAAAAATGGGTTTCCTCATTTATTGGTTTTTCTTTCTCACAGGTGGATAAACGGAGGTAAGAGCTGTGGAGCCTGCCTGAAAAAATATAACTACCAGGGAAATGTGGGGAAGGACATTGATTTATGATCAAACAGAAAACAGCGAAGCAGAAGAAAAAGAATATTTAAGACTTAAAACCAGGGAAATCTCGTCTCTTCCTGTGAAGGTGTTGCCTTGGAATCTTTCATGTAATCCTTACATGGAATTAAGAATGAGGGGGAAATCACAGTGGGACTACAGTGATCCTTGTAGCCCTCTATTAACATTAATACAGGCATTGATCTGTACAATTTATTAATAGCCTGGCACCACAAGAAGAGCTGCTATGATAAACAGCTCAGGCCCTAATTTGACCAGTGGCTGGTTTAGCAGGGTCCTTAGCCTTATCATCTTCTCAGACTCCCAGTGATTTTATAATTGGTCTGACTTGTTTCTATTCCAGCCCTGTAGAACCAATTAGCAATAGCTTTTTTTGACCTATGGTGTCTATGGTGTGAGGAAAACTAAAGACTTAAAATGAAAAGCCAAGAGCAAAGACCTAAATCTTTTTGGCTCCCTGATGAATAACCCTGTCAGGCCTATCACAGGCACTAAACAGGAATGCTGGTTGCAGCTGAATTTTTTATACTTTCTATTAATCTTTAATGATAGCTTGGTCACCTAGTCTCTTTTATCTTGTCAGATAAATGTATAGTTAACAGGATAATGAGATTTCTAAAGCTCTGTTCTAGCTTACAGCCAGCCAGTGCATGAGATGCCCTCTGACCCCTGTCAGAGAGCAACGCTGGGGTGATGGTAATTGGTAGATGTGCTATGAATGTATTGGGAGCTGATGGATGGTTTAAACTTTGATTTGAGGTCAGAAGGTCCCTCAGCTCTGGAAGGCAACTGTGGTTTTATTACTTGCAGCATCTGATGGGGTTGTAATTAGATTTTGCTATTGCTTTATTAATAAGTAATTGTTTCTACTATTGCTTTAGGTTAGCAGATCTATTCCACTGATAATTTAGGGCATGGATATGGCTTTATTTATTAATAAATGGGGAATGTATGTTTTTGCCTGCAGCAAAGAACAGCGCAGAATTCTGCCTTGCCAACTCTACTGGAATGATGACTTGTTCTTTAGTAATGCAATAATTAGCCTAAGTGTTAGATCTTTGCTGCTGCTCTGAAAGTGTGTATTACACACATCCACCAGATTGTCTGTATGTGCATATTTGCGTATAATATATACAATATGATATATATTGTGTAAGCAAGATCAGTGCTTTTTTTTCTAAAAAAAAAAAAAAAAAAAACCCAAAAAACAAAAAAGAGGAGCCACCAGTCAGCAGGCTCCTGAAACCCCTGTCCCAGCCAGTTCCACAGCTGGGGCTACAGAGGTGCTGGTACTCAGTACTAGCAAGTAGTGGCACAAAAAAAGCACTGAGCAAGAGTGTATTAAACAGAACAGGGTTTCCAAAGACATGGCCTACGTCTACCCTATAGTGATCTTTCGAAAGAAGCTCTTCCGGCAGATCCCTTCCAAGAGAGCTTTCGAAAGAGCATGCACACATGCAAAGCAAAGGCTCAAAAGGGGGATCTGCTCTTTTGAAAGAGAGCATCCACACAGCCCCTGCTCTTTTGAAAGAACAGGCCAGGGATCAAAAAATCAGGTGCCACGAGGACTGCTCTTTCGGAACAAAGGGCCGACGGATGACCTGCTCTCTTTCGAAAGAAGGTACTCTCCCTGATCTGGGTGGGGAAAAAGTGCTGTCGGAAGAGGTGCCACATTCGTTGGATTGATTTTTGAGCGAATGCTTTTTGTGTGGAGACGCTCGGCCAGGTATTTCAAAACAGCCCCTTCTTTCGAAAAATATTTCAGGAGAACTTGTCAGTGTAGACATGGCCATAGATTTTAAAAGACCTTAACTCGTCTTGCATGAAATGGCTGCAATTGCTCTATCCTAAGTTTTATGTTCCTTTAACATTCAAACAGAAGCTCAGAAAAAGAACCTTGCCTCAGCACCAGAATAAGATCCCTAATTTCAGCAGCGAAGCTGTGCGTCAGGTGGGCGAGACAAAACAAAACAAACAAACAAAAAAATGTCTTATTAACCAAACTGCACATTAGTGCTTCAGAATGTGACTGTGAGTGACAGTTTCAGAAGGAGACGCTAAACACTGGTATGTGTCGAAGAACAAGAGAAAGATATTCATGTCAGCTGAGGAAAAGAAAACTGTAACCGAGCCTTCAAGGCTCACAACTGAGAACACTAAAATAGGACTGAGAAAGGGCAAATACATGCCAAAATGGTGGTGGTGGTTCTCCTCAGAAGCTGTACCAAACCAGGCACATGTTTAACTTCTGTCTCACCAGGCTGGCTGACAAGCAGTCATAAAAACAGTTTCTTGCAACATTCCGGTCTTTGTAAGACCACAAAAACGCTGGTTTCAGAGATGAGTGGTTCTTTTCAACCAATCTCATCAAATAAAAGGTGGTTCTGATCCCAAAGGACCAGCCACACACCCAGGTCAATAAATAACTTAGACTGTGCCCCAAAAATCATGCTGTTGCCATTCCCTTAGTAGCAAAAATGTACAGGGTTTTTTTTATAAAAGGAAGAAAGAAAGGTGAGAGTTAAAATTGGTCAAAGGAGTCAAAGACATATAATACTTGCAGAGTTCAGGTCTGAGCTGGCTTAAGGCAAGTCTCTGGTTGCTTCCAAATCACCGGAAGGACCTTAGTCCCTTTGTTAGAATGCTCCCATTAGTACAAAGCTATAGTCCAGAGTCGTGAGCAGTAAAGAAAATGGAGCAGGAAAAAGGCAAAATGCAGGTGTTTCCGGGACCTTTTATATCCTCTAATTCTGCGTAGTCACGGAAGTGGCCATTGCCTGCATTGCTGTTGGAATGTTCCCAAGACAATCAATTCAGTGGAGATGGGCATCTCCCATAGTCCGTTGTGATGGGCCATGCAACTTGTTCAGTCTCTTCACACCATGCTGCCTGAATACATCATGGGTCTTTCCACAGGAGCCAGTCGTTTGAAATACAGGTGCCAAGTTAATATTCATAACTTCAAGTGTGAAACTGATGTATGCATGCAAATTGCATAATCATATTCAGCAAATCAAAGCCTTTACATAGACATCTTACAAGCCACATATTGTACAAGGTTTGTTGCAAACGTACAACAGTGATCAACAGGGTCATATTTTAATCGAGTAATGTTGCCAAAGCCCACTGGAAATAATACAACACATGCACAATAAGGCCGTGTCTACACATGCCCTCCCTTTTGGAAGGGTCATGTTAATAAGGCACTTTGGAACAGGTTAATGAGGTGCTGACATGCATATTCCACACCTCATTAGCATAGTGACGGTCAGTTGCACTTCTAAGTGCTGCTTTCAAAATGCAGACTGGCTGTATAGTCGCGGGTGCTTCGAAATAAACCCCACACTTTGAAATTGCCTTATTCCCAATTCATTTTTGGGGGGAGGCAATTTCAAAGTCGGGTTTCTTTTGAAGTACCCGCATCCATGCAGCCAATCTGCGTTTAGAAGTGTGATTGACCGGCATTATGCTAATGAGGCACTGAATATGCACGTTAGCGCCTCATTACCCTTTTTCAAAGTCTCTTAAGCAAGCTACAGCAGCAGAGCTCTGTAAGGCACTCAGGGGTAGCGGGCAGGCAACGGCACGACCCCTTGCTCGCCTGGAGCGTTCCCCAGCATGTGGCGGAACTGTAAAAGCTACAGGGAGATTTTCAGCACCACTGGGGCAGTTATGGACTCAAATGCCCCTTCTGGCTTGCCCATCTTCCCCTTCAAGAAGCCTTGCAGAGAACTAGAGAGCAAGATGCAGCTAGCTAACCTCTGAGCTGCCTGCATTACAAATCACGCATTGCACTCACAGGCATTATGAAGCTATCGAGGGGGCCAGCGGAGGGCAACCAAAATGATTAGGGGGCTGGAGCACATGAGCTACGAGGAGAGGCTGAGGGATTTGGGCTCATTTAGTTTGCAGAAGAGGAGAGCGAGGGGTGATTTGGTAGCAGCCTTCAACTTCCTGACGGGGGGTTCTAAAGGGGATAGAGCCAGGCTGTTCTCAGAGAGGCAGAACAAGGAGCAATGGTTACAGTGGGGGAGGCCTAGGTTGGATATTAGGAAAAAATTTTTCACCAGGAGGGCAGTGAAGCACTGGAATGTGTTAGCTAGAGAGGTAGTGGAATCTCCATCCCTAGAGGATTTTATGTCCTGGCTTGACAAAGCCCTGGCTGGAATGATTTCGTTGAGGTTGATCCTGCTTTGGGCAGGGGGCTGGATTGGATGACTACCTGAGGTCTCTTCCAGCCCTAGTAGTCTATGATTCTATGACAAGATGTCCAGTGAAGTTGGCGCTCCCTGACGACGAACACAGCATGTACGACAGAAGAACAGACATCACTAAGACCGGAAGAAAGTGCATGAGATTTTAGTAGCTGCACATGTTAAGAGTGCAAAATCCAAGAGATATAGTGATGTATAGATTAAAAAAAAAAAGTGTGGTGCTTATATCATGACTGCTGCTCCCAGCACTGCTAGTGAGGAGGTCATGGAGACTTTTTGGGTTGTCTCTGGAGTTCTTATCCCACATCTGTGCTGCTGGTTTCCCATTTCCCGAGGCCATTCCTTACCTTGCTTATTTCCCTTTGGCATTTTTGCATTGGAGAGCTTTTTCTTTGCAGCCTCCTGGTCTGCCACCTGAGCTATTAGAGCAAATGTTGGAGGTTGGCTTTGAAAGAAGTAGAGAAAAGCACTGGGAAGTGTTTCTGGATGCCGTTGGAATGTCCTGTCCCATGTCCTTTCAGCACCACAGGGAAAAGCTTGGTCCTCAGGCTAACAGCCAGGAGCTTTCCAAGCTGGCAATCTTATAAGCAGCTGCTGGGCTCCAAAGAGAGAAGCAAACCTTGGCAAAAGCTGTAGGAGCAGTCGTAAGAAGCTAAAAGTCCGGCTTGGTTTTCTGAGTGCCTGCAGGCCCATAGATTTCCATGACAATTGGACCCAAAGGAACAAGTTGTCTGCACATGCCAGCAGAACTGGCGTAACCCTGAGTTTGGTGCCAATCTGGCCTTTTGTTATTTGCAACTCAAAGGAAGCGCCTTGCATTAATTATGTGACTGTAGAGCCGGCACTGGTCTGTCATTTTTTTAAGGCTCTGTTTTTCATAAAGTGGTCCTAAAATGACAGCAAAAGCAGCTGCTTAAGCAATTGTGCCAATTAATGGGTCTCTGAAATTAAAACGCCTACACAGTCTAGATGAGATTTCTCCAGGAGGGAATTCAGCAATTGTCTTCATGATAATCAGGCTTGACTTGTCTTAGCACACATTAATAAAAAAGCAAATGCATTCAAAGAGATGCCCTTTAGTAGAGAATATCCACAATATCGTAATGAGTCTTGGCAAAAAAAAAAAAAACCCCGAAGAAGATAGCAAGCGATGGCTGTGCATGCTCAAAACAATTTTCTGATATTAGGGAGACTTGGAATTCATGTCATGGAGTTGCTATCTTCTCCAGATCCAGCTCCTGAATAGAAATCTACATTTTCTATTAAGGATGAGGCGTTGCATAAGTTAAACGCCAAGGTCAATATGGACTTTGAACTAAATCCATGTGTGACTAAAACTGCAGCCTTTGCATGCTGGGGCTTCTCAAATTCTGTGCCCACACCCACCGTCTAATGAGGTCTTGAAGACAAAGCAGGGGGCTCCCCAGAGAGCCCTGTGGCTAGAAGAGGCAACACAAAATGTCAAACTCATTATTTTCTCTTCCCTTCCTGCTCTTGCACGGGGCTGAAATTTCTGCTTTGTGACTGGAGATTTCAGGCCATCCTGCCTTTGGTAGCCAAAGCCTTTTATAATTCGGGGAGGAGCAGTGTTGGTGGAATAAGCTTCTCTTCACGCCTGCAGTCAATTAACAGCAATGGGGGAGCGGGGGAGCTCACTGGGTTTTTTTATAGCTCTTCTCACGCTCCGAGAAACGTGGCTTTCCCTGCAAGATTACACGCCAGTATGGATCCTGTGCCCCAAGGCCTGGGAGTGCGTGACGCACAGGGTGTGTGAATTGCTACCGTGGGTATTCCGAGTTTCCTGTTCCATCCATTTTATCCCATTCATGGCTGCAGGAGGTGGTTGTGAGGAAACTCCTTTGTGAAGGTGGCTGCTGTGCTCTCTTGCGGCAATAACAATTTAGGCGTTGTCAGCAGTGTGGCCCTGCTCAGCTTTCCAGTGAAGAAAGGAGAGCTCAGCAACAGCCAGTTTAATAGCACAGTTTAACTGATCTCCCGCTGCCAGCTGGATGGCTTTGTGCGTGTCTAATGGGTGGGTGTAGAAGGCACCCAATTTGGTCCTGTTGCTCCTGAAATCCCCTGCCTCATCCCTGGTCTCCAGAGGGACGCGGTGCTGATCCTGGCTACCAGCACACCGGAGCAGTGATTCGTAACAGAGACGTAGCCACGCTAGTCTATACACTATCGAAACAAAAAAGCAGCCCAGTAGCACTTTAAAAACTAACAAAATAATTTATTTGGTGATGAACTTTCGTGGGACAGACCCACTTCTTCAGACCAGAGCCAGACCAGATCGGAGCAGTGATTATTTTCAATGTGGTTTATATAAAAGGAAGCATTGGCAAGAGGCTGTCACAGTGGGCCAGGAAATCAGCTCAGGCTCCAGGGGTGCAGTAGAATAAAATTCGGAGCCGTGCGGTTACTGGACCCTTTGGGATCACTGCGGGAGTGCTGGGCAACCAGCTCCAGAGCCCCTCGCTATATGCTCCAGCCGGCTCTGAGGCCAACAGGACGGGGGCACTGCTGAGGGCTCACTGACCCCCCACCGCCTTCTACCTGAGGCCATGCCCTCCGCATTGCCCATGGGCCTGGTAATCCAGTTGACCCCCGGTCTATTCCTTCACTGGGCCAATGTATTCCTAGGACCTCTATTCGCACTTTGGGGGGCTAGTTTGGGGATCCTGGGTGGAGCCCTCCCCCTCTGCTCCAGCGCTGGATTTTTTTCCCTTCTCCTCAAGGCTGAAATGGCTCTTAGACGTGCTGATGTCCCGCTCACCAGTCCTGGGCTCGAGAGACGCAGGCTGTGCCGACGGCTCTTGCAGCAGGGCCCTGGGAGGATACTTTTATTTTATGTATTGATTTTCAGCTTGCTGACAACAGCCTTTTGCTTCATCTGTGGAATCAGCTTCCCTCACTGTCTCTGCCGGCCCCTTATTGCTAGTCAGGTGTTCCCGCCGGGTGACTTGCCAGCATTGCCATGACAAACTCCCTGTGCAAAGGGCTCTTCAGCTCAACTGCAGCAAACTTTCAGGAGCAAGTGCTTTCCATTTCATTTGGGTCTTCCACCCTGTGTTTTCAGCAGCAGGCGAAAGAACAGAGACAGGTGTGTTTCAGGCTGGCGGGGATGACGGCAGCGCTCCTGCTCTTCATTTAAAACAGCTCGTCGCTAACAAAATAGCTCATTGTTAAAAGTGGCAGTTTCAAGGCCATCGTCTGTGATGTACGTGATCAGTTCAGGGGCTGTTTTTGAAAGGCAGCGGGCGTCTAGCATGGGTAGCAAAGCAACAGATGCGTGGGGGAAGGCCGACTGTCTTCACACAGATTTTTTCCTTTTCTTTTCTCGCCAGGCTTTGTAACACTGAATTGTTTCAATGAAAGTGCCCGTGGATTTGTCACGGATCTGTTGACAGCCACCTGAGTTTGAAGAGTTTGGGGCGCTTCCCCGTCCCGCTCTTTGGTTTGAAAAAATGGAATGGAAACCGCACAGGGCAGGTGGTGTGGAGAGAGGAGATGAAACTGGTGAAAGAAGGAAAGGAGCTAAAGAAGCCAAGGTATCTCCAGCGGAGGCCGGCGTGTGTTGGTGAGGCACATCTGCTGGGTGGGAAAGCGCCCGGGGCATTGCCACACAAGGGATGTGTCAGAATTTCCATCCAGTGGGAAATTCAGTTGGGACAAACATTGAAAACAGGGACGTTTTCTGGAATGTTCCGTTCATTGAACAGTGTCAATGTGGAAATGGTGAAATGTTTCCCCTGGGTGGGTGGAAGCAAATAAAAAAGCCCGTCAGCCACTCCAGGGTCCTCCTCTGGGCTAGGCCAGCCCAGCTTAGCTGTGCAGGTTGCCCAGAGGTGGCTAGCCCAAGCAATGTAGGCAGAGGAAGGCATTGCCTTCCCCAAACTGCCTGCGTTCCCTGGCCACCTGGGGAGAGCTGTCATTTGTGATGCTGGAGCCCGCCCACAGTGGGAAGGCTGGGGCTGGCCCAGCTACCTGGGCAGGGCAGGGGCTGTCCAACCACCTGGGGATGGTGCCTGGGTCACATCTGTTCGGCTGCCCAGAGAGGGCTGGGACTGCAGCTGCAGCTGCCTGGCTCTCCACGCACTAGGCGCTGTGGCTGCTGGGGAAGGGTGGGGCCATGCCAACCTCTGGGATGGGGGACGAAGGGGTCAGGGCTGGGCTTGGCTTGGTGGAGGTGGTAGAAGAGGGGTGGCCTCAGGTGGAAGGGGCGGGCCTGAGACCTGCTTCCGCAGCTGGCCCTTCACCCACTGCCCATGGCCCCAGTCCTTGATCCCCTTGAACCATACCCCTGTCATAACCAGCACCGGCCATGTACAGGAATCCAAGATGTTCTACCTCCAGAGGTGCAGTGTACGTTCCTTCAAACCCCAGCACCTGTGAACCAAACTGTATGTGGGAGCACCAGAAAGAAAACAAACTGAGGTTTATTTAAGAAAGTGTGAAGATTTAATGAGAGTGTGGGAGAACCAACTGGTTACAACACAAAACCAAATCACAAAACGTACTTGTGGGTCTGCATTTATCAACAGGTCCCGTTTCTAGCTACTTGAGTAAATTTCCCCCTTTGCTCTGTTGCAAAGCCGGCTGCGTTCTCAAGAACCAGGAGCCAAACACGATGAAAGATCCTTTTCCCAGTGATCTGACACAGCTGCTCCCTCCCTACACTGGGCCATACTGAAAATGGACTTTTGCTCCCATTTACAGACAGGCTCAACCCCTCTCTGGCTGTAAAGTTTCTTTTCTGCTTTGAAATTGTGCTCATGGCTTGTGGTTGCCTCTGAGGTTGGGTGACCGTATCTCCCCCTCCCAAATGTGGGACAAGAGGATTGATGCCTTCCCAGCCAAAATGAGACGGACGGTCACCCTGTCTGGGAGTCAGGAGGTGGCTGCTCTGTGTGGGCTCTCACCCTCCCAGGGAAGCTCCCAGCTTCCACCAGCCGGGGGGCCACTGTGCTACTCTCCGGCTCCTGGATTCCCCCAGCTGAGGGAAGCTGGGGGGCAGCTGTGCTGCTGTGTGGGTCCAGCTCCAACTCCCCCAGCCGGGGAAAGCTGGGGGGGCAGCCATGGTGCTGGTCCGGCTCCCCCAGCGGGAGGAATCTGGGGGGCAGCCGTGCCGTGGCGGAGCAACCGGGGGAAGCTGGGAAACATCTGTGCTGCTGTGTGGGTCTAACTCCTGGCTCCCCCAGCTGGGGGAAGCTGGAGGTGGGGTAGCTGCAGCCGGGGCTGGCTCCCCCAGCTGGGGGAAGCTGGAGGTGGGGTAGCTGCAGCCGGGGCTGGCTCCCCCAGCTGGGGGAAGCGGGTGGCAGCCGCAGGAAAATACAGGGCAATTAGCCCCTTTGACAAAATAAATCGGGACGCCATCCTGGGGTCCCAGATACAGGACAGTGCTGCCGAAACTGGGACAGATGGTTGCCCTACTCTGAGGGCTTCCCTTTCAAAGTCTAAGAACTGTGCAAGGCTAGCCAGCTGAGGAGGGGTGACAACTGTCCTGGCCCAGATGGGCCATCACCAATGCACATTAGTGGCCGGTAACTCATGTCTGCTTTAAGACCGTAAAGCATAATTATAGAAGCAATAAACTGTTCCTCCAGTATTTCCATGCATACATTGTGTAGCGATTATGGAACCTGACAATTTATTAGCTTTCTGTAGATACCTCCTGTGTTCCTCTGGTATGGATAAATATTTTGTAAGACCTGTGTTTGGTGGAGCGAATTCGTCAGATCTGAAGTGAGAGATATCTGTAAAGAAGCCGGTACCCTTTGCTAAGGGTGGGTGTGTGCCCTAGGAGCAGACAAGAAGCGACTTTGTCGTGCGATTTCTGACATTTCATGGTACAGGAACCCAAAAGGAAACCAGTTCCAGACCCTCAGAATCTTTAGCGATGTGCCATGAGTTTGCTTCGAGCTTTAGTGAGAGGTCTGGCCTGGAAGGAGGGGCTTGCCTTCTTTAGGGCTAGTTTTGGTTTTGGACACTGTTCTCTTGCCCTTTTAGCTATAATGATGACTGCAGTTTAAAGCCTTATACAGAGCTGTGCCATTCACTCCACGTTCAAGGTTGCTCCTGAGCTTCTGTCATCCAGGCTTTCTCGGTATTTGCAAAGCCCCTTGAGATCTGTGAGGTACTGTTCTATAGAGTGAATCTGTGGGACCTGCATTTCACCCCCAGGGTGGTAACAGCACAGTGCAGACAGAACTGAGGAACCTTTACCACTGGGTCACTGAACCTTGCTCTGAGCCAGGTTAGAAGACAAGGTAGCAAATCCACCCATGTCCTGTTCAGGCAACAATTCCCACTGTTCCTACCAATAACGAAGTAGGATAGGAGGTGAATTGCTGGCCACGTATCTTCCAATGTAGACAAGCCTAGAAGAGTGAATTAGCCACCCCGACACATCCTACAGCTTTGACTCAAGTCTAAAAGGGCCTTTTTTGTTTGTTGTCTTGATTAAATAAATTTAACTGGGGCTAAAAATGAAAAATCTGGGTAAATGCTAAATTCCCTAACAGGAACACAAGATGCTCCACAAATACACTGCTGGCTCCTTGCAAAACGTTCCCAGCAGTTACATCTTTTGATGAATATGCATTAGGGTGCCACAGTCTGCCTCTCTTGTCTGCTGCAGTTGCTGCCTTGGAAATGTGTGTAATTATCTGTGCGTTGGGCGCCTTGTCTCTTTCTCCTCTTAATTAAGTAACTGCTCTGACGGAAGAGCTTTGTTTGTGTGTGTTTGGCAGTTGCAGTCTTGTGACAGTTTGTTTGCAGAAAGTTTTTCTTCTTTATTTTAATCTCAAAAATTTTCAGAAACTTTAAAAACAAAAGCATTTAGAGCAAACATGATCTTCCCATGTGCGAAATTGATGAAAGAAAAAGACCTAGGAAGATAAAATTCACAGTGGCTATTTTTATATAAAAGCTGACCCCGGAGTGCCTGTAACACTAATATTACGTAAAATATTCTGGGCCACTAGTGGGTTTGAACCAGCTCTCAGATCCACTCCCAACAGCAGGCTTATTGCCACCGTTGTGGGAGCACCCCAGTTTGCTGGGCTGTTCCCCACTAGGCCCTGTCCGTTTAGTTCCCTGCTGTGACGCCTGCGGAGGCAGGAATTAACCCGGAAGTAACGGCCACGGTCAGGTCTATTCTGGGCAGGGACAAAACCACAGTTTGTAAACAGGAGCCTCTTCAGGGAGTTGTACACATAAGCCTGGTAAGTAGCAAAGTGAACAGAAGCTCCTGTGCTTGATGGCAGAGCGTGACCCTCTCTGAACCCACCAATAGCCCCGGGGGTCCTCCAGCATTTAGCACCAAAGTCAGGTCCCTCCTGCCCTCAGGGCAGTGTGAGCTCCCAGCCAGGAGGACTGGTTCCAGTGGCAGTGATGGGCCCGGGCCTGGGCCCTCCTGCTCAGGCTGGGCTCCTAAGCGGCAAGTTCTGTGGAGCGATGGGGCCTGTGCTCCACCAATGTTCAGGACCAGGGGCCCGGCCCCAGCAATATGTGGGCGCATCTTTCCAGAGCCATCTTGTTCATAGGACAGACTGGGGCAACTGCCCCCCGATCCTGCCTTTGTAGGGCCCAGCCCTTCAGGGGGCGCTGGGGAGTTAGCGGGGGGCTGGCACCAGCGGCAGCGAGAGACAAGGCCCCAGCATGGCCTGCTGTGCCCCACCCTGTTTCCATCCCTTCTCCCAAAACTCTCTTCTCGCTCCAGCTCTGCCCCTGCCTCACTTCCATTCCACCTCTCCCCTCAACCCCCCTCTTTCTGGCTTCCTCCCCGTCTCCCACGTGACACCAAGGGGTGGTGGGCAGGGTGCAGCAGGGCGAGCTGGTCTGGGTCTCTGGCTGCCCTGGATCCTGTCTCCCGCCGACGTGTGGGATCCCCTGAAATGAGGCGCCTGGGGCAGTTGCCCTGGTCCATCCTATGGACGGGACAGCTCTGCTTGGACCCGTGCTGGGCACTGCCAAACATGATGCAAACCAGATGACCATGTCTGGGTTCTCCCTGTCTAGTCAAGGCTCTAGGGCCCTGAGCCCTGGGGTCAGGCTGTGCTTGGCCTGCTTTCTCCAGCAGCCGCCATGTGGACTCCCTGCCCAAATGAAGTGGTTGTCTCCCAGCACGGCTTGTTCCAGAGGTGCAGTGGCTTTGATCTGTCTGTCGGAGCCGAGGTGGTGATAAGCCACCGGACTTGTGCTGGGTTAGCGCCAGCTTTCAGTCACTACCAACCCAGGCTGGGTTTCCACCAGGGACCTAGAAAGGAACCCGAACTCCTGGTCAGTTTCCTGTGTCTGAAGGACTGTCCCGAGCTTACACCGTGACACGCGCCAGAACTCAGTCGAATTTTCTCCATCCTTGGGCAGAACGCGTTTTGTTCTGGGCAGTGATGCAGGTTGGATGTGCACTGCCGCTTGAAACACAGGCTGTCAGCTGGTGGCGCTCTGCTAATCACCTGGGCAGCACCTGAATCTCTCCTGGCATGCCGACAAGTGCTCAGCTTCCAGGGAGCTCTGGTACTTAGGGTTGTGAGGCCCCTCACCACTACCACTTGCCCTTACCATGAGAAAGGTCATGCTGCACCTGGGACAGCTCAGTTCCACCAGGCCCTGGGGTCATATCTGGCCGGTGTCCTCCCCCCATGCTTCTTGAGGCTGGAGTCTTCCCAGCATGGTGAGAGGCCGGTGTGAGGCCAATGTGAGTTCCCAGCCCTTGTCCCTGTGTCTCTCAGTCTATGAGATGTTACCAAGCCTTCTGCTTTTCACTCTGGGCTCCAGATATATTCATTTGATCTGACTTGTAAAAAATTGAGCTGTAAGCGTAACCTTTTAGTAATTTCCCTTTGGGCACATCCAAGAGGCCAGTGAAGTCTGGGCCTGAGTTTGTGTCCTGGTTCATAACAGTACTGAGACATCCTATCTTTCCAGTGGATAGAAAACTCAACTCTCTATTTCCCTCCTTTGCTACAGATTAACTCACAGCCATGCCCCAGCCCTTTCCTCTACGATAGAAGTGTCTTAAGATTGGGTTCAGCATTTGGCTGTAGAGGCACAATGGGTATTAATGAGGGAACTGTTGTGCCAAGGAGACAAATGGGGAAAGCAGCAATTTTGGATACCACATAATAACACCTCTTAGGTAGCCTAACTAGAAGCAAAATATTTTGTTACAGACACAGTGGAAAAGCTAGATTCAACATGAGGCATTGTAGGGTGTACGCCCTCAGGGCCTGATCCCAAGCCCAGAGAAGTGAAGGAGAATCTTCTGTTTATTCCCGTGGGCTAGGGATTAACATTGGGTCCAATTCTGCATAGTTTTGCCTGCCTGGGTAAAGCAACAGGATTACTCACACATTGGAATGGAGATGCAGCACAGGTCCAAGGAGGTTCACAGGTATGAGGCCGCGGTGTGTCTAGAAAGGCATAGTTCTCCTGATTCATGCAAAACCTCAAGGATTTCTGCCAGAAGATTTTCAAATAAATTGCAAACAAGCGTCAATTCTCCACTTTGTGGGCTTCCCGCCACATTGCTCTTTCTCCTGCTCATCTGTCCAAAATGTTTCAGTAGAAAAGCAAAACCAGGCCAAATTCTACTTGCCTTGCCCAGATCATGCAAACATCACCTAGATCAGAAACCCTACAGAAGGAGCCAATAGCACTTCTCCCGTGCTTAAAACAGCATGTTACGTAAACGTTTTGCAGCTCAAGGCCTTTGCCAGAAGGGTACTTGCAAACAAGATTTGTGACGGACAATGCCTGGGAAAATAAGTATTAGGCTGTTGTTGAGAGGATTGTTTAGTTGTTCCAATCCAGCCTGGTTTAAGCAAATATTTTGATTGCAACTGAGTGAGAATATAACAAGTGCTGTTTAGACAAAAGCAACACATTCGCTATTAGTTTTAGACAATTTGTTCTAATATCGTCTTGAATCATCCATTTATTCTCCCATAAAGATTTGATTGCTTTACTTGTGTTTCATTAGTCTTTATTTGTTTAATCATCTGTTTAATCACTGGTTTAAGTGGAAAGATTACAGGAAGATATTTAATGTTTAATGGTACTGCTGTTGTGACGTCTAATCCGGCGTTCTGGTTTATTGCTGTTTATTGGCCTATTTCATTGCTGTAATTTTCTTTCTAAACCTATATGTATATGGAGGTATGTGTGCAGACACACCAACGGTGGACGGGAGGGAGGCCAAAGGGAATAACTGCCCTGGGGCCTGGTGATATAAGGTTCCAGGCCCTTTTAATCGGTTAGGACACCATGGTGTACACCAGGCGGCACTACAATCAGTGTAGTACGGTGATTGTAATGGTTTTTTTAACTGTCAGTCCCTTGGGCACGATGTCCATCTTTTTGCACTTGGAGAGAAAGATGACGTCTGTCTGGATCTGAACAACTCTGAAACCCCAGATTATATCATATATTGTTACATCATTTTGAGTATTGGCACTCTTACTACTGTACTATCCAGCTAGGTAGACTGCCTCCTCAAACCCTATGCCATCAGCACTCCTAGCCATCTCTGAGATACCACTGACTGCCAGAGGAAATTGCGAAACATCGGAAACCTTCCTGACAGCACCATCCTTGCCACCATGGATACAGAGGCTCTCTACAGCAATATTCCACGTGAAGATGGACTACAAGCTCTCAGGAATATTATCCCTGATGTTACCCCAGCAAATCTGGTGTCTGATCTCTAACTTTGTTCTCACCCACAATTATTTCCAATTTGGGGACAATTTATACCTCCAGATTAGTGGCACCTCTATGGGCACCTGCATGGCCCCACAGTATGCTAGCATTTTTATGGCTGACTTAGAACAACGATTCCTCAGCTCTCGTCCCATTACCCCTCCTTTACTTACGCTACATCGATGACATCTTTATCACTTGGACTCATGGTAAAGAGACTCTGGAAGAATTCCACAGAGATTTTAACAACCTGCACCCAACCATCAATCTCAGCCTTGACCATTCCATAGGAGAGAGACATTTCCTGGACACCACAGTACAAATCACTGATGGCCACATCAACACCTCGCTCTACCAGAAACCCACTGACTGCTACACTTACTTACATGCTTCCAGCTTCCATCCAGCACACACCACAATCCGTCATTTATAGTCAAGTCCTTAGATACAATCGCCTCTGCTCTGATCAAAAACAGAAACCAAAAACTGACAGAGACCAAAAACTTCAAGATCTCTATCAAGCATTCGTAAACTTAATTACCCACCGTGAGAAGTGAAAAACAGATTGCCAGGGCCAGATGAATACCCAGAAACCAGCTACTTCAAGATAGGCTCAAGAAGGTCAATAACAAAACACCACTTGTCGTTACCTAGAGTCCCCAGCTCAAACCCCTGCAGCGCATCATCAAAAACCTACAAGCTATACTGGAGTGTGATGCTACGCTCCGGAAGACCCTAGGTGAGAGGTCTGTTCTCTCCTAGAGACAATATCCTAACCTAATGAAAATTCTCCCTAGTAACCACAGGCCGTACCACAGTAACATTAATCCTGGAACTTTTCCTTGCAAACCCTGTTGGCAGCTTTGTCCACATATTTATTCTGGAGATACCATCACTGGACTTAACCATGTTAATTACAAGATCGGGCTCATTCTCCTGTACCTCAACCAATGTTATATATGCCATCATGTGCCAGCAATGCCCCTCTGCTATGTACATCGGACAAACTGGGCAAACACTTCGCCAAAGAATGAATGGACACAGAGCAGACGTTAGGAATCTGAATACACACAAACCTGTCAGTGAGCATTTCAGTGGAGGTGGCCATTCTGTTAAAGACCTGAGAATGTGTGTCCTACAACAAAGAGACTTTAACAGCAGTTACAAAGGGTGGGTGCGTGAACTGGGGTTCATACTCAAATTTGATACATTAACACTTGGTCTCAATAGAGAGAGCAATTACCTCACGCATTACAAAGGCTGTTTCCCCTCTTTTGGTATTTGTAATGATCTCAGGCAAGACACTTTGTATCTCGTAACCTTCTCCTCTTCAGTTTTTACTTCAATTTTGTTTTTGACCTCTGTACTGTGTAACTCTCGGTCTGTACTGGAAAGGCTACAGAGGTGAAGAAGTGGGTCTGTCCCATGAAAGCTCATCACCTAATAAATTATTTTGTTAGTCTTTCAAGTGGTACCTGACTGCTGGTTTGTTCTGTTAGAGTTCTATGTGTGGGTCAGATATGAAATAGTAGCTATAAAAACTGGGCAGGGAGAGGGATGGAGAGAGACCAGGATTCCAAAATCTGTTGCAGCAGGGAGCAGAGTCCGCCCCCGGGATTTGTGGCTCTCAAGGCCTGGAGAATCCAGGCTTCTTGGAACATGTTGCTGAAGAACTCTCTTTCCGGGCCTGAGAAGTACAAGGTAAGAGCAGCCTCATATTATAGCATGCCCACTTGCTCCCAGTCCCAGTAGAGGGCAGTGATTAGCAGGCACAAATGGGGTAGGAAAAGGTTGCTAAAGGCAATCCTATTCTTCTGGCAGAGCTGCACCTTTGTACCCAGAGCTGAATGGCGCAGTGCTGGGCTGGACAGTCTGACCCTGGGGAAGACACAGCCTCTGGCTTGGAACACTAGCTGGGGTGAGCCATGCTCTCTCTGCCTGGGGGTGAGCCAAGTGGTTTATACTCGCAGGGCAACGCTGCGTCCTGAACATCGTCCAGAGAGCAACACCCCAGGGCTGTGACGGAGGGAGTGAAAAGCTGAGATGTTTCAGGCATGCTTGGGACATCAGGTGAGGACCTTGGAGGCGTGGCTCCTCTTCTCACTGGTGGATGGGAATGCAAGCATTGAAGAAGATCCAGAGAGTCATTCCCTGCCAGAGCAGCTCTGGATTGTTGGGTTGGACCCCTCCAGCAATTCAGTGCGATTGAAGGAGGAGGTGGAGTGTTCCTTGCACAAGCCTAGGAGGAGAGGAAGCTGCCTTCCCCGTCCAGCAAGATTCCCCCATCATGCTCCTTTCCTATCCCCTGGGCCAGTGTTCCCTCTAAGCTGAACCCTTGGGTGGCCACCCAGGAGAGGTGCGGGAGCCACCAGCTGATTAGCAGAGCACCCACAGCCACCAGCATGTGTTTCTATTGGTGGGCACATCCGCACTTGCCGAGGTGCACATAACAAAAATTATTGCACACATGGATGGAAAAAAACTAGAGGGAACATTGCTCTAGGCCCATTTCCCCTCCTGCGTGATGCTCTTTTGCTTAGCGCCAGCATGGCTGGTTGGTTTGCTGTTCAGAGATCAGGCAGGGTTTGACAGTCAGCGCCAGAGCCCCGCGTCTGCTCATTCCAAATCGGTTTGGCAGAAAGCACCAGCAGAGAGGCTGTCTGTCCTCGCCGGTGCGTGAGCTTTCCTAACTACCCTGCTGTGTCTCTTTCTTCCCAGCCTCTTGTAAAGTGTGTGCCTCGCCAGATCCTTCACAGGTCATTGCCTGTAGACCAGGGATTCCACTCTTTTGAAGTTCTCCCACAAGTGAGTAGACTCAGGTGTGATGAGGATGCTTTCTTGATCTCTGGGCATTGTCTCTTTCAAGGACACAAACCAAACCCACCCTTTATGCCTACTGAAGCAAGAGGGAGTTGGGTGACTATGAAGCTGCTTCCCCTGGCTGAAAGAAGACAGGCAAAAAGATTCATGTGCTTTGGCTCTCTTTGGTTGCAGGCATGCTTGGGCTGCAGCATCAAAAGCCTAGCCTCCTAGGCACAAGCGAGAAGACAAATTTCCCCTATCTGTGAGCAGCTTTGCCAAAATTTCCCAAGTTGCTGTGAGTTTTCTTGGCACTGGGGAGCAGAGGGGAAGCTGCCTTAACATTTAATAAGGACAGCGCAGCCACTAGTTTCATAACGATGTTTTAAAAAGCGCCTCTCCTGATTATCAAACGACTTCCATTGCGCCCCTCGCGTGGTGCTCTCTGCCCCTGCCTCCCGCCCCTGCCCAAGGCCAAGAGAAGGGATTAAGTTTTCATGCAATGCCTGTGTTTTTGCTCCGAAAGGCTTGATCTGAGACGTGCAGTATTTCACCAGCTCCTGTGTCTGTCGGCTCCTGTAACCACCCGCCTCAATCACTGGTGCAATATTTTATGAATTAATAAAAATGATCATGGACAGTCCAGTGGGATGCTGGGAAAAATGTGCTCAGTAGAATTTTAATGAGCACTGTGGGGAATTACAACCGGAGCTTGCTTTAAAAAAATTCCTTTCCTTTTCTTCCCCCCGCTTCTTTTTTCTTCGGCACCGTCCTCATGGAGAGCTGCGCTACATCACTGTCACGCAAATTAGGTATTTCCCATCAGTCTGTTGTTTGGCCCATAACAGTGCCATCGTGTGCCACAAATGCAGCACCGCACACCTGCTCTCCTGCCCTAATTGAACAGATGATCTGCCAATTTGTCATGTTTATCTTCAGCCTCTTTCTAGCAACCAAGCGGAAAGTGCAGAGCCCAGCCCCGGAACATTGTGCAGATGTAAGCAGTGTTTTTATGACAGATCTTGTACTCATTATTGAATAATTCATTGTTGCATTAATGTCTTCAGATACCATCCCTCTCTCCTTCCTTTCCACATGCTCCTGTGCCTCGTCACTTGGGAAAACTTCATTATGCCTTGCGCTGAGGACAGAGTATACAGATAAAAGATAATTGCTTGGCTTGACTTCTCCATTGATATGAAAATAAGACTTAAATTATTCACTTCAGTTTAAAGGTTAGTTGAAGGTTATTATAGGGGATAAAAAAAATCACTCTTCATAACATTTCTGGTCGAGATGAGACAGGTTGAAAGGCCTAATTTGCACTGCAGGCGGAAGCAGCTTGTTGTGAATAAACTGGGAGACCCTCGAGATTTTAATCTAGGAGAAGTCAATTATTTATAAGCA
Organism: Carettochelys insculpta; assembly: GCF_033958435.1. Lineage (NCBI taxonomy): Eukaryota > Metazoa > Chordata > Testudines > Carettochelyidae > Carettochelys > Carettochelys insculpta. Next base: position 43,946,886 of record NC_134148.1, on the reverse strand, counting down.
AATTATAGCAGCTTTTTATATATCTAAAACACAGTCCTAACTAAGGAGAAGATGGTGCCTATATAACGCAATATGTCCCCTGCTTTTATCAGAGTGAAATCTTTACACATCATTTTCCTTGCCAGAGTCCTGACTGGGATTTCTCGAGCACATCAATTTCACATGAGGGGCCAGATCCTGTTTACTGTGTTTTTTCCAGGTCTGCTCTTTTAGTCTCTCTCTCCAGCTATGGTCCAGGTTGCAGTGTTCTAAATGGAATTAAAGGCTTGTATGTTTTCCTACTGAGCGATACGTCTTCAAAGAGGGTCCAATCTTTGCCAAGCGATCAGCTTCAGTCTAGCTTTTGCATAATACATTTTTACATCTGAAAATATTTTAGCGCCTGGTGCAGGGAGAGTGGCAAAGCTCCTGTGCAGGATTAATAATTAATGCCGTGCCTGCTTCTGGAAATCAGGCTGTATTTCAGTAAGTATCTGGTGGCCTCAACCTAACCATGGCCTTATGTATTAATCATCATTTCTCCAGACAATGTTGTCCAAACAAATAGCTGGAGAAAATGAGATCACATACCCATTGCGGACCAGGAACCCAAACTGCTTGCATGTACTGTAGGTCTTTGCATAAATCACTATGGTTTTGTATGGATAAATATCTGTACAGTCAAATATATGTGCATAAAAGGGATATCTAAATCTTCCATTTGGATGCTTGCACTGATCCAGAGACATGTAACTGATCTTTTCTATGTGTTCATGTTGATCCCGGACCTCTTTCTGTTAAAGAACCCCAGCCTGAAAGCGATATGCTGTCCATCCTTCGCTCTACTCTTTATAAGTGTAATTCACATTAGTGTCCATAATGCACATACTTAGCAGAGCTACTCAGATGATCATCATTAGCTTTAGGGTTTCACCCTGAGGTCCTCCTTCAGTCACTACTCAGACCAAAGGCCCATTGATTCCCATTGCTTAAATAATGACCGTGGGCTTTGGCGCCACAAGTTTTTCTATTACCACCAGTTGTTATGCCTCTAGTTAAGGTTGCCTGATTTCCATTGTAAGATCCTGCCTTCAGTGTCTTTTAATGTCCTCCAACTTCAGCTGCTCAGACTGAAACTTTCCATGCCTGAAGCTCAATTTTTTTTATTTTTATCTATTGTTCCCAGAGCTGCAGCTTAAGGAGTACAGCCACCGTGGAGAATGAGGCAAGGGGAAAATATGCTATTTGGCCAAGTTTTAAAAAAAGTCATTACAACCGTTTCTTGAAAAGCTTTAGCCCTTCCATGCTTTGGTGTTAGGGAACTGAAATCCAGCAGGGGCTCACCACTCATCTCAAGGATGTCTCTTCTGTTATTTCTGTGGAAAAAATGTTGCATTTGGCCAAGTTCTGAACATTTGAAGAATCTGAGTTGACACATGTGCATTCCGTAGAGAGCTGCTAACGTTTGCCGCGAAGCTCTCTAAGTTGTACTGGCTCCACTCCCCACAGCTCCTAGGTCCTGCACGTACACCGCCTTCTCAGAGAAACTAGTGTGCTCCATTCCATGGCTGCTGAGGCGGAGTTGGACTTTTCCTGTGAGGGCTCCTCCCAGCTGCCAGGGAGCTCTGCAGTGTCAGGTGCTGTAACTGAAAGCTGGGGTGGTGGTGAGATGTTTTCTCCTGTGTTCCCAAAGCATCCTTGTTGGTTCACAGACCACAGAAGGTATTAGAGGCACTGTTCTGTGGATATAAGATTACAGCCGGTTGATGGAACTTCAGTAGCACCATATTCTATCTGAAGCTAAAAGTTTCTTGAAACTGGATTGATTTTGCTGGAACATCCCTGTTATGACATTTGGGATAACTGTTTTGATTTTTCAGTTTGAAATGATATTTTGTTTTGGTATTCTCTGGAGCTAGTAAAAAAGGTTGAAACAGTGTTCCTTTGGAAAACGACATTTGGGTAAAAGAGATTTTTTTTTGGTGTCAAACAATATAGAGTTTGATAAAATTTTGTATTGAAAATGAAAAAAAATTAAATGTCATTATCTTTCTCCATATTTTAGTAATACAAGTTTTGATTTTTTCTGTTTTAATCAGCTTTTTAGAATATATATATATATATATATATTTTAAAAATTAGAAATAGGTGAAATCTATACAAAATTTTACAATTTATTTTATTTTAATACAATAACATTTTGGCTTTTTGGGACAGTTTTTATTTTTTGTTTTATTTCAAAATCTTAACTTTTTATGGGATGGAAGTTCTGTTTCCCAACCAGTTCTCATTATGGTATAACATAAACCTTAAAGTCTAACCAGAATGTTTCACTCAAAAATGATTTTTTTCCTCCAAGATTTTTCTTCGTGGAGAATTTTGAAATGTTGTTTTTTTGCTTTGATTTAGAATGATGCCAAATTTTAGAAACGGGAACTCTGTCACAGAACATAATGTCCACTCTCAGCCCAGGCCTAATGATTCCTACCATGATGATAACCCATGTGGAAATCAATATGCTTCTGCATGATGAAAATTTTGCTTTTTCATTTTAATTTTTTTAAATGTCCGATGCAGCAAATTGCCCACAATCTCCCACCGCATATTTTAAAACGATTGAGAATTTAAATCTCCGCGAGTCAGGAAATGCTAACCTTGCAGAGTGGTTGTGAAACCTGCACTCGTTCCCCTCGGACATGTGTATCAGACTGTGCCTTAATCACTTGCCATTGCAACTTTGCCATTCTTTCAGCAGGGGACTGTAAATGCGACTGAGGAGTAAAATGAATGCTGTGGTTTGTGTGGGCGCTCACAAACGTTCAGTCTGGTTTCCCTGAAAGCCTCAATGGTGTATATTCCATAACTTGGGGGGTTAAAAGGGAATGGATGAACCGCATGGCTAACACAGTTTGGCATCTCCCATGGCACATTAAATATCTGAGCTTTTTTAATTGCACTACACTCACGCACCGGCTCTCTCGGATGCCTTCTTATTTTACCTTTCTCTAGGCAGCTGAAACACAGAGCCAGGCGCCGGCAGCAGGCATGGAACGAAAAGGCATTGGCTATGTGAGTCCTTTCCCAACAGCAGTAGTTCAAGGGTCCCTGTGATGGCTCACCCCCTCAGATAGATAGATTTTACTCTCCCCTTTCACGAGTGACTGAATGGAGCTGAGGTGGGGACTTGCCCAAAGTTGGGGAGGTGTTCAGCGACGGCAGGGACCGGAATACTGGAGTCTCCCAAGGAATGTCCGCACGGCAGTTAAAACCCCATAGTGAGCCCAGGCCAGCTGGCTCAGGCTAAGGGGCTATTTAATTGCAGTGTGGACACTTGGGCTGGAGCCCAGGCTCCGGGACCTGTAGTGTTCCTCTGAAGTGTGGCTGGACAGCTTCTGGAGGAAGGCTCCTCTGAGGCTGGAATGATGGCATCTGACACAAACCCCTGCCTAGCGAGGTGGTGGAGTCTCCATCCCTAGAGATTTTTAAATCACAGCTCGACAAAGCCATGACTTGGGATGGTTTAGTTGGGTTTGGCCCTGCTTTGGGCAAGGGGCTGGATGGGCCTCTGGAGGCCTCTCCCAGCCCTAGGATTCTAGGGTTCCATGAACCCACAAGAGATGAGATGAAGCACCAACACAGCTTTAAGGGCTGACGAGAGAAACAGAGGAACAACACCCTTTCCCCTTCCAACGGCACATACACGTGAGACGTGGATTACCCTTTAGTACAGCCTTAGCCTAAGGACAAGTGTCCCGTCACTGTCAGAGCTAGCCAGTACTCGGACCTGGGAGGAGTGACTCTCTGCTCAGCAGCCCGCCGCGCTGTCATGGCCACAGTGCCGCTAATCAGCCATGTGCCTCTCCTCCTGATCAGAAAGCCTTCAAGCTGTCAGCTGATGTTAGTTATGCTTGTATGTTTGGCTTGAAATGAGATGTAAGCGAAGCCCAAGTGTGCCTCCAATCTGCTCTGGAGCAGAAGAAAGGGAAGAGCGACGAATCTGTTTGCAGTCACGTCCAGCCCTGGATTTATAGCTTTGCATGGTGTTGATCTGGGGTCTTGCGTGCACATTCCTCTGCAGGAAAGCAGATGCGGAGCTATTTGTGTATGCACTGAGATGCTGTGTCAGAGTTAAACCCTTTTACCTTTCATTCAAAATTCATAGAGGCTTGACAGGTAATCTCAGGAGTGAGGTCATTATGGTAGCTAGTGCTAACCTGTAGCAAATGATGCTTCGTAAATCCCCTGGCAAAAAGGAATAGGCTTTTTTCTGCCTCCCTTTTCTTTTTGCAATTAGCGCTACAGACCCGTGGGTAGTAACCTTTGAATCTTGCCTCTCTCAGGCTGCAGCTGCCTTGAGAGTTGGTTTCCATGACCCATGACAGAAGGAATACTGAGATTTGCACAAACAATTAGACACTGACGAGGAGGGAGAGCCGAAAGCTGCTGCTTGGGGGCAGGTTTGCTGGTGTTAAAGACCGACGATAAAGCAGCAGCACAAGCACCATCCTTGCCACCAGAGCAATTTGGGGTTTAAACCCAGGGCATGGTCTACCTTGGAGCAGTGCCCTGGGCCATGGAATCCCCTCTAGATTCTTTGTTCCAGCTGGTGATTTCACACTTCCCTATAGGGCCTAAAGAAACCCAAGACTTTAGGGTTTTGTGCAGACTATGCAGAGGATTTGTCTCGGTCTCTTCCTTGTTTAGCCAATAGCATTGCCAGTGCCAAAGCTGTCAAAAAGACTAAGGGGCAGACAGAGCCTTTTCCTGCTGCTGGAATGACACTGATGAAAACTCTGTGCACTGCTCAGTGGTTTTGCTTCACAGGGGTTTTAATCACAGAGTTCAGTATTCAGTTCTGACTTTGAAAGTCAAATTTTGCACTGAATTTTGTGCTCTGGCTTCAGTTCTCAAATGCATTTTTAATAGGCTGTCCACTTATCTGCGCTGGGAAATGACAGGGTTACAATGCCTGTTCTCATGGCCTCATTTCACAGAGGGGAAACTGAGGCACAGCTGGGTTAAGTGACTTGCCCAGGATCCCACGGAAAATCAGTGATCACATGCAGGTAGAATCTTGATGATTTGATCTAGAGACTCGTGTTCTAGCTGCTATGCAGAGTTTCCCTTCAACACAGCTCTCAGGCTTGCTCTTCACAGGGCGCAGGCTGACTTGCCAAGTCTGCAACTTTTAACAAAGTTTCTGAGGCAATCTAGGGACAGTGCTGAATTACTAACAGAATCCCACATGGGGAGGTTTGCTAGGCACCGTGCACTTCCTTGAGAATTTGAGGTTTTTCACTCGGCCCTCAGAGATGCTCACAAAAATTTCCAGGGAGGTCAACTTCTCATTTCATCTACTTTACCTGCAGCTTAGTTAGGGCATTGACATTTTTACAGAAAACCCTGCTCTGATGGAGGTGTAGGCCACAAATATTGTTAGCAGGGTAGTAAGTAAACACATGAAAGCCCTTGAACATTGCCATTTTTTTCCCTGTTTGGGGTTCTGATCAATAACCGTTCCTTTAGAAGTTGCCACATGATTCTGCCAGCTGACCTTCAGTCAAAGAGAAAAGCAAAAGTTAAATTCTCCTAAGCTTGGGAATTTCCTTTGTTTTTCCAAAGTCAATCTGATTCCAGTCTGTGCCGCTGGAACAGAAAGCGAGAGATGTAAAAATCTTTAGCAGGGCCAAAGCCTTTTGATTCTCATCAGCCCAAAGTCCTGTTGACCTCCATGGCAGTTTAGCTTACCTTCAGCATTTGATCTAATTGAGCCATTATTGGAACGGTGGGAGCGTTTTCCACTTTGTAGTTCTTGCTCAGCTGTTGCCATGTGCGTGCATGTGAGGTGGGGAGGGGTTAGCCAACTAATTGGGTGGAATCGATGGAGCTGGAATAATTACCAGCAGAGTCGCTATGATGGCTGTATTTCTAAATGTTGCTCAGGGCGCCTACAGCTGTAGAGGGAAGTGCTTTGATCTTGTATAAATGGAACAAAATAAAAAGTTGTTGCTTTCTCCTCCTCCCAGTTCCTTGGGACTCTGTCTGAAATTACTCAGAGGTGCTTGACTCTGAGCATCTCCTAAAGTGCAAGAGATCGATGACCGTCCTAGGACAGCTGTTGAATTAGTGGCCTGGATCTCCAGCCTGATGAGGACGCCTTGCTCTGCTCCAAGAGTGTAACTTGACCTCAAAGCCATTTTAACCAGCCCAGGGAGGATCAGCAAGTGCAAGAGTGAGCCTCAGGCAGTGCAGATCGGATGTAGGAGCACAGATACTCCGCCTCCTCTCCTTGCTGCAGAGAACAAGGGGACTGGGCAGAAAAATGAGCACGGTTGGGTCACCCTCTGGCCATGCTGATCCTCAGCTTCCTTTTCCCCTGATACCACCTGACCTCAGTTCCATCCACCCGTTGGCTGTTCTAATGTGACACGGCGGGGACCTCCTAGCATGCAACTGTGCTGGGCTCAGAGCGTGCAAAGGGAAGATTCAAGATATTGTTGCCACATACGCTAGGACTTCAAGTCTGTGCCCTGCATGACCGGTTCCACAGGGTGCTGACTAAAACCTGGAGAAATTAGTGTTGCTAATCATTCCAGATGGACGAGCATCGCTAATGAGAAACACAGATGTCCTCAGACTGCAATTCTTGGTCCCCATTTTCCTGCACCAGTAACAGGGGTAACCCATTAGCCATGGGTAATCACTCGCCTAGTAACCATAAAAATTCCAGTAGTAACCTACCCTATCGTTACAGGGAGCAAGTGGTTTGATAGCAGGAACCTAGCCTGCATTTGGTATCGGCTTTCCTGCTGCGAAGGGCCCAGGAAATGAATTAGTCATGGGGGGAAAAACTGTTAGGAGAGTTAAGTTCTAGCACAATCCCAGACAGGGGATGGCCTTCCTTGGGGCCTGCTTTTCTGAGTCCTACTCAGGTTCTGCAGATGGATGTTTCATGTCTGGGACTGAGCATTAGCTTGGAAATGTCAAAAAGTGGCCGGCGTGGAAAAATGGGAGTACCCAGCTATTTAGCAGCCAGCTGAGAGGCTTGGAATTAAACCAGCTGATCTACTGGCATGTTAGCCAGGCCCCTGTGTTCAGAGGTATCAGGATTCCTCTTAAATCATTCAGTGGTTCTCTAATGTATTCACAATGTGGACCACAGAACAAGATCTGAAACACACTTTTTCCCGGTAAGACTATTAACTGGTGACACTTTGACATCAGTGAGAAGCAGATGAGATTAAAAAGTAAAAGCAGGATAGAAATCTAAGTGCCTGCACCAACGGGTAGAATAAAATTGCTGTTAGAAGCATTAAAATAGCACACCTGTCAGGAGCGACAAATTCAGGAGCTGTTCCTGCTGATTTTTGTGGTGCCGATTCATGTGATTTCCCCCGCAGATGAATTCAGGTGCATTTTAGAGAACATTCAGGATGGAATCTGAGCCCAGGAGGATTAATCTTTAAGCCAAGGGGTGGCTGTGCAGAACTAGCGACCCATTTACCAAGCGGTGAAGGTGACAGTAGCTGTGGCTAGCAAAATGGGAAAAAGGGGGCACCAGCCCATCCCTTACGTTAATGGGGTGCAGGCTGGTGCTGCAGTAAGCTCTGTACAGACGTCGTTGACACCAGGGAGTCTGGCCCACCTGGCAGAGGCGGAAGCGATTTTCCCAAGGCACTTTCCTTATTCACATATACTCCAGAGGACGTGTTTTTCCTTCGGCTGCAGCTACTGCTGGGGGCAGCCCTCTTGGGCTCCCAGTCTTTCAGGCTGATCAGCGTCATGTTCTTGTTACCAAAGCCCCAGTCTGACTTCAAGTGCCCGCGGTACCAGTATTTCGATGGCGGCGGGTCGGGGGGAGCCATCGTTGCCGCTTCATTGTTAGAAGAGGGAGAAAAATGCCCTTTGCTCAAATGTGGCACCCAGAACTGGACCCAGTACACCAGCTGAGGCCTAATCACGACAGGGCAGAGCAGGGAAATCACTTCTTGCCTACAACACATCTGTTCAGGGGAGGGGGTGAGGAGGGGCACTGGCACAGTGTTGCAAAGGAGCCTGGAGCTCAGGCCGCCACTGGGGCTGCTGAAATAGCAGTGGCGGCAGCTGGAGCTCTGGGCCCCTTTGAAATGCCGTGGCAGAGCTGCTGTGCCAGGCCACGTGGCTCTAAGGGGTGGGAGGGTGGCCTATGCCCTGCCCCTTCCACCCTAGGCTCTGCCCCTTCCGGGGACACGGAGATGGGCTCCCCTCCCGTTTTGCCCCAGGGCCCACAATGGCTGATGGCCCCACTGCTCCTGTTAATACAACCCAGACTGCTGATTGCTTTTTTTTGCAGCAGCATCACACTGTTTACTATTCAGCTTATGGTCCACTATGATGCCTAGATCCCTTTCTGTGGTACTCCTTCCTGGGCAGTCATTTCCCATTCTGCATGTGTGCAACTGATTGCGCCTGCCTAAGTGGAGTACTTTGCATTTGTCTTTATGGAATTTGCCCTTATTGTATTTCATGATATACTTAAATATGCAACCTCAGCCCATTTCTCCACTTTTCCCTGATAATTATGAATTATGCCATCTCCTTCGGCACTTGCAACCCTTCCCAGCTTGGTATCATGTGCAAACTTTATAAGCACATTCTCGATGCCATTATCTAAATTGCTGACGAAGACTTTGAACAGAACTGATCCCTGTGGAACCCCACTCACTGTGCCCTTCTAGCATATCTGTGAACTATTGATAACTAGTCTCTGGGAATGGGTATCCAGCCGGTTATGCACCCACGTTATAGTATCCCCATTTACACTGTATTTCCCTAGCTTATCAATAAGAAGTTCATGCAAGACTGTTATTAAATGTTTTACTGAAGTCTAGGTATACTGCATCCACCACTTCCACCTTATCCAAAGGTTTGTTATCCTATAAAAGAAAGCTGTTATGTTGGCTTGACGTGAGCTGTTCCTTGGAAATCCATGCTGATTGTTACTTATCACCTTACTGTCTACTAGGTGTTTGCAAGTGGATTCCTTAATTATTTGCTCCATATTCCTTTTCCTGACAAAGAAGTTCAGTGGACTGGTCTGTAATTTCCTAGATCGTTCATATTCCTTTTCATGTACTGAAGAGCACCATCCCCACCAGGAGCCTGACAGTCACTGGAAGTCCAGAGCCAGCCCTCCTGAGCGTAAACCTTTCCAGTGCCCTCTGCGCTGCTTCTCCCTGGGGAGCGGAGGGTGTCCTGGGTGCTGACAGAATGGCCCAGGTTGGGGCCAAGCAGGTACACAGGGTTCTAATTCTAAGCAACGTTGACCCAGCTGCCCCGTGTCATGACAGTCCTGGCTGAACGCTCAGCTCCAGTGGTGGGGGAGAGCCGAGCATGCTCCTGGGCTTGGCTGATGATTTTTGATGCTTGCTGTCCGCATGAGAGCATCTGTTCTGCCACTCAGCTCCGTCGGCTGACGGCTCTCAGAGGGGTTTTAATTCTGCTGTAAATACTTCAGTGGCAAGCACAGTCAGCTGCGCAAGAGTTCCTGGCTCTGCATCTCAGTGTAACGAGGCAGCAATGCAAATGAAGTCTCCTCCAGGTAGCTAATTGGAGAGCCACGTGGCTCTCCGTGTCTTAGCCCAGGTCAGGCCGAGTCAGACCCAACTCCTACCCGTGCTTTGCTCTGCGTTCGTGAGCCGGACTGCCTTCCCCAGGGCAAAGGCTGAGACAGCGTCCATGGCTGGGACTCTGTTCCAGAGAAGTTCACCTACAGTCTAGCGCAGTGCAGCCATTCAGGCTCCAGCCTGCGTGCTGGGACCCTCTCACCTTGCAGGGTCCTAATGCCCTGAACTCAGAGGCCTGCACTGAATTAATCAGCCCCTTAGTCCAAGTCAGTTGTCGGGGCCAGCCATGGGCATCTAATGGCAGCGTAGAGACGAAGCACCTGGGCCCTGAGCAATTGTGCTCAGATACAGGCCGACGGCAATGGGGCCACACTGAGTTTGTGCAGAGATTCTGGACCCAAGGGGTGGATTTCTGTCTGGTGTAACGCCCTTGGGCAGCCTCTCTGCTGCTGGGCATTTTTAACAGTAACTATGCAGCCGTCCTGCGAGTTACACAAGGGTTGCGTTCCCACACACCTGCACATAACCTGAATTCCAAGTAAGTCGGGGGTGGGGGGGTGGCTTTTCCCTGGCGGAACGGTCGTTTTGTGGCTGGGGAAGCAGCAGGAGCACCTGGGAGCTCCTTTGGAAAGGTGAGTGCTGGGGCCGGGGCCGGGGGGGGTGAGGCAGTTGAGGAGGGTTAAGCCTGGGGTGGGTTAGGGCTGCGGTGGGGGCAGAAGGGTGGAGCTGAGCTGGAGCTGCACAGCCCTGCAAGGGGGGGGCGGGGGTTGAGCCGGAGTCGGAGTCGGTGCTGGAGCTGAAGCTGCACACAGGGATTGAGCCAGAGCTCTGTGGGTGGGAGGGGGGCTGAGCTGGGCCCGGGGGCAGGTGGAGAACAGGAGCCCTGCAGAGCTATGGTGGGGGGTTTGAAGAGGGGCTGTGTGGGGCAGGGGGTGTTGAACGGGGGCCGCACAGGGTGGGGGGATAGATCCAAGGCTGGGATGGCAGCGGGATTTGGAGTTGCGCTTTACTTGTGTTAATGCAAGTTAAGTGCGACTGGAAATCGCATATTTTGAAGGTTTACTCTGTTTCAAAGTGGGTAGAAACTGGGCGTGGCCCTTCTGAGCTGCAGCAGTGCACACAGGAAGGGGTGTCGGACGCCTCCTTACAATAAAGGTAAGATGCTCTAAAAGCCGTGTGGCTCCGTGGGAAGAAGGAGGGGCAGGGTTAAGTGGCTGTCTCCTGGCCCACCAGCCCTGCAGCTCAGAAAGGTGCCAAACCAGGGGAAATCCATCCTCATTGCTCTGGAAGAGCCATGTGCAGTCAGCCAGGCACCCTGCCCCTATCTTGGACCCCGTCCGTCGGTGAGAAGTTTGCCATTGACTTCAGCAGGAGCAAAAGCTGGGCCAGATTCAGCATTGGGCAGAGGCGACTAGGGTGGGGATTCCAGGGGGGGCGCCCGCCATGTGGCCCTGCCCTGCCCCTTCCCTGCACCTGCCTCTGTTCCATCCATGCCTCGCCCCTGCTCTGCCCCCACGTGCCTCTTCCTGCAGAAGCGCCGCACTGCTGCCAGTGGGTGTGGGGGAGGAGTGTGAGCTGGGAAGCTCGTGATGCCCTTGGGCTGTGCTGCGCTGTTCTGGGGGAGGGACATGATTGCCCCCATACTCATTGGAAGCAGCGCGGTGCTTACAGTGAGTGCGGGGGGAGGCTGACACAGGGGGTTCGCCTGGCCTCTGTGCACCCCACTTGCATGGCCTATGGCATCTGGGTTAAGGAAATTTGGTGGGCAGGTCAGCATCCCTTTTGGCGAGGAGCACAGGGGGCTGGGAATAACCACAGTTGATCAGCTTTGGCCTCCTCTCTCTCTGTGCTCAGCACATGGCCATTTCTCAGCACCGGCCAACCATTGGAACTGGACTTTTCTCCTCATTAGACGTGTTTGTTGCTGGTTCCCTGTGTTATTTGTAGCCGTGTATCACAGACGTTGATATCAAGCGTAGTTATCTCCCCAGCAGTATTCTTGTTTGAAACAATATAGCTTGACCGTTGCTATCGATTGCAGTAGGGGAACAGTGCCTCTGAGCCAACTGGTATATTAAGCAATCATTTCTACAGCAGATGACATAACTCCCCCGGCATCACTGTGCCCTAATGGGTCTGGTATTACTCATGTGCTAATTGATTGGGCATGGAGAGGAGAAAAGCGAAATTCATTTGCGAGGTGGTTTTTATGGCCAAGCTCGTAACGGGCGTAATGTGCTGAGAATGTTCATTCCCTCTCCAGCTATGGAATATAATCTGCGTTCCTGTGTGCTGCGTTCCAATCAGCAAACCTTGCTCTCTTTGTGGAGTTCAAGGTAAAACTCCCCAAGGAGCTGCCGTGACAGAACATTTCTTTCTTCTCTGGGTTGTACTAAAGAATACAGGAAGATGGAGCAGTGCGGAGGTCTATTGCTCTGGCTCCTTTGGGAGGGTTGACAATTAGGGGCTGTGTGCTCCACTTTCTAGCCTCAGGACAGCTTTCAGAAGCTCTCTGGTTCATCTGTTAAAACATTCTGCAAACGTCTAGGGGCAAAATGTTTATTTCTGTATCGTTGCGTCTGACGTCCCAGAGATGCATGGGTTTCAGTATTCAGCGGGAGCAATCTCTCCCAGCAGAAGCAGGCCCTTTGCTTGAGTCTGTGCTGCCAGACTAGAGGGACTCTAAAAGAAGAGTCTCTCCACGAAATGCACACGAATGAGACGGCTCAGTGTATCCACGCCTTTTCATTTTACTCCTGCTGGTCTTGCTCCTACAGTGTCTGAACCCTGAGAGTGGCCTTTTAGAACACGCGTGAGGATAATGAATTTGATGCAGTGATAATGGCATGAGGGTTTTTTGGTATCTGGTGATCAGTGTACCAAGCCTTGTTTTCTTATGTCATCCGGATGATGCATGCCCCTGGTCCCATACGCCAGCTGTTAGCCAGTTTTCATCGCCCAGGAAAAGTGCCTCAAGTTTCACTAGTGCTGTTTGTGATGGCCACTTAGCTAGGTGAATTTTAAGACCACGTCTGTGGGATTGCATGAAGGTCAATGATCAGTCCTCAGTAAGTACCAATTCTGAGTCAGTATTAATCTGTAGAGTTACCATCCCCTGGCATAATATTCTTTATAAGTGTGAACCACTTAGTCCAGGGGTCTGCAACCTGCAGCTCTTTAAGGACTTCTTTGTGGCTCCCAACACTATAATTGCAAAGTGAAAAAAACCCTCCTGATTATTTCTGATAAATGATGAGTATCTAAAAGCTCAATAACGAACAGCTCATCTCTGAATAGCAAACGACATGTGATCTTCAAACGCTGGCGAACGCCCCATAGTGTCCTCCAGAGAGACAGAGGGTTCGGGAGTGAAAATCAGGAAGACAGCGATACAAACACACATGTAAAGTGGGAGGAAATAGAGTATCTAAAAAGTTTGAGACCATCGTGCAGTAAATACGTATCGCATTACAAATCACTGCGTGTGCTGGTTTTAAAAATGGGGTTACAAAAAGTCTGGTCTCACGTTATTTATTGAGGACCGTCTCGTATTCCCATGCACTGAATTGTTGAGTTTTTTACCACATTGGAAAAAATGGCTTCTCCTGCTATTTTGGTTGCCAGTCCCTGGCTTAGTCTGTCTAGCTGAGAGAGCGAGATCTTGGAAACAGGCCCTGTCGTCATTGTAGAGCACTTAGCACCAACTCCTCTGTAACTGATCAGCCAGGCCAGCGGCTGGGAGCTAAAGCGTGCTCTCTTTGATTATTGCAGGTTGAACATCTCTCGTCCAGCACCCTCCAGACCTGACCGGTACCAGACAAGAGAATTTGCTGAACCATGGGAGGTCAGTACTGTCTAACAGCATGAGTAACACTTCCACTGCTCACTGGGCTCTTAGAAGACATTTAGGGTGAATTACAGCTAAATAACAGCACAGAACACTGAGGGCCAGGCCTGGTGACAGGAAACAAAGTTTATGGGACTGCATGAAACTTGGCCACACCATGATAAGTGGTTGTCCAGCTAACTAAAGTCATGCCGGATTACGGATGGTGCTGGACGAGAGAATTCCGGATTAGAGAAGTTCAGCCTCTATGACTACTGAGCCGGGCAGCCCCAGCCCTGTGGATTTGCTTTACAAAACACTGCTAAACAGAGCACGGTGATCATTTTGGGGAGTTATACCCCAAAAGGCAAACCAGACTGGGGGGGGGTAGGGATTGTATACATAAGGGTATACTGTTGATGGGCTGACCTCACTAATAATTTCAGTTCCAGCAGAGAAACAGACAACACCATGGCCTGCATTTAGCATGTCTTCATCCCCCATACACCTGTTTATGGCCTCCGTGTAACGATCATACTTATTTACTAGTTCTGTGTATCTTAAAATGCTTATACTGCCACACAGACTAAATACTCTCAGAGCACTTAGAGAAGCAGTACCAGGCCTGCAGACGGCACACAGGTTATTTTGGTCATAGCTTGGGTTCGGTGTTTTGGGTTGAAACATGGCAACTGTTTACCAGAGCACAGTTGTTTGCCACAGCCATTTCATACTGGGGGCGACCCATACCCCAGCCTCTTGAAATACAGGGGAATTTCGGGCAGGCAAAAGGTAAAAGACCAAGAAGGAATAGATCTGGGAAATCAGGACTGACGATCTTAATCTTCCAGAAAGAGCCCTGGGAATTTTAAGCACCACAAAGAAGTGTCACACCCTTGATGCTACCGCTCACCCCAAGAGAAACTCTTGAAAAGAGCAGTCCCTGCCGATGGCTCTGCAGCACACCGGTGCAACGCTGGCTTAGGGTGTCTGGGCCTGTAGCACAAAGGTGTTTCTTTGGAAGCCTCTCATCCACTCACTTGACCCTTCCAGGCCACCTTGAGCCTACAAGGTCTGGCAGGCCCATAGGACAGGGTCAAATGCCTTCAGGCTTTTAAAGCCATAATCCAACGGATGAGCCCGCTGCCTGTCAGACATTCAACCAACCTGACAAAGTACAGGGGAAGAGTCACTCACTCCAGATCTTAGGATGCAGTTTGCCATTTCACGAGAGCTGACAAGAAGAGCCTTGCAGATGCGTTCTGAATCTGTGGGTCAGGACACAATCACAGTGTACTCAGCCTGAGCTCAGGATGGCTGTCAGCTGGGAGAAAGTCAGGCAGTGTGTTACCTGCAAACATTTCAGACAGAAGAACCTCAAAGGCTGATATTTCAGAATCTGTCAAACCATGCAACTACGCATATTTACCAGCTGTGCAAACTTAAGGGCACAGGTCCAGTTGTGGCTGAGGGTCATTCCTAGCGCTGGGAGAACAACGCTCGTGGGCCTCAAGAATGTTCTCTGGGCAATGGTTTGGTTGAGGGGATACACTTTTAGTTGAGCAACACCTTCCATAAGCTCGTGGGCTGGGCCTTGCCCTGTTTCAGAACCAGACCAGAAAAAGTTCATGCAATGGCATGTCAAGAGGGAGCTGCTTTCATGCAGCCAGCTTATTTGACTGATGCTAATACTCGAGCCGTGCTACCTTCCTATTCCCTACTTCTGTTGCTACTGGGTGTTCTCCAGGGAAGGACTGAAAATGCATCTGTCATCCTAGGCTGGGCTGCAGAAAGCCGAGCTCATCTGACACAGACCCAGAGCAGGATTGACCTGGGGTACAGGGCAAGAGAGGTTATGATTGATCTCTTTTTGCTTTTGTACTTCCTCACAGACAGACTCAAACCCGCAACCTCTGCAGCTTAGCACAGGCTCCACTACAGCTTCAGCTAAAGTTTAACTTTTGGGTGGGAATTTCTGAGAAGACACTGGCCACAGCGCCACGAGCTGAAACGAGAACTAGTGTGTTCCAGCAACAGCCAGAGATGGCATTGGAAGGAGATGAGGCCAGCAGGGAGATTTCCCCACTGTTGGCAGCAACCAGCCTGTGCATTTTCCAAAACAAGGAAAGGAACTGGGCTACGAAGCCACGTGATACCAGCACCCAATGGATCGCAGGTCTCTGCTGATCTTATCAGCTGTGGCTTTGCTGCAAGGCTGTTCCAAGGGAAAGCACGGCCAGACGTGAACCAGGATTTCTGCTTCATGAGCAACTGGCCTAGCTTTTAGACAGGAAATCTGTAACTCGGAAAACGTTCCACTGCAGAAAAGAATTGGTACCATGAGGTTGTGCTTGAGTCACACTAGGGATCCCAGTTGTGTCCCCAAAGGAGGAAAAAGCAGTCAGTCACACAAGTGCATACAGACAGGCACATGTGCACACACACACACACGTGCGCACACGCGCACACTCGCTCTCTCCTTTCAGTTAAAATTGCTGTCATTCTTTTGCATATTTACTTCAGAGATGGTCTGGGGATTTCCCAGTGCGACAGCTGTGGGGATTTCCTTGTGATGTGCATATTTTTATCCTTGCCAGGTGTCCTTGGACCTCTCCTGGGAGAGCAAGTGACTTAATATTTTAATCCTGCTGCAGGAATTTGCATCACACTGACCTTCATGGAGCTGAGTCAGGCTGAGTGCAGCTCCCATTCTAGCTCATCCCCAGCCAGCGCTCTCCAATCACCAGCGGGCCAGAGCTAGAAAGCCGTGAAGGCTGCTCGTGTGGCAGGGCTGCCCCTTATTTGCATGAAGTGACAGATTGCTGTGTCAGACTAGCAGGGTCAGCTGATGTTCCAAAGTTAAGCCGCCTGTCCTGCTATCTCCTGATCTGCTAAGAACACTGATCAGCACTTGCACAGGGTGAGGTTCACACGCACAATGCCCTGATAAGCAGCCACTCATTAAATTAAGTGAGCAGAGGGGAAGTAACTTTCCCACCATCCAGCAGCAAGTCAGTGGCAAAGCTTGGACTAGAAACTGGTGGCTAGTTCACTAAAATGTGATTCCTTTCTAAGAGGTACAGTAGTTTGACTAGTACCAGAGAGGTAGCCGTGTTAGTCTGTAGCTTCGAGAACAAGAAGCTTTGTGGCACCTTATAGACTAGCAGATATTTTGGAGCATAAGCTTTCGTGGGCAAAGACCCGCTGCATCAGATGCATGAGTGGAGGAGTGGTTTCAGAGGGGTATTTAAAGAGTGGGGTTCCAGTAAAACGGAGTAGTTAGCTGGCAGTCCGTGTCAGAAATGTGGCCTCCAGATAGGTGGAGTTTACCCGGTACGGGCCAGAAAATGAGCCAAAACACACCAAGTTTGTGTCTCAATATTTTCCCTTGCTTTGCTGGTGCTTGAAAAGGTCAAAGGCATCCCCTAGCCAAGGCCTAGTGCTAACCGAGTGCTTTTCTCAGTGCTGGGTGTAGCATCAGAGCATAGCCACACGGTGGTAGAAGATTCCCTTTCCAAATGCTGTCCTCAGAGCAATTAGATGGTAAACCTAGCTGAGTCAAATATTCTGCTGACTGCCCACGTCCTGCCTTGACTACCAACCCTTTCTGATTGGGTTGGGGTGAAGTAATATGAATACCAACACAAATGAAGAGGTTTGCCACCTACTCTCCAATGCTTCAACAGATTTGAGCCTCATTAGCTTGCAATTAAGAACAAGCCATATGTCGTGAGAGAGCAGTGGTGTACTCTGTGATTCCTGCTTGTGCACAGAGATGTGAGCAGGGGTGATCATGAAAGATGTCCAGTGTTTGATTCTTCATATTTGATAGGCAGGATTCTGCTTAGCCAAGGGGTCGACCAGCTACCCTACATTTCTGAGAAGCTCATCTTTCTGCCTTGTACAGCATAAATATGCAAACCAAGGTAACAATTCTAAGAATCCTGCCTCCTCGCTTCCCGCTTCAGCCTCACTGCTGGCTTGAACGAGGACAGCTGCAGTTGGAGGATCTGAGTGTTTGGAGGTTGCATTGCTGATCCCTTGGCTTGCCTGACTTTTAGTGCCGTGGAGGGAGGAAATAGTCTCTTTCAGCACAGCAGCCTCTGAATGAATAGGCAAGTGTTCAATCAATATATTTACATCCGGTTCTGACTACGCTATCAGAATCTCTAGCCATTAGGTTTGCTGTGCTATGACCTTTGAGTCTGTAGAAGAGTCTATGGACAAGGTCAGCTTTAATAACAACACAGCCTTCCAGTGATCAATAGAGGTTCTTTTGAAAGCAGAATTCCCTTTTGGCAGGGTCTATATTTTCTGGTCATTTCACAAGACAATTTGATTTGGGGAAAAAAAAAAAAACAAACCAATGTAGGAGACAGACTATGCCTAAGATCCCAGCCACGGATAGAAGGGAGGGTTTTATGGCTACAAACGAAGCAATCTGGTTTCTCGTCACTAGGTCTGCAACACAGCTGTTTTAACAACTGGGTGTGCAGTTCTGCTTGACTAATCCCTCTTGTGACTCATCAATGAAGTATTTAATTGATCAGTGCACTGGGATGACCAAGCCCATCACAGAGACATCAATGAGAATGTAAGCTAATTGAACCAATGGTTCTAGTTAACCTAGCTACAATTATGAGGTTGTGAGGTTCTCGGACATTGATTACTAGAAGTTGGTTGGTGCCTCCAATGATTATACAACTGACTCTTACCAATGCATGCAAAGCATTTCAGAGAGAGACACCAGAGAGAAAGGAAATGTGATTTGCTTTCATGTTTTCAGCCAGAACTGTGTAAACACAGTGGCTGTCGTTGAAGATATCTTGTATCAATAGAGCTACCTGGAGGTCGGAAGTTGTATTTTGTGAGGGATTGTCAGATTTCCAAATATGACCACATTCTGAATCAGAATGAAAACAGCAAAATTCCAAATTTGCTGCAAGGGAAAATGCTGAAAAAAAATCTATTGCGGTTCAATTGTGATGTTTTGTTTTGATGAAATCATTGTTCTTTTATTTTGATTCTTTTAAAATGTTGCATTATAATACAAAATAGAATAAAAAAACTAATTTTACAATGAAAAATAGCAACTCTTTTGTTCTGAGCACGTCCAAGAGGGATGTGTCAACATTGTCAGAAATTCTTTTCTTGCAAACCAAAATTCTGGCAAAATTGGCCTAATTTTGTGAAGCATTTTGATTTTACTGCCCCCTTCATATTCCAACAGGCTATGGTTCCATTGAGTTTTCCCTGACTAGCTCAAGTTGTTGTACATATTGCAGTTATTTCCTGTTCTTAGTGGAAACAAACAAGGCAGCCTCTGATGTCATGTCATTCTCATCGGGCAATGAGAGTCAGCGTTGATAAATGCTGACTTTATGACATTAACCCTTTTACAGGACATACAGCGAAAGTATGTTTGCTAAACTTTGTTTACATTAAGCCTGTATGTATATGTTTTTAGAGAGGAAAAAGGAGTTACAGCTGCACATCACTATTGAATAAATCATCTTTTTTTTTTTTTTTTTTTTTTGGAATACACAGATTTATGACACTGAACACCCGACTCTCCCAAACCCATGAAAATTTAACAAATCAACAAATTGTGTGACTCTTCCTTTTCTCACTTCCATTTGGAACATTTAGATTTGCTAGTGCTATACAATGTGGCAATTATCTTCTGAGTCACTTCACAAAGGAGCAGTTGTTTTTCATATAAAATACAAAGCAAAGGAGCAATGTTGTGATTTGCTTACACAGAAAGCCACCATGCACAAGGCACATCAAAGTGATCAGAGTCTGACTTCATACTTAACATGAATGCCCATCTGTTCTAAATATGAAAGCAGCTACTGGCTTCAACTTGCTCTGATTAATGTCTCTCAAAAGCTGCAGTGTTCCAGGCCAGATAGGCCCTTAGACATCCAGCTGAAGTTTTGTTGTTGACTTTGTTTGGAACATGACCAAGGCTGCCCTATAAAATCAGGGCCCTGCCTTCTCTGACACCGCCTTCCTTAACTGCTGTCTTTCTGCATCTGGTAAAAGTACGCCTAGCAAAGAAAGCACATTTCCAGTTCTGAAAGAGGACAGGAAACTCAGCTCACTGGCTGTGATGTGTCAGCTGGTTTTCTGTAAAGTTCTCGTTCCCTATTTGCAGAGTGCCTGTGAAAACATACGTAGCATTTGTGCCTTCATTTGAACAAAGGCAAAACCTCCTGGGGTGACAAGCAAAGCTCGCCAGTGTGCACTGATTGGCACTTCCATGAGCTTTCTGGCGCTGACTAGGAATTTTACCACGCTTATAAATGATCTGGTGCTTTTGGCAGTGCTGGCAAGTCCATCGGTTAAAGTGCTTCCTTCTGAAATGAGTTGTCCTGCACTTTCCTGCCTCTTGGGCAGCTTCTCTGCATTCATATTAACATTCCTCTGACACCAATTACAAAACAGACTCCTAAGGAGACAAGAAACTTACTGTTGGGTCGCGTACAGCAGAGGGGTATACCGACAACGCTCATTTGTGGTGAATGAGGACTGAAGGTGAGGAGTCCTTGAGCATCTGGCTCTGAGGCACTGCTCTGTGAAAGGAAAGAGCGCACCTTTTCCCACCTGCCAATGAATGTATCTGGGAGAAGAAGGGCTATGTTTCCACAGGAGCGGACGAACGTCAGGGCAGGCGTGGTGTCTGTTGTTATGGCTGTGACCTGAAATGGCTGGAGCCCATAAATCATGATTTTATTCAATTACTACCGAAAAATGATGGCATGTTAAAGGAACCTCTCCAACAAGGCCTGACAAATGCGTCACAAGATCGATTCCTTCCAGGCCTTCTCTCTGCCGCCACACACCTCCTTTGTCACATTTGCAGCCAGAGAGGTGTTGGGAAATGTTTCGGCAGATGTTTAACCACTTTTCCTTCCCAAAGCTCAGCTCGGAAGATCTGTCTGCAAGGGCCTGTGCAGAACTAGGACTAGCCCGGCCATTTCGTCAGCGACAGCAGCAAAGGAGCAGCCAACAAGCCGTGCTTACCCAGAAAGTGGAGCTGCGCAAACACAGACCCTGGCATGTCCTGGTGTACTCCTTCTGCTATGAGCGGGCCGAGGAATTCGTCCTGAGTGTGAGCTCAGCTGGGAAGAGTGAGTGAGAGTTTATAAAATGGCACAACAGCCCACAACACCATGTGGAGATGGGAAAAGTGCCGAAGGAAGACAGCTGGCATTAATAGACATAAAAAGGCCCCCGACATAATTCAAGACGTGTGTTAAGGTCATGACCAATAAATAAAAACAGGGCGGAAATTGGGGAACCAAAATCGGTGTGTTGGAAAATAAACCTAATTGGTAGATAAAAATGAGGGGATGGGCTAGTCTCCCTTCACAGCCTTTTGGGATCATAAAATGAAGAGACTTTGCGGGGACAGGGGACTAGATATAGACAGGGCTTGGTCCTGCCATGAGGGCAGGGAACTGGGCTTGATGCCCTCTCGAGGTCCCTTCCAGTTCTAGTGTTCTAGGAGTCTAAGAACAAGAAGTCACTACAATTTCTGGCTGAAAGAAGGGAGAACAGAAAGGGCTGAACCTCACTCTGCTGGCTGCCCCCTGCCCCTTCCTGGGACTCACCATAACGCCATTGGGCTTTCATTGTCTAATTCCCAGCCGTATCCTGACCCGTCCAGGCCAAAGAGAGGGGAGTAGGAGATATCACCACTGCCACCAGCTGCAGCTAAATCCAGAACATCATTGGGAACGTGAGACTTTGAAGTGTCATTTGCCACCTCCTGTGTCTTTCTTCTTCCTCATTGATTGCTTCTCTTTCGTGTGCCGTCTTTTTGCCTTCGGGCTAATGACTGGCTGCCCAAGGCTATATATTTTCCAGTGCTGCAGTAAACTCATGGACAAAGAGGCAACTAAAAGCTGCGCCCTGAATAGCCCATCATGGGTATGGGGAGAAGACCAATGTGGTTTGCCTGTCTTTCTCCAGCGCTGAGGGGGCCAGTGAGAGTCAGGGCGAAGGACAGATGCTGCATCTTCAGCTGTTGCTGTTCTTGTCTCTCCCATCTTGTGCGTGTCGTGTTTCAGCAGGAGTGGACTTGCACAGCACAGTGATCAGGGACTCTCCAGTTCCTCTTCATTAACCTTTTCTCTTTCCTCCCAAACAGACCTTATTACCATATGAGAGACTGATAACTGAGGGGTTTGTCCTGCCAACTCTCGCCATATTGACTAATGGGAAAGAGAAGAAGGAGTTTTATGAATTAGACCCAGATGACCCTGGCGAATGACGCACATTCCCTCGCTTCAAAGGAAGCTGAAAGTCCCCAAGGTCACGGATGGTCTGGAAATCCCTTCCCAACCCCACATTTGGCGCTGAGTTACACCCGGAGTCCGTGAGTGAGAACAGCCATGCGCCTGACAGAGAGAATGCTCGCTGCCCCCTCAGAACCCTGGCCCTCCTTACCCCATCTGATGTCACATCTCCAGTCATGACCCCTGATGGTCCAGTGGAGATAGTTAAAAACAACCCTCCTAGGGGAACCTTCCCTGACCCTTGGTGGTAGCTGGCTGAAACCCAGAAGCATGAGCTTTAGGAGCAAAAGACATAAACAGGAAGTTGAGCCCTGACCCCACTGTTACAAGCAGCCCCATCACAGAATTGCTGTCATAAATTTGTCCAACTCTCCTAAAACTAATTCACCCCCCCACCCCTGCTGCTTCCACAACTCCTGTTGGGAGGCTGTTCCCCTCCACTGGTTAGACACCTTCTAGTCTCCTGCCTGAATTGGTTTGTGGCCAGTTTATGCCCTGTGGTTCTTGTGACAAAATGGTCCTTCAATAGCTCTTTGCAATCCCTGGCAGGCTCCCCACTCTATTGGCAGAGGACAGTCATCCCCACTCAGCCTCCCTTTTTGTGAACTTCAGGCACACTCTTCGAGTCTCTGCTCCCTAATCAACCTGGTAGTGCTTCTCTGCACCTGCTCTGGTCTGTAGTCATCTTTCTTGAGCACAGGTGCCAAAGAGCAGCCAACAGCAGGAAGTATTTCTTCCTGCGGCACACAGACCACCTGTGTGGGACTCATAACTCACTCATTTTCATTTATTGGCATTTCCCAGAGCTGAAGAAGTCCCACGGAAGCTCATCCCCTAATAAATTATTTTGTTCATCTTTGAAGTGCCGCTGGTTTGCCTGATTGCCAGGGGAGGTTGTGCAGACCAGGACTTTAACAGGGCTCATAAAAAGAGCTAAATAAATACACAGAGGTTGGGTCCATCCATGGCTATGAGCCAGGAGGGGCAGGAATGGTGTCCCAGCCGCTGTTTGTCAGAGGCTGGAAATGAGTGACAGGAGGTGGCTCACATGATGATTCCCTGTTCTGTTCGCTCCCTCGGGAACACCTGGCACTGGCCACTGTTGGAAGACTAGATGAACCTTTGGCCTGACCCATTATGGCCGTTCTTATGTTAGATTTGTGAGTGGTACTGCAACATGGCCTGACTTGTGCCTTCTGCAGCGGCATTAACACAGGTCTCTGTCTGCAGCAGTGCCTGGCCTAATGTGTCCTAAGCTCATATTGGCCCTGCTTTACAGTCATCTCACAGTCCTCCCGTGCTCCAACCACATCCCCACATCATCCAGCTGATGAGCCCGCAGACTCTAGGAGAAATTCTTTTATTAGGCCCTAAGTGCCGGACCAAGCAGCTATTCCCATGATGCAGGCGACACTGGAAACATGGGTCAGTTCTGGCCCTGGTCGGAAGAGGTTGTGGCAGTGGAATAGGCAATTGCTAACAGAAAATCATCCAGGAGATCAGGGATGGGAGCTGACAGACTTCTGGGCCCTCCAGCTACCTTTGATGGCAATCACTATCTCTTGGACTGTGCTCCTTGGACCAAGGACTAAGGATCCATGAGCTGATTTGCTGGTCTCATGGTACCATTAAGTGGACAGCTAACAAGACTCAGAGCTTTAACGAGAAGCGCCAGACTGCCTGTTGCAGTGATCTGCGTGTGCCCACCAAGACTCTTCCATCTCTGCTTGATCCTGGAGTCACCCCATTTGTGTGGTAAGTTTTGTCCTTTCTTAGGCCTGGTCTTTCATAGTGGGTAAGAAGGTGTCAGCATTGCAGTCTGTGTGCCCCTTGGAGAAGTGGGGAATAAAGGTACATACAGTAAAAGCTTTGTTCTCCAGCATGCATGGGGAATGGGGGTTGCCGGTTAATCAAATGTGCTGATTACCGGAGCTTTTTCACCCAACTCAAAAAATATTTAAGAAATGAAATATCCTTAGTTAACACTCCACCCTTTAACACTACGACTGTACACAGTACTGTAATTTACTGCTCCTCTACTGCCTCTGGGCCATCAAACACAACACAACTTCCACAAACACTGGAAAACAATGATGGAGAGTGAGCAGGATTTTTCTGGTTGACTAAAGGGGGAATTGCCATCTATGGCAGATGCCAGTTAACCAAGTTTTCTGGATATTAAAGTGCCAGATAACAAAGCTTTTACTGTACAGTGATTTGATGTGGCATTTTGCTAGCCCCTTACATGGCATATAAAATGCCCGTTATCTGTGTTTGAACAGAGGAGGATGCTAACAAATGGTAGGAATAGAGCTGTGTTAGATTAAATCAAAACAAGGGACTGCATGCATAATTAACCATCTTACAGGGAAGCTAGAGGTTTATGAAGGGAAACTTTTCTCCTTCCAGACCTGAAGATACATTTGTCATTGGGTCTTTTCACAAACATCTGGTAAGTTGTGCTAATTCGCTGGTGGGAGACCAAGACCTTTCTGTGAGTCAGGCTGAATAACCACAAGCTGCTTACACTTGTGACTGGCTATGATCTTTAGCCAAGTAAGCTTCCAGCAAGCTATATTCACAGCAAAGACATTAAAAGCATCTGCAGGTTATCACTGGGTGGAGTTTTTCATTTAGCAATGCTTCCCTTCCTGTCTAAGGAAAGCCCTGCCTGGATGCAGGGAAGACTGGCAAAAGCAAAAAGGTAGCAGGATCCAGTCAAACCACCAGATAAGCCATGGTTACAGAAACGTTGCAAGCACGCTTTACTCTGGCATCGCTTGCCTGACCTAGATAGTTTTCACAAATGAGCACTCCCTTGTCACGGGATTTTCTCGACATGAAAAATTTACTTTTTAATGGCCCCAAACACTCCATGTTCTAAGCTAGATCCAAAGTAGTCTCTTAGCACATCACACTAAAGGGATCTCCAGACATCATCAGGAAAACAGAAACAGAGATTGCACTACAATCGCATTTAAAAGCCACTCGCCCTTGTCGTCCTGGATTTCTACCGTAGTCCTCATGCTCTGTTGCATGCTCCTGGAAATGGGAAATAGAGTGTTATAACCAACTCTCTTTGCTTCACGTTAGATCAGGTTAAAAAGAAATCCATCTCTTTAAGGTCTCTCCCCACCCAGATGCAACTGAAAAAGAAATCCCAACAGTCTATTGGGGAAAAAACTTCACTGATGGTAACAGGATTTTCCAGAGAGCTGGGCTATTTGCAGAATTAAACAGGACAGTAAAAAAGAAGAGCTGATATGGAGGATGATGGAAAGCCTCCACAAAGAGGAGAAGAAATTATGCTTCTCTGGAGAAGGTACAGATGAAGTCCAGATCATAACTAGGTTTCTGTTTTGCCAGCATACCCTGAGCAGATTTTTGCCCATGCAAGACACAAGACTTCTCTTCTCTTGTTCTTCCCTGGCAGATTTTCAGCTGGTGCAGCTCCTCTGACTTCATTGGAGCTGCACCCACTCCCACGAACTGAGGACGTAGCTTAGACATCTGTGCAGGAGGGCGTGAGCTGCCAAAGGGTGCGAGAAGGATGGCAGTGGTGTCTGATAGAACAACCGTGCTTTGCTGGTTTAAAATTATTTGAAGAGCTTTCCGCAGGGGCGTGCGCCCCATTGCCTGAGCGGCCAGCTTAGATTTAATCCAGTGCAATTAATGGGACGTGGAAACTCATGCTTTAAATGGAGCAGATCCTGTGCCAGTCTCTGGAACTGAAGAGGACAGGCCAAGCTCTGAACATTTAGAACCTGAGCCCGTGTTTCTTAATCACGGTCTTTAAGACGAGCTCAAAGCACAGTGCCCACCTCAGCTTAAACTCTGATGTGGCTGGGCCTTCCAATACCTCCATGTCTTACCCTTTCTCTAGTGAGGAGAGACAGGCAGGAGGTCAGAGACGGCTTTCCTAGCTACACGCTATAGCTGTACAACTAGCAGCAAAGTTCAAACAATGAGGACGTGTCCAGCCATGGGAAAGGAGCAGGTCAAAAAAGGCCAATCACCCTGATTCACGAAGACCCTTAAGCAGGTGCCTAACTTTAAGCTTTGGGACTTAAGGTCCCTAGCTCCTATAGCCAGGCCCGTGGCCTAGGATCACACTACAGGCAGCCCTCCAGGTCCCCTGGCTAGGGCTGTTCAAATAACACATCCCCCAGTCTGATGTGGTCAGAATGGCACCTGCTTGAGGGCTGGGTGCATTACTAGCAAATAGAGCTCACAATCCCACACAAGGCCAGGGGGGACCTCCACCCAAATCAGAGGTTGTCTCACTTCCACCTCCCAGTCCTTCATGCCTGGGGCCTGTCCTAACTCCCAGGACTCTCTGCTGGAGCCTGCCTCCTCTAGCATCTCCAATCCCGAGCATCGTGATCCCTGGAGCTTCTTGTGTGGCGATCCCCTGTTGTCTCCCAGGCGTGGCTCTGGACCACTCAGAGTGGACTGGGCCCTGGCCTGCTGCCTTGTTGCAGGGACTCTCTTGCTGATGTTCAGGCTCATTCTTGGCTGTTGCACTGAATCAGGGCCAGATGGATGGACATGTTTGCTCAGCACATGCATGTGAGCAATAAAACTTAGTCCTGAGCAATGCTGCTCAGGCCTGGGGGTGTTGAGGACCTGTGGTGCTGTTAGAGGCTGCAGGAGCTGAGGGTACTCAGTGCCTAGTACTGAAGCCCACACAGTACTGCTGGGCTGCCACCAAGCATATACAGCTCCTATCCAGACAGCCAGACAGCCTCCACCAAGCAGAAATTTTTTTCAGTCCTCCCCCTGCTGCCCGGGGTGCATTGCAAACCTTCTCCAAGTAGTTCAGAGCCATGGCCTAGTCATTCAGTTCTGTACAGGAGCTGCAGAGCAATTCCCCATATACAATATAGAGCGTGGGAAAACATCGCCAACAGACTTGTGCAGAAATAGAAGCACACGTCATCACTTGCTGCCATGTGGCCCTTTTCTTCTTGCCAGCACACACAGTGACCTCGGCTAACACCCTCCAGCTGCTGAAAGAAACCAGGGAGCCTCCACTCCGTGCCCCGAATTGAAGTGGGTCGCATAAGAATCTGCAAATACAGGATCCGTCAAGCCTAAAAAGCAGGTGAAATCTGAAGGAGCTCAGGAGGAGAGAGCTCTGGGTGAGGACCTGACACCACCAGATCAGACGGGACGCACATGGTCCAGCCAGCAGAGGAACCCTCAGCAATATGGACATTACCTGTGGTCAAACTGTGCTCTGAGTCACACCCCTGCAAATTTCAAGTGACTCCCCAGACTCCAGTTGGCCTTAGTGGGTTACATGGGACCTCCAGTGAAGAGACAAAGCACACACTTTGGGCAAGTGTCCACAGATGGCAACAGTAACAACAGGAAGCAGCTTTGGAGTTCTGTCAGGAGATAGCTGGAGTTTTCTGATCTGCTGCCAACCAGCTGAGCCAACTCGGGAGGTTGCTGCTGAGCTGAAGGGAAGTTTGGTCTGAGTGAGCCTGGGGGATTTGACCCTGTATTGGCTAATTCCATTAAAGTATGAGTCTAACTCATCCTTTATTTAATATGTGCAGTCTAATGCCCTAAGACACTGGGATGCGTTTTGAGGTGACAGACCTGCCCATAGGGTGCTCTCCACTGTCTGGAGAAGGCACTGGAAACTCTAATGCTGTGATGCCTGGTCCAGACAGTTGCTCGTGGAATGAGGAAAACAAGGTAGAGAAGTCTGCCAAACAGTCGCTTGTGTTCTTAAGTACCTGACCGAGCTACCCTCTGGGCCACTGAGTGCTCCTGCTTTCAGAGCTGCTGGCATTTCATTAAAATGCCTCTGCTCTTCTTTAATCTCCCTCTTTTGTTTCATGCTTTTAATTGTGAAATATTCGCTGTGCTTCGGGTACTCATCGTTATGGGGCAAAAAGATGGTGATAAAATAGGTTAAATTAATAAGATTATTAAGTAACCTCTGCTGCTGGTAATTCTTGACTCTAACAGGCACACAGCTCCCTGTAATTAGTTTTCTGCTTCACTGGAGCACTTTTAAAGGAGCTGGGTGTTTTCAGAAAAAAAATAAACTCTGTTGCCAAACTCGTTGCAGTGTGGTTTTGGTATAAGTAAGCATATTTTCAGACTCTTTTACCTTCGTTTTCATTTGCCCCATATTCGTGATACGTCCCCAGGGCAGAACATAAACTAGATCAAGGCTTTTTAAAATATCCCAGGCAGTGACAACCTCCCATTCTTGGTACCAGACATAGTCTTTGCAGTGCCTATGCAGAGCCCTACACAGTTCACTAAACATCCCACGCCATCCTTACTTCTGTGCTGCTGCTGGCAGGGGTGCTGTCCTCAGAGCTGAGCACCTGGCCAGCAGCTGCTGCTTTCTAGCAGACCTGCTCTGGGGGCAAGAAAAAAAATCTCAGACGTTTGTCTGCTTTTCAGAACTCTGGCTGGACAGAGATGGGAAGCTCCACACAGAAGACCTGGCTGGGAAAAGCCCTACTTCTGTGATCTCATTACCCGCTGCACTAGACTTGTGACCCCATTTGGGGTGAGGGCACCCAGCCTGTGAAACATTGGACGAGGTCATAAGTCCACCGGGTTGGGCGGGGGGCGGGGCTGGCTTGTGGAAAACAGAGCAAACGATTATGCTGCACTCTCTTCACCTCCTTGCCAGAGCCCAGGAATGGTCACATATCACTAATGAGTTGCCCTGGCTGTGTGCCCAGAGTCCAGCTCCAGACGCTGGAGCATCACACCCAAAGCTATAGGAATGAATCCCCCCTACGGTTTTGGTTGGGCTGGCAACAGAGTTCGGATGCTAGTGGACTGAAGCCTCTCTGCCTTGTATTACCATCTTGCCTAAGCTTGCCAGGGAGGTAGGTTTGGCCCCACTCAGTGCTTGGGGGACAGAGGCGAGCTCCAAACAACAGTAGCATAAATGCAGAGCATCGTTAGGGATCAAGTCGGTGGCCTTGAAGAGGCACCACAGCTTGTTAGGGGATGGAAAGCTGCCATCTTTCAGAAGGAGACAATGTCCTGAGCAACAGGTGCCATTACGGATCCATTGGCACTCAGCGTGTATCCCGGGAAAAATTCAGCTTGGGTCTGTAACAGGGTTTGCCTCATCACCACGGTGCCTCCTGGTGGTCTCACTGGGAATTAGCTCAGTCCTCAGAGCACCCTCTCCTGGCTGGTGCCTCACGTGGCATTGCTCTGCTCTCCAGCTGCGCTCTGCGCCCCGGACCACAGCATCCTCGCAGGCCATCGTCCTCCGACAGTGCCCGCTAACAGTCTCTCGCGCCCCCTGCAGGGGGTGTTAGCAGCCATCAGCTGCCTCCTGCCACTGCGCAGCCACAGTCTAGCCTCTCCGCTGCAGGGGCAAGTTACAGGCTGTATCGGCCACCATTCTTAGTGGCTAGGTGTGGTACGAAGGTGGGGGGACCCAGGCCCGTCCACTCTTCTAGGTCCTATGGCAGCAGCCTTGCCCTGCCTGCCTTCTCTCCCCCTCTACTGCTTCTCGCTCCCCAGGCCACTTCCCCTGTGATCCTTGCACCCTCCTGGGCCTTACCAAGGCCAGCAGTCTGCCGGGTGTCAGGCTGGAGTCTCTCTGTTGCTCCCCTGAGCCTGCCCAGCACTGCTCTCTCCAGTTGCTTCTCCCAGCTGAGAACCAGACTTGCAGCCATCCAACTGCCTCTGCTCTGCTGAGCAGCAGCTTATAAACAGGACCGCCCCGGAAGCCACCCTCTGACTGGCTCCTTACAAGCCTCTCTCCAATTGGCCAAAACTTTGCATAGGCTCCATTCAGTCTCTTTTGACCCTTTCCCTGCAGTGGTGGGGCAGCTGCCCCCACTCCCCCAGGGCCATTATCTTCTGCCTACCTCAATTTCCCCTGCAGCATCATATTTGGATTCGCTTCCTGTCTTTGACTGTTATCAGATGTTGCTTCTCGCTGGTTGGCAGCTGTTAGTTTGCCTTGTGAACCTAATTAATGGCCACGGTTTAACTGAGCTATTTCTGCAGTGTGAGAGATATGAATTCTGGGGATGATTTTTGCGGGGGGGTGGATGGCACCTTTACAGATTGTAGAGTAATTTGTGAGCAAAGGTGCTACCGAAGTGGAAGTCGTCATTATTTGGCACATGGGTAAATCATGAATAACGTTTAGTTCTTTCCACTGTGTCTACCTGGGCAGGTGTTCCGTGACTGAAGAGTTTGGAAAAGCTTGAGAAAAGATTTTTCCAAACTTGTCTGCAAACCCTTCAGGTCTCTGTGATCATGGGTTATTGCAGCTGTGAAAATTCAGCTATAACACCCGCCTCCATGCCGGTACACAAACATGCATGTCCATGCATCAGAAGTATGGCTGTGTGTGTGTATACCTGGCTGAATACCTACCGTGGCCTGAGAATTTCCAAATAAACTATTCAAACAAACTATTGCACGTCATATGCATACCCAAACCAGGCAGCTGAGAACCCCTCTCCCAGTGTGTGTGTAAATGTGAGGTCAGCATGGGCAGACGAAACATGCATCCACTTCTGGGGGGTGGTCAGTGGTGTGCACAAAAAGAGCCTCAGAAAGCTACCAGTCTCTCCATAGTTCATGGGCCTTCTGCTGCAAAGTGCTTTCTGAAAGGTGTGCTGGGCCCTCAGCTGCCACTGAAGTCGACAGGTGTTGCCCCCTGCAGACTTGCAGTAGGTGGTGCATACCACTCCTCTGAGGCATGGCAGGCGGGGCCTTCTGTGGATTTTGGTGGACGCTGATTATACATTTTGCTGGGGTGGGGTTTGGAATCTGCACCCTTCCTGACATTGTCACAGATCTCTGCCCAAGACTCATTGCAGCTTCCTGCACCATGCAGTAAGGGCTGGAAAGAACACAGGCTGCTAATTTTGCAGTGTCAGTCGTTCAGCAGTTGCTTTTGGTTAGCTGAAGGCAAACATCTGTGACTCTAATGCAAGGAGCCTCCTTATTACCTGTGTCAACAATTTTATTTTTAAAACAGTGCACTGAGCACAAGGCACATCCCTTATCTGGCGCGCGCCTGCCGCATATGTAGCACCATCATATAATTAACAGTCAAGATCATTTACATTGTCGCTTAGCTAATTTTCATAATGTTTTCTTTATTATCAGAGGAAGAAATTAACCCAAGAATTTATTTACATACTAGTCTCAAACAGTAACAGCTTGCTAATTGCCTGTTAGGTGATTAATAAGCTTACAGCAGATGCTAATGAATCGAGGGCTCACTGTTTCAAAGGTGCTCTTGCAGCATGCTTGTGTTTTGGCAGCTTAATTAGTGCAATAATTATGTACTTGTTGCTCCTTCTTTCAAGCAAATACTGTCAAATGCTTAAAAGATTAAAGTGAATTATAGCGCTAAGAACTGGCTGTGCTTAAGGAGCCTGCTCTTGCTAACTTCCAAATGTAGAATGGGGTACATGCAACTGTGTTCTCCACACGTGGTTATCCGCACGTTTTCATTGCAAGGGAAGGACTGATGTGAACATTTCCATACTGGTCCTGCAAAACACAGGCTGTCCCTAATGGGGGCAGTTTCCAAAAGAGTTTAATAATTCATCTGACCATCTAATCTTTTGCAAAACTCCTCTGAGCCTAACTTCTGAACCTTGTGAGGGGGCCTTCTTCTTACACTCATGCTGCAATGGGGGCATGGAAATGTTTCCAGCTCTCAAGTCGTTGAGTTGACTGAAGAAATCACAGGTTGAAATTTTCAGGCCTGTGTTGATCACAGTACCCTCTTAGAGCCTCATATGCTACGTGAAAAATGTCCAGCTGCATTAATATCAGACAAGTATCAGAGAGGTAGCCAAGTTAGTCTGTCTTCAAAAACAACAAGAAGTCCCGTGGCACCTTAGAGACTAACAGATGTTTTGGAGCATAAGCTTTCGTGGGCGAAGACCTACTTCTTCAGATGCACGATATCGGAAAAGAAAAGAAACCAGATATCAGAAAAGAGAGATGGTGGGGTTTCAACCTGTGAATTGTCTCTATGTTAATGATAATAATGAATGCCCCTGACTCTAATACCCTGCCAGTCATAAACCAGTAGTAAAAGATCTGACCACTGGTGGATATATAGGAAGAATAGTAGTTTTGTTTGGCCTTGGCAATATGTAGCTCATTTATGACTGTGTAAATGAGGATGATCTTTGGTGGCCAGTGGGGAACTGATATATGGAGCACAGTCTCAGAGGTGGAGACGGGTTAGTCTGTAGCTTCACCAACAACAAGCAGTCCTGTAGCTCCTTAAAGACTAACAGATTAATTGATTAGCTTTTGTGGGTAAGACCCACTTCCTCAGAGAATGTGGTATGGTCAACCCCACACGGTCACAAATAATCACTCAGGACCTGAGAAGTACGAGATATTGAAAAGGTTTGGGGTCATTTTTCTTTGCTTTCTGGAATGTGACTCCAGGAGCTGATGGGTAGAGAAAGGCACCAAGGATGTGGGGCTTGCAACGAGGCCATAAGAGTTGGCAACATTCAGGATGGTCAGAGGGACCTCAGATGAAGGGTGAGTAGACCACAGTTTGGTCATGGCCAATGTTTCTTTTAAGCTGAGTGCTTAGGTGGCCACCCAGGAGATACTGAGGTGCCATCCAGCTGGTCAGCAGAGTGCCCACAGCACTCGCAGCTGGCAGTGTGTGTGTTTCTACTGATGGCGGACATCCCCATATATCTTGGTGCACATAACAAAATGCATTCTTAGAGGGAACCTTAGTCATGGCCAGCCCACCCGAAGTTCAGGGAAGGAACCAAAGAGCTGGCCTGGCTTTGCTGGGTGACATTCCCTCTGTGACACTCAGGCCCCTTGGCAAAAGGCCCCCTCTTCTTTGTAAACAATTCTGTCCTGAGACCTGACATGCTCACACACCAAACACACGTCTTGGAGGGATAGCAAGTGAATCAGCTACAGAAAACTTGTAACTTGGCAAAGTTCATAGGCGTGGTGAGAGGAGTGGACAGAGAACGTCTCAGGAATAAGGTATTACGCCGCAAGTATGCTGCATGGCTGTGGAGGAGAAAATAGTCACTGGAGAAATGCGTCTTGGTGCTGATCCAGTCACCCCTCCCTAGATATCCAGAGGGTAATGCTGGGTTCTGTGGTCTCACCTGGCCATTCTCTGAGCAGTCACTGGAAAAGCATCACAGACAATGGCAGGACCGCTACAGGAGGCAGAGATTGCCCTGGCAGTGAGGAAGGACTTCAAAGAGCGCAAGGCAAGGCCTTCTGGAGCAGTCACTGAGGAAAACCCTTGTGGGAAAGGACACGTCTCCTGCTTCATGGGAAGCCAGACAGCTCTACACCGGGCTGAACTGTGTGTGTGTTTGGTGGGGGGACGACCTACATGAGTGGCCACGAAAGGCACTTAGAGAGAAATGGAGACCCAGGGTTTGCTTTTGTGACCAGTTGTTTCCATCACTTCCAGTTACAGCTTTGTCCTCACTTCCCTAATGCTGGCTGTGTTTCATGGCTAGTGCCCAAGGGCTGTTTGGCTCACTGAAGTGGAGGGTTATGTCAAACTGATAAGCTGGGGGCAGCCTGCACCTCTGGGTGCAGAAGACCCGGGATTTCAGTGGGAGACCAGTGTCAGGCTGGCCGTCCCGCGGTATGAGCCAAAAGCACGCAGAGGCTGGCATCATCTCTTGTTGCCCTGCAAGGCAAAGACCGACCTGGCACAGTCTGGGGGAGGACGCCTGTGTGACTGAAGGCCTGGTGGTGTTAGGCAGCCAGTACTCAGCTACGACAAGGCAGGCGCCTCGCCCTGGCTGAAGGGGGTAGCGGGAGCAACACACAGTCTTGGGTGCCCCGAGAACTGTCACAGAATGTGGGTTGTTCTTGCTGCGGCCTCCAGGTGTTATCTGGTGTTTGAGAGACCTTCCCTGCCTGGCCAGGGACTGGGACGGGGCAGAGAGAAAGGAGGAGGGGCCATTGGTCTAGAGGGAGGGGAAGAACTGTTGGGATACGGTACGGAGCCCCTCAGGCAGCAACCTGCTCGTGAGCCCCACACCTCTCAGCGTGGGTGGCGGGAACAGAGGCAAAAGCAGCCAGAGCCTTCCCTAGAAGAACGGGGTGGCCCTGCCCGCCACACGCTGGCCGGCTGGGATGGCTGCGTCTCCAGCTGCCATGTGGCTTCCTGGCCTGCGAGTGGGGATGGCTGGGGTGTGCACTGGCTGCTCCTGGGGTGAGCTGGGACTGGGGCCAGGGCTGTGTGGCTGCCTGGCTGCTCCCAGGGCCGCAGGGGAGGGGCGGAGGGGAGCTAAAGGTGGGGGTGTGATACTCTTGCGGGGAAGGACCAGGTCCCGTAGCCACAATGGGTGCTAGGCGGGGCTGGGCTGTGGTGCGCACAGGAGAGCAGGGCTGGGGCTCACCTCCCCAAGCGCAGCCTCACTCCGCCCGGGCCTGCCGGTGACTTAGAGCTGGGCGCCGCCCTGCTGCAGGGTGCTGCAAGGGGCCGTCGAGGGACCACTGCTCTCACTGCTGCCAAGGAAGCGGTGGGAAGCTGGGGGCTCGAGTTAGATGTTTTCACCCTCCCCCGAGACCTGGGCGCCCGTGGTCCCTGGGGAAGAAGCCCGCAGAGTTTCTGTGCTCCTCCCTTCCCTGAGCCAGTGGGGCGGGGAGAGAGCAGCGGCATCCTAGGACCCTCCAGCGGGAGGAGGAAGAGTCTAACCTGTCCAAATGGCCGGGAGGAGGCCTGAAAGCCCCCGTGCTGTGGTGGTAGCTGTGTAACTTAGTGTGAAACGCCTTATCCCTCCTGTGTCTACGGCACAAACGGCTTTTCCTGCGGGGTCCCACTGACGCGAAGTGTGCCGGGTGCACCTGCCCAAGGACTGCTGGAAGGGGAAGGACCCCCTGGCTGAAAGGCACCTCCTCTCCCCAGATAACGTGGCAGGAGAGCTGGCCTGAAGTCCGGCTGGACTCGGGGTGCGACACCAGGGTTGGTTACATGTGGAGAGCGAGATGCGAGGCTATCACTTTAAATGCAGTGACCATCCTCAGGACAACTGCATGGGTGGCCATGTATCAGCAGTGAAGGGGGCTGTTGGTCCTGACCACTGGCCCCCTCAAATATTTCCCAGCCATATGCAGAGTTTTTCCATCCATGCGCAGAATAAATTTTATGCGCACAGAGGCGTGTGCAAATGTGCATCGCCAATAGAAAGCAAAAGCCTAGCTGTGAGCATGCTGCTAAGGAGCTGGGTGGCCTTTGAATCTCTCCTGAGCGGCTGCACAAGTGCCCCGCATACAGGGAACACTGGGCCTGATGCCAAGTGCTCTCAGTAAGGGCAGGTTTGCCACTTCGTCACCCCACACGCAGCATCTGGCTCTCCACGACTGCATATGGGAGAGCTGGGAACTGGCACTAGCGCATCCAGGCGCATTGCCCAGAAGAAAAAGCAGTGAGGCTCAGTTGGGGAAGAGCTAGCAGAGGCCGGGTCCCTTGCTAGCCATCAGGAAGTCTCTCTGCGCAATGAGAGCTTGGGGTTAGATAATGAAGAACTGGTCCAAAGCTTTTTGGCAGAACAGGCCATTGAGTGGCTCAACCTCTCTGGAAACCAGCCGAATGTTTCCTCTGTGTGTGTTATTTAAAACTCCCAGATTGCGCTGAACCTGAGTGAGTTCACCACGCCAGCAACCTCCAGTGCCTCTTGTCCTTGTAAATCCTGACTTCCGGCCTAGACAATGCAGCTGGGATGAAGTCACAGCTACGGACAGGATCCTTCCACTTGCTAAATTTCCTCTTTCAGTAGCTGTTGCTGCCTTGCTTAATCCCTCTATTATCTGATTGTCACAGTACATTTCTCCACCTTAGGCAGTAAGCCAAGAAGTTACTTAACCTATAATTGCACTTTAATGTAACCTATTTTAAAAACTGTATTCTCAGAGTGAAGCTTAAAAACACACACTAGGATCCAATCACAAAATATCCTGTTCTTTGTGCCTATGTTCTTACTACAATTTGGCATCTGTTCAGTTGGTTTTAGTTACTCTAGCTTGATCGCAGGCTGACATGCTGTATGCAGTTAAAGGGCATGGCCAGTTGGAGTCTGTAATATTTGAAAAATGACGCCTTCCCAAGGATGGGGATTTATTAGGACTGTGTAAGTTGCTGCTGATTTGTTGACTTGAACTTTTGGAAACCTAAGAAACTTCAAGTTTCAGATAAAATAATGTTATCGTGGGAAATGTGGTGCTCGTTGTTCTATGCAGTGAACACAGGAAGACCTCATCTTGACCAATAGGAATTATAATTTTCACCAGCATGAAGCTCTCTGCCAACAACTGCTGGCAGATACACTTCTTCATTGCTCTGCAAATGTTCTGCTGATCACATGGTTTTATTTTCCTCACCACGTCAGTTCCCTGCTGTGGCTGGGAGTGGGGAGGCATTCAATCTCCACCTCCGCTCAGCCATTCGAAAGAGTTGGGCACCGTTTGCAAAGTGTTAAGCACGCAGAAATTAATGTTGACAAATCTTTGAGGAATAGGTTGAAACAAAAGAAATCAATTAAGGAAACAGCCCGCGGTTATATTTTATCATCTAAATTGTGCTGTATCACAGTGATAGTTACCAGCAGAGTCTGGTGCCAAGTAGACGTCTTTGGGAAAGAAGCCGAAGGGTTCATAAAATAATTCTGTTTGTTTTAAATTGCAGAAAAAACCCATCAATCTTCTGTCTGTCTGTCCGTCTCTCTTCTGACTAGCTGATGGACCGTGTGTTGACCATTGAAGTCAATAGGCAGATTCCCCTTAAAGTGAGTGGCTTCTGTATCAGGTGCTTTCAGGAGCCCTTTGGATTTAAACCACGCCATGCTGTCCTCTATGGCAAAGCCTCAGGATGTGTCTGCAGGGCAAGGGGGCACCACTGGCTGAGGGAGCGTGAGTGTTCTCATATTATGCCAGCCACATGAGTCTCACTCCTCAAAGGACCAGCACAGAGAAATCCAGCACCACCAGGCTGGAAGGAAGCCATGTGCAATGGCACCAGGAGCATGTCCTCCCTGGGACTTTTCCACACTTGTCTCAATGGCCAAAGTTCTCGCAGTCTAAAGGTTGCTTCCTTTGTCCCTTCAGGGTCGGTGAACCAAAGCGAGATCCATCCGGGGTGCTTTGTCCTTCCCTTTTATAGTTTCCATTCCCCTCTTGAGAAGCGTTTCCAGCCGGGTACCACACAAGAGTGAAGTCCGTGGGGAAGGATGTTCCCTGATGCTTTTTCTTCACCAGTTGCAGCTTCCTTTCCCTTCCTGCTTGACCACTCTGTTTACTGCCAGTGAAGCAGAGCATACAGCCCTCTGTCTGAGACACACCTGTTTGCCACGCTCCGCTGGGGCAGGGATGTGGGGTTTGGCCGATGAGGGGACAAGGGAGGCAAATGCACAGGGGCCCTGAGGTTCGCAGGAGCCAGGAGCTCTCGGACGCTGCAACCACTGCTGCTACTCCACACGGCTCTGGGAGCTGAAATGGGGCCCAGCACCATGGGCTGGGCAGCACTGAGGTGCCACATCTTCTGGGGTGTGGAGCAACGCCCCCACCTTGCCCCAGGGTAGCTGTTAGCCCCACTGTACGTTAATGATATACAGAGAAATATTTTAATATCGCAGGCAATATTGCCAAACACATTTTATCTGGACAATAATGACCAGCAAATTATGAGTTTTCCAATCAGACCTTACAAACTCTACCTCTCCCCAACGCTTATGCTAGGAGTGTGTAAGGTGTGAGTACAGGAGCACGTTCTCTCATGGGGTGGGGGGACAATTACCCAAGCCCCTTGCATCTATTAACCGAACGCTTTGGAAGAGTTCAGCACTTCAGTGCCAGAGCTCAGTAATGAGGACACATGTGACACAGGAATAATGAGGCAAAAGCAAGTGGAGAGTTTCTGCACCTTGGAGGTGTACGGGTACAATTGGCGTTAACCACAGGGGGGATGGAGGCAATTTCTTCTTTTAGCTCGACGTGGGCCTGAAACAAAAGTGCAAATCTAGAAGCGGGTCTTAGGCTTGCGGTAAGTGTGAGAGAGCCCCCAGAGCCCCACATGGAACAGCTCCCATGTGAGGCGAGATCAGAAAGAGTGAGCCTGTTCAGCTTAGAAACGAGGTGACTGTGGGGGACCTGATAAAGGTTTATAAACTGATGAACACTTTGCAGAAAGTGAAGAGGGAAGTGTTACTCTCACCTTCACCACTATTTGACTACCAGCAGGTTTAACAGCACAATAAGGAAGAATTTCTCACAGTGCACAGTCAACCTGTGGACCTCTCTGCCAGGGGATGCTGGGAAGGTCAATGCTATGAGAGGCAAGAGCAGCTGGTCAAAGATCAGGGTGAGTACCCATCGCACCGCTCCAGAGGAGTGGGGGAATGGAGGGCTGCACCCCAAGTGGTTGGTGCTTCGGCAGGAAGAAGTGGGTGGGGGGAGGTGCAAGGGTGGGGAGAGGGTTGGCATAGGTGGAGTTAGGGGAAGGGCAGGGACACACAGCAGGCGCTTGCCCATGGAACTCCTGCCTGATAACCAGTTAAAAAAAGAATTAGGGAAGTTCCTGGAGGACAGGTCCATCAATAACCATTAGCCAAGATGGTCAAGGATGTAACCCTGTGCTCCGGGTGTCCCTAAACCTCTGAATGCTGAACTGGAACTGGAGGCCCAGGGATGGATCACTTGAAATTGTCACTCCCACTGAAGCACCTGGCCACCTGAAGCCATTGTCGGAAGGTGGTTAGATGGACCATTGGCCTAACCCGGTCTGGCCGTTCCTCTGAGCAGCTACGTGACTTCTGAGTCAGCCATTGGCACGCTGCCACTGGAGAAGAGGCTACGCTGGGTAAACAGCAGGTGCCTTGGAACAGCATTCCAGCTGATTTGCTAAGCACAACCAGGTCCATAACTGTAGCCTCGGCAGCACCTGAGTACATCACACAGCACGTTTATTGTCCTTTGTAATTACGCTACGTGGGACGCAATCCCATGCGTGTTAATGCAGCCAGTGTGCGGTGTGAGAGAGAGCTAATTCCAAGCTGTTAATTTTGATGGGAATCAGAGGCTAGGCTCTCCCATCAACATGACCCGTTGTCATGGCACCCTGATGAAGCCCTGGTTTAGCTGAGGGATGATATTCAGATGACTCCAGAAATCTGTGTGGTCATCTCAGGGTTATCTTAGGCCTTTAATTTCAAGGTTTCTGTGGCCTTCAGAATCAAGAACTGTTTTCTTAGGGTGACACATGAGCCCAGGAAAGAGGGGAAGTTGGTTTGGGTTTCCCTTCAGGCTTGTAAGCACCGGTTGATCTGAAAGGGCTGATATGATACCGCATGTAATAATGCTGGGAAAGAGAGGTTTAAAGCCCATCCCCCAAGGAGCATTAGGCTATGAACCCGATCTGGCCTTTCCCTGACATGCGATTCTCCAGGGCAGTGTTCCTGGAGTCGCTAAGCACAAAGCTTTTGGAATTGTTTTTGTGAGTCTGCAGGGGTGCACAGTGTGTCGTAAGGGTTCGGCATTACCTAGTGGTGGCCTCTTCTCTCTGGAGTTTTCTTCCCTCCGTCCCTGTGAGAACTGAAAGTGTGACGTGGACAGACGCTGGCCAACCTCCATTTTGACAACCCAGTTTGTGTTGGAATCCACCTCAAAAGTGTAACCCGGGATGGGAGATATTGCCTGGATAGGTTATTTATTTATTTATCTGGAACAGAGGAAGAAAGAGCCATCAAAGAATCCCTCTGGCCTTTATTGTTATTTTTCAGTATTGTGTTATTTTCTTAATTAACATCTTTATTTTTCTTTCTGTTGCATGATGTCACCTATTTGATAAACACCGCCCTGGTTTTAAGTAACAGAGGGGCAGCCGTGTTAGTCTGTATCTGCAAAAACAGGGAGAAGTTCTGTGGCACCTTGTAGACTAACAGATATACTGGAGCATCAGCTTTCATGGGCAAAGACCTGCTTTGTCAGTTGCATCTGATGAAGTGAGTCTTTGCCTGTGAAAGTTTATGCTCCAATATATCAGTTAGTCTATAAGGTGCCACAGGACTTCTGGTTTTAAGTAGTGCTTTGATTTCTGTGGTGATGCTAAAGTTCATCAGATGCTCAGATCGGCCTGAAATGAATTGCACTGATGGCAGTGACAGGTCCCGAGCCTGGTTTCCTTCAGGACTGCGTCTGATCCTAGTTGCCATGTGAAAATTAGTCTGAGTTGAGTGCCCAAGTGGTGAGGACCCTGGTGCTAGCTGGGCTTCCCATTGGTAGCATTCACAGAGAGGCCAAGCATCAAATGGCTCTACTAACTAAGGAGCAGGATGAAAATTCTGGAGATTGACGTGTTCCATTACATTTGGCTTTGATTTTTCCACCAAAAAATTCCGAGTTTTTCCTTAAAATGCCTCCTATTTCTGGAGCAGGTGGAGAGGCAGGAAAGGGACATTCCAGCCTTTCCGTGTCCTTTTTAATCCGACTTTTGGATTATGACAGGGGAAGAAGGGGATGAAATTGTCCCAGTTTCCACCCATCTGTTGTTCAATTGTCTCAGAGTAACACACATGCAATAGCGCCCCCTACCCAGCCACACCCCAAGAGGACTCTGATAGGCAGATGAATTCCCAGCCGAGGGACCATTCTCCTCCACCGTTAGGGCTGTTTTGTGCTGCCGTATAGCAGGAGGGAGGAGTCGGGGAGGGGCTACGCAGTCCAACATGGATGGGGCTGGTGTAAAAGGCAAAACCTCTGAGGCATTTGCCAAGTGCTGGGCTGGAGCTCACAGTACTCACTAGCAGGTGTAGCACTGGCCCTTGGGGCCATGTCTCTAACCATGCAGTGGGTCAGAGGCACCGCCCCTGCTGGGATGTGTTTGCAAACCAGGTGGCAGGTTTTTATTCTTGAGCTGCCAGTCGATATAATACTGAGGTCTCTGTCAGGCCTGGCCTTAGGGTGAGGTTAGCAAGGTGGTTGCCTTGGGCTCTGTGTCTTCAAGGCCCACACTCCCCCCGGCCAGGCTCTGCCTTGGGCCCCACAAGCTCTTTGGCTGGACTGCAGCATGGTTGAATCCTGACTCCTGTGCTGTTCCCTGGTGCTTACATTTCATTGCTGTATATCGGGGGTGGGGGTAGGGCCATTTATACTCTTCTAAGATGAGCGATAGGATTTTCCAGGACACTTTCCCTCCTATTATTTGCTTATTGATGCCCTGAGAACATTGTCTTCCTTTAACCCATTGTGACATGACTTTGGCACACCGGCCACACCCACAAAGGGCTTCATCCTTCCTTCTTCCGTGCATCACCTGTACCTCGTGCCATGCCTGTGACCTTCAGCCAAGTGTGTCCGGGGCACACAAAGTGCATAGTGAGACTGATCTGATAGAAGCTGCCAATGGAGAGCGAGCCTGTCTGACTTCTCTGGACTGCCCTGTACTCTGATGTGACTTTGCGTTTAAGTAGCCGGAGCAGTTTGTAATATTAATGCATTCATTGTTCATCCCCAGGGAAATGCAGCCTAGGTATATGCTTACCTAAAGAGTGAAGACACCCAGAGTCGCAGAGAAGTCCTGCTAAATCTGCAGTCTGTTCTCAGAGACTTGGAAGATGAGTGATAGTAAAAATCAACATGACCGTCAGAGAGAACCACAAGGCATGTATCTCTGTATTCCTAACCATGGAGAAATGCTTGGCTTTCCCAGTGTTTGCATTCTGGCTTGATGATAGAAAGGGAAGAAGGGTAAACAACTCAGAACAGAAAAACCACAAGACAGGCAATCTCCTTAGATTCTGGTTTACTAATACGATTCCTGCGATCGCACACATGCATGGCTATACCGTTGTCATGTTTAAGCTTTTTTGGTTTTTGTTTTTGATTGGCTTCCAGACAGACAAATGGGGAGTCCTGGTGCAAGCTGTCTTTTCCTTTGGAATGAATATCTCCTGTGGTAAGATGACATGAAGCAGAAATTTGTTAAATTATATAAACATTATTGCGACCCATAAAATTCAATGAATCGTCATCGCCTGTTTACTCATGGCTGGCTTTACTGTTTGCACAATGTAATTGAACGTGTCAATTTGCTCTCAAATAAAAAACATCTGGCCTTTTGACATGCCAAAAAACTGAAGAGATGATCTGGAGAAGCAAAAAAAAGAAAAAGAAGCTGAAGAGCCCAGCCTTTAGAGAGCATTGAGCAAAAAGTGCAAAGCACTCTGATCAGGAAGCAAATATCATTCAGATCAATTGCTGGCCTCATGGCAAACCTCCCTTTGTAAGCCAGTAAGATTAGTAAATTTTATCCTCTTTAAATTTAAGAAAGCCAAGGAAGGAGCAGAGCCTCTTTGACTGGCATGCACATAAATGAAAATCCCAAACTCTATTGACCTCCAGTCTACTGGAGTTTTTAACAATCTTCTTCTTTTGTAATCAAGAATAAGAAGAAAATTATCCTTTTACAGAGGATTTTCTTTTGGGATGAAGTACATAGACCCGCTAAATTAATTCGCCCCTCTAAGCCCCTCAATTCTAGATTCTTCCTGCAAAATCTCAGAGTTGTGTATTTGGGAAAACACACAAAGTCAATCTTGGTCTAATCCCTAATAAACAACGGTACCTATCACTCCTGCAGACAGAGGCAGCTGTTTGGCAGACTGTTTACATGCAGAAGTTGCTGACCTAAATAAAACCAGTTAGGTAGCCATGTTTATCTGAAAGCTGGACTGCCCAGTGAGGTGCTCTTTGTACATAGCCCAACTATTTGATGGCCTGTTCCCCCTGACAGATTGATTGAGACAGTTCATGTAATTACAAATTAGTGAAAAACGCCAATTGGTTGCAAAGATTAGGCAGGTCAATCTGCCATGGGATCTAGAAAAAAAACAAACACATTTCTTTCTTGGTTTCATCTTTACAGTCAAAAGACAAATAATGGTCAATCAGAAGCCTAGAATTCTAATCTCACAATAGGAAACTCTAGCTCAGGAAGTGGGAACTATGGTAAAAGGACCAGACCAATCCCAGGCCAGACATCGGCTTGTGGGGTAATTATAAACCCAATGGAAAAATCAGAGCAGATTCTCACTGTAGAATCTGGAGGTTAAAACAAGTTCAGGCCTTGTTTTAATTAAGGGAGAGACATATTTTCCTTATGGGAACATGGCAATCACATTACAGCTGATCGGCGAGCTTTCCCATATTGTCAGCTATGATTAGACACATTTGTGTGTAAATAAATGGTGATTTCTTTTCACCCTCTAGGATAACACATAATATTTTCTTCTAAAGTGTATAGGGCTGGCAGTGATTTCGCTCTAATCAAGTTCTTGGCATTTCATACAAGCTTATAATGGGACTCAAGTAGTTGCACATTTTCTGTAATTGGACTCAAGTAATTGCACATTTTTCTAAATGATTAATGAACTGAACTTAGAAGTTTGAAGAAAGTTGCCTGCCACACTGCAGAAAATGGAAAGTTGCTGAGATTTCATGGGGTTTGAAGCTGTGACACAAATATTTATGAGCTGGTCATTACAGGGCTACATAATGGTGAAGTGATACTGTATTTGCTGCAGGTGGGAATGAGACAGACATTTTATATAAAGAAGTGCTGCCATCCAGCAATCGCAGCATTGTGTAACATGCGAAGCTGACACAAGCATTATTGGCTTGAAATATTACAGAGATAACAGAGGGCAAAGCAGACTTCTGCTAAGTAACATTTTATGATTTTGTACAGTAGATTAAAAAAAAAAACCAGAATGTGTTTGCTAGGGAGTAGCTATTGTAAGAGGATTTCCCTCTCTCCCTTCATCCTGTAAGCTCACTGATGAGTCCGTATCTTTCAGCCTTCTATGCTTTTTTTTAATTAAAGAAGAGCATTCGCTCTGAGTGCTTGGAACATATGGTCCAAATTATTTGCTTTGGAAGCTGTTTAAACAAAGGCCCTGCAATTGGTTTGTAAAATTTGACTGCTGACAAGAGAGGGGTAACATTGAACCTGCGAGTTCTGACCTAGCTTGCCTGTCATTTGCAACCCTTTGTGGCGAGACCAGCCCCCTTTCAGCGTGC
The DNA here is from genome assembly GCF_033958435.1 of Carettochelys insculpta. NCBI lineage: Eukaryota > Metazoa > Chordata > Testudines > Carettochelyidae > Carettochelys > Carettochelys insculpta. Next base: position 43,903,108 of record NC_134148.1, on the reverse strand, counting down.
GCCTGAGCACCAGCCCTGGCACGATACTTGTTTGTGGGTGGGAACAGCTCCATTGGAGCAAGTAGACCTGGGCCAGGGTTTAAATGAATCACTGACAGAGCGAGAACTCAATCCACGCCTGTCTCCTTCTGGCTGGCCAGCAGCAAGTGGAGGGCCCACCTTCTCACCCCTCTGGCATGCAATCCCACCTCCCCTTTTTCCCTCTGTGGCTGCCCACCCCCAACGGTCCAGTCGAGTTTTCCACGTGTTCCCCTCGCCCTCCCACTCATCCTCAGCACTGATCCCAGTTACTTGGTCTGGCACCTGGCTAGAAGGCCTGTCTGTAAGGAGACAGTGCGAGCCGGCAGACAGGGCAGGTAACCATGTGTCGGCAGGGGTTAACCTTTGCTCTCTGAGCCGAGAGGATGGCTGAGGTGAAATAAGGCTGTGGTGAATGACTCTTTGCTGTGCAACATGTTAATACAGTGCAAGCACCGAGTGCCCTGCAGAGCTCGGCTCTTTTGTTTGTCAGGTCGGCGCTGTCCTGGGCGCCCAACGGCAGAGAGGAAATCCCAGTCGACTCACTAAGAATCCTGCAATGGACCCCACTGGTTTATTTTGCTTTGCACTGAAGGACCAATAGCCACAGGGGCCAGTAGACTAAGAGTCCCTTTGCCCTGCTCCAAAACCTGCTGCCCCACTGGAAGGTGGAGGTACGTGTTTCCAGGGAGCTGCAGAAGCTGCTCTCAGGCTGCTGCTGTTACCAAGGGCCTGGTGCTGGCTGAGTGAATGGAAAAGAGGGTGTCTGTGCTGGGGGCCTTTCCGGGTGCGTAACTCATGGGGACTGGACATGCAATGTGCTTGGGAGACCCAAATGAAGGTGTTTTCAGCACCAGTCAATAACAACAGGGCAGTGGCCTTACTTCTTCGACACAGGTTCATACTCATGGGCCTCACTGAGGGTCCAGGCAGCCTTAAATGAAGAGGGGGAGGGGTGGTGGGGCAGAGAGGCAGACGGGCTAGGAGAGGAAGGGTAAGTGAGGCAGGATTCACTGGAGGAGGAAGGGATCAGCATTCCCAGTAAGCTGAGCACTTGTGCAGCTGCTCAGGAGAGGTTCCAATGCCACCCGGCTGGTTAGCAGAGCACCCACAGCTGGGTTTTGTATCTCTACTGGTGGTGCGCGTTCACACATGCGTCAGTGCACATAAAACTTATTCCGCAAGTGGATAGGAAAGATTGGAAGGCCCGTTGGAAGGGATGATGAGATGTTGAAAGGGCTGTGGGCCAGGTTGGTTGCATATTGCTAATTATATCTATGGCCCCTTTTCGTCTCCAGAGATGGCAGCGGCAGTGAGGATCTGTGGGCAGTGTTTGAGTCTGCAGCTTCTCTCATGGCTTATCCGTCCAGTACTGGACACGCATGGTCCACTGCAATAACCACGTCAGTCTGTTTCTGAATCCTTGAGTCGGAGAGCTTTTCCCTCTAAGATGATGCTCTTTTGCGTGGCTTGCACATATACTAGCGAAGGACGATGTCCCTGGTTGTTGCAGTCGTCGGTGGGTATTTCAATCTGATGAGGTAGATTCTCAAGATTTTGGATCAATGTTGAATCTTCTCGTGGTGTTTTTGCCTGTATCCTTGAATCTTGGCTTTGGTCTTCCTCTTGTTCTCCACCCACATGACAGTTCACCAAAGAGGATTTCTTTGGGAAGACGATCGTCGCTCGTTCTTCTCACATGAGCAAGCCATCGTAGTCTTCTGCTGTTGAGGATTGCCATGAGGCCAGATATGCCAGATCTTGACAGGACATCTGCATTTGAAACTTCATCTTGCCAGTTGATATTCATAATTCTGAGGAGGCAGCAAAGATGGAAGCTGTTCAATTTTTTCTCCTGGTTCGAGTTGGTGGTCCATGCCTCAGAACCATATAGTGGGATATTCCATTCACATGCCTGGTAGATTAGTATCTTTGTTTTCACTGTCAGCTTAGGATTGTTTCATGCACATTTCGTAAGTCTGCCAAAAATAGTAGCTGCCTTCCTGATTCTGATGTTCAAGTCTTTGTCCATGGATAGGTTTGTGGTGACAGTAGATCCAAGGTAACAGAATCGTTGAAGCACATCTGATGGGCTGTTATCCAGAACGGCATTGGGCTGCTGAGGTATACCTAGAGTGAATACAACAGTGATGTTGCTAGTAGAAGCTTTTTATTATGAGTAACAGCAAAGGGCAGCCCAGATCTCCTTCCTAGCAGCCACTGAGTGAGAAAACCAGGTACGTATGAAAACAAAGAGAAGGAAGTGTTTTTTCACACGTCATGCAGCCAGCCTGTGGAACTCCTGGCCAGTGGGTGCTGGGCAGGCCAAGACTCTAACAGGGTTGCAAAAAAAGCTAGATAAGATCCGGGAGGAAAAGTCCATTCTGCATGGCTGGCGTCCCAGCCTCTGCTTGCCTCACGCTGGGAATAGGTGATAAGGGAGGGATCACTTGATGATTCCCTGTTGTGTTCATTTCTTCTGGGGCACTTGGCATTGGCCAGTGTCAGAAGACAGGACACCAGGCTGGATGGACCTTTGGCTGCTCTAATGTTTTTATTTTCACCACACCCGGTCCATGTGTGGGGAAACTGAGGCAGAGAGGGGCAGGGATCACCTTGTGGGACAGTGCCAACTGATCTGGGGTTGGAATACAGCCACTGCTGGCTCCCTGCCCTGTGCTCATTCCACTAGCTCCCAGAGCGGCTGCTTTAGCATTCTGCATTTGGAGAACTGCTCCTTATAACATCCCTTGTCTCTCCCTGCAGAAAGAAAAATCGCCCCAGCTGAGGCCCTTCCCCGCACATTAGGCTCTACCTTCAACTCTCATGCCCCAGCTTGAAATCCCTCTTTTCCAAGTGTGGGGCCTTTCCCATTGGCTGTTGCAGCCCAGGAGATGGCAGTGATACTGGGCAGGTAAGCTGTGTAGGGAGCTGATTTTATCCAGGCCCTGTACCACACCAAACTTGGGCAGGACAGAGTCCCAGACGGCTCTACTGGGCGTGGGAAATCTGGGGGAGGCAGGCTGGACAGGGAAGGGAATTGACAAGGGGGATCAATGTTTTTTTTCCCACCATTTCAATCATGCTTCTTCAAAGTGAGGCTCCAGAGCAGCCCATACATTGGTTGGCACTGATGAGCCAGGACATCCAGACTCTTGGATACTCAAAGAACCAAGCAGGGGAACTGGGTGGGCGAACACAGCCTCTTCCATTCAGAACTAGCACCATGGGGTGCTTTGTGACAGCTGCTTGCCCAGGTCTGGTGGCGGGAGATGGGCGGAAGCTGCTGCAGAAGCTTGGAGCCCATCCTGCAGGCCGGGGAAGGAGAGTGAAGCTGGGACACACGGACAGGGCAGGGGTGACACCTTGGCCACTGAGAGCTGTTGCCGGAACTACTCTGAAATGACCTGGTCTGTTCTGCCCGGCAGCACGTCTCTCCAGAGCTGCCCCTTCCCGGGCTTGCCGAGTTCCACACATGCGCTGTGGCACGTAGAAGAGAGTGATATGGCTCAAGCGACATGACTGCGGCTATCAGGTGGAGGCCTGGAAAGCCCAGCAGGAGCACGTGGGCCAGTGTCCCAAGGCTGAGCCCTGAAACGGTACGCCCTGAGGGTGTGCTGCCCCGTATTCAGTGGGAAACTGGCATGGCGCTTACTTTAGAGGAGAAAGGTTCCACAAATGCCTTGTGCAGATGGACATTTCCTCCCCGCCTGGGCCTCGCTGGTTTCATGTGGACATGCCCTCAGTGGCTGGCAGAACGGCCAGTGTCAGGTTGGAACACACTGCACGCTTTACAGATCACCTTCCCCAGAAAGAAAAGAGCAGACCCAGTTACTGCGTGGGCAGGAGAGCTCAGAGCACTCGGTACTTGATTCCATGTGCCGCGTGCTCAGCTCAGCGGGGGGTTTCATGTGGTGCCAGCTGAGCCCTGACAACAGAGGTCACTGGGGCTTCTGTGTCTGAGAGCTTGTCTACGCTTCACTGGAGATCGATCTCCCAGGGTTTGATTTAGAGGGTCTAGTTGAGACATGCTAAATTGACCACTTGCTGCTCTCCCATTGACCTTGGGGTCATGAGGCATAAGGGAAGTTGAGGGGAGAATTACTTGCATCAACCTCCAGCTGTGGGGACAACACAGCAATGCATCGACTCCAGCTATGCTGTTCTAGTACTGCAACCCAGCTCTCTTCCGTCGATTCCCCCCTCACTGTAGACCTGCCCTGATTCACTGTTTAGTCTTGGCCAAGCCAACCCTGGACTCTAGCTTTGAGTAGAAGAATTTGTTTTGCCAAGGACAGGGCCCCTGGATTGGACCAGAGCTGTGAGCTCGGGAGGCTTGTTGTGTCTGTTGGGGTGAGGCTCTGGGGCAGCAGCACAGTTTTGCATGTGTTTTATTCCCTGCTGATCTCTGACGTGCAGGGTAAGAATTGCCCTCATGCAGGAATATGTGTTTTTCACACAGCACAGGACTCCCGTGGTTAAAAATTCATTCTTCTGCACGACACATTCTGATGAAAGCTGGTAGATGGAATGAGGGGTGGGAGAGCTGTGGAGAAAAAAGATCAGGGGGAGGGGGTAATTAAACCCTAATTTGCCCCCATGACCTCCCAGCTCTAGGTTTATGGTTACCCTTCCCTCATGCATGGGGGCTACTTCCTAACTTGCTCTGAGATGTGCTGAGGAAAGGCACACAGAGATCTTCAATTCTCTTATTGATCCTTGAGGGGCTCGTGAACGGTTCTCCGGAAGCGCACAGCTCCTTGTTGCATCCCCAGGACAAAATGCCATTGTGTGTTTCACTTCATCTCCACTCTTCTCAGCTGCCCACGTGCCTGCTGGGAGATGCTGAGAAGACCAGGACTTTAACAGTGTTCAATAAAGAACTAGATACATTCATGGAGGACAGATCCATCAATAGTCAGGATGGGTGGGAATGGTGTCCCTAGCCTCTGTTTGTAAAAGGCTGCAAATGGGTGACAGGGGAAGGATCACCTGATGACTACCTTCTCTGTTCATTCCCTCTGGGGCCCCTGGCATTGGTCACTGTTGGCTTGATGGACCTTTGACCTGACCCAGGATGGCCGTTCTTACGGAATTTATAGATTCCAGACCAGAAGGAACCATGGTGATCATCTGGTCCTATCTCCTGTACATACAATCCAGGCCAGAGGCCTGCCTTCAACAGTATTCAGAGCAGAGCTTTTCGAAAACCATTTTGATTTTAACATTGTCAAGGTGGAGAATCCCCCAAGACCCTGGGTAACTTCCTCCAATGGTTAATTACTCTTGCTGGTAAAACAAAAATTACACCTATTTACAGTCTGAATTTGTCAAGCTTCTACTTCCAACCACTGGATCTCATTAGATCTTCTGCTAAATTGAAGAGCCCGTTATGAAATGTCCATTCGCTGTGTAGGTACATAAAAACAGAAATCAAGTCCCCCCTTCGCCTTCTCTGTGTGAAGCTAAATGGATGGATTGCCCTGTGTCTGTCACTTACAGCAGATTTTCTAAGCCTTTCACGATCCTTGTGGCTCTTCCTTGAACTCTCTCCAATGTGTGAACACCCTTGGATTGTGGGCCCTAGCAATGCACACAGCGCTCCAAATCCTGAGATAAAATAGCCTCTTTGCTCCTACTCAAGCATCCCTTGTTCACACACCCCAGGGCTGCAGGCGCTCATTGGCCACAGTACTGCATGGGGAGTTCGCATGGATCTGATTCTCTACCTCAGAGTCTCTGTTTGCAGGTGACAGTCCCAGCCTGTGAGTATGGTTTATGTGCATTGTTTACATTCAGCCAGGTGAAATCCTGTGTCATTTGATTGCACCCAGTCTATGAAACAGTGCAGATTGCTCTGTACCAATGCTCTGTACCAGTGCTCTGTCCTCTTCATTAGTTACCAGCCTTCCTTTTGTGTGATATCTGCACACTTCAGCAGTGGTGGTTTTATGAATTCTTCTGGGTCATTGACAAAAAGGTTAAAGAGTGTAGGGCCAAGAGCCAGTCCTTGCCACTTCTCTCTGCTTTATCTATCACACCCTCTGTTACAATCACACTGAACCTGGCCCTGGCTTAAAAAATACTAGTAAAGATGTCTTACAAGCTGATCCTCTGTGTTTCTAACTCAGCCAGCGCAATGGAGCTTAAAGGTATGCGAGATAACCCACTGCTCAGAGGCCTCCTTAAAGAGTATGATATCATCTGTGCGAGCACATTAGCGGGGAGGGACATAGGGAGAAGTCCTGGCTTTGGTTGGCTTAAATGAGATCCAATGTTATTTTAATGTGGGTTTGTGTATTTCCTTCCAAACAAATTATTTCATGAACATAAGCGTGCAGGGAATGCTTAAAATACATCTACTGGGGCCAACGTCTCCAATAAAACCTTTTGTTGATGGAAAATTAGATTTCTGGAAATATGAAAGTGTCTCTTTTCCCCCTTTTAATTTTTTTCATACCTCCCCTCATCCAATCCCAACATTTTTCTGCCACTACCCAAATGTGTATTGGGGTGCCAGTTATTTAACGTAAAGTCCAAATTTTCCATTTAAATTTTTGATGAAAATGTGAATTAGTTCTTCTCATCAGAAATGTTCAGGGAGGAAAAAAGAAAACCTGACCCGTCCCAGTCACAAAGCACAAAACCTGTGTGCGCGCATGTGCAGGACAAAGGCAGAAATAAAGACTGTTGCAAGGGAAAAATCCCATAAACCTGGCCAGGCCCTTTAAAAGGAGGCAAAGGAGGGGGCACTCACTGTGTTTAAAATAATCTGCCACAGGCCCCTTGTCAGCGATGCTCCCAGGCTGCTTTTTCAAGGCTTGGCCACAGGGACAAAGGATAATGTCCCCACGTCAGCTGATGCACCCCAGTGAGGGAGCAAAACTCTCCAGTCTATCAATGTATGTCAAGCCAGTGCATCTCAGATGGGTGTGAACCGCAGAGGCCCTTGAAGCGAGAATAACCCTCCCTTCCCCATTTCATTCTGCACCTTTGGAGGGGTGGGTAAAATTTTACAAACAGGAGGCCCAAGTTAAGCACTCTGCTTCAACAGTTAAGCGCTGAAATAAGTGATTTTCAAAGGGACGGGGCATTGGCCATTCCTGCTGAGTGCAGGGTGTACTGTGACTGCCCGGCATGCTGGCTTCTTCTGGGCTGCAGATGCTCTAATAAATCACAGGTGACTGTACCATAGGCACTAACCACTGAACCCTACCCTGCATTTGGAGGTCAGGGAACCAAGAGCATCCCTAGGGTAACTGTGGTGACCAGGGGTCAGTGTGCTTAGAGGAACTCAATGGAGACACCCGCACAGCTGATACAGGGCAGTACAATAAATGGCGCACTGCCGTTTGTTATTAAACACATCAGAGTCACTAAATCACTGGAAAGGTAACGTCACCGTGAAAATGCTGCCACCAGACCATGGTCGGCAAACTGGAAGTCAGCTGCAGTATTCGCTGTAACCCCAAAGGAGTCACTCATCTTGCAGGCTGGTGGGACGAAGAATTGGTGGCTGGGATTCCTTGTTCTATGTAAACACGCAGGCGAAGTCAGAGGTGTGAAACAGTACATTATCTCCAGGGTGGAATGGGCTGGAGGGAGGGTTGGCTACCCAGATCCTGAGGCTATTTTGGGCTGAGTGAATTCACGTGCATCAGATCAAAGCAGTTTTGGGCACGAAATCTTTTGAAGCCAAACTACGAACTTTCAAGGAGTTCTACTCCCCGGTGCCTGGATTCCCTCTGCTGAAATGGCCAGGCTGAGTCTGCTAGGACAATGAACAGCTGATTCCAGTGTTCTGTCTTGGGTCACCTGTTCCCTCCTGTCATTTCCCATGAGGTCCAGGCTGTGAAAAATGAAGCCCTGGGCACTTCCAAGACAGAAAGAGAAACGATTCATTTAATCACTGACACGGACCCTGGTTCAGACTTGCACAGCAGACCAAGTCTGGGCCCAGCGGTTCATCATCATCAGCTCAACTTGGCCATCCCCTGGCGCAGGAGAGGCGCGCAAGTTGCTTATTCTTTCCAGCTCAAGGTCAACCATTGCCTTATGCATAGTGCTGCTGCCAAATGGCGCATCCTGCAAACGCTGTACTCCATGCCTGGATGCTGGACAGATAGAGGATCAGCTTCTCCAGGTCCTGGGGACAATAGGCAATGCAGTTCTGGCTGGCAGGATGCAATGTGAAACCCTTTGCTGTCTCATCGTGGGAGTACGCAGGGGCTAATCAGAGGCAAACTGGGGGTGGGACCTGTAGCAAGCAGCATCTGTGCTGTGCGGCAGTGGCAACGCTGCCGGAGCTCACACAAATAAACCACTTGTTTGCTTTCAGCTTGAGCCTCGCTCTGCCCTGGCCTTCCCTGCCTCACACTTCAGAGGAACTGGCGGCCTTGCTGACGCTGAGCAGCGGTGACTGGCAGGAGGGCAGCAGAAAAAAGGGAAGAGGAGAGCAGGCACGTTGCTGTCACCGTGGCAGAAAGCAGCCGCTGGCGCACGGGGGGCAGCAGGAGAGCCCAGCCACTCTTGAGAAGGAGATGGAGCTGACCCAATGGGCCCAGGGTGCCCCAGTTCTGATGCCAGGGGAGCAGAAGTTCTGCTGGCTCCCTGCTGTTTGTTTAGCTCAGTCAGATGATAACCTACCTAATGCTGATACTGGCTCTTGTGGAACCAAATCTGAGGCACCCAAATGATCCAGTCATCTCCTTTCTGAGCAAAGCGGCCTGCTCTGGTGAAGGTCCTCCTCCAATTGTTGCCCACTGCAGTTTCGTCCGGACCTTCTAAGCAGGTGTCACTCGCTCCGGGCGAGGACTGGCCAGAGTTCAGACCTGGAGATACTGTCGACAGCCTCTGTGTGCCAGGCCTGTCTCCGCTAGTGAGGTTGAGCCTCAGAGGTGGCTTTGGTTCCGTTAGCCCCAGGGTTGTCGGCACCAGCAGCCGCTCGCTGGAGCCAACTGCTCTGAAAAGCTGGTGACACTTCTATGTCCCCTCAGTCTTTGGAGTGGCGGGGGCAGCCCAGACCAAGAAGAGATGCCCGCCATAGGGTGGCCATGGTGCAGTGACCATCCCCAAACTTATTTTTCTCTTGATCCATCTCCCTGCACACCCAACAGCCAGGCTTCCTCTGGCTTCTGTGGGAGTGGGGTTGGTTCATCCGTCCCAAGCCTCCCACCTAGTGTAGCCACACACGTCCAGATCTCACTTCCATCTAAACACAGACCCTGCTCTGGTGGTACTGGCATGCTGCGCATGCAGGGCCTGGGGAAAGTGGTGAGCCACCCCATCCATGTCTTGCCTTCCTGTGAATGGCGGCAGTGTTGCTGTTAGTGGATTGTGAATGGATGTTCCCTGACCTGCTATGTCACTCTTTCCCCTCTCTTACCCAGCACCCAAATAACAGGCGTTATAACAAGCGTTGCCTGCCTTTCAGGGTTGGTCGGTGGTTGCTGGGCCGGAGGAGAAATGCACTGTCTATGACTCAGTATGAGCAGGCATTGCTATAGCTAATCACACGGGAATGTCCAGTTTGTGGGGTCTGTGGGTGGCTTGCCTCAGAAGTTCAGGGTTGCGGTACTTGGCCTTATCAGGGCAAAGCTAGCAAGGGCTGAACGTGGTTTTTATGAACAGTATAGAAAAAAATTACAGACAACCAAATGTTTATACAGACACGTCCTTATGTAGTAGAAAGGTGGCTTGGAAGGACAAAAGTGAACACTGGTCAGTGTTTCTATTCAGACACCACAACAGCCGTGTTATCTGAGCGTTTACGTGACTTACTCGCTGCATCAGCATCTTCCAAGTTCTCCATTTTGGGATCACACATTGCAGCAGCCACGCTGCCAACTGATGCTTTAGTAATTTTTCCCAGTCCATGTTTGACAGCTGTCATGAGTGACTGCCTGTAAAGGGCTAAACCCAGAGAGAGGGGGTTCTCTGCTGGCAAGCAGCCAGGTGAGCCAATGAGAAGAGAGAGGGGGAATTTTTGAATTGAAGCAGTTACCTGCTAAGCAGTTTTTCTCTTGCATGGCCAGAGGAGTGAGAAACAGAAATGTTTAAACCTGAGCCTGCTTAAGGAATTCAGTAACTGTCCAGGCCACAAGGAGATTGGGTCATACAGGTACTTATATTTTTTGTTTTGCTTTGTTTTGTTTTTTTAGTTTGTAACACCTAGCAACCAAATATGCTCTATCATGTAAATCCCTTGTTTTGGTAATAAATCACCTTTTTAAAGGCAGTGGTTTGATTCCTGCGTCCTAGAAAACGGTCTGTGTATATGCATACCCAAGAAGGGGATTGGTCCCAAAAAAATCTGATGAGATTTAACAAGGACAAGGTCTCTGCATTTAGGATGGAAGAATTCCATGTACTATTTACAGGCTGGGAACCCACTGGCTAAGCAGCAGTTCTGGAGAAAAGGACCTTAGAATGATAGAGGATGAACAGCTGGATAAGAGTCAACATTGTGCCTTTGTTACCAAGTAGGCCAATGGCATATAGGGCAGCATGAGTAGGAGCATTGCCAGCAGATCGAGGGAAGTGATTATTCTTCTTCTATTTGGCACTGGTGAGGCTACACCTGGAGTATGCTGGGTCCAGTTTTGGGCCCCCCCACTACAGAAAGGATATGAATAATTTGGAGAGAATTCAGCGGAAGGCAATGGGAGTGATGAGGAGGCTGGGCCACATGACTTATGAGGGGAAGCTGATGGAACTGGGCTTATATAGTCTTCAGAGAAGAGTCAAGTGGGATTTGATCGCAGTCTTCAACTATCTGACTGTGCTCAGTGGTGACTGATGATAGAACAGGGACCAATGGGCTCAAGTTGCAATGGGAGGTCTAGGTTGGATATTGGGGAAAACTGTTTCACTAGGAGGGCGGTGAATCCCTGGAATGGGTTATCCGGGAAAATGGTGGAATTTCCACTCTGACAGGTTTTTAAGGGCAGGCTTGACAAAACCCTGCCTGGGATGATTTAGTTGAGGTTGGTCTTGCTTTGAGCAGGGAGTGGGGCTAGATGACCTCCTGAGGTCTCTCCCTGTCCCAATCTCCTATGATTCGACAATTTTTCTGTGCAAGAAGCTCTGCAGTGGGAAGGTGTGGGATTGTCTGAGCCTATGAATGTCTCATGCTGGTATCTAATAATTGCGTAAATGTAGGTAGTCCATTGTATCCGACGATGATGTCTTGAGCTTGCACAGGCTCATCGGTTGTGGACTCGCATGTGGCTGAGGAGTCCAAGCTTTGAACGGCCTGGGCGTTCACAGTGGGGGCAAGGGAATTGACCTGGCTCTGTTGGTGAGGCTGCTGCTGTTCCTTTCTTCCTCTCACGAGCATCAATGAGGTGTACGCGTCGCTGCTCTTCAAAGTTGTCATACGCGTGTCGTACGAGAGCACACCACCTTGTTCGGTTTTTTGCATGCTGCTCTAGCTGATCTGGTTTTAAACCAGCATGAGCAATATTGGCCTTCACGAGGTCTTTATACCTCTTGCGAGGCCTACCTTGATTTCTTTTGCCCTGGGAGAGTTCACCGTAGAGGAGTTGCTTAGGGATTCTTGACTCCTCCATTTGTATGACCTGCCCTGTCCAACGAAGCCGGGCTTTCAGAATCATGGCTTCAATGCTTGTGGTTCCTGCTCTGTCCAGGACTTCCAGGTTCGTAACTCTGTCCTGCCATTGAATGTGCAGTAATAATTAGCAGTTGGCTAAACCCCGAAAGCACAAGCTTCCTCCCTCTCCCCAAACACTTTTTTTCTTGGAGCTAACTTTTATCATTCTGGATCATCTCGCTGTTCACAGAGATGTCCAATCCCTCTTGGAAACTTGCCAAATTTTGGCACATCATCTTTCTGTGATCTTCTGGGAGGTGTCAGGCAGAGTCTGGATGCAGAGGCTGGAAAAGATGCCTGTAGACACATACTTTCAGGAAATAGCTAGAAAATTAAATGGACCTTGGGGGCTGGACTAGATGACCTCCTGAGGTCCCTTCCAGCCCAGGGATTCTGTGATTCTGTGAGACAAATGCCTAATGAGGGAATTCGTTATACAGTGAAACCCCTCTCCCATCTTTAGAAGCTGCCACAGTCGTTTCAGGCGTACAGGGACCTGATTCTGAGCTAATAACATTGTAAATCAGGAATAACTCCACTGAAGAGGCTGGTCCATTGAGTACAGTATTATGCCCCCTTTACTGCAAGAGAACCTCCCTTTGGGAACTTGATTTTAGTCAGTGCTCCTAGAGGCAGATTTCATTGCCTCTGAGAGTATATGGCCAGATTGGCACTCCTTTTTACACGGGCTAGTGTCTGAAGTGTTTGTCTCTGTATTAAGGTCTTGTATTTAATGCTTGTTTTTATTTAACCATTACACACTCCTAACGTATCAGCCACCAGTGCCTGGGGTTGACAGCCACTGCCAGTTGCCCAGGGCCCCTCCTTGTCAGAGGGTTCTGCCGCTCCACCCATGTCTTTACATAGTAAAAGCAGCATTTCCTGCTCCCATGATTTTATCATGAGTCTTGAAATATTTGATTTTTTTAAGCCCCCCTTCTGGAGTCATGTGAATACATAAAAATCTCAGCTGTGCCATGCACATGCCACTGGCTCTCAATTCACTTCAGGCTGGAATTCAAGTTTTTGACCTACCAATCCCTTATTGGACTGGTGAGTCTAAGGCTTAGAATATGGCGCTAGCGTTGCCTCAACAGCAGGATTCTAGCTGCAGTAGGACACCTTGCCAGGAAAGATTGAAACCCAGCTTGAGTGGATAAGGGTGGAAATGTAACATGTGCCTCCGCCCCATCGGAACAGTGACCACACCCCACCCAATGATACAGACATCAATTAGCTCCCTCTGCCAATGTGGAACAGAGAGAGAAAAAGTCCTCATTTTGCTGTGTGTCTCACAATTTTCTTTGGTGCTTAGAGACTAAGGGGCAAGGGTTCGTATTTGCTCGCAATGGAGAAAGATGAAATTATCACTGAGCTATTGTTCCCCTTATTGTAAAGCTCCTGCTCAGTTTCATAAGCCTTGCCTCGAACAGCGGGCAGGGAGCACATAGGTCTGATTTCCCAGGCCTTAGACTGAGTCTAAAAATGGTCCTATTGGCACCTTCACCCCATGCTGATTAGGAAAGCAAGCAAATTTTCTGTGATTTTGTTCACTGCAAAATGACAGACTTCTGCACAGGATCAATTCCTCTGTCCCCTGGCTAGTTAGAGCCCCACACTGTTCCAATTGTCTGTCTGATAACTGTTCTTGCTGGAAGTACTTAGGTTCCTGTAGGGAATTCACGCAGTGATGCCTTCAACCTCTCCACTCCTTCATACTGCGAGATTACTCTTTTTCTCGTAGAAGACATCCTTAATCAGCTCCACAAAAAACAATAAAGCCTTTCCACACGTTGCTGGCTTTGACTTTTAAGACGTGAACCAACCATGGGCTCAGGCAAGAGGACGCGCAGACTCAGCCTGCCCTGCTTCAGTGTCGGTCACAAGAAAAGTCGATCTGGCTCTTCCTTGGATTTCAGAACCTCTTAATGTTCCCAGAGCAGGATGCTTGTGAGAAGTGTGAGACACTGTCCCACAGAGGCTGACCTGCAGAAAGGATAGAGAACCTGCTGCTAAAAGTGTTGCCTTGCAGGGGATATTGCCTGTAACACAAGAGGTAGAGGCCAGTGTTCTCTGTAAGCTGAGCACTTGGGTTCCCATCCAAGAGAAATTCAGGTGCCTCCCAGCCAATTAACAAAGAGCCCACAGCTGGCAGCATGTGTCTGTATGGTGGTGTACATCCACACATGCCTTGGTACATATAGCAAAATTTATTCTGCCTATGGATGGAAAAATATTAGAGGGAGCGCTAGTAGAGACCTGTGGTTTTAGAGCAGGAAGTCCAGGCTTCTTGTCCTTTCACCCAGTTCTGAGTGTTTTTATTTAAATTGGGTCTGTTTTCAGCACCACATAAATTCATTAAATGCTCTGTGCCCTGAATGGTGTGGTGATGAAACTGTCTACCCCACGTCTTGCCCCTCCTCTCTGGCTGCCGCCCATCCTGGTTATTCACATCAGCCATTGTCTCTGGCTGCCATTGTCCAAGGCTGAACATTCTGTGAGGGAGAATGGGGCTTCAGTGACTGACTGGGCCCCATCTCTGGGCGTCCCTCTTCTGAATGTCCCGGTCGGCGCCTGCAGCTAGTGAGACCCAAGGGGAGAGGCGAGCGATTGCTAGTGTTTAATACTGCCCTGAGTTTTATTGCAGGTCCATTGCAGTTGCTGCCAAGGGCTGTGCAGGAACAGGTGAGAATTTGGCCCCTGCTCCAAAGAGCTTGCTTTTCACCCTGGTTTTAGCAGTGTAGTTTGTTCAAAGGCTCCTATTCCCCATGACTCACACTGAACGGTGCTGTTTCTCAGCAGCTCATTCAGACTGCTGCACTGCCGAGGTGCTACTTGGTGTAGGTCAGCCCACCAGTATTGAGCATTTCATTAGTATATCTGATTTGTACTAGTAGAACCACATAATTTAAAATCTGCAACAGCAGAGTGCTGGAGAGAGGGTATGTGCCACTTGTCTGAGAGCAAGCTACGCCCAGGGCCTGGCGGAGGCCTCAGAGAGAGCAGATTGCTGTCCTTGCATGTAGTATACACACCTGTTAATTATTTCACCATGCAAACTCTTATTCCACTCTGATCAGAAGGGTTGGCTTTTCCTTTGCACAAGCCACTGTCCAGGTTCTTTGCAGGTATAATGATGGAAAGGTATTGCCAGCACGTCACTCTGAACTCTGCATGGCGGGTAGGTGGAGGAAGCTGCTTATTTCCCAGGGCTGTGGCTGCAGTTTCCTTCCTCGGGTTGGTACCTGTGACTGGCTTTTTCACACCTAGGAAGAGCATTTCATCCATGCTGACTGCCGCTCTCCTGCACCAATTGCAATGCCTTCCTTTTATTAGTGCATGATTGGAAGTGTGAAATGTTGTCTACAAGTCTCTGGAGGATTTCAGCTCATGTAGGAATAATGCACAGCACCCCGGCATAATGTTTGTGTTTCCAAATGGGCAATTACTGTACTGGGTTTGACACAGGGCTGCCTTTCTGCGGTTGTGTGGGCCTCAGTTCCTAGACAAATTTAAAAAGGTAAAATGCCCTCTCCCCAAAGGAGCTGAATTCCATTGTGTGAGCAAGGCAGGGCAGAAATGAGATGGAGTCACTCTGCCCTTGCCTGACAACAGTGGGAAAGTGCTCTGGAGATGTTTCAGTCTTTTGCCCTAAGCTATAAGAAATAGATTGGATGAAAATTATCAAGCTTCCTGTCTGGCATAAACAAGCTTGAAATGGAGCAAGTCATAAATAAGCAAGCAGCAATATCCTGGGTTACGAAGGTATAATTTCTATCTTTAATAGCTGAGTAGGCCCCAAGGAAGGTCTGGAAATGACCCATCTGGCTCTGATATTGATGTGAAAAATAAACAAGCAAACAACCTTTTCCTTCTTTAACCCTAGATTCATCAATTCGCTGGGGAAATAATGAGTGGTTGGAGGTGAGCGCTGCAGTCACCCTTCCTGCAGCTAGAAACTGGTCTCCCCTCCCTGGTTATTTCACTCGCACAGGATTGCCACGGAGGCACCGAGCAGGATGTTCCATTTCCCACCTGCCGCGAGCAGCGGAATGCCTGGGGAGACGCATGAGGGCTAGGAGTTCTGTACCCGGCAGGGGGAGCCAATGGAAGCGCTCCGTCAGTGGGCTTGGGACCGGGACCAGGCCCATGCCACAAGGGTGTAGGCCCCCGGGCACTAGCACCAGTCCAGCTGCCTCGTACACTGCCTGCAAGCGAGAGCCTGACGTGAAGGCTCAGAGGAACTGCCTTTTTCCTTCTCCTGATGCACCCTGAAGACTTTCCATTCTCCTCAGAGTTCTCTGTCCCCTTGCTGTGGTGCAGCTCAGCCTCTCTGGGACAAAGCCCATCTCCACGGCTGCTCTGGAGAGAAAATTCCCTCAAAGATTTCCTCAGAGACCTCTCCCGCCGCCTTCTCTTTGCCTGCCCCAGAACCTCGGCAAACCGTGCGAGGCCTTCTCTGGGCCCCCGCAAGAACCCCCTTACATCCCTGTAGGAGGCCTCAGTGACCTGCTGCTGGCGGTTAATCCCTAGCTCTACAGATGTCAACGGAGCGACACCGAGTTACCCCTGCTGACTTCCGTCAAGTGTCTTTAAAAGAGCATGCACATGTGTGGGCATGAGTGTGTCATAGTGTAAGACAGGGAGCCACCTGGGCACAGCCCTCTGCTGGCATATAACCCCAGCAGCAGCTGCTCGCATGCTGCATGGCCAGGATACGAGAGTCTGTGCAGAGGTGCAGGGAGCTAGTCGGTGTCCCACCTGCCCCAAATAAGCAACAGAGACTATGCCAGAGGCATAACAATATGGGCTTTGAAATGCAAACAGCCAACTGCTTGGAAATTACCTGAGATACTAATAATTCACAAGAGTTGCCTGGACGGAGCTCCAGTTTTGATGGGATTAGTCTTAGAGGTTTTATTTTGAAAAGCTGTTTAATTGCTAATCAGCTCTTCCTCACATGTACTATGTGATAGCACTGTAGAAAGCAGGCTGCTGCGAGGGGTGCGGTACGTCAGCGGGTAGCTGGGATAGTTCTGCAGAGCTTCGGAAAATTCTCATTCTTTCCCTAAGGCTTGAGTCATCTCGTCTGGGAGGACAGGCCAGTTTGCATGTGCAGGGTTTGCTTCCCGCTCCCCAGGACGGTCTCATGCTGCAATTTTGCTCATGTGGCACTTGCTGCAGCAATAACGTGATGTTGTGCAACACAGTTTTGACAAGCATTGTTCTTTCCCTGCTGCCCCTTAGTGTAACCTGTGCATAAGTAATGTCCAGACAATTAGTGAGAACCAAAGGTGTCTGGGGAGGCAAAGGACAAGGACTGAAGGCAGGATGGCTCCGGGCTTTTTATCTGTACTCCAAAGCTGGGTGCTGGACTCTTTGTTCCAAGGCGGCTTGTGTATTTCAACCCTGATGTTTCTGGCACTTAGCCATCCTTAGTCTGCAACCGGTCCATTAATTCATAAAACAACAGAGTGCATTTCTTAATCTTTTAATTATGCGCAGCAAGGTGGGTGAAATAACCCCATTCGCTTCTGGCTGCCAGCTGTGGTGAGAACTAAAGCCCGCTACTTTCTGTACGGTACGTTTCTTGTCATGTGAGGTTATAGCGTGTTGGACTGTGAAACCCAGATGACAGAATGCTGTGAGTTTATCAGATAGGTCCCAGTGAGAGGAGATTGTGCCATTTATTAAATGATATGTTTTTTTTTAAATGACACACTGATCTGTCTCATACCAGCAAATATGTGATTTACATTTAATTCTGGGTAACCTTTCCAGGATCACTGAGGTGTGAAGGAATTTAATGACACAAAACTACATTTATGAAGAGACCATTCATATTCATTAGGCTCACCCATTAATGGTCCTGCCAGTGACATCTCTCTAACACATGCTTTATGACTGCTGTTTATGGCAGGCTAACAGTACAGCTAGCTGCAACATATATAAAGCAATGGGCAACATTGTTAAGAAAAATGAAAATCAGCTTTGGTGTGTGAATGTTAATGAGCAGAGTTTGGGGCTTGTGCTGTTGTTGCTGTGTTATTTTAGATGACAAAAGGTTGTATTGAACTAGTTTTTACATCTGTCCCAACAGGGAATATTTTCATTGTCTTTGTATTTTTCAGCTGCAAATAAATTTACAGGAGCAAAAATCCTGCAATGGGATTTCTTTAAACTGAGAAGGACATCACTCCAGCATAGGGCCATGTGGTTAAGGGTCGCAGGTCTGCCATTATGCAACATAACCCTGTGGTCTGGCAGGAAGAACTTTAAAGATTTATGCCTGGAGCATAGGGAATTATTAGAAGTTAGAGCAGAAAATGAAGAGTTGAGTCCCAAAGAGCGAAATCCTATTCCTGACTTTGGTCAAGTCACTTAACTTCTCTGCACCTCAGTTTACCCATCTGTACTATTACAATACATACCCCCCTCTCAGTGAACTGCTGACTAAATGAGCTACGTTACCGGATAATGCTGCTGTTTTGTGGATTGTGGGCACCTGTGCTTGGGCAGGTTGAATTAAGGATGGAAATTCCATTTAGTCCCTAAATCTCCTGGCTTCTCTGGTTTCTTAGGAGACTTCTGCCATCATTTTTTCTCTCTCTCTGTCATGAAGCTTTTGGACGTTTCTTTTCCCTCAAACACAATTTTGTATTTGAAAAAACACCCTCCTATTCAGAACCAGTTGGATCCAAAGACCTGACCCAGGAGGCCCAGTGCTGCAGCTGCTTTGTGAAAGAGGGTTCCACGCATGGAGATACCATAGATTAGGGCCCTAATTAGCAGACCATCACACCATAGCTCCCTTTTAGGAGACAGATTATGGTGCAGCCTAAGGAATCCCAAGTGGGAAGCTTTAATCCATGAGTCACCCGCATGGAAGAGTGTCTCAGGCAATCATGTCCCTGCCTACACTCAGTTAAGGATCATTAATGTAAAACAGAGCATACAAGAGGTGGGAAGGCTCCTTTTGTCAGTACTTCCTGCCTGGATGCACAAAGTCCTCAGGGTGGTGGCTCAAAAAGCAGTCACGCTGCACATGCAACAGCTGCTTTCTGGAGAGAACCAGCTCTGTAGCGAGTTGGGACTGTGGGGGTGGTTTTCTTTTCTTTTCTTTATATCTTCCAAAAGAATTAAGGGATGCTCCTACCCAACGTAATTAACTGGAGTTTTGCCATTGGAACTCAGGTCTCTAAGAGCACTACACTTTGCAGCTGGGTTCTAGTCCCCCATCTCCCAGGGAAATCCTGAGAAGTCACTTACCCAAACCGTGCCTCACTTCCCCTCCCGTAACAGGAGCATAACACTGAAAGCCTTAGAGCTGGGTGGTGATGACAAAATTTACTGAAGACCAGGGACTGCTCAGACACTCTGCTATACATGCAAGTCATGTATAGCCCCAGCAAGAGGGACTGAACTTGAGCAGGTCAGCAGAGAGGAAGTACCTCTGCAATTTCACTTGAAGAACATAAAGCTGTTTAAAGCTACAGGGGCATTAAGCAGATTCACCTGGGGCCCGTCAGTTCTGCTTAGTTCAGCCTTCCAGCTGGCTGTAGATGACAACTGATCCTGCTGTGAAGGCACAAAATCAAATCAAATCATCATCCTGGAACACGTTTCAGCTGGAGCAAACTCCTGCCAATTATGATAATTGACCGACACTGGGGTTTAGCATGGAAACACTGATTTCCTTTCCCTTCAGTGGCATGAGGAGGCATTAATGTGAGATTTCAATTTCACCTGGAGCTCCTATTCCCATCCTGCCCAGAAAGGGGAAACCGGCCTTTGATGAAGAATCAGAGGAAGCCCCCAGTGAAACTCAAGCTTGAGGCTTTTTAAAGAGTCAAACCTGGAGTCGTGGACTAAGGGTAAGTACACAACTGCATGTTTCAAACCTTTCCATGGGCTGTGTGAGTGATGTTCATCACCTGTATTAGCCCTGCAGTGCCACAGAAGCTTTCATGTGCCTCCATGGTGCATTAAAACCCCTATGTTGACTTCAGCATGACAGAGCTCTCAAGCAAACAGAACTAAGCCCTTTTCCCTTTTCTGTGTGTGTTGTGAAATGAAAAATCCTGGGCTGAATGAGAGCAGCTGTGCCATTTTCCTGTATTATTTAGCGCTGTTGGAAGTGAAAGATGAAGGTGATAATGGGTTTATTTTAGCAGGCAGGAACTATTAACTGCACTGTAACACACTAAGGAAAGATCTCTGCACTGGATTCCGATTTTCCATTCCAGCCACGTGCTCCAAAAATTGCAAATGGAGATTTGTTACATTTCATTTACTCCCATCCCTGGGAAGCCATTTGTGATGAGTTCGTGTCTCCCAGGAGGCTGACTTCCAATCAAAGTGAAAAGAGAAGGTGTTGGGGGGCGGGGGAGTCATGCTACGGCAAATGACAATGATATCTTAGTGCTGATCACTGAGTACTGATTGACATTACACGTTTTAATAACAGCCATCCCATGTGCAACTACAATGCTGAGACAGAGCTTCCATTATGCTCCCTATGGTGACTTTTTTCATGACAGATGTTGATAGACCTGGTTTTAATCTATGCTTATTTTACCACATTAGCTTTAACTATTCACAGGTTATTAGAGGGCTGAGCTCAGAGTATTAATTGATGGGGGTTCTAAGGACTGCTTTCTCTCTCCCTTCTCTATCAGTAATGCCCTTGAGTTAGATGCAAATAAAATGAGATCTTTAGTAAACTTTAGGATGACGGATTGTACATCTGGTTCAAATTAGGCAATTTTACTTTTATATTGGCCTGTACTTTACAAACCATTAACCAAGTATGATCAGTTAGAGAAACTGAAAGCACACATCTTTGAGTTTTCCAAAATTATTATTATTGTTTTCCACTTTACAGCAGTTTTGTGGGCTGTGGTCGGCTGTTATTGATTAGTACATGTTATTCTCAAGCAGGAAGCTGTCTGACATGCTGCTAAATTGAAATCCCCTAATCTTTTCAATCCTTTTAAGCACTGGCAAATGAAAAAGCAGCGTCACATTGCAGACAATCTCTGCTTGGGGGAAACCAGGGCAGGGCTAGAAAAATAAAAGGGGAGCCCATTGCTTCCTCAAACCAACTTGTGCCTGCTGTTTGGGAAGATGCAGGTAGACTGCAGTGCACACTCTTCAAACAAGAGAGGAGAATGTTTGTTTTTCTCCAAGAGGAGCTGGAGGTATAAAGCCAGGAGTAGCTAGTTCTGCCATGTGCTAACAGGTTTAGAACGAGGAATGGAACTCCTCAGAAGATACTGTTTGGACTTACTTGAGTTTGCTGCAGAGTGCCAGGGGCAGGGAGCCATGCTGCTGGGTCCTGGGCTGGGCTGTTGTTTGGCCTGAAGAGTGGTGGGGTTGCTTGGTGCTGGTGGAACCAAAGCTGCAGCAGGCTGTGGTGTCCAGTAAGGTCAGTAACAGATGTCTGGCGAGATGTACAATGTCATGCATACAAGAAATGGAAACGTGGACAGTTGACTAAGGAGGCGTATAAACATATGGCTGGAGAATGCTGGGCAGTAATCAGGAAACCGAAAGCACAATTGGAATTGCAGCTGGCAAGGGATGTGAAGAGTAACAAGGGTTTCTACAGGCGTTTGAACAATAAACAGCTTATCAGAGAAGGTGGGGGGCCATAACTGGATGAGGGAGGTGACCTAGTGACAGATGATGCAGGAAAAGCTGAAGTACTCAATGCTTTTTTTGCCTCAGTCTTTACGGACAAAGTCAACTTCCACATGACGGTCCTAGACGATGCAGTATGGGAAGGTGGAGGGCAGCCATCTGTGGGGAAGGAACAAGTTCTGAGCTATCTAGAAAAACTAGATGTGCACAAGTCCATGGGTCTGGATTTAATGCACCCCAGGGTACTGAGGGAATTGGCAGAGGTCATTGCTGAACCTTTGGCCATTATCCTTGAAGACTCTTGGAGATCAGGGGAGATAGTGGATGACTGGAAGAAGGCAAACGTAGTGCCCATCTTTAAAAAAGGAAAGGAGGACAATCCAGGGAACTATAGACTTGTCAGCCTTACCTCAATCCCTGGGAAAATAATGGAGGGAATCCTCAAGGAATCTGTTTTGGAGCACTTGGAAGGGGGGAAAGTGACAAAAGTAGCCAACGTGGATTCACCAGGGGCAAGTCCTGCCTGACCAATCTGATTAGCTTCTATGACGAGATAACAAGCTCTGTAGACATGAAGAAGTCAGTGGATGTGATATACCTTGACTTCAGCAAGGCTTTTGATACAGTCTCCCACAACATTCTTGTCCATAAGTTAAAGAAATATGGATTGGATCCTTGGACTATAAGATGGGCGTGACCATCAAGCCAGCTTTCTATCCAACGGGTAGTGGTCAATGGCTCAATGTCCGCATGGTGGTCTGTTTCAAGCGGAGTTCTGCAAGGCTTGGTTCTGGGGCCAGCGTTATTCAACATCTTTATTAATGACCTGGATGAGGGACTGAATTGCACCCTCAGCAAGTTTGCGGATGACACAAAACTAGGGCCGTGTCTACACATGCCCCAAACTTTGAAATGGCCACACAAATGGCCATTTCGAAGTTTACTAATGAAGCGCTGAAATGCATATTCAGCGCTTCATTAGCATGCGGGCGGCAGCGGCGCTTCGAAATTGACGCGGCTTGCCACCGCGCGTCTCGTCCAGACGGGGCTCCTTTTCGAAAGGACCCCGCCTACTTCGAAGTCCCCTTATTGGGCCCCTTATTGGGCCCATTCCATGTTGGAATAAGGGGACTTTGAAGTAGGTGGGGTCCTTTCGAAAAGGAACCCCGTCTGGACGAGACGCGCGGTGGCAAGCCGCGTCAATTTCGAAGCGCCGCTGCCGCCCGCATGCTAATGAAGCGCTGAATATGCATTTCAGCGCTTCATTAGTAAACTTTGAAATGGCCATTTGCATGGCCATTTCGAAGTTTGGGGCACGTGTAGATGTAGCCTAGGGGGAGAGGTAAATTTGTTGGAGGGTTGAGAGAGAATCCAGAGGGACCTGGATAAATTGGAGGACCGGGCAAAAAGAAATCTGATGCGGTTCAATAAGGAGAAGTGTAGAGTCCTGCACCTGAGGCGGAAGAATCCCAAGCATTGTTACAGGCTGGGGACCGACTGGCTCAGCAGCAGTACAATGAAAAGGGACCTAGGGGTTATGGTGGATATGAGTAAACAGTGTGCCCTTGTAGCCAAGAAGGCTAATGGCATACTAGGGTGCATTAGGAGGAGCATTTCAAGCAGATCCAGAGAAGTAGTTATTCCTCTTTATTCGGCACTGGTGAGGCCACATCTGGAATATTGTGTCCAGTTTTGGGCCCCCAGTATAAAAAGGATGTGGATTTGCAGGAGCAGGTTCAGCGAAGGGCAACAAAAATGATTAAGGGTCTGGAGCACAAGACCTATGAGGATAGGCTGAGGGATATGGGCTTGTTTAGTTTATAGAAGAGAAGGCTTAGAGGTGATTTAATAGCAGCCTTCAACTTCCTGAAGGGGAGCTCTAAAAAGGAGGGAGAGAAACTGTTCTCAGTGGTGTCAGATGGCAGAACAAGGAGTAATGGTCTGAAGTTGAAGATGGAGAGGTGTAGGTTAGATATTAGGAAAAACTACTTCACCAGGTGAGTGGCGAGGCATTGGAATGCGTTGCCTAGAGAGGTGGTGGATTCTCCATCCCTTGAGGTTTTTAAGTCCCAGCTGGACAAGGTCCTGGCTGGGATAACTTAGTTGGGGTTGATCCTGCTTGAAGCAGGGGGCTGGACTAGATGACCTTCTGAGGTCCCTTCCAGCCCTGTGATTCTGTGATATGCCCGACTCCCTGTGGTCCCTGGAGATCCTAGTTACAATACTTTTGTGAGAGTAGGTGAGTAAACTCCAGATTTGTGACCAATGTCCAATTTGGGTCATTAATAATCTTGTTTTGCTTACCACATGTACACACCGCACAACAGACTTCCACTGTGGGTCAGAGAAGCTAGTCTGCCATCCCTCTGCTAACAACATGCACATGACACTGTTGGTATCAAACTGGCTACTGCATTCTGTGCTGGGGGTGTAATCGCTGGATGGACCATTGGTTAAATGCTTTGGGGTGTTGTGTGAGGGCACGGTCGACTACCCCATTTCTCTGTTATTGCCAGGGTGAGGATGAGTGGGGATAGACTAGGAATGACAGATTTGCAAGAGAGTTGGTCCAGCAGTCTGGTATTCTGCTTCTGCCAGACCTGTTCCTGAGGTGGCCGAAACTCCAGCCGTGAACTAGAAAAACAAATTTGTATCTTCCCCAGATGCCCAACACCTCTTCCCGAGAGCCTGCTTTCCTTCAACCACTCGTCTCCACATCGGCTCCTGCAAGGAGGTGATTTTTGCAGCATGCCCTGAAGGTCAATAGACTCGGGCTATTTTGGACTCGTGCTCTTGGTAGTCATCAAGTTGTCTAGCCCTCTTCAACTCTGACTAAAATGTTCCATAAATAATAAAGACTTGCGAGTCTGAGGCTGCCTGAGCTGAGCCCAGGCTCTGAAAATGTAGAAAGGAGCAATTAGCGTGTCTGTCAATACTTTTTTTTTCCAAAGCCATTTGCATATTCATTGGCTTCCTGTTCTTGAGTATAAAGACGTGTTTCCACACCCTCTAACTTCCTCGTCCTGCAAAATCAACTTGTCATTTGAAAGTCAAGCTGGATTTTGCCTGGCTCACGAATGGCAGAATTTGGTGGTGATATGAGTTCTGCCCTGTCTCTCACTCCTGCAGCCATGGCCTTGAGTAAAATTGGCTGGGTGTAAGGGTGGGTCTAACTTAGTTCTGCAACCGGAACAGGGCTCTGGTGGTGATTTGAATGGCCTTGTCTCCCTTCCGCAGCGGCTAGAAGCCTGGGCCCTTTTAAATCTCCAGGCCCTGGGGAAGCTGCCTCTGGGGCATGGCAGCGTTGCCATGGTAATGCTTTAGTGTTGCTGGCCCTGTGCTAACGAGGCAGCGAAGCCAGCAGGGCCACCAACAAGGGGAAGCACAAAGATGGCTGTGGGTGGGCGGGGCCAGTGACCCATGAGGTAAACTGTTAAGAACTGGCCCACATCCATGTCTGGGGAATTCCATGGCCTGTGGTACACAGGTGGGGAGACTAGATGATCCCAGTGGTCCCCTGGGGCCTTGGCATCTGTGCCTCTACACAGAAGGCCAAATCTCTGTCCAGTTGACGTCGGCAGGGAAGTTCAATTCGCTTCCTTGAGCTCTCAGAGCACAGCTGAGTCAGAAGTTCTGTCCCGCACAATTGCCTTTTATGGTAGCTTAGCGCTCATGGTGAGAGGCTCATGCTTTTCGGGAGCTCAGCCCAGGATTCCTGTGCATTCCTAGTTTCAGGCTGAAAACCTGAGGCAAGGCTGTGCACAGCCTCTGCTTTGTCTCTTGTGTCTTGAGAGTGATCCAGTGTGAGGCCAATGTAAGAGCAATGCTCTTATTATCTAGACGGGTCCAGGCACAATAAAGGAATCAGAGATAGTATTCTGCCGAAGGGACCAACTGTTAGAAGTTCCTGTTTCTATACTACTCTATGTGTACGCATAATAGGAACTAAACACTTACGTGCCTATGAATGAGAAACTGGGAGGGGTGACTTCCTTCCCATTCCTGTTTTACTGAAGATGCAAAAGACATCTAAATACAGTCTGATTAGCATCACAGTTTGCACACATTTATTTATGCAAGATACTTTGGGGATGTCATAGAGCATGGAAAGAGATAAGTGGTCTGTGTCTAGTACTGGTACTGAAGGTGGACGACGATAGTCACTGGTACATGGGTAGAAGGTGCATCAGATATTGGGACAAGGTTAAGGCTGATTTTTCAGAGACGTGCCTGTGAATGTTCTCAGATTTTCACATGACAGTTTTTATTTGAAACAATATTTGTTTTTAATCTTTTTGTTACAATGCGTAAACATTGCAGTCCATTGTATTTTAACAAAAGTTTTGGTTAGGAATTGCCATATTTTATATTATGACTAAACATATTTATGTCCCTGTAATTCAAGGATGGCTGGCTGTAGGGTCTTGGTTGAATGGGTTATGTCTGATGGCTGGCTGCAGCATTTATGACTTCTCATTACTTGTGTGTGTTTTTTCTAGTTTAAAAAGTCAATCACACTTCTGCATCGTGAAACTTTTAAAATTAATTTTCGATGCTTCTCAGAACCCAGAATAATTCTGTCCAGCTGGAAAAGGGTTGTGTAAGCAAAAGCAGTTCACTTGCACAAAAATTCCCACCTATGGCCATCGACGTGCTTTCTTAGAAGAGGACTGGACGTTCCAGTGCTAACCTTCAAAAAAGGTTAATAACAGAACACCGCCTGCCATCACTGACAGCCCCCAACTCAAATCCCTCTGGTGCACTGACTGTCTACAGTCTGTACTGGAGCATGATGCTGCACCCTTCCAGGCCCTACGTGACAGGCCTGTTTTTCCTACAGACGGACACCCAACCTCAGGGAAATTCTCACTAGCAACCACACGCCACAGCACAGAAATACTAACCCTGGAACTTTTCCCGGCAACAAAGCCCGTTGCCAGCTCTGTCCACATATTTACACTGGAGACACCATCGCTGGACCTAACCACCTCACTTACACAATCCAGGGGCTCATATTCTGGAGCTTTTACTAATGTGATATCTGCTATCATGTGCCAGCAGTGCCCCTCTGCCATGTATATTGGAGAGAATGGACAATCACTTTGCCAAAGAATGAATGGACACAAATCAGACATTAGGAATCTGAGTACACATAAACCAGGGAGTGAGCACTTCAGTTTAGCAGGTAATAGTATCCAAGACTTAATTGTGTGCATTCTAAAACAAAGAGACTTTAACACCGGATTACAAAGGGAGGCATTTGAATTGGAATTTATTCTCAAATTTAATACTTATCACCTCAGACTCCACAAGGACATCAATTACCTGATGCATTATAAGGACAATTTCCGCACCTTTGATATTTGCAGTGACCCCAGGCAGCCCACTTCACTTAATAGACACTTACAGAAACTGCTTGTCTTCCCATTTCCCACTCCCACTTCCATCTGTCCTATCTGGCTGATTCATCTGTTTTGATTTCATTTTTTCTATCTTGCTTTTAAATTCTCGTCATCTCAGTTATCAGTTATTTGGATTCTCCAGATCTGAAGAAGTGGGTCTGTCCCACAAAGGCTCGTCACCTAATAAATTATACTGTTAGTCTTTTGTGGTGCCAGAGGACTTCTTTTTTGGTTTCTTAGAAAGGGAGATAAAGAAGCAGCATGTCTCTCCTTCAGTTTCAAACACTCACTTGTGGCTTTATGAGGGCAAGAACAGGGCTGAGAGACACAAAACATGGGCGAGAGCTCATGGGATCCTCTAAACAGCTCCCCCTTCTCTATCATGGCTGTCTCTCTCCGTGCCGCATCTCCATTTGGCTGGAACATGCTCTTTCTAATATGATTCTTTTCTTGCTGATATGAGTAAAATTTTTCTGAGCAGGTAACTGAGGGCCCTACAGTCCTTCAAAGCACTGTGCCTTCCTGATGAATACATGATGCTACAGGGGGCGAGAGCGCCTTGGCCATTGTTTGATACCACCACTGTGCAGAGTGGTTGGGGTTAAAAAGAGCAGATGTGAGATACCCTGTTGCCTTTTCCTGCTTCCCGTCTGAGCTCTCTCTTGTTCTAAAGCTGAACCCTCCAAAGGTTTTCCTGCCGATACAAGGCCCTGGGAGGTCTTTTCCTGGAGCCTGCACTGCAGTTCCTATAAAGCACTTGGGGGACTTCCTAAGTTATAACACCCGATGTTGCTTCATTCCTAGACCTATTGTCTTCCAAGTGTGTGATGATAAAGCTGTGGAAAATCTCCAGCTGCTCATCTTGGAGTTGACCTGCCTTCTGCCAGGAGTCCTAAATCAGACGGCATCTTGGAGGAGACCGTGAGAGCTTGTTGGGTGTTTCTCACTCTCTTCCCCTTGCTTGGGGTGGCGGTGGTCATCCACAGACTCTCTGACTTCTTGGGGAAGATTCTGATTTGTCCTGAATGGGAGGGAGAATTACAGCATCAGAATGGAAATGACAATGTGTGGGCCTGATTCACAAACGAGTGTGACTCGTCCCTCTCCTTGAGTTAGAAAGGGGAGCCAGGTGCTCGTTACCCTGAAATGCCAGGAGGAAGAAGTGCCTTCAGGTCAGGCCTCATGAATAAGTTGCATTGTCTGATTTAGTTATTTATATCCTGCCTGCTGGGAAATTAATTGTTTTATGTGCAGCGCAGCTAAACCACAGGCATGCTTCTCTGCACTCCACACACAAGTGGAAACATCACAAATGGTGTCATCTGCTTAAGAGATTTGATTAATACTGATAAAGCAGGGCCAGCATTGGTACACAAAGGCCATGTGCCCATGGGTTGCTCAAGGCCAGGCTCTGTAACGCGCCTTCGCTTAACCTAAATATGTAAGCTCTGTGGGGCAGGCACTGTGGTTTTTGCATAGCACATAGGATGACACTAGTGTAACATGGCTACTAAATAACGAAGAGCTAGCTAATAAAGTATGTCTTTCAAAGGACTCGTATAAGCCCTCCGCGACAGCTGCATGAAGGTACAGGGAGGGTCTTCCCACAACAGCTGTTACTTTACAGCCCACAGTGGGCTATACGCTATAGATAAGGTGGAGGGAGGCATTTGTCTTCTGGAGGATGAAAATGTTACACTTCCTAATTAACTTCTTAGGCTGATGCATGATGCTATTGGAAGGTAAATATTTTCTCTCTGCCCAGTGTCCAAAGGCAGACCTGCCAATGTCCAAGGACAATCTTACCTCTACGCTGTCGCCCTTCCAGATCAGTAGCTAGCAGTGGGACTAAGACCCTGGTTGCTAGGTGGTGCATTTTAAGAGGAAAGAGCACAACAAGGAGGCAGACTAAAATACCATGTGGTCTGAGGCTCGTGCAGAGGGTGATGGAGTTGGTTATGGTGGCAAAGTTGACGCCTTAGCTAAGGAGGACAGAATTCTATAAATGCCTTAAAGGAAATGATATGAGCATGCTAATGGCAGTGTAGCAGCTCAGACCGAACTCTGCAGGAGGAGAAGAGAAGGCTGGACAAAGGGACAGAGTTTTTGTAGCGCAACTGGGCAGTGGGCGTCCTGCTGGCTTTGGCGCAGAGAGTTAAAGGAATTCTATAAATATTTATTGCTAATGGGAAGAACTTACGACCAAGTCCTGTGAGATTCAGGTCTGAGGCAATTTGGTACACTAGTGGCTTTTCTTCTGGTCTTGGTCTTTGTGGGACGGTTTATGCTGCTGCTGAAGTCCCCGTAACCTACGTGCTCCCGGGTATGAGAAGACACCCCCACCAGGGAGTGACCTATGTTACAGCATGTTGAGTGCAGTGGGGCTGACAGCCACGGCAGGGCCTGGGGCAAGGCAGGCGGGGGCTGGCTCTGCGCTCCCCGAAGGGGTGAGGCTTCGGGTAGAAGGGAAGGGGCCTGTGGTGGTCCATCCTTAGCCCAGACCCCTCAGATCTGCCCAGCGCAGTGCTCCAGTGCTCTGGCAGCAATTCAAGGGGCCCAGGGCTCCAACCCCTGCTGCAGTAGCAACAGTGACAGCCGGGGTCTCCTTTGGATCTCTGGGCCCTGGGGCAACCACCCCTCCTCAGGGGGCTTGGCTAAGTGAGGTCCACGTTGGCACTAAGTCTGCCTCTTCTGCGGCTGGAACAAGGATGCTGAGAGGGCAGCACCCTCCCGCTGGCATAGTGCGCCTCCGCTAGACACGCTAGAGAGGTGTGGCTGCGTGGCCGTCCTGCTGTAATGTGCCTCTCGGGGAGGGCTGAGCAAACAGACCCCGGAGGTTCCCGTCGGTGGTGTGCTGAGAGACGTTGCAGTCAGGTATCTGCTTACCTCTCCCGGCAGGTGCACTCCGCTTCCGAATCCAGCGGCAGCGTTGTGTCTTCCTGTGTGAGTCACAGCGCTACCACAAGGCGCTTGTGGGCCCTGCAGCCGAGTCTTCCCCCTGGTCCGCGCTATGCCACGGACACCATGGAGTGCGCGGTGCAGGGATGCTGCGTGTCTGCCTGTGCCCCAGCCTCCAGCGCTCGTACAGCAAGGAAAGAGGAACGTACGCCTGACGCTCACGTGCCAGGGAGCCTGGGGAAACCCAGTCTCCCTTCGGCAAAGGGCTGACGTTCAGACTGCTTTGGGCGCAGGCAGCTCAAATGCTGATTTGGATCCAAACAGTATTTCCATTTCCAAGAGGCCCTGGGGTGCGCCGTGCATCCTCACCAGCCAGGGCAGGGAGCGAGGAGGTCTGGCAACAGGATCACCATGGCAGCCGGCTTCTCTCCCACGGTTTACCGCTCGTCCCCCTCCGGTGTTATTTCTGTGCCCTGTAAAGCCCTGAGGGGCCACGTCACCCACAGGCCCAGCTTCTACTGAGGTGGGCCGGGAGAAGCGTGGCACCTCTGCGTCTCCCGGGGCCGGGCGTTCTCCATTGCTCCCCAGGCTGAGTGCTCCTGCCCCGGATGTAGCTCTGTGAATGGCAGCAGAGTTCTGCTGGAATCTGTGGGCCTGGCTGTGGGTGTCCACATTGCAAAAGCTCCCATCGCGTGCCCTGGCTAGGCCAGGCACAGAATTGTGCAGGCCAGCAGCGGGGGCACCCCACTCTCTCCAGCCCCGTGCTGTGGCAGTATAAGAACAGCCCTAGCGGATGGACCAAGGGCCCACCTAGCTGACTATCCTGTCTTCCGACAGTGGCCAATGCCAGATGCCCCGGAGTGAATGAACAGAACAGGGAATCATCGAATGATCTGTCTCCTGTCATGCATTTCCAGCCTCTGATAAACAGAGGCAAGGGCCACCATTCCTACATGTCCAGGCTAACAGCCATTGATGGACCCAACCTCCATGAATTTATCTAGTTCTTTTCTGAACTCTGGCAAAGTCCTGGTCTTCACAACTTTCTCTGGCCAGGAGTCCCACAGGCCGACCGTGCGCTGCATGAAGGAAAACTTCTTTTCGTTTGTTTCCAACCCGCTGACCTTTCATTTCGTTTGGTGACCCCTTGTTCTTATGTTATGGGAACAAATAAATTACTTTTCCTTATTCACCTTTTCCATACCTGTTCTGATTTTATAGACCTCTATCATAGCCTTTCTTAGTCACTTCTCCTGTAGGATAAAAACTCCCAGTCTTTTTAATCTCTCTCCACACGGCACGCTTTCTGAACCCCCAAAACATTGCCCTTTTCTGAACCTTTTCCAATGCCAATAGATCCTTTTTCAGATGAGGTGACCACATCAGTATGCAGTGTTCAAGATACGGGTGTACCAAGGATTTACAGAGAGGCAGTAAGATATTCTCTGTCTTACTCACTATCCCTTTTTAACCCAAAGTTGGTTCTGCAGCTGCTTGGTGGTGCCTGGTCATCATGTCCCTCTCCCACCATCGCCCCAGCTTTGGCTGGCAAGAGAACACCTGCTGGGCCGAGCGGATAGCTTCCTCTCCAGGTCCAACCTAACTGTGAGGCAGAGCTGAAGGAACTCTTTCCCATGCGTTTGGATGCGTTTTTTATGGCAGTCTAATATGCCCAATTATTTTGTACTGAAGACAGCTGTGGTTCATTTGCTTCACCGTCAGGCGACGGGTTGGAAATGACTTTCGAAGGCGGTACAAATTGCAGGGAGCAACGTGCATCGCCTGTCTGGCTAAGGAGAGATGAGCTGGAAGTGAAACTCCTGATCCTGTTGGACAAACAACCCCACTAAAGAGGGAGGAGGGGTTGGGAACATGGGGAATCTGTGTTCTCTTCCCATTGAGTGTTCAAATTTCCAGTGGGGCCCTGGGCAAGGCCCGGACGTGCCCTACATTGTGCTTTGCACTAATCGTTACCTTCAGTTCCACTGCAGTCAAAGCACTGGGTGATGTATGCAAGATTCAAACCTGTGCTTATGGTTCAAGGTTCACACTGTTTTACCACCGGTCTGCCCAATGGCAGCATGGAACCGCTCCTTGGTGTTATCCCAGCCCCAGGGTGCTCACGTAGATGAGCTTTCATTTTTATTTTAACCCCTTCTGTGGTTTCCAGGAAAACCCCAGCACCTCTCGGGGTTTTGTCCAATGACTTCAATGAGAGGTTTGCCACGTTAAAGTCTTTAAAACTTGGAATTCGTCAGCCCAAATCTGTGCACCCATCTTGTGACATAGATGGTAATGGCCTGCAGGGAATTGTGAGCACAGTTCCCCTTGCTTAAAAAATACACTTCCCCTGTGTTCTTTAAAATGAAGGGGATTGCCAGAGGCCCACAAGGTTTTTCTTTCCTGTGAACTAAGACGCTTTCTGAAATGCATCATCGCCTCTGCTGCTACTGTTGGCTTCCTCCTGGTCTCTGTGCCAGCTAGTACTTTTCAGCCGGTACCGTCTGCCTGTGCCACTGTCCTGCCATCACATCCCTTCACTGACCATGGAAACTGAGACCTGGTTAGCTTTGTGCATGGTTTGGGAGCATTGTTAGGAGAAGGCCGCTCAGGCGGCTGGGTAGAAATGTCTGTGTTCCTCAAGAGGCACAAATTACCATCTGTAACTATTATCTCAGAGCTGACAGTTGTGGGCTAAACAGAAAGAATGAAGACTCTGCCAGAGCAGCAGCACAGAGATCAGCTGGAAGCCACAAAACCAAAACCACACAGTATTTCTGCATTAACTGAACCCCTGCTCAGTCTCTCTGAACTCTGCCAGGTCATTAGGAGTTAGGCTGTAATACTTGAACAGATCCACTCCCATGCATTTGCTCATTACTCTTGTGTAAATGCGTGCGGCAAGCAGAGGAGTTGGGTGCCTGGCTAAGATGCCTCTGCCAAATCTGTGGTTTTGAGTGCACTGTTCTAGCTTTTCCTTCCTTTCCTCTTCAAAGCTGACGAGGGATAAAAATACCCAGGCTGCTTTGGAAATGCAGCGGGTTCGAGGCTTGCTTCCCTGCTCTTTCCGGCCACCCAGGCGCCCAGGAAAGCCCAGAGCTGTGAAGTAATGTTTCCAGGCCCCTGGCCTCTTCTAGCGGCTGCCAGAACTCTGCTGCGTGTGCTCTTGAATTGCTCCCTGTAATCTGCCTGGGGTGGAAATGTCCCACCCAGGGTTAGGCTCTCTAGCGACCCATGGGGGTGGGAATTCTGCAATGTTGCTGTGCCTCCAAATGCAACAATTGCTGAATTCCTACAGGACTCTAATGAGACTTCCAGTACTTCCTGGTGTGCTCCGGGCTGGAAGCAGCACGTGAACAGCCTTTCTGGAGAGCTCTGGCTGCTTCCTTTCCTGGTCCCAGCTGAAACCAGAACAAGGGACCAGAAATCGGATGCACAACAGCGTTTCAGACCACCAAGCAGTTTGATTTTATCATGGGGGCAGATTTGGGTCATGCGCCTTTTCTCCACCTCCAGAGCTAGGTAAGCCCTGAGTCCTAACGGTTACTGAGCACGAAAGGCAGATGTGGGTGAGGAGCACACGATCTGTCGTGGCCAGCTGCCAGCTGGGGGCCCATCCAGCACAGCTCGGTACAGGGGGAATCCGCTGCCTCGGCCGCATGTAGGGGGACTGCCTTTCTCATGGAGGCAGCCTGCGGAGGGTCTTTTATTAGTCTCCCTGTGGGAGGTCGGGGCCAGGGTTGCCAGGCATCCAGTTTGCAACTGGAATGCCTGGTTATGAGGAAACCCTGGTGGCTCCGGATGGCACCACTGAGCAGGCTGTTAAGTTTGGTTGGTGGCACGGCGGGGGATGAGGGTCATGGCAGGCTCTCTGCCTGTCCTGGTTCTGTGCACCTCCTGGATGGGACTGCCAGGTCCCTGCAGGCCCTGGGCACAAGGAGGCACCATGTGCTGCCCCCACCCTGAGCCCCAGCTTCACAGCTGCCATGGGCTGAGAACAGCCTGTGGGGGCAGTGCCTCTGTGTGTGAGGGCAAACCCTGGAGCCTTCCTCCGTCTAGGGGCCACAGGGCTTTGGTGGCTGCTTTTGGGGAGCTGAAGAAAGCACCATCAGGAGCCCACACCCCAACTCTGCCCCACCCCGAGCTCTTTCCTGTGCCCCAAACTCCTCATTTCCACCCCCATCTCAGAACATGCTCTCATCCCCTGCACCCCAGCTCCCTGGCCCCGTCTGGTGGCAGCGAGTGAGGGTGTGGGGAGGGGGGGCTGGAATGTGCGGGCAGAGCCACGGGGAAGGGGTATCCAGTGTTATACAGTTAGAAAGTTGTCTCCCCTGAGAGCCTCAGTCCTGGAGGGGAGCCCCCAGTGTGTGAGGTGCAGCGCAAACAGGAGTGTGGGATGGAGAATATTTTCCTTCCATATATTGTAGAAACCGGAAAGGCTTTTAAATGACTGTTTAATCTAGAACTCTCCAGACTGCGGTGCCTCGCCTGTCTCAGTTGTACTGGAGGAACACCTGGGCTGCCCGGGACCCTCTTTACTGACTTCTCGTAGCCCTGAACGGAGAGGCTGATCTTGCCAGTTCTTCAGTGCCAATAACCCTTTAATCCAAAACCACCCACTCAGTCTCGATAATAGACATAAACCAAACTCAGAGTTTTAAAGAGTCTGATTACAAACATTTGCATTGTCTGCTCTTTGGTTGCCATTATATCCTGGGGCATATTTCGTTTCCTATCGATGAATTCAGATTTATGTATGGAGATATGCTGGGGACAAGGGGGCATGCTATGGAGGTTTGGAAGACTTCACCACAGGGTTAATGCAAGAGACCAGGAAAGGGAGGTTGTTAGTTATTCTAAGCAATGTTTTCTTAAGCAAAGTACCAGTCGATTCTGAGACTGACATCTCCTCCAAAAGTTCTGATTTACTGAGAATCAGGGGGAACACCCGTGTGCACCTGGAAAATGCAATTGGCTGAGGAAATAACTCAGACCCATTGAGCACATCCGTTGCTTGTACCACAGTGTCGTTTTCAAGTCAGGGAGGTGGCATGTCTTGCATTCAGCAGCTGGTTTTTTTTCCTGTGGAAATATTAGAGCTGCTTTTTCAGCACTGATGGTGAGAGATAAATAAGACTTCAGAAAGGTGTGAGCTGGAGTGAGAAGATGATTGCTTAAGGGCTCAGTCTTCTGTGGGTTGTGGCTTTAAAAAAATATATCTGTCCTTCTCCTCTCCACCACCCACCAGAGAAACTTTGCTAATCTGTAACCCAAGGAAGATGGGTGGTTTTTTGTGTATGTGTTAGGCCCAGTCTTCACCTCTCAGGCCCTTCCTGCATCCACCTCTGTGTGTGAAAATGAGGTGGTTGACTGATGGACAACTGGATTTGCATGAGAGGTCAGGCAGAATGGGTGCACTCTTGCTTCATCCGGTTGCACCAGAAGAAGTGGGAGTGAGAAAGCTGAGGCTGTCTGAAAATGTAGCCACCCACCCCTGCTGTTTGCTAAGGTCCCCTGTTCTTCCTGGGAGCTGAGGCTGCTCGGTGCACAACAGGAGCTGGGCATTAGTCCTTGGAGCAAAATTTTGCATGATGAGAGAGAACTTTAGGTAAGCAACCAACAAAGGAAGCTTCTGCTAATTAGACGCAGACGAATCTGAGCTGCTTCAGGTGGTGTTAAGGGAGTTGTTTTTCCAGCACTAATAATCCAACCTACCACAATGACGGAGGCTGGTGTTGTTTTGTTGTTGCTAATGACAACTTTACCTGGAGCAGCATAGAGGATACTGTTAGTTGCTAGTGCCGCGTAAATGCACATCGTACTCATGGGGCGTTGCACCTGAGCTGCTCCTTCCTGGCTAGGGTATGTTCAGCTGTAATGACCGCAGACTTGCCTTGCCGCTCCATTCAGGGCATTGATTTTTGTGATGGTATTGATGGCTGGAAGTTACTCCTGCAGTCATGGCAAGAAGGACTCTTCCAAGTCTGTGACTCACGCATAGCTTTGTCTGTTTACACTCTAGCTTTATAACAGGGTTGCTGTCCCGCAGAGAGTGCTGGTTGCCAGCCTGGTGGTTTTGCCCTCATTGTCACTGGTCCAAGGGCATCACTGCCTCCTTGCTCTGCTCACAGCGGGAGAAGAGATGGTGGGCTGCCCTAGGAGCAGAAGGAGGTTTTTGAAGGGTGTTGATGCACACTGCAAAGAGAAGTAGGCCCACCAGGGTGAGGAGAACACCAAGTGTGGCAGCAGCTAAAGTTAGCTGTGGAATAGGTGCTGTGACTTTCCAGCCAACCAACGCTCATGCTCCACTGCCCTGTATGTGTAACCCACACCCCGCCGTGTGTGGTGTTCTGTCCCATCTAGTGGCACCAAGAACACTTACAGGGAGGAAAATGAGTCTGCTCTCTAGCCTTTGCTATTAACCAGGTGGTGTTTAGCTCACATGGAGGGAGCTCATCCACTTACGCTCTAGAGGTCTCTGGTTCCATTACAACTGCAGCCTGTTGGCATCACATAGGCACTTAGCTTTCTGATCTCTGAAGGCGTTCTCACTAGTTGGATGAGCTTTGCATAAAACTCTTATTGACTGAATATCTACCACTGGTCAAGCTCCAGGCCTGGAATCCTCAGGCAAGGATCACGAGCTGAAAATGGGCAAAATGAAACCGGCTTTTGAATCTGAATGAACATTCATGGGCAATTGTCCCGTGTTTCCCAGTCTCTGCTGTATCTTGCATGTCTACCAGCATTATCATAGGTGCTGTAGAGTCTGAGAGCTGGGACAATGTAGCTTCCTTGCCCTGCAGAGCTGGTAACCTTGAGGGTACAAGATGGGGGAGGAGAAGGAGTAGGTGTCGAGTTATTGCTGTAGGAAAACAGGTTCCTCCAGCCCCAGCATGAAACCCTCAGAACTAGTTCCGAGAAGCAATTGGGCCATTACCTTCCATTTGCTTTTCTGTACTCTGCTTGCCTTGGCACCACCCTTTGACAGAGATGCTTCTGAATTTGGTCCTCTAAAAGTGCTTTGTATTAAAAACCATCAGATCTCCTTGCACTGGGCAAGCCAAAGTTATCCCATCCCTATTTACCTTTGCCTTCGCAAAGGGCAGAGCCTGTGTGTGGTGCCTTATGCAAGGGGGCCCGAACCTTGCAGTGGATTTACTCTTGCTTTGGGCCCTGATACTTCAGTCAAATCTGTTGTGGTGCATGTGAGGCCAGCTGCAAGCTGGGTCCGTACTGTGTAAAGCTGCATGATGCTCCTAACACTTTATGCCCTGTCCGTAGATTTCCTGCAGTAAGTTCAGCTTTTCTGTAGATCTGTCTCGAAGAGCTGGCTGAGGAGCCCTCCAGGCTGCAGATGTTAATTTTTAATGAGTCTTGGCCTACTGAGCAATTTTTCCCAAAGGGCATATGGGCTGACCTGGGTAACCATAGGCTGATTAGCCTGACACCAACATTAGGCAACACAATGGAAAAGCTGATCTTGGCCTCAACTAATAAAGAATTAAAGGGTAGAAATATAATTAATGCCAGTCAGTGCAGTTGCAAGGCAAATAGCCTTAGAAGAGATAACGAGTGTGGTTGATGAAGGCAACCACATGGATTGATAGACTTTTGTAAGGTGTTTGACTTGGTACTGCTTGGCTTTCTGATTGCAAAGCACTAAACAATCCCAACAATGTACCTGTTACATGGATTAAGATCTGGCTCAGGGACATATGGGTGTTTTGAAGGGGTTGGTGCAGAGATCAGTACTAGGTCTGACGTGAGTCGG
Source organism: Carettochelys insculpta (assembly GCF_033958435.1). Taxonomy (NCBI): domain Eukaryota; kingdom Metazoa; phylum Chordata; order Testudines; family Carettochelyidae; genus Carettochelys; species Carettochelys insculpta. The sequence goes on along the minus strand of NC_134148.1, from coordinate 43,865,763 downwards.
CGTTTTCTTCGGTGATCTCGAAGGAAATGTCCAACCCTTGCTGGTCCCATTCGATGACGACATGATGATCTGTGGGGTGGTGAGAAGTGGCTGTCCTACAGGACAAGCAGCCAGGTTTGCTAAGCTGGGCCCATTTGAACAAAATTGTCCTTTTGTCTTCAGCTGTGTCCAACTGCATGGGGGACTATATCCTGGCAAGCACCAGCTTTGAAAGGACTGAGGGGTCATAGTGGCCAGGCTCTTCAACGTGAGCTCCTAGAGCAATGCTGTGACCCAAAGAGTTAGTCAGGAGTCCTGCTTGCAGCTCTCATTGGCCTCCTGTTGCCGTTCCTGGCCAATGGGAGCTACAGCAAGCACTATCCCGGTCTGCCCCGCTTCCCACAGCTCCTATTGGTCGGGAATGCTGATCTGCAGCCAACAGGAGCTGTGAGTGGCGGTACCCGCAGACAAGCAGGTGAATACAGCATTGGCCGCCTGCCAGGGCCTAACCCTGGTGAACTACAAGAGGTCTCTGAGTCTCTGATTCACCCCAGCAAAAACTCACCCCATCAGTTGGATTGTGGGTCTTCAAGGTGCCACATGGCTCCTTGTTGTTTTTGTGGATACAGGCATAGCATGGCTACTCCTCTGAGACCTGTCACAAAGAGTTAGCATGATCCTTGGGTGTAAATAGGGGCCCGGGACTTGGGACATGAGTTGAGACTCTGTATGTGGCAGTCCTGGGACGGAGACTGGGAGAGGGCGTTCAGTTCTGGTGTCCCTGTTTTTAATGAGATGTTGGAAAAATTGGAGAAGGGGCAGAAAAGGGCCACAGAACTGATCCAAGATACCTGATTGTGTGAGCCTTAATGAGCTGAGCGTGTTCGGCTAAATGAAAGGACGAGTGAGCAGGCACTTGACTAGCATATAAGGATTCTCCTGGGGGGAAAATAGTAGACATTGAAGGGCCCTTCCACCTAATGGAGTCAGCAGAGCATGAAGCAATGGCAGACCTCGTTAAAGCCAGGCCAACTCAAACAGGAAACGAAGCACACATTTTAACGGGGAAGGTGATTTGACCAACTCCCTAGAGAAGGGCCAGATTCTCTAGTCCTCCCTTGCTGTCTTCGGGTGAACCCTGGAGCAGCCTTTTGGGCAGAGGCTTTGAGCAAACATGAATTACTGGGTTCAGAGACTGGGTGAAAGGTGAAAGTTGGTGATAGATACAGGGTCAGACATGATTCTCGCTGCTTCCCCTAGAGTTCAAACTAAGACTGACTTTCGGGCTGCTGTTCTGTAGGGAGATGGACAGTTCTCCTTCCACAGCCACATGAAAATTACAGCCCTCGGTCTAATGGAAAAATACCCCTCGGAAGTAGGTGTGTTCAGTTTAGAAGCCATATTGTAGAAGGTTCTGCACCACAGCATGTAATTTATACCAGAAACCTGACAGCGCCAAGAAGCAGACCTCAAAACCTGAAGGCTTTCAAGCCTCAAGTGAAGTGGCTGGTTTCTAAGTGGGCCTGGACCTTTCTTTGGACAGGGCCCTCCCTGGGATAATTATAAAATTGCCTGGTACATTACATGTGTGGCAGAGGCGGAGGTGGGTGCATTTCTGGGATCCTCTGCTTCCCCGGGGAACTCAAACAACCCCAAACCTCTCTGCTGCCACAGCCAGGTTGGGGATGGGTCAAACGGCACCTGTGCCCACATATTTAAAAACCCCAAAAGACAATCAGTCAAACAACAACCTGCAAACTAACTAACTGAGACCTACTGCCGGATATGCATGCAAATTACTGTCTGATCAGGGGGCACTTGCTGCAAGGAGGGCAGCTCAGAAGAACAGAGAGGGGACATGAGGAAGGACTCCATTTAGCAATTAAATTTTGGCAGAGACTAAGAGAGCGTTGCACCTTTCAAGTGCTACCACAAGTTCCCTATGGTCTGATCCTCAGCAGCACGGAAACGGAGCTGCCTTTCTTTTTAGCACCTGGTCATTTCAAAGGAAGAGCACAGTGGCCCTCTTAGTGTAAGCCCTGCCCCGCCTTTGGACACTGGTGCACTCAGCTGAGGACGTTCTGCCTTAGCCAGTCCCTTCCTGGCCCCCAGAACTGCACTGACATTCAGGCTGAGGTGCAAGGGAGCTTTTTCAAAGGCCTGTTTGAGTTGGTCAGACGCTGCTAACCACACACAGGTCATGTGACCGCATAATCTGAGACAACTCAATGGAACGAGGACTTCCTGCTTTCCGGGCCAGGGCCCCATCCTCCACGACCACAGTGGTGCACCTCTGGTAGATGGAGAAAACCGCATGCAGTCTTGGTTTTGGTTCACACGCGACTGCGAAGCAGAAACCGTGGGGAGGGAAAGCCGGCTCAGGCTAGGTGCTGAGAAAACATAACAGCTATGCAAATGCAATGGAAAAAATGACTCTGTGCCGGAAGGCCAGTTCAATTCAGCCATGTTACAGCAGGCCAGCCTCTGCCACGACTCTCTGAGAGGTAGAGGAGCCTGCTGTCAATGCCATTTTGTGAGACCTCCGCAGAGCCCAGTTCTTCAACCGGGGGCCGCTTAGCTGCAGACACAGGCCTTCAGTTTTCAGGGGTGTTTTGTATTCCTAGTAAATGACGAGTCAGGTGACTTTGTGCCAACCCTCTTAGGGCCCTATAATTCCACGTGCAAGAGTGCGTTCTCGAACCCTGCTGCAAGCGTGTGCTTGTAAGGCTACTTGTGAGCATCAGACAAGATGCTGAAGTGAAAACCAGCTTCTGAATGCCAAAGGACGGCAGCCGTTTGACTCCGGAATAGGCTTGCTGGTCTCTGATGAGCATATTCGAAAGTCAGTCACCTCTTGCCACTGTCCCTGCTGATTTTAGAGGGCTGATCTGGCTCTCTGCTTTCAGACACAGTCGTGCCTTCACGCAAGGAAGAGAGCTGCAAAACGTAAAGGGCTAGTTATTTCCATACCTGGGGAACTCTGGGGGCTGGGGAGATATGCGCAGGCTCTTGGGACCTACCCTGGAGTGGAGATGCAGTTGGGACCTGGAGAAGTTAAGCTACCTCAGCCCCTTGTACTCGTGGGAGGTGTCAGCCCCTCAGCGTGTTTTGGATTCCCATAAACACTTGGGTAAGTAGCTGAGCAGAGTGGAGTCGATATTCGGTATCTCCAGTAATTATCTAAACCGTGATTCAGGAAAGCAGTTACACGTAGGTTTAAAACCATTCCTGTGCAGGAAAGAAACCTATGTGATTAACAGGAAATACGTAGGAGGTGCTCTCAGGAATGGGGGCTCCTAGCAGAACACAGGGACACGACTGTATTTACTTCCTGAACTCCTCAGAGGACCCCGTTTCTTATCTGGAGCATTGTGATCTCATCCATGGATGTACTGTATCCCCGTGGTGCAACCCAGGATGGAGAGCACCTGTGTAGGACCACAAACCCCAGTCCGCTCTCCCTGTATCTTGTCTGCAAGCTGACACCTGGCAAGGGGGCAGGTGGCAGGCAAGTGATGGGATTAGGCCCCAGGGCACCTTCCCAGTAATGCCCTACCCCACCCCTGTGATTGTCTACCCCGTGACTCCCTGATGCCTGCAAGATGAAATCTGGGCCAGGGTCCTCCCTTCCCCAGAGCAGAGCACGGTGACCCAGCTGCTCCCTGCCAGCCCGGGGACTAGCTCCCTTCTGGCTACCGATACCCTCTGTCTCCCTTTGGGTGACAACCACTCTGACCATGGCTACCTCAGCTGCCAAAGAGCAAAAACCTGGAGTCCAGCCAGCTACTAGAGCTACCAGAACTGCTCATGCGATGGGCTGGAAGGGCTCGTGGGGCACAAAGCTGCTGTTTCCTGGACTCCGCCCTGGCCCACTGGGATGACCCCATGGCTCTGACTCCTGAAGAATCTGTGTCCTGGACTGTGGTGAGGAGACCCCTCTCCAGGCTGCTACTGCCTGGCAGCTTTGGGCACCTGAGCATGGGCTTTCCCCAGAGAACTCTGCAGAGAAACTCGCATGGCAGCTGGGGGCAGGCAGGAAGCTGAGCACGAGACCTGGGGCAATGCATTCAGAGCAGGGGTTCTGGTGTGGCAAGATGCAGGCAGGAGGGCGAAGGAAAGCCAGAGAGGCTGCCCGAAAGCAGGAAGTGAAACCGAAGAGAGGCTCTTGAAGGCAGGCTAGGTCACAGGGTGCTGCGGGACGGCCTTTGCCTAGTGAGCCCCTGAGCAGAGCTCCAGCCCACAGCTGCCGTGCCCAGCAGGGCGCGGAATGTTCTGACTCCCCATCCCACAGCCCCTGGGGTTACACCACCACGATTTTCCCTCCTCCCTGGTCGCTGTCACATGCCGATGGGAGGGGAGGTTTGAGGTTTTGCAAAAGCAAATATAGCCTTCGTTTGCAAACCACGTTGGCTTTCGAGGGGCCATGCGCCAAGCCCAGCGGGGTGGCAGGCGGGGCTCACTCCTCCAGCTGCCTCTCTGGTGTGTCTCTGCCAGGCCTCATTTCCCTTCCTAAGCATCTCCTCTCTCCCAGGAGAGCTGTGTCTGTATTCGCAGGCCTCTCTTTCTAGCCCTCTCTCTCCCCGCCAAAGTGAGCCGCCCTGGTGAGGCAATGCAGTGGGCTGAGCAGAATGGATGGGGGCTTTCCCCATAACTTGGCTATCCCCAGCCAAGCATCACCTGCCCTTTCTTGGCCCTGTGCCACCCCCTGCTCTGCTCCTTGCTCAGGCCGTGATGGGGACAGCTGTGTGAACTATATGTAACACCAGAGCTGCTGAGATCCCGTCGGCCTCCAAGGTTGCAAGTTCATTCCCTCCTGCTGACAACCTGGGCCTGCCGGCCTTACGTATACCTGAGGAATAACTTCTGAGACCAGCTTAACCCCTTTTCCACTTCAGAATCTTCACTTTCTGTTGGGTTTTTTTGAGATGGTCTGAGGCGTTTCCCAAACCCTATTTCCGCTTCAGGGGAGACCGAGTTTCACCTCAGCTAATAGCCCACAACGTCCTTGGTATGCAGTTGGTCAGCCAAGTCATACGGTGTTGCTTCTGCTCCTTGGCCAGATGGCAGAATTGTTTGTAAGTAGGAGGAGTGAAGTCCAAGGCCAAAGCTTTGTCTCATGGAAGCTTCTAGGGGAACCTGCATGGACTACTCGCTCCAGACTAGTTGCGTGTGCTGTGCCCGGACAACGCAAGGCCAAGAAAGACATCTGAGTGAATCTGTGGCTTTCGTGCCAGCAACTCTTGTTAGCACTTTGTTGTCTGCTTCCCCAAAGCATCTCTCCACAATCCTGTAAAAGGACAGAATTCCCCATGGCACATCCCCCTCACAGCTCTGTTCCAGGGCCAGTTTTTGTAAAGCACGGGAGAGGGAGTTGCAACAGGAGGCTTAGCCGTTAAGTCGGTGTGGTTAGGTCAATGTAAGCAACACAGTATAAGCTACAGCATTTGTTGCTGCCCTTTAGAAGTTGCTCCTTGCTGCCCATGCAGATAGATAAAGGTGCTACAAGCTGTATAGTGAGAGAGGCATCAGACGCCAACGGGCACTGAGCCCACGGTTATTGATGATGATGATGAAGCTGTAGTGTTGGTGACATGCACTGCTGACACAGCCTGCAGTGTGGACATGTAAAACTGATTCAGTTCTGGCGGTGGCAGTACGTTGGCGTAATTTGGGTCGATGTAGGTTTGTAGTATAGATTTGCCATTCTGATAGCTTCATCGTTTTCCTTTTTTAGCCAAGGGGCCTGTTCATTTCCCTGCCATTTTTAGCTTCCTCTCCTGTAAGTCACGATCCAGGAAGTTCAGCATGTCCCAGGCCAACCACTGCAAAGGGAAATGCAGTACACCACAAGCAGAACTGCAGCAGTACGCTGCAGCGTATAGTTACGGACCTTATAATCCCGACGCTTCACCCTGCATGTAATGGTTGTGGAATGAACATGCTGCAAATCTATTTGAACTGAAGGGGAAACGAACCAGTGAATGGAACCCAGACTGAGTCCCTGGGCTGGATGGCAGTCTTGAAATTACCATCCAGCTACAAAATCCCCAGCAGGAAGGTCCTGGAGGCAAATCACAGACTGGCCTATCCATAAGCTGCTCATGCAGGTGAACAGCCTCCCATCCTTACTCTTCTGCCACTGATTTCCTCCATTTCTGATAAGCATATTAAATGTGAAGTGCCCATATTTAACCAGATAATATCCTGGTTATGCTACAGAATAGACCATGAGAGGTTCAATGTGGACCCTCCTAACCCTTATGTCTGGAGCAAGACAGGAGCCCAGTTACTGAACTGTGCCTGGAAGAGGCCAGAACTCTAACTGAAGCCGGCAATGCTATGGCGGCCCAACTAATTCCCCTCTTGCATGCTGGTGGAAGCTCTCAATTGGAATGGCTGGAGTTTGCCAGGCAGTTTAGGCCCCGGAAATAGAATCGTAGAAATCCTAGAACACTAGAACTGGAAGGGACCTCGAGAGATCATCCAGTCCAGTCCCCTGCCCTCATGGCAGGGCAAAAGCACCGTCTACTCAAACCCTGATGTCTTTTAAATATCTCCAGTGGTGGAGATTCCACAGCTTCCCCAGGCAATTTATTCCAGCATTTAACCACCTTGACAGTTAGGAAGTTTTCCCTAATGTCCAACCTAAACCTCCTTTGCTGCAGTTTAAGCCCATTGCTCCTTCTCCTATCCTCAAAGGCCAAGGAGAACAATTTTTCTCCCTCCTCCTTGTAACCATCTTTTAGGTACTTGTAAACCCTGTCATGTCCCCTCTGTCTTCTCTTTTCTAAACTAAACAAGCCCAGTTCTTTCAGTCTTCCCTCGTAGCTCATGTTATCTAGACCTTTAATCATTCTTGTTGCTCTTCTCTGGACCTTCTCCAATTTCTCCACAGCGTTCTTGAAATGTGGGGCCCAGAACTGGACACAATACTCCAACTGAAGCCTAATGAGCACTAAGTAGAGAAGAATGATTACCTGGGTCTTGCTCACAACACTCCTGTTGATGCATCCCAGAATCGTTTGCTTTTTTTTTTTTTTTTTTTGCAACAGCATCACACTGTTGACTCGTATTTAGTTTATGATCCACTATGACATCTAGATCCCTCTCCGCGGTACTCCTTCCTCGATAGTCACTTCCCGTTCTGTAGTATGAAGCTGATTGTTCCTTCCTCAGGGCAGTACTCTGCATTTGTCCTTATTAAACTTCATCCTGTTTACCTCAGACGATTTCTCCAGTTTGTCCAGATCATTTTGAATTATGACCCTCTCCTCCAAAGCAGTTGCAAACCCCTCCCAGCTTGGTAGCATCTGCAAACTTGATAAGCGTATTCTCTATGCCAATATCTAAATTGTTTGATGATGATATTGAACAGAACTGGGTGCAAAGCAGACCTTTGTGGAACTGCACTTGTTATGTCCTTCCAGTGTGACACTGAACCATTAATAACTACTCTCTGAGAGTGATTGTCCAGCCACTTATGCACCCAGCTTATAGTGGTCCTATTTAAGTTGTATGTTCCTAGTTTATTGATAAGGTCATGTGAGACAGTATCAAATACCTTACTAAAGTCTAAATACACCACGTCCACTGCTTCTCTCTTGTCCACAAGACTTGTTATCCTGTCAAAGAAGCTATCCGATTGGTCTGGCATGATTTGTTCTTCACAAACCCATTCTGGCTGTTACCTATCACCTTATTTTCTTCCAGATTTTTGCAGATGAATTCCTTAATTACTTGCTCCATTATCTTTTCTGGTGCAGAAGTTAAACTGACTGGACTGTAGCTTCCTGGGTTGTTCTTTTTTCCCCCTTTTTTTATAGATGGGCACTATATTTGCCCTTTTCCAGTCTTCTGGAATCTCTCCCAACTTCCAGGACTTTTCAAAGATGATAGCTAAAGGTTCTGATACCTCCTCTATCAGCTCCATGAATATTCTAGATGTATTTCATCAGGCCCTGGTGACTTGCAGATCTCTACTTTTCTAATTAATTTTTATAATAATAGTAATAATAAATTAGAGGTACATATCTCATAGAACTGAAAGGGAACTCATTGAGTCCAGTCCTTTGCCAGGATCAATCACCATCCTTTCTTTTTGTTTTCCCTTTTAAATATCTATTTGCCCCACACCCCTAAGTGGCCCTCTCAAGGACTGAGGTCACAACCCTGGGTTTAGCAGGCCAATGCTCAAACCACTGAGCTCTCCCTCCCCTGAGCTTGCTCTCTTTTAATTTTATCTTCCAAACCTATGCCTCTCCCACTAGCCTTCACTAGGTTAGGCATTTCTTCATTAGACTTCTTGGTGAAGACCAAAAGGGGAGCTCCCCGACCGCCACCCCAGTGCTCTGTAGCCCTCACAAAATGAGCCAAAGGTGTAGTTGTGGTGACAAATTCCGTTAACTTTAACCATCACAGCACTTGACTTAAAAGCCTTCACTGCTATAAAGTGCCAGTCACTCTCGTCCAACCCATTTAAATCCACCATCGTGAGCGTGTGTGTAGGGTTCATCCATTGAATAGTTCCACAGACCAAGCAACTTGCCGGTTTGACTCTCCAGTGTCTACACATGCTACGTCAATTTTAAAATGCCGCTGGAGGGAAATTCCATAAAACTCTCCTTTTAAAAAAAAAAAAAAAAAAAAAAAAGTTCCACCATTTCATCATTTTTGGTGTTTTTGATGCAATCTAACCCTATGCCAGGACCACAGAGCAGTTGCAATAAAGTGGGAGGAGAACACTGGAATACTTAAGTGATTGATTCTGCCCTGTTTTGCAGTAGAAATATTGAAAGCTCCCATAGTTGACTACAGCCTCCAGTTAGCAAATCATTGCAGCCCTTTTGACTTCAGGATCAGTATTCTGCTGAATCCAGGCAAACAGGAGTTTGTACATCACAGGACAAGAGCTCTAGGCCAACAAGGGACAATGTTGGTAGTAACTCAAGCAGATGCTTTCCTCAGACTTCTCTCAAGGATGTAGAACTACGAAGAGTATATGTTGTCAGGTGTGTGACCTGGAGACAGCATGGAAAGAAGGCACAAAGTCCCTCACGTCTCAGGGATGTAGCCCGCTAACAATGCTCAGCTCTCTCTGTTTCTTATTGGACTTGAGTTGTGAGTTGTCTTGTTCTGCCAGTGCTTAACTGGTAGAGAGGCTGGAATGAGAACTAGCTGTGTGGTAGAGAGGCTGGTCTGGAGAAGACCAAGGTGATGCTGCACAGAGCCTCCAGAGGAGGCAGCTGAGGTGACGCCGCTTCTTACACTGAGCAGTGTCTGATCGAAAGAACTGAGTGCATGCTAGAAAAACTACCAGATGGTGACAATGGGTGGCAGCAACAGGTTCCACACGGGTGCTGATGTTCATGATTTAAATGCAGTTGATGCTGTGTTCAGCATAAAGTCAGAAAAACATAGGTAAGACTCCAAGCAAGTACCCCTCCAGAGGCAGGATAGGTCTGTCCCAGTCCTGATTACAGAAAGGGGGTTTAAATGTGTGCGTGTACGGACCATGATGTTTGTGGTCCTGCTTAGGACCCACCAGACCCAGAATTCACGCTACAGACTTACAATCTGCTGGCAGACTACGCAGCAACCAGCAACTGGGGAAGTATGAGTAACGCCTGACTGGCATCAACAACATCGAAGTGAATATGAGTCCAGATATCTCTGCCCTGGGAGTTCTGTTAAGCAGTGCTCTCTCCTGCTGGGACATCACTCGCCAGTTACAAGGCTTGTTCTGCATACAGCAGATTTCCACAGCGAGCCTGGAACCAGAATGCTGCCAGAAGAGTCCAAAGCCCACGTTTGACGTAGGGGAATGATTTCCACCTAACTTCATGGTTGTGAAACAGAAATAAGTTATCACTAGCACATCAAAGACCCGGAAAAATGTAGTCAATGGTACCTTTGAGCAATTAAGCTTATCAAGTGGCAAGATAAAAAAGTGAATAACGAAGTTCTGCAAATAGGTTGCTCAAATAACATTGACTCTAGGGTTACAAAAGCTCCGTTTTGCCAGACCCAAGCTGCCCTGTGGGTGGCACACACCATGCGCGCAGAGAGAGAACCAGCAAACTGCCAGGGAGCTGCATGAGAGAAGCAGCCAGAGGAAGAGACGTGGGAGCGTCTTGCAAAGAGCATCACCCACTGAGAGTCAGCTTGGCAGGCTTGAACTGCACAGACTGGGGCAGGAAGAGTTAGTCACCTTGCTGGACTCCAGCCAAGGCTGATTTCTGAATGCCTAGGAGGCTGGGTACAGAACTCTGGCACACCTCCTAATGACCATCAAGGCCCAGACCTTCGAGAGGCATTCAGACCCTCAACTCCAGATGAAATAAGTGGAAGTTAGCTGCCTAAATACCTTTTGAGGGTCTGGGTCCAGACCAATCAAGAGCTGTGACCGTGAGTGAGTATTGACTGTGGTCCATCTTTTACACACATCAAGCTGGCTTCCTTCATGTTGAAGGGGATTTCCCTTGAAAGGAGAAAGGCCTTGTTGGATCCTCCTCGCTGCACTTTCTGTGCCCTTCGCAATTCAGACTTTTAAAATTTGGTCTTTCTGCACCTTTTATTACCTGTCCGTTTCTACTGTTTCCTTGTGAGATGAGAGAACAGAACTGAAACCCCTACTTAAGGCCGGGATGTCACATGAGCTGAGGTGATACCAAAGTTTCCGTGTTCTTCTCTCTAGCTTAATCCAAGGCTGTTTTAAAACCACCATGCTCTAGGGTAACGTCTGAGCTTGTCTGTGTATTATAGCATTCCAGGCTCATGTGGGCTGCTGTGTACTTTCGCTGGATGTAATACGGCTGTAAGAATCTCCCACGCTGGGCCTCTGTGCCCACTGGTCCGCAGCGAGCCTGGGCTGACAGATAGGGGGCTTGCGCCACAGCTCTTAAAAACAGCCGTGTAGAGGTCCAGACAGGCTGGAACACAGATCAGAAGCCTCAGTCTGGGGGGCGGGCGCCCTGGCCCGAGATGCACCTTCAAAGTGCAGTCTGCGCAGCCGTTTCGAGCGCCGGGATGAGCCCGTGTGCGTCAGCCCAGGCTTGGCGGCTTGCTGCCACCAGCTCTTGCCCTGCTGGCACTCTCAAGCTGGCAAGGCTCTCAGGACCTACCTTGGTGATTTGGGAGGCGGGGGCTGAGGCACGAAGATATGGTGGCTCTCTGCCCAAGACAATGCCATGAGGCAGCGGCACCAGTGGATAGAGAATTCCAGAGCCCTCCCTGCTCTGGTCCCGTAACCATTACCCGGGCTATCCTGGGCCATGTTTCTATTCTCCGTGTGCCCATGCCGAATCCCAGGGCTTTGGTCTCATGGTGGCATTTTTGGTGCTGCTCATCTCTTCTCATGACGCACAACTTAGTTATGTGGTGCAGACTGCTAAAGTTGGTGTCTGACTGTACGCTGTGGGCAAATTTCACAGGCTCTTTGCTTACTAAGGCATTTCTAAGAGCCTTGGTAATTACTGTGCAACATCAAGAAATAAACTCGACTGGCAAATAGCACTTGGGCAACGGGCAGGTCCCGCCCTACCCACGCACTGGCTTGCCAGGCCAAGTTGGCCTGACGCATTCACAGCTGTACAGCAGGGCCGATGCCAGACGGGTATAAGGAACCGTCCCTGCTAAAGGAATGGTTTCACTTTAAAATGTGCAGCCCAGTCATTACTAATTCCTGTCATATTTCTAGGCCTAGCCCTTGTCCCGGGGCACTCCTTTCAAATTACACTGCATGTTGGAATAAGGTTCTGCTGAAACCACATGAGCACATGACCAGTTTCATTCTCATTGGAGCTCATCAGATGTACGTAAACTGCTGTCCATAGCGTGATGTGAACCCAGGACGCCGTCACGATCGTCAAGGACAATACCATACGCCCACGGGTTCATGTTATTGGTTGTGGGAAAGGAGGGTACGTAGATCAGTGGGAGTGATCGCTTTCCCAGCTAATCGGACCAACAACTGTTGGCCACGTGTGCTACATTCACAAACAAGTGAACTGTTAGCTAGCCCCAATCAGGGCTGACTCCCCTCTCGTGGGCTGGGCCATTACTTTAGGGTTACAAAAGTGCCTGCAAAGCTATGAAGTTGCTAAAGTTTCTGGAGAGCCCCTGAACTATGTGTTTGAGGCGTGAGGACCTGTGGGGCATGGGAGAGAAATCCTTCAGGCCAGACCTCACCCTATCCAGCCAAAGAACTGCTGGGACCGTGAGCAGCTGGGATGATGGCTGATCTCAGCTCTGTACAGTGGGGCTGGATGCAGCCTTCGCACCTTCCTGGTGTTCTCCTTAGTGCCTCCCAGTGTCTACTGATTTACCCCCTTACTGAGCTTTGGCAAAAGAGGGTCTGGAGCAGGAGAAGGGGATTTAGTTAACAGTCTGTTAGCCCCACCTTCGGGGTGTCCAGAGTTGGGCTTTGGGCTGGCCCTCAAGGAGAGGGAACACAGGCAACCATTGCTGCCCCACTCAGGTTCTGGTTTCAGACCCACCCATGGCCCGGCAGCTTTTGGAGCTGTGCAGTGGGTTGTGGTTAGAGCAGGCCCTTGCCCCTCAAAGCAACGTGCCAATGAGATCACCGCATTTCTCTCGGAAAGCCCTGAAACATAAAGGGTGAAACTGGGCGCGGGTTGCCTCTGGAAGCTTTGAGCCGTGGTTAGTGAAACCTCTGTTGAGTGAGTCTGATCTGACTGAGTCAGCAATGCAGTCTCCCAGGAGTTACACACCGGTTTTGTTTTCCAGTGTAATGCTAAAATTGCTCAGCCTGCTGCTGGTGCCCAGGAGGCAGGGTGGCTGAGGGAAGAGAGCAGTAGCCTGCAGCTCAGGTGGCCTACGTTGTATTTCTAGCTTTGCTTTTGTCATGCTGGGTGACCTTCGGGAGCCAGCTGCCCACCCCCGTGCCTCAGTTTCCCCATCTACAAAGCAAGAAAGATCTTTGTCCCTGTTGCACCAAGAGCTCTGAGATCAAAGATAGAAGTGCTGTGTAAGAGCAAGGTCTTATTACTGGCTTAAACAGGCCCCTTTGCACGGCACTTCCAGCTGCTCCAGCGCTGGCCTTCCAAGGCAGCCAAGCTCTGTAGGCCAGAGAGACGATACCAGTGCCTCTTCATTTGTAAGACGCTCCCTCTCCATGTACATATTCTAATAGGTCACCTACCTGTGTGCTTCCTGGGCCTCCGCCGGGAAACCAAAGCTCAGTGGAAGTGCACCCCTGTCTTTGAGGATCTCCCAAATCACTGGCTTATTTGTCCCCTTGAGGCTCTGCTTAGCCACCTGAGTTTGGCCTGATGTCTGTGGGTCTGGCTGGAGAGCAGCCCCAAGCGGCGAACCTCTGCTGTGTGCCAACTCTTTCTCTTGTACCCGGCTGAACTGCCCCTTTTCACCCAGAGCAGACGGCTCCGCAAGCTCTGGGGCTGTACAGCGCAGGGAGTGTTTGGTACTCCCAGACGACAGCAACCTCGGGAGCGCCCCGGGCTCACTGATAGCACCAGCCACTTCAGTCGCAGTGCGGAAGCTGGAGAAAGCAGTGGGTTGTCGTAGCTTTCAGACTCTATCCTTGTTCACTGCCCCTGGGCAACAAGCGGAGGTGTTCTGCGCTGCTTTGTGCTGGCTTGGACAGTGCTCTAAGTCATTTGAAAGGAACCTGCCGGGCAGCGTTGTCTAGTGGGAAAGGCACTGCAAGAAGCATGGGGAGAGCTGGGTTCCATTCCCAGTTCTCCTGTTGACCTCTGAGTTGGGCTGCACTGTGCCTCAGGTTCCCCCCTCTCCTCTGTCTTTTAAGAATGCCCTCAGGGCAGGAACTCGTTCTGGGTTTGTACGGCGGCTGGCAAGTAGGGTCAGAAGGATGCTACCTAAATACACGCAGGAACAAAGCTAAAAAGACTTAAAACAGGGCCTGGCTGGGAGAACTGGCCCCAGCAAATGGCCCCACGAGGTGGTGTGGGTGTGACCCTTGTGGCTGCTGAGTAATGGGGAGGGCTGGTGTGTGGCTGGAACCTACCTCTCGGTCTTTGTCCCACGCCCCCCACCCTCCATGGCAGCCTTTAAGATCAACAGGGGCTGCTCTTCCTTCAGCCCTGCAGAGGCGCCTTCTCCAGGAAAGGCTGAGCGGGGAGGGGGAGGGGGAGGGGGAGGGGGAATCTTTCCCAGCTGGGGCCTGGCCTGGGAACCAGCTCCCCTTGGTGCTCCAGCCCCACCTGACCGTAATGCTGCCTGGACGTGCATTCGGGTGGTGCTTTCCCCTTGCCTTGCCAGCCTGGTGGCCAGGGCTGTGTTGACTCTTCGGGGGCCCAGGGCTTGCCAGTTTTGTTGGGTCCCTTAGGCTCCAGGGTGGGGACAAAATTAGTTCAGTGTGTGGGAGGAGGCTGCCAGGGAGCAGGGTGGGAGTTAGGGGCAGGGCCCAGGAGGCAGGGAGGGTTCAGGAGCAGGCTGGGGGTGGGGGTCTGGGCAGGAGGTAGGATATGGGGGGAGGTGGGGTGCCGGAGGGGCAGAAATTGAGGGTGTGGGGTCTGAGCAGCCAGTAGGGGGCAGGAGATGGGTTGTAGGGTCTGGGCAGGAAGTAGGGGGGCAGGGGCAGGAAGTGGGGTGTAAGATATGGGCGGGAAGGGGCAGGGGATTTGGGATCTTACCTGGTGCAGCTCCTGAGGGTAGGGACGTGGCCCCCTGCTGCTGCTGCTGCTGCTGCTGCTCCCATTGGCTGCGATTCCTGGCCAGTGGGAGCAGTGGGGGCGGAGCTAGTGGTGGTACACCTGGCTCCCGCTGGGGAGAAGCGGAATAGCAGCACGCAGAGCCATTTCCCCCTCTCCCGCCAGGCAGAGCCGCAGCACGGGGGGGCTTTAGCGGCTGCATCCAGGCCTGCAGGCCAAGGAAGCCCTCTTAGCCCAGGGCCCTGAGCCCCTTCACAACCCAGCCCTGCTGGGGGCTCTGGTAGTGCAGATCACAACTGGACACAGAGCACATATGTGCAGCTGAGTTTGCTGGCTGTCCCGGCCCACGGGCTGCTGCCGGTCACAAGTACAAATAATGCTTGTGGGAACGCTCTGGTCTGTTAACCTTTGTTTTTATGAGGCATGGAGTGGGGGCCATGGGGCAAGATGCCCATGATTAGTGGTGTAATTTGCTGTAGTACAGACAATAACTGCGCTGCCCTCTGTAATCAATTCCTGCCACAGTTTATTACAATTGTCTTGGGCTGCCCATACGATGCAAGCGCAACGTTAAGGGGTTGGAAAGACTGAGCAGACCACCCAGCAAGCAGGGCCTCAAATCTCCGCAGCCCCGAGTGCTTGACACGTAATCCTGTTTGGTCCCATTTTTATCTGTGCTTCTAATAACCACAGAAGAGGCTGGTTTGTGTCTGGGAGGCACATGAGATTTGTCTTCAGCCCAGGAGTTTACTTAACGGGGGGCATCTGCTTTGATGGTGTCTGTTACTGTACTGTCCTAAAAGGGTGTGCACCTCCTTGGTGCTGCGAGGGGAGGGCAGCTGGGCGCATCTGGTTAGTTTCAAGTTCCCATCTCTACACTGGGTCACACTTTTGACATGAAGCACAAGCTGAGGGGAGGCAGGGACAGTGAACCTGAATTAGCTGGTGAACAGAAAAAGAGGACTCTGGCATTTCGGGGCTCTTTGCCGCGGGGTTGAGTTGGCTGTCATAAGGGCTGCAAAGTCAAGTCGTGCGACGTAATTGGAGCAAGACAGCTAAGTGAGTGGCTTAGTGGTGAGAAAGACGCCTTGAACCACAAAGTGTCCAGTCCTGGTGCCTTTCCAGCAGGCTTCCTGGAATGCCATTGCTGAGAGAGGTCAGATAGCACATGTCTCTGTTGGGCTAGAATTCCTACCCGATTGCAGTTGGAAAAGTAAACAGGATTCAAATCAAACAGCCCTTTCAGATTTTCTTCCGAGGTAGAGGCCTTTCCACCAGACAGAGTGGGATTCCTAGTTTGTTGTCTTTCCTTTTCTTTCTCGTATGGTGAGCGAGTCTGCAATTATTTCCACATGGAATTACCTCATGAAACCAGCCGGAGTTTGGTGTCTCAACATCCGGTGGGCATGTAAGAGGTTTAATCTTCCCCCTCACACCCATCCATTTATTTTCATTGCCTAATTGATCTGCTGTGTCTCCTGCTTCCCTCTCCGACCTCCCACGCATGCCCAGCAAACAAAATCTCTTCCAACTCATTGCTTGCTGCTGTCAAGGCAGTAGCAGGATCTAAGAGAACATGCTTCTGATTCACTAACCAGGCCAACAGCAGAGGACCTTTTGCAGTTAACATACTTAATTATAGAACAGCCTTCGTGGTATACAGCAACAAAATTAATATGAAGATGCAGATTAAAAGATGCAATACATTAAAAGTAAATTAAATCAAGATTCAAAGGCAACTGAAAACAACCAGTGCACTTGTCTGTCTTTTTCCCCCCTATGGTGAACCTCTGTGTGGAGAGCCAGACTGTTCTCTTAATTAAGCAGGGTAAAAGCACAGTAACTTGGTTGGAAGGCAGTAGGATTGTTCCAGATTCACGGCTGTCGTTGACAGCTGCGTCTGAACCAGTTGCTCCTCCTTTCAGAAGAGCTGATGTGGGTTTCAGGTCACAAATGACAAAGGGGACAGAATTTGGAGCTGGCCATGACTGGAGTGGAAGGCTCAGCACGGAGCGCTCACTTGAGCGAGTTACCGGCTGACGCAGGGAACTGGAACAACGGGGGTAGGAGTCAAAGCCCCCAGGCCTGAATGAACCACCTTTTTGAATAAAACCCACACCCCCTTGGGTGCGCTCTCCCTTACGAGCCGGGGCAGTTTGTGCTCTAGCAGGAATGGCCTGCCTCCACGGGAGAACGAAGCAGGGGGATGGGAACCGCAGCGAGCGGGAATGAAATATTCAATGTCCCCATAATTCTGCATGCTTTGAGAACGAGGAAAGCGAGACAGACAGCAAGGACCAGGACATGCTGCAGCGCGGTACAAAGCCACAGCAGTAGGTTCACACACTGATGGGAAGCATTTGGGTGTCCTCTGACACCTTGTGTCGAGGCCGCCTTGGAGCACAAATGTGGGACAGCTCTTAGGCAGATGAGAGGACTGGGAGGAGAGGCAGTAACAGGCAGTGTTCCCTGTAAACTGAGCACCTGGGCGGCCACCCAGGAGAGAGTCCAGTGCTGCCCAGCTGATTAGCGGTGCGCCCACGGCCTTCTACAGCCAGCAGCATACAGGTGGTGCACATCATCATAGGTATTGGTGTGCATAAAATGTATTCTGCACAGAGGTAGAAAAACACTACAGGGAACATTGGTTACGTGTCTCAAGGCCGCTCTGGAATAAACCACCTCAGAGGGGCACCAGCACTGTTGGTTCGCTGTCTGTGGAAATGCCTCTGTTTGCCACACACACCGCTGAGAGCGCTATTTTAATGGCGTAGTGTCCTTCTTTGCTGGCCAATTGCTGTCCTCTGGCATGACTGTCTCTGTGGTATTTCCTGTAGTGCATTAGGCCTCAGTCATAGTGACTCTGCTTGTACGGCGGGGTTTGATAGAAGGTAGGGGAGACCATTCGGTGTCCAGGTCAGAAAGCAAATGTCTCCCTGCGTGGTCTGGAGTCTCTTTGAATTAAAGAACCATTGCTGCTTGGTCCCCCTCAGGTAGAAGACGTCGGAAGCCGTTCTGCTGGGAGCGAGTCCTGCGAACGTGAGCTCTCTCTTTGCTTTTCTTATCTCTGGTGACCTTGGCGTGGTGACAACTTCTGCGCTGCTCAGAAGCTCACCCACTCCTCCAGCTTTCCTCTTACTGAGCACCTTGTTCAGAAACCACCTGACTCAGAACTCCTTCCAAATCCCCGGGGGCGAAAGGAGCCAGACTTGAAGCCACCGGTCTCGGCCATGTCTCGGGTTCTGCTCTGGATGTGTGGTCCCCCAGGGCCTGGGCACCAGCTAAGCTCCGGCTGCAGACAGAGTTCTAGGTGTTGTGGCTCAGAGGGGGCTATTCAATTTACACTCAACAGAAGCTGGCACTAAACCCTGGCAGCTGCCAGCAGCCAGAGGGGCCAGAAGAGCTCGTCTAGGTGTAAAGGGAGCCGGGCCACGTGCACTCTGAAAGAGGAGGCACCAGAGCTGTTCCCCCACCTTTGTATCCCCAGAGGAGCCCCCCGCCTGGAGGCAATTCTTTAGGGCTGGGTATACTGGCTGCAGGGTTGCAGTGTACCAGGGTCAGTGCAAAGGGAACGCTCAAATCCGGGCCCGAATCTCCTGAAGGGAGACAGTGCCATGGCTTGGCTCTGCTCCACAACCTGGCTGCTTTCCATTGTTGGGGGGGGGTTGTGATGTCACAGTTGTCCCTTGTGACATCACAGCTGGCGGGGGGAGGGATTGTCACTGATCTGCCTAAGGAGCTGAGCAGCTTTTCAAGGGTCAGCCCCATGTAGCGCGGCTGGAGCAAGGAGCATGTCCTCCTCCATCATTCGGTGATAAGGAGCAGAGCGCCCCTAGAAAGCCCTGTGCCCTATAGAAGTGGGACAAGGAGTAAAGGCACGGGGGGCTCCACTGAGCAGCACCCACTCTCTCGGGCCCCCCGGTGGTGAGCTGTTCTGCAGGGTGGTGGTTCAGCTCCGTCAGCTGCCCTGAGCAGCCCTCTTTTCCCTTCTAGGGCGATCGGCCGCAGCTCCCACGCCCAGCACCCCAGAAAATGCAGGTCATGCACCTGCTGCTGCGGGGCGTCGCCCTGTGCATTTCCTCCCATCCTGCCAGCTCTGCCTGCCGGTGCCACGGCATGTCTGGCTGGGATCTCTTATGCAAGCCGGCACGGCACGGCACGGCACGGCACGGCACACCAGGAGAACACTCCTCTTGCGTCTGCCAGGAAACCTGGGGTGACCATTTACGGAATAAGCGCGTGTTTGCTCACCTCTCGGGACAACCCTCAGGACTCTTTGGCGGCCCGGAGCACTGTCCCTTGACTTCCCTTTGCAGTAGAAAGAGATGCCCACAGCGGGGGCAGCCTTTGGCCTTCCTCGCTGCCCGCCACTCCCTCGGCTGCCTGCCACCTGACAGGCAGGAGCAAATAAAACGGCTACAAAGAGTTCCCTTCCCTTCCTGGAGCGCTCGGGTTGGAGGGCTGGTGCTCTGAAGGCAGCCTGGGCCGCGTGGTGCCTTCTGCCGCCGTCCCGCTCTGCGCCTGCGGTGACTGAGGAGGAGGATGTGCCAAGGTGGGATCTGATTCTAATCTCCCACCTGCCAGCCGGGGGTTCGTGCAGCACCGTTGGCATCCCTGGAACCCCTCCTGATGGAGGGGAGCGGTGCCGCAGCCCGGCTTGACGTACTTCCCATCCTCTCCGGGGCCTTTGGTTCACTTCGATGGCTGCCCACAGGGGCAACGCGTGGCAGGCGTACGGGGAGTCACACGCACCCCCGCGGTCCCGCTCAGCGCTGTGCCACGTCTGCTGAGGGTGGGGGCAGACCCGGCCCTCCCCTGAAGTGAGGCAGCTGCAGAGCGGCACGAGTGTCCTCGTCTGCCCTGCGTCCAGGCCACGGCGCACTGGGGGAGGGCAGGACCCTTCCCACGCTGCTCTGCCGCCAGAGGAAGAGGTGCGGGGGTGGGAGCGGGGCTGGGAGGGGGCAGGAAGGGGCCACCGCCCTCCCTGGAACCTCTCCTACCAGTTGTACTGACCCTCAGCACCCGCCAGGGCAAACTGGTCCAGTGCCTCTGCTGAGGGAGCTCAGAGTCGCCCCAGAGGGGAGAAGAGAGGAAGTTTTGCCTCTGCCCCTGGGAAACGGATGAGCAAAGTAGACGCTGTGCTCCTCTGATACCCTCCCCAAAGGAAAGGGGCTGGCAAGGGCCAGCCAGCAGTGTGCTCACCTCCCGCATCAGAGTCTCCCAGCGGGGAGCTGTGGCCTGGGAATACCCCCTCCCAGCCCCTGCTCGCCGACAGAAAGCTGTGCTGTACAACAGCAGCATGAGGAGAACCAAGCCAGCCCTTCCCCGGCCCCTCCTGCCTCGCCAGGCCTGGGTCAGGAGCGCTCCAGAACACGCCTCCAGCCAAGGGCCGTGGGCGCGGGTCAGCGCTCTGACCTCTGGAGCCCGGCCCAGCAAGAACTTGTCCCTCTGCGCGGGCGGGGCAAACAAAGCCAACCACCAAACCATCCCCCAGCATGGCCGGCTGGGGAGTAACCTGCCGGGAGGTGAAGTTTCGCTCTGGCCCCAGACAGCCGGGGCTTGGCTTTCACCCTGACGCATGAGAGTTTGTCTCCTCCAGGCTATGTGGGTATTGTGGTTCCACAAAACCAGGGCACTTTCTTTATCAGTTTGAACGGCACTGTCTTGTGTTGCATTTCCTTTGCTCCCAGACCGAGAGAGTGACTAACACACCCTGTTCACTTCTGCTGCAGCAGCCGCCATTACCACCTATGCCTCTTCCCTCTCCCAGCTTGTTGTCTGCTGTCTAAGGCGGTCCCAGCTTCAGCAGGTGTCTCGCCGGGTGCTCGTTTTTCCATGTGTCTGATCACTTTCTCTTACCTCTCTAGCCCCCGTCTGCTTCTGTTGCACGTCTGTTTCCTGCTGGAGATCAGGCGGCCTTGACTGAACATGGTGTGAGAGTTCGTGCTGCCCTCGGGGAGATGCAGCAAAACCTC
This sequence comes from Carettochelys insculpta, assembly GCF_033958435.1. Classification (NCBI taxonomy): domain Eukaryota; kingdom Metazoa; phylum Chordata; order Testudines; family Carettochelyidae; genus Carettochelys; species Carettochelys insculpta. Next base: position 43,845,161 of record NC_134148.1, on the reverse strand, counting down.
ACCACCTGGGGCCCTGATGGCTTTGAGGGACTTCTGCACCGGTGTTCCCTGTAAGCTGAGTGCTTGGGCAGACACCAGGAACGAGTGGGGTGTCACCCAACTGATTGGCAGAGTGCTCACAGCCGGCAGCCTGTGTTTCTATGGGTGGTGCACGGAACAAAATTCATTCTGCCCAAGGATGATAAAAGTTAGAGGGAGCGCTGTCCTGCACCCTCCTGGCCTGGGCTCCAGGGCCGTTCCTGGAATATAAGAGACAGTCCTGGGGCTCTCGGTTCCAGCAACCTGTCACCTGATCGATCTCCACCGAGCAGCGTTCTGCACCTGACCCCGGCTTGCATGGGCACCCTCAGGAGACGGCCTGTGGCTTTCTGGCACGGAGCCTGAGGCAGCGGGTTCCCCTCCAGGCTGGAGAGAGGGCTTCCAGAGCCCCTTTACACTGCTCTGCACCTTCTGTCTGGTGCACAGGGCCCAGAATGCTGGGGGAGGATTTTGTTGCAGGTGAGGGTGAGCCACTGACCATTTGAATCCTGCCATGAGGGCAGGGGGCTGGACTCAATGGTCTCTCAAGGTCCCTTCCAGTCCTAGTATTCTATGATTCTCTGAATAGCAGAGTAAGAGAGGACGACAACCCCCCCCCCACCAAACTCCCATGGCCCCCACGCGCTTTCTGCTTTTCCGCCACAGCAGCAGCCAGCTGGGGTGGTGACAGCACCGGTCTGTGGCTTCTCCGCAGCACCAGCGACTCCCGCTAGGGCCGAGCCGCAAGCATGAGTTCCAGTCCGCAGAGCTGCCCGGGGCAGTCCACAGCCGCCCGGGAGCTTTCACAGGGCTGTTCTAATTCCCACTCTCCCATGACGGGCTCAGGCTGCCGGGTTTCTGCCTCAAAGTCTTTCTCAAAGGGAACAAACAAAATAAAAGTGGGGGGAGGGAAGTGCTGGGAAGGCAGAGCCGGTTCCTTACTGGCCGTTCCAATGAGCACAGCTGGGAGGCGTCCGGGCCGGTGCCAGGCAGCGAGCACCGGCCGGCGGGGGGAAAGCACACGCGCACCAAGCAGCTGTCCTGGCCTACCTGCCTAAGTAGTGCTGCAGCCTGTGCTTGGACGGGCCCTGCGCCTGCACCCTGCCATTACCACCCCCCGGCAGCAGGCGGCTGTCCCGCCCAGACCTCCTGAATGGGGGCCCAAGAGCCCACTTCAGCCGGGGCCCCAGCCCTGATGTCCTCAGCCCCCTCCTTGAGGGTGGATCTCGCTAACAAAGGATCCCGGCCTCCAGCTGCACTGACACACTTCACACCAAACAAAGGGAAAAGCTGTGCTGCTCCCACCGCCTGCTGGGGAAATCAGTGAGCTGGCAGAATGAGGAGAGCAAATCCCCTGCAGCTGTGGGGCAGGGCTTATGCTCTGGGTGTACAGCACCTAGCACAGGGAGGCCCTGACACCTGACTAGGGCTCCTGCCGTGTGGCTGCTGCTAGTATTAATCCTGGCCCGGGTCCATGAGCATCCGGAGGTGCTGCGGTGTCGAGCATCTTTCCACCCTGTCTCGTCCACCTGTACTGCAAAATGGATCCACGCTGGGCCGCACCCTCTCATTTCCGCCGTCCAGGGCAGAATAAATGTTGTTATGCACAAGGCCTGCGCAGATGTGCACTGCCAATAGAGACAGAGGCTGTGGGCGCTGTGCTGATCTGCTGGGGGGCACTTGAAGCTCTCCTGGGTGGCTGCCCAAGTGCTCAACTAACAGGGCACTGCTCAGCACCCAAAGACCAGCCCTACTTCTCTCTTCTTGGGCCTGCTCAAACCCCCACAATGGCTCCACTGGGTTTGGGCTCCTTCTATCAGTTTCATGCCCCAATGGAGTTGTACCCAGGGTGAGCACCGGCAAGGTCAGGGCCTTCTAGATGCCACCACTTCCCAGGAACAAAGAGGCCAAAACAATGTGTCAGCAGGAAACACTTGGCTGATATAAAAGCAAACCAGCTCTTGGGAAGTTTACTAAAGCATAATCTGAAATGACTCAGTTATTTCCCTGCAATTCCATCCCTCTGCTACCTGCGAAGGGAGCACAGCCGACAGCCCTGTGGGTTCTGTCCTTTGTGCTGATCGGCTCGGCCAAAGGAGAGGGAGACAGCTCGTCTCTGTGTGTCTATACGTCAGACAGCACCCCGTGTGTGGTGTTCACAGCTGCCCAGGGGCTCGAGTGCTGGGCCGCTGCCACTTTTTTCTCATATGCATTCATCTTGCTGGTACAAGTTTGAACTGCTATCATCCAGCATCCTCAGGACCCGACCGGTGCTGGAGGAGAGAATTTGCTGGATGACGGGCGGTCAGTATTGTCTAGCACATTACCAACACTCCCACTGCTGACTGGGCTCTTGCAGGACATTTATTGGGAAATTACAGGTAAATAACAGCACAGAACACTGAGAGCCAGGCCTGGCGGCTGGAAACGAGCTTTACGGGACCGCAGGAAACTTGGCCACCCCTATGAGAAGTGGTTGTCCAGATAACTAAAATCATGCCGGATTACGGAGTTCGTCAGCTGAGAGCTCTGGATGAGAGAGGTTAACCTGCAGTTGCATTCTGAAGTGTTTGAAAAGGGCCCGTTGCTTATGTACAAAATTAAAGGTGATTTCTTTCTGCTGTTTGGAACTGATCAGAAATGTTGTTTGGCATTGAGCTGTTGGCTGTACAATAACCTGTCGTTTTCTTTTGGTGACCGAACCCTTTCGATGACTGTTTTTGATAATTTTTAAATGCTGAAGGCGCACGGGATATTTCTCCACAGAAGACTAACCATGGAGGTAATGCTGATAACAGGCAAACAACGGTTCTGAAGAAAGGCAAGATTTCTTTTTCTTAATTCAGGGCAAAGAGGAAGATCCAATCTGAAAACTAGATGCTCCGTTGCCCAGATCCACATCAGGATGGAGCAGCCTCTTCTTTGGGGGAAAGAAGCTCTTGTCAAACCTAGCCACTAAACTTGTTATTCCCCCACCCCTGGCAGAGGACGATGGGAGAGGCTGAGGCGTGTGTCCTGGAGGGACTCCGAGAGGGGCCATCTAGGTGACTGAGGGTTATAACGATGGCAATGGGCATTGGGCCTAACTGGAGAGCCAGGGGCAGTGAGGAAGCTGGGGGCTCCTGGTGGGCTGAAGGCTCTGGATAGATTGAGACCCTAGAGAAAAGACAGGGGAGTGGGGGAGCCAGGGAACCAGCCGGGGAGAATGGTGTTTGCCAGACTTCATGCCTGGGGCAGGGGCGATCTCTGGGGGCCACGTTCTGTTTGTCACGTGGGAGCTGGCCGTGTGCCAGTCGCTAGCCAGCTGCGTGTCAGCGTGAGCCCAGCTCCACACGGCTGGGGCTGTGGTGTTTGGCGGGGGATGCGCCTTCCGGAGATTAGCCGTCAACCGCGGGGTCCTGCTGACAACAACAAGAGACTCACCACAGCTGGCAAGGGGAGCAGGAGAAGGGCCCAGGTGCAGCTCTGGTTCGCCACCTGCGGAGGGTGTTCCAAGCTCATGTCCCAGTTCCGGCCCCATTCGCTGTGATCCAGTCTCTGCTCTCCATGCGGTGGTGACCCCTCCGTGTGCCGTGGTGCTGTGCCGGCACCGCGCCAGTGTAAGGAGCCCCTGGCCCTGCGTGTCTGTAGGCCGGGGGCATTTCGTTGGGAAGATCTGCTGTTGCGAGGCAGCTCCGCGGGGCGTGACGTGACATGGGGCTGAGTCACAGCCGCGCACTCCTTGCTCCTTTTGAGGAGAGCAGCAAAGCCCAAGGAGGCTTTGTAGAATGGCTTATCTCCATGACATGACTCACCCGTGTTCCTCTCTGAAGCCCGGCAAGTGCCGGCAGCTGGTCCCGCCCACGCGGTTCTCTCTTTGCGCCGAGAGGCCCTGCAGCCAAAGCAGCCAGCAGAGTGAAAATGCTGATCTCAGGCTTTCCTTTCTCTTGGCTTCCTGTTTGGTTTTTCAGTCACAGCAGGCAGGGCCAGCCTGGGCAGGGCCTGGCAGAATAAGCCCTGCGCCCAGAGTGAGGGCCTGATGCTCCCTCGGCAACTACAGCACTCTTCTGGGTGGACATCAGCCCCATGGTGGGCGGGGACAGTGGGTTTGCTCTAATGCACTTGCAGGCAGGTGAGAAGAGGCTGCTGGGCGCTGGGACACAAGGGGGGATCCCAGAGGGCTGCCATGTGTGTCCCAAAGTCGGGAGAGCCGCCCGGGCCTGGGAAAAGTGGAACATTGCCCAAGCTCTTTGCCATCTTCTAAGCAAGAGCCGAACACCAAGGGCTGAACAGCCCCCACCCGCGCCAGGCTTTGTGGTGTCGGCCCCTTGGAAACACAGAGCTGCAGACGCTAAACATGGACATTTTCGAAGGGGTCTGGTGAGGTTGGTTGCCTGCCTTTTCCGGGGGCAGGCGTGCAAAGGCATAGAGCTTCGCGGAGGTGCTGCCCAGCCATGGCTGCAGCTGGGCAAGTCCAGCTGGATACCCACATGGAGCAGGCTCCTTGAAATGACCTGGCCAGAATGATATGCCCGAGACCCAGCAGGAGTCGGGGCAGAGCCAGAGGTGACAGCCCAGTGAGCCTGTCTGCAGCCCTCTAGGCCCATGAAGCAGCTTTCTTCCCTAAGTGCCTAACAGACGTGGGTGCCAGCGCCAGGGCCATTTGTGCCGGGTTCTGGGCCAGCCTTCCTCCGCTGGCCGTTGCGTGGCCCTGCTGCCTCTCCGCACTGCCTCCAGTGGAGCGCTGTGTGGGCCGACCCTGCCGGCCTTTCATCTTGCCTGCTGCTCCAGGAGCCCGAGCTCTGCAGCCAGCCCAGCTGCCTACTGGCGTAGCACACTCCAAGCAGTGGGCACCGCAGCTCTGCTGGCCGTCCCCCACCCATCCCAGTTAGTCAGAGATGGGCAGAAAGCAACACACAATCCTGGGGGTGAGAGAGGCCCTCACTTCCCCACGGTTTCCCCCTCGGTGTATGCACGCTGGGGGGCTTTCCGCTCCTCCCCACCCCAATCCATTGCACTAACACGCTACGGCCCAGCTCTGGGCACCGAAAGGGCCCCTGTGAAACACCTGCCATGCGATGCGAGGGAGCTGCCCTGGGCCTGGCCGTCCCTGGGGAGCCTTCAGCTGCCTGAGCAGAACTGAGAGCGAATTCTGCACTGTTCTAACTGGAACGGTGGAGGGGGCGGCCTCGGCAGATCAGCTGGCCCAGTGGAACTGAGCTTCGTCTCCCAGGGTGGGCGTGCTTGGTGCTTGGCCCAAGGCCGCTCTGGGCCTTCAGCCTCACAGGCGCAGAGGAGCCAACCCACAGAAGATCAGCACTCCCCAGAGATCCCTGTGTGCTCTGGGAACCAGCCCTGCACCCCTCCGAATCACCCCAGAGGCTTACAGCTGGCCCTGTCCTCCACGCCCACCAGGGGGCTATTATCAGCTGGGGAGACCCTCTGTGCAGGGAGATGCACCGGGGTACTGGGTTTCCCGGCTTGCTTTGGAGTTCCATCCTTCCTGGCCTCTTCACTGAGCTCTCCAGACTTGTAGGCAGCAGTTTTTCAACGCCTCTCGTGCTTCCCCTGTCCCCGGCTCATCTGAGCACCGGGGCAAAAGGAAAGCACAGCCTTGGGAGGGGGCCAGACAGTAAACCAGCTCCCCTGCCCAGAGGCTCTTAGCTGCCAGGCCAGGGCTTCATGAGAGCGTCCCACTGCACACGCGAGCTGGAGGGTCGCTGAGCGGTCTGAATGTTCCCTGGGTCTCACCGTGGTGGGAACTCCCGTACTAGATAACCTCATGCTGAGCCACCATGAAAATCTGCAGTGCTCAGGAACCTTTGGCACTGCTCATTTCTCATGAACAGTGCACCAGGCCAGTGGGGGCAACCAGCAGCAAAGCTGCAGGGCCACTGCTTCCAACCCCACTGTCTGGGTGGAGTTCTGGACACTGCCTGCAGGCCTCCTGCCCCCAGGCCCGCTCCTTGTTTGCCTCCATCCCCGCTCCCCGGCGTACAGCCTTCCTGAGTGTGCGGACCCTGGGAAGGAGGTGACCGAGAAGTTGTGCTTATGTAACTGCCCCAGGCAGACTTGAACCTGGGACCTCTGGAGCTTAGTGTCTGGGGCAGGGGGCCACACTGAGGCACGTGGGTTACACTTACAATGATGGGAGCCCCTCCCCGGCCCTGCTCTGCTGTCGGCTGATGGGTCCCGTGTGCTGCAGTGGGTTTGCAGTGAGCACGGAGTGGCTATAGTGCTTGACAAGTGACAGCTCTCCGCATGCTGATATGAGGCAGGGGTGCGACTGCCCCGTGGGCCAGGTGCCCAGAGCGCTTGCAGCAGCACTGAAGGCACAAGCTCTGCTGCACCCAGTTCAGTGGTTTTATTCTTGTTTTGCACACAGGGAAGCTGAGGCACGGTGCGGCCGGGTGGTGCAGTGGTTCGGGTGCCAGGTTGCTTGGTCTCCCTCTGCGTACCGGAGAGAACACCACCGCCCGCCTCTGGGCCTGCTGATGACCGAAAAGTGAGCTGGTACCGCAGCCGGTAGCAACCCATTTCCCCACAGGCTCCCCTGCTGCTACCAAACGCACCCAAGGGAAGCCCTGCCGAGCCGGGCTTGGTTGGCCGGGATGGGTTAGCAGCCATGCCCCAGATTAGCCGGCGGCCGGGGCCGTGGAACTCAGCCATGGGTGAGCCCAAAGGCCACCTAGCACAGTAGCCTGTCCCCCGGCAGGGCCACCACGCCAGGCGCAAGGCACAGCTCACCACTCACTCAGCTATCTGACCCCCTTCCCCGGCTTCTCCCGGCTCCTGCGGGACCCAGTGCAGTAGGGCACACCCTGAGCACTGCCTGTCTTTTCCTCCCAGGCACAGCAGAAGCGCTCCCGTGGCCAGGGACCAGGGAGGGAAGATCTCACTTGTTCCTTCAGAAACAGTTACAGAAACCGATCGGCCTCCGAGAGGGACCAGGACAGCGATGACCTAAACGGCGTGTTTGCAGGTGGGGGCACAGCCACATGTGTCTGTTCCAGCCCCAGGCCCGGGGAAGGTTCATTGCTTTAGCGCAGACACAGGTGGGGAGTTCACAGCGCTGAGATTTTCTTCTGGATTCTTTAACTCCTGGGTTTGGTTCTCATCCCTCGTGGGACATCCTGCAGCGCTAGGAATAAGCCAGCTACAAGCCAGCCGGACTTCCTGGCCTCCAGTGCAGAGCGCTGATTTCACTCTGGGATTGTAACGATCAGCGAACACCCACAATGTTGCACCACTGAACTTCTTAGCTTTACTGTCCAGTGAGCGCACGGGGTCTGAGCTGGTGGCTGCGAGGGAATCCACCGGAAAAGCCATTCCCAGCAGGAGTTGTTCAGTTCGCACTGTCATTAAGCTCTCTCTGCCCCCAAGCAAATTGCTGCTGTTCTCCATGGGAACCAGCCCAAAGGCGAGTCAGGGCCTTAGCCGGGGACAGGCAGTGCTCCGAGGGCAGAACAACAAAGGAAGGCAATCGGAAGGAAGTGCTTCATAACCGGCCCAGCGTTGGGCTCGGAATACGAGCTTCTGATGTTATCACGTTTGTTCGTTCCTGTCACTTGCCCTTAACCTCTGGGTTTCCTTTGCTGGGGGAGCGAGATCCACGCGGGCGCTGCAGAGCGCCGGCTCCGTCCAGGAGTCGGTGGGGAAGATGTGCTGCCGAGCAAGTGCAGAGTTACGGGCCCTGCAGAGCACAGGGCAGCAGAGCAGCCTTGCTCCAGGCATTGCAGCCCTTGCAGGGCTCTTGGGCTCGCCCTGCCTGGAGCTCTTTGCTTTGCCCAGGTTACAGTGGAGGAGGGACAGGCTGCTCCTCTGGAGGCCAAGCTGGAGACAGGGGTCTGAGCAGTGTGTGTGTGGGGGGCAAGGGGGGAGCGGTTAGCCTGGCACTGCCTCTCGGTGCTGCTTGTGAAGCGAGCACAGCCCTGGGCATGAGCAAGAGTGGCCCCAGGGTTTGCTGCACTGGCCAGAGACGTCCCACTCCATTGGTGTGTGCGGCCCCAGGCAGGCAGACTAGGGCCACCCGCCTTGCTGCAGTGCCGCCAGCCCCGCTGGTGGGGCTAGTTCCACCCCCCAGGGTGAAGTGGGGCCAGCGAATCTGCTCCGGGGCACCTGTGGCACAGCCCCAGCCCCAGCCCCGTCTCTTCTGCCTCGCTGTTGTCAAGTCGAGGGGATGCCGGGCAATGAGATTGCATCGCTGCAGCCAGGGGCCTTAGCGGGCTCCAGGCAGGCTCTGCAGGGAGCGGGAAGTGAGGGCACAGGGCTGAGCAGACAGGCCCATGGCTCATGCAGCGTCTTTACTTCCGCCCTTGCCAGGCTGTGACGCACAGGAGGCTGGCTGTTCAGGCTGGAGCTGCTCTGAGCGCGCCTGGATTCACCCGGGGCATCGCCAGCCGCTGCACCCTGCAGTGCTCGTGCGGAGCAAAGCGGCTTGTCGTCGTTGCACAAACCAGCTGTCCTGTGGCATCGTGAAGACTCACGCGATAACGTGTGGTTAGGCAGTGAGCTTCTGCAGGGCAGAGCCACAGGCCTCCAGAGCCGGGCAAGTGACTGTGGCCCACGGAAGCTCCTTGCCGAATACACCATTGCGTCAGTCTTCACAGCGCCGCATGAGGGCTGGTGTGTTTTGCTGGGTACAGACTGACACGGCCCCTCTCTGCTCTCCTGCTGGGAACATCGGCACCGCCACCAGCCCGCGCAGGGGCCGCCTTCCTTCTCTCTCTGCGCCTCGCCCTGTGCGTGGGCTGGGGCTGCCTGGACCCAGCTCCCGGAGCTGGTTGGTCTTGTCATTGTACCCTCCAGGCGATGTGGCTATGCCCAGGAGCAGATGCCAGGAATGCCGCGCCGGCCACGGGTGGCTCTGCAAAGCGCGAGGAGTGTGTCTCCTGCAGGGGGTGGTGCTGGGTTTCCAAGGGCGTCCTAACGCCGCGTGAGGCCAAGCCAGCCCTCCTCGTGCGCCGGCCAGGCCCCTGGCGGGGCTCCTGCTGGCTCAGGCTGGCCAAGGGCCCGGCCCACGTGGCGGTTCTGCTGCAGGAAGGGTGGGTGGGGGCAGGCTGCCACCTTGCAGAGGGGAAGCGCAGTGCCTGGCTAGCACCAGCCATATGGCAGCCCATTGGTTCCTCCCCAGCAGGGGTTTGGCGCAGCTGCCGTGGCCATGTGCAGAGCGGGGAAGTCAGTGTTGGTCACTCTATGGCCTGGTGGGGAAAGTAATGGAGCCCGTGTGGGTTGCATGGCTGGGGCTCTGTGGAGATCCTGAGGGGGGGCAGGGGTGTAACTGTGTGCAGGGTCTGGCTCTGGGCATCAGTATCTGCCCTGTCCCAGACCCAGGCAGCCAGCTGTGCAAAGCAGAGGGCAGTTCTGCTCGTCCCAGCGAGCTCAGTGGGGGGTGGGAGTAAGGGGCGTTTGTTTCTCCAAAGGGTTCCCACCGTCAGACAAAGGGCTGCCCCCTAGCCCCTGGACCACTCACCCTTTGAACTGCCAGCCGGCAGCGATGTTAGGTGACATCAAGAGTGCTGCGTGGTGACAAGTATCAGAGGGGTGGCCGAGTTAGTCGGTATCTTCAAAAACAACCAGAAGTCCTGTGGTACCTTAGAGACTAACAGATGCATCTGAGGGAGTGGGTCTTTGCCCATGAAAGCTAATGCTCCCAAATATCTGTTAGTCCATGAGGTGCCCCAGGACTTCTCGTTGTTTATCAAGAGCGCTGATCGTTTGCAGGGGTTGTAGCAAATACCAACCACAGCGGGGGTGCAGCTTGGGTGGGAGTTTTCAGGCTCCCGCCTGAAGGCCACTGAGCTCATGGCCCGTCTCCCCAATGCGGCAATGCTGCTGGTGAGCTCTGCTTGTTCTTCCCGCAGTCCGTATGTGGCCCACCCCAGTACCGTGCTGTGTACAGCTGGCCTCACCCGTTGGGTTAGCCGAGCCTTGCAGCTGGGCATTTCTCCTGTGCGCTGTCTGGGGCCAGACCTCATCAACTTGAACGGCAGCTTTTGCCTGAACACGGCATATGAGATTGGGTCCCCAAAGGGAGAGGAGCAAGAGAGATGCTTATGTGGCTCTGCTCAGCCAAAAGTGAAATGGACGTTAACGTTAACGTTAGCACTGAAGAGAAGCGTATGGTTATATTAAGGTTGTACCTTTTTTTAGCACTTGTTCGCTTTGGCGTGGAGCTGTCCCGTTGAAGATATCCATTGATTCCTCAGCAGGTAGATTTTTTTGTAGTCTTAGATCCGGACATTGTTCATTGCATAAGAACATAGGAACATAAGAACGGCCAGAGTGGGTCAGACCCTAGGTCCCTCCTGCCCAGTGTCCTGTCTTCCAACAGTGGCCAATGCCAGGTGCCCCAGAGGGACTGAACAGAACAGGGAATCATCAAGTGATTAATTACCTGTTGCCCATTTCCAGCCTCTTGCAAACAGAGGCCAGGGACACTGTCCATGCCCATCCTGGCCAACAGCCATTGATGGACCGATCCCCCATGAATTTATCTAGTTCTTTTTTAAACTCTCCTAGAGTCTTGGTCTTCACAACATCCTCCGGCAAGGAGTTCCACAGGTTAACTGTGCATCGTGTGAAAAAATATTTCCTATTGTTTGTTTTAAACCTGCTGCCTGTTAATTTCATTGGGTGACCCCTAGTTCTTGTGTTGCAAGAAGGAGTAAATAACAATTCCTTATTTATTTTCTCCACCCCAGCCATGATTTTACAGACCTCTGTCATACCCCGCAATCATCTTTTTTCCATGGAGCCTCTCATGTCCCTGTGCACCCGAGGTGCTGCTCTGGACCCATCCTGCATGTGTCCCTAAGAGCCATAGGCAATCTGGCCCCGGGGAATACCTCCGCTCAGTCCCAGAGATTTGTCCACCTCTAATTAACTAGCTGAGCTGGAAGGATGTAATCTAGAGGTGTTTCTAACAAGCCTGCCTGTCTGCTCATTCCCTTCACCGCCGCAGCCCAGCAGGGCCCACGTTATTTTCTGCCAAACAATGGAAGCTAGTTGCCGCTAAGGCTGAGCTCAGAACTTCCTGGTGCATTAGGTGCAGCAACCCTGGGGCTACCCCACTACGTTTTTTTAACTCCTGTGTTTAAAGGCATATGCATATTTTACTGCTTAGACCTGGAATCACCTATTGTTGTGGGAACCCTGAGGGCTGTGACCTGGCAGTTGGCAGTTTCTTAGTCCTGTTACAGGGACGTACACCAGGCTTCAGCATACGGCCACTCAGGAGGTGGGGCAGTGGGACTCCAGAGGCATAGAGTGAACTGGGGGCTTCCGTGATTCACATCTAAACCGAGCGCAGGGGCCCTTCTGGAGAGCCGAGTCGGGAAGGGGGAAGGCCTTTGTCATCTGTTCTCTGGATGTTGAGCCAGTCTGACTTCCTGCAGGGTGACATTTGCTCCTGAGCCAGGCCTGCCAGCGGGGCAGGGGAGGGCAAACGGGGCGGTTGCCCTGGACCTTTTAAAGAGCTGCTGGAGCACCATATTGTGCATGCCGAGTGACTCTGAGGGTTATGGGGGGATGCCCCATGCTCCACATGGCATGGAGGGCTGGTTGCTCCGCCCCTTCCTCCCTTGGCCTTACCCCCTTTCTCCTTTGGCCCTGCCGCTTCCAGGAGCCTGGACCTGGCCTCCCACCTAGCCCAGGCACCTGTGGAGGGTGACGGCTGCCCTGTCCTGAACTGAGGGCCGGCAATGGGGCTGTTCCCCATTGGAAAGAGACTCGTATCGGTCAGAGCTCCACTGAAGAGCATGTTGATCATTCCTCCCCATTCAGACTGCAACGCGGCCCAGAGCAGGCTGAGAACGAGCATTTGGGGGTTCAGCAAATATTACAAAAGTGGGTGATAATTGTTTGTTTCCCATGCCCTGCAGGTGGGCGGGTGGTGAAATTCTTATGGTACTATGGATTGAACTGCTCTCGTCCGGCACCCTCAGGACCTGACCAGAATTTGCTGGACCCTGGGAGGTCCATATTGTCTAGCAGCATGACCAACACTTCCACTGCTTGCCGGGCTCTTAGGAGACCGTTAGGAGTAAATTGCAGCTAAAGAACAGCACAGAACACTGAGAACCAGGCCTGGTGGCTGGAAACGAACTTCATGGGACCGTGGGAAACTTGGCCACCCCCATGACAAGTGGTTGTCCAGCAAATTAAAATCATGCTGGACCATGGAAGTTGCTGGCCCAGAGAGTGCCAGACTGGAGAGGTTCAACCTGTAACTGTCAGGACAGTGCTTTTGAGAGCACGGGGATCCCCAGCTAAAGTAAGAACCAGGTACCTATTTAAGGAAGGGATCTTTATTAATGACTTGTTAGGACCTGTGGCCTGGTGTGCGGGGCTGGGTCAGCTTTGAAGGGAAAGTTGAAAAGCACATAAATTAAAAAATAAAGCGCCCCCCTTCCCCCCAAGGGCCTTTGGCTTCCAGGAAGATCACAGAGGTGGTTCCGAGGCAGGCGGCCTCAGCCGCGGAGCTGGGGGTCGTCAGCGGGTGTGCAGTGAGAGGTCCCCAGCTGAATCTATGGATCAGGCCCTGTCCCCCACACGCTGGGGGAAAAGCAAAGTTCTGCTCTGAGGAACTGGTGATCTAAGGGAACAAAGGAGGGAAGAGAACTCCAGATGTGCAGTAACTCGCCCGGCTCACGCAGCTGGGCAACAGTTGTGCCACAGATGGGGGCTCTATCTTCTGACTCAGCCCCCGTCACCAGTACACCACACTGCTTCTCCTGGCACCTCTTCTTGCTCCCGTCCACTTAACCACTTCCTGGAGTTGCCAGGGGACCCAGCTGTTGCCCCATCTTTGCGGAGGGCCTGGAGCGTGTTCGTCGCTGATGTCCGTTATGGAGAAGTGGCCATGGCTCTACCCTCAGCGCGACTGATGCCATGGGAGCCAGTCACTAGCAGCTCTCCTTGTTCTCAAGAGACCACCGTGACCAGGCCTTAGCCCCTCCAAAGGCTGCCTGGAGTGAGTGGAAGTTTCTGACGCGCTTCCCTTTGTATAGCCGCTGGAGACCAAACAGTCCGTCAATCAAGGGCACCAAAACCCCTGTTGTTTTTCTTGGTAAATAACTTCCTTGTGACTCCGGCTTGGAATGTGTCTGGGAGAAACGGCGGGGCTACGTAGGGGAAAAGCAAGCAGTGATTGATTTCCTGCTCCGTGTAAAAGATACTGCTCTGGGCCTACTGCACTGTGAGTGTTTGTGTAAATCTGCCTCCTCAAAACATCTCAAAGAGTTGACTGATGGCCCATGTAATTTAGAGGAGGGCTAAAATTTAAATCTTACAACCTGCTGAGAGAGAGAGAGAGAGAGAAAATGTAACGCCGTTTGTGCTGCGTTCAGCATAACCCTGCAGGAAGCCGATGCCAAAGCTGTATTTCGGAAGGTGAGCAAAAGACAGTAGGTTTCTGCTCGTTCTGCTTTCATAACTCCACAAATGAAGTGCAAACAGTGAGGCTTTTCCACCGGCCTCTGGCCTCATTCCAGGCACAGGATGGACGGCCCTCAATTAATGAGCAGCTTTGGAATGGTTTTCCCTCCTCGTTAGTCAATGTGTGGCCCCAGGCCTTAATTACTGCATGCTACTCAAACCCAGCTCTGAAGACAGAATTGCTCATTTTCCCCCTGGGCTTTTCTGAGGTGCTCATCAGGAGATCATTCGAGTGCTTCACAAAAACTAAAAATGTAAGGTGGGTTTTACAGATGGGGAACTGAGGCACAGAATGATTAAGGTGCCTCCTTTGAGATGCTGAGGACAAGAGATTTCCAGCATGCTTACTGTTCTATAGCACTCAGCTGCATCTGAGTTCAGTTGCTGCTTGAGGGCTTAGGACTTTTTTAGGTTGGACCCAGGGTCTGAGGTTGAGTACCTAGAAAATGATGAAAACACAATTAGTGGCCCTCTCCCGGGAAAAGTCTGGTTTAAGAGGCTTGCCCAGCAGCAGACAGGACCTTTGTTGCAAAGGCAAAGGTAGAAATGAGTTCCCTGGCAACATTCAACTGGCTTAACAGGGAAAGCGTCCTTTCTCTTACAGCAGTGCCCTGCCTCATTCACCGTGCCTCTTCCAACTTCTGCTCATAGGAGTCATAGGTGACTCATGGTAACACTTGGGAAGTTCCCCCTGCCGAGCCCTCCTCTTCCTGCACCCCTCCCTCCACAGACACCAGTCACTCCTCGTTTTGTTACAAATGGCCTTCTTCACTCCACATCTCCGACTCATCCCCACAGCAAGGTGCTGACTGAAGGTACGTCCACTGTTACGGAAGGTCAGTCCTCTGGGGTTTGATTTAGCATGCCTAGTGGGGACATGCTAAATGGAGCAATCAGGGCTCAACAGTCGACCCTAGTACTCCTCATTATCACCAGTTTCTCCCGTCGACCTTCCTCTGTGAGGACAGCCAGATAAATCGACAGCAGATACATCGATTCCAGTGATGCAACTGTCGTTTGGTGCATGACTTACCTTCCAGCGCTGGTGACTGAGGAGCGCTTGCCTGTGCGATCTGAATGGAGGCCTTCAAATGGAGCTTTTAAGTATGTTTCCTCAGATTTTTATCATGCACGTGGGGAACAATGAAATGGAATTATGTGGCCCCTGTAAAGCATTTCCAGACATCGCCAGCCGGACTGGAAGCTTTAGGTCCACGATGCAGACGTCTGTCACTTCCAGGAGGGGGTAACCAGAAGAGCAGTGGGTTGCTTTCCTCTCTGCTCACGAACACTGGAAAGGACTGGCCCAGTTGCTTTGATTTTTGTCCCTGGGGTATCAGGGATCTTTGCAGCAGCAGCAGAGGAAGGGTGCAGGTTTTGGCAGGGAATGGACTCAACTCCACTAGTCATTTTTTCCCAAGCTTGACTCCTTTTGGCCCATTTCTTCTCACTTGTCTTTTCCTCGCCACCAACTCCTCTTCCCACTCCCATTTGCCTCACCTAGCCAGGTCCACTCCCCACTCCTCCAGCCTCTCTTCCCCACCCGTGTCTTCCTGCCCACCCTGCAGTTCCACTTTCTCTCCCTCTTGCACAACGCTGGATCTAGTCTGTCCCCCAGCCCTCTGCAGGTCTATCTCTTGTCCTCTCTGCATTCAGATCAGTCAGTTTCTTCTTCCTCACTGCCTCGACCTAGTAGCTGGGGTCACCAGGAGCTCCTTGCTCTCATGTCCAGTGCCCAAACCTTGGCTCACAGCAGCTGAGAGCTGATGTGGGCTCGAGCGTGCTCACTACACACACAAGCGTCAGAGTTTTTAGTTGCCACTCTGTGGCAAGTTTCTACTGAGCGTGTGCAAACTGCTTTGTTTTTTTCAGTGGCTCTTAACCGTGCCGAACTCGAATGGCGTTTATGCGGATAGCAAAAGGCACATCCCCTGCCAAACTGTGAGTCCAGGCTTCAAAGCACAGAAAATGGTAGAGCCTTTCAAAGGAAGAAACCTCCTAATTTTTACCATAGGCAGTACAATGCATTTTCCCTAGCTTTGTTATCAGTAAGGACTGAATATTTTTGGTGAAACTTTCCAGAAACAATTCAGCCTGAGGCAGATGCCTGGCATGGAAGATTTCAACCCAAATAGTTCAAGTTTAGCCAAGTTATAAGTAACTGAATACAGGGTCTTATGATGGGAAGTATCAGGTGGCCTTAATAACAGTTAATAATAATAAACTACTTACCCTGCCTGTTACACTGGAGGTTTGCACAGACCTGAGCTGCTTTTTCAAAAATCTTTCATTTTCATTTGTCTGCTTTTCTAGCTCATGTTTGCCTTGAGATGGCAGGAACTCCCCCATCCCCCCACGCCCCAAACATAAAAAAGACATTTCAGTATAACTTTTTGCTGCCAGTTATCCATCTTCACAATAACATTCATCTAATTATTGCTGTGAATCTCTAATCTCTGCCATAACATAGCCAGGTTAAAAAGTGGATTAGGTTTCATACATGGTTTAAGTTGGGTCTTTCCTGAACTAACAAATCTACAGGCAAATCACATTGGAAAGTTATTAACTTTAGATAGTTTTAAGCCATAATTGCTTGAGATTTGTATAATGACAAGTGAGAAGGGAACAATGAATAGTGTCTGCCCCACATCCCTGAGGTAGAAACATATCACAGCCTAACTGATGGCTGTCAGGATAGCTGTGCATTAATCTTTCATCTCCTTATTTTGTTTGCAAATGTCTCTCAAGGACTGTGCTATAATTGGGCTGGTGACAGTGGCACAATTGTCAGAGGAATTTTTCTGACAACTTCTCTGAGTGGTTCCTCTGACAACTTTCTCTGAGACTTGGGCCCTCCTGTTCCGCGCACGGCACAAATTGTTTCTGATGTTCCCCAGGGATCCAGCTAAGGTGGGGGCCTGGTTTGTTTTGCATTTAGAGCCTGCTGCTGCATGTTGTTATTCGTGTTCGCAGTCTCTTGTGCCACTGATAGCGCCGGGAGAGGTCTCTTGGCTCCTCAAGAGCCGGTGATGGACTTTGCTCTGGAGTCTAATTGCCTTTCCACAGCAAAGCTTGGATACCTCCCCCCTCCCTCTCCTTAGAATTCCTCTCAGAGGCTGCTGATCTGGGCCTTCTCCCTCTCCCGCCTTATTCCTCTCCTGTCAGGGAGCTCACTCTTCCTATCTCCCAGCTTATGATCCGGGAGCTTTAGAGCCTCATAATTCTTGCCCCCGTAAGCTGATGCTCCAAAATATCTGTTAGTAGCTAAGGTGCCACAGGACTTCTTGTTGGTTTTGAAGAAACAGACTAACACGGTGACCTCTCTGATACTCATAAAGATGGTGACACTGCCTCTGCTCGTCTGAGGGACCAGGCCCAGCTGAACCCTGTCCTCTCCTCACAGCTGTCATGATTCTCCCCCAGGTCTTGCTGTGTTCGTTACTGGGTTTGCACCACATTACGATTTACGCTGGAGGCACAGAGGGCGATTATCTCACAGCTCAGGTGAATGGCCTCAGCTGGACTCCATGTAAACCTCTGGTGGGGGTGAGGAGTTTTCAGGAACAGGAAAAAGAGGAGAACAACCAGTGTTCGAGCTTTCTGTTGCTCCGTTGCCCATCTTCTGGGGTGGGGATACATGAGATCAGCCCTCCAAGTTCATTTTCTCTGGGTAAAAACGACCCAGCTGTTGTCCAGAGTTGGGTTTCCAAGCAGCAAGCTGGGAGTGAGTGGAATTGCCCATCCAAGCTGTCGGTTTGTGACATGCCCAGTTCTGCTGGAGGACGGCTGCACGGGTGTCAGCTTTAAATGGACAATGTAGGAGACACGGAGCCAGAAATGCTTGTGTGTTCCCAGCCCAGCCTGCGAGTGAGACAGGGCTTGGTCGGATGGGCTTAGTGGTTAGGTGACTCACAACCTCCTCCTAATGTGGCAACACTGCTGTGGCATTCAGACAGCAAAGGGCTGAACCCTGCAGGCGCTGTGCTGGCCCAGCTCCCATGAACTTCAGAGAGAGCAGCGGGGCTGGGCTTGGCTGGATATTTTGACTTCAGTGGGAGTTGTCTGAGTAAGAACTGGACCAAAGAAAAGAAATGGAGCTGGGTTCTCAGG
Organism: Carettochelys insculpta; assembly: GCF_033958435.1. Classification (NCBI taxonomy): domain Eukaryota; kingdom Metazoa; phylum Chordata; order Testudines; family Carettochelyidae; genus Carettochelys; species Carettochelys insculpta. The sequence goes on along the minus strand of NC_134148.1, from coordinate 43,827,617 downwards.
CTGGTGAGAGTCAGCAGGAGTTCAGTGGCAAGATGCTGATATAAACCTGCAATGTGACTGACTCGGCTCCCAGGCTCCCTGGAGAGAATGGAAATGAGCTGGATGTCTTTTTTAGCTCTTTCTGTGGAGGGTAGGGACAGGGTCCAGAGTGACCTAGATAAATTGGAGGATTGGGCCAAAGAAATCTGACAAAGTTCAACAAGGACAAGTGCAGAGTCCTGCACTTGGAATGGAAAAGTCTCAAGCATTGTTACAGGCTGGGGACCGACTGGCTAAGTAGCAGAGCAGCAGAAAGGGATGTGGGGGTTGCAGTGGATGAGAGCCTGGATATGAGTCAGCAACATGCTTTTGTAGCCAAGAAGGCTAACGGCATATTGGGGTGCATTTGGAGAAACATTTCTAGCAGATCTCAAGGAGTTATTATTCCCCTCTATATGGTACTTATGAGGCCACATCTGGAGTACTGCATCCAGTTCTGGGGTCCCCAGGTAGAGAAAGGACGTGGATGCATTGGAGTGGGTCCAGTGGTGGGCAAGGAAAATGATTAGGAGGCTGGAGCACGTGACCTAGGAGGAGAGGCTGAGGGATTTGGGCTTATTTAGTTTGCAGGAGAGAAGACTGAGGGGCGATTTGACAGCAGCCATCAACTTCCCGAAGGGGGCTCTAAAGAGGATGGAGAGAGGCTGTTCTCCATAGTGATGGATGGCAGAACAAGGAGCAACGATCTCACGTTACAGAGGGAGAGGTGTAGGTTGGATATCAGGAAAAATCTGTTTCACTTGGAGGGTGGTGAAGCACTGGAATGCGTTGCCTAGAGAGGTGGTGGAATCCCTAGTGCTTTTTAAGCCCCAGCTTGACAAAGTCCTGGCTGGGACGATTTCCTTGGGGTGGATCCTGCTTGAAGCAGGGAGCTGGACCCTCCTGAGGTCCCTTCCAGCCCTACGAGTCTATGATTTCATTGAGGGATTATTCTCCCTCCTCCCTGCATTTGCACAGCTCTGGGTCGCACAAATGGGGTGTGTGCCTGTGTGATGGAGGCAGAACCCACACGCCGTCCAGTGATCCCCCCAGCTCTGCTGCCCCAAATCGCCATTTTCCCTGAGCAGACATAGCTTGAGCAGCGTCGGCAGCGTGTTTTCCATGACGGCAGAGAACTGGCGGAGAGAAACCTTCTCCTGCCATCAGCACTTTACCCCCCAGGAGATTAGGACAGACTGAGCTAACAGCATCTCTGCTGATTTTTTTTTTCCAAGAAAAATATCAACACCCATCAGCACTTTTGGAGTGTCGCTGCCTTGAACAAGGGGAGAGCAAGCAGGAAAGATGCCTCCCACCCCACAAACGTTCGGTACATGCTGCCAGATTCCCTGCCACGTGAGGAGGGAAGAGTGTAATAAAACGATTCGAACACTCGCTGGAAGGTGAGCGAATGTTTATAGTCAGGGTGCCAAGCCTCCGAGCCTAGCTGGGCAGTGCACCGCAGGAGAGCTGACTGTTTTCCGGAGCGCAGACGAGGGACCAGGCCTTATCTGAGTGAGTGAGCCGTCCACAGGGCCGTCAGGGCTAGCCAAACCCGGGGGAGAGCCTCGACAGCGTGACTGGATTGAGATGTGCTGGCGCAGCTTCCCCATGTTCTGTCTGCCCTTCATGGCACATGGTGCTGTGCCGTGCGGCGGGGAGAGCCGGGTCCTTGGTGTAGCTGACTTTGGCACGAGCAGGAGTTTAGTCCCCCTCCTGTAGGATCATTCTCCCCCCACAAGACATGTTTGTCACCCCTCACCTCTCCACCCGACCCGCTGACCATACCCTTTCATGAGGGCCGAATGCCCTTGTCCAGACTCTCCCATTGATCAGCACAAGCATGTCGCTGCCCTAGGGACGGCTGTGCTGCACGGCTATGGTGGGCCATGGTCAGCTGGCTGCAGCCCCGCTCTGAGGCCCTGCTGCCGGTGGGGGCAGCTCTGGGTAGGAGACAGGATCCAGCCGAGACCAAGCACCCTACGCTACTGTGGTTAGCTCCACAAACCTGAGCCGGCTGATCCAGGCTCTGGGGCTCTGTGCCAGGAGATTGTTTGTTTATCACAGGCTCAAGGGCTGGCTTTCTCTCCGCTCTATGGGCCTCTCTGATTCCCTTCGCATCTCGGCTCTTCCTCTCAGCTCATCCAGCCACAGCTGCATCCACGCTCCATCCTCCTTCCCCCCCGACTTGTGGCTGGCCCTGGAGATTTGGTTGCCCCTCTCTTGCCTTTCATGGCTCTGTCCTGACTTTACACCCTCTTGCCACTCCTTCTGAATCTCCCTTGGGGGCCCTTGTCCCCTCCTTCAGCTCCCCACTGGCGTGGTCTTCCCCTCTTCCCTGAGGGATCACCGTGGCGCATATTTCAGCCACCGTCTCCTTCCTGTTGACCCACAAGCCTAGGTCCCCTCTTATGACCCTTCTCCATCCATTTCCGCACCTCAGCCTGCCTCTCGGACACCTCCTCCGTAGGTGGCATACAGACTTTTCATCTGCACCCCTAAGGTGAGGGAACTTTTCAAGTCTATTTCTCCCCTTCTCCATCCGAAACCCCAACAACCTTTCTAAGATCTGCTTGTTTTTCTCCACACCTCTTGTCCAGGTCTTGTCACCTCTGGTCATTGGTCCAGCAACCACCATCAAGCCCAGTCATTCCATAGCCAAAACCCTCCACGAGGCTGGTATGCCTGAGAAGGGAGTTTTAGATGCTGCTGCTACAGCTGGGTGGGAATGATATTTGCATGGTCAAGGGAGCTCCCCGGGGAAGCAGCCGGCCAGAAAAGCGTTGTTTGATCATGTCTTTCAAGTCATCCTGCTGCTCGATGATTATACCCCAAATGCAGTAATTAATGACAAACATTTTTCCAGGTGGCTGGTTAAACGCAGGGTGTGTGAGGGTGATGACTAAGGACATTAAACAAATAAAAATCCTGGAACCTGAGTTGGGAAACTCTAGGCTGGCATGTGAAATATAAGTGTTGGCTGCTCTTCTGTCCTGCCATTTGTCTTTCCTTCCGCATGCTGCTGCATAATTGATGATGATCCCCACTCTCCACCCAGAAGAAATCCTCTGTTTGGCATATCTGAGCTCTGCGCCAAACAAACCCATTCTTACTTGACCAGAAAATGTGACGGGCCCCGCCTCAGCCAATTCCATTCTGCCAAGCCTTGCAAACTGAATGGGAAATAAAAACAAAGGGCTTCATTCAAATCTCCAGTGAATCCCAAAGGAGGCTCTCCATAGATATAGAAACTAATAGAAAGGTGTCTCTCCACCTCCCTGCTGCCAAAACGCTGCCTCGGATGATTACCGTTTGGCCTATAAATCCCCAGAGAACTGACACCTGGCAATCCCCTGGAGGCAGGAATGGTGCAAGAGAACCCAACTCTTTCATCGGCATTACCTGCCTCTCTTAAACGTGACGTGTTTGCGGCTTTGGTTTTGTTTGGACTTAGCTGGTCTGAAATTTCCCTGGGGATCTCCCCAACCTGACAACAGCAGTTAATTACAGCAGCGGCTCACACAGCCCAGCTGGGCAGAGAGGCCAGGAACTGGTGTGTCCTCCCTGACAGCTGCCTGTACAAAGCAATGATAATAACTCTGCAAAAGAGGTGTGATGGGTTTTTTTTCCTCAAGGCTTGTGTGGATTCTCTGGCATCCTTGACAACACCTCTCTGGTGCCACCATTGTGGAAACAAGCAGTAAATCTTCCCAGGCTGTTCTGCAGCTCCTGAATTGCTTGCCTCACCTGAACAGCCTGTGTTAGGAAATAGTGTCACAAATAAAGAGTGAGCACTAATTTGGGGAAGCTACTGCCTCAGCTATGCAAGCCACAGTCAGTAATTCTATTAAAGGAGCTGCTCAAGTCTGTGCAATGTCTGCTTTTCCCTTCAAAGAAGAGCTCAGGTGCCTGGATGGGCTTGTGTTCCTGTCTTTTTTATCCTCCGGCAAAGCCAGCCGGTGGCTGGAGGAGAACACGCTGCAAAGGCAGGAATGCTGCTCCACACAAAAAAGTTGCTGTTTTGATATTTTTGTTGTAATTCTGCTGACCTCTGGACACCTTTGTTCACAGGGGCTCCCAGTCCTGCCACTTCCCCACCTGCTCCCATTTAATTCTCTACTCCCTGACGGGCTCGGCGGGGTTCTGTTTGTCAGCTTCACCTGCTCCCTGTGTTCCCACCCGTCCCTCTCCCAGCTCTACAAGGCCTTTAATCTTTGGGAGTTTCTGTCCCCCTGACGTCTTTGATTCTCTTGTGAAATGCAAATTAATTCGATTCTAATTACTCGCTGTGCGCTGCTTCTGTTTCACTCTCTTGTTAGGTTAGTCTAACATCTTTGTTGTCAGTGGTGAGTTGTACGTATTCAGCCCATTAAAATGGAGCCTCGGTCCATCAGAGACAGACAGAGCAAAGAGACCCGTTTTCCCTCTCCTGCTGGGATTTTGTCAGGAGCAGCTTTGTCAGCAGTTCCAAGCCCCAGCAGAAAGGCAAACCTGGGCTCTTGTTTTTATTGTTGCTAGTGTTCGTTTTTCTGCCCGTTTTTAATAACCTTGTGAGATGAGCCATTTCAGCAGAACGTTTAGGGAGCGTCACTTGGCACTACACTGTCACCCGACGCAAGTCAAGGCCGCGTTTTCCCCAAGCTGGTGTTTATCATGCAGAGAGGGGATTTATTTCCCTTAGACTGATGCTACTGTCCTGGGAGCCCCACCAGGGCTGCTCGGGACATGGGGGAGCATTCAGCTCTCATGTCCTCCCCGCTACCTGTCATGGATAACTGTGCTGCTTTGAGGTACCGTTACGGCAGCCAGCACATTCAGAGGTCCTTCGGCTCTCCGGCTCACCGAGCCCTTTTGCACATCCCAGACTGGAGTTCAGCTCCTGGCATATGCACCGCCACTGGGATGCCACCAGGCATGCGGTTGGAGAGGGCTGCCATCCAGCACCCTGGGTGCGAACAGCAGTGGCATGATCCCCTCCTCTCTTCCCCACTGGAGGGCCGTTGGATCCTTAGCACTCATGCAGAACAGGTGGGAGGTCTGTTCAGAAGCTTCTGGGCAGATGATCCTGACCTAGGTCTCAGCTCCAAGCCCTTTGGTTTCTCTGCCCCAGGGGCTGGGGCGGAGGCATCAGAAGGATTTAATGACGCTAACTCAGCCGGTGCAAGAACAATATTGTCCCCTCCCTGCCTTGTCTCGATGAAGGTACTTCTAGTGTTTCCACGTAACTATTGCATTCACTCAGCCTGGCCTGTCGACTGTGGTACGGCAGATGTACTCCATAGCTGTCACTTGTGTTGTGGTGGTGCCTGAGACCCAGGCATAGCCCAGGAGCCTGCTGTGCTAGGCACTGTACACCAAACAGAGTGCTTGTCCCTGTCCCAAAGGGTGGTTGAGCCTCTCGTGAGCAGCAGGTGAGGTTCTAGGGGAGTCTATTTACCACTGTCCAGGGACCGGACTCTGGCCTTGCTGAGCGGCGAGAACAGAGCTCAAGGTGGCTCCATGCTGGTGAAGGGTCTTTGGCTGGACATGACCCTTTGCCGGCTGGGCTCAGATCCTCCAAGGCAGGTGCCCAGCTCCCAAGACCATAAGTGTGGTGGCCAGAGGCCTTCTGCGAAGCTGGTGCCTGTCCCACCCGAAGTGCCGAGCGCAGCCGGACGTGCACCAGAGATAGCGAGAGTGGTGTGTTGGCAAAAGGAATGAAGGGCACACGCCCCATTTGTTTTCCATTGCGAGTAGTTCTCAGCGGGCCCACATGTACCAGGTTCTCTTACTAAGCTCACTGCGCTGTTGGTGGCTGGAGGCCTGTGGGATTTCCAGAGCTCTCATGATGGCCTCTGTCTAGTTCTGAAGTCCTCACAGCCACTGGTACAAACCTAATGGGAAACCACAAAGGCCCAGGGGCTGGAACCAAAGCACAAGGTGGTCAAAGCTAATCCAGGCACTGCATAGGTAGGCCGAGAAGGCGGTGAATCCCAGGCCTTGCTAAGGCTGGCAATGATGCAAACTGGGCTTCAGCCACAGCTCAGGAAATTAGGGCAGCTTAATATGTAAGAAATGCGCTAGGAGTAGAAAACAGTGGAACAGCCGAGTTACATCACACCAGAGCAGGTACAGCCAGCTGCTCTGCTCAAGTGGAGTGAGTCCAGCAGCCAGCTGTGCAGTGAATAACAATGCTGGCACGACAGGGAACCTAATTAGCCTGCAAAGTTCACACCCTTCAGATCAATGGGTGTGAACGTTTGCACCTCTTGATGTGCTTATGATTTCAATCTGCCTGGCTGCAAATGATTGAGTTACAAATCGTGGGCCGAATCCCTGCTTCCTGCCTATGGACTTTCATAATATCCCTTAGCTTTGACCTCGTTCTCCTTACAACACTAAATGGGAACGCCCATCCCAAACTGGAGTTCAGTTCCTGGCATTTTTTACACTAATAAAATACATGCGCGTTGTCTTGTGCACCTTTTTCTGGTTTGAGTAGCGAGACGTTTCTATTTCTCCACAGGTACAAATTGTACCTGTTTCCTGCGGGCAGAGGTACTGTGACTGGGTCCAACGAACACCCAGAAATACGACTTTCCAAGGCACATCTCTGACCTGCAGAGCCCACTGCTGGGGCAGGGATCTGCCATCGTCTTTACCTGTTGTCTCACGGTAGAGTCTAAACACCCCGATGGCAGAGCGCCCACCCTCCCTGAGCTAGATCCTGGTAAGAGACAGCCCACGTCTGAAAATGGCTAATTTGAAGACCAGAGCAGAGCACTGTGGTTACTTGGTCTCCCTGGTGTATAGCACCGGGCATAAGACGTCCCTGTTGGACTAGAGCCAATCTCTTAGCCTTTCCCACACAGCCAATTGAGTGGCCAAGTGTTTGGTCGGTCACAGGTGCTCAAGCGCCATGCCGCAGACAAAGCCTTGCTGCCTCAAGCACAAGTGTGGCCAGTGCGTTGTGGGCAGGGCTTGTCTCCTGCTGAGAGAGTCACCGCCGCCCATAGGGGTGGAAGCTTTGTGCCTGCCTGACTGGAGGTCAGGGCTGTGCCGAAGGGCCACAGCTGGGTGGTGTAGACATACTCTCAGCAACGCACCCCAGGCTGAGTTAGAAGTTGCTGGTGCTGGGGGGCTGCACCCCAGCCCTGGGGCCTGGCTTACCACGCCTACAGTCCCCTGCTTTGTCTTGTCTCTTTTGCACTGGCTGTGAGCTGCTGGGGACAGGGCCCGTCTTCGGGGCAGTGTCTGTACAGAGCCTAGCGCGGGGGACCTGTACAGGAATGGGGCTCCCAGCCACTTCAGTAACACCACTGACAACCTGCGCGCCGACGGAGCGATGGCGTGAGCGTGTGCAGAGGTCGGCGGGGTTGGAGTGTTGGCGTTCGTCACGTTCGGGCCGGGCTCTGGTGGACGGGAGTAGCTGTCTGGGAAGGGAGCGAGCACTAGCAGTGCCAGGCTGGGGGCAGCGGGAGGGGCCCTGCAGCACCTGTGCAAGTGCGGAGAGGTTGGGACCAGAGCACCGGGAACCGTGAGCAGGCTGGGTCTCGGGCTCAGTCGGTGACTTTTGCTGGGTTCCCAGCTGGGTTCGGGGGAGGAACAGCCGCCGGCCTGAGGACGCACAATCCCTCACCCGTCGGGACCTGGATGGAGCAGCAGCCAGCGCAGGTCAGTCCACACGCCCCCATGTGCAAACTGCCCCCGGCAGACCCCCCTGCCGCAGGCACGACCCACCCATGTGCCGCCAAGGCGGAAGGCCCCAAGTCGGAGAGAGTCGGTCTGGGAAGGGGAGCTGCGGAGGAGCTGGCTCAGGTCAGAGCCCTGTACGGAGGTGGGCTACGCCCTGTAGGGGCATTTTCCAGAAGGCAGCTGCCTGCAGGGACACTGGTGCAACCTGGCCCAGCTGTCTCACCGTGGAAGTCCTCTTCCCCACGGCTGCTGAACGGGACTGTCCTCCCCCTGCACTTGTGTGGCACTCAGCGCGGTGGGACCCGGTCGGGGTGGGGCTCCTTGTCTCTCCCATGAAGGAGAAATTGCTGCTAACCCCGCACTGGGGAGGCTTCTGTCCCAGGGCTGATTCCGGAGCAGCGGCTTGCCAAAAATAAGCACTCGGGCCCACTAATTACAGGCCCAGGGTTGTGAGTCACATTCTCGGCTCTGATCTCTTCTCCACAGTGGGCAGACCCTGGTACAGCATCAGGCCTGGTGGAATGTGCCCTGGGGGTTTGCTGGAGGACAGAGGAGGGAGGCAAATGGGGGAGGCTGCACGAGCAGTGGGGGGTGACTTAGCAAACGGAATGGGACGCGAATGTCTCTTTTCCCCCCGGCCGGAAGGCGAGGGCTGCCTCCGCTAGCAGTAATGTCCTGGGGCAGACTGGACGTCGTTCACTATGGGCTTCTCACAAGGCAGCTGGTGTTGATACGCTTGCAGGGGGGCATGGTGGGAGAAATCCCACGTGCACCGTTTTTTCTGCCTATCGGAACAGCTGGACTGGGGCTGCAGGAAACAAGAAGTGCAGTGAGAAAAATACCCTGAGTCCAAAACCTAAGCTTATGTTTGCTACGAGGCAATGGCAGGTTGGACCCAGTGCCTCAAGGAGCACCCCCCATGCTAGGCATGGAAATACCGTTGCAGACATGGGCCTTGGTGCCCACCCAGCACTGCTGCAACCAGGCTCTTCTCTGCTCCCTGCCCGGTCACGGTGCCCATTCCTTAGGCGTACTGCACTGCCCGCCCGCGCTGGCCCACTGAATCATAGAATCATAGAGCTGGAAGAGGCCTAAAAAACCATGGAGTCCAGCCCCCTGCCCTAGGCAGGACCAAACCCATCAGATCAGCCCAGCCAGGGCTTTGTCGAGGCGAGACTTAAACACCTGCAGGGATGGAGACTCCACCACTTCCCTGGGTAGACCATTCCAATGCTTCACCACCCTCCTAGGGAAAAAGTTTTTCCTAATGTTCAACCTGGACCTTTCCAACCACAACTTGAGACCATTGTTCGGTGTCCTGCCATCCGTGAACAGCCTCTCTCCAGCCTCTTTGCAACCTCCCTTCAGTAAGTTGAAGGCTGTTATCAAATCCCCCCTCAGTCTTCTCTTCTGCAGACTAAACAGTCCCAATTCCCTCAACCTTTCTTCATAGGTCACACGCTCCAGCACCCTAATTATTTTGGTCGCCCTCCGCTGGACCCTCTCCAGTGTGTCCACATCCTTCCTATAACTGGGGGCCCAGAACTGGACACAGTACCCCACGCTGCACATCTCCGCTGCTGCTTGTCCAGGGGGACGATTTCTGCCGTGGCGATTCTGGCCCAGCCTGTCCTGACGAGTGGCGTGGGTCACGGCAGAGGTGTGAGCGCACAGATTCCTTCCCAACCCAAAGTGGTGTAAGCTGAGGAGACATTGGATGTCTCCACCAGCCTCACGGCTGGGCGAGTGGGTTATTCGTGGGTTCCTCAAAAGGCAATTCAGGGTTGTGGTTTGTCCTGCACCGAAAGCTGCAATTTACCACTGTCAGGGGGAAACAACGGTCCCCTCCCCACAGTCTCTGCTGATCTCCCACTTCCGCACCCCAGGGGTGGTGCTTGGTGGCAGGAATGATCAGAACTCCAGCTGCTTGGGGCCAGGCTAAGCGGAGAGCGACAGAAAATCGAAGGCAGCAGAGGCTGTGCCGCTACCAGCCCAAGGCGAGAGGGGAGTGGAGAGTGGCCTGTCCCCAGGCCTACCCCAGTGACTCCTCAGCTAAGTCCTGCCACTGGCCACGACCCCTCTGCAGCCTCCAGACTGGCACTTACGCTCCCTGTCTCAGCTGCAGCGATCGCCGTGGGGCTGTGACGAGATGGGAAGCTGACAAGGTCCTGTCAAACTGTGCCCATGACAGGGCCAAGCTGCAGGATAACTGAGGGGGCTGCCTTGCTGAAGCTGAGTACTCTGGCCACAGAGCTGTCTTTGAGGTCCGTACTCAGCTCAACCAAGCCACAACTGAGCCAGCAATACTGAGAGTGAGACGATGCTTGGTGTCTGTGCAGCAAAATGGAGCCAGGTTGTGCAAACGGGTTTTTTTTCATTAACTTCCAAATATTTCAAAGTCTACAAATATTGTTATAATCCAACCTGAATCTTATCCTGCCGCGCTGTTTTCCTCCTGCAGAAAGCCTGGAGACACCCTTCCACCTCGAGCTTGTTTGTTGCTCTAGGAGACACACTGACAAGCATCACAAGCTTTGAAAGTCAATTGCTCGCTGGAGTTGAAAATGTGTTTTCAGGTATCTGGCTGATAGGCCCTCCGTGAGGAGTACGTGGCTTGAATGGTAAGTGACACAACAGTGAGTGCAGCCCCTGTGGCGGTGAGAAGGGCAGATCACGGTGCTCCGATTTTCAGAGATAAAATACTCCCACTCCAAATGCCCATACTCTTTGGATTCGAGGGCCTCGCTCAGTCACTTGATAAAGATGGTGCAGTTTATATTTAAAAGTGCTGCAACGTTTCAGCGATTGCTGAAATTATTTCAGCTGAAAACAAATGAAGATTAAAAGCCCCCACCCCCCACCTCCACCTTGAAATGCCACGACTCTGGCTTTGCATTCGCTGCTGCTCATGGGTTGGCAAAGCTTCCTGACTTGTGCTGCATAATAGGCAAAGTTGCCAGCTACTGATCCAGGGGTTAATTCCCCAAGAATTTCACTTTCAGGACCTGTGCCCTTGGTAAGGTGCTGGGCTGGCAGCCCCCAGGCCCTCGCGCTGCCAGACAGTGGCTGGAAAACCACCGGCTGTAAGGGAGGTTTCACCAGTAAGGTGACTCAGGCCTTTCTGGCAGCGGTAAGGAGCTGTTCTCTCCATGGGCCTCCGTTCCTCAGCGTCCCTGTTGCCAGGTGCCCATTCCCTAGGCAGTGTTGTGATGCCAGGCACCTGTCCACTAAAACCTGTGCTGTAATTACCAAATGTATTTCCCCTGAGTCACAAAGCAGCTCTCAGGTGGCTTCCAGCCTGGGCTGGATTTGAACTGGTGGCCACCAAAGCTCTGGCTGCACTGAGGTGGGTGTGGAGAGCGCCTCACCCCAGCCATGCATATAAACAGCTCCGGGGACCATGGCAGTGGCTGGGGAGTGGAGCCTTCCCCATCTACGCCACTGTGTTTGGCACTGTAGCGTGCCCTGGCTGGGACTTTCTCCAGCAGCGGGGAAGGGGCTGGCAGGCAGCCCCTCCCCAGACACAGCCGCTCCCTGCCTGCCCTGCGGCAGGGTGCCTGCTCCCTGGCGTTCACTGCAGCACAGGGCGACAGCTAACCTGCAGGCCAGCCCTGCTGGTGGAGACAAGCACAGGTGCTGGAACTAAGGCTGCAGCCCTGGCTTGAAGTGGCTTCCATTGCATGCAGCGTTTACGGCTTGGTTCAGTGGCTCTCAGTACCCCCGCTACACAGATTGTTTCAGCTGTCGCTGTCTCTGCATTGCGTCAGCTTCCACTGCTTTCTTGTTTCAGCTGTCTTAGTGGTTTAGGGTTTGCTGTAGCACCCTTAGCTTGAGTATCTGAGCACTGAGGGAGAGATTTTCAAGCACTTGTAGGTGACGATAGGCTTGAGCTGGAGCTTACAGACGTACCTACAACGTGCTGGGCAGCTCGTCTGCTTGTGGTGCTGGTATTGGTGTTGTTTTCCGCCAGCCCCGGTAGCTGCCCACGTGCATGTGTAGGCCCCTCGGAGACACTCAATCTCTTCATTCCTTCCACATTTCCTTAAAGTCGCAGAATATCCACCAGGATCTCAGCCCACTGGTCTTCCCAACCGTACTGGAGCTGCCGGAGTTTGCAATCAGCGGGGAGAAAGGGATAAAGGCGACACTTATTCACATGCAGAGATGCACCATTTAGTGAGGTCTCTGGGTCGTGAGTAAAATCTAAAGGCCTGAACCAAAGTGCTCGTGTCAGTGGGAATGAAAATGCAAACGAAGCAGCCATGCATGTTTGATGTGGTTTAAATTAATCTTGATTGCTGTCTAATATTTTCAGACACTTTTTGTAACATGTGAGGCTAATGTAGGGGAACTAATGTTCCCTTGTGAAGCACCTTTCAGAATAATGATAAAGGTGCGCTTTAATCTGCCGCGAGAAGACTTTGCTAGGAACAGGTGGACTTGTGGAACAAAAACAATAATTAATAAGGGGTAAATTTGCATCTCCTGACTTTTGCACAACCCCTGTTCTCAGCACCAATTATTTGGTTTGGATTTCCGAGGGAGTCAGGATAAGTCTTGGGGATTCAGCCATGTCCGTTGTGTAGTTATACTTCCAAAGACTCTAATATGTCAGAGAAGAACTGTATGTGAACTCAATGCTCCATTACATTTTCCCTATGAAATTAACCATCTCAGTCTCAAATGAAAGCTACAGCCTAATGATGGACTAATGCAAATTTCAATTTGCAGAAATGAGCTCACGCACTCATTCTTACCACTCACTACGCACCCAACGGGTGGGGATATGTTAACAGAGAGTGCCTTGACTTTCATTAACGTATGTGTCTGAGAGGATACACAGGCAGGAGTCTATTGAATTCTTAATTGTTCCATGAACAAATATCAGCTCCCAACACGGAGAGAGCTCAGCTGTTGAGAAGCGAGGAAGCAAGCGTTCCTTTTTGAGACAAGGAGAACATTTGCAATGGTGTTCTGACACCGTGGAGAGGCCTGTATTCTGGAAGCGCGCTATGCCCCAGCCTGGAGCTGGTGTTGAATCATAGATTACTAGAACTCGAAGGGGACTTGAGGTCATCAAGTCCAGTTCCCTGCCCTCACAGCAGGACCAAGCATCCCTGTTTAGAGATTTATCCAACCTGTTCTTAAGTTTCTCCGAAGATGGAGATTCTCTAACCTCCCTAGGAAATTTATTCCGGTACTTAACCCCTCTGACAGGAAGTTTTTCCTAACGTTCAACCTAAACCTCCCTTGCTGTGATTTAAGCCCATTGCTTCTTGTCCCATCATCAGAGGTTAAGGAGAATAATTTTTCTCCCTCCTCTTCCCTATAACACCCTTGTAGGTGCTTGACAGCTGCTCTCGTGTCCCGTCAGCCTTCTCTTTTCCAACCTAAGCAAACCCAGTTCTTTTAATCTTCTCTCCTAGGTCAGCTTTTCTAGACCTTTCAGACGGCACTTTTGAGACGGACTCTTGAGACCTGTTAGCTAAGGGGCAGCCACAATGTTAACCACCAAATGGGCTCTTGTGCAGGCTGTCTGCTCGGGGGGGTGTGCTCACTGCCTTGGCTTTGCAGAACAGTCCTCTGGGAGTATCGGACCAAGCAGGACAGGTGCTCTGCTCGTCCCTGACCTATGATCCACGGCGCGGGAACCACCAAATGATCTTCATCCTGTTGTGACAGGAGATTCCACAGCTCTCAATTATCTCATTAGCTTTCAATGAGCGTGTGTGTGTGTGTGTGTTAGGAATGCGCTTTAGTCACCATTCTTAATGCTGCCAACGGTGACATGCTTTTCATTGCCTTGCTGGCGCGTTAAAGAGTACGTACAAATGCTAATCTATTATTTAAAAAAAAAAAAGCACAAGGTGGATCTAGAGCAATACGCTTGAGAACTGTCGCCTCAGGGTGGCGGAGGACCCCAGCAGCCAGGCACAGGGAGCAGAACACCCTGGAAGAGTTACCGCACTGCCTTAGTCAGCCCTTACTCGTGGGTATCCCAGCAAACCCTGACTGCTGGGCTATGGCCCGGCCTGCCTGGATGCTGCGGTCACTAGTACACCGCCCCCCCGCCACCCCCCCGTTAAGTGAGGTGAGCGAGTGGGGCTGAGAAGTTGGACGGGAGCTCAGGAGGCCCACGGCCTGGCGTGTGCGGCTGGCAGGAAAGCGAAAGCAGAGGCCGGTTAAGACGACACGCCAACGGTGTGAAATCGAACTGAAGTCTCTGGGAGATGTCCTGGTTCTAAGCTGCTGGGCCACATCCCCGGATAGTGAGGACAGTGGCACTCGTGGAGTGACCAGGGCCACCCCTCCCTAACTGGGCAGGACAGTCCTGAAATTACATTTCAAGTCCCATGGCCAGGTTGTCTGCCTCGAGAACAGCAGAGGCGGAGGGGTGGCACCGGACACGTCCCAGGTGGGGCTCGGGTGGGCCTTAGCTCAGCAGCTCGTCAGCACCACAGACTGGGCCGGCGAAAGTCTGGTCAGTATCTCCGTGGGCTAAGGCAGGCTCCTGGCGGCTCCTGGCAGTAGCTGGCACGTAGATGCAGCAGCGGCCACAGGGGTTCCACATGCTGCTCCCACTGCGAGCACCAGCTCCACGGTTCCTATTGGACGGGAGGCATGGCCAATGGGAACCGCAGGGGCAGTGCCTGCAGACTTCCCCAGTGCACAGCGCCACCTGCACCTTCTGCCGAGGAGCCCGGCATCCTGGCCGCTCCTGGGAGCCGTGATCAGCCGGGGCACGCGGGGAGGTGCCTTAGCCCTGCTGCACCGCTGGCTGAGAGCTGCCTGATGTAAGCACTGCCCGTCAGGAGCCCAGACCCCGACCCACTCCTGCACCTCAACCCCTGCTCCCGGTCACAGCCCCAGGCCCTGCCCACCTGACACCTTCCCTCACCCCCGCCCCAGCCCTACCCCGCTCAGAATCTGCCCCCTACCTGAGCCCCCTTCTGCGACCCTCATCCCTCACTCCTGCCCTCCTTGCAGCCTGCCCCCCCATCTGAGCCCTCACTCCACCAAGCCTGCCGGCCAGTGAAAGTGAGTGAGGGCAGAGGGAAGCTGGTGATGGGGGAGGGAGTCTCAGGCAGGGCGAGGGCGTTCCCTCTGTGGCATCAGAAAATTGGCAACCCAATTTAGCGCCCCTCCCACCCCCGGCCCTGCCCCGGCTCTTCCTTTTCCCAAATGGCCCTGCTCCTGAGCCAGCCGGAAGCCAGGGCTAGGCAGTGGGAATTGCTGTGGGGAGCCCTGGAGCCTCTGCCTGCCCTGGGCGATGCATTGCTGGGGGCAGGGGCTTATATCAGGTAGCCTGGCTCCCAGCCCAAGGCTGCTGGAGGGTGCAGGGCCGCCTGGGTGGCTTTTACCACTGCCCAGATTCGGCGTCTGGCCTGGCTTGGGGCGGAGCTTCGGGGGGAGAAGATGGGTAAGGGGCGGGGCCACAGAGGGGATGGAGCTTCTGCACGTGTTCCAGTTTTGCATGTTGAAAACGTGGTCCCCCTCAGCACTAGCGTAAGGAGCCCTAGGGCCTCGTCCTGCCAGGGGCTGTGTGTCCAGGCCACCCAGTCCCACTGCCTATACCGGTGAGACCTGCGAGGACTCGCCCCCTCCCACGCACTGCCCTACCTGTGGCTGGCTCAGGCCTCACACGTAACTCACTGAATACCAGCCTGGGTGAGCTGTGACGCTCGTTCACTGCCCTGCAGGAAACGTGCCACTCTCAGGACAATCCCCGCAAGTGCCGGCCTCCCCAAGGCCCGTGTGGGCACAGAGACTGGGCTGCCCTCGCCCTAGGCTTTGTCGCTTATGTTCCAGGCAAAGCGAAACAGAGGCATGGGGAGGCTGCATTCTGGCAACCTGTGTTCCCGTTGTTACGAGCTCTGTGTCGCCAGCAGGAAAGGGTTAGCTTCCAGCAGGACAGTCCTTTACGGGATGCAGCGCTAGGAGGTTTGCAAGCACAGGTGAGCTTGCAGAGGTGATACATGCTTTAAAATAACCATGCTTTGGTGATTTCAGCTTGACAGAGGCTGTGTTGTCCCTAAAGGGCGGCGGTATCCCCGCCAGGGTGGCTGGCATCACTGGCTGCCCAGCAGAAGTTTTGTAAGTTCTTTGCATTTTTCCCACTGGAAATTTTTTTCCCTGTCTCTGTCTGTACCTGGTGCCCAACCCACCTGTTCTCTTCCCGCTCTCGGCCCGTGCTGTGATTGGCTGGCTTCCTCCGTCCCTCTTCCTCGCGCTCCGCTTGGTGTCTGAGTTCTAATCCAAGCGTCAAACTCTTTATGTCTGAGCACTGTAAAAAAAGCCTCTGTTTTGCGGGCAGAGATTTGCCCCTGGGCTCAGTGGTAGGCAGAGATGCTACCAACAAGTGATCTAAGCCCCTGATTTCTGGGCACAGGCTCCAAGCCCCAGTAAAGTCAATGGGACGATGTTCGTGAACTTCCAGGAGAGTTGGAGCAGACCCAGGTGTCTGCACTGTAGCTCTGGCAGGCACAGAAATGGAAACTACTCCTCAGAATCAGGCCCAGTGTGTTTTCTCAGCTCTAGTCTCCAGGGCTGCCAGTGCTCCTGAAACAGCTCATAAGGCACATTTTCAGCCAGGTTGCTGAGCTGCCTCTCTGACTGGGGGTGTAACTTACTCGTGCAAAAGAACAGGCCTTCGCTTATTTTCACCTTACAGTAAATTGCATATGCAAATTTTAATCACTGCCAGCTAAACACCAGACAAAGGGTGGAAATTAAAGGTTTGATATGTAAGATCAGCGACTTCCTTTAATCGGGGAATGGTTGATGTGCCGATGTACCTACCAGCAGTCCTGGGGAGAAGGTTTTGCTGGTAGGGCAGAGCTCCTGTGCAAGCACTAACCCATCTTCATTAATTGGACTGTGTTATGTTGGCAGCTGGTGGGCCTCTGCCATGCAAAGAGGTCAGATCAGCTGAATAGGTGGTGTCTTCTGGCCTTAAACTCTATGGGGAAATGAGTCTGGGATTGTCACCACTGAAATAACATCAGGACTGGCACAAACGTGTGTTAAACAGAGCCTGCAATTCCTCCTTTATCTTTGCCCTTCATCCCACTAATAAGAGCACTTCATACTCCATTGCACTTTGCAAACTTTCATTCATCCTTTCTCTTGACACCCTTGGGAAGGCGTTGTGGAAATATTCACCATGGCTACTACATGGGGAAGCTGAGACCCAGAAGGTGCCCAAGGCCAGTGTGAGTCACTGGAGGCCTGCGGGTTAGACTTTGATTCCCAGTTGCTGTTCTCAAGGGAGCAGGTGCTTTCCTCCAGCTCTACCGACAGACCTTTCAAGCAGTAGGGCAGAGATGCACTCGACCTTGAGGGTGCTGATCTATGATGATGCTTTCTGTGTCCTTCGAGGCTGATAGCCCTTTTATGCAGACAGAGTCATACGCACAGAGGACAAGGAGAACCTAAGTCTCAAGTCATGAATTAAATGAGGAATTTCCCAGGGACCGTAAGCCCGCTGAGTCCACAGATGACCTCAAATATTTTCAGTGCAAATCAGCGCTCCTAGGTGGTTCAGTCTAACCTGTGTTTGGTTTCCAAGGCTATGACGTCAGAGGGAATCCGCTGTCGGTGAGCCTGACGTTCCAGCACTGTGTGAAAATGGATCAGCCTTCCCAGCAGTGGAGTGTTCCATGAGAACCTTCACTCCCCCACACCCTGCTCCACGCTTCTGTCCCAGCTCCAAAGTTTGCTTTAGACGAAGAGCCATTTTCCCATCAAGCAGGGCCATGAGCTCCAGAATCGGTCCTCCTCGGTCATATGTGGGTCTGCTTTCTCGCCCACCACGGACAACAACAGAGGCAACAAGCCACCGACCTCAGCAAGCCTGTTCCTGTCACCAGCGTGAAGAAAGTCCTAGAGGTCAAGAAAACAAACCCAAATAAAGGGGAGAATTGCCAGCCCCACTCCTGCTCTCCTTACGCTTCTGCAGAGCCACTCAGACTGGGTCTCCTGTCCCTCTGTCTGCACTTAACCATACAAGAGCTGTGAGAGGAGCTCTGGGGATTAGAGACAAAGCTCTTGGGACAGCATCTTTTTAATGAAGCGTGTGATGTGCTTTAAAAGCAGTTCGGGTCCCATTCTGCTGCAGCAGGGTGGGACCTTTATTTCTCACCGTACCCCTCTGAGGCCCAGAACTCCTCCCTTTGTTGATGGGCCCCGTCCCCGCAGGCCAGCTGGTTCCAGGGCTGTGCTTGAGTGACCACACCACAGTGCTGGACACAGGTCCCAGAGCCCCATACCCACAGCACTGACTGTCTGACTCAGGTTTGCAGCTTGGGCTGAGATCCTACAGCCCACGATGGGGGTTGGGCCCGAGGCCCATGGGGACTCTGGCTTGAGCCACCCCCCCAAAGGTGCGAGGTCCTGAGTGCTGTGTGGATTGGGAGGGTTGGGCAGACTCAAACCTGAGTTTACAGTGGGCTGACACTGCGGATGGATGACACATGGATGGAGCCAGTGGCTGGGCCGGGGAGAGAGCTGAATCCCTGCCTTTCTGTCGGTGCGCTGTATGTGTACCTACTTGCAGGTCACTGTAGCCCTCAGCTCCCTGGTATCTAAAGGCCAGATTCTGTTTAGGCACACGATGCAGAAAAGCACCAAGTGGAATTTCAAAAGCACCAAGGCACCTGATGCCCATGGACTGGGCCTAGGTGCTTAACTGCATCCTTAGACTCTTCAATACCTTTGAAAAATTCAGCCTTAAGATGTTGCCAGTTATATTAGATCCACAGAGTGGGCTCGATGGGCTCCTTTGTCCTTCTCTGGTTACCCAAGGTTTTGCTGGCAGAAATGTTTAACAGCTGAGACCTGGAGCCCCAGTGCACTTTCTGGTGCCAGTTAATGATGGCTCTAGTCCGCCTTTCGTTTACATTGGTAGTGCCCTGGACAAACCAGAATTAAATAATCCATTAATTTATCACTTACCCGCAATTGACCTAGGAAGAGCTGGAGACTGTCGCCAAGTAATCAGAACACGCCCCCCAATTCCGTGACAAAATGCTTTCAGCTAGTAAATTAGCAGTTCTGATTTGCATGAGGGCTATTTTAGGCACACACATGTTCCCAAGCGATTAGCAGAAGCAGACATTAAAACGTTCCGCTCAGACATTCTGTGAATGGTTTCTAAAAAACCTTTCTTATTTTTGTAACTGGCATTAGTATCTTCGTTCTGTATTTAAAGCTTTACAAAAAGTAACTGATTTCCTTGAAGTCATTAAAGCCTAACCTTTAAACTCCAGGAGTCTAATGGTTCAAGCCAAGCATAATGTTGAAGCACATCTGTGATAAATCTGCTTTTAATCTCCACAAAGTGCTTTTCGTAGATTCCAACTTTAACGTATTAGGTGTTGGATGAACACACTGAGTGCTAGTAAAATATACTAGATTGTAATCTATTGCCTTTTACACAAAGCAGCATTTGGTTTTATTAACTATTGAAATATACTGAGAACTGTTTGAAAAGCACCATGTAAATCTCTAAGATTCATGCTGTTTAATTTTATAGAAGTGTAATTCCTTGCAAAAATAACTGGCAAGTAGATCGGCTGGTGATTTAATACTTTGTACTCGATTAACCAAAATCGTATGTCTAATTTCAGGGAAGCTTTGATTAATTCAGCACCTTTCTTGCTAGAAGGAAGGCCGCAGATGCCCAGTCTGGGATAAGAACATTTCTGCAAATGTTTAGTGAGGAGCCGCAAGCTGAGGAAACATGGTGGGGCAGCTGGGGTGAATAGCACCGGCTGCGTGTTTGCACCTTCACAGGGGAAGCATGCTCCGCCTGGGATCCATTAGGCTCCAGTTCAGCAAAGCACTTAAGCAGGTGATTGACTTTAGGCACACACGTAAATCTCATTGAGTTCAATAGGATGCTGACGGCTTTGCTGAGCTGATGGTCTCAATGGGCACCTCCTGAACCTCCAGTCTTAATGAAAAGAAAGGGGGCACCACCAATAGAAACACACGCTGCCAGCTGTGGGTGCCTGTGGGTGCTCTGTTAATCAGCTGGGCGGTGCCTGAATCTCTCCCAGGTGGCCACCCAAGCACTCAGCTTACAGGGAATGCTGGTTCGCACCCCACAGAGCCCAGTGTGATGGGAAAAGGGGGCTGCAGGGGAAGGTATGTAGAGCTGGTCAAAAATGCCTGTTGCTTTTCACAGCACAAATGTTTTTCATTCCTCTCTCCCAGCCTCAAAACACTCCAGAACTGGATTTCCCCCCACCAGAAAGTTCAAAGGAAATCAACATTTTTGTCTTGAAAATGTGTTTGCTTCAAAAAGCCATTGCTCAGCCACAAAAAAAACCCACCCATCAGAAGTCCAGCCTTGTTCCATCCGCGTTCCCTGTAAGCTGAGTGCTTGGGCAGTCACCTGGGAGAGAGGCCAGCATTGTCCAGATGATTAGCAGAAGGCTGACCGCTGGCAGCGTGTTTCTCTGGGTGGTGCACATCTGTCTATGACGGTGCACAGGAAAAAACTTATTCTGCACATGGACAGAAGAAACTAGCAGGAAAGTGGCTTCATCTCTGTGAGGAATGTGCCTGGGGTGGAGCTTCCCTGCCCCTCCGGGTCCACTCAGAGGAGGTGCAGAAAGCCCCGCTGTGCATTCTGGATCTGACCATCATTAATTGCTCACCAGGTCGTGATTTTCCCAGCCTCTTCTAAACACACAGAGCCTGTGACTCCCTTTGCCAGTGGGTGAGATGCCGGCTCCAGATGAGAACAGGCCTTGCAGGAGATGAGCACAGGTCTCTGCTTCCCAGCGCTCCTTGTTTCTTTTTTTCAGCTCTAAAACCATGGGCTCACCTGGAGTTGGTATTTTCACAGGCAGCACTGCCTGGAGTCCCAGTGGCAAACCTCAGGCTCCTCATGCTGTTATTCTGGTTGGGCTGAGATCCAGGCTGCATCCAAGGAAGGTTTGGTGGGACCAGATTTGGCTGTTAGAACCAGAGAAGCCCAATGCTCTCCTTTCATCACGGAGAAGAGCAGGCCGGGACTGGCTGCAAAAAGCTTCTCCTCTGACCCTCGCTCGTCTGTGACAAAGAAACCTGGTGGCTGTAAAATCTTCTGAGCCCTTCCCCACCCCGTCAGGAAGACGAGGTGGTCAGTGCACAGCCCACGGCGGCTCTTGCTCCCACAGAAGCCAGGCAGGAGAAAGAGAGCTCGGTGAGAAGCCAGTGGCTGTTCTCCACTGCGCGCCGTGCTGGGAGTAGCCTCAGGTTCCTGTCATCGTGAGCACATCCCATTCTCTTGACACTAGGACTGGTTAATGCCCCAATGGACATACGCGGCGCCAGCGGGCGCTAAGAGCACTCAAGGGCACTCGTGTCCAGTGTTGTCACCTCTCCTGCGACTGTCTCTTCTGCTGGTCGCTTGACCTGACGTGCCTTTCTGTGGCGTGCTGCTGATTTCTCATCCGGGCTAGAAATTCCCATCGCCGGCTCAGCTTCTGGGCTCTCCTGGCTTCTCTGTTGCACAACACCCACTAGCAGCTGTCAGACCCAGGTGAGAGAAAGCTCAGCTCTGGCTTCCAGTTCAAATCCTTCAAGAAGGACTAGCGGGTAACAATTTCTGCAACACAGAGGAAGCCACGCTAGTCTATATACTACCAAAACAAAAAAGCAGTCCAGTAGCACTTTATAGACTAACAAAGTAATTTATTAGGTGAGCTTTCGTGGGACAGACCCACTTCTTCAGACCATAGCCTTCTAGTCTGGCTACGGTCTGGAGAAGTGGGTCTGTCCCACGAAAGCTCATCACCTAATTAATTATTTTGTTAGCCTTTAAAGTGTTACTGGACTGCTTTTCTGGTTTAATTTCTGCAGCAGTTGCTCTTAGTGTGTTTATTTTGGCTTGGTAACTCACTTTAATCTGTTTTCACTCACAATCACGTAGATCCTCCTTTTTATAAGTAATAAAAACACTTTTATCATCAAATCCAGTGTACATGAGTGTTACCGGGGTGGGGTGGGGGCGGGGAAGTGCAGCTCTGCATAGCTCTTTCACTGACAAGCTTTACGTGCTTTCTCCATGCACACCTTTTATACAGAGTAACACAGGTTTATTTGGGGTTTTGGTCTCTTTTGGGGGCTATCAAGTCCCTGTAACTGAGTCCTCCCATAGCTGACCTGGTTCAGCATCTGTTGCTGTGTTGGGGAGCTGTCACCCCAACTCGGTCTCTGCAGGGGGAGAAGACAGCGGTTGTCCCAGCAGGACAGGGCGGTGGGGTGCCCAGAGGGAAGGTAGGTGGCCTCCATGGTATGATCACCACATTGGACGACAGCCCCAAGGGGACCTTTGTAATTGAACCCACCACATAGACTGTGCCTGTAGCATGTGTTAATCAAAATCAGACACCCCCATAATGCTTGAAATTGGGGGAACAACCCAAAAAGTCAGACCGCATCGAAAGGATGTGCCAGGAATTTCCATGGGATGTGGAGGTGAATGCTGCTATTAGAAGCCAAGCAGATGCTAGAAGGAACACGCAGCCATTCCAGACCTAATACGCCTGTCATGGGGATTTGAATGTTTACTGCAGCTCAGTGAACGGCCATTACACCTTCCTTTCAGCAAAAGTGTCTTCTGAGGTCAGGGGAACCAAAGTACCCAGCTAAGTTTACTACTGATTAGATGGCTTTTCTGATAGTTTGTGCAACCTGCCACATCTCCAGCTTCAGCACTATGGGCCGGATCCGAGCTTGCTCCCTTTCATAACTGCTTTGCTGAAATGTCTGTGTCCAGTAAAGTCATTTAAAGCATATGCATTGGAAAGTGCGAAAATTCAGTCCCTTTCAATGGAGGCAGAGTTGGAACTGTCAGTGCAGAAGGACAAGAGCTTTTTAATCTAGCATCATTAGTCCCCTAAGCCACCGGCTCTGCTTTCTGACACTGTAAGCCATGTATTTAGGGACTTTCCAGTCTGCAAAATGTGGTATCACCCTGCGCCCTATACAGGATGTATCGATGAGTCAATAAGAAACACCGAATGATTGTGCTAACAAACTGGTTGGGGACAGGGCTGAAGTCAGTTCAGTACAAGTCTTGGGGTTTGACTTTTTCTTTTTAACCAGATGCAGTGTGTCTTGTGTGGTTGAAATGAAAGCATTACGAGAGAATTTCTAAGTGCTGGCCAGGAGCATCTTTAATGACTAGCTGAGATTAGCACTCAAGTTCAGATCGAATCTCTCTGGTCCAGCATGTTCTTGTCCAACAACATTCATAATCCATCATGATTTTAGTTAGCCGGATGACCACTTCTCACGGGAGTGGCCAAGTTTCCCATGGTCCCATAAAGTTTGTTTCTAGTCACCAGTCCTGGCTCTCAGTGTTCTGCGCTGTTATTTAGCTGTAATTTACTCCTAAATGTCTTCTAAGAGCACCGTCAGCAGTAGAAGTGTTGGTAGTGTGCTAGAAATTGACCTCCCATTGTCCAGCAAATTCTCTTGTTGGATGCCTGGCTAGTCCTGAAAGAAGGGGTTACTGGGAAAGGACACTGGTTCCCCAGCTTCTCCCTCTCACCTCCATGGCTTCCGACCCCCATGCAGGAGCTGAGAAGCAACACGTCCTCTGCCAGTTTTGCCAAGTGTTGCACCATCAGGTCCTGCTGGCGCAAGGGCCAATGTGGCTGGCTTGGCCACATGCTGGCCGGTTGGTCTGCCCTCTTGTTACGCTGCTGCTCTAACACCTACTTGCAAAAGGTATCTCAAGATTCAGACCAAGATTTTCCGAACGCCAGAAGGTTTTTGGCTCCAGGGTTCCCTTCTTACCCTGGACCCTGCTTCTCAGCCGAATGCTTTTCATTGGACGAGGCTGTAAACAAGACCTAGCCTTCTCTTCCTGGGGTCTGTGACTGGAGAGCTTTTGGCCTCTCAGCTGAGCAGGACAAGGTGCTCCCCGGTTACTGCTTTTAAATAACCTGGCTTAACAATTTACAGCTTACATAGTCCCCTGCCGGACTGGGAACGACATGGAGGAGAGCTGCGCTCCAGCCAGGCCATGGGACCCCCTGTAGGTGTGCAAGATCTGCGTGGGACACAGGGGAACAGTGCCGTTCAGTTCCTGTGCCCATTCCCTGCTTGGCCTCCTTTGGAAACACACCCAGAAAGTTGACTCTCTCCAGTGACGTAGGCTGTGTTATGATCCCAAATACAATGCACCTAAAAAGAGAATTTCTGCCATTTCAAGGTAAGGAGCAACGTGCCATCTAAAGCCCACTAAAAGTTTACCTTCTGAAACGATTAAATAAATGCCTTTTAAAAATTTAATAACCCTGGCCACGTAGAAATGAGTTCTCTCAGCTGTCAAAAATCCAATCCAATTCGTTATCGGTCTGACAACCAGTTTCCACAGGCGTATCATCAGGGGATGATTTTCTGAGCCATCAATAGTAATGGAGCCAAAGGAGGCCTCGGTGTGGGTCATTCTTACTTTTACCTGTGATAATGAAGGAGCTGAGCCGTGTTCGAGCTGAGTGAGGCCTGGCATACAGCTAAGGCAGTGTTCTGATCACCTGCTTTCTCCTATTTAGCCTTTGCATTTGATGGGGCCTTGTAACTTTCATGCTTTCAGGCCCTTTCACTCTAGTCTTGAGACAGAGCAATGAGAACTGGTGTTTCAGCAGATGCCGGCAGCTTCAGCATATTTGGAAGCATAACACTAGGGTAATATTCCTATTTATTTTGAGGACACTGGTGACCTTTTACAGATAACATAGATAAATGCTGGACCCAGGCTGCATCATTCTCACTTAAACCAAGAAATAGAAGCATTAATCATCTAACCAGTCATTTATCATGGTTTGGGCGCATTAATTTGATGGCATGTCATTTTCCATTTGGTTTGTGTGTTGTGGAGGTTGCATTCCAAGCACCATCAATTAAATGTAACTAATGACTGGGAGCTATTTTTGGGAATGATGAGCTCTTAAAAAGGCAAGACGCTAACGTACCTAGCAAGGTTACTGTAGTTGACGTGATTGTTAAAACGCTCACCTCTGCTGCCTATTTAAACTGCTCCACTGGGAGAGAGGGCTGATGAAGTACCTACCATGGTGTGGACAGCCTGGCTGCACAGGCACTGTGGCTGTGGTTAAAAGGACATTCCAGTTTTGGACTCTTCTAGAGAAGACGGAAGGCATTAGGCTTTGAGGACCTGGTGAATCATTGGGCACACGTTCCCAGAGCACTGGCTAATGTACAGGATGTGGGGGTGGGAGGAGGGATCCTGGTGGCTGGAAGGAGGACAAATAGGTACTCCTGGGTGGACCAAGTTCTGTGTCACCTCGTTCCTGCTCAGAACCACCCTCCTGCCTTAGCTGCATCCCAGATTAAACCTCTCTGCTGCCAGCTTCTGAGCCAGGCTTCCTTCAGCTGGCACTGAAACAAGGAGGAGACAAAACCATTGGACTCACCTGCCTGTTCCCAGAGCTTGCCTACATGGCATAACTGACCAGAGCAGCTACTGAGAAATAAGCTATTCTACCACAACTCTCCCGGTTACTGGCTTTGTGCAGCTGAGCCCTGAGGGTCATTCACTTTGGGGGCTGATGTGGTAGTGTTGGTTTAGTTTTTTTAAACAAAGCAACTTTGGATTAACAGAACTGCGCATGCGCAGCTGGGCCTGGCACACTAGTGTCTTCCTTTGGGTCAGTAGAAGGTGGATGACTTGATTTTGTGAAACAGAAAGCAAGCAGCCCACTCTTGCTTGCCAAGTCTGACCCCTTGCAGTTGTGTACGGCTGATGTGAAACTCTCTGTGCCTAGGACATGCAATTGGAACCCTGAACTGGTGCCAGCCTATGTTAATGCTGAATTATCCTCAAACATAGGTGGAAAGGGAGGATCAAACCAATCAGCTTGTTCAGTGAAACAAGAAATGGTTGTGTCCTGTCATGCTAGGGCTGTGCCTCTGTTTGAGTCCGTCCTTCTGTCTCTAAAGTGGGCAGTGCCCTTCGTTAACAGACATTAGGCGTTAGTTGGTTTTCACAGCGAGGTTTGCATGGCATTTCCTGCAGGCGCTAGAATTAGTAGCACCAGGTTAAGAAGCTGTCTTGGCTGCATCTGTGATTGGGTGTGTCAGCGTGTGTTAGTTAGAACTCGGCTCTGAGCAAGGCTTGAGTTCTCCTCGCTAGCAAGAGTTGTTACTTGTGGGTTTTCTTCCTTTGAATTACATGCACATAGTGCCAGAGTCTGCATAAGAAATCTGGAGTGGCGCCACAAAACCCCTCCTTCTGGACGACTGTGTGACTGGCTTTGGGGGGTGAAACAGGCCCTTTAAGACACTTGCACCAGATGCTGATGGTTTCCCTAGGTTCCTAGCTAAGGAAAACCAGCCAGACCTAACCCTGCCCATCTCTGATGGTCACTGGTTTTCTTGAGCACAAGTTGAGCCGGTATGTTCTGCAATGCTGACTCTTCAAATCCCACGTTTGGTGGCCTTCCTGGTCCTCTATTACAGGGGTAGCCATGTTAGTCGGTTGCTGCAAAAACAACGAGAAGTCCTGTGGCACCTTGTAGGCTAACAGATTTTTTGGAGCATAAGCTTTCGTGGGCAAAGGCCCACTTCATCAGATGTATAAAGATGTATCTGATGAAGTGGGCCTTTGCCCACGAAAGCTTATGCTCCAAAAAGTCTGTTAGCCTACAAGGTGCCACTGGACTTCGTGTTGGTCCTGTATTGTAAAGGCTGCAGCCAGTTCTGCATTCCATAATCACACCACTGCTGATCACAAAACCGCAAGGGCCTGTCTCACTCCTGCTCCAGTCAGGGTTAAACTGCTTGTAAAACTTCTTGGCGGACGGGTAAAGCCAGTCATGATCCAGTGACCCCCAAGTATTTGCTTGATCTTTTGTTGCCACACATTCTTCCCAGGCGCAAACGTCTAAACACACATGCACCCATTCTCCCCAGGAAAACCGGCTTGTTGTCTTCCGTTATAAACGAACCTTGACAAGTGTCAGACCTCTCACCAAACTTACACGGAGCCTGTGGCATTCTCTCACCAGTGGTGGTCAAACAGTCAAGTCTATTCATGTCTTTCAAAGCAAACTGACAACATCCTCCTTGTCTCAGGCTTAAATTAAGTCTCTGCGTGTCGGATAGGAAAGCATCTCCTACAGGCTGCTGGGCTGTAGAGCATCAACCAGTTCTTTATTTGGAACTCTTACATCAGAGGCTGCATTCAAGGCTGGGCAGGGCATTAAATGCACGAGGCAAGAGGACAATGGGCTCCCTCTGGTTACAAATGTTCACAGATCCAAGTCGATTAATGCTGGCAAAATCCTTTGAGATTCTCCTTTGAATTGCTCATGAATTAAGCCCCTGTGAGGCAGAAGAATGTGACAATCATAAGAACAGCCACACTGGGTCACACCAATGGTCCCTCTAGTCCATTGCCCTGTCCTTGACAGTGGTCAGTAGCAGAGCTTCAGAAGGAGTCTACGAAACAGGGCAATTTTGGAGTAATCCACCCCAGCTTCCCCTCCTGGCTTCTGGCAGTCAGAGGGGGAGGGTCATCCCAAGCAAGAGGTCACATCCCTGATCACCGTGGCTGATAGTCATGGAGGGACCTTTCCTCCAGGAACAGATCTAATTCTTTTTCCAACTTCGCTATACTTTGGGCCATCCCAACATCCCAAGGCAATGAGTTCCCCATGTGAACCATGTGTCGTGTGAATAAACGTTTCCGCTTGTTTGTAGTCAGCGGGCTGCCTATTAATTTTGTCGGGTGACCCCTTGGATTTTGTGTTTCGGGAAGGGAAAAATAACCCTTCCCTTTTCACTTCCATAAGGACAGCCACACTGGGCCAGACCAAAGGGCCATCTAGTCCAGTCTCCTGTCTTCTGACAGTGGCCAATGCCTGATGCCCCAGAGGGAGTTGAACACAACAGGTAATCATCGAGTGATCCCTCTCTTCTAGCCCATTTCCAGCCTCTCACAAGCAGGCTAGGGCCACCATTCCTACCCAGCCTGGCTAACAGCCATTGATGGGCCTAACCTCCATGAATTCATCTAATTCTTGTTTTGAACTCGGTTAAAATCCTGGTCTTCACAAACTCCTCTGGCGAGGAGTTCCACAGGTTGACTGCGCTGCGTGAAGAATTACTTCCTTCTGTTTCTTTTAAACTATTAATTTCCTGTGGTGACCTCTAGTTCTTGTGTTTTCCTCAAACCTTTCATAATCCTATAGCCCTGTATTATAGCCCACCCCCCACTCACACAAATTGTCTCTTTTCTAAGCGACCAGCCCTAATGTCTTTAATGCTCCTCCTCTGGAAGTTATTCCATACTCACGATCATCCTTGTTGCCTTTCTCAGAACTTCTTCCAGTATCCTTTTTGAGATGGGGTGACCAGAACCGCAGACAGTATTCAGTGTGTGGGATGTACACTGGGTGTATCTAGTCATGGTAGGGTATTTCCTGTATTCATCTCTGTTTCTATTAGGAGCCGAGCATTCCATCTTCAGCAAACACAGAGACTGCATTAGGGAAGATCAGGTAATATTCTCCCAGCTCAGCCTAGAACTCAGGGCTTCCACCCTAGCTGCTAGGCATGTATCCTCTCCCTGGACAAGTGAGCTCATGAGCAAGGAATTTAACCCTCCAAAGACCATCTTCGTCAAGTGAAGAGTCCTCACTACAGAGTCCACAGACTCCTCCCAGGGACACATTGCGCTTCGACCTGGGAGACCACAGGCATTCCAGGGCTGGGTGGAGCACCATCCGTTTATTGTCACCTATTGCGTCTGATTTGCTTGAATCTCCACAAATCACTTTGTTAAGAGCGGACAATAGGATTCGATACTTCCACTGATGGCCAGAGGGCGTCAGGTCTGCAGAGCTGCACATGGCTGCTTGTAATGCTACACTCAGCTCTGCCTGACCAGAGCTGGGCACATCTGAAATGTAAATCCCATGGTGCTTATTCTGGCCAGTTGGCCCTTTACCTCTTCAAAGAGCTTTACGGTAAACGCCAGCTCCAGCTCCCCTGGGCGAGGCAGGTACCGCCACCCACACACGGCAGAGGCTATATGTCTCTTGGCTGGTGTCCCAGAAGAACCAGAGTTGACTAGAGTCATGGGGACCTGATTCTGCACTCAACCCTCACCTCTCTTCTGAGGGCAGTCGCCTCCCCCCCCACGTGGCAGGCCCCCAGGTCCACTGTCACGTGTGCGCTGGGGAAAGGGGAAAAGAATTGAAAAAGGGACATTTTTAAAAGTAGGGCTTAAATAAAACCAGTTGGGCTGAGCCCCTCCTGCCTGTGCTGGAGCTGTGCCCTCTTTGTGCTTCGTTTGCACCCCAAACTTCAGCTGTGCAGGGCCATTAAACACACCCAGCTAGACGCCTCCGTATAAACGTCAGCCATCTGGCGGCTGTTGGGCCTGATGCACTGGCAGGACTCATGCCACGACAAGCGTGTCACGGACCAGGAGCCCTGGCCTTTTCTTACTCCCCGCCGCACTGTACTGATTTCATGGGGAAGGACAGCAGCTCTCGCGCTGGGGGTCCCACCCAACAGGGGCTTGCGGGAGGGTTGCGAGTGCTTGTAGGGCGTCTGTGAGGTGCCACCCTGGCGTCTGTGCTGCCTTCAGCGTGGGGTGGCTGGAGACCGAGGCTCCCTTCAGTACCTTCCACCTCAGAGCGGAATGAATTTTGTTATGTGTACCAGTGTGGCGGCGGTGTGCAACACAGAGGTGTTGTGTGACACGGTGGTGTTGTGCAACACAGAGGTGTTGTGTGACACGGTGGTGTTGTGCAACACAGAGGTGTGTGACACGGAGCTGTTGTGCAACATGGAGGTGTGAGATACGGAGGTGTTGTGTGACACGGTGGTGTTGTGTGACATGGAGGTGATGTGTGACATGCAGGTGTGAGACACGGAGGTGTTGTGTGACATGGAGGTGTTGTGTGACACAGTGGTGGTGTGCGACATGACGCCAATGTGCGAGATGGAGGTGTGAGACATGGAGGTGTTTTGTTTGACAAGGATGTGTTGTGTGATGTTGTGCGACACGGAGGTGTTGTGTGACACGGTGATGTTGTGCGACACGGAGGTGATGTGTGACAGAGGTGTTGTGTGACACGGTGGTTTTGTGCGACACGGAGGTGATGTGTGACACAGAGGTGTTGTGTGACACGGAAGTGTTGTGTGACACAGAGGTGTTGTGCGACACGGAAGTGTTGTGTGACACAGAGGTGATGTGTGACACAGTGATGTTGTGCGACACGGAGGTGATGTGCGACACAGAGGTGTTGTGTGACACGGTGGTTTTGTGCGACACAGAGGTGATGTGTGACACAGAGGTGTTGTGTGACACGGTGGTTTTGTGCAACACGGAGGTGTTGTGTGACACAGTGGTTTTGTGCGACACGGTGGTTTTGTGCAACATGGAGGCGATGTGTGACACAGAGGTGTTGTGCGACACGGTGGTTTTGTGCAACACGGAGGTGTTGTGTGACACAGTGGTTTTGTGCGACACAGAGGTGATGTGCGACACAGAGGTGTTGTGCGACACGGAGGTGATGTGCAACACAGAGGTGTTGTGTGACACGGTGGTTTTGTGCGACACACCCCCTTCTTATTGGTGCACATAATGAAATGCCTGTGGCGGGAGTGGGGCCCGGGGGTTCTGAGCTTGGGGGGTGGGGGTGCAAGGCTGGCGCAGAGGGTTGGGGCACAGGAGTGTGAAGGCT
Source organism: Carettochelys insculpta (assembly GCF_033958435.1). NCBI lineage: Eukaryota > Metazoa > Chordata > Testudines > Carettochelyidae > Carettochelys > Carettochelys insculpta. Next base: position 43,797,204 of record NC_134148.1, on the reverse strand, counting down.
CCGGATGGGGATGTGGGCTGTAGGGTGGGCTAGCTTAGAGGGGCTCAGGGCTTGGACAGATGATTGGGGTGCAAGAGCTTTGGCTGGGGTGGGGGCAGGCTGGGAGGTGAGGCTGAGGAGGAGGTGTTTGGGGTGTATGGGGGGTTCTTGCTTTAGGGAGGGACTATGGGCTGGGGTTTGGATGCAGGAAGGGGAACAGCCTCTGGGCTGGAGATGGAGCTGGGGGGGACAGGCTCTGGGCTGGGGTGTGGGCCTTGGGGTACAGCCAGGGATGAGGACTTTTGGGTGCAGGAGGGTGCTTGGGGCTGGGGCTTACCTGGGTGGCTCCCTAGCTGGGACGTGAGGAGGAGCCCCTTTTTCCCACAACAGCAGCTTCAGGACTTAGGGATAGATCTCTCCTACTGCAGCCCCAAGCCCTGTGTTGGGCTTAATGTGTGGCCGCACAATGCTGGGGGGAGCTGGCAGTGTGTCTGTGAGGTGGTCACCCAGCTCTGAGAGCTGAGCCACCGCCCCCAGCAGTGCAGATGTCAGGATGGCATATCATGACCTCCCCTGCGCCAACCTTGTGACCTTCCCACAACCGCCTCTCAGGCGCTGGCCCCACACTTACCCCCTCGGAGAACTTCACACGTCAGTCATGGAAATCAGGACAGTTCTGATTTCTAAAATCTGAGGAGCATGAAATTAACCCCAATGGCCCTTGACTTTGCTAATCAGAGACCCTCTGCAGCCATTGCCCAGGGACGCTAGAGTGGGAAGGGGAGAGAGCCTGGATCTCTTTGGCAAGAGCACGATTTGGACCCGTGGAAGAAGCTACAGCTGACCTGCAAAACAGACAGAGCCCCCTGCAAGCTGTTGCATGCAGGCACCTCTCTGCCCTGGATAGCTGCACTTATCTCAGTTCCATGCCGGGGCCAGGTGCAGGATCGGGGCTGTTAGCTGTTCTTTCCGACCTGTGGCAGGAAGGATGAGAAACTCTCCAGCACCTGTTAGTTAATCATGGCAACTCAACACGACAGCTGTGTCCGCAGTGCCAGCGGGAGGGCTCAGAGAAGCCCTGTGCTCTGAGTAGCCTTGCCGGGCAGCACTCCCAGGAATGCTGGCTGCCTGAGAGGGGCTTTCCCGACCCTTGGAGCCAACTGGCGTCCTGCTCATCCTGGGGGCAGACCCTGTGGAGGTTTTCTTGCCAAGTCACTGAGCAGAAGCACAGTAACAATCACGCTCCTCTGACTGGATCCCCAACACTTAGCAATGCCCTCTAGCGCTCATCAGCCAGACTGACCATGGTTGCCGAGAACAGAGAGAACTCATGGCTCTGGCAAGGCAAGGGCTGGGTTGACAGGGCTCTGCACAGTCATTGATCCTTGTAGCGGGGCAAGTGCCCCAGTTCTGCAAGGAAAGGGTTAAGGCAAGCTGGAGGGAGCCTGTGCAGCTCCAATGGCCAATGGAGGAAGGGCTCCTGGGGGGAGCCAATCAGAGGACAGCTGGCCGAGGCAGCCTTATATATAAAGAGCTACTCCTGCACATTTGAGTCTTGGTTAGGGAAGATGCAGAAGGAGGACCCCCCTGCCAGAAGATGCAGCATCTTAACTAAGGCAGTGGTGGGCAGCATAAAGGAAGTGACTGGGCTGCTGGGCCAGATGGTAAGAGACCAGGCTGCTGAGACCTGAGTGACTGGCCTGCTGAGCCCAACCTGGGAGGACTAGGCTGCTGAGTCTGACTAACGGGGGGGGGCCAAGCTATGTAGGGCTGCTAACAGGGGAGACCCCTTGGAAGAGGGGTGGGGTGGGGTGAAGCAGGAGCCCCCATCACAGTCTTATGGAAAGAGACCCCAAAATCCTTGGTGCTAGACAAATCCTGGTGGCGCGGCACCCAGTGCTGACCTGGTAGCGACACCAGTGCGGTGCAGTGACGCCAGCCCTGGGCGCTGCTCGCCTGGGTCCATGGTGACAGCCTTCCTCTTCCAGGGCTCTCCAAGCCACGGGCGGGGGAGGCGGCTTCGCCATTCGCTTGGCCCTGGAGAACGCCGTGGGCGGGCCTAGCAAAGGGAGCGGGCAAGCGCCAGAGCAGGCGTGGGGCTGAGGACGCGAGCCGGCTGCAGAGGCAGGGTGGGCACCACTCCAGCAGGACCATCAGTGGGCTGCTGGGAGAGATGAGTGCGAGGGGAGGAAGTGGTGAGAGAAGTCAACTGAACGCAGCTTCTTATGCTTGCTGTGACTCATGCAGCGCACCAACGCCGGGGCTGCGGCAAACTCCATCTGCTCGCCTGGGGGCGGGGTTGAGACATTTCTGGGGGCAGGGACGCACTGCAATGCACTTTCTGCAGCGCACCAGCCTTGAGCTCAGTAGAGCCCCGCCCCACGCAGCTGGCTGCTCCGTTGCTGTCCCCAGGGATTCCCACAGCTGGGCTGGTGTGGGGAGGGGGAAGCTCAGACTGTGCCGTGTGCTGAAGGGCAACAGGCAGAGAGGTGGACGTATTCGCCCACTGAACTGCCAGCGCGGCCTGGGCTTAGCACCAGCAAGAGCCAGAGAAGGGGGTCTTCGGTTAAGACATGTTGGGGCTGTCACATGACTCCCCTGTCTGCTGCTGGTACCGGGGGGGAAAGACTCATGGCCTGGGTGCCCCTGCCCAATGCTGAGGTCCAGCTCCAATGTGGGCTCTTGGGACTTATTTGCAGCTGCCACACACTAAAACAGCCCTGTGGCTGCTCTAAGCTGATTTAGCAGAATTGACCTGCCCGCTTGGGTAGCTGAATTAAAGAAGCATAAAGCCAACCTTTTGTATGCACCCCACCCCCTAACCCTGCACCTGTGTGATTTGACTGTTGCCGTGGCCTGAGCCTGTGCCTCCTGCAGAGTCACAGTGACCCATCCATCTTGGCTGGAAGGCCTGTGGGTAGCAAGGAAGAGAGGCTACTGCTCTGGAACCGCAGGAAGCCACAGCTCTGCCTCCACCTGCTTCCCACAGAGCCAACCCAAAACGCAGGGACCGAGCAAGAGGAGAACCCCTCTAGCGGCCCTACCACTGCTGACGTAGTTCCACCAGTGCACTGGCAGAGGAGATATTGCATTAAGTACCACCCGCACCAGGTGCCACAAAAGTTTTAAACCAGTCTTTCTCAACCAGGGGAGGTGCACCCTGGGGGGCACACCAAGGTCTTCTAGGGAATACGCCAACTCATCTAGAGATTTGCCAAGTTTTACAGCCGGCTGCATAAAACCACTAGGAAAGTCAGTACTATCTAAAAGTTCATTCAGACAATGACTTGTTTCTACGGCTTCATATGCCTTATGCTGGGCTGGAATGTAAGTACAGTAATTCTGTTCAAATTAATTGATTTGATAATAAGACAGTAGAAGGTCAGGAAGTTTTCACTGGTTGTCTTCTGTGATATTTGTGCATGTTTCTGTAAGTAAGTAGCTCTAAGGGGAGGTGTAAGCTGGGGGGTTGCAAAACAAGCCTGACTCCTGCAAAGGGCACAGTAATCTGGAAAGGCTGAATGGAATTTGTTTCAAGACTTCAGATTACCTTAGGACGCTGTTTCTCCATGGGTGGTACGTGTACCCGCAGAGGTATGTGAGAGAAGGCTGGGGGTACCTGTAACTTTTTGAAAAGGGGTACTTTATAGAAAAGGTTGGGAAACACTGTTTTAAATAACCTTGGATCCCATCTTCAAATGATACTTCTGCGTTCCCGCAGAATCCAGGCTGACACAGCTGGGCTGTAAGCCTGGGTGGGGAGGCCAGGGTGTCTCTTTCGTGGCCCTGGGAATGGTGGGACGATGGAGCTGGCCTGGGCCAGGAAAGCTGTGCTGGCAAGCAGCCCGGCCTGCAGTGTTGCCATGTTGATAACTCAGGACCTCACAGCCCAACTTCCATTCACAGGCCTGGGCTTCTCCTGAGCAGCCAGATCCGTTGGCCACTAGCTCTGCTGGGCTTTCCTGAGGGTGAGAAATATCTTTCACAGGCAAGCCTGGGGCTTCCAAGCCCTTTTCCTCTGTGACTCAGTCCAAGGCAGGTCCAAGGAGGAGAAAAAGCCTCTTTTTCTGCTGCTCACCCCCCTGTGCTGCTCCCGGGAAAAGCAGCTCTGAATGGAGCTGGCAAAGCAGCCAGGCCTGTTCGTTTTTACAGAACAAGAGTGGCTGACCTGGAAAGTCCCTGGTGCACCATAACCAAACACCAGCCCAGACAGACAGGAACTTGGGTCTTTTTTTCCCCAAACCAGTTGTTTCACGCTGCTTGTGATACTACAAGGCTGTTTTCTTTTCTCCTGCTATCACTGCTAGCAAGTGGGAGTTAACAGCTCTTGTTTATACAATGACTAGCTCGCCGGAGGCTGATTTAATACCTCCCACTTCTTTAAAGTGCAAATAAACTCTAATGTGTGTATTAGGCTACTTGAATGGTGGTTCTAACGCGCTGTTTTCGCCATACACACTACTCATTATTATTTATATTCGGTAATGACCAGCCAAGACCCTGGCTCCATTACGCTGGGGAACAAACAAAGCTGTAGCTGTAATATGTAGCTCTTGTGCAATGTTTTTCATCAATAGCACCTCATAAAATCCCCCTTTCCCCGATGGAGAAACTGAGGCACAGAGCAGGCCATGACTTGCCTGAGGTCACCCAGCAGCACAGGGACAGAACTATGTTGTCTCCAGAGCCCCAGGCTAGTTTTCTGTCCACTGGGCCATGCTAGCTCTTTCTAGTAGACAGGCCTGACCATGGAGAGTTTAAGAAAAAGGAAAGGGATTGTAATCTGCATCACACTGAAGAATGTATAATCTGAGGTTGCAATACACCTGTATAAAAGAAATGTAGCTTATGTGAGGCAAAGGAACTATTTTGGACATTGAAACATAAGACCAGGGCAGCAGAAGAGCAAGCTCCATTAAAGACTTCCTTTAGTGTCCCACGTAATATATATTACGCACAACTGAACAAATCTGCACTAAGGCTGTGTCATGGGTAAAAACACTGCCAGGGTGGGGAGAGAGGCAGACACGGCCAGCAGTACTCCATCATGCAGTCGCTGCAGTTTGGTGGTGTGATTCTGTCAAAATATATCTTTGTGTTAAGCTTTTAAAGCCTTTTTTATTTAAAGCAGAGATTGAGGTCAAGGCAGGAAAATGTTTGTGCATTAAACTGACAAACCCTACAGAAGCCCTACTCCCCTCTGTAAGCTTTTTCTCATGTGGGGCATGATCTGGCCCTAAATAAAGTAACTCTAATTGCCAATAAAATGCAGGCCAAAGTGACAGATTTTCACTTAACACGTGTTTTAAAAGGTATCGTTTCTTTGCAAGGTACTTAGCTGAATTTTATAGGTATGAAATTTCTTTCTGTTCCATGGTGATTTAAAAAGACCTAACTAGGTGAAAAAAGCCCTCAGCAGAAGAACGTAAACTCTCCTGTCACTAACTCCAAGCGCATGCGTTTGATGGTTCATTGTGGCTTCCTCAAGGTCACCCTGACCTATTATATGAATAGGAGGCTAGGATGGCAGGAAAAGCAACTGCCGCTCTAGACTTCATGTATGATGATGCTGGTGCCCAGTAAGTGTGCCTAGTGAAAAGCCAGCAATACAGGTATTATGGGTGCGCTGAGCAGATCTCTGTCGTCTCCGATGCCATGATCAGATAAAACGGCTGCCTGAGCCAGAGTGGCAGAGGCAGAGTGGCAGTGGCTATGGCAAGGTTAATCCGCGCAGCGGTCAGTCTCAAGCCTGTGCATGGATTGCAGTGGCTCCTCCCCAGCCACAGTGTGGTTACAAACACCAGGCTGCTCATTTGGGTGGCATGGCCCTTCTACAGATGCCCAGGCACTTTCCCCATCACTAACAAAGCAAACCTTCCAACGCCGGTGGGGGGAGCGAGGATCCTGTCGTTCCCACTGGACAGAATGGGCAGGTGAGAGTTGTTTCTAGAGCATCACAAACAGGGCCCAAAAGATAAGGGGCTGCTCGTGAAAGCATTGGGCTAAGTGCCTTGTCCAAGTCGCAGGCAGAGCCAGAAACAGAATCTCGCCTCTCTGGGCTCTCAGCATTCAGTCATGGTAGCCCTGGTCTTAACCAGTGGGCCTTCCGCTGTGCACGAGAACGCCCACTGGGTACCTCTAGATATGAGATCTAGGGACTATCCAAAGACGCAGAGATGGGTACATGTCCTTGGCCTGAGAAAGTTAAAATAGAACATCATGGCCTTGACAGCCACAGTTAGAGCAGCAAACTGGGAGTCTAGGTTCGTGGATTTTGTCCCCAAGTGCTGCTGTTAATTCACTTGGGGATTCTGAGATCACTTGAGACATCTATGAAATGCCAGCTGCAATAATACGCCCCTTTCCCCAACCAAACTGTGAGACCGAACTGCTGGGGAAGTACTTGGAAATCCTCAGCAAAGAGGCATTGCACTACACATGGGTGTTCACATACGATTACTACACCTGAAGCCCAAGGAGCAACATTTCCCGGACGACGCTTTCTCATGACTGATTTTTTTTTTTGGTCATAGTTCTGCCGTTGCTCTAGCTTTTGGTGCTCTGAGATAGAGGAAAGTCTTCCTAGACCCAGGCAGAAATCAGGTTTGTTGGGGCTCATATCCTCCAAAGCTGCATCTGGAGTTTGGCTGTGCTGGATTTATTTTTCAGTCCCAGTCAGAGACTTCAGCGCTTGCTAAGAGCAAGGAGGGAAGCTGCACTGGAAATATCAGTGGCCTGGTGCGCTGGGACTTGGATGCTTTCTGAAATAGGTTTATTTCTGCTGGACTCTGAACGGGAACTGGTCCGTGTGGGACATGCACTGGAGCACCGTTGTCTTGTTTTCAAACCGTTGACCATGAAGCGTTAGATTTTGTTCACTTGCCTGGATCTCATTATTAGATGCGGTGAACCTGTCGCCAAATGTTTGTGTGCGGTTCTGGAGTAACAATTGTTTGAGCTACAATCCATTAGCTTATGCACAGCGTGTAAACGTGGCTGGACATTCAACCTGAGCGCTTCTCTGGGGACGTGGCTGGGCTGCTCTTTGGAGCACCAGCCATCACCTGCACTGTGTTTCAGAGTGAATAGCTCAGCTCAGTCTATGCCGTACATCGTCTAATTATAGACATTATGTTGCAAATGGCTTTTGAGGCTGTTAGTGGTATTACTGGTGTTATTCTTCTAGCTGTTAATTATAACAGATCTGTTTGGGATGCTTTCCCGGTTTTCAGCTCTAATTGCTCTCCACATTCCCTGATGTTTTGCATTTCAGCAGAAGCCCTGTCGTTTTCGTAGCTAATGTTCATCTCCCCTGCTGAAAATGGTTGCATGGTGTTACTTGAGGAGAACGGCTGCCATATTCCACCCAGAATCGGCTGCATTCCAGCAACAGGCTGGTGCTGCAGCAACACGACCGGTTTCAGGCAATATCCTTGTGGAGGTGGTAGCTAACTTTTACTCAGGCAAGTCCCACTGCATTTTAAGTGAGGCAGATGCAGAAGTTCGTTGCTGAGTCAGGGCTGTGGCCCTCAGCTCTGCAGGCTTCTTCCTCCCAGGCCAGCAATCTAAAGCGCAGTCTGCACTGTTGCTTTACTGCACTGCAGCTTTCGGGCTCGGGTGTGAAAAAACACGTCTGCCCCACCCTCACTTCCACCCCATTGACCGCAGCAAGTGACAGTACTGTAAACCACCAGTGTGAACAGTTAGCTACTCCCCTCCTAGGAGGTTTTACCTAGCATGGGGGTCAGCAACCCTTTCGAGGCGGAGGGCCGAAATGTGACCTTTTGACCTCTAGCCACAGTCCCAGTGCCGCTGATACATTTGAAAGTCACTAATTGTCCAACTTACAACAGCTTCATTCACAAATAAACGAAGCTGCAGAGCTTTGTCAGTTAGGGGGTGGTTGGAAGCATTAGCAAGTCTTTCGTTAATCTGCAGGCGGCCTGGCTTTGAGCAAGCTCCCAGCTGCATGGGGGAGGCTGGGCAGGGCTGAGCTCCCACCTCCTGTGCCGATGAAAATCACCTTGTGTCACTCTTGGTGCCTGTGGAGGAGGGGTTGTTGACCCCTGACCCAGAGCTCTCCCAGCGCTCCTGCTGTGACTACGCTGCCATGTTAAAGTGTAGCTTACACTTCAATGTGTAGACAAAGCCTAAGATAGTATTATCAGCCTAGGCCATAAGCATGGGATGTTATTAGGTAGGGAAATGGAAAAATAGGAGGTGGATTGCTTTTCATTTATTACCACTAAACTTTGCAGAGTCAGTTCTTTCTTCAGAGAAACCCCCTTGCGCAGACAGCAAGCCGGCATGCTGTGGCTTTGGTTTGAGCCTTGTTCTTAAATGTTCAAAATACCACTAAAACAAACTCGGCAGAAAAGGCTTTTGGAAATTCTGGGCCCAGTCCTGCACGCAGAGCTCCAGCTGAGCCCCCTGGGGTTTAGTGCATAAAGAACTCACAGGACTGTACTTTCTCCTGGTAGAGGAGCTCTAAAGCTTTACTGCCCAGAGCTGATAAAAATTCAACTTCAAAACACAGGCAAATAAACCTGGCTTGATGGATAGCTTTCTTAGCTCCCCTCCCTGGCCTGTCATTAGCATGCTTCCCCTGCCTTCCCAGCTCTGAAGCTCTTGTTTAGATAAACTTGAAAGCTGAAGGAAATTTGGCAGGCAGGGTCTTGCCCTATGCGAAGGGCAGATTGTGTCACCTTTAATGTAAACCCATCCTACTGACTGGGGCTGGGAATTGCTTGTCAACGATAACGCTACCTTTTGCTACAGCTGTGTGCACACCCTCGCATGCAACGAACGTGGCTTTTATGTTTGGTGACCTGACCTATCAAAGCTGGGCCAGAGACGAACTGAGGAACAGAACTGGCTCAGTCACTGACTCAGGCTGCTGTGTGCATGCATGTATTGCAGACAGTGTGGTAACCGCAGCGGGCTAGCGGAGAGCCCAGGCGAGTGAGGTGGTATCTGTTATTGGACCAACTTCCGTGGGTGAAAGAGACAGGCTCTGGAGCCCCACAGAGAGGCTATTATCTCAGCTGCTTTGTTGCTGTGTCTGTAGCGTAGGTCTGTCTGTATCCAGGCTGCTGCACTGGTTTTTGACGAAGTGGAACAACTTACCAAGCACCATGTTGGCTTCTCCATCCCTGAGCACGTTTGAATCCAGGCTGGCTGTCTTTTCAGATGCTCTGCTCAAGGGGTCAGTCTCCAGCCTGTGTCATGCAGGAGGCCAGATCAGGTGATCACAATGTCTCTTCTGGCCTTGGAATCGATGAATCCATTAAGCTGTTTCCCAGTCTCCCTTGGGTGCCTCCTAACAAGCACATCAACTTGAGCCGAAGAAGCTGTGTCTTCACTCTTCCCTGATCTATTCAGGGATGAATGAACACGAAGGTGAAGGGTACTACAATGAGGGCGAAACACAACAGTCAGTAAAGACAAAACTGTTAGGCCTGCGCTGGGGTAAACTGGGAACCCTGCAATAAAGCCAATGGACTATTTGGGTCACATCAGACGTAGAATCTCTGGGTTCTGCATTCTTTGGTTGGGGGGTTCCATATTCTCCCTCTGAAACCTGACAAACTGCTGCAAATAGGGCTTTAGTTCCCCTCCGGGGCTGAATTTGAATCATCCTATTGCCACACGCCAGCCCCCCTCCCCCCGCCCGCCGAGGCATGAGTTCTTCAGGCCTCGAGCAGGAGCCTGAGCTGAGCAGCAGTGTTGCACGTGGGGGGGAGGTCACGTCCCCCCTTTGGTGACAGCAGCCTTCCGAGCAGCTACTGCTCTCCTGTCACTGCTAAAGGTTTTCCCGCTGCAAAGCTCATCCACCAATGGGGAAAATGCTCATGTTGTCCATCTCAAAGGGAGATTTTCTCACGTGAACCGAGCAAAAAAGAAGCCACCCTGGCCCTCATGCTGTGTGCCCAGTGGCCCCTGAAAAATCCCCAAGACAAGGCTGCACCTTGCTGCCTCGAAGACTAGAAGTACAAGGAGAGGCCAAGGGGGCTGAGCTGCTGTGGGTGGCTCCGGGTGTCAGCACACTTAAGTGAGTCTGTGCTCACGAAAGCTCATGCTCAAAACTTTTCTGTTAGTCTATAAGGTGCCACAGGATCCTTCGTTGCTGTTACAGATCCAGACTAACACGGCTACCCCTCCGATACAGCACACTTAAGAGGCGCCCAGGCTCGGTCTGCACTACAGACTTCCGTGGGTGTGTGGCCATAATCCAGTCTTGCCCACCAGACTGCTGGTGTAGACAGTGCTTTATCCATGGCAGGGCTTCCCCCGGCCACACAGCTCCTGCCTCTCGGGCAGCGGCGTTCCCACACTGTGTGGGGAACAGCTCCTGTCCGAGTAGGTAGCAAGACAAAACTGGTACCAGGACCATCAACTAACATGCAAACAACCCCAGGAGAGTGTGATGTGTGAACTCCGCCCTCTTGGGGGAGGGGCCAGGTTAGGGGGTATAAGCTACAACTCTTTCCCATTGTCTGCACCGGCTCCTTTCCCCAGTGCCTAGCTCAGGTGCGTTTCTGGCCATGGAACGACTGGAACCTGCTGGCTTTTCCTGGCTTGAAGTGACTCACTCCAGCAGGCTGCCGGAGCCGAGGCAGGTGGCTCGGTGCTTTTCTTCTGCAGCTGCTCCTTGTGACATGGTGGTTGCCCTGCACTGATCTTGAAAGGGTTAAAAGAGACCTGGGAGAGCCCTGTCCTGGGATCCAATTGCGGGTAGGATTGCAGCAGCCAATGAGAGCCCAGAGGGGCTGTATAAAGGAGATGGCTGGCCAGGCTGCACACACTTTTGCTCCAACCCTGCAGGGAGAGGGATCTAGCTGCCTGCTAGAGTTGGGTACCACGGACAGAGCAGTGCTGGGAAAAGGCAGGGTGAGCCAGGGGAGCTCTGGCCAAGCAAGCCCCATGCTGCAGGGCCTGAGACAAGGTGGAGAACAAACCGCTGGGCACTAGCAGGTGAGGCAGCAGCCAGAAGAGGGCGGTCAGGAGGGTGGAACCACTAATTCCCAGGTGACGAGCAGAAGATGCTGTGGTGGTGAGTCCCACCTGGTTCCACTCCTCTGGTATGAGCGTAGCTCTCATGTTTACCATCCTCACATTTTAATTTCTTCCTTCCTGGGCTCTGTAAAGCTCCCCTGGTGGTAGATACAGCCTAGATGGGGGTGGAGAAAACCTTCCCGTCTAGTTCTCCCAATGTGCTTCAATCCAGCCTGGCACACAGCTGAGCCTTAAGCACCAAGCCAAAACCACACCCCCCCATGCTCTCGCCATGTATGAACATGGCTTTCTGGAGACTGAATGATACCGAGTGAGCCACGGGCCAGGAGACGAGTGATGCACTGGGCCCGTATTCCCATTTCCTGATGCAGACATCTGTGGTGGGATTAGATTATAACTGGTAAGCCTTTGTTTTCCAAGCACCATCTTTAAATTCCTGCGGCATCTGTCCAGCTGCCATTTTGGGACTTGTCTGACACAACGTGATAGAGAAGAGGCATGTTTTGCCATCTCATGGAGGCTTCATGTGTACTGGTTAGCACGTGTTTGCAGTTACGTAATGCAAAATAAGCCCTTTGGGCTGGTTTTCCTCTGTCCATGGAAAAATGCAACAACATCCATCCCCTTGACCCGCTGGGAGTCAAACTCAGAGCCTTGGCATGCCCCAGGCTTCAGATACTGAAAGGCTGGATTTCAGTCTCAAGAGAAAGTGCATGGGTAGGTTGTAGAATAGGGGCAAGAAGGCTGAGATGAAAATTCAGCCTTTCAGTACGTGCTGGGGCTCAGAGTTTGACTCCTACCTGGTCCAGGGGATTTTGGAACACTCTTCCATAGTTTGGTACATTACTACTCGTCTTAGATGGAAGGTGCAACTTAGCCCAGAAGAAACTAGCAACAAGCAGACAGTAAAATACACCGTCATTCTCTTAACTTCCTGACTGATGGATTCCCTCCTTGAGTTGTGTGTGTCACTTGGTTTGGTACAGAAGAGATAGCTGGGGTGCCTTTAGGCAGAAAAAGTGCAAGTTGAAAGTGTTGTTTGTATTATTGTCTTCAAAGCTGCCATCTGACACACAGCACGCTCAGTTAAAGATGTGAGATTTTTCTTTCCATGCTAACTTTCTGTCTAGTCCTGTTATGACACAACACTGAAAAAGAAAAATAACTTGCTAGGGAGGTAGCAGAAGGAAAGCCTGACTTATAATGAGGGGATGTAAAACCATCCATTTAAGTAGATTTTAAATCCATGCCAACCAGAACACTTCCTTCCCTCCTTAATGGCTTTAAAAAAAAAAAAAGGACACTTAAAAAACAAAAACAAAAACCTACAATACAAATGTTGCTATTTCGGTATGGCCCTTGTGTGCTGGTATCAATTAGTAACGAACAATCTTGGTCCCTGTGCTCCCCTACAACAGAACGGTGCTTTGACAAGATGAGGAAGTGATGGTCCTTACAGTTACACTGAAGTCAGTGGGCTCATTTTGCAAGATCAGCGCCTTATACACAGATAGGAAAGAGACCCAGTGTCCCAGTACTGTCTGATGCCCTGGGGCTAGGACAGGGACACAGGGAAAGCTACTTAGTGCGTAAGCTCTTTGGAGCAGAAATGCTTTTTGATCAGGGTTCGTAGAGCACTCACCACAACTAAGTCCTGGCCTAGAATATAAGACAGTTAATAGTACAGGTTGAATTGCTCTAGTCTGGCACCCTCGGGACCTGAGCAGTGCCAAAGAAGAGAATGTGCTGGCCCATGAGAGGTCCATATTTTCTAGCAGCATTGCCAATACTTCCATGCTGACTGGGCTCTTAGAAAACAAGCCAGCAGTCATGTAGCACTTTAAAGATTAACAAAACTATGTATTAGGTGATGAGCTTGCAGACTAACAGGGCTCTCTCTCTCTCTCACTTTTGTAATGTGCTGTTAAAGTCTCTTTGTAGGTCGCATATTCTCAGGTCTTCAACAGAATGGCCACCTCCATTGAAATGCTCACTGACAGGTTTGTGTATTCAGATCACTAAGGTCTGCTCTGTGTCCGTTCATTCTTTGGCAAAGTGACGATCTGTTTGTCCAATACACAGAGCAGAGGGGCATTGCTGGCACATAATGGCATATATCGGGGTGTGTGGGGTGTACTGGGAGGGGTGGAACCTCTGTTGGAGGGACTTGTCGTACCCCTTTGGGGGTAGTCCATCCACTTTGGTCCCCACCTGTCACTCAGCTCTCACTTCTGGCTCCAAGTAGCTGCAGCATGCGCAGCGGCCACACCCCGGGCAGCAGCTTCGACAGGCCGGCCAAACCAGGTGAGCATAACCGATGGGGCTCAAACCCTCGGTGAATTTTCGAATGTTCCTACCCAGCATGTGCAGTCAGTTCTGGCGGACTGGGCGGAAGAGATCGTTTAGATCCAATGGCCAAGAGGGCAGTTCTGCAACGCGTTGTGGAAAGTGAAGGGCTTGACAAGGCAAAAAAGACATCAAGGCCATCCACTGCAACCAAAGAAGTTACCAGTAATGACGAGTCTATGTACCACTGGTGCCTGGCTTCCAAGGTCAAGAGAGTGGGATTGCTCCTGTGCAATGGCTCTACCACTTAAAAAGCTTTCACGCACAGGTCCTGTGCAAATCTTTGTCATCATTGGATCGATGGACTCCCATTAATGGCATATATCATGTTAGTTGAGGTACGGGAGACTGAGGAAGTGGGTCTGCCCCACAGAAGCTCATCACCTAATAAATTTTGTCAGTCTTTTTAAACTGCTGCTGGACTGCTTGCTTGTTTGGTTAGAATACAGACGAACACAGCTCCCTCTCTGTTACTACTGGGATCTTAGAAAACATCTAGGGGTGAATTACAGCCAAAGAACAGCATGGAACACGGAGCCGGGACTGGTGACTGGAAACAAACTTTATGGGCCAGCGGGAAACATGGCCACCCCCATGAGAAGCAGACACCCAGCTAACTAATATCCTGCCGGACAAGGGATGATGCTACACTGGAGAGGTTCCACCTGCACTACTGCACTGAAGGCCTTGATCCTGCAAGCAGTTATGTGCTCACATGGTTACATTACTGTGTGCACAACGGGGGCATCCGGGCCTTGGTTTAGTACGCTACTTCTAACCCTCTTAGATTTTACATGTTTGATTGTCAGGTAACAGTCTGACTGCCCCCAGTGTCAACAGCAAAAGTCAAACTGTGTTCAGCTGGCGCAGCATCATGCTCTGTACAGGTACAATCACTTTCCTCTCTTTTTACCTGTTTTCAGCAAGGTGCAGGAGACTCTCAACTCCTGTCCAAGTCAGCTGGAAGCAGGAAAATTCAGCAGCTCTCACTGACTCCGCTGGAGCAACACACTGGAAACATGCAAGATATTCCATCCCACTGAGTTCAGAAAAACAAAGGGACCCTGCTGGAGTGGCTGCAGAACCAGCAGTACCATAAGCCTGCCTGCTGTAAGATGAATTAACCTCTCCTGCTAGTGACAAATGAACAAACATGTGCAAGCCCAAAGCAAGCACTGAGGATGAAGTGCAATTATTTGGGGATTTATAATAAATCATTACCTCCTTTGCCAGGCAGCAGGGAAGCTTCCTCAGCTTTCTGAAGCAGGGTGTTCTTGGTCAGCAGCTTTTGCAAAAGGTTGGGGAATACTGAATGCGGCTAAGAGTAGTTTTTTCCTCTGGTTGAGCACTTCAGGACAGCCCCCAGCACTCCTGTCTTACTTATGACTGTGTAAGGGCCCAGCCCTGAAAGCAGGTATTCCTATCCCTGTGTCTGCTTCAAAGCAGGAGCCAGCACACGGATGGGAGCAACTGTGGTAGGATTGGGCCCTTGGGTATCATTCCACCGCAATAACTTTCTCCCCTGGGTACAAATGCAATGAATCCAGGCCAAAATTGTCTAAAAAGGTGCCCCAAACGGCTGTGGAGGCCAAGTGGAAAGGTGAGTATCATTCCCCCCAGCTTTAGAGCGTCCAGGTTAATATACACATTTACATACTGTGTTTTAGATGAAGGGCTCAGCCTGCATCAGTGGAACAGCAGACTATGGGCACAATCCTTCAAACCCCTGTACAGCTTTACTCGGATGAATAGTCCCTCACGGCTCTACTCAGGCACACAACGTCTGCAGCTCTAGGCCGTGCAGGCCAGAGGTGACTTGTCAGAGGGGCTCAGCACCTCTTGACTGCGGTGGGCACATCAGCTGGTCCTGGTGATGAGGCTGACGATGCACCTGTGAAATGCATCCTGTCGCAGAGGGGGCACCGTGCCTGGCGCACAACCTGCGGCCTGCACAAAGCCAGTTTGGCAGAGGCATGAACAATGCCTGCAGTAATGACCCTGGTGCACAAGTCAGGCTCCTGTGCCCTTCCATGGTTGTCTCCCGATGCCTCTCTCACTCGCTGGGAGCTAGGGGAAAGAGCCCCATTTGGTATGGTAACAAAGGGTCCTGGGGCACCTTATAGACTAACAGAAAAGTTTTGAGCATGAGCTTTCGTGAGCACAGACTCACTTCATCAGATGCATCTGATGAAGTGAGTCTGTGCTCACGAAAGCTCATGCTCAAAACTTTTCTGTTAGTCTATAAGGTGCCCCAGGACCCTTTGTTGCTGTTACAGATCCAGACTAACACAACTAACCCTCCGCTATGTGGGATGGTGACACTGAGGTACAGAGAGTTTGAGGCCCCCTGTGCAAAGCCACAGGGAACATGTCAATAAAAGGAAAACACAGTGCCTGGATGTTGCACTGCAACTCTGAAATGCAAAGTGGGTTCACACACCCCCAACCCCCAGAGGGAACACCCTACTACTGCTGCCAGCCAAGGAAGCTGCTCCTTTGGCTCAAGCCCTAGCAATATATGCTGCGATGCTTTGGGGACCCCAGTGCTAGTCTTGGTAGCAGATCCTAGGACAGCCAGGCCCCTGCAGGACACCAGGGCCACGTCAGAGCTCCTGGCGCCTTGGCCTGGGCCAGGCTGCAAATTCCCCCCAGCTTTAGAGAAGTGAGAGTGGCAAGTCCGAGGGGGCGGCGGAGCTGAAGCCCAGACAGCAGGTGGCTGCAGAGCACTGCAAAGCGGCGGCTGCTCCTGCTCCAGGGCGCGGGGACTCCAGCCCGGGCTTTCCTTCCCGCCTTAGTAACTGGGTAATTTTTTTTAGTTGTGCCAGGAACTCCGTTCCCACGTGGGGCCGGCTCCGAGGTGCTCCGCGCAGCGGCCAATGAGAAGTCAGCGCTGCAGTAGCCAATGACCCTGACACGTCTGGGAAAATAAACAGTTGCGAGGCGTCCAATGAGAGCGCCAGGACGCGGGGAAGTAATTGCCGGTCGAGCTCCCCCCCCCAAGCACCAAGGTTACCATGCATGTGCCCCCCACCCCGCTCGGGGCTGTTGGAAGGAGCGCGCTGTTTTCTGGCACTAGGGCGGGGGAGGGGGTCGTTGCTGGAGCCCGCGTTAAAGAGCTGGGGGCGGAGGGGGGGATCGCGTGGCGATGGCATGCACGGCTCTATCACACGTTGCAAAGGAGGAGCCGCGGCGGGGACTGGAGAACGGGGTTGTCCCTTGCAAGCACCGCTGCAGGCACCGGTGGCACCTCGGGGGCGTCGTGTGTGAGCAGTGCAAAGGCCGGGGGGATCCTCCTCCTGCTGCGGCTACTTCCCATCGACCCCAGGCGCGCGGGGAAGCTGCTCACCAAAGCTCAACCACCCCTAGGAGCGTTGGGGTCCCGCCCTCCCGGCCCCCTGTTGCAGCCCCCTCCTTGCACACCAGCCTGCTCTGAGCCCCGGGTTTTGCAGGGGACACCGCCGCCTCGCAGGAAGCCGGTTGGGGGGGGTCAGTTTCATAGGTGTGCGCGCGACGCTCCCCTTTTTGTGTTGCACGTCCCTTTTATTATTTAAATTGATACGTTTCATTACTAGGGAGAAAAATAAACTATTCCTTTGATACACAAAATCAAATTGATATTTAGCCTCTGCTTACTTTTTTATGCACGGCTCCTTTTCCCCGCATGGTAGTGACAGATTGTTTGAGCTGGAAGGAAAAGCCATTCAAAGCTAATTAAGCAGCCATTCCAAGCAGTATTTGCAAGCGGGAGGCTGAGAAGCGGCGGCGTTTGTCAGCGCTCCGCACCCGCGTGGCTTTGACTGACAAGGCCGGCGCTGGAGTGGCAGCCGGCGCTGTCTCCACCAATGGAGAGGAGACAGCCGGCTCTGCTCCGAGCCGATTGGTGGGATGTATCGTTTTGATGGAAGGTTGCTTTTCTTTTCCGGGGGGGGCGGTGCGGTCCCCACGTGGGGCAGGCAGGGCAGTGTCTGTGACGTGGAGCGCGAGGAGCCATTTTGTGCTAATAGCTGCTTGCCCTGGCGCTGAGCTGCCGTGCCGCTGCTTGAGCCCGGAGCGCGGTCCCGGGTGCACGGCGAGGCGGGCTGTCCCAGAGGCCTTTGCAAGGCCGGCGAGCCCCGTTAAGCGGGGCCTGGCTTGTGCGGTGCTCGGCCTGCCAGGGCAGGTGCAAACCGCCCCCCGCACGCGTGGGCCTGCGCTGGGCCCGCGTTCCCTTAGAGGGCTGCAGAGGCCGAGCCGAGTTCCCCGGCCTGCCTGCTGCGGGGACCGATTCCCAGCCGGGAGAACGGCAGGGGGTCAGCTGGCCCCGCAGCTTTCCCGGGGCGGGGGAGCAGAATTCCTCGCGGGAGCCTGTGCAGGGCGCGTCGGGGGTCAGGCGGGGAAAGTGACCCGAGCCCGGAGCGCCTCGTTTGTTACCGAGTCCCCTGCGGGCCTAGCGGCCGGCCCAATGGCCGCAGTCGGTAACAGAACGAGCCCCCAGCGGCAGGCAGGGGCCAGCCGACGCCGCCTCGAGTGTTCCTGTCACCCGCGAGGCCGGCGTGGACCGCGGCCCCTTGCGGGGAGAGGTCACCGACCGCGGCTCAGCCTCCCAGGAGGGCAGACAATGAGGGAGACGATCCCCGCTCTGCATGGTTAGCCGCCCCCCGTTGTTTTAAGGCCGGGAGGGGAGAGGCGCGTCGAAAGGCGGTGGCAGAAAAGACCTTTGGTGCTGCGCCTGTTAAGGGCTCCGTCCTCGCCCCAGCCGCTGCAAGAAACACCGCTTTGTGCGGCGCGCAAACCCCGCGCTGCTCCTGGGCGGGCGGGCCGGTGTGTCGCTTTAATGACATTACCCGGGGTCGGCATTAGAGGTGTTCCGGCTGGAAGGGCGAGCCGGGCAGGGACAGGGGCCGGGCAGGGAGAGAAGAAAGGGCCGGTCCCCGTTGGGGAGCGCCGGGCCCATCAAAGGGCTGGTGTGGGGGCCACGCAGCCAGGGGGGAAGGCCCGAAAGCCGGTGGGGGGGGGGGGGGAGGTCTGCAGCCGCCCCTCGCGCTCGTTCCCCTCCCCCACTCAGCTCCCCACGTGTCGCCGGGAGGGCAGCGCCCCCCCTCGGCTGCCCCCTTGTCTCGCTGGCCCGCGCGGCTCGAGCTAA
The DNA here is from genome assembly GCF_033958435.1 of Carettochelys insculpta. Classification (NCBI taxonomy): domain Eukaryota; kingdom Metazoa; phylum Chordata; order Testudines; family Carettochelyidae; genus Carettochelys; species Carettochelys insculpta. The sequence continues at coordinate 43,778,741 of NC_134148.1, read as the reverse complement.
GCAGGGTCCGAAGCGGCACGTTTCCCTGCTCCCCTCGCTAGAGACCCCCTGCAGCGGTGGGACGGACCTCCCAGGAAATACCCCCCCGCCGGTTGGTGCGGCCCCAGAGCGCGCTGCTGCCGGGCTGGGTGTGGGGCCACCCCGGGCCCTAATTCCTCTCGGAAGAGGCGCTGGCCGCTCCCTGCTCGCCCCAGCCCCCCGCAGCGGGGCCGGGCCGCGCGCTCCTTTCCGACACAAGCGGGCATTGTGACGTTCCCGGGGCCGGCGCCCATTCGCCGGCCGAGCTTCCCCGCCCCACGTGGGCTCCCCGCGCTGCCATTGGCCCGGCCCGGGGCCCGGGGCTCCTTTTTGTTACACTTCGCTCGCGCTCTGGAGCGCTCTCGCGGCGGCGGCGGCGGCTCGGTCCTCGTGCTCGGCTCTTGCCTGCGGTCCGTGGGTGGCGTCGCCGGTCCCGGAGCGGAGCCGGGGGGCGGGGGGGATACAGCTGCAGCCGCCTCCGGAGCACCGGCCGTGCGTGGCCGCCGATCCCCGCGGCTCGGAGCCGCGCTCGGGGGACTCCTGCTGCCGCGCCCCGGCCGCCGGGCTTGGAGTTATGGGGCCGGCGAGGATCTGAACCGACGCGCCCGGAGGGGGACTCGCCGCGCAGCCGGAGTGACGGGCGGACCGCAGCTCGCCCGGGAAGGCGGCGGGGCGGCCTGGCTGCGGTGCCCCCTTGGCGGCCCGGAGGATTTGGGCTCGGCGGGGGCCGCACCGCGCGCGGAGAGTGGCTGGGGTTGCTGGCCGCAGGAGCAGCGGGGCCGTGGTTGACTTTCCGCGCGTGGGCACCGGAGCCCGCAGCCCCCCCGCGGGGGCAGAAGCCGGGGCGGGCGAGCCCCGCCGGCCGCCCGCAGGATGCAGAGGAGCGGCCCTTGCTCCGGGCCACCCGCCATGTGCGCCGTCCGCCCGAGGGCAGCCGGGCTTCTGCGCCCGGGGCCACCCGCTTGCTAGGCGCGCCCGCCCCCTGCACGCACCGCCCGGGACTTCGCTTCTTCCTTTGTTCCACCTTCGGGCCCGGGCCGGGCTCGCCCTCGAGCAGGGGTCGCGGGGGTGACTTAGCGGCCGGGGAGCTCCTGCGATGTACCCCCAAGGCAGGCACCCGGTAAGTGGGGCGCTCGGGGGCGGGTGTGTCCGTCTGTCCGTGCGTCGCGGGGTGTTTTTGCGCCGGGGCCACTGGAGTCTGCGGTGTGTGTCTCTCCCCAGCGGCGCGTCTCCAACCAAACGAGCCGGGACAATGCTGGACGGGGGGGCTGGGGCTCCCCCCCCCCGGGACGGGAATCGCCCCGATCTCCCAGCGAGCCCGCCAGGAAACTTCGGGGAGAGGAGGGGGGCTCAGCCGTCTGTTTGGGGGTGGAGGGGGCTGCCTGGACTGGGCACCTCTTCCCCGTCTGTAACCGTCTCGCTGTGCACCCCTAGGCTCCCCACCAGCCTGGGCAGCCGGGCTTCAAATTCACAGTGGCCGAATCCTGCGATCGGATTAAGGATGAATTCCAGTTTTTGCAAGCCCAGTATCACAGGTAACTGCCCTCCGCTGCCGCCCCCCCCCCCCCCCCCGTTAAATGTGCAATGACAGATTTGAAGTGCGCACTAGAGCGGGTGTGAAAACGCCTTTAGAGGAGCGATTTATGGCTCTGTGTTGACTAGCGTCAGCCGCCACCCAGGGCTCCTTTTGTTCCTCCCTCTTTGGCATTTCCGCGCCGCCCCAGATTTGAACCCCCTCTGCTGGGCTCAGCGGCCCCTTTCCAAATCCCTGCGGGGGCTGGGGTCACTGGGGGGGTGTCCCCCCACCCCCACCTCGAGCCTTTCCAAGAGCCTCTTTCCCCTGCAGGAGTCCTGCTTTTGCTCTCACACATCCCCCCCTCCCCCAGGAAACATATTACCCCCCTGCTCTGCTGCACTTCACCATCTGTGCAGACCTCTGCTACCTGCCAGGGACCCAGCAGGTAAATTGCAGGAGCTAGTCAAACACACACAAACCTACTGATCTTGGGTGGCGGGTTTCTAAGAAGTGTTACTCAAGATGGTGTCTGTCTCTTCCTCCCCCCCCCCACTTGTCCCTCCATCATTGTGGGATCTTAAACATATATTAATTCTGTTTTATCCTCTTAGTCTTAAAGTGGAATATGATAAGCTGGCCAACGAGAAGACAGAAATGCAGCGCCATTATGTTATGGTAAGAGACTTTAATCAGATTTTGCATCAGACTGCAAATGGCATTAGCTGATAATGGAGCAGCTCCCTGGGCTGGCTGCAGGGCTGTGGGGAGGAGGGGAGGAGGCTTGAAGTTGTTTGCATTCTGTGGCTGGGCCTGGGGCTGGGTGGTTCCTATCTCTAAACATTGCAGCTTTCCCTTCAGGGTTATCTGGCCAGATAAGGAAAGAAACAATACTTTTGGTGGCCAGTCTTCCTGCCCTGTTTTGACAGGCCTTGATCATCTTGTGCCCTCCCAGTGTATTTACCAAATAGCTGACTTGTGGCTGAGGACAAGGAGGCTTAAAAAGATTGGGAACCTAATACAGGTCTCCTGTTAACCCTCTCCCTTGAGGCTTCCAAAGAGGATTTTGAAGATTTAGAGGTAGGAGTTCTGCTGACTCGGTATCACAAGAGTCCATGTTTGTATCATTGCCTAGTTAAAACTTCAGCCCTCTGTAGGAAGGCATTTTGAAACTTGCTGACCCTGGAGTGTTTGGACCAACTTCTGATGTTAGGAGCCAGGGGTCAGACTGCTCCTTGTTTTGCCTGAAGCCAGAGAAGGTCTGTTACAACATCATCTGTCCTAGTTGCTTTGAGGGAAGTGGATTCTTTTGTTGCTACAGAAATCTTTTCACTCTGGCTGCCTTACAGGGGCAACGGGTGAGGTGATGCTTTTGATATGTATTTCTAATCAATTCAGCGTGACCACAGTCATTTTCTGAGCATGAGGGAAAAGCACAGCCCCATCCCCAGACTCCAAAAGAAGAGACATAGGACATAGTGCAGAAAGAACTTTTAAAGGTGCAAGGAAGAGCTGTTTGCCAGACTGCAGTACATTAACTTTGGTGTTGGGACTTGGGCGTACTGGTCCCGTACAGCTTTGAGGATAAAAGGAGCAGCCTCTGGTTAAATGTGTCTGTTCAAACCCTATGTCCACGTGGCCGTTGTTCATGGTTTAAAATGTCCTGATTTAGTATGCTTCAAGCACAGTTCTCTACAAGAGGGTTTTTTATAATAGTTTTATGTGAAATCAATGGAAAAATCTTTTTTGTTGTTTGTTTTTTGGCTTTTTTTCAGTACTACGAAATGTCGTATGGTTTGAATATTGAAATGCACAAACAGGTGAGTGATTCTCTTCCATAGCCTGTCTCTCTTGGCTGACCCATGAATATGAAGTCCTGAATTTGATAAATAAAAAAATTGCTCCAATTGCTGGAGTCACAGCAGTGAGGAGGAGCTGAATGTATGTGAAATTTAGTTGATGGAAGTCTCAACATTTTAAAAATTGTTTATAAGGAGAGAGAAAAGTATCTCATGAATTCCTACTGAGATGCATACCCAGATTAAAACAAAAAAGCCGCCCCCTAGCACATTAAAGACTAACAAAATAATTTATGAGGTGACCAGCTTTCGTGAGACCCAGATTAGTACATTTTGTGTATATGATTAAACATGAAAAACATGGTTAATTAGTACAGATTTGATTGTTGGTGCAACTCGGCATTCTTTAAGGTCATACTTCTAATTAGTACGGCAGTGGAATGTACGACTTAAGAACAGATTGTCCTGTAGGATATATATTACTATCCTCTGCAGTATAGCTCAACACTGTGGTTTATACCCTGCACCTGGAAAGTGCAGAAGCGTTTGCATAATTTGCCTAAAGGGAAAACATGAAGGGCTGTTGAGAATGTGATGTGCTACCTTGATAAGATTAAAAGCTAAAGAGCCTGAAGGCTGGGCACATGATGGTAAAACTTAAAGGAATGAAGTTATTATTGAGATTAGACCTGATTATTTGTGTGACTGCTGCTTATTGGTTTTAAAAGTAGTTGTAAGCACTTAAGATATATAGAAGGTGACATCATCTTTGCAATTCATGAATCAAACCAATTTGACTCCTAAGTGTATGTGCCGGTAGCAATGTAAATAACAAGGTACTGCTACCAGACTAGATTTAATACGTGTTATTTAAATACACAGTGGTATGTGCCTTATGTGTACCTTTTCTCCCTGTTGGTTCATACTGACTGCTAGAGGTATATAATTATTTTAAAGAGTGACAAAAATAACACTTAAGTGTTTTCGTCTTGCAAAATTTCTTCACACTGCTTCCTCTCTGACAGGACATCTTTGCCAGGCAATGAGCCTGTGATTTACAGTCTGACCTGGATAGTTTATGCACATCTGAGAGTTGTAGATTTGCTTGTTCTCTTGTCTGGATACTGACCTGCGGAGGGAGAAATGCAAGGAACAGATTGCTCAGAGTGACTTAGTGGTCCCATGCTTTGGGGCACCTATCGCATTTTCTGTCTCCATAAAGCTGAAGAAGCAGGGGGTGTCTACGTATGGGTGACCGGGGCCTGCCTTTTGGTGCATTATTTCCTGTAGCTAATGGGACAATATATTATATTGTCAAGAGGAGAGCAGACCCTGAAAAATGTTACAAGGCTACATTTAGGAAGATAAAAACAGCACCTTTTTGTCTTGTTGCATTTCAGGATGTGTTTTAATGACATAACTTACACTAGAATTCCTTTCCTCTTTTTGGAAATCTGCGGCTTGAGTGAACTAAGACAGCCAAGTATGCAGTGCTTTGCTCTTGTCTTGCTCTTGCTCAGAGGCTCCAAAATTAGCGGTTTGTCTGTTAAACAAACATAAACAGCATCCACCCCCACCCAGTGAGCATTTGGCTAAAACCTGCCCTTCCGAGAGGGTCTGTTGAAATAATGGATGGCAGGGAGCTGGAGGGGGGAGGAAGGGCTTGCTGGGCCTCTGAGATGCAGATTGGACAGACTCTTCTCCGTCCTGGCTTCTGGTCTGTGCTGCAGAGATGTAACCTGCAATTCAGCACTTAGTGAGGGAAGCTGCATGGCACGTTCCTCCTAGATGTTCTGCTGAGTAGTGGGTGCAGTTGGCGTGTGTTTTCTGTCATGCAGCAGCACGCTTTTTGTTTTCGCCAGAGAGTCAAAGGCCCTCGGGTGGGATTTGGCGTTGCTCAGGGTAGTGGTGCTATGCCAATGCAATAATGTCACTTATGGACAAGTTTGATGTCTTGGGGCACTGTCCAAAAAAGGCGAACCCTAACTGGGACGTTTGGGTGGACCCGGGGCTCCCTGTCTTGCCATAAGAATATTCTTTAAATGGATTCTTTAAACAGTTCCCGAGCAGAACCCTTCCTGGCTGCCTTTGTCATTGCTGCTGGCTGGCTGCATGTGCGGTACCTTGTATTAGAATGGGGAGGCTCTCTGGGGCGAAGCTGGTTTTTGTGGTTTGGTCACCAGCCATGTTGAAAAGCACGTAGAGGCTATTTTCTGAATTATCTTAGAACTGGGTGACATGAGTGCAGAGGACGTGGGGGAGGAGAGGAAGGCAGAGTAAAGTCTTCACAATAAACTCCCTCTGCAGATTGTAGTGTGGCACTAGGTCCTGGGTGCATCTGTTGGAGGGTGGCTAGTCCTGAACAAACAAGTTTATCAGTGAGGGCTTTAGCGGCTGACTTGTGTTTATCTACACACAATCAAGTAGGCTGGAGAGCTTGAATTATTCATGCAGTGTCCTGCCCTCCAGACTTGACTCCCTGTGATTACATCTGCCTGAGACAAACATTGATGGATACTTCATCTTTAAGCTAAAGGGGACCGGTCTGTAGGCTTTTGTAAACGAGAGGTCGAATATTAAATATGTTTTCTCAAAGAGAAACCAGAATAAAGGTGACTTCATGAGTAACGCCATAAGCTACCTGAGGAATTAGGTATGATGTGACAGCTGGCTCTCTTGCGTGTGATTCAGTGAATTACTCTTAGTACAGGATCTGCCACAATCTTTTGTGGTGAGAACAGTGAATTTGGAACACAGCAATATATCTTCAATACGACTTTTATCTGAGTCGGCTTTAAATATATAGATTTGCTGCCCAGTCAGTCTTACGGAGACTTTTTTTTCTTTCCAGTGTTGATTTCATGTGTCCCTTTTATTGAGCCTATTTTGCTTTTATCACGTAGAAGAAAAGTTGGATGCAGTCGTACAACTGAGTGGTCCTGAAAAGCACACAACCACCTGCTGAGCCACAGATCGCTCTGTGGTCAATAACCTGAGTTTCCCCTTTTGATGGCTAACAGCGCAGCACGTAAATCAAGAAATGTGTTTGAGTTAAACTAAGACTTTGGCCTTAGAACACATTTAAACCCAATTGACACTGTTGTGAGAGAGAGCTGCCTCTTCTGGAATATTCCAAGAACACAAAACAGACTGTCTCAGCCTTATTAGCAAGGCGTGCCAGATAATAGCTCGCTAAACACTTGAGCAGCCAAGTAACTGCTTAGTAGGATACTTTCTGCCAGCTTAAGGTAGCAACGAATATCGGTAAATGGTTTTAACCCTTTGTTGACCACTGGCTCTTGAATTTTGCCTGTATTCAGGTCAGGAATGCTGGCAGCAGATCTAAAGGTACCTGTCTCAGACTTGATTCCCTAAAGTAGCCCTGTTTGCCTTCTGCTGTGGAGAATTCCAAAATGACGGCTTGTGGGCCTGGCCCTCTGTGCCCTCTCTCCGAATTTAATTCTCGTCGGTGAAGCCCTCTACTTTGCTAATAATGATAGCAGCCACAAATAGCTTTCAACATGCCATTGACAGCCTGTTTGGAGAGAGCACTTGAAATAGTGCTAGACAGCTGAAAGTACCCATAATTGTGTACCAGAGTGAGAACCACACTGCTTAAGGGCCTTATTTTCATGTGCTTAAAGAGACAATACCCTGGTTTCAACAAATGCTTCTAGTGCTTCACTGGCAGTATTTGTTCACCCCTCCCCTTTTGATTAAGGTTTCATAGAGTGGGAGGGCAGAACTAGCAGCAACAAACAATCCATGATTGCTAAGGAGCGAAGGAGGAGAAACATTCCAGTTTGGTCTCAGGTTGTAAGTTAGACTTTTCCTTTCCGCAGAGGGGAAAACTTGGCTTCACTTAAACCAGGAGAAGCTCCAAGGTTGTTCAGAAGAAAGAAATGTCACTTAATAAGAGTTGATTTCCCCCCCCACCCCCACAGACATCACTTTGTTCCCTTTTTTGTTCACTGCTGAATAGCCTTGTGTGACACAAGACAGTGTTGTCAGCGGAGCCATATTGCAAGAGTGCCGTAACAATCTGCCAATGCAAGTTCCATACCACAAAAGCCCAGGCCCAAGTAAATGTGTTCGTCTGTAAGGTGCCTCAGGACTCCTCGTTGTGTTTGTGGATACAGCCTAACGTGACCTCCCCTCTGAAGCTTGAGGCCTTCAGATTCCTTTGCCAAAGGAGATTAATGTCGGGGGCCCTATTGGAACCATCTTACAGTGACTTAGGCTTCAAGTGCCACTCCACTAGGGGTAGCTGCACAGTCTGGCGTATGGCGTAAAGCAGGGATGGCCAGTTGGTGGCTGGGCTGCAGGAGTGACCCGCCATCATGTCCATGAGCCGCATGATTGGCACAACCAAGATGCTCTTCAAGAACAGGGTAGCTCGGCTAGCTGTGTGTGGGAACCCAGAATCAGTAGGCCGTGCCGAGTGAACTGGAGCCGTGCTTTGATTGGCCGCAGAGGGGGCACCCAGCTCTCATGGCCAATGTTGTGTGCAGTCAGCGTGCACCGCATGTCCGGTGCCCGGGCTTTACGTGCATGTCACGTTCGTAATGCCGCTAGGAGAGTACTGCATGCGTGGAAACCAGCCGACTCTGGCAACCCTGCACATGGGCCACAGGAAAGAAATTGCCTCGTGGCCGCCACACAGAACCCCGATGGGCCGCCTGCAGGCCGCCCATCGCCAGTGTAACGCATCCAGACACGAGGTAGCCTGGCGTGTTCGGCGTGTACTTGAACACGTTTGCAAAAAGCGGTACTGGGCATGTGGCGTGCCCCTCCCCGGGGCAGCTCCGCTGACCTCAGCGGAGACACTGTTGGCTCGGACTCCTCTCTGGGGTATCCCAAGCCCCTATCCCTGCTCGGTCTGTGAAGTTCTGCAGTAATATGTGAAGTGAAGCTCTGTGCCGGAGGAGCATGGGCTGCGGTGTTGGAACGGTCTGGTCTGGCTTGGGTGTCTTCAGCTGGCTGCATCCTGCTAGCCTGCTAACGTCTTAGCACAGGGAATTCTGAGGCTGATTGCCGTGGGGCTAGGGCTTTTGCTATGCCGTTTGGCAAGCCGGTGGTAGCGAGTGCTCTGGACTTGTTAGGGTTGGCGCTGCAGATGGCTTTGAAGCTGCGTGGCAGGGTGCTCTGACGTGACATGGACCGGTGCAGGCTGCGCTCCGAGAGCTCAAATGAGTATCTGCCGCTGGCCAAGCCATTGAAAGTGATAGTTCAACATGCAGCTTGACTTCCACCAAAGGGAGAATTAAGGCTTCTAGGCATGAAGCTGTCTGAAGAGCGTGCTGCAGGCATAGGCCCCAGTACCAGGTGCTCCAGGTTGTCCCGGTTTGTTTAACCCTCTCATCACCCTGGGTGCAAAACCAGAGGCAGTCAGCGAGCTGCCTGTTGAGCCCCTACTTGGACCGTGCTGCGGAACGTTTCTGTGAGTACCGTCCTGCGGCGCTACTGGCCGAGTTAAAAGCCGCGCAGCTTTTGCTCGTTTCAAGTCTGTTTATGGGAGGCTGTGCGTGTTTGGCGGCTGCTGCCCTGGATTTCGTATGATAAAAGGCAGTTGGTATTTTTTAAGCTTTACTCTGTCATGCCCCATTCTGCAGGTGGCACAGGAGACTTCATTGTGCGCTGCACAGCAGCGTTTGAGCTTGGTTTCGGACACAGTCCCAGAATGCATCAGTGTCCTACACTGCTCTCTCCAGGCTGCGTGTGCAAGAGCCCTCTGACGTCACTGCCCACACTCCAGCACTGTGATGTCCGTGGCCAGGTATGCTGGGTGTCCCAGTAACCCCTCGAGGCTGAAGCCGACAGACCAGGGCTGGCTGTGTGTTCTCCTTGGTCAGGATTTGTAACATGCGCAAAGGTTCTCTGCCCTTCTGTAGGGGCACCAGCAGCCCCTCCCGTGGCTGGGAGTCTGAACCAGAAATGAGCCTTGTGGAGCAGGTGGGATATGGGGAGGAGCTGGGAGAATTCATGGATCTGAGACTGGCCTGTCTCCTCGCCCTTTTGCACAAGCAGTGACCCACTTTCCTCTCCACCTGCACCCCCCGTCCTTCATTCTGCTGCATCTCACTCAGGTCAGACGGGGCTCTGCTGCTATTGGGTGGCTGGTTTGAGGCACGGGGTGGGGTGGGGGGTGGCACTTCCCTGCTGGAGAGGAAGGGGCTCAGGCTCCGTGCTGTGAAGGATGGAGTGGCTCCAGGCATGTTCTCCTTCTGGGCGCCAGCTACTCCTTCCCCCTTGGTGCCCCTTCTGCCAAGCTTCTGTCCCCAGGAGGGCTGGAGAGCAGAGCTGGGGCCCCAGCTTTTCTGTGCAGCAGCAGCAGCAGCAGCAGCAGGAGTGATGGCTGGGAACCTGGAGCACTTGAGAGCTGTGTGCTCCTGGGCAGCCGGGCAAGTGGCCTGCTGCCCCCTGCTGGGGGCCTGTGGAGGGGCGTGATGCAGCGCCTGCTGAACGGCATTCTGGGCTGTTCCTTTGAACCCTGGGCTGCCACTCTCCGCAGTTCTGATGTGGGCACGGAGGTGTCTTAAACTCGTGGCCTTGATCCTTTCTGTAACTCCGCCCTGGGTCGCTTGCTTCGCCAGAGCCCAGGCTGTAGGCTTGCAGCAGTTTGCTGTGGCACAAGTTCCTCTCCAGCATCGGCAGAGCACCTGGGCGCGTGGTCAGCCTGGCCCGGGCGCCTGTTACCCCGCAGCCCTAGCGAGCGCTTGTCGGGGTGGAACCCAGCTGCTGCTCCGCTTTGCTGAGCTGGCCTTCTCCGAAGTGAAGAGGAACACGTCCCGTCAGCACCGCAGAGGACGGCGGCTTTGATTACCCAGACGAACTAGGGGCTGGCGGGAGTCGAAAAAGCAAATGGGCTCTGAGGCGGCCACAGGGGGTCAGGTCCTGGACTGGCGCCTCTCCTGGCAACTGCCTGGCTCATGCCCCTTTGGCTACACTGTCTGAGGTCAGCCCCTCCACAGCTTGTGGCACAGCCCAGGCTCATGGGCAAGCGGGGCTGTGGCTTGGAAATGAAGGCAGTGTCCCTCTGGGATGTGAATAATGCTGGCACACTGGTTAACCCCCAGCCCAGCCTTTTCTGACAGAAGGGCCGTAATGGGGAAGAGCTGCCCTGGCAAAGTGTCTTACGCTCGCTGCCACTGGAGACTCATCAGCTGCAGACATGCCTGTCTGCCTCCTTTCCTCCTCAGCTCTCCTCCAACCACCCCCCCCAACCCTGCAAAAACCCACGTCCCTTTTAACCAGCGTTAATTCGTGGAGCTGGACTGGCAGCCCCAAAACGCCGCATAATGACCTGTCTTGGCATGGGTGATCTGGCTTAACAGCCTGTTGCGGTCAAGCAAAGGTGCAATTTGCACAATGTTCTGAGGGGATTAGGTTGTTGAGGTTGCCATGGTGATCTAAGGGAGATGAATTGAGATTTTTCTTGGCGAGAATTGCCCAGTGGCACTGGGGGGGCGTGGGGAGGGGGAGGGTGCCGTTGCTTTGGAGGGACGTTGATGAATGGGTAGTGTTACTGGGAAGGTGTAACGCATGAAACTGCCCCTGTTCCAGGCAAGCCAGTGAGGTGAGCCCTATTAGAGCCCAACTGAACCTTTAGTGGGGAACAAACAGCGTTTAATGTGCTTGAGAGAGGAGAAGAATTAAAGCGAACAAATATTTAAAGCTAGTTAAGAGGAAGCCTAGTGGTTGTAAATGTAGGGCTTTGTACAGCGCTTATATATGTAAAATATGTTTTTTTCCTTTTCAAATTCTACGAAGAAAGTGACCTTTTGTTGGAAAAGGTTTGCTCCCCAATCTTTGTGGGCATTTAAGCAGAACTTGATTTTTAAAGTAGTGTCAATAGCAAAAAGAAAACCCAAAAAGCTCTGGAGTAGCTTGGAGTGAAAGGCACAGTTCCCCTTTCCCTGCATACAATGCGCTCTTTGAGAAATGGGTGAAACTGTGATGGGATCTTTCCTTTGCACTGAGGTGACCTTGCAGTAACACGGCAGGCTTATGACTAGAGGGGGTTCTCTTCCTGGCTGCAATGAACCATTGGGGTCCATGTCAAATGAGGGCCCTGTGCTATAGGATTTATCAGGGCCAGGAAAAGCAAAACTGAAGCTCCCCCCAAAAAGTAATCACACCAAAAAGAGGCAAACATTTACCCTTGTTATATAAAGAGTTCAATGGGCTTCATTCAAAGGCATAAATATTTACAGAGTTGTAGTTTTTATGTATAACTTGAACAGTAGGCCTGTGCTAAAAGTGTCTTTAAAGAGGCTTGCCTATCGCTGAGCAATTTGTGATCTAAGCGCAAACCACCAGGGCTGTGAAGTATGGCATGAACTCCGGAGTGTAAAGCAGGACCATGAAGAGGCTGCCCAGAAGAGTGGAACATGTTGTCTGACAGTTAATTTCACTCTTCTGTGTGCTGCACTATGAACGGCGGCGAACACTCAAACCTGCGAGAAAGTGACTGGTGGAAATGGGTCTATGTGCTCAAAGTAGTAGACAGGCATGCCGACAGGTCCCCTGATACATACTGGGTTAACCGTGAGCTACTAGTAAAAAGGCAAAACAGCATTTTTCTTTGCTTGGGAAAGTTTCTGAAGTGCATTAAGTTAATGTTGTGCTGTGAACTTTTGAAAGAACAACCAGAATGTTTTTGTTCAGGGTTCAGAACATTTTGCAGGACAGCCACTTTCCGTTCCCAAGGTGCTCATATCTATGAGTTGCTACCTTACGGACCTTGTTGTGTCGTCATCCTTTTTATAACAAGAGCAAATAGAACTGCACCCCCCCCAGCTGTTGGTTAGAGAAGGGGATGGAGAGCTGAAACTTGCACGTTCTAGTCTCGGCTCTGCTATGGATGGATTTATTGTGTCGCATTAGTTACTGACACTCCTGAGACTTCCTTTGCTTTCTAAATGGGCCATAATTTCCCCTTTCCCTCGCCTCTTCCAGGGGTGGGAGGAGGGTTCGTGTTAGCAACGTGATGTGGAATCCCTGGGTGAAAGTGCAAAGTTACTTCAGAGGAGTCCACTGAACCTACAGGTACCTGCACATTCTGTACCAGTTGGTACAGAGCCTCTCCGTGCAGTGGCCCATGCTCACCCTGCTGAACTCAAAACATTCTGTGGACCACCAGCCACCACCCATGCTGACAAAATGCCGTTGCCTGTGGCCCACCTGCAAGATGGTCATGAACCACTTGTGGTCCACAGACCACACTTTGAGCACCCCTGTCTTAGCGGCGGGGGCTGTCCGTTAGGTTTGTGCAGTGTCTAGTGCAGTTGTAGTACAAATGGGTAATACAGTGAACTCTTCCATATCCAGCATTCGATCATCTGGAACACTCAGATAACTGGCATTTTAACCAAAGTAAATTTAAGTTACGTTTTCTATAAGTACAGTAGAAGTAAATATGCAGTAAGCTTACCATGTACAGTGCTATTGTTGTTGGTAAACAAAGTATCTGATCTTGTTTTTCTTTACTGTTGTGTATTGCTAAACATACCTCCTCTAGTAGTCACAATATTTGAATATTCAGCAACCTCCTTGCCCCAGGGCTGCTGGCTATGAGAACATTTACTCTAACAATAAAACTGACCATGTTAAAAACATCAGTGAGCTGACTGCTCGACTGTGTGTTGTCAGCCTTCAGAAGGTGGTAACTTCAAGAGGTTTCTGAATAAAAGAGCAACAAGCACTGAAGACCTCTGAAAGAGATAGGAAAGCCTCAGGTGCAGTCTGGATCCAGGAGTGCCTTAAGGAAAATAGCAGGGTGGGCAAAGGTCATGACATTACTTGCAGTGCTACTGCCTCTGAAGAAAAAACAATAGTTTGTAAAAAGAACTTGAGAGAGTCTCTGCTGGTTGGGAAGGAACGATGGACCTATGTTAAAAATCACGTCTCTAAATATCTGCCTGCTGTAGCAGCAACGAAGGGTCCTGTGGTACCTTATAGACTAACAGAAGAGTTTAGAGCATGAGCTTTCGTGAGTTAACTCACTTCTTCAGATGTTAACTCACGAAAGCTCATGCTCTAAACTTTTCTGTTAGTCTATAAGGTGCCACAGGACCCTTCGTTGCTGCTACAGGTCCAGACTAACACGGCTACCCCTCTGATACCTGCCTGCTGTAGTTACTCTTTTTTTTTTTTTTAAACTTGCTTTGACTGCAGCAAATCATGTAACAATGTCCTGTTCTAATTGCTCCTGCAAACAGTTCCTTTCATGTGCAAAATTATTGCCTGATTACTTTGTCTGTTTGTGTCTTCTAACTAAATACTTGGGGGGGGGGGGGCGGAGTTTAACAGAAATATCTGTATGTAAAGAACAGAGGGAATCCTGGGTGTACGTAGACACCTTTTTAATGTTGTGTGATGCTAACTAATCACCAAGCTGCTGGAAGTCTTTGAGGGTGTCAGAAAGCAGGTGGACAACGGTGATCCAGTGGATATACTGTGCTTGGTTTTTCAGAGAGCCTTTGACAGTGTCCCTAACCAAAGGCACCTAGGCAAAGTAAGTAGTCATCAGATAAGAGGGAAGGTTTTATCAAGGATCAGCAAACTGTTAAAATAACAGAAAACAGTGCAGGCATAAATGGTGGGTTTTCTTCCACAATGGCGATTGATAAATTGGGTCCCTGAAAGTTCTGTACTAGGACCTGTGCTGGACAACATATTCCTTATTGGTTTGGTAAAGGTTGTGAACAGTGGAAGTGGTAAAGTTGGCAGCTGATACAAAATTACTCCAGATTGCCATCAGCTCTGGGCTGAACAGAGCCTTACAAACAGATCTCACAAAGCTGGGTGACTGGGGCAGATGAAATTCATTGTTAAGTGTGAAATAATGCAGGCTGGAAAAAATAATCCCTCTGATGCGTATATAATGGAAGGGTCTAAATTAGCTGTTACCGCTCAAGACAAAACTCTTGGTGACCTCCTGGGTAGTTACCTGAAATATTCATCTCATTGCACAGCAGCAATCAAAAAGGTTGATCAAATGTTAGGCACTACTAGGAAAGGGATAGAAAATAAGGCAGGAACTACCCTAACACTCCTATGTAAATCCTGCGTGCACCCACACCATCAGGATGGGCTGGTTGCCCACTTATAAAAAGGATCAGGTGGAACTGGAAAAGGTTCAGAGAAGGGTGAAAAGGAGCGGAGGGTGGGACAGCTTCTCCGGGACGAGAAACTAAGGAGGTTAGGGCTGGTTGGTGGGGGAGGCCCGTTCCATGGGGCTATGGTAGAAGGCTGTACCAGTCATGACTGGTGTGGAAAAGGGAATAGAGGAGTGTTCTTTACTCCCTCCCACACCGCAAGGACCAGGGGCCCCAGAGCAATCAACAGGCAGCCGGTTTGATGCAAACAAGAGGGAGTACTTTTGGGCACTGTGTGCAGCTAACCTATGGAACCTGGAGCCATTGTTAACAACCCCTGGCAATGAGTGTAACTGGGGTAAAAAGAGCTAGATCACTTCCTGGAAGGTCCATCCATCAGTTCCTTAGCCAGGGTGGCTGGGGAAGTGACTCTTCACCTCTGACTGCCGGGAAATGGGAGAAGAAAACTGGCATCTCTCCAAAATTGCCCTATTTGGTGTGCTCCTTGGAAGGCTGTGGGGCTGACTGCTGTTGGAGATGGGGTACTGGGGCTAGATGGGCCATTGGCCTGATCCACCAACTGTTTTTATGTTCTTGAGCTTCTGCTAGAAGGCTCTAGCTACTGCATGGCTGGGTGTTCTAGGAGGCCCTTGTCTAGGTGGAGGTAGGTGGGCTGAATGTGCAGCTGTGGCGGGTGGGAGATGTTTTCTGGAAGAGGGTGGGGAAAGTTCTAGATCGTGCACCGCTGCCTTTGTGTTGCTGTCTCACGGAGGAGGTGTTTTTGGCCATCTTGTTGCTGAAGGAGCTGCCTGCTGTGGGGAAGGAAGGGGGAGATGCAGGTTGACTTAATTAATCATTTTTCTTTTATTGATAACGAGCGGCTCTGCATTATCAAAAGGAATTTTTCAACGTTTGATCGCGTTCCAGGGTGAGCTTTCGACCAGCCGCCATTGTTGAAGCAGTATTGCTTGAAATCTTCCTGATGTTCAGGCCCTGTTTCAGTTGGATCAAAAGCTGTTTTAACAGCTGTCTCCGTGGGCAAGGCTGCTGCCGTTAACCCTTGGGATCCAGGGCTTTTCCCCGCTTTCCCTAGAAGTCTTTAAAAGAGCGCTTGTTTGGGGAACTGGCGTGCCCCCTTTGGGCTTGAACGCTGGACCGTGCTTTGCAGCACGCTGCGGAAGTGTAAGAACTGACTGGCCAATGGCATTTTCCGTTTCGGTAAGCTTTCTAGCCTGGGGAGCGGGAGGAGATGGCAGATTAGGGAAAGATGTTTCTTGTCCATCACTCTCCTGCGAGCGGAATCCCGTCCAGTCAGCAGAAAGGAGGGTGTGTGCCTACAGCACAGGGCTTCTGCCGCGTGTGGAGGGGAAGCGGGATGGAAGGGGGCAGCGTACCTCAGGAGCCCACAGGTCTGCTGGGAGTTATGCAGTTTGTTTTCCCTGCTTGTAATCAGGCCCTAAGTGTGGGACCCAGAAGCTGTGCTTGGCACAGGCCTGTAGCTTTGCAAAGCTCTAGTGTCACGTTTGTTTTACGTTCTCTTCTGTAACTCCATCACTTGGCACTGAACATGAGAGCGGCCCCATGTTGGGTCTGATCAGAGGTCCAGCCCAGCCCAGTATTCTGTCTGCCGACTGTGGCCAGTGTCGGGTGCTCCAGAGGCACTGAACGGAACGTGGAATCAAGTGATCCACCTAGCTTCTGGCAAACAGATGATAGGGACGTTAGCCCTGTCCATTCTGGCTAGCAGCCATTGATGGACCTCTCCTCCATGAATTCCTTTAGCCTTTTGAGCCCTGTTGTAGCCTGGATTCCTCCTTTCTGGGGAGCTTAGTCTGTTCTGTGTCTTAAAATTCAGCTCTGGCCTACTTCCCAGCTGTTGTAAGACCCAGTGCTTAAGGCTCCTGTGCATTGCCAAAGGTGGATGCACATTACATTTGCTGTCCCTTTAAAGTCCTCTTTCAGTGCCAGAGGGGCGTACAGGGACCTCAGTGAAGAGTCAGTTCTGTACCTTTTAGGTTAAAAATATGAACTGCTGACTCATACGAAATCTAGGTTTTCACTTGAGTAAAACATTTTAGGTCGAGAGAGATTTTGCAAAAACCACAGCTTGACAGTGGAGAACGCTATTATTAAACTTTTGAGTTATGTGCTCAGCTGGCAGGTGCACGTTGTTTCTGGTTCAACTTCTTGAATGTGATGTAAGTGCTGCAGAATTAACGAGAATGACTTTTATAGATGGAAGCTGAGATCAGAGTAGATGCAGGTTGTCCGCAGCTCTGCTCATGTCACCAGTGACTAACCATCTGTGCAAGCTGGAGCTTTTAAAGAAAGCCTCTTGGAAATGAGGGGTGTCAGTGTCCTGTGATCTCAACAAGCTGTCCTAAGCAGATCAGAGCTGAGAATGCAGCATTCATTTCACATGGGAAGGAAATGAGCTGTCCTAAGGAAATTTCTTCCAAAAGTGCAGAAACATTGAGCGAAATCTTCTCAAAGCCAGCTCCTGTCTGGAATTGTGCATAAGCTACCTGACTGCAAAGGTGAGCTTTTGAAGTTTCCTTTCAAATAAAGTGAGAACCTAAAGTGAACAGATGAATGGGAAAACATCAGTTTTATGTGTCGAGAAATGCCGTGGTGATTAGTTGCTTTGTCAGTTGCCTAGAGAAATGGGCAAGGTTAGCAACTCCATGCTGGGATGAGGCTTAATTGCCGAAGTGTGAATAAAGCTAAGCTTGTGTCTGTGCTACTTTACAGTCTAGCTTTATTGCAGTGGCTGTGGGACTGGGTTCTGTAAATCTGTGGATGTCGGTGTCACATTAGTGATCTGCCAGAGTAACCACCATGTCCTGTTATGAAAATCATTTTTCACATGCTCACTTGCCGATTTGGATCACATCTGTATTTTGACCACTTAGCTAATTTTTTTCCCTTGAGACCATCACAATACAGAATTGCTCACAGAGCTGAAGCTGGCTCAGTTTATCCCAATATTGTTTTATATCATTTAGTGCCTGTCTGGAAAAGAAATTCAAAACATGCCGAATAAATAAAAATCTCACTTTGGCCATTTACCTGGCCTGAAGGATTTAGGGAATGAAGACGTATGTGCTCTTGATGCCTTTTTAACATTTGCTCCTTTTTATGATACAGGATCTATAGCAGGTGGGAGACTGTTGATTGTGGGGGTGAAAGTTTTTTGTTTTAATTCTGAGAAAAGTCTTACTTTGATTCTGAATGCTTCCATATTTGTGACATGGCCACACCAGGTGACTTTTTTTTTTTTTTAAACTGAACTAATTGCACTCTTCTTTTCATTTTTTTAGACGGAGATTGCGAAACGATTGAACACAATTCTAGCTCAAATCATGCCTTTTCTGTCACAAGAGGTAAGGGAACAGCTGCGGATTGTTTATGGAGCCACTGTCTTCCATTCACATGGTGCTGAAATTGACGAGAACAAGTTGGGAAGTTATTTTAGGGCAAGCGGGGGTTAAGCTAGAGGTGGCAGGCTTATGCTACAAGTCTTAGGACTCAGGTTCAGATTTTGACTCGTGGCACAAATGAAGAAGGTCTCCGACTGGTTGAGTTGTTGTTTTGTGCCTGCCGCACAAGTACTATAGCGTAACCAGGCTGGCAGCCTCTGTAGGCCGCGGACGGTGTTCGCTTTAACTTTTTGTCCATGGGCAGAAGAAGTTCTGTTATCTGCAGCAAGGTGTGTGTGGGTGTGCACCGCCAAGAGAAACACAGGCTGCCAGTTGCGGGCGCTCTGGCAGCTGGGCAGCACCTGAATCTCAAGCACTCAGCACGCAGGGAACATGGACCACAGCTGCTGGCCCAACAGGACTGTGGTGCATGGTCAGAGCAGCAAGAGGAAGCTTGCTTAGGGCCTGGCTATGTGGCGTGCTGCTCAGAGCCAGGCTGTTGGGAGCCAGTGCAGCTCCTTGTGGAGCCAGAGTCTTTGCAATTGATTGCTGAAAGAGCCCTTAGCTGCTCCTCGTCAGGAGCAAACTGCTGGCGCCTTGGCTTGGCGATCCAGGGCTTTCCTCGACCTTTCTTCGCAGGCCCCATTTGGAACCATCCCTTCTTCTAACGTGCCTTTCACGCTTTGTCTCCCCCAGCACCAACAGCAGGTCGCGCAGGCTGTTGAGCGTGCCAAGCAAGTGACAATGACCGAGCTGAATGCTATCATCGGGGTACGTGGACTTCCAAATCTGCCTCTCACCGTGTGTATACCCCTTTTATTCCTATCATTTGCCATGACCAGAGACAAGCCTGCCCTTAGCTGGCTTGGAAGGATGGCAGCTTGCAAATATGCTGACGGTCAGGGGCGTTTCTGTGACCCTTAAGGGGCTGCACGCTATGAGTGAAGCCCCCAGTTTATTCAAGTAGGGCTTGGCCTCAGAGAACTGATGGGGGGCAGGGACTGAGTCTCTGTTGGTGCAGTGGGGCCCCCCACACTGGATGAGGCCTTTGTGCACTCCTGTGGTGCAGCTAAGAATATGAGGCTTTTCTCCAGCCTCTGAGCCTTGTGACCTGGTTTTAGAGGTGTGTGTAAGTGGTGTGAGAATACACCTTTTCTTAGAACGTCATTTTTTTACTCTTCGTTCAAAGCCTCATGAGCCACCAGAAGAGAGAGGGGCTGAATTCTCCTTTTAGCAGCTGGTGCTAAGGTTGCTGCTGCAGATCAAGTCTTTGAGATCAGACAAAATGCAATTTAAAAAAAAAAAAAAAAAAAGGAAAAATCTCCATATTCATTTTTCTGCACCTCAGTATTGAAGCACAATCTGGAAGCCTAGCTAAGCCTTTCTGAGATTTGGGGCTGTTCTTGATTTGTTTTTTAGTCTTTTAATTGGTCTGGATGTGTTAGCCCTTCTTCTGGCCGCCTGAGATCAGGTATGTCTCTGTTGTATTGTTTGTGAAATGTGCTGTAAATACGATTGACTTGGTGTTCCACGCATTAAGTGACTCATGGAAATGTTCCAGGTGTTCATTGCTAAGAAACCAAAAGTTGAACACTGCAGTGGTTTTAATTATTTCTAGCAGAGCGAGAACTATTTCTGCCAATTGTTCTGCACGATCAGGCATCAGAATAGGCCTTCTATCCCATGTACTTGAGGCATGACTGCCTGCAAATCCCAACAGAATGTGCAATAGTTGGTTACTACCATCCCACACCCAGCTGTGGAGTGAGCCTTGTATTGGTTTGACCTAGAGGTGTACAACCAGGGGGTCAGTTAGAAGTCTGATTCTTTTTTTTTCCCCCAAAGAATAAACCATAATATTTATGCTGTAAAGTAATTTTTTAGAGACTCAGAATCCTAGGGCTGGAAGCTCATTGAGTCTAGCCCCTGCTTGAGTCCAGCCCCCTGCTCAAAGCAGGACCAACTCTGAACTAAATCATCCCAGCCAGGGCTTTGTTAAGCCAGGACTCAAACCTCCAGGGATGGAGATTCCACCTCCTCTCTAGGTATCTCATTCCCGTGTGCTGCGCTTTCCCCCTCACCAATGCCCAACCCAGACCTCCTGCACTGTGACTTTATGGTCAAAGAAACTTCCACTGACCTGCTTTGTCACTCGTGGTCAGCCAGCACGGAGTTCTTTCCATTGTCCTTAATCGCTCCTTTTCTCTCCCACTAGCGTCCTGGGTGCTGTCTTTTGAACTGTTGTTAACGTGGCACACTCAGTAATCGGTGCATCCCAGGAAAACGGTAGCTCCTAAAGCCCAGAGTTTGGACAGAGGGTTTGGATGGGGTATTTGGCGTGAGCAGCCTGGCAGTCGATGGGAGCTTGGCTGGGGCTCATTGACGTTGCCCCTTCACGCATCCTTGGCGGGGGCAAGTTTAAACTGCCTGGGCAGGGAGACATGCAAGGACTGCAGGATGCATCTTGTTTGTTTGGCAGGAGTGTCCCGTTCTCAAGCATTTCTGCTGTTTGGCGGTGGCTGTTAGTGTCTCGGCCTCCCGTGGCACAGAGCACTGGTGGCAGCCTGACAGCTCCCCTGAAAGGAGGGAGGGGTTCTGGGCGAGCTTCAGACAGAGCAACTGGCTGTGGCCCTCCCGCTCTTGGCGTTTCCGGCGCTGCGGCACCGGTGTGGTGCTCCCTCCTCTGGCTGGCTGGTGCAGACGGCGAGGCTGGGACGCGGCAGCGTGCGTGCGAACGTGGCAACGCTGGCTTCGAGTGAGAAGTACTTAGGAAGTGACAAGGCAGGTCAAGGCAGTGTGAGGCAGATGCTGGAATTCAATTAAGGTAAATGCGTGGGGCCTGTGACCCCCCAATTCCCAGATAATTGCTTCCTTGGCTCAGAGAGAAGGCAGCTGTTGTCTCCTCGTTAAGCAGGCAGCCATTTAATGGTCCACCTGACAGGTCTCTGCCCAGCAGGACTGACGGGCAGCGCGCGGTGCGTGGCTCTGGGGGCCATGCTTGGCTGCACCCCTGCAGCGGATAAAAACTAATCCAGTTCAGCATTTTTGCCTTGTCCAGGAAGGCTCCCGAAAGCAGCTGCTGTCAGAGACTGCGAGAGATGGTCAGGGCTTTGATCGGACGGGGGGATGGCTCGGCACTAAGCATGCAGTGTGGGGCCTGCTCCCCATGTCTTAGCAGGTACACGCTGTGGCAGATGTGCTTGGCAGGAACCTCTGGCTCACTCGGCTTTGCAGGGGGGAGACGCACCCCAACCTCTGAGGGGCAGACAGGTGGTGTGGCTCCTGCCGCATTTTCGTGCGCATTAACAGCAAGCCGTGGAGCAGTGCAGTGGGTTGCCAGGAGGTGGAGCCCGGCAGCTCAGGGCGTGTGGCGGACTCGGGCGCTTCAGAGGGCCGTGGGCAGGCTGAGTGGGTGTGAGATGGAAGGTGGAGGACCTCAGCCAGTGCCTGCTGGCATAGCCGGGGGAGGCCCAGGGTCAGGCTCCCAGCGCCTGGTCCTTGAGCAGAGCATGTGAAGCACCAGAGTCTTCTCGCTCATACATGATGGCAGTTCCCACTCGCGTTGTGTCGCTTGCGCAGGGTTGGAGAACTGGGCCCCATGCTGGACGCCTCCCGTCCTGGGAGAGCCTCTGCCTGCCGCTTTAACCTCCACTCGGCAGGGCTCAGGTCCGCGCGGGGCCTGCTGCCGGCTCTAGAACCTACCCAGCCGTTGCAAGGAGCCCGCCCCCCTGTCGCTGGCCGCCTCTGAGCTCCTTCAGAAATGTGACGCAGAGAGCAGGCGCCTGTAGCAAACCCGGCATCTCTGCGTGGTGCGCACAACCCTGGCTTCTTGTTGGTGTGGGGCAGGGTTACTTGCTTGGACTCTCACGGGGGTGGCGACTGGGGGAAGGAGGTAAGGTGTGGGGGTGTGTATCCATAAAATCCCCTACCTAGAAATGGACACCTACCAACAGAAGAAAAAGGGGAGGGGATATCAAATTTGACGCCTGCCAAACTTGACAGATACTTTAAAGAAATTCTTTCTGGGGAAACAACCTTGCTCTGGTGTGGGAGTTGGACTTGATGTAGAAACACCAGGACTTCTCTCTCTGAGCGATGTGGAGTAATCAGCATTTTAGTGCAGGTGCTGTAAACAAACTCAACAAGTATGAAAATGCACCAGATCATTAAAACCGGCCCCCACCCCTTCAGGTCAAGAACTGTTAATTATCTGCACGGAGATCATTACCATGCAGTTCCCCTGCTCCGGGCTCCTGTGAAATCGAGCCCTCGATTCGGTTCTAGCTCTGGCAATGATTAGACTCCTTTACTAAATTTAACGCAAGTGGTGAACCATTAAATCGGGTAACAAAGGCATGAAGGGGGATGTACATAATCCAATTAAAAACACTCTGCGTACAAGATACTCCTTGCCAGACTCCCTTGTAAATCATAACCTCCTCCTAGCTTAACCACGTTTGTTTAGCACATGCATAGAGACTCCAGCAGGAGCAAATGCATCTTTGTCTGTGCATCTCCAGCAAACTCCCTTTCGTTTGAGCTTGGAGCTTGCCCGGCTCTCACTCAAAGCCTAAAGGACGTGCTCAGTTCCAGACTTCAGCTTTCGGAGGCCTTCAGCCTAGGTGCTATTTGTCATCAGGGCAAAATCAGGAGCCTTTCCCTGGGGTGCTGCTTGGACCACTCGGAAGGCCGAGGACATAAGAGAGGCCCGTTTCCCCTCTGTGCTGGTGTTAGGCGTTGAGTTTGAAAGATGTTTCTCTGGGTAACGCTTCCCCTCAGAGACTGAACGCTGCAGTGCTTGTTTCGCTGCAGTTACCGGCGTTCCAGCCGCTCTTTTCTAATTCCTGCCTGTAACGCGCAAGCTGCACCAGTGCAGGCTTCACCCTATAGTAAAAGCTACGGGCATGCTCCCACGCCAGCTGGGAGTCGCCATCTCAACCTGCTAGAGCGCACCAGCACTGCTGGGCTGTAGCCAGAGACAAAGGTGTGATCTCTCCCGCCCCCTGTCTTCCGCTTGAACCTAACGTCAGAGCTGGGGTCGGACCACTGCCCGGCTACCCTCCCGACACCACTTGGATTCAGAGCTACTTCTGCCACGGTGGAGGAGGGTCTCTCGCCAGCCACGTGGGCAGGAAGTCGGTCCCTGAAAAGGAACGCTCTGGCTCCTCTGCCCTTTGGCTGTGCTGAAACTCCCGCGTGTGACAACAGCCCGAGAGCACAGCACATTTCAGTACTTCACAGCACCAGTGTAGGTACTACTGGCCGCTCCCCTTGTCGTGGGGCGGGGCCTTTTTCCACTCTTGTTTCTCGTAAAGCACCTGTTTTTAAAAAAATGCCACAGATCTCGCTGCCGCAGGGCTTTAGTAGTGCCAGGACAGACGTCCCTTAGTTCTGAGAGCCTTTTTAAAAGTCTTTCATTTCCAAAGGGAGACTTGCGGGGGACAATTCCTAATAACACGGGGGAAAAAAACCCCACACAACTCTGTTCTCTGCTCATATGGCAGCAGTTCTTTCAGACAAGAAACCCCCTCACTGCTCTAGTAGAGAAACAAAACCCACATTTAGATGGAGAACTCAGAAATGTTTTTCCCCTCTTGTGTCGGCAGTGGGCTGTGGTGTGCTTAATCTCTCGAGGAAAGGAAGCTGAGTCTTTTAAGTAATACAAGAAAAGTTTCGAGACACTCTGGTGATCAGTGTTCCCTCTAACTTTTTCCATCCATGGGTGGAATAAATTGTTATATGCACTAAGATGTGCACCAGCGACAGAAGAAACAACACGCTGCTGGCTGGGGGTGGTCTGATAATCAGCCGGCCAGCACCTGAATCTCTCCTGGGCAGCTGCCCATGCGCTCAGCTTACAGGGAATGCAAATGGTGATGGGTGCTATCCAAAACCTTAAGTCAGATAGAGGTTCCAATAATCCCAACTCGAGTCATGTACAATGAATGATCGAATAGTTGAGCACTTCAAGCTAAAGGCTCAGCTCACAATACGTCCCACAAACGGGCCTGATGGGTCTGGGTTTGTGGGAAATAAGAAGCACTGGAAGGTTGGGGTTTAAAAAATTCATTGATTTCGGTAGCCGCTTATGGTGCGTGCTTGTTTGTCAGGCAGCCGGTGGAGTTGTATGTGCCCAGCAGGGCTTGGAGGTGGGTGACAACAGCCTGCAGCCATGGGAAGGGAGCTGGAATCTCAGCAAGTAGAGGAATGATTCAATGGGGTGACACTAAGAACTGCTCTGCCATGCGCTAAGCTGCTGGAAGAAGTGATGGGGGAGCGATCGTGCCGCACGTCTGACTCAGCGGGGCCAAACCCCAGCATGCCCAGTACGGAGTCATTCTCCAGAGGCTGGAGTTGGGCTGGGTGACTGAACGCGTCCCCTGTTCCCACAGGCGGCTGGCCCTTGGTGA
This sequence comes from Carettochelys insculpta, assembly GCF_033958435.1. Lineage (NCBI taxonomy): Eukaryota > Metazoa > Chordata > Testudines > Carettochelyidae > Carettochelys > Carettochelys insculpta. The sequence goes on along the minus strand of NC_134148.1, from coordinate 43,754,483 downwards.
ATGTTGTAGGCCGCCTGCACAAACTGCTGCCTGCTCGTACCGCCGTAGAGGTACAGCATTGGCCTTGTGCACTACACCCAGGCCCAGGGTCCCCTCGCAGAGAGCGCAGGGGGGACAGCGATGTTTTAGGCTGCAGTTGATGGGGCCAAGGAGAGTAAAACGCAGGTGCGTCATTCCACGTCTCCTGCAGCGTGGGTCCCAGCCAGATGCCAGTGAAGGCAATGGGGAGTTCTGTCATTGTCTTCAGTGCATGTAGGATCAAGCCACTGTGATTCTCTCCTCCGCCCTGACCAGATTGCAGAGGGAGGCACAAGCTTTGCGAGTGGAACTGGTTTTGAAGGACTAGGTTTGCCTCTTGCCTGGCCGAGAAGTTAAGTGGCTGGACTGGGTCGCACTTGCAACGTCCGTTTGGCTCTGAAGCAGGAAGGGGCACCGGGTTTCTGATTGCAGCCCTGGTCAGGCAGTTGCAGATGGGGTCGGGGTGGGGGGATACCCCAGTGAAACGGGCATTCTGTGGAGGAACCCGTCAGGTGCACTGGCCACGGCACGGCTGGGCGTCCCCTGCCCTGGGCTCTGCCTCGCCTCTGGGCTTCTCCATTGCCGCTGAGCCTGGGGCCTCTTGCAGCTTTGAAAGACTGCCCGGCCCTGACCTCCCCACCCCTCCGTGCTAGTTCTGCGCAGAGGCCTAAGCAAGCGATGCTGCATGGGCCGGCAGGCCCCGACCCTCCGACGTTCCGTCAGACAGACATGTACAGGAAGCGACCAGCGTGAAAGGCAATGGGGGGCACTTCCTCGCAGATGGGGCGTGGGGGGCGGAGCGGTTCCTCAGCACAATGGGACTTTCTGCAGGGCTCTGTGGGGCTGAGCTTGGCCGACACCTGGGGGATCAGCGTTCAGCAGCTGTAGAGCTTTGGGAGCTGGTGGGAGGATGGGGGCAGGACGTGATCTGAGGCAAGTTTTCTGTTGTCCGGCTCCTGAGACTCTTCGTGCCCTTGTGCAGCAGCTCAGCTTCTGGGTGGTGGGTGAAGGTTGTGCCTGGCTGGGCGGGGCTCAGGGGGTGGGGTGCACACTGAGCCCTGGGGAAGGCTGTGACACTTGTACAGCTCTGTGCATTCCCTGCAGCCCCTCATGCAGGCAACCTCTGGGAGCAGGGGAGCCCAGACTCTCACTCAGCCTTCGGGGAGCTCTGGAGCCTTGCAGGAGGAGCCTTACAGCCGTTCAGACTAACTGAGGCCCAGGGTTCTCCCTGTAAGCTGAGCGCTTGGACAGCTGCCCCCGAGAGATCCAGGTGCCTCCTCGCTGATTTGAGCAGTGCCCCCAGCGGGCAGCATGTATCAGTGTAGGCAGCACACGGGCCGAGGGGCATATAACAAAATGCGTTCCATCCACGGGTGGAAAAGTTAGAGGACACTCTGATAAGGGCCCTTTGGAAGCCACTTGCCCTCTGCATATTTTTGCTTGTGACACAACGGGCTGGAGCCTCCCTTTGCAGAGGTCACGGCGTTTGAGTAAATAACCCCTGTGCCAAAAGGGGCCCGAACGCCTCCATGAGAGGGAAGCAGGAAATTCGGCCTGCAGCCTCACCTCTCCGGTTTCCCCGCTGTAGAGGGAGAATATGTTGCAAAGGTAAAACAATGCCCTTGTTCCAAGCCCCGGCAGAGCTGAGCTCAGAGCTGCACTGCCAGGAGCCCTCCAGCTGTTGTTGCTTTAAAACAAACTCCTTATGTCGTCTCATGTTGTACAGTCCATGGACCCGCATAAAGTCAAAAGCAGCTACTGACTTCCAGGGAGTTTCTCCCTTTGTTACCTACAAGCAGCCACCAGAAACTGGCCCTGTAACTTCCTTTCCAGCGCTGGCCGCCGGGTCCCCGGCCATGTGGCGAACACTGGCATGCTGCAATTATTCCCTAGTCCTCGCCGCTCCCCCCGGCAGGACACCACACACAGCTGGTGCCTTAGGCTTCTCCTGCAACTGGACCTGGGATCTGCTCCTGAGAGGGGCCCAGTTCTGGAGCAGTTCTCCATGCTGGGACCTGCTGGCAGGGTTTGACAGAAGGACCTGTCTGCCCCCGTCCTCCCGTGTGCCCTGACTTCAGGGCCTTCTTCTGTTGAGTACGTGGTGTCCAGATCCTTCAGGCCTGACTGGCTTGTGTGCTCTGAGACCTTCTTGGGAACTTGGCTGGGGCTGGAGCCCTTAGAGCTTGGAGCGGGTTCTGCCTTGGCCGGCTGGGGGATGTCACAGCAGGGAGGGCCGGGGGGCTCTTTGGAAATGGAAGCTTCGGAGAGATTCCCCTAAACCTCGAAAGGCTGAAATGTTTGTAACAGGTTCAGCGCCTCCTGCTGGTCACTCCAGGAATTCACTCCCCTTCAGCCCTGGAGCGCCCTGCTCTGGCAGCGTCCAGGTGCTCTTTCAGCATGTCCACCGGGTCAGGCCGGGCACGCCTCCTGGACTGCAGCACCCTTCCCCGGGTACGACCCTCTGGCAGTGCCACCTCCCGGGGAGCCCCCTTACCTACCACTCACTCACTGCCCTCCACCATTCTTCACCTTGGCCCTTTGCTGGAGGGCAACCAGCACTCTGAGCTGGCCGCTCATCGCCAGCAAGCAGAGTGGACCTGCTGCCTATTCCTACCCCTGTCTGCCCCTCTGCAGCCCTAATACCACCCCAGGACCCTGTCTCAGACCTCAGCCCGGGAGGTGCCCAGGCCAGATCACCGTTGGCTCCCTCAGCTGTCCCCAGCACTGCTCTGTCCCAGGTGCCTCACCCTCGCGGGCAGCTCGGCCCGTTCCTCTCCAAAGATGGAGAGAGACTGAGCGCCTGCACGTGAGCAGCCCTTCTATATACAGCCCCCCCGGGGCTCTGATTGGCTGCATCATGCCCACCCCTGACTGGCTGCCAGGACAGCCCTTTCCCAGGGCTGTTTTTAACCCTGCTCCAGTGCAGAGCAGCTGCCCCATGGCGATGTTTGTGCCCAGTCTCTCTGCCCTCTCACCAGCGATGGCATTCACCTGCTCCCCTCTTCCCCCCATTAATGGGGGACGCTCAGAGTTTACACACACCATGGTGCTGATGCCAGGCAGCAAGGCCCATGCGGAGGGTCCAGGCTCGGAGGGGGGAAAGGATCGCGCTCCCAGCTGGGCGTGAAGGAAGCCATCCTGCCTGATGGGGGAGCGGCTGCAGGGCTGAAGGAAGGAGCAGGCGTGGTCATGGGCCAGGGGAGCATGCCAGAGCCCTGCTGTGACCGCCTCGTTCCCCTTTCCACCTTGCCAGCCCTGCACCTGCTGCAGATTGCTGCCCCCTTCGCACTGACTCTGCCACCCGGTGCCCTGGAGGGTGCTCTGTCCCCCTCTGTGCTGGGGCCTGTCCTGGGAACACCATGTCCCCGGGTTCCCTTGAGCAGCCGGGCCCTGACTCTGCACAGCCAGACTGTGCCGCCAGCTCCCGTCCAGCCCCTCTGGTGGCAGTGCCTCCAGCAGCCCACTGCTCAGAGCACCAAGAGCAGCCCGCGAGCCAATTTCCATCAGCACGTGGGGTGGGCGCTCAGCCCCGCCCTGCCTCTCCGGTGCAGCCTGGCACCCTTGCTCAAAGCCAGGCCGCCTGTGGGTTAATGCAAGACCAGCTAATGCCACCAGCCAGTGCCTCAGCCGTAACGCTCTGCCTCTCCATTTATGAATGGCGCTGTTGTAAGCAGGACTATTAGTGACTTCCAAAAGTAGCAGCGGCAGTCGGGCTGTATCGTGAGGTCAGAGGGTCACGTTTCGGCCCTTTGCCTGGGAGCGGTTGCTGGTCCCTGGGCTGGGCCTGTAGCAGAGGTGAGCAACACTCTCCCCGTTAGCAAGGTGAGCTTGGAAGCCCTTCCCACCCCACCACCCCCTGCGGCTAACGGCTCCTCTGCTTCCGCAGGCTTTGGGGTGGCGGCTGGGCTGTGACCCGCCTGTGTCCAGCTGGCAAAGAGGCCTGGGCACCAGAGGCCTTGGTGTTGCAATGGCCAGTGGGGCCCCATGCAGGAGCGCTGGGAGGTGTGTCTGTGTACAGGAAGCTGGGAAAACACCGCTGTTGGCTCTTGGTGGCAGTGCCCTCTCCAAACGGGCAGCTCCGTGAGGTCACAGTCCCAGTCAAGCAAACACGGCTACTGCCAGGCTCCCCCCTCACCCCGACCTGGCGGGTTTCCTTTCCCTTCCGCACTCCTCTTATCAGGAGTAACTGGTGCCCTGTCAGCAGCACCGCTTGACAAGCTGCAGCGACAAAGCCTAGGGGGTTAGGGGGGAGGGTGCCTTACTTATGGGAAGAAGTAACCTGTTTTTCTCTCAATCGCTAAACAGAGTTCACAGCACCCGGATCCATGACCCAGCCCCAAGCCAGCTTCCCCTAGCATGGCAGGGCTGGATTGGCCTGTCTGGTCTATTGACTGGGGAGAGTTGCAGTAAATGTGGACATGAGAAATGTGTCAGTTTGGTACACTCGTGTGTGCGTGTGTGTGTGTTTAGAAGAATGTTGCCTCTTACTGGATGCAAAGCTTGTCACCAGAGTTCCTCTATTTTTTTCCATCCATGGGCAGAATAAATTTTATGTGCACCAAGAGCTGCAGATGGGCACCACCCATAGAAACGCAGGCTGCCGACTGTGGGTGCTCTGCTAATCACCTGGCTGGCACCTGAATCTCTCCTGGGTGGCCGCCCAAGCGGTTAGCTTCCAGGGAACGCTCCCATAACTGCGTTCTGTGCTGTGGGCCTTCAGTCAGTGAAGTAGCTGTGTGATGCTCAGGTACTGAACCAGCCTTTGGCATTACCTAGGAGAGCCTGAGTCTGGGGAGTTCATCCCTTCATATCTTAGAACTCTCTACTCGTATTTGAACAGGGCAACGTAGGAAATACGTAGCTTATATGTATCTGTGCTCATGGCTCAGCAGTATGACTGGGCAGGAATTATTGTTTTATCAATGGCAATGGATTAATAACACAGCAAAAGCCCCGATTTAGCTAATAAATCAATTGCACCGTGTTGCACCGCAGCCGACTCAGTCTGCGTATTGCTTTGCTGCCCAGGATGTTTCTTAAACTTCTGAGACCTCGGAACACCGAACGATAATATTTTTTGTGGCACTGCAGTGAAAATCTTAAAAAGTGTTGTCAGACCCCAAAAAACAAAAAACCCAGCAACACAGGCAAGAGGAGCAAAGCGAAGTAATTTAAGCAGGTAGCACAAGCACTGAAGCAGCAGCATTGTATCAGGCTTTAATAAGAGAAAACATAGACCATCCCTGTCAGAGGCTGGCAGCAGCCCTGTGTGTTGTTCACACTCCACCAGCCCTCCCAGGAACGTGGTTTAAGAAACGCTGCTCGAGGCCAAGTCCAAAAAGGGTTTCCAGCTGCTCTTCTTTTTACTGTCACGTGCCTTAGAACTGCTCCCCACCAAGCAGGCTGGTCCCTCCGAGTACTCCCTTGGAGTACGCTGGGTTGCCAGGTCCCCCAGGTGGTGAGGTCTTTCAGGCACGCTTGCTATTGATTCCTGGCTCCTGGGGCTGCAGGTGTAAGCTTCGCCCGGTTCCACGCTTTCCTCCCTTCAGCCCGACTCTTCCTGACGTGCGTTCTTCTTGCAGGCGGAAAAGTGAGGCCTTTTAATCTGGTTTAATATTCGCCCTCCAAGCACTGTAATGTGAGTTCAGGAAGCAGGCTGCACCCCTGCCCGTGACTCCTCCTGATGTCACATGACTGTTTAACATGCGCCATTTCCCACCAATTGCTTACCGCTGATTTTATTGCAGCAGCAACAGCTCCAGGCCCAACACCTCTCTCATGCTGCTCACGGACCCCCCGTTCAGCTGCCTCCTCACCCTTCCGGCCTTCAGCCGCCAGGAATCCCTCCCGTCACCGGGAGTAGCTCAGGACTACTGGCTCTTGGGGCCCTCGGGAGCCAAGCCCACTTGACCGTTAAAGATGAGAAAAACCATCACGACCTGGATCACAGAGGTGAGAATAAAAGGCCTTAAGATGCGTATGGCTACCACCCTCTCCCTTCATCAGCGCCCCTTGGGGCTCTTCAGAAACCCTTGTGAGCCTCTCCTGGGTGACCAGCAGTACTGCAAAAGCACTGATTGGCCCCTGGTTGTTAGAGGAGTTGGAGGAACTGAAGCCAGGCACCCTCTGCTCCTGCGGGAAGTGCCGAGGTAGCAGCCAGTGTCCTAGCCTGGAGACTGCTCATCTCTCTGCTGCTTCCAGAGAGCTCCACACCTTCTTCCCCCCCGAGGGGCCTTGCCCGCATTCTGAGATGTGGGGCCTTGGGTCTTTATCCTGGCAGGACTCCCTGTGCCAGGGAAGCAGGAGACTGTTTCTTCTGTTCCACCTGTGCCTGGTATTGGCGACTCTGGGCTGGCTGTGTAGGCAGGCTAGGTGGTAGGGGACTGAGGGTTTGTTCATTGACCCTCTGACGTGCTTGCATGGAGCAGAGCTCCTTCCAGGCGGTCCCTGGTTCTTCTCCCCTGGGGTTTGGCCGTAATGCATCTGGGCAGCACCGAGGAAAGATGCACTTAAATGTGCGTTGGTGGAGAACACACGCTGGGGTGAATGAATTTGTTTTCCCACCTGTTGCATCAGAAATGTTCAGAACTGGATCAAGGGCATGTGCAGACTTAAGGGTGATGTGCAGAGAGCATGTTAGCTCCCCAGAGCTCAGCACCAGGAGCTAGGCTTCCTGGGGGGGGGGGGGGGGGGGGGGGTTGGGTGGAGGAGTGCAAGGCCAGTTACGAATAGTCCTTCACCCTAGTGCAGCGTGCTGCGGGTGACAGGGCGACCATTTGCCCCTAGGGAGTTTGCTATGTCCCATATGTGTTTAATACTTTAAAAAAAAAAAGAAGCGGGGGAGGAGCTGGCAAAGCTGTTTTGTTACCTCTGCCTTCCAAAGGGTGATGAGAAACGAAACTACACAACACAGGTATCCACGTGGTGCTGTCAGCATAGGCTGTAGTTCGGCTTCATGGTACCTCTGGCATGGCAAAATGCTTCCTGCAGTCGCCTAGCTGAGGGATCGCACAGTGGAAGAGTCAGGCTCGTGTTTCTGTGCGGGCTGCATGCCTCACGCTGGACAGTCGGGGTCTGGGGGGAAAGGGGGTCAGTTTCATAGGGTGGCTCCTGCTCAGCACCAGAAATGTTTGGTTGGGACAGCAGGGCAGCTTCATTTGTTCCACAAAGGGCTGTGGACTTGGCTCTGTGGCAGGTGACGCTGTTTTTAGTTGAGGTCCAGATGCCAGAGAACATAAGAAAAGGCAATCGGTAAAGAGAAGGACATTAAGAACAGTGTTGGGAGCCCATTCAGAAGCATCTGGTGCTCTGGGTTTGACCTGCAGCTGATTGCCCCGGCACTAAGCCAGTGACAAATTAACCCTGTGGGGGCTGATGTTTCCAGAGGGGCTGGGTATTTCTGGTGTGAGGCCAGAGCCCCTAGTGTGGCCTGACTGGCTGATGCAGAACAAACATTCTCTGCAGCTCTCCTTTCATGAGGCTGACGGCAGGTTTCAGAGATCTCCATTGCCTGCAGGTGCCCTTCTCCTCTTACCATCCAGGTTCCGAGTTCAGGCGTCACTTCCCAGCAACTTCGTCCCAATTTAAAGAACAAAACTGTGTTTCAGTTTTTGGGCCCGGAGCCATTTTCTTGGCTCATTTGTAATAGTGAGCAGAGGTGACCTGCTTTTGTAGCAATTTGACCTCCTACTGCTTGATTAGCCTCTACTAATGGTCTGATTTGTGTCTGTATGTTTATATTCAGGCTGGATATTGGAGGCTTAGTTGAGGCCTTTCCTAAACTCATGGCCTCTCTCTCCTTTTGTTGGCTGTAGCCGTGTTTGCGTACTCTCTTTGAGGATCTGAAACACTCAGATTCATTGCTTGTGTCTACCTCCTGAGAGCGTTCCAGGGCATTGACACAGCTATGAGGAAACGCTCCAGCAAGATTTCTCTCTGGCTATGGACACAGCAAGAATTAGGACTTAAAAATGGCTGCCTAAAATGCTTAATGAGTCTAGGAACCAGCACAGTCTCTGTAATTGCAAGAAATCTGCTTGGAAACTTGCACTGGTCTGGAGCTAAACAATGCTCCCGGTCAAAACCATTTTTTAAATAGCTACAGATAAGAGAATCTTTGTAGAACAGAAAATGCCACCGTGAAGCCCAGTGCGAGCCAGGACTGTGCAGGGGGAGTTCCACCCTTCTCTCATCTCTGTTCAAATACCAAGATCTCCAGTCTCTTTCCCTGAGTTGCACCAGCTTTAGGGTCGCTGTGTTGTGCAGCTGCTAACTTCAAGTCCGTTTGTCCAGGGTGGTTTTTCCCCTTTGAAAGCCTTCAGGGAAAAGTTCTTGGACTCTCTTATCAAATGACATTCATTTTTTCGACATGAGTTTAAATGGTCAGGCAACGTAAGAGGAGAATGGACCTATTTATATATAAATTAGGGACTAAACCACATCCCTTTCAAGTGGTGGCACTTATCCTTGTAATTCTACAACGGGGAGGGGTGTGGATGCGTGGGATCTCCTTCTGGATTTATGACTTGGCGTATGTAACTAGTTCAGTTCCTGCCATTTCTCTTTGCATTTCAGTTCATTTCCCCTGGGACTCTGTTTATTTTGCCATATAATTCCCTTAAACAAAAAGGTGGGGGAGGGATCACTGGGCAAGGGAAACAGCCGGTACTGCTGGGAGGGATTGAAGCCTGGGTTCATCACATGGAGGGCAATTGTGCTAAGTTTATTTTCTGTCGAGACCTTTAAGAATTTGTCTTATTTTTGTCTTCTCTTTTTTGTCCTGGCTGGGACCTTGCCTCTGACCCGGGCCGTATTCCTAACAGACCGAGACTCAAATGCAGTAAGTTCTATGATGTCTGCTTTTATCTTGCTTTCTGATCACTGTGCTCTTTTAATTTATCTCTTGTTTTTAAAAGCAGGCTTCCGGGTTTGGACGCTCAAGTGATCTCTGTTTGACCAAAAGGAGAAAAAAAAAAAAAAGGAAAGCCATGCGGGTGGTGCTTGCTAAAATAGCCTTTTTTGTTTGACTCTGTGTTCCGCTTCAGTTCTGCTGAAGTAAACATTAGGCAAACGCGCATTGTGCTGCCGGTGTGCTTTCTGTATGCCAGTTATGAGATTTGGTTTAAATCTTTTTGATTGCTGCACAGCTTTAAGATGCTGTTTCAATTGAATAAGCTTTGTGAATGAGCGCAGTCAAGTCTGCAGGGATAAAACTCCTTCAGCGATTAGGAAAGCTATTTTATTCCTGATCACTGTTCTATTATCTTGGGTCACCTAATCTGTTGGGATGGCTTTGGCTATTACATTGTGTTAAGTAGGACTTGGAAGGTCAAGCAGTTAACTAACCATCTAAATAGCAATGGCTGTCTGGCAATTGTCGCCTCTAGCAGCTTTTTTTTTTTTTTTTTTTTTTTGTTAATTCTTGTCTTGACTTGGTTGCCTCTTACAGGACACTCTGGTGTTAAGCAAGAAGGTGGGGGGGAAGTGATTCCAGTCAATTGTTTTGCATAGACAGAAACTAGCACAAGCCTGCCTGGCTCCTTTTTTTCTTTGTTAAAGGCCAGTCTGCCCTCCTCCCTTGGTCCCCTCTAGCCCTATCCCCACCCCCACGTACCCTTGCTGTGGGCCTTATCTCAAGGTACACAATGCTTCTGGTTCAAAAGAAAAGCTGTCCAGACAAAAACCAGTTGACCAAAATCACTTTGCACTGATTTCCTGTCATCCCTGCAGTGCTGGAACCACAAGTTGGCCCACTGGGAGTCCAGGGCAGATGGAAGTAAAAGCACCAGTTAAGAGGGGGTGGAGGGGAGGGGAGGGGAGGGTGAGCTTGGCTGCTTGGTAAGGTTGTAGGCGGGTTTTTGTGCCAAAGATACAAATGTTTGGGGTGCTGTATATTTTTTACTGGAAAAACGTTCCCGTTGGGGGTTTAATGTGAACTATAAGCAGCGCTGGCCTCATTCATCTTTCCTGGCCCAAGCAATAAAAAAAAAAATTAGTTTCTTGGCGGCGCGCCAACAAACAGCTGAATGGATCGATGCCTTTAAATGCTTGACATGATTCTCTGGTAGCTGCGAGCTTTTTCAGCATGACTGCCTGAGAAGAAAGGCCCTGGTGTTATCCAAAGCTGCTTATTGGCTACTGAGGAGAAACACGAACTGCTTCAGTTCTCCCTTTCAGAGGCAAAAGAAAAGGAAGCAGAGGAGCTTGAAAACATTTCTCTGTCGCATGGGGCAGCAGGCCCAGGCCCTCTGCTAGGAAATGAAATGGCGGTAATTTCGGCTGCTGCTTGTAGAAGCTAATTGACTTGTGCCTGTAAGAGACTGTCATCGGTTTGCACTGCGGTAGTGAAGGCTGAGCGGCTGGTTGTTTCCATGCTAAATTCTGTTCTCCAAAGGTGGGGATGCTCTGCCATTTTTCCTCTTAGCTAACACCTGGCATGCAAGGGGCCTTGTTGGAGGAGCAGATTTACAGTCTGTTTTCTGAGATTGGCTGCAGGTGCTTGTTGGAAAGCCAAAACAAAGGCCACCAACCTGCACCTCCCTGACTATGCGAACATCTGTACATCACACCCGGGTTTATTTTAAACATCGTTTCTGCGTGCCTTATGGCTTGGCAGAGATCAGTTGCCAACATGGTCCAGTTGCAATGGATATAAAACCGTTTCAGTATAGCCTGTTGACTCCTCACCATTTGCCTTCTAATAAAGCCAGCAGACGACATCCTGGCTCCGCCAAAGTCCAGGAGAATTCTGTCCCCGATTTAGTGGGAACCAGACTTTCACCCAGAATGCGGAACTTCAGCAGTAGGGCTCTGGAAACCCATTAGCAAGTCAGTAACCTTGTACACATATTGAATATGGACCATACTGGGGCTGCTAGCCAGGGGACTGTTACTCATGTACTGGCATGTTTGAGGCAATTAATTTCCTAGTGCCAGCTAGTTTTTTGTGAGGTTCTGCCTCACTCCCCCAAAAACCAACACAAACAAAACCACCATGTGTTTGTCGCATTTTCCTTCAGTCAGCTGCAGAAGCTGCCTTGGACAAATAAGGCTGCCATTTTTCTTTTTAAATTTTAATCTTAGAACCCTATAACTGGAAGGGACCTTCAGAGATCATTGAGTCCAATCACCTCAGGTGTGACTTGCCCAGACATCTCTCAGTGGCTAGTGACACTGGTACCCTTCACTCTCTCTGCTCCGAATTCCACCCATTGTCCTGTGGCTTGCATTTTGCAGGGCTCTGAGAAGAACACCAAAGGGTCGTTTTTATTTATGTACCACTTTGCTGGGAAATGGTTCAGGGTCTGCCCTTGAGGATTCCGAGGAGGGTTGAGCTGTGTTTTAAAACCGAACACTTCTGAAATCCGACTTGTGTTTGAAAAGTGAGAGCCCACGCAGCGTAAAGCTGAACGCCCTCTTGGGTTTTTCTTTTTTCTCCTGTGATTCCAGAATAATTCTGTCTCGCCATCAGAGAGCCTGCGAGCTAGTGAGAAACACAGGAGTTCCACAGACTACGGCATCGAGGCCAAGAAGCGCAAGGCAGAGGAAAAGGACAGCATGAGCCGCTATGTAAGTCCCAGGAGTGTTCTCGTAACACTTGTGTGTCTCCAGACAATCCGGTCGTGCGCGAGAAGAGTGGCCCGCCAGTCAGGGGCTTCTTTAGAGTCGTTTTGGCTGCCCTGTCCACAGGTGCCCAAGTCCCATAGGCTTTGAGGGAGCTCTAGGCTCCAGAATCCCCTGGGTGCTCTGGGGAGTTGTCCCCCCCCGTGGGTCAGCTCCTCTGGCGACAGCCTGACGCACTGTGTGTTTCAGGACAGCGACGGTGACAAGAGCGATGACCTGGTGGTCGATGTCTCCAACGAGGTGAGCGTGGATGACGGCGTTCTGCAAGGCCGCTGCCTTCACCCTTTGCTAATGCTGACGGGAGCGTGGGGGGAGCTGAGTCAGGAGACCTGGCGCACAGGCCCTGTGCCTCGAACCATGGCCTGCTGATTGGTCACTGCTGTCCGTGCGCCTGTGGCGTAGACCCAGTTGCTACGCATTGGATTGAGGGCCCCACCTGACCTAGATCTTTTCACGTGGGCCACTGCTTCCCTCACCGGCTTTTCACTAGCGTTCAGAAGCGAGAGGCCCTGCCAGGCCACCTCCCCGTTAAACGTTCCCTCTGGGGGCCACTGGACCCTTCCCGATGTGTCAGCGACGGCAGCAAGTGAAACGAAGCTCGGCATGGCCATGGCCCTCCCGCATGCTTAGAACACCGACAAGCTTGAAAGCTTTTCCCTCCTCCGCCACGCAGCCGGTGCTAAGTGCTGTTCTGTCTTTAGGATCCTGCGACTCCCCGTGTTAGCCCAGCCCACTCGCCTCCCGAGAACGGGATAGACAAAGCCCGAGGGCTGAAGAAGGATGCTCCCAACAGCCCCGCCTCCGTTGCCTCGTCCGGCAGTACGCCTTCCTCGAAGACGAAGGACCTGGGCCATGTAGGTGGATTGGCGCCGTGTACACAGCAGCCAGGCGCTGGCGGGAGGGCTGGGGCTGTCCCTGCTGTTGGCATTGCCTGGTCCTGTGAGGTATGGGGCTGGTCTCTCAACCTCTTGGGCGGTCTTCCCCAGGGGATGTTGCATTCTTAGCTCGAGCTTGCTGGCCTGAGGTGAAACCCCAGTCAGGACATGGCTGCATGTCTTCATCACATGAGACTGCCTTTAACGTGCCCTTATGAACTCATGGGACTCCAGCACCCTACCTTGTCCTCACTGGGCTTGCCCTTCAAGTCAGCGAGCTCCAGCCAGGAACGCACCTTTCCTTCATCCCAGGGAGGCCGAGGTGGTTCAGGAGCTCACCACGGCTGTGGTCTGGAGGCAGGGCAGCAAGGTGCAGTGAGAGATGAGGGGTCTCTTCCCACTAAGCTCTGAACTAATCCCATCTCTGCTCGGGTGTTCTCGTTCCTGGCCAGAACGACAAATCGTCAACGCCTGGGCTCAAGTCGAACACTCCTACGCCGAGGAATGAAGCCCCAACTCCGGGGACGAGTACCACTCCAGGCCTTCGGCCTATGCCGGGCAAACCAGCCGGCATGGACCCATTGGGTATGTCTCTGGGAGTGGCCAGCTTGTTGGAGGAGGGGCCGGGGTTGGCTCTGTGACTGCAACCCCTGATTCTGCTGCCCTGTAAATGCCAGTGGCTTCGATGGCTTGTGGCAGAGATGGGAAGTTGGCAGCCACAGACTTTGGAGGTGGGAAGAGAACTCTTGAGCCATTTGCAGTGTAACATGGGCTCTTGCTGCATCTCGTGTGGGTGAGGAGGCTCAGGCCTGACCTGCCCCAGCCTCCAGAGAGCCAGGAGGGTGGGTGCCAGTTGTCCACACTGGGGAGTGTGGGGAGGAGGGATGGGACTAAATTCAGACTTGCTGCAGATCTCTGTGAAACCTGTGACGTCCACACCCATTTATGCTGGGGCCAAACGCAGAGACCCGAGCTTCAGCCATGGCAGTGTTGTGCTGCTGTGACCCACACGCCTTCTGCGCGGTTCGCTGCCCCCTCCATGGCAGGTAGCCCACTGGCAAAGAGAGCAATAAGTGACAAGCTGAGCTGCCAGGGGAGCAAAGCCCCGGAAGTGCTCTGCCATGCCAGGTGCCAGCACCCCCAGCATGTTTCAGCAAGGTAGCGGTGTTAACTGCTCCCAGGCAGACTCGACCTTGGGACGTCTGGCGCTCAGTGCAGGGGCCTCTCAGCGAAGGCTGTAGAGGAGACTCATTCTTTCACCCCCATGGAGTTGCCCGGGCCCTGCTGGTTTCCTGAGAGGCAGTAGCGTGGGGAGTGGGTGAATGGGCCCCTGCAGGAGTGGGGAATTGGGGGTTCAGTTGAACTGCGTACAACTTTCCCAGGGCTCTGGGAGGTGACGCTAGGGCTGACCCGCTTCCCCCTCTTCCAGCGTCCGCTCTGAGGAACCCCATCTCCCTGGCGGGCTCCTACGCGGCTCCTTTCGCCATGATGGGACACCATGAAATGAATGGCTCTCTGACGAGCCCGGGCGCCTACGCCGGGCTCCACAACCTCCCGCCCCAGATGAGTGCTGCCGCCGCCGCCGCCGCCTATGGCCGATCGCCAATGGTGAGCTTTGGAGCTGTACGTAGCACTTTTAGCTCCTTCTGGGGTCGCCCTGGGGCTGGCCGGGGCGGGAGGCAGCTGGGGTGGTGGGGAGGGGCGGGGAGATGTCCCTGAGCTCCCTGGCACTGGGAGCTCTGAGCGCTCATCTGGTCTTGGTTTCACCAGTAGTGAGTGGTAAGGGCTGGGGAGGAGATGAGCGAGTCAGTAAACCCAGCACCCTTCCTGCTGGGACTGACCGGGCCAGGCAGGGCCCGAGAGACTAGCCTCCAGCTGCACCGAGAGCCGCCCTTTCAGACGCCCATTGGCTGGGCTTAACCAGAACCTAGGGCTGCTCGCAGGGCACATCAGTGCTCCAAGCACAGGCCGTGATCTCCATCCGCATCGTCGGCTTGCTGGGTTCAGACGGCTCTGGGAGGCTCTATTCTCACGACACCAGGTCCTGGGCTTCCTGCCCATTTATAACCAGTCTAGACCCCCTGTCAGGCGCCTGCCTGGGTAGGGACTGAGCAGCCCGCGGAAAAAGGGCTTTGGCTTTGGTCATGTGGGTTTTTTGCCCGTCTGGAAGCAGGAGGACATTGGGGCTCACCTGGGTCCCCATCGTCCTGCAGATCCCCAGCCACAGGGGACAGTGGCTTCCCATTCCCAGTGGCAAGCGGGGGAGGACAAGTGATTGTGGTATTACTGGTAACTGCCTTTTCTAGGGCTATGAGGTATGACGTGGCGCACACAACTGCAGGAATCCCCGGTTCCCCTCCCCCACACTCAGTGCTGGGGGAGCTTGTTCAGTCGCGGTGCTGGAGGGGGAAAAGGTGGGGAGTTTCCAGGCAGCGGTCAGCACCTGAGCCTGTTTGTGTCTCTCCTGCAGGTCGGCTTTGACCCACATCCGCCAATGAGGGGCCCGGGTCTCCCCACAAGCCTCGCGTCCATTCCCGGCGGGAAACCGTAAGGCACCCGTTCCCTTTCTCTGCTGTGCGTCGGTTAGCTCAGGGGCCTGAAAGCTTGTAGGGGGCACAGCATGATCGGCTGCTGGGTCTCAGGCTCAGTCGCCTCATTAAAATGTTGAACCACATTCCTGTTTTTATGTCTGTGTGTTCACGTTTCTATAGTGGGTAATAAAGTTTTTACATTCGTCGTCCTTATTCTCTGACGTGGGCCGAAAGGGTGTCTTTCACGTGCATTTAACCGATATTCCATTGCTTCAGGTTACATGCGACTGGGGGTGGGGGGCACGCCCCAAGGTAGGTGACAAGCGCCGTTCCCTCCCCCACAGGCCCCCGCGTTGGTCCTATCTGTACTAAGTGTCCCACTTTCCTGGGCCAGATACAGCCCAGGCAGGCGTGTCCCACCGATGGCTTGTCCCCAGGACCGCAGACAGCCCCACCATTGAGAGCTTGGGGTGCGCTGGGAGCAGCAGGCCCACCCGAGATTCCAGGGGCGGGAGGAGGCCATCTAGTCTGAGCTGCTTCACACCCTGAACATCCGTGGGAAAGTCAGCAACTGGCCGAGGGGGGCTCTCGTTGTCTCTGCCAGCCTGGGAAAGGCTCTGACCTGCCATCTGCCCTGTGGCACGCAGCCCAGACCTCCGAGCAGCTCCCTGGGGCCTGCTGCTTCTGCTGCTGCTCCGTCCCTCTGAGCTACATGCGGCAGCCTCTCTCCTGGATTAATCCCCTCCCCTGCCTTCGTCTCCCCCCTGCAGAGCCTACTCGTTTCACGTGAGCGCTGATGGGCAGATGCAGCCGGTCCCGTTCCCCCACGACGCCCTGGCTGGCCCTGGCATCCCCCGGCATGCCCGCCAGATCAACACACTGAGTCACGGGGAGGTGGTTTGTGCTGTGACAATCAGCAACCCCACCAGACACGTGTACACTGGAGGGAAGGGATGCGTGAAGATCTGGGATATCAGCCAGCCGGGCAGCAAGAGTCCCATCTCGCAGCTGGATTGCTTGGTAAGCTGCTGACTGTGTGTGCGCCCATGGACCAGAGGTGCTTTTTCACATCCATCTGCTCTGACTAGCAGAGAGCTGTAGGGAGCTTGTTCGTGCTGGCTGTGGAGAGGCAACTTCGGGACAGGAATCTCCCTTGAGACTAACACCATCTCTCATTCCTGCAGAACAGAGACAACTACATCCGTTCCTGCA
Source organism: Carettochelys insculpta (assembly GCF_033958435.1). Lineage (NCBI taxonomy): Eukaryota > Metazoa > Chordata > Testudines > Carettochelyidae > Carettochelys > Carettochelys insculpta. The sequence continues at coordinate 43,738,225 of NC_134148.1, read as the reverse complement.
AACTCCTCCCCGACGGCCGCACGCTGATCGTGGGGGGAGAAGCGAGTACACTCACGATCTGGGACTTGGCTTCGCCGACGCCCCGGATCAAGGCCGAATTGACCTCCTCTGCCCCAGCGTGCTATGCGCTGGCCATCAGCCCTGATGCAAAAGTCTGCTTCTCCTGTTGCAGTGATGGCAATATCGCGGTGTGGGATCTGCACAACCAAACACTGGTGAGGTGAGTTGTCCGAGCGGGAGGTGGCCAAGAAATCGACATGAAAGTCGGTGAGGTTGGTGATCAGAATGAATGTGCTTTTCGTACCGCAGTGGGCATTTGTTGGACTAACTTGGGTTGTTCTCAAAGGCAGAAGGCAGAGAGTCTGGCAAGAAGCGAAAGTAAATAGTGTTTGTTTAGATGATGAGCGCGATGTGTAACTAGTGGTCAGAGCTCATCCAGTGCTCGCTGGCATCTCTCAAGCGACCTTTTTCTGAGGTCTCAGCTTTCATGAAAAGAGCGAGATTCTGGTTGCTATGATTGTCAGGGAAACCTTGAAAATGTGAACGGTGTGGAAACCGACGGAGTTCTCGGAGCCTGAAACATTAGCTCTGTGTGTGTGTGTGTGTGTGTGTGTGTGTGTGTGTGTGTGTGTGTAAAGTATTGTTATATGATTCTGAGTTTCTTTTTATGTAAACATGGGATCCAGCTTCCGCATCAGCAACTGTCTCAGCCTCAGACTGATTGTATGGACAGTGAGGTGCAGGTGTTGATCCCTGAAAATGTAACACAAAGTGACACAAACTCTGAGAGACACCCATGCGTGTTATGTTTTGTTCTTTTTTTTTGAAAGAGATTCAAGCACCCTTCCATTTGTATGTTGGATTTTTGCTTCCTAGACAATTCCAAGGCCACACGGATGGCGCCAGCTGCATAGATATCTCCCATGATGGTACAAAGTTGTGGACGGGTGGTTTGGACAACACAGTGCGCTCCTGGGACCTCAGAGAAGGAAGACAGCTTCAGCAGCACGACTTTACTTCCCAGGTAGCTACTGGGTTTCTCTTGGCCCCATGAGAGGGAACAGCTGCCTAATATGGGGTGATGGCAAAGTTCACCTTGTGGGCACTTTGGAAGAATGGGGTGGTGCTTTGGGCAGTTGTCCCGGAGCCTGCTGGGGTATCCTCCAGTTGGTGTGCCTGGTGTTGGGTGGTATCCCCAGGATTTTTCAGAGCTTGTGCCTCATGCAGTTCTGTGTGTTGCATGGGATTTCAAGGGACACCATGGCATCTGGCCACGTGTGTCTTAATCTCCTTATGCCGCAACACTGGCACCTAGACTTTGCAAAGCCCCTCTTGCCAGTGGAACCTGCTCGAGGGATCGTGTCCCTCCCGGGCTGTAGGCAGAAGGAAAATGATGTTTCTCCTTCTTTGCATGCAGACTAGCGATGTCTAAATCAAACCCCATGGTTGTCCCTTTGTCAGTTAGTCAGTGGTGTGAGCAGGGGTCGCCATTAAGGAGCCAACATTTGTCAACAGGTGCCACACAGCTGGCATAGTTAGGAATCGAAGAATGGCCATCCTGGGTCAGGTCAGTGGTCCATCCACCCAGCCCAGTACCCTGTCTGACTTTGGCCAGAGCCAGGCACTGAACAAACAGAGCAGTTACTGACTGGTTCACCCCCTGTGAGTCTGACCCAGCAGACAGAGGCTTAGGGACACCGAAAGCAGAGGGTGTGTCCCTGGCCGTCTGAGCCCATAGCCGTCGATGGACATGTCTTCCAAGAAGTTCTCCAATTCTTGGTTGGAAGGGTGAGCTGAGCAATGCTGGCTGCAGCAGATGTACTGCTGCGATAGGCAGGAAATCCCAGCTCCCCAAGGGGTTTCTGGTTCCTCTTTCACCTGCACACCTCGTAGTCTGAGGCTTAATGCCAAAGACCTGAGGCTGAGCCATTGTTGCTGCAGGTCCGTTTCCACTGGCCCCTTATTGCTAGTTGACCTTGGATGTGCCTGGCAGGGGATTGGAGTCGATGCAATGCCTTTTCCTGAAGGCTCTGCTGGACAAGAGCAAATCTCAGCTGCTCCACCTCACAGCACTGCCTGTCAGGGGGTTCCAGTGCCTCAACGCTTGATGCTAGGACTCTGCGCACCCTGGTGCCGTGCCGTCGCTGCCGTTGTCCTAACTCCAAGGCTGTTCGTTTGAATCTCCCTTTCAGATCTTCTCGCTGGGTTACTGCCCCACCGGCGAGTGGCTGGCGGTGGGTATGGAGAGCAGCAACGTTGAGGTGTTGCACCACACCAAGCCAGATAAATACCAGCTCCACCTGCACGAGAGCTGCGTCCTTTCGCTGAAGTTTGCCTACTGTGGTAAGTTACCAGTGGGTTGGTTGAGCCCGCGTGCTTAAAGTTAGGCATGCCCGCAAGCCCCTGCTGAATCAGGACCTCTCTGTGAACCACCATCCTGAGTGTGTCCATGAGCAACCACGTGTATCTTTTGGTCCGTGGAAGTCTTGCCCACATGTTCGCTCACCAGCCAAAGCAGCGATGGGAAGCCAAAACTTGGGAGTGCTGAATTATCTTACTGAGAATGTCTCATCTTAACATGCCCTAGTTTGCGGGTGTCCTCCAAAGCCAGCCAGTTGTCTTCTGAACAGTGGTGACGGGTGTGGAAATTGCAGGGGAGTGGGCGCTGGCCACGTGCCCCTCCCCACTTCTCGCCCTTGCTCCACCCCACCTCCTCTTCCTCTGGGAGCGGGGAGGGTCTGACAGTGCGGGGATGAGGGCAGACTGCTGGGGGTTGCATGTGACCTCCGGTGCACCTCTGCTTCTGAAGTGACCAGGCCAGCGAAGGTTGGAGGTCACTTTATCCCAGCGGCTGATTGTAAGGTGCCAGAGATAATAGAATAGCCTCTCGTGTGCTATAATCCTGTGCTGGTGCACCTAGGGATTGGAAATGCAAGGAAATGGGGTGTCACTTGCCAGGTTCTGCCAGACATTTCCATTGGTGGGTATTGCTAGGCTGTGTGTGTTCAGCGTGGGGGGGCAATGGGTGATGCTCCCCACCGAGCAGGCATTGATTTCGCAGGGGCTCCCCATCTCCTGCTCGGGAGCTGGCAGAGGCTTGGCTCTGAGAAGCCCCACCATGTGCCTGTTGTGAAAGTAACCCACTCAATGAGAGCTGCTGCTGTTGCGTGTGGGGAGCTGACACCATGTGCTTTGTGCATTTAGGTAAATGGTTTGTGAGTACAGGGAAGGATAACCTCCTCAACGCCTGGCGAACGCCGTACGGAGCGAGCATTTTCCAGGTAAGAGCCGCTCAGCCTTGGGCCGTTCAAAGGTCCGTCCTTAGGCCAGCAGTGGAGGGGTGCACAGCAGCGCCAAATGCTGCGTGCAGCTTGTTGGGTGTGACGGGGAGCCAATGGGGTCTCTAAGCCAGGGGTTAACCCCTCATCTGAGATGCTGAAACCTGGGCTTACCTGCTGCACAGACGGGGCAGCTGTCACGTCCCACTCTTGGGGAGTGAGCGTGGGGACATCCACAAGTGGCGCTGTCCGTGTCTGCGGGGAGCCGAGAGGAGAACCCACCGGCTAACAACCAGCATAAATGTACAGGAGCATGGAGGGCTGAAAGGGCTGTGACAGGAAGTGTATGGTGGTGCAGCCAACGCTTCTAATTTGTCGCTGATTTGCATGTAAATAACAGTAACTATCTCGCCACCAAGAAGCTTTTCTGCCTTGTGAAATGCAGCTGAACGTAGGAGCATTAGAACACAGACAAAATTTTCTGCCTTTCTTTTCTTTCTCTAGTCCAAAGAATCCTCCTCTGTCCTAAGTTGTGACATTTCCGCAGACGACAAATACATTGTAACAGGCTCTGGTGACAAGAAGGCCACAGTCTACGAGGTCATCTATTAAACAAGGCTTTTGCCAGGGCTGCCAGCTCTGAATATTAGGCGCCTTTCTGACAAGACAAGGGCAGACTCCTGAAGGAGGTAGGAGACTGAAAGCAAAGCAGCCGGGCATTGGGAGAGCGTTTCCTGCCAGGCTGCGTGATGTGGATGCTCGTGGACTCAGAGTTACGCGCGTGGACTGGTGCATTTCAGCTGTTTGTATTTTAAGCCCTGGCGTATGTGGATGTATCTGGCGGGCTGCAAATACGGCATACAGCGAAGCCCTAAACGAGTTTTTTTCTGGTTTTAGGGTGTTTTGCTGTTCATTTTTTGTCTGCGCTTTGGTGGCACTATAAAGGACTTATTTTTTATTGTGACTTTTTCTGCGCTCTGTATAAGACTTGTGAAAAATGTAAATAATGGACTAGTAAATAGAATCGAGAGGGTGAGATTCACCCTCCTGGTACACTAGCTGTGTATTTTTTTTATCATTTTTTTTGTCTGCTGTAATTGTATTCCACTGATGGGTTTGGTGGTGGCAGCCCCTCCCCCCTCCCCCAACGACAGTGTCCATTCGAGATACTGCTTTGACCTGCAGCTTATTACCAGCTCGAGCAGAGATGTCCACTGGTGAAAGTTGTTCCTACTGTCGTACATGTGAATTGCTCAGTGTGTTAGTCAAATGTTTGAACACTGTATGGACTGAAGTGAAATTGCTCAGCTCTTCAGCAGCTGAGCTGATGACATCAGCAACACAATCCCATTTTTATATGGAGTTTTTTGTGCTCGTACGTTTGAAGACAGGAAGCCATGTCCTAAGAAGCCTCTGCTCTAGCCCTTCTTGATCTTCGGACAGAACATACAGGAGGAGGAATAATACTTCAAAGAAAGCGTAGTAAAATTCAGCTCAGGGAGCCAGGAAAGACAAGTTGCTATGACGTGTTTTGTATTCAAATGAAAGTAAAGAATTAGAATTGTTAACCTTTACAATACAATTCTTTTTTTTTTTTTTTAAACAAGAAAAGTTTACTAAACAACTGGGGTTGTTTACTAACAACTGGGGTTTGTGTCTCTCTGGGAGGGGTCCGTGGCTTTGGGGTCTTGTCACTTGTGGTATGTTGGTTCCCACGAATCAAAACCCATCCCCACAGAGGCTGGCGTGTCAACATTTTGTACTAAAAGGTTAAATAAATAAATGGGAAATAAAAGTATTTGTGTAGCAGAAGTGCTCACCCTGTATTGTAGCATATGGAAGAGAATTTTTATACTACATTTTTATGGATTATTTTTTAATTTTTGATTTTAATCTGGTCAAAAGTCATTAGGGTTATGGTGAAAACTACCTGTTTGAATGCGATAGTACACAAGAAAAAAAAGACAATGATGAAGTTGGACATACATTCAGCAGCATCTGATTGCAAGCCATCAGCAGTAGCGATGGGTTTGAGGTGGGGGAGAACATCAATTTGGGGGCAAGAGAAACTCGATAGAAAGTTTCCCCCCAAAGTCTCACATTTTAAGATCGATCTCCCCGCCTGCCCAGAACAAAAACAAGGGAAACTTCAAAGGCAAAAAGTCTGCTCCTCATGAGACTTACTAACAATGCACCTCTGGTTCCAAGAAACTTGCCTGTCGTGCAGAAAGTGTGAATTTTGATTTGTTCATGCACTAGTTGTCGCAAGAAGCTCTTAAGTAAAAAACTTCTTTTAAGAAAAGTTAACCGGGTTTTTGAAGTGCAGTTATGTTCAGAAAAGGACACATAAAGATGGTGCCATCTCTGTGCACACAGGAGTCAGATCTACTTATTTTTAACCATTACACATTGTTACTCCTTTCTGTTCACTGTGTTGTTCTGCAGTGCAATAATGGAAGGAGACAGATTCTTTTACGACACACACATCACCCGCGGAATGGCTTTAAGTTCCAGTTACAGGGTTGTTTGTACCAGTGAGCCTGTGAGAGTATGAAAGGACACAGCTTGACTCTTTGATTCCCATGTGCATTCATCCATTGAGAATCAATGAACCCAGAACCAGTGTGCCATATTTAGTGTCACTTTTCAGCGTGCAAGCCACATGTGACAACTAACTTGGAATAAGTTGGAAAGGGTTAGAGGGTTTTGAACTTTGAGTGAAAAGTCCCCCTTCAATAACACCACAAGCAAATGTCCCAAAATGGTTATGATTTTTGCAAGCTGGTGCTTTTTAAGTAATTGAGAAAGAATGAAACTGGGCATAAGTCAATACGCGGAGGGTTACTAAGTCATACTGTCTCAACTTTACACCAAAGTATGTAGCAGAATATGTACAGCTGTTAATAACTACAACTGTTTTTGTAAAAAAAAAAAAAAAAAGAGGAAAAAACAAAGGCAAAGAAAAAGAATAAAAATTAAATGTACTGAAGCTCAAATGAAAACAAAGTGTCTATAAAGCATTTGCTCTCTGAAAACCTGCACTGAGTTGTTAAATAAAACAAACAAAACAAAAGTGGCCATTGTTGTTCTTGCGGACAGGGCGGCTGGCAGGTCACTGGCTGGAGGGATGATATCAAAATTTGGTTTCTTTGTTTCCTACTCACCACAGTCATGGGCTGGGCCTTTGGCGCTAAGGTTGGACCTGATCCAGAGCTTTTTGAAGTCCATGGCACTGTCTGCAGTGAGGTTGCAGATCTTTGGATCAGGCCTGTAGCGCTGGTGGGCTCCAGATGAAAACGCACGAGGAACAAGCTGTATCGTTCTTCCTTTGTTCGTGAGCACAGCGCCTGCAAAGAGATACTTGAGTTGGAAGGCAAAGAGAAGAAGCAGCTATCAAAGGACTGATCTCCCCAGGCCGGCTCCTGATAATACAGACAGGATGTACAACTGTAATGGCTCCTTTTCCCACTCTTGATGCTGTATCCAAATTGCCAATGTACAGCACAGCTGTTCAGAGCACAGGGCTTACGTCCTTCCCAGGTGCCAGGTGGGTAAAGGGTGTGACTCGTCAGTGTTATGATATGTAAATGGCTGGGGAAGTCAGCTGTGAAGGACAAACCAACAGCAGACTGTCTTTGAGCTGCTAAATTAAGACTCCAACATACCTCTGCCCAGCGTTTTACTTTTTCCTTTTCCTGTGGCAGATGTTTCTGATTCCAAACATATGTCATGAGAACACTTTATCCAGGCCTTGAAGCTGCCTGCATACTGTAATCCAATAGGTTTTGTGACAGGATTTCCTTCTCCAGACCGCATCTAATTTTTTCCAACTCGGTCGTCTTTTGGAAAATGTCTGTTGTGGACAGAGCCCGTACCCCGAATGAAGGGACTAAAGAAGCAGTCTCAGAGGGTGATCACAACCACTAGAGTTTGAGAGAAGAATGCCAGTATTGGCAATACAGTGGTACCTGCTTCAGGAGACTGACAAGTAACTGGCCACCTCCTAGCGTCTGCCCTTAAGTAAAGGTTGAACAACATTTGTGCAGGAAATTTTGGATACTTCAAAGTTTTTGGTGCAGGTTTTCTCCTTAGAACCATCTTGACCCAGTTTTGAACTGATCTACTTTGGGATGACCTAAGTCTTTATGCATGTCCTCTAACTGTAGAATTAAGTTGGTGATTTAATTTTGGTTGGCTGGTTCTGCAGCCTAGTAAATGAAAATTACACTGTAGATTTGATCCTTCCAATTTGAAAAATAACCTGCTGTCCCCCACACATCCCCTCTGGGTGGTGAGCAAGGTTGCTCTTCCTGTTGACAAATGGACTAATGGAATGCTTAGTTCCGTTTGCTGGGGAGAAAAAGTCTTTGGATTCTAGAGGCATGCAACCAAATGCTTTATAATTTCTCAGAGGAGTAGGTATACATTGGTCTCCTCCACGGAAATTATTTGATGCAAATGTCTACTGTTCCATTGCTTTCAGAGCAGGAGACCCCTGGCAGAGATAAAGCACTTTTCTTGAACTAGGACATATGTAACGTCCTACAGGGGTTTCCCCAGTGATGTATTGAACATGACAGAACCTGCTGGGAGGGAGAAATAACAGGCAGGAGCAGCACTCTGACTGCTTGGGTTTCCGAAGCACTCTGACTGCTTGGGTTTCCGATAATGTAAAGCCGTAAATGGTTATGAGTGCATTTAAATCTGATTTTAAGCTGACTGGAGCGAGGCACTTACACATGGGACCATTAAAAGACAAAAGCATCACCAGCAACCCGTTGCTGTAAACTTTGGAACAATTTAATGTGCAGATATAAAAACGTTTTTGTACTAGGCCAGCAAGTTGGGTTGTTACTACTGGACCAAACTTGTGTTGCACTATTGATGATGTTACATGCGTATTATAATGTTTTCCTTTCAACCTCTTCCAGCAGTCTGTTGGCCTTTATAATTAATTTGGCTTGATGTTAAACCTTTCAAAGAGCACTGACTGGAGAGGGTGGTGACTTTTTGAATACACTAATTCTGCTTTGCATGTGCTCTATCAGCAAGGCCTGCTGCATGCACCAGCTTTCTCTTTGCTTTCCAAGCTGTGTGTGCTCATTTTTATCTTGCATATTAATAAGGGCTTGCAAGGATGCTTTTCATTCAGCTTTGGACTGATGCTGCTGTAAAATAGCATAGAGTAAAGTGAAGATTTAGCTACTTGGTAGCTTAGCAAATGGTTCGACCTTGTGGAAGCCTACCATGTCCTATTTGTCAGTTTCTGCGGTCTGGGTGTTACTTTTGATACAGGAGATTTTTTTCAAGTTAGAGCCAACCCAGGCTGCTGAATTAGACTTGCAAACATTTTTGCCCTTTGTTTTGATGAGGTGCCCCGTTGGGGAAGCTTTGATTTCAAAGGTCGTCTGTAGCAACTGCTATTTATTGAGCACTCTGTTTCAAGCAATCCCCCTATATATGAAGTAAACTAAATAATTCTCTAAAAAGCCTCACATTTACAGGGGAATAGAAAGAAACCTGCTTGAAAACACTCAGAGGGTGGCAGGGAATCTTTCTATTCCTCTGCATTGCTTGACTCCCGTCTTTTCTTTCTATTTCAGCACCTCTTAGCACTTTGTTTTCTGTATGAGGCTTTGGCAGGAGAAGGCTTGGATCCATGGCCTTGACTGCTGATGTATTACACTGGCCTGGTGGGTTTAGTTGCCCTGTTCTGTTCCCTGTTTATGGCGTCTATTGTGGTCATGTTTCCTGCAGGGGAGGGGACCGTGCCTCCCTGCTGGTGAGGTGGCACCTTGCTTTTCCACACGTCCTGGACTGTTGCTTGATGGTGCTCTGTGAAGTCATCTGTTCAGTCGCGTGCTGGCCTCAGGCTGGTAACTAAGCTAAGCAAGCGCTCGCTGGAGCAGTGGGAAAAGCTAGGCCCAACGTTACCAAGTCTAAGCACCCTCTGGCTCTATTTGATGAGCCATAACGGTTTTCGTTATCTTCCTCAGTGCCATCCCCTCAAGAAAGCAGCCGCCACAGCGGTGACGTGCACACGATCTAGGAAGGGATCTGCAAATGAGCGACCCTCAGGACAGCCATAATGGGTCAGACGAAAGGGCCATCTTCGCCTGGCTTCTGACAGTGGCCAATGCCAGGTGTTTCAGAGGGAAGGAGCAGAACAGTGCCATTGTCAAGTGGCCCATTCCCAGCATCTGGCAAACAGGCTAGAGAACTATTCCTGCCCCTTGTGGCTAGTAGCCATGGATGGACCTGTCCTCTACGAGTTTATAACAGCATTGTAAAAAGAGCTTAGTCTTGGTCTTCATGACACCCTCCAGCTTAGAAGTTCCACAGGCTGACTGTGTTGTATGAAGCAACACCCGCTTTTGTTTGTGTCAAGTGGGTGCAGACGACAGGTTCTGCGGCGCTGGCCCCTGAGGTTTAGGGCTCCCATCCCCAGCATCTGGCCGAGGCAGGATCAGGTAAGCTGGGCCCTCTGCCTGGTGGGGGACAGGAAGCAGTAGCACCACCTCTGCTGCTGTCCCCGTTCCTGCTCCCTCTCCCTCAGCTGGGGGAACGGCAGCTCACGGCTCCCAGAAAAAGCTTTCCTCTTTCTCTCCCAGGCACTCGTGCTCCCCGCCCCACTGCTCTGATTGGCTGGAGTTCTGGCCAATCAAAGCACAAGGGCGGTACCTGGTGGAGGTGAAGAGGAAAAGCCTCTCTCGGGATTGTTTCGCCACACTACTATTCCAACACCTCTTCCTGCAGCAAGCCACCCCTCTTCAGCCTGTTCCTGCTCCCTCCCTCCCACCCAGACCCCACACCTGCTCCTTAGCAGCCCCCTCCCACACACTGAAGTCTGAACCCCCCATTTTTGTCCTACCCTGGGAGTTGCTAGACCTTAAAACTGCTTGCAACCTTTTGAGCACGGTATGGATGGGAACTAGCTGATTTTCTGCAATAGCCCTACCATGGGAAGCCCTTGTTAGGCAGTAGCTAAAGTCACTACCTGCAGCAGGTGAACACTTGTACACCGATAGGAGTGAGAGAGCTCTTGATGTTCTACGTTCATCTGCCAGCCTCTTGCCCCCATTCTCTGCAGTCCAGCCAGAAAGGACTGGAAGTCCATTGAAATGGCCCTCCAAGTAACCGATAACTAGCAAGCTATAGTACAGTCCTGGAGCAGGGACAAAGATCATTAGATTAGTTTAACAGGGAAAACCTAACCTAGCCGTCGGATGCCTGTTTAATAGGTTAGCCGCAACGGTGCCCTCCAATCATTGCCTGGAAACACATCTTAGTGCTGTCCGCAGAGGAACGAGAATGACAGGTCCAGAGAGGGTCAAAACTAGTGCAGAAAGAATTTGGAGAAGCAGAACTTTGGTGGCCTCACCCCCCAGCTCTGGGATGGAATAGCAGAGCCCCCTGAAAGGACACAGTGATGCAGGCTGGGGTGCTTTCAGGTTTTTCTGTGCAATTGCTGGTAACCGGTGAGGTAAGGAGCAACAGTCAGCACCCATGGGAATTCCTAGCCCAACGCTGTAGATTCTTTGCCTGCTGTTCAGGCTGCTTCCCCTTCCCTTGCAAAAATTCAGGACCTCCTGGTGCTTCCACCACAGCCTGAGTTGAGGCTCTCCTTGGCGGAGAGCTGAGCATGTGATGGTCTGATTAACGCAAGTCAACACCAGGGTTGTCGGTGTTGTGTGTTCTCAGCATATTTTACTCTTTACCAAAGGACAGGGTGTGTACAGCCCTTGTGTGGGGCTGTGTTTGCACAGCATGGCCATGGTGAGGTTCCTAGGTGCTGTGGTAATTCGCTAAAGAAAACCTCAGAGCAACTGTTTCCTAACGCCGCCCACTTTGTCTGCAAATGTGCTCCCAGAGGAGAACGGGAGCCTACAAACATTCTCGGAGACAAGATCCTGCCTGCAAAGCAAGAGCCTGAATTTGACCAAATGCTTACAAATACTATTTTCCCATCACTTACCCAGCTCTAGTTGTGACCAAGGGCTGTTCAAGTTCAGAGCACTGGCTGATGCAGCACCGAAGAACATACCTCAGCTGAACTAAAACCAAGCTGCATTGGTGTGCCCATGAATGACTAAATGCCCCACACGCCTGGACCAGGAGTGCAGGGTGATTGGTGACAATCTGGAGACAGCGCCTGGTGGTGGCTTTGGTAGCGCTGCCATTGTGGTCTGGACCCTGGAGGGGCTTTGCCCAGGCGGTTCTGCCTCTCAAGGGCTTGGAGCAGTGAGGAAAGCAGAAAATAAGCAGGTTAGAGTACGTGTAAATCCCCCAGCTCTGTCAGGGTCAGAATGTGAGGTAGCTGAATGGAGCCCGACCCCCACGCCACATCATAGACCTAACGGCGATGATGCAACTATTCTATCGCAGAGCTGGGGGTTGGGTGTCACTTAAATTCAGCTTCTCCAAATTCTTTCCATGCTAGTTTTTGACCCTCCTGTAGCGGTCATCAAGGTACAGAACTGGCAGCATTTGACCCACCATTGTATCTGACCTTGATGTCCAAGGACCCCCAAAAGGGGAGGAGTTTAGTTTTGTCCCCTTGTTCAGTTAGTGACAGAGTTTCCTTGCTGTGGGAGGCTCCCATTGGACAGCACCTCACATGGCAAGCTAGTGCCTTTCTCTTCACCCAGTGCAGTCCTACTGAGTGACTGAACTAGGACTGGCTTCTGCGCCCAGCTGCTGGGAGAGGCGCAGGCATCTGTCGGGCAGGGAGGAGGGGGAAGACCTTCCCCCAATTCATTTTGCAGAAACCATCCAAGCTCTTGAGAGGAGACCCGGAGTACCAAAAAGTCTTCAAACCACAAGCTACAGACATTCATAAAGAGATGCCTGAGGTACATCCTTCGCATCACAGGGCAAGGTTTGGTCACGAATGAGGGGGCTTTGGAACAGAGCAGGACAAGAAGCACTTGATGCTGAAATGAAGAGAAGAAAGTGGGGATGGCTAGGCCACACGTTCGGAAAAGCATCATCCAGCGTCGTCCGTCCAGCTCTCACATGGACCCATGAGGAAAAGGCAACAGCGGAAGACCTCAGGCAATGTGAAGAAGATCTCCTGAGATGGAAAGACAACACCTGGGGTACTTGTGGACCCAGCTAGTAGTTTTGTCCTGAGTTAGAGTGAAGTGGAGGAGATTTTTATGTGGCCTATGCTCCACGCAGAGTAGAAGGGTTTAAGTCAAGTCAGCCTATGACGACGTGGCCCAGAGCTGGGCTAGATTCAAGCTGGCATCTTTTAGGAACATTCCCTCCCCTTCCCCGTGCCCCCTCGCCCTTGTTTGTTTATCAGCGTCCCCACCTCTGCTTGGGTGAGCTGGCTTATGCAGCCAGGAGGAAGCAGTTTTTATAGCATCCAGCAGCTCCCTCCTTGGAACACGAGCGGCGCCGGGATAGAACGCTGGGCAGGCCAGGTATGGCCACAGCCTGGGCCAACGTTTGCTTTGTCTCCCATCCGGCTGTTGCCTTGTCTAGGAAGTTATGAAAGCCCTTTTTATCCACCATACACTTAGTTGCTGTGGCACCTAATGCCGCTCTCTCCTCCCCAGCTCCGGGAACAGATGGCATGAGGCAGCGCCGGGCCACCGTCAGCTGTTGTTATCTCTAGCTGATGACACGGCGTGTAAATTTTGTTGGCACTGCTCCCTTCATCTGTTCTGCCTCTGCATCCCACCAGTTTTAATTACTGTAATTGACTTATAATGAATGATTGTGCATTCCCATTGTCTGGGCTGGGGCGGGGAGTATTCTGTTCCTTAGACACTTCATTTAACACCAGGCCCCTCCTCGCAGTTTCCTTGACTTGGTTGAAGGGTGCCATCCCTGCCAATGGCACAGATAAAGCAGTACCCCGAGTGTCTGCAGTTAGGTGTTTATCAGCTTTCTGCTCCCAAGAGCGAGTGCTTCACTGAATCCTGGTGGAAAAGTGCAGCAATAGCTAATTAATTTCGCTTAATCCCTCAAAAAATCCGCAGCTTGCTTTGCCTGCTGAAAATGATTAGCAGCAACTGATAAATGCAGATGTATGTGTATTTTTTTACATGCTCTTGAGAGTGCCTTGCCCCTGCCAGAGCAGGGGTTCTCCCTTTCCCAAGCAACGACCAGCTGCCAACATGTTTAGCTGCAGCAAGTTGTCCCTGGGACAAGAGTCATCTTAGGCAGGGAAAGGCCTGGTGGTGTTTTGGCTTTCTAACAGGTCAGTTCTGACCAACGCACCCGGGCACCTCCTGATGCCTGTTACCGACGCATTGAATCAGCACAAGGCTCTTCATGGGCCTCTGGCTAGATGCAGAAGGGGAATTGTTAATGGCCCTTGGGGCGTTTCTGTTGTCACCGCTCCCCCTTCAAGAGCTTTAGCGACCGTTCCTCTGTGTCAGGGTGAGGATCCCACACCCAGCATCCAGCCTGCTGCAGGGTAGAGGGGCTGGAGCCCTGAGCCTTGCAGGGCAGAGTCAGGCAACCAGGGGCCAGCCCAGCCCATGGGCTCTGCTGGGGGTGGGCAGTAAGCGGCTCTGCGCTGCCACCCCTCCCCTGCTTGGGAGAATGGCGGCACCCACAAACGCTGCATCGAGGCTTTTCTTCTGCCACTCGGATTGGCTGGAATTGTGGCCAATCAGAGCAGTGGGGCGGGGCGGTGCCTGGGAGTGGTGAGGGAAAAGGAGCCACAGGCACCAGCTAAGCGACCTTCCCCCCATCACCCAGACCCCACGTAACACCTGCTGAGCCCCAGAGGTCCCAGGTTCAGTTGCACCCGGTGGTGTTACTCGACAGCCTCTCCTGGCCAGACCACCAGGAAACCCCCTGCCCCCAAGCCTGCTTCCTGACAGCCCACCAAAACCGGGGAGAGAGGCACAAAATCTACTAGCCCTGATACTCCTGGGCCAGCTGTTTGGAGAATGTGGTTGCCGTGGGCTCAGCCGGGGTCCGCCTCCCTCCTCGGGGGGCTTGGGCCCCCCGTTGCATTGACTACTCCTTGCTGGATCTTGGCTGGTTCCTGTGCTCTGCATGGCCCATCTGGCTTTTCAGCTCCATGGTTTTGGTGGGGAGAGGGGACTAAAAAATAGTGTCCGTCCCTAAAATCAAGTGCATGTGGCACGTCACTGAGACATCGCTCACGGCAGCTTGTGCAATGAGGGAATTCCTCTGCAAACAGCTGGATGAAAATAAGGTGACAGTAGCAGCCAGTGTGGGTTTGTGAAGAACAAATCCTGCCAGAGCAATGTGACGGCTTTCTTTGTCAGGCTAACAAGTCTTGCAGCTAAGGGAGAAGTGGTGGCTGTGATATACCTAAGACTTTAGTAAGGCATTTGACATGATCTCGCATGATCTTCTTATCACTAAACTAAGAAAATACAACTTAGATGGGGCCACTATAAGGTGGATGCATAACTGGCTGGATAACCATTCTCAGAGAGTAGTTACCAATGGTTTGCAGTCACGCAGGAAGGGCATAACAAGTGGGTCTGTTTTGGGACCAGTTCTATTCAATATCTTCATCAATGATGTCGGCATAGAGTGTATCCTTACTAAGTCTGCAGATGCTATTGAGCTGGAAGGAGTTGTAACTGTTTTGGAGGGCAGTTCAGAATTCAAAATTATCAGGATAAACTGGAGCAATGGTCTGAGGTAAACAGGATGAAGTTTAATAAGAACAAATGCAAAGTGCTCCACTTCGGAAGAAACAATCAGCTTCATATATATGGAATGGGAAGCAACTGTCTAGGAAGGAGTACTGTGGAAAGGGACCTAGGGGTCATAGTGCACAACAAGCCAAATATGAGTCAACAGTGTGATGCTGCTGCAGAAAAAGCGAACAAGATTCTGGGAAGCATTAACAGGAGTGCTGTGAGCAAGACATGAGAAGTCATTCTTCAGCTCTACTCGGTGCTCATTAGGCCTCAGTTGGAGTATTGTGTCCAGCTCTGGGCACCACATTTGAAGAAAGCTGTGGAGAAATTGGAGAAGGTCCAGAGAAGAGCAACTACAATGATTAAAGGTCTGGAGAACATGAGCTGTGAGGGAAGACTGAAAGAACTGGGCTTGTTTAGTTTAGAAAACAGAAGACTTAGAGGGGGCACGATAGAGTTTTTCAAGTACCTATAAGAGGGTTACAAGGAGGAGGGAGAAAAATTGCTCTCCTTGGCCTCTGAGGATAAGATAAGGAGCAATTGGCTTAAACTGCAGCAAGGGAGGTTTAGGTTGGACATTAGGAAAATCTTCCTAATCGTGAGGGTGATTAAACACTGGAATAAATTGCCCAGGGAGGTTGCAGAATCTTCATCACTACTTAAGCACAGGTTCGATAGACCTCTGTCATGGCTGGTGTAGATGGTGCTTGGTCCTGCTGTGAGGGGCCAGGACTCAATGACCTCTCAAGGGCCCTTCTAGTTCTACTGTTCTATGAGACTATGATCCTGCCTTCCCAGTTGTGCTGTGATCAGCCACAAATTAGTTTAAAATGTGGCTAGTAACAGAGAGATCGCTGTGCTAGTCTATATACTATCAAAACAAAAAAGCAGTCAAGTAGCACTTTAAAGACTAACAAACTAATTTATTAGGTGAGCTATCGTGGGACAGACCCACTTCTTCAGCTCTGAACTTAGGTCTGTCCCATGATAGCTCACCTAACAAATTATTTTGTTAGTCTTTAAAGTGCCACTTGACTGCTTTTTTGTTTTAAACTGTGGATGTTCCTGTGAGTATGAAAGGCACCAGTTGACCTCTGTGGCAATGGATGGAGCATTTGGCCTTTTCAGAGCTCATGCAAACACAGGCAGGCCTGGCTGCAGCAGCTTGCTCATTTCATATGGCCAAGGTTTTGCTCTGTGGACCCTCAGGGGTAGACTTTGTTTTCTGGTTTCCATGAGCTCAAGGAGAGAGCTTCCAAAGGAAATCATCGGCCTGGCCCCGAACAAGTCCCAGTACCGGCTGAGCTTTTCAGAGAGACGTGCTTTTCGTGTGCCTCAATGTTAGGTGCACTTTCAAAGCCCAGATTTTGTGACCGTGATGAGCAGCACCCTCAGAAAGTGGAGAGGGAGCAGTAAGCGTGTCTCCATCTGGACTTCTCAAATCCTGAGTTTATTTTTGAAGCCCTTGGTATGTTAACGTCCTAGGTTTGATTCCAACTCACTCAGCTCACCTTGCCCCAATCTAGCCAATTTAGGGCTTTACAGACTAGTCTTTTTTTTCTTTTTCCCCCAGGTTCAGTCATAATTTGTCATTAAATCTGCCTGATTTCAATGTGCTGGTGTGCAAATCTGCTCCTTGAGGAAGGCTGCATTAGCTCAGGTATTCCAGTTGCTACTGTTGACTATAGGTTTTCACTGAGTTGTCCCATGTTACCAGAGGGCATGGTGCAACACAGGACATGGCCTAGCCACATACTGTACCGCTGCAGATTAAAAGCTTTTCTCTTTTTCTTGGCTAGGTGGAGCGAGTACAGTAGTTGGCAAGGAGTTACCTGCCAGTTCTGACCTCGACAACTCTGTTCTTACCATTCACAAGCCGTTCCGCTCACTGATTACCCAAACCAGCTCCCATACCTGCTGAACTCTTTATTATTCAGCCAGGAACAATAGTGACTCTCTGCAACCAGAGCGCTATCGGGCATGGTGGGTTCCTACAAGTGCCAGCATGTCCTGTACCTGCATCTGTTAAAAACACCGGCGGCGCTGAACGTGGAAAGGATCTGCACTGCCTGAAACTGCAGTTACCAGCCTGGTGCAGGAGTCACTGGGTGAGGTCTATGGTCTGTGTTATGCAACGGCTCAGACAAGATGGTAATCAGATGGCTGCTCTATGGAATACCATACAGCTCTCACGTTAGGATGTGCTGAGACAGCATCAGAACCTCAAAAAACACGCCTCTGCTCTGGTAGGCGGCGACGCTGGCCCACGCTAATATAGTGCTAAGTTGTATCTGGTCAACGGCAAGAAGTTTGCCAGCAGGGGTGATGGTTTTTACAGTCAAGGCCCATGGAAAAGTCTGTGTGACTGTACCAGCGGGGTGGCGGGTCCCTCAGGACAGTCCTGCCTAGACTTGTCTAACATGAGGTAGGTTGACTTGACTGTGTATCTTGGAGGGGGTGTGTGTGTGTGTGTGTGTGTGTGTGTTTGCTGAAGCAAGTGCCTACTCTGTAATGCTGCAGCTGTAGCATTTTACACGTAGCCCCTTCCTCGGGCTTCTCCCAACATCTCACTTGGGTACCCACTGCTCTCTCTCTCGCTCTGTCTCTCTCTCTCTCTCGATACCCCAAGTTTTTTTTGCAGTAGCAGCCATTTTCTGGTTGCATTGGTTTATCTGTTTTGGAGCACTCAAAGCAGGATTGCCCAAGTTTTCATTCTTGGCCACGTGCAGTGTGTGCTCGCTTGTTGACTGTACAAGTGCGTGTTCTGCCGGTGTTTGCACGGACTAGGTTTGCAGAATGAGTTTGGGCGGAGGGAAGGTGGAGTGTGTTTAGACGTAGCTGAAGGTGGGAGGGTGTTTGTTTGCACAGGGCTTTTCTGGCCGGCGTTAACCTGCACGGGTTTAGTTTGCATTTCTTGTTGCACAAAAGCCTCTCTTTTTGTGTTGTTCCAATGGATGAAGTGGTGCGAAGGTGGGGCTTTCCAGCCCATCTTGCTGCACATACAAAGCTCTCCTGACACATGTTTTGCCATTGCAAGTGCCTGGCTGGCCCCTTCCACGCTTCCATCACATCAGCATGACCAAGTGTTAGAAGGGGGCCATGTAAAACCCCAAGGCAGATAGGGCCAGTCCTGAGTGGAGGCTGAGCAGAGCCCCAGCTGAGAATGCAGCTTGTAAGCCACAGGTGCAGGTCGTGGGTGCACAATATTAACAGAGATGGGAGCAGGGAGAATGACAGCTGACATGACTTTCTTCCGGTTCGTGTGATTTGGGGGAGGCGTCTTAGTTTGGCCAAGGTTCAAAGGGAATTAGGTGCTTAATGCTCATTTGTATCTTCTGAAAAATTTCCCTCTACATTCTAAAATTCAGGAGCTTTTCAAGGACAAGGACGAGGACAAGGAAGTTACTATCCAGAATTTTTGCTTTGGGACCTCACAATATTTTTTGTGGTCAGACTTTCTGGCTGTATTTGGACATGTTGTCACTATTCACACAAACGTTGCGTCACAAAGCTCATCTGCTTGCCAGTGTGCATTTCCACCCCTGCTGTCAGCCGTGCTTCTATTGTTCTACCCTGGTGGCAAAGTGCAGAGGTTTGCAGGAAAGAGGGTAAGGATAGGGCACAAAAAGTCAAACGACGCCACTGACTGAATCCAAACTATGAGGCATGGGTCCTGGATGCGAAGTGCATGCCAGTCCTTTAGGCAGACTATCACCTATGGGCATCCTGGCTCTTGAAGGCAGGTAGCAGTGTTGTATCCATTAGAGAAAACTCACCAAGCAGAATTCCTTCATGTGCCTTGGGCACTAGTGAGCTGCCAGCAAGGACAGGCGTGCGTGCTTGTGCCATGGCGTCTTTGCTTGAACAAATTTAAACCCTGTGGCCAATGCACGGACAATCCCGCTCAACGGCTCTTTGGGATGGCATTGCCTTTCCAAATGGTATTTTACCTGAATTTAGATGGTGGTGGCAGTGCGCAGTCTGGCTGCTTTCATGCTGCCATCAAGCACTTTGGAAGCACTTTTAGGAACAAAGGACCTGAGTTTCCTTGGTTTCCTTTTCCTGATGCCAGCACAGTAATTACAGGTTGAACCTCTCCAGTCTGGCACGCTGTCAGCCGACAACTCCGTAATCCGGCATGATGTTAGTTACCTGGACAGCCACTTAGCGCGGGTGGTCCCATAAGGTTTCCAGTGGTTCCATAAAGTTTGTTTCTCGCCACCAGGCCTGGCTCTCAGTGTTTTGTGCTGTTCTTTAGCTGTAACTGACTCCTAAATGTCTTCTAAGGGCCCAGTTAGCACTGGCAGTGTTGGTAACGTGCTAGACAATATTGACCTCCCATGGTCTGGCAAATTCTCTTGTCTGGCACCAATCAGGTCCCAAGGGTGCTGGACAGGAGAGGGTCAACCTGCAGTAAATAGCTGTGCACACCACCAGTAATCATCCCTGAAGCTGATCAACCACTGTCCCTTTTTTTCCGATTAAAAAAGGACATTAAAAATGTGAGGCATCGTTGGTCCCTGCTTCCTGGTTGCCACACAGCCCAGAAACCGTGGTGGGGGGACGGATTGTCAGCCTGGGTGGCGGGGAAGCTGCTGCTTCACAGAACTATGACCAAGCACAGTATGTGAACCAACTTGGGTGGGGAAGCCCTTGTTGTGTCTACACACACGCACACAAAGCTGCATTCACATTCAGCGATGATTGGCTCTTATAAATAAACAACGAGAAGTCCTGTGGCACCTTACAGACTAACAGCTATTTTGGGGCATAAGCTTTCATGGGCAATGGCCTGCTTTGTCAGCTGCATCTGATGAAGCGGGTCTTTGCCTATGAAACCTTATGCTCCAAAATATCTGTTAGTTTATAAGGCGCCACAGGACTTCTTGTTGTTTTTGAAGATACAGACTAACTCGGCTACCATTCTGATTCTTATAAATAAGAGCATTAAAATATCCTACCCCAATCTCACTTGCCTAAAACACCTTTTGCCCCCTCTGTTGTCACTCACCTTCCGGCAGTGGAAGCCGCAAGCATGCGCAAGGGTTCAGGGTTGGCTGACACAGTTTGTTGATTTCCCCAATGCATTAATTTCCCAGGAAAGGTGAGAGACTGTTCACAGGTACAGCACCTTCTCGCATGCAGGCCGAGTGGGAGCTCAGCTGTTCTGCTCTGGAGAGAGGCCACACATCTCTGTGTAACTGATTTGGTTTTGAAGAGCAAGTCGTTACACCGGGAAGGCTTGCACAGCCCTTCCCCTGTCACACAAGCCTGCGTCATCTTCCACAACAGCCCAGGGGAATTTCAACGCAAGATTGTTTAGCCTAAGTTGACTTATAAAAGCTCTGGTGTAAGACTGTCTCGCTTCTAGCTCATGTACAACCTCAGTGTCTTTTTAAATTAACCCCATCACCCAGGGGATACATTAACTCGCTGCGTCTACCATGGGAAACATGAATAAATACAACTCCAGCTTCTTAGACTTTTTCCCGGACAAACATGCTTTAACTTAATGACCCCATGCTAAAGCCCCAGCTGGCCATGGCTGCTCATGCATGGCCTCGGTCCCACGTGAAATGTGACGTGGGGAAGCATGCTGGAAATGGAGAGGGTCTGACGTACATAGGTTCTGGGTTTTGGAGCCATCACTGCCTCCTGATGAGCTACCACAAAGGCAGCGCTGCCATGGAAGAGAAGCTGAAGGTTCCTCAGCAGGGACAGAAAATGTGTGTGGGAAGGACAGAGGATGCGGGGGAGGCTTCAGAGCCCAGCTGGCTGGGAGGAGGCACTGATGTTTAAAGGAAGCGAGCGAAGATGTGAACAGCCCCAGTCAGCGCTCCCTATAAGCTGAGCGCTTGGTGACCTGACCCCGCCCCCAGGAGAGATTCTGCAGCCACCTGGCTGACTAGCAACCCGCCCACAGCCACCTACAGCCTGTTTCTATGGGTGGTGCCCAGCCTCATGGGTTGTGTTGCACGTGACAAAATTGTATTCTGCCCCCAGAGAGCAAAAAAGGCGTGGGAACAGTGCACCCAGAGGCTTGTGCCCCGTTGACGTTGCCAGCAACGTTCTGCTTTGCACCTGTGCTGCTCAGCCCAACTATACGGTGAGGGTCAGGACCATTGCCAAGGCTGAGCGAGGCTGTACACCCATAAAGACCTACCAGGCACTTCATACCTGGACCGGCAACAGCTGCTGCGGTGAGGTTCATTGCAGTGCGTTCAGCCGACGGACGTATGAAATGGGGCGGTGGAAGGGCTCCGAGGCCCGGCCTACCCCTCAGAGTGAGGCCAGCCACGCTGCAGCATGCAGGGTTATGAGAAAGGGACCCCATGTTCAGTTGGCACAGGAGGGCTGCCCCGCCCACCTTCCCCTCTTAGGGCTGTTACATCGCTGAGGGTACCTGCTTAGCCAAGGCCTCGCCCCCCTGCCCCAGCCCTTCAGGTGATCCCCACCCCGCTGCGCACTATCTAACCTCACCCCTGTTGCTTGCTCCCCACCCGAGGGGGGCACACCTGCCACCAGCAGAGCTGGCAGGAGCCGTCAGTCCCTGGGGTGAGCTGTGGGGAAAGCAGGATGGGGGTGCAGACAGATTAGCAGCCCCTGTGGTGCTGAGCCCACTTTGCAGCCCAGAGCAGAGGCCGGCCACGTCCGGCTGGTGGCCAGCTCCCACTGCCCAGGGCTGTGGCTGGTCACCGGCCTCTTAGCAGCCTGGCCAGGGCCCTTTTTGACCCTGACCTCCCAGCTCTTGCTCACTCCCACTGCCTGGGCCGGACCCTGGGGCCAGGCGGTTCCCTGGGAGGGGACCTGGCCCCGGGGCAGGGGTGCAGAGCAGTACGCGCTGCCCTGCTGCCGGGGGGGGTGATGGGCCCCACACATGGTGACCTGGGCATGGGCATTGCCAGGCTGTGCTGTTTGCCCTGCCCCCCACGCCCAATGTGCCACGAAGCCATGTGGGACCGGGGGGGGGGAGGGTAGCCCACCCCCCCCCGAAGGGGCCCATCACTGCCACCCATCTCACCCCTCCCCCTCAGCCCCATGAAGGCCCAGTGAGTGCAAACCCCACAGCCATGGTGGGCTTGCCGGTGCCCCTGACGACCCCCCCCCCCCGCCCCAGAGCAAGCGCTGGTTTAATGCAGCGGCAACCTCTGTGCTAGCTGGTCGCCATGGGGCCTGTGGGCAGAAGCTCTCAGCCACCACCTGCCAGCCTGCCATGCAAAGCCCTGGGGAGTGGTGTCAGCCCCCCCCCCCCCGCGCCCCACCAAAGGGCAGGCCCAGCACTGCTTCAGGAACCCCAACAGCTGGGCCTGGTGCAGCCACTGCTGCACCCCTCAGGCTGCTGGTGGGGGTGTGCGCTGGGACCAGGGGCAGCCGGACGCAGGGCTGCCCCAGAGTCAGTCAGGGCTGTCATGTGGGAGCAGGGCTGGGCCAGGGGTCCCAATGTGGGTTAGTCAGTGCTGTGACATGGCTGCTGGGGTGTGTGTGTGTGTGTGTGTGTGTGTGCGCGTGCGCGCTGGCCAGCAGCCCTGGACAGCCGGTGGCACTCAGCCAAGCCAGTGAGCACATGTGGGTTGGGGGCGGGGTGTGGGGGGGGGGGGGGGGGGGGGGGGGGGGGGGGGGTTCTTGCAGCCCAAGCCCAGTGAGTGCGCAGGCGGCCCCCCCCCCCCCCCCCCCCCCCCCCCCCCCCCCCCCGAGGCCAGCAGCAGGAACCGGCAGTACCCAGCAGCCCCCAGCAGCAGCGCCACGAGCGAGGCCTGGCGACGCACTGCGCGCTCACGTTGCCGTGCCGAGCTGGCGGAGTCGTTCGGTTGTTGTCGTCTAACGAGGCGCTGGCAGTGCTGGGGCTTAGGGCCTTACGCTGCGCTAAAGCTATGCCACCACTGCAGACCAGCAAGGCCCAGCACGCTGCCTGGGCAGCACGGGACCCAACCTGTGCGCCATACGCGGGGTGTGGCCGTGGCTGGTGGGTTGGTGCTCAACCAGTAGGTCAGCGCAAACTGGCACGTTTTCCTACCACAGCCACAGGGGCTATATAAGGCCTGGCTCTGGGCAGGGCCCCAGGAGTAGCACAGCTGTACCACAGGGTGGGTAGACATTGGCTGTGCTTGGACATTGTGTTATTTTTGTGACCGTTGCCCCCCCCGGCCCCCCCCCCCCCCGCCGGTCTCGTGTGCTGCTTGTTGGCTTGTGTGATACCTGCATGGTGAGCACATGGGGGCAGGGGCCAGCCTGCTGAGCGGTTCTTTGACACACCAGGGCCCGAGGGCAGCATGCGTTTGGGGGGGGGGGGGGGGTGCGCCTACGACTGGTGTCACCTGTCCGTAATCTGGCAACACAAAGACCGGGGCAGGTGCAGCCCCTTGAGGCACACCACTGTTTGCCTGCTGGCTAATAGGCTATATGAGAGCAGGTGCCTCCCCGACCCCCTCCCGTGCCCCCCAGCACAGCCAAGGAACGGCTTGGCTGCCAGCCTGCAAAACCTACCACCGGGCTGTGCGGCTCCCTGCGCTCTCCGCTGCGGGGGGGCATCAGCCAGGCAAGCCTGCGAGGCGCCGCTCACCACCACACCAGGGACTGGACCCCTGCGATTCCGGGCTGAGCCTGCCCCAGGCTTGCAGCGCTGAGCGTTTGCTCCATGGCTGGCAGCTGAGCATCCTGCTTGCTTCCCCCTCCGGCCAGCCTCTGGGCAGCCCCCCGTGGAGCCACACCCAGACCACGGGGAGGGAGACCAGGACTCAGTAGGGCTCTTCGGCCACTGCTTCATTTGCACAGTCCCTGTCTGGCCCCATTGACCTCAGTGGTGCCGAACGGGGGCAGGTGCCGCTGAGCGGGGGAGCCTGGGCAGGGGTGAGTTCCCACGCTGTGGCCCTGCTGGTGTGCAGTGAGGGGCCAGCGCTTGTGTGGCCAATGGCCGCTCTGCAGGGCCCGGTCCAATGCGCTGGGCTGGAGCCGCCTGGGACGTCTCACCCAGCTCTGTCAGCTGTGGCTTAACCCCACTGCACCTGTCCAGGCTGCATGTGGGCAGCTTGTGCCTCCCTGCCCAGGCCAGGGAGCCGTGCTGCCCTGGCCATTGGGTGGCGAGGGCTCTTCCTGCCTGATTCCCCTGGGGCTGAGGCACCTTCATCGCTGTGTGACCCCTCACCCAAAGAGATGGGGAGGCGGTGGGGCCATGACTGCCCCCCCACAAGCCAGCCAGGCATAGGGAAGGCAGCTGAGCCCCCAAGCCGGGGTGGGGTGGGCAGCTCCTGGCAGCATTGCACAGAAAACTTCCCATGGGTGGCTGTGCAGAACTCACGTCTGTGGGCAATGGCCGATTGACCCTGTCTCGGCCTGAGCCCTTGCGGCTCTGAACACACGCTTGGCAGGCTGGGGTCCTGTGCTGTCTCCGCCCCAATGGGCAAGTCCCTTTGCTCTGGGCTGCTGGGTCTCTCTTCCCTCTGTTTAGTTTGCTAACTTCTATGGGGCATGGACTGCGGCATGCTACAAACGTACAGCACCTAGCACACCAGGGCGCTGTACTCAGCTGTGCCTGTAAGGGCTATAGCCATGCAGCTAAAAGGTGCACCTCACCTCCTCAGGCTCAGTCTGACGTGCCCCTCACAGGGCCGTTTGCCTAGTGGTGACATTTCCCCAGCTCACCATGAGCCATCTGTGTCGTGCACTGGTTAGCTGAGTGCAAACAGGAGCACTGGCAGGTCTGCCCTGGCAATCAGCTCACCTCCAGCCGCTATTTAAATTCCTGCCGTTAATCTCTCCCTGCTAGCGCAGATATTAAAAATAGATGACAAGGCAGCAACCTTCAAAGGACTGGGGACTCCAGCTGCTTTATTAGGGTAGAAGGAAAGGGGGCCTGGGAGCCAGAGACGGCAATGGCTGTCCATCAAGCACAATGAAAGCTGGCCTCTCGCCCTCCGCTTCCCCAGCAGAAAGACAGCCTGCTGCGGTGCATGGGGATTATTAATGCCCTCCTCCTACCGGCGAATAAAGCGCAAAGGCCCTGCCTGCTTCCAACTGGGTCTCAGGTCGGCTGAGATATTTAAAACGGTGATATGCTGCTAAAAAACACCGAGTTTCAAAGAATGATGATGATCAAAGCCTGAACAGTCAAAGCGCCAAATGGAATCTCACCCCCGAGATAAAAGCAGGAGCGGAGCAGAGCCCCTGAACTGCTCCCACGCCCATGCCGGCTGGCGAAGGGGATGTCTGCAGCAGGTGGCAAACAGCCGTGCTGCTGGAGGCAGGGGCGGGAGGGGGCCCCAGAACAGCGAGGGGTAGGAAAAGGTGTGAGAACAGCCCTTGGAATACCTGGGTGTGCGGGAATGGCTAAGAGCCGGCTGTGCAGGTTGTGCAGCCTCACCTGGGCCACCTCCCCCTGTTACCATGGGGCGCCTCGCTGCTGCTCTCAGTGCAGTGAGCTTGGTAAGAGCATCTCCCCAAAGGCTGCACCAGTGATTTTAGCAGGGCCGGATGTGACTCATGTCCATGGTGCAGGCTGAGCATCACAGCATGCCCCGCCCTGCGGTTTGTGCATGTGGCTGTTCCTCAGAAAAGCCCTCCACCTGCTGTGTCCATTGCTAGGCCAGGGCCACCCTCCTGCTAATGTTTGCCATCCATGGGAGGAATAAATTTTGTTCAGTGCACCAAGCCACGTCCTCCACCCATAGAAACAGGCTGCCGACTGGGGGCGCTCTGCTAACAGTTGGGCAGCTCCTGATTCACTTCTGGGAGGCCACCCAGGCACTCAGCTTCCAGGGAACACTGCTTAGGCCTTTGCCTTGACCAGGAAATGGTGGGGGGGGGCGGGGGTGTGTGCAGCCCAGGCTTGCCCATGCTACACGTGCCCCAGTGTTGGCGTTGGGCTTGCCAATGAGCCAGGCTGGCAACAGGGCCAGAGCCTTTGGGTGAGACACAGGAAAAATTCAGCCCTTCCTACACCACTGCATGTGCAATGTCCACACCAACCCCCGGGCTCATGTGACAGCAGCATGCCAGGGGCTGCCCGCTGCTTCGGCTGCCGGCACGCCACAACTCAGCTGCACACTCCCCTGCCCTGCATGGTCGGTAAGCCTGGCCCAAGCGGCGAGCACGGCAGGACAGCCCAGTGAAGCAAGCTTTGGACCAGTGAGCAACACAGCAATTCGGCCCAGACCCAAAGCCACTGATGGCTGCAGGCGGCGTGCTGTGCCTTGACCCCAGCAGTGCCAGGTGGGTGCGCGTGCTCTGGCGGCAGATGGGCTCATCCCCACGGCTGTGCTGGCCTCCAGCCGTGCTTACCCCAGGTACGAGCTGTTTTGTACAGTCTCTGGCTAAGCCCGGGTGCAATTGTCTCCCTTCCCATTAACCTGGGGGGGTGGAGGTGTTTCCTGCTCTCTGTTTAATACAGCATGTGCTACACCGAGGACAAAGGCAGAGTCAGCTTTTATTAGCTGCTGGCTTCATTGTGCCGTGCAGCGTGCCTGTAAAGGACTCCTTGGTTGGATACACTCTGCTGAACACGCCGGCCTCATGTCACTCATCAGCCACCTGCAGCATTAAAACCTGCCGCAGCTCTTGCAGGGAAATGCTGGCTCAGGTGCATGTGAAGGGCTGTGAGAACAGCTGCGCTCACTTGCAAGGCGCTGCGCAACCAGGGCAGGCGGCGCGAGGTTGTTGCCCTTGACGCTCTTGAACTGCCAGGGGAGCTGGCCAGGACAGGCTTGTCTGCTGGCTCTGGGCATCAGCGAGAGGGCTGACCGCTTCAGGCCCCTGAGCAGCCTACAAAGTGAGACAAATAGGCCATGACATCGAGGGACGCGGACGCCTCCCTTCGAGTCCCCTGGGAGCTGGGTGCTTGGACAGCCATGCAGGAGCAAGGCCAACACCGCCCCAGCGGATGAGCCGCGTGCCCATGGCGAGGGGCTGAGGTTTTATGGGTGGTGCGCGTTGGCACATGCCTCTGTGCACATAACAGTCATTCTCCGCAGGGCTGGAACAAATCCGCCCAGGGATGGGAACGGTGTCTGCCACCACCTTGTCTCCAGGAAGAGCGCTCAGCTGGGATGGTTTTCAAAGGGCCTAAGTGCCTTAGGCGCACAAGCCTCATTGATGACCAAAGGTGCTGCTAGGTCACTTGGGTGTGCCTGAAAAAGGCCCCCCCCCCCCCCGAGGGCTGTTTTGTTGTTGGTTGTTCTGTGTGAGAGCCCCTCACCCGCTGGCTCTGGCCCTGCCCCATGTACACCGAGGGAGGCACCTATTGCGCAGCTTTAGCTGTGCGCCGCCGCCCTGCCCACAGCCTCTCGCGCCTCCCTCAGACTTTGGGGACAACCAGAGCAGCAAGGCCCTTGGCTGCCTCAGAGTCGACTTCCCAAACCCTGCACGAGGGGGTCCCTGTGCTGCTTTTACTCCCAGCGGCCGTGAGTCTTCCAGCCACAAACCAAAGCGGGGCTGGGAAGGGGTGAGGAACGGGGAGAGCACTGTGTTACCGCTGCTGCCAAAGGAGCACGCAGCAGGGCTCGGCGTGGGCACGGAGGGGCACCAGGCAGTGTGCTCTGAGGCTGCCTGGCTGGCAGGAGGACACCGGTGCAGAGAGGGTGTGCTGAGAGCAAGACCTCATCCTGCTGCGCTACTCAGCGCTCATTAAGCATCAGCTGGAGTTGTGTGTCCAGTTCTGGGCCCCACATTTTGGGAACGCCGTGGAGAAATTGGAGAGGTGCAGAGAAGAGCAAGGAGAGTGATTAACGGGCTACAGAACATGCGCTCTGAGGGACGATTAAAAGAACGGGGCTTGTTCAGTCTGGCAAAGAGAAGGCTGAGGAGGGACATGATAACAGCTTTCAAACACCTAACAGGGTGTTACAAGAGGGAGGGAGAAAATTCTTCTTCTTAGCCGCTGAGGCTAGGACAACAAGCGATGGGCTTAAATCTCAGCAAGGGAGCTTTAGATTGGCCATTAGGAAAAACTTCCCGTCAGGATGGTTAATTACTGGAATAAATTGCTGGGGGGGGCGGCTGCGGAATCTCCTTTACTGGAGAGATTTAAGAACAAGTTAGATAAATATCGAAAAGGGACGATCCAGAGCGCCTGGGCCTGCTGCGCGGGCAGGGGCCTGGATTTGATGACCTCCAGGGCCCTTCCAGTTCTATGTTTCTCTGAGTCTGGGGCTGAGGTGCAGGGCTGCCTGAGCGGCGGCTGGCTGGGCTCTGCGGAGGTTATCCGAGCTGCCCCACAGAGCTGAGGGTGGACGACAGACCCAGGCCCAGAGGCCTGCGGTGGGTTTCCCCTGTGGGCTGCGGGGGGTGCAGCGCCGATTACATCCAGCTCCGTTGGGAAGGTGCTGAGTCTGTCATTTCAGCAGCCACGGGGCACAGGCCCCACAGGACCCCCTGAGCTGGGCTTCTCGCATTCACCAGCTGAGTCCCAGGCAGCTGCGGCGCAGAGGCCCAGTGAGCACAGCTGGGCCAGGTGGGTGCATCCAGCGGGAGGGGCAGGAAGCCAGGCCTGAGGGGCGTGGAAGGGTGTGAGAGGAGCTGCCCTCCCTGCAGCTGTGATGGGAGGGAGTCCAGTAAGCTGTGGCAAAAGCCCTCCGCGCCGGCTGACCAGACACGCGGCTTCCGCGCCCATCAGCGCGGTGCGTCGCCGTGCACGGGACCGTCGCTTGCTGCAAGGAGGCTGCCCTCCACGCCATGGCTCAAGTCCCCTACACCTGTCCCCCACCCAGCCTCTGGCCCAATCCCTCAGCCCCCCCTGCCTCCAGCCCCAGGGGCTGACTCCCTCAGCCCCCACCCCACTGCTCTGATGGCCCCTGGCTCCAGAGACCCCATTCCCCTGGCTCCCTGCTCCACCTCCCGGTACCGCTGCCCCACTCCCCCTTTCTCCTGTTCCCCAACCAGCCTCCCTGCCCAGCTCCTGCCCCCTCAGCCCTGAGCACAGCCCCCACCTTGCAGAGCTGCTGCCCTGCTCCCCAGCAGGCAAGGTGGGACGCTGGTGCTGGGGCTGCCCAGGGGACCCAAACTTGTAAGCATGGTCCTGGCTGGGGGTAGCCAGTGCATTAACCCACCCAGCACTGCTCATGACTTCACAGACCCCAAGGCCCAGGCAAGACCACTGAGCTACCTCCTGCCTGGCATGCTGAACAAGGCACGTCTGGCTCCTTTTCCAAACCCTCACCCCCCTGAGCATCACTCATGAAACCCCCAGAGCCTTGGCAAAAGGCTAGCCCCACAGACCACCCTCCATCGCAAAGCTCTTTAATTTACAGAAAGATTTGCTTTAAATCATCAGCTCCCCCACCGCCCTGCCCCCGTTTGTCCAGACTATAAATTTGTAATGACAGGTTAGAAAACATGAGCAAATCTTCAACGACGGTTTTATCACCGCCCTAATACTTTCAATAAAAGCTTCCACCCAAGTGCATGCTGGGAGCTCTACAGCCTGGAGCTCATCAGCTGAGCCAGCCAGCCTTCCAAACACCAGCCCCATGTAGAGGAGAGGCCAAGGCCTCGGTCTTGCCTGATCCAAGGGGTGGTGGCTCTTTCTGTTGCCTGTACAGTCTCTGGCTGCGTGGGCAACCCTCCAGGCCCGAATGCTGCGCTCGCTGGGACGTGAGGGCTTCACTTGCCGTTTGCCTGCCTGAGCCATAACGTTAGACAACACATTCGAAACCCCCAACCCATGTGCGGAGCTGTCACGACAGACGGCCTGCAAAGGGTTAAAGCCAGAGCGAGGGGCGGGGGGGTTCTCTGCTGGTAAGCAGCCAGGTGAGCCTGCTAAGGGTCTTGTCGTCTGCATGGCCGGAGGAGAGCGACACGTGGTGTTTAAACCTGCTCAGGCTGAAGGAGATGCGGAAATATCCTTCGGGCTATAGCCAACCTGGCGTGTAATAGGCTAACGGTGGTGGGGGGTGTCCGTTAAACCAGAGCATTTACTTGCACTCTTCACCATAGCGCTCGCCCCCCCTCCCGGGTCCCCTGCCCCCTTCCTCCCCAAATAAATGCCAGCGACTCACCAGTGCTGCTGGCGCCTTCACCCCCACTGGAGGAGCCACCGTGGCAGGGCCCATCGCTGCCATGAGAGCCAGCCCACACTGGGACACGTGCACGCGTGCCGGGGCGCACATCCGCACCTCGCCCCAATGGCAGGAGCACGTGGCAGCTCTGGCAGCAGTGACCCCCGCTGCTCCAGCGCCTCCTCCGGCCGTGGAGGCTCCTGCTGCTGCTCCAGCCACAGTGGCCGCCAGCTTTGGTGGCCACCAGCCACAGCAGCTCCAGCTCAGCAGCTCCTGCTGCCATTCTTGTGGTCTCCCACTGTGTCAGTGGCACCTCGAGACACAGTGTCTCCAGTGGCAGCTCAGGCGGCTCTGGTGAGTTGCCACGTTTACTTGCTCTGGGGGCAGGAGCTGGCGGACGTCCATGTTTCCAACATCTGCTAAATTGGAATCTGCTGAACTGAGGGTTTACTGTGTAAGTAACTATCCAGGCCTCAGGCACATCCGGGCATACAGATATGTAAGTAGAAAGAAAATGTTCAGTCAGCTGCAAGCCGGTTATTTTTTATTTTGGGTTTGGTGCGCGAGTTCTCGCGTCGGCCGGTGTACCCCATACACTGTAACTTCTAAACTAAATCTCTGTGCTTCTACCTACCTTTTCCCCTGAGGTTCTCTGTAACTGCTAGCAACTAAGGATGCTGTATGGCATAGCTCTTTAGTGTTTGGTAATAAATCACGTCTTCTTTAAGGTAAAGATTTGATTCCTGTGTCACAGGGAAAGGTCTGTGTATATCCATGCCTAATGTGGAAAGGTCACCTATCAGACTGCAGCTAAATTTCTTCCTCTTTGTTTCTAAACTCTCTCCTACGGAAAGGGGAAAGCCTTGGGGTTATCCCACAGGGAAAGATCCCAGCTGTGTCTTACTGGGTTTTAAAGTGGGGTTTTCCTCACTTGGGTGGAGGCAGCTAGCTCCTAGGGACAGGGAATCTGTGACTTTGGGAAGCTTTTAAGTAGAAGCCATTACAGGCAAAATATTTTAAGGTCTCTTGCTGGTTCCCACCTTTTGCCCTCAGCACAGGGATCAGCCTTGACAGGAGATCACACCAACTCTACAAGCATGTTGAGGAGCTTGTGCTCACTGGCAAAAAAATTCATGGTTCATTGTCTTTATTTGGCATTGCCTTACTATTTGGCAGGAAGAGGAAATAACCACCGAACAAATGCTGGGGGGTTATAGAATTGCTAACTGCTTTGGGGGTGCAGTAGGCTTGCCACTGACAAATGTCGATTGAGCAGCCAAACGAGATCATTTTAAGGATGCAGGCAGGTGCTGCTCCGTCTGCAGGAGGGCTACGGCCCTTTAGCAACTGCCTCAATGGCCATTACAAAGCCCATCATAAAGTGATTCCTCGGCTCCTTTGCATACTGCAATCCTATTGGCTGCGATGAAATGAGTCAGCAGGGTGGGGCACAGTGAGAAAGAGCCTTCTCCTGTCCATGCACCATACCCCAGCACCAAGCAGCAGGCACCAGGCTGGCCGTGGTGTGTGTTTTTCTCTCACACAGTTGGGCTGGGGCCCTTGCAGGCGTGTGCTTCCTTTACATGTTTGCATTCGCCGGGCAGGCTACTAATGAGCCCTGTTAGCGTGTTACATCAGTCTCTCTTCTGGCCACTGCTAATGAACCCAGCTGATTAAAGGTCATTGAACCTGGTTCTAAGGAACCATGGGCAGGTTTTGAGCCATGCTCCTCACCCTTTCCTCTGCCTGGAAATCCAGCCTCAGCCCAGAGACAGATTCGGCTTTGGTGTAAATTAGGTGGGACTCCATCACAGGAGTGGTTCAAAACGGCGACCCAGCAGAAATCTCCACCCTCACTCTTGTCTTTCACACTCTGGGCCGAGACTCTGACCTCCCCTCAGCCCAGGACATCAGCCTCCATCGCCAAAAACCTCCCTGTTCTGTCTCCCAGGGGAATCCTCTCCCCTGGGAGGTGATCCCCAAACACAGCCACATCCATACCCTGCCAGCCTCTTCCAAAGCCCTCCAGAAACTCACGTGGCTAAGAATCCGACCACAAACATGAGCCCAGGCCTCTGCTGTGCTCTGATCACTGCCTGTCCAAGAGGTTGTCATAGTTTCCTTGGGCTCCCTGCTCAGTCCGTCTGTGGCCGGCTCGTGTCTCTTTTCTTATATGTGCCTTGTAAAGTCTTTGGTGCAGCTACCCCTGTTTTGGTCTTGGTTTGTACAGCACCAAACACCATGGGATCGGGTCCATGACTGACGCTGTTATATGCTACACAGATATAAATCAGGTATAGCCAATCAATTGCAGACTAAGAGCCACGGACAGAGTGCAAAGAGCCATGCATTATATATGTATTTTTATCTATCTATCTATCTATCTCTAATATATCTAGCTAGATAAAAATACATATATAATGCATGGCTCGATGCCCTCCCCCTCTCCCAGAGCCAGGTGCTCCCAGGCCTCTGTTCAGACTCGATGCTGGTGACTCACCGGAGCCATCGCCACCTCCACTGCTGTCCCCGTGCGCTTCTCCCACCGAGTGCTGGGGCGTGCGCAGAGGCAGACGGCAATCCTGGCGCGCAGCTCTGAGCAGCAGCCGCGTTTAAGTCCTCCAAGAGCTGCATGCGGCCCCAGAGCTGCGGGTTGGCCACCCCGATATGAATAATAATACTTGTGATCAGAATCAAGCCCTTAGACTCTTTGGGATTCTTCCGTACTGCCAGAGGAGTCCCCAGCCAACTGCATTTTCTACATGCCAGTCACGGCAGCTCGCTAAATAAAGGGTCAATGTACATTTTAAATGCTTGTCACAGTCCCAGACACCAAATTCATGGTAGCAGCTGCTTGGAGGGATTGAGATACGTCATTTGTCTTCATTAGGTGCAGGAAATGCATGGACGGGCTGAGGGGGCTGCCCAAGAAGGGGCC
The DNA here is from genome assembly GCF_033958435.1 of Carettochelys insculpta. Taxonomy (NCBI): domain Eukaryota; kingdom Metazoa; phylum Chordata; order Testudines; family Carettochelyidae; genus Carettochelys; species Carettochelys insculpta. The sequence continues at coordinate 43,705,383 of NC_134148.1, read as the reverse complement.
TCTCCGAGGTTCATGGTGCATTTCTTCCATGTAATAGAGACAAATGGAAATGGTCCTTTGCTCCGTGGCAGTAACGCTCGCCGTACATTCGGGGACTGTCGCCTTTCAAAAGCTGCCGGCAGTTGTGACTGTGGTTCGGAGGGCTTGGCCTGGGTCTGCACCTGGGGTGTGGGCCAGATTTGTTTCCACAGCATGGCTCTGTTGAGGCCATTTTCACTCGTGGGGATTGGCTAGTGGTGGGCCTTTCTGCTGTGGGCAATACTCAGCCCTGGAGGCAAGTCCCCTTAGGTCCCTTGATGTCAAGCTCATTTGAAAGCTGGCTTCTCTTTACAGATTCCCAGGGCAGAAGAAACACTGGTGGCCATCTGGGCCAGAGGTTCTCCACCGGAGGGGTGTTCTCCTCTGCCCGGGGGTGGGGGCAGAATGTAGTCTGGGGGGCTTGAGAAGCTTTAGGAGAACAGAGGCTGCTGGCTGGGCACCTGTGGAGAAGTAAGGGTGGCAGCACACTATTGTCAAGGCTGAGCCCCACTCTGGCACTTCAAGCACAGGAGATGGGGGCCTGCGAGAACCTTTCAAGCACACTGCCTTTGCACAGAGTGGGGATAAGTGCTGGGGTAGCATATGGACAGCAGAAAATATCTGGGGCAGGGGAGGGCATGGGAAAGGGAGAAGAGAGCACCCCCTTGCCATACCTTGGCATCACCCCCTTAATCATCCCTCGCAAAGCCCCCTTTTCAAACCCAGTTCTGATCTTACACCTGGTTCATGTTGATGTAAAGGCATCGACATCAGTGGAGTTACACTTGGCTTACACCAGTATACTAATCAGCCCCCCCATCTATATTTATTGGGTGTGCATGTCTCTCTCCTGCTTGTTGGTTTTGTTTAGAGGTTTGGCTTTCTCAGTCTTTGGAAGGAGCCAGAGAGGCACCAAAGAATGTGTAAATCTTGTTTGGCTATCTCCGCTGAATTGTAGGGTTACATTGTTTTTGTCATTCATTTCCAGTGAACTGACGGTCCTTTCTTCTGCTGGTAGGTACTCATTGTTGGCGTTCTCCTTTGCAGGTGTTTGCTTGGGCTGTCGGGCCACTATGACACCATAAATCCTAACAAATCCAACAGAAACAATAAGCAATTGTTATTTAACATTATCAACTTCTTTTTAATCATTAAGCAATTCCCGCCACCCCTGGCAAGGCCCTGGCTGGAGGCCTCCATGGTAGCGCATGTCTACATCACCAACATTTACGGGAGGTCACCTGGTCTTCACGCTGCTATTAGGGCTGAGTCTAGCTATTGACTTACTTAGGCTTGGTTTCTTGCCTGGCTGTATATTCAACCACAGCTCCTTACCCTAGTGCTACTAGAGTCCCGCAAGAGGACACAGCTCTATGAGAAAGATTCATTGGTTTGGTCTGGCATGTGCCTCTAATGCAATAATGTTCCTGCCTGTTCAGAACGGGCCTAACTCAAAATTGCTTAACTAGATTTTCATGACCCAATGCCGAAGTCAATAAGGTATTCCTGGAATGAAAGGGATGCCTAAGTCTTTTCAGGATCTGGGCATAAGCAGGTTGTTTGAATGTAGGTAGCTACTTATGCACCATCCCAGACAAAGGCTACCCACCCTAGCTTTTCCTAGAGCACCTTCCTCCCAGCTGTGTAATCAGCAGCTATTGTGTTAAGCCCGGTGCCTTGAAGTTAGGCACTCGTACCAGAGCATCCTCGGGAAAGTAAACATTTAAAGTTCATGGAATTAAAAAGGCAACTACCTTTACTTAATGCAACAAATAACCTGAGCACAACTATTGCAGGACGGATTTATCCACCAACAACTCTTCTCCCTCCACCCCTCCCCAAAATCGCAGTTGAAATAAACCAGAGCGAATAGATGGGTGAGGCAGTATCGTCTATCAGACCAGATTCTGCTGGGGAGAGGGACCAGTTTTTGAGTAACTCAGAGCTCCTCTCCAGGTGTGGGAAAGCTACTCAGTCACAGCGCGGTACAGGCTCTCACCAGTGAAATTCATAATGGAGCTGAGCACTAAAACATGGTGCTAATAAAGAGGCTAGATTTAGGGTTCATTATAACAGTCTGTAACTCACCATTTCCTCTCCTTTCTGTCCTATGACTCCAGGACTTTCCAGGCGCTTTCGCCTTGGACATGGGCTGACTACCTCTTAGATCCTGTAGTTAACTGAGACACGGAGTCAGGACGGCCGCTGGGGATGGGGCACAAAGGGGGCCATTGCCCCTGGGCCCAGCAATACAAAGTGACCTGGAGCTCCTTGCTGCCACCACTGCTACTGCAGCAGCAGTGCTGGCTGGCACCCTGGGCCCTTTAAATCACTGCTGGCGCCCTGAGGGCTAGCAGGGAGGGACGCAGGACAGGCTGGCAGCATGCAGGGCTGACTGTCCCCACCCCTTCTGCCTGGGGCCCCGGCGAGAGGTCAAGGTACATGAGCATATTGTCACATCTGGCCTTAAAATCTATGAGTCTAGCAACTGATGAGGAGGATGCGGGACATGTCCCTTCCCAGGGCCCTGCTTCCATTTCCCGGCACGCCTCGTAACCTCGGCAGGGTTGTAACGGCACTAGACACGAGAACAGCAGGCTGCTAAACTCTGCTTCCCTCCACACGCACCGCGCTACCTCCCACCATCCTCCCTTGGACCAGGGTTCCCGCTCATTTTTTTCTAACATGTGGAGAATAAATTTTGTTAGGTGTGCCGAGGCATGAGCGGATCTGCACCACCAGTAGACACACACGCTGCTGGTTGAGGGGCTGCTCAGCTTACAGGGAACACTGTCTGCATCCCAGCCAGTTTCTCCCACTTCTCTCTGCCTGCCCAGCCATCTTCCTGTCAGCTTCCCATCCGCCGTCCCTGCCCCAGCTAGCCCCTGGATGCTCACTCCCACTGCTCAGCCTGCATCCCAGAACCCAGCCCTGGCTCCTAGCTTCACACACGGCTGCCCCTTGCTAAGGAAAGCACCCAGAGAAAGGAAAAAGAAAGGCCCCATTCCCCCGCCCCGAGAGAACACAAAAGCACAGAAGGAAACATATACTGTACCTCTGTTGAGGGCTGCACACAGGGGCCTGAAAACATGTCATCAATGCCCTTCCCCAGACAAGCCATGCAAACATGACGTTACCATCATTGGACATGCACGGCCCATCCTGGAAAAGGGCCAGGCCGTGCTAGTCCCTCAGCCTGCGTGCATGGTGTTGCAATCCAGCCCGGGACTGGCACTTCAGAGGAGACGAGGTCATTCAAAATAAACCCTCCTGCTGTGCAGATTCCAACCTGCTTCCTCTTATTTCAGCCAGCCCCATGGGGAAATGCCTCATCCATCAGTCCAGCTGAGAGCTCCCTGCCTTGATGTGCTCAGGCACAGGAATGAAGGGAAATATTAACCATTTACACCCACCCAGCTGACTTGGTTTCATCAGAGGGGACAGGCCTATGCTGAGGTAGGTTAGTTAACATTCCAACCCCACTATGAATTAGTTACATCACTTGGGGGGGCGTGAATAACCCACGCCCTGAAGGACAGAAGCGATACGGACCTCAGCTCCAGCGTGAGTTGGCGTGAGAGCTTCTCCCACGGACAGAGCCAGGCCTGGAGTTGTTCAGCCAGCGGGAGAGCTTTTCCCGCCAGCTTAGAGCAGCTGTGCCTCCGGAAGTGACACGGCACAGCCATGGCCGTAAAGAGAATGGGAGCGCTTTGCTAGAAGTCCTGGGCTTGCGTGCAATAAAATGCTTCAGTTGGACTCTGCTCACACCAGGGGAAGCGTCAAAGGCAGGAGCTTAGCGAACAATTGCAATCAAGCGAGATTCCTTACAATAATTGCAGCTTAAGGAGCCAGCTCATTTCTCCTGAAATCAAATGTTAAGAGAGGACATTAGCTGCACAAGCGTCTCAAGACACAAAAGGTCACAATGAACAGCCTGAGTTACAAGTGCTATCAGATGTGTGCTGTGGCATTTACCTCTGGTCTGGCTCCCTCCAGGGTCAAGGCATTTGGGATTTCCACCTTTAACCAGAAGCGCATGTCTGCTCGTCATGGGCACCTATAGTGGTCTGAACTGTAACGCACCTTCTGAGCCTCCAGTGTTCCCTTGGGCAGCCAGCCACCCAGGAGAGAGGGTACATCTAGACTACAGGAGTACATATAGACTACGCCTGGTAGAGATGCGCAAAATCGAACTCTCTGCGATTGGCAGTCGACCGCTGTACTCCTTAATATTGCGAGGAGTTCGCACCTAACAAAATTTATTCCGCACGTACATTGAAAAAATTAGAGGCCATATTGCTCTTGACAAATCTGCACATTTTAGTTTCTTGTCTGAAAGGTGGCCATCCCTGTCCCTGGGAAGCCACTGGGTAGAGGTGCAGTCAAGATGGGCCTTCATTTCTGGATAGGCCCGAAGCGACCTGTCATGAGAGCCCTTAAAGAAGAGACCTCGGAGAATCCTGCTGGGGTACCTCCATGCCCAGAGGGAGAAAATAAAAAGATACAGAACCTGAACCTGATGCAGCTCAACTGAATGCTGGCAGGTGACAGCGCAAGGGGGACGCGTGCTTAGCGATGGAAAAATGAGATCTATCTGAGTTGGGGTCTGCCCTTCAGGCCCGTCTTCCGGCAGGTCCAGTAAGAGGTGGAGATGGTGGACACAATCAAGTGCACTGGACTCAAGGCAGAAGAAACTCAGCTCTCAGGGCTGAACCCAACAATCACACTGTAAGAGAGACGTGTACGTTAATGGGTTTTGTCCCCTCGTCCACGGACCTCACACCTTTGTAGCATTCACTAAAGCTGGGCTCTGTAAAAACGGGGCCTGCAAAGGCCCAGATTATAGCCTCCGAGGCAGCCAGCCTGCACAAACCAGGCTCCAAAAGCAGCTGCTCTTCCTACCGCTGCCACCAGTGGGAGGGGAAGGCTGAGGCCAAATTACAGCTACCAAAGCTGGATGACCGGCAAAGCCAACCTACGCCTGGAGGGGAAGTGTGGTAGCGGGTTGCTACTTTACCTAGCTCAGCATCAGGGGAACAAAGGGAGCTGGTTCTCTTTGAGTATCAAGTCCAAAGGCCAAGGGGTGCGTTAGTAGGATGACAGAGGTGGCTGCTGTCCGGAGCTGGGGTTAGCTGAGTGTTCGGCTCCCAGACAAAGGCCAGGTCTACGCTAGGGGGAAAAATCGACTTCAGATACGCAGCACCAGCTATGGGAATTGCGTAGCTGGAGTCGATGTATCTGAAACCCATTTTCCCCGCTGTTCCCCAGCGGGAGGTCGATGGAGAAACTCTCCCTTACTTCTCGCGACTTCCTAGCCCTCAGCCCCAAGTGATCCTTGGGCCCTGTTGCTTGGGAGGAGGGTGGGGCTGCAGCAGGGGTGGAACAGGGCCTGCAGCATGAGGAAGGCTGCCTTGGGCCCCATGCCTGGGGCACTGCTGGGGAGGGGTTGCCCCAGCCCTGTCCACCACGTGCCACAAACCATGTTTTCCAGGGAAGGCATTTCCCAGCAGCTGGTGTGCAAAGCCTCACCCTGAGCCAACAAACCCTCCGCACACCAGCCATCAGCGCTCATCCTAAGTGGTACAACAGGGACTCAACAGCTGCCTGCGGCGTTCTCCTCCTCCTGGGCACAGGAATCCCTTCCTGCCGCAGAGACCCTGGCCCCGGAGGGCGACGGCCCTCACCCTGAGCCCATGCCAGAGGTGAGGGGCAACAGCAAGAGCAGGGTTGGCACAGCAGTGGCACCAGCCAGCTGCGTAGTCCAGCACAAGGTCAATGGTGGAACCCCGATGGGTCGCTTTAGCACGGCCCCACCAGGCGCGCTAAGTCAAACCCTGGGAGATGGCCCGTAGCCAGGCCGCTCTCCCGATGAGCCCAGCTGTACCCAAAGAACCACCCTGCAAGGGGGTAAGCTGCATCCGGCGCAAGTCTTGTCACAGTGCGAGGGAGGCGAGACCAAGAGCTCTCTGCACACGAAGCTTGGAGGTGACTCTTGCCGCCTGGCCGTGCTCTCAGTGCTCCTCCCAGCTGTCAGCGGGCGCCACCTTCCTGCGAGCTTTCAGGGCAATATGGCCACCTCCTCCCCAGCAAAGAGCTGCAGAGGGTGATGAGTTCCTACCTGGCCAATTTTAACGTGGCTTGAGCCATGGACAGCGGCAGCCTCACACGCCTTGGGCATTACCGCCAAGAAACCAATGAATGCAAGCAGTGACTGCCTGCGGCTGATGGAAGAAAATTCAGTGGCTGTATCCAAAATGTCAAGAGGGAAACAATACATCCCAATGATGAGCGGGCAGAAAGGGACAACGTTTCAGAGGCTTTCTTAGCAGTTGCTGTGCTGATGCTCTCTTAAGTGCAGCGAAAGGACCACAAGTGGCCATAGACTGGAGGAGACAACATTTATACGCCATGGCAGGGTATCCGTGTTGACAGCAAACCGGACGCAATTCTTGCCTGCATTTCGGAATTGTGTTTCAGTTGTGAATCCGAGGGGATGCCCAGCAGAAGTGCTTGGTCCTCACCACTGTCTCCAAACAGCCTAAACCAAGCACTGGACGGGACTCAGGAGATTTGAGTTCAATTTCCAGATCTGCTGCTGCTTCTTTGGATGACCTTGGGCAAGTCGCTTCCCTGCTCTGTACCTCAGCTGCTGCCTTTGTAAAATGGGGATAATGACCCATCCCTCCTTTGCAAAGTGCTTTGAGCTCTCTGGACGAAAGCAAGAAGTTAGTCTCACCCATCTTACGAAAACGAGTGCTAGCAATAAATACACAGCAAGAGACAATATTACTCTCGAAGGCAGTGTGAGCACAATGCCATTCTGGATGTCAGGAGGCTGCGTCGGTTGCTTGTGTGGGTTTTATTTCCTTATTCCTTGGGAAGCTGGTTTGTAGCCTCACTTTGGCAATTTTATGCTCAGAAAGCCTGAACTGCAGGAAAGTCAAATGAGGTTAAATAGTTGCCCTAGCTTCACTGCCAGACAAAAGCTGACACCTTCTTGGACGAAATCGCTGAGAGACAGTCAAGGACTCTTCACTGCGGCTGCAAATTGTGTGACCGAGCTCGAAAAAACAAACCACCAGATATTCTTGGCCCGCATGTGCCCATAACCAGACAAAACCAGAAAGGAGCAGAGATTACTCCCCCCCCCCGCCCTCCCCATTTAGGCATGTTGAAATGATTGGAAAAACCCTTTGTTTTGGTTTCCTTGTCTGATAGAAAAAGCTTCTTGAGTCTACTCCTGTTCACCCCAAGCCTGGGTGATTGCAGCCTAAAGGACTGGAGAACACTTGTTTCTGGCGGAGCTATGTGTTTGCTGGCAAGCTGTATGTATTTAATGAACTGTTTTGCATGCTTGGATTGGGCCTGAGAAAATTAACTGAACCCATTGTTACCAACTGGCCCTCTAGAGCGCTCTTCAGAAGAATTACCTGCTACACAGCAATCTAGACGTGGCCAATAGATGAAGGGTGGCTGAATTGCAGCTTTGAACCATCCATTGTTGCTGCAGAAATGTTTAGGAATCAGCCATTTAATGAGAACAAAAGAAATTAATTGGTGGTTTAGGCCTAATGAGACTGCTGTGCAAATTAACAGTCCTCATCAGCAGAAACAAACAGAGTCCTTAAATGAATTGCTGTGGAGCATTACACTGACTAAGCTTTTGCCGGAATGATAAATAGCAGGTCAGAAGAGACCATCTGTGCTTTTTTTTTTTGCTTTCCTGAGAGAGGCAGTGAGGAATGAGGCTTAGTGGGGGGAAAAAATAGATCTCAATAAAGCATAAATCCTCAGTTTTATTCATCTAGGCCCAGCTTGACACCAGCATCTTACTACAGAGATAAAGGAGAAAACCACTTGCATTTGCATTTGAAAAGAGCGAGACTATATGGCCTATACACTCACGAAGCCAAAGAGTTCTGATTTCAAGGGATATTTAGCCCCTATTCAAGCTTTCACAAAAGCCTAGCCTCCAGTAAACCAGGGGTAGGCCTGTCTGATTAAGGCTGTAGACAGAAGCCTTGTATATCTGTCACAGAGCTCATTTGTTCCCTCTGTTTACTTAAGACGTTCTTCAATTCCCAGTGAGGATTTGTATTTCTGGTTGGGTTTACTTATGCTCATAGGCTGAAAAAAATCTGTCTGATCTTTAATAATCAAAGTAATTAGAATAATCCTTTCAGGGCTGAATGAAGGATTATTTCTTCATGTCATTTTAGTTTCATCCTCATTTGGGCTGGTAAAATGTGGAAAAAGCACTTCAAAAGCTCCCCTGTAATGCGCTCAAAAATTCCCACCCACCTGACTGGCTGAGCCGGCATTCTGGGGGAAATTTCCAGGCCTTGGCATGTTTGTCTAAAGGACATTTATTTATTTCGGCGGTGGTCAAATAAACATGGAGTCCACTGAGACTTGTGGATAGTTTGTTGTTTGGCTGCCTCGGTTAGATAAGGAATCCTTTGATGAAGTGAAGCCACTTTGTGCGCTTAATCTGAGCCTAGCAGCTTCACACAGCGATTGTAAAATGCAGCGGTGTCTGCGGGAGCCGTCATTACAGAGGAGGATTAAAAGGTCCCAAACCTCACCTATATTTCCCTTTTGTAAACGAGTGAGGAACAAAGAAGTCTTGGCTTGCCAAGAGGAAAGAATAATTGACACAATTCGCAGACAGTGGATTATTATCATGTAAATAAATGAATGGGAGAGGGCAAAAGTAATTTAGACCTTAAACTTTTTCATCTGGCATTTAACAAGAGGGATAAACACATCTTTCAAAAGGAGCATCATGAAACTGAAGTCGTGATTGCATTTTATTACATTTGTTGCCCTCTTTGAACTAAGCTCTTGCATTTGGCAGTAGGAGACCAGGCCAGGCTCATGGCAGCTAGATTTGTAAAAATGCCCTTTTAAACCAGAACAAGTTTGTTTAGTCAGAGGCTGGCGATTCTACGGATGGGCCACCTGGTGCTGATTGCAGTTGATCCAAACAGAACCTTTGCCCAAGGTGTCTGATGGTTCAGATTTGAAAACTAAATTTAGGTAGGTATTTTTCTTCATTATTTTGCCGCTTCTGCATTTTTTTAACGGAATCAAGAGCATCAAGATACTATTTTTCATTATGACTGCAGGAACTAGATATTTCATAGGAGCCTTCCTTACATGAGATTTTCATCCTACTGCAGGTGGTTTAAGCGTCTAAAATTCTGGGTGTTTATCTGAACATTTTGCCACTGGCCTATATATATGTCTGCGTATACATACAAGCACAGTCCAAGAAAAAATGGCATTAGTGTTCAGGCACAGAAATAAATACCCAGGGACCTGTGTCCTAGCTCCAGCAGGATCTGTGAGCCAGCCTTGGGTAAGCCATTGATTGCCTGATTTTAAAAATTAGTCACACATAATTATGAATGAAAAACGTGCAGATAATTACACATGAGTTACGTGTTGGGTTCTTGTGAGTGTACAAGTGAGCTGGGTAATTGGATATGCAAATATATGGCCAGGCGTGCAATTACTTGATTTGCACTAGTGTGTGCAGAAATGACATCAGAAAATTAAGTACACTATTAAACTCACACTTTTGCACACATAAATGTGCTTCCCTAATTCTGAGACTCAGACCCTTTGCCTCACCATGCTTGTTTCACCACTGATAACAGTGAGACTAGCAATTCCCTGCCCCACACGTGAAGCTTAATTCATTAGTATATGGAAAATGCTTTGAGATTCTCAGAAAGTACTATAAAAATGCAAACGTCCAGTGACCAGCACCATTGCTATTGGTGACGTAGGATCGGCAGCCACCCAGGAACAAACTTGCTGTGTGATTAGGCAAGAAGGACAGAAAAAGATAATCAGTGCTCTTTTGCCAGCTTGACGTCTGATTTCACCCGACAAGAGCAACTACAGAAACAAGCATTGAAGTCAGAGCCAGAGCAGGCCTACAGCAATCGAGATATAAGAGATTGCTTGTCTTCTGTTCTGACCTGCCAGCTAAATTTGCAAGAGAGACAAGGTGGGTAAGGGAATATCGTTTATTGGCCCAACTTCTGTTGGTGAGAGAAAGACAAACCTTCAATTTTACACAGAGCCTCTTCTTCAGGTTAAATTTACAGACAGCGTGGACTGATAAACACCAATTTTGAACAGTTATTCATATTTACCCTCCTTAAACTTATACTGAAAACAGCCCTGAAAGAGACAAAAAGCCCCCAAGAGTGAGAGAGGGACAGGCAGACTGTTACAAGTGGTTGGGGAAAAAATGCCTTTTTCCTGCTTCATAATAAATTTCAGTGGTTTTCTGAGTGGAAAGGAAACATACGATTTTCATCTCAGCTTCTGAGTGATTATGAGTGTTAAAACGGGAATGAGAAAATCAGCAAGGAGCTCAATATGTTCAGCTAAATGACTAACATGAATGCATTCCTATTAAGTAGTCAATACCAGGCTGGCAGTTGTTGTCTGTTCCTATTCCTCATTAGACAAAGCCTTGACCTTGACCTCATTGCCCTGTTTGCAGGGAGACAGAATCCCATAACAACTCCTTTGGCAAATGCATTGGCCCAGGAATCCATAAATATTGATTCATTGTTTGCAGTGTAATTTAAATGTCAGTTATAAGTCCAGGGCAGATAAAGATCTGTATCAACAATAAAAGTAGAGAGAGGCTATAAAGCCTTGGGGGAAGCTAAGTTAAAATAGAAATGAAATGGATGTGTCCTTTAAAAAATGCTGCACATCAAAGAGAAGTTATTGATTATCAGGATAAACCATTTGATTTTGCAAATCAATAATTAGCTGGTCCCCCAGTTCTAGGTTCACATATGCTGTCATAAGGGCTACATGACTGCTGTTTTGTTTTATATGCTGTCATGTTTATTACTGCTTTGCTAATACAGGTTGAACCTCTCTAATCTGGAACTCTCTTGTCTGGCAAACTCCACAATCCGGCATAATTTTAGTTAGCTGGACAACCACTTATCACAGGTGTGGCCAAGTTTCTCCTCATCCCATAAAGTTTGTTTCCAGCCCCCAGTCCTGGCTCTCAGTGTTCTGTGCTTTTATTTAGCTGTAATTTACCCTGAAAATCTTCTATGAGCTCACTAACCAGTGGAGGTGTTGGTAATGTGCTAGACATTATTGGCCTCCTGTTGTCCGGCAAATTTTGTCGTCTGGCACGGTGAGGTCCCGAGGATGCTGGATGAGAGCCGTCCAACCTGCAATAAACTGCAGCATGTACTGTTCGATGCACAGCAGAATAAACAATGGTAAACTTTTGTAAATGCTATTCTGGACCCCTTCGCTGTCTGAGCAGATTAGATGCACCAGCCTGTGTCCCCCTTTTCATGGCGAAAGAATGAGTGTTCTTTCCTGCTACTAGACAAACAGCCTAAGAACTAGGCTTCCCTTATCCAAGTCTGACGCTGGCAGCAGGAACGAAAGGCCTCGCTGTGAGCAGGAGCCTTTGAAACGGGGTCCAACAGCCAGGTTCCCTCACAGTATTGATGTAAAGTTCTCCATGACATTTGGTTGTACTAACAAAGAACTTAACAGTAGCACATCAGACTTCAGCTCACACCTCCCCAGGTTTGGCTGCTCTTACAGTTAGTTCCTCTCTCATATTGCTCAGCCCACACCCTAGGTCTTCACTCCACCGGACAGCCACCGTCTCCCCCCCTAGATCAGCTTTGAAAAAACATCCACCTGCCTCAATGACTCAGCAGAACTCACGTAACTTTTTTTTCCCCCCAGCAAAATCAATACTCACTACAAAGTTTGGTGTTTCAGGCAAACACATCTTGAAAAGTAACTGCTTTCCTGTGCTGACAGACTGAAGGACGAGACCAGCGGTTCCCAAACTTTTCGGCATCATGCTCCCCCTTTTGATTTTTGAGAAACCCTCATGCCCCCCCGACCTCTTCTTTGCCATCATCCAACCCCCCTTTAACAAAACATTCAATTTGTGATTTAAAATAAACACAAAAACTTGATATAAAGCTGTTATTTAAAATTAAAATAAGCACAGATAGTTTTTCTTGGCCCCTTGTGGTTTCCTGGTGCAGCCCCAGCTGGCCAGCTGCCTGAGCCCCGTGCCGGCCGCCAGAGCTGCCCACACCAGCCGCCCACTCTCCTGAGACTTGTGCTGCTAGAGCCGCCTGCCTGAGCCCCACACTGCCACAGCCAGCGACCTGCTCGCCCACCAGCCGCCGGGGCCTGTTGTCCACCTGCCCGCTGGCTGCCCAAGCCCCGCACTGCCTGGGCCAGCCACCCGCCCACCAGCCCAAACTCCACGCTGCTAGGGCCAGCAACCTGCCCACCAGCCTGAGCTGCCCAAGCCACACACTACTGGGGCCAGCTGCCCAATCCCTGCTCTGCCGGGGCCAGCTACCCGAACCCGACAAGTCCCACAAGCTGGCCGGCCGCCCCAGCTCCACAGACCCTGTGAGCCTCCCACCCCAGCTGCTCCCCTGCCCTCCCACAAAGCCAGGCACCACCAGCCCTCCATTTAACCCCATCCTCCTCCTTCCTCCCCTGCAACCCACACTCACTCTCATTTGCAGAAGGCAGCCAGCTCCACCTGGGTCTTTGCCGGCTGCCTGCTTTTTATAGCAGCTGTGCTGGGTCACCCATGTAACATGGCAGGGGCTGAGAGCTGGAAGCCAAGGCCGGCTCTTTCGTCACATGGTGGGAATCATGGGGGGGTGGGGGGGCACTGGGTCACCATGCCCACCCCCCCGGAATTTCTTCCTGCCCCCCCCGTTTGGGAATCCATGGCCTAGACTGACAGCTCCTAAACAGTAGTGGGCTGAAAGCACCCGGCTGCATGGGGGAGGTGGGGTGGGGATGAGCTCCCCTCTCACAT